>NW_023416326.1:7064357-8264357 GCF_014108235.1 Myotis myotis | reverse complement strand
CACAGACAGACAGAAATCTTTCCACTGCCCTGGTCGTCTGCAAGGCAGCCTCGGGGCTTGGCGGCCCCGTGCACTGGGCTGGGACCGCCCCCTGCTGCTGCTCCAGACCCGGGGTGGCCTCTGCAGCCAGCCCTCTGTCCCGTCAGCTGAGTTCCCGCAGGGCTCTGTCCCCCCAGGTCCTGCTGGGGCCCAGTGTCTAGGCCAGTGATGGCGAACCTATGACACGTGTGTCAGAGGTGACACGCGAACTCATTTTTTTGGTTGATTTTTCTTTGTTAAATGGCATTTAAATATATAAAATAAATATCAAAAATATAAGTCTTTGTTTTACTATGGTGGCAAAGATCAAAAAATTTCTATATGTGACACGACACCAGAGGTAAGTTAGGGTTTTTCAAAATGCTGACACGCCGAGCTCAAAAGGTTTGCCATCACTGGTCTAGGAGCATGCTTCAGGACTTTTTCCTAAACAGTATTCTTATCGTTTGCTTCACTTTAAAAATATATGTATATATATTTATTGATTTCAGAGAGGAAGGGAGAGGAAGAGAGAGACGGAAACACCAATGGCGAGAGACAATCATGGATCGGCTGCCTCCTGTACGCCCCACACTGGGGATGGAGCCCGCAACCTGGGCATGTGCCCTTGACTGGAATCGAACTTGGGACCTTCAGTCCACAGGTGGATGCTCTATCCACTGAGCCAAACCGGCGAGGGCTCACTTCACTTTTATTTCCAGTACAATGATGGCAGAGCACCTACAACGGACAAAAGCATAACTTCTCTGGATTCGACAGGGAGAGGGAGGGACCCAGGAGCCCCAGGACCTTCCTTGTTGCAGGGACCCTGCCTCATCCCGCTTCCCCGAGGCTTCAGAGAGGAATGCACAGGAGTCCTGCTCAGACACGGACTCCAAACCACCTCTCTAGGCCCTTCTATGGGCTTTCTTGCATGTTACAGTCAAAGCCACAAAGGCAGCAGTTCTCAACCTGTGGGTCGCGACCCCTTTGGTGGTCGAACGATCCTTTCACAGGGGTCGCCTAAGACCATCCTGCATATCAGATATTTACATGATGATTCATAACAGTAGCAACATTACAGTGATGAAGTAGCAACAGAAATAATTTTATGGTTGGGTCACCACATGAGGAACTGTATTTAAAGGGCCAGAAGGTTGAGAACCACTGCACAAAGGCATTTGATATAATTGTGGCCATTCCTGGCCTCACAGAATCCAGTGAAACAAGACAACGAGCTCTAAGCCTTAGTTGAACACCCTCTCCATCCCTCCGCTGATTCCCAGCCGCCCCTGCTGCTGGTGGCTGGGCAGGGAGTGGAGCAGATGCAGAAAAGGAAGGTGGGTTACCAGTGCTAAGGACGTCTGCTTCTTGTTACCTACATCGGCTTTAACCATTGCTTTTCCTGACACCCAAGAGAAGTGGGCGGTGTCACCTGTTCCCCCTCTGCATCTCCCCTCTTACACGTTGTTCTTGCAATTTCAAGTCTGTGCTAAGTGCATATTATACCTTGGTTTCGCTAGGCATGCAGGGAAGGGTGGAGGGACGCATACCCAGGCTAGTCCTGGCCCTGCAGCTTTAACAAGATTCGTCTCATGCATCCCAGGAAAGATGCAGGAGACCCATCTCCTGCCCTGGCTGGCATGGTGTAGCATTCCATCTCCTGGTTTCCAAAACATCCCGAGCTAAAATTCCGAGTCCTTCTAGCCAGTCAGGAGAGAAGGAAGTGGATGCGAACCCAGACCTATCTGCTATCACAGCCCAAACTCGAAACCCCCATACATGGCACTTGCTCCCATTCATCTAGATGCCTGCTAAGCAGCAGGCGTTCTTTATTCTATAGTCCAGTCCAGACTTGAGTTCATGACTGATTCCCATCTCCTTCCTCTCCCCCCTCTCCCCTCTTCCTCGGTGCTTTCACGTTCAAACAGGGGGAAGCAAGAGGGAAGGGAGCAGTTGGAGGGCCAAGTCGCCGGTGCTCTCACTGGCCTGCTGCTCAACCCTCTTCCCCTTTCTTATCCTGCCCATTAGCTAGAGATAAGTGCTCCCTTAACGAGAACTAAAGGCACCTTACCCATCAGGGTTCCCACGGTGATTTCCTAAATTCATAAAGAAAGAAGCTCTGGGTTAGGAGCAAGTTGGGAAATGAGTCGGCCAACCTGGAAGTCGCCCAAGTCCAACTGGGTGGGAAGTCTAGACCCAGAAGGGCCAAGAGAGAGCCTTTGAGTCCTCACCCCGACCCTGGCTTTTTGTAAACGAGAACAAGGGAGACCTACAGGGTCTGTGTTGCTGTCCAAAATCCCACTGCTCTGAGGAGAATTAGGAATGAATTGGGATCTGACTTCAACGTCTACCCTTTTTTTGTTTACTCCAACTTACAAGTCAGTTCTTACTTAACATTGTCAGTGGGTTCTTGGGAACTTCGACTTTAAGTGAAATGAGGTATAAAGAAATCAGTGTTACCATAGGCTAATTGATAGAAACAAGAGTTAAATGCCTATGGCTTACATCTGGTCACAAAATCATCACCAAACATCGAAATAAAGACCCCAAAACGCTTCTGATATTAAAGATTGTGAGCTATGCATGCATTAAAGAAAGATGGATAAAAACAAGTAAGATGCCTGGCCGACGTGGCTCAGTGGTTGAGCATCGACCTGTGAACCAGGAGGTCAAGGTTTGATTCCCGGTCAGGGCACATGCCCAGGTTTCGGGCTCGATCCCGGGTGGGGCAGGAGAGAAGGAAGTGAAGGCAGCTGATCAATAACTCTCATCATTGATGTATCTATCTTTCTCTCCCTTTCCCTTCCTCTCTGAAATCAATATAAAGACATTTAAAAAAATAATAATAAAAGAACCTGCTGTACTCCTAGAAAAAGCTGGGCAAAGGGTTAGGCCAGGGGTCCTCAAACTACGGCCCGCAGGCCACATGCAAATACAAATATTGTATTTGTTCCCGTTTTGTTTTTTTACTTCAAAATAAGATATGTGCAGTGTGCACAGGAATTTGTTCATAGTTTTTTTTTTTTAAAAAAAACTATAGTCCGGCCCTCCAACGGTCTGAGGGACAGTGAACTGGCCCCCTGTTTAAAAAGTTTGAGGACCCCTGAGTTAGGCCTTGCGCTTGAGCAAAATGTGGCCACTGTGAGAGCAGAGGTTGCACAGACATTTCCTTGGAGGGCAATCTTTCAGGAGCCAGTCCTCAGAGGGTCCCCTGTGAACACATCAGAGAGGCAGGGGTTACAGACATTGAAAAGCCATCTGGGTTGAAGAATGCGGAGGGGAAAATCTTGGCAAATGCATTTGCTTTCTGAATGTGTGTGTGTGTGTGTGTGTGTGTGTGTGTGTGTGTGTGCCTATAGATGTATATATATTATCAAATTTAAAACACTCGAAAAGCAATCCCAGGAGTCGCAGCTTAAACCACAGAGCAGTCCATCCTTCCCCATTCATACCTTCCAACCCTTCTGTTGGGTGGTCTTTCCATCCCACGGGGTAGGACCCCGCCATGTCTGTTCTACTTCAACCTGAATTCTGCCTGTTTTATACACTGTTCAGATGGATCTACAGAGGGCGAGTCCCAGCCTCCCACACGGGAACCCAACTCCCAGGAGCCGCATGGCTACCTTGTATTTGAAAGTGTTTCAAGTTCACGTATAAACACAGTGGGCTAGCCCGGTGCTTTTGCAACGCGCATCATGAAAAATGAACAGGCAGCTTAAAATAGATGTCCTGTCGCTGCCAAGTGCATCATGCGAAAACAGTGCTCCATCTGGCAGGGCAGACGGAGTGGTCGTGTGGACGCCGCTAGATAAGGGAGCAGTCCTTTGTGTGGAGGGGACCCGCTCAGACCCAGATCCCTATCGGGACGCACGCCCCGGTCCACCCAGAAGCCAGGATGGGACGAGCCATCCTCTCTCCCGACACACACACCTCCCTTCCTTCAATCAAGGGCAGCCGGCACTCCAGAGCCTGGACTGCTTCCCACTCTGCCTCCTCTTCTCCCTCCATTTTCAATGAACTCATGACAAGAACCTTGGTGGGTCCATCTGAACCCTGCAGCCTGGTGTCCATCATGTCACGGTGGCCGACACCTCCCGGAACTTTGGACAACACATTCGTTCACTCCTGTGGAGCTGATCTTGCAGCCGCCTCCTTAGGATTCTTTTCTTGTTGCCCTTGTCACTTTGCCCGGGTACTCTCCTCTTTTATTATTATTTTAAAATATATTTTTATTGATTCAGAGAGGAAGATAGAAACATCAACAATGAGAGAGAATCATTGATCAGTTGCCTCCTGCACGCCCCCTACTGGGATCGAGCCCACAACCCAGGCACGTGCCCTGACCGGGAATCGAACCTGTGACCTCTTGGTGCAGGGGTCGATGCTCAACCCCTGGGCCACGTCAGCGAGGCAGTCTCTTCTTCGTGGGTGGTTAGAACCACCGACTTTGGTCTTAGACATTTATGACCTGACTGGTGATGGGTTATCATATGCTGGAAATTAGCTTCATATAATAAGGAAAGGTTTTTACTACATAAGAAAGCAAAATCCACTAAATCACATCACTGATCCGTATGGTTGGGAAACAAATTCATTCTGGTGTGGGAGAAATGCCTTTCACCAACATCTTGAACAAGGCATTTGATTATGTTGAAACCAAATGGGTGGAATCCAATGGGCAATTCAATAATATTAGAGTTGTTCAGTTCCACAGAGTGACAGAGCATTCGTGTTGTGAAGACTTGTATCTCACAGGAAGTGTACTCTGCATTCTGTTTGACTTAAGTGGCAAGAAACCTGGCTTCTACTCCTGGTTTCTCCCCTAACAGGTTCTGTGCTGCAGACCTATTATTTCTTTTTTGGGGGGACTTATTTTTCACCAATTACACAGCAATGGCAATACCCTATGGCCCTAACTCATTGAAGTAGCCTAAAATAAGAGAATACAAGTTCAATGACAGTGGAGTTCATTTTACAAGTTAGTGAGATTTAATTTTTGGCACACCTTGTATTTGCAAAAGACCTCCTTAAAACCATGCCCCCCCAAAAAAGTGTTAATAACAATTGAATACTGGGTGACCCATTTTGGTAATGTTTTATTTGAATGTAATATATTTTCTTGAGAAAGTGAACATGCATATTTAAACCTGGTTTTGTCATGTTCATATGTAGATGCACGTGTGTTTGCGTGTGCACGCACGCACACACACACACACACACACCCCAAAAGTTGCCAGCAAACCACCAGAAACTAGGCGAGAGGCAAGGATCAGACTCTCTCACGGCTCTCAAAAGGAACCACCCAGCAGACACTTTGATCTTGAACTTCTAGCCCCCAGGACTATGAGACAAGGCACTTCTGTTGTTTAAACCACTTGATTGGTGGTACTTTGTTATGGCAGCCCCCAGAAACGGATACAAACAAATCCTCTCCTCCTATTTACTAACTTACTAACAGAACAAAGTAATAGGAGACTTGGAAGAGCATGTGTTTAAGGAAAGTAATGTTGTGTGGGTAATCAGAGCCAGTTACTAAAAAAAAAAAAAAAAAAAAAAAATCTATTACCAAGGAGATCGTCTCTCTATACACAGGCTGGCAGTGAAATTATTAGGAATATTTTGGTTAGCACAGATTTCTTCTTCAACAGCACTGCAGCCAAGTAGTGTGAGCGTGGGCTGTGAGCCAGGCTAGAGAAACCACGGCTGCACGATGGAGAACGGAAGCTCACAATGGGCTGGAATTAAACCGCCTCCCTCTTTATTTAGCTTTTAAATGTGACAATGCCGTGAAAACACCCAGCTCCATGCCTGAAACTTAGTAGATGCTTAGCAAATAAATCTAACGTCGGAGACCTTTGAAATCGACATAGAGTCGCCCAGTTTGATCTTTAAGGGATAACTGCTTTCAAAAAGCTGTTAGAAGAACTCTGCGGTGGTCGATATTTGCTGTTAGTACAGCTCCTGAACACTTCCCACCAGAATACGGGCCGAAACCAATGCATATTCTCATCCATGAGCCAGCACACCAGGCTACGAAACCAGGCTTTGTGGGGTTCCCAGCACACTCATTAATGTGTGCCGCTCAGGGTGGCGTACATCAGCATGTCAGACCCTCCTTTCTTTCTTTCTTTTTTTAAAAATACATTTTTATTGATTTCAGAGAGGAAGGGAGAGGGAGAGAGAGACACATCAATGATGAGAGAGGACCATTGATCGGCTGCCTCTTGCACACCCCACACTGGGGATCCAGCCTACAACCCAGGCATGTGCCCTAACCAGGAATCAAACCGTGACCTCCTGGTTCATAGGTCGACGCTCAATCATTGAGCCACGCCGGCTGGGCCAGACCCTCCTTCCTGATGTTTCTGTTGCCCATTCTGCATTATGCCTGTTGTGGTTCCTAACATAGTCCTATGGAATTGTTCTCATGGCAACTTGGGTTTTTTCTTTGAGAGTCCAGGGCTTGGCCGAGAGTCTGCCCGTTAGAGGCACTCAAGACCAATGTTAAGCGTGTTTCTATGCCAAGAAAACCTCTGAAGGATGAAATTATGTCATGTGACATTTTAGCTGGTTTATTTTTCTGCTGCAAGGTTGCCTCAGAAATAAGAATCACATTAACACTGAAAACTTTAAAACTGCTATCTTCTCCAGTTTTCAAAGTACCTCCCAGAGACAGGGCGGATATTACTATTATTCCCGTTTGAAAAATGACAAAACTGGTCTAGAAAGGAAAGCCAACTTGCAGAGGGTGGGCAGATGTTTATCAGCCTGAACACACTCCAAGCACGCAATTCAGCAATCCTGTTCGAGCCACTCTGCTTCCTACGGCTGTCCATCGATCGTATGGCCATCGATACCATTGATGACGTGGCTTTCTAATGCAGCCACTGAGACCACTAAGAATTCTGGATCTACCAAAGCCCAACCAAACAGCTTTGGCTGTCGACACAAAGACGGAGATCTGCACAAGATGGGAGAGAGAACGGCTACTTGTGAAGAGAAGATAGCATAGGACAGTGATGGCGAACCTATGACACGCGTGTCAGAGGTGACACGTGAACTCATTTTTTTGGTTGATTTTTCTTTGTTAAATGGCATTTAAATATATAAAAATAAATATCAAAAATATAAGTCTTTGTTTTACTATGGTTGCAAATATCAAAACATTTCTATATGTGACACAGCACCAGAGTTAAGTTAGGGTTTTTCAAAATGCTGACACGCCGAGCTCAAAAGGTTCACCGTCACTGGCCTAGGAGATAACACTTCCAGAGAATACACAATGGAGTCCAATAAGCTGTGCAATGGAATACGTTTTATATATAAAACCCCTGGATTACCTTTTCGTGGAAGGCTGAGCAAATCTCCATGTTGTAGGGCTGTAGGGACTACTCCAGATGGGGTTTCCAGGCCTGGATTATCAGGGGTCAGCAATTCCTGCCTCTTCCAACCTCTGGAAAGGTGTAAAAGGTAAGTTACTAAGTGACAACTTGAACACATTTAAGGAGACATTCAGCAAAATGAGGACCCTTCCCCTTTACAAGACACCTTTTATTTATTAATTTTTTAAAAAATATATTTTTATTGATTTAAGAGAGAGGAAGGGAGAGGGAGAGAGAGCTAGAAACATTAATGATGAGAGATGATGAGAGAGAGTCACCGATTGGCTGCCTCTTGCACACTCCCTACTGGGGATCAAGCCCGCAACCCAGGCATGTGCCCTGACCAGGAATCGAACCATGACCTCCTGGTTCATAGGTCCACGCTCAACCACTGAGCCATACCGGCTGGGCACAGAACACCTTTTAGAAATAGTAGGTTTTTAAAAACAAGAACTTAGTTTGACTATCTGGTCATTTCTAGCCTTTCTATGATCCACTATTACAGCTGTATTTGGAACAACTGTTGCCTGATGGATTCAATTTTTTCCTCCTCTGAATTTATTTGCTGCGTAGACACAACTTTGGTGAAACCTGTTGGACTAGGTAACCCAAAGGGAACTTTCCAATGTGGTGGAGCCCCCGCCCGTCCTTACCCAAATTTCCTACTGGAATTTTGGAAAGCACTGACCACTTTTCTTTTTCCCCTCTAAGTGTACCACACCTCAAATTCTCATTTTTCCACTCTGTGGGCAGTTCTTGCTTTCTGATCCCTGTTCTCCATCAAAGCAAACCCGACAACTCCAGGTACTTCCCATAAAGACTTTAGCAGCTGGAACTCGGCACCTCTACCCGGTCAGAGGAGGCAAGATCACCTTTGGTGCGCTCTCCTAAGCCCCCGATTCTGATTAGTCCGAGGAAAAGTACCAAGGATTTCCAGCTGACACAAAACACATCCCTAACCAACTGGCTCCCAATG
This sequence comes from Myotis myotis, assembly GCF_014108235.1. Lineage (NCBI taxonomy): Eukaryota > Metazoa > Chordata > Mammalia > Chiroptera > Vespertilionidae > Myotis > Myotis myotis. Next base: position 8,255,978 of record NW_023416326.1, on the reverse strand, counting down.
GGGAAAGCTTCCCATGGGCTCCTGGAGGAGACCTGCTGCCTTGTGACCAGGTCTTGGTTGGAGTTCAGGGAGTAGTAACGGGAGGCTACGCCCTTCTGATTCAATGATCAGAGGGGGACTTCGGATAATGAAGTTCTCCGGTGTCATTTTGACACTAGACAGATGCATTTTTGTCATCGTGGACACAAATAGAGCTGGGGATGCGTGTGGAACAGGCCATGACTGCTGACTTTTGCTCTCTGATGGGGTGCCAGTGTTTTGAAAATGTTCCCTTGTTCTTTCATCAAGGAGCATCCTCGATTCGGTTGGTACTTTGGTTGAGGAATCAGCCTGGTCCCCATTTTCCAAATGCATTGCTCCTGACTAAGAAAGCAAAGCAACCGCCCAGGACCCACGTCTGCTGCTTTTTGGATCCGTATCTCTCTCTCTCCTGCACCGGAACCTGGCAATTTCCGCTTTCATAACGCTGCTTTTAAGAAACAGGGGAGTCACTATAGACACATTCTTTCTGATGGACTCTCTTGGATCCATTTGGGATCATGAAGTAGTTCAAGACCAAACCAGCTGAGGTGTTTGGTAGGAATTGACCACAGGATGCAGTTCTTGGGGACGAATAAAAGTGTGACTCAGTTTGACTTACTAGCATCCCCAGAACTGTCCGTGTACCATGGGAAAAGCAGCATATAAGGAGGACTGGAATCAATATATGGGATCCTGAGAACCCCTCAACATTTGCTTTGAGGCAGTGTCCTCTTAACCCTTGCTGGATCTCTTTGGTGAAAACATGGGAAGTAGTCTCATCTCCCCATCTGGTTGCATTTTTCTTATCCTTCTCACTGTCTCTGCCCACACCATGTGCCCAACACATTTCTTGAACAGACAAGTCAGTTTCGGGAGAATACCAGTTCACTCTGTCCGGTTTCAGTTTTGCACTGGTTGTGCCTGATAAGAGTGTCTATATGTTATATAGCTTACTACTTAGGCATACAGCCTTTATAAATGAAACCCACAATGAATGCACAGAAATTTTAAAAAATTAGAATATCAAAGAATGAGTGAAATGTAAAAATCTGTTCCAACTCCTTCATTTCACTGGTGCATAAACTAGATCCCAGATAAATGAATTGACTAACAAATATTTATGAGGAAATTTAATAATGAAGGGGATCGAAATATGCTACCCCCAAATGTCACCTTGGCGTATAGATTATTTTGAGCGGAAGACAATGGAGAAACAACTAATGTATAAAGGAGCCTTCTGAGAACTTAACTTCTCTTTTTTAAAAAGAGCTCTTTAAAAAAAATATTTTTATTGATTTCAGAGAGGAAGGGAGAGGGATAGAGAGATAGAAACATCAATGATGAGAATCACTGATTGGCTGCCTCCTGCCCGCCCCCTACTGGGGGGGATCAAGCCTGCAACCCAGGAATGTATCCTTGGCTGGAATCGAACCTGGGACTCTTTAGTCCACAGGCCGATGCTCTATCCACTGAGCCAAACCAGCTAGGGCCTGAGAACTTCTCTTACCTGGTACAAGCAGACACTTCTCAGAAATGAGGACCACCATCATCCTCATTCCAGAGGAGTCTGTGGCCAGGAAGAAGATGGAAAGTCGGCACTGAGATGAGATAGATTTAGCTAATGAACCTTACTAAAGTAATTCTCATTTTCAATTAGTCTCCTTAGATAGAAAGCTTTCCACAATTTACTGCCCCTGTAGCTCCAAAGCCTCCTTCCCTTTGACTAGTCACTTCTCCACAATTTATTGCCCTTTGTTAAAATGGTATATAAACTTCCAAGTTTAACTGCTTTTACGGGGTTTTCACTTCTTTTTTTGTGAAGTCCCCATGCACATAAAAACTTTGACATCAATAAAAAAAAACACATATACTTTTTTCTTCCATTAATCTCTTGTTAGTTTAATTCATAGGTCCCAGCTACAGAATTTAGAAGAATAAAGGAATTTTTTTTTCCTTTCCTCACAGTGGCTAAGTTAAGACTAAGACTCCCTGGTCTTTTGATATTCTGTTTGGCATTCAAAAGAAAATGTGAAAGACCAAAGTCATATTCTGCTGATGAAAGTTTCTCAATATATTAAAAATTGTTTCTCATGTTGATAGTGTGTTTCTATTTCTGAATTAGAATGTTTAGAGGAATGAGGAGAATGAAATAATTTCAAATTAAGATTGGGTCTACTGGAAATGATTGAGGATACTATTTTCTTTGAATTCACTGGGCAATTTTCATATAATGAAAATTGATCCACTCAGAAAAAAATTCGGGGGTGCCTGTCCCACATCCACCATCACTCCCACCGGGTAAGTGTTTATGTAAATGAGTAGAGGATAGCGCGTCAAAAGCCCGCGCCTTAAAGTCAAGTAGACCCCGGTTAATCCATTGATTTATGACATAAAGACGGGTTGTGAGCGCTTGGACCGCATTACTTGCAGTGTGTATTGACCCAGCAGACAAATTGCTTGAGGGTCCTGAAATGTCACTCTGATATTCATCTTAGTCCTTCGGAAAGCGGCACGATTTCTGCAGCTTCACTTAAGAGACGGTAGAAAATCCAGAGGCGGCTGAGCAGAGTGAGCCTCCATGCTTGATTTCCTGCCTTCGTCGGTGAAATCCAGCCGGGGCTTTAGAGAAAGCTCAGCCATTTTTCATAAGCAGGGCAAGCAGCTGATGGAATCCTTTTGGTATGGCACGCAGAAGGGAACTGACTCGAGGAGGCCTACACTGCTTATTTATGTGTAGAGTTTAATGCTAAAAGGTGCCATTAAAGGTGAAGACCGCATCTAGTGTCAAAGCAGTTAAAATATTAAACATCCCTAATGACTGCTTTTAAGTCATTGCTATTCCTTACAAAAACAAACCAGTGCTGGATTAAGTGCGGGGCACTCACGTGACAAATGATACCAGTCATCTGGATTTCTCATTACGGAGCTTCTGCCAAGTTCAGACCCTGCCAAGGATGATTTAACCATTCAGAGTGTCAAACTGACCTTGAACTTGGGGAGGAGGTGGGGGGAAGCCTCAGTGCCTGTGCATTGTTTTCCTGAGTTCTAAAATATGGAGGAGACGAAGCCGTAAGTTTGACCACCTTTCTTCACCCCCGTCGTAAAAATCTTCACCCTGCCTAATTACACCATTAAGACTGTGTGTGCTGGAGGCCTCGTTAGCTTTCACATATTAAATCAAAGAAATACTTTTAAGAAAGGTTTTTAGAGGACAATGGGAGAACACAGAGATAGAGGGATTAGGACTCCAGAGCCGGCAGAATGAAAGATGATGATGGTTTAATTGGAGGTGTCTGTTTGTGTGTGTTTTTGCTGCCCTGAGAACTATGAGGCCGCAGTGGTAGGCCGGCGGAGCAACAGGGAAGGAAATATTGTCTGAGCCATGGGGCTGCAATTCTGAATGCATTTTTAAAAAAGGTACTGAGTTCTCAACATAAGTAAGCACAAATAATTAGTGTTAAATGCTCCCTTGTCGCTCTGCTATTGGATTGGTAGATATAACTGTTGTAGAGCTCAAGGAATTAAACTTCACATCATCATTCCAGTCATGAGCAGTTGCTACCTAATCATAGTTATCATGAAGTCACCCTCTTTTAAAAAAAAAAAAATATTGATTTCAGAGAGGGAGGGAGAGGGAAAGAGAGATAGAAACATCAATGATGAGAGAGAATCATTGATTAGCTGCCCCTTGCACGTCCCCTACTGGGGATTAAGCCCACAACCCAGGCATGTACCCTTGACCAGAATTGAACCTGGGACCCTTCAGTCTGCCAGCTGATGCTCTATCCACTGAGCCAAACCAGCTAGGGCAGTCACCCTCTTTTAGGCTGAATGAAATTGCATGTCATGGGGATGGCTAAAGGGTTGTTAAAATATTCTGGAAGTAGTTTGTTGTTTGTAGTATCTAGATCAGTGATGGCGAACCTATGATCTCATATTTTTGGTTGATTTTTCTTTGTTAAATGGCATTTAAATATATAAAATAAATATCAAAAATATAAGTCTTTGTTTTACTATGGTTGCAAATATCAAAACATTTCTATATGTGACACGGCACCAGAGTTAAATTAGGGTTTTTCAAAATGCTGACATGCCGAGCTCAAAAGGTTTGCCATCACTGATCTAGATCATGGAGGGAGAGGAGGAAGTTTTGCTGAGTCCCACAGCACATGCCCTGAAGACAATCTTTCTCAAAGCATGCGTGGTGGACTGAAGAACAAATGTCCTCCAGGAAGGAGCTGGTGGTTGGTGGGAAGTGAAATTCATGAGATTTCTCACTCATCCAAACTGTTCTCCAAGTCACATGGAAACAACTTCTCCACCGAGACCTGGCATTTGCTGATGAGGAATTGTATGCCTGCTTCTGGAAGTTCAGCTAGTGGATTCCATATGGTGATGGTGTCCCCATACCTTCTGACTTCCCCTAAAGCCACTGAAGTCCCATGGCGACATTTGGGACCATTCTATTAGTAAGAATTGAGCTCTTTTTCATGGGCATCTACTATCTGTCAGGCACTGTTTTACATGATGTCAAGTTTAACTTCTTATTCATGCAAAGCTTATAAGGGAAGTTTTAATCCCAATGACCTATTGGGTCTCAAAGAGAATTTAAGGTTGTTACTTAAGATTGTACAACTAATATTTGAAAGAAGCGAGGTTTCAATTAGGCCTGCATCACTACGAAGCCCAGTTTCCTCCCATCCAAGGACTAACCAGGCCCGACCCTGCTTAGCTTCCGAGATCAGACGAGATCGGGCGCGTTCAGGGTGGTATGGCCATAAAAGCCCAGTTTTCTACTCCACGCTGTCCATGCTTGTCCATGCCTGTCCCGATCAGTCACCCTGCTGGCCAGAGGTGGTTGTTAGTTATTACTTTTCTTCATTATGTCTCATTTCTTTACTTATATAGTTATGAATTTAGAAGAGGCTATAGACTCTTTCATTGAAGTTTTTTTTTTTTTTGGGGGGGGGGGGTATCTGTTTTTTAAATCAAAGCTAGTTTGGAAGAATGGTTTGCATGCTGTCTCCTCAGAAGCTGCTCTGTAAGCCTGTGATTCCAGGAACCAGCACTAAACTTGACATTCATTCATCTCTAAGTTCTTTGCTAGAAAAGAGGTTTGAGAACTTGATGAAAAGTAGTCACTTCTCGGTCACAACTATATGATAGACACATTCATTATTAGACACATTCATTACCCTTAGGATCTACTGGTCAATGTGATTTTTTTTCAAGGGGTCTTGAAGGGAAAGGTTAAAAAAGAATGAGCTATGCCATTTTTGAACCATCAGGGGGATTCACTCTCTGGACAGGATTTCAGAAATTCTGAATACCCACAGCCCCTAAGCGTTTCAGTTCTGGCCTCTTCTCTGTTCTCCATCTACATGTTCCAACACTTCTCTATTTATTTTGGTGCTGAAAAAGTTTGCAACTCATTGTTTATACTGCTAAGAGTCGCTTCTTTGAATTGCCTTCCCCTAGTTGAAGGGCAAAATTATGCTGGGGGCAAAACTGTAAGAAAGTTAAAGTTTATCCTTGGCACCATTCTCATCTGCCCCGCCCCAGCCCCCATTCTTGGCCTTGTAATTGGTTTCTATTACTTGTGCCCAATGGTGTTGTATTTCCCCATCTCCTATCCAAGATAAAGTGTTCAGTAAACTCATTCATACTAAAGGATTCTTAAATTAATAATAGACTTTTCAGCAGTTTTCTTTATAAATCTTAAGAGAAAAAACCCAGGGATCAATAATGATCTCAAAGGTATAAATGACTCACTGTAGTGGACAAATGCTGTGTGTGTGTGTGTGTGTGTGTGTGTGTGTGTGTGTGTGTGTTGTATGTATATGTTATTCACACAATCACTTCCTTATGTGGCACCACAAACACTTCACCCACTTGGGGCCAGGGATGGGTATGTGAATCAGGATGGCTGTCTCTCATTTACAATGAATTGTAAATCACCAATTCTCATCCCACTTTGGGGTTGGTTTTTGAGCTAGGTTGATCCAAGTTTTCTGGTACTTGGAATTTAAAGGATCCTGACCGACACATTAATGGCATGATTTAACATATCTTTGAGTGAGATAATTTGGGGTGGATCTTATTCCCGTTGCCTCTCTTCTACCTTGGAATGTTGCTTTGCTATTACTTTTGAAAAATAGTGCTATGTTGACATCACAGTCTGCAGTTATTTGCCAGTAGGCAGCTGTGATGTTTTTCACCATTTCTTAGTGTCTTCAACGTGATTCAATTCAATTCAATTCAATTCAATTCAATTCAATTCAATTCAATTCAATTCAATGCAGTTTAATTAATCTAGACTAGGTGCTCAATGAGTTACTCTTCTAGAAGGTAAGCAGCAAACCATTTAGGTCACTTTGTAGGAAGACAGCTCTTTCACTTATAGGGGTTTGGAAAGTATAAGCTACCATTTCAGATTCTGAGTGACAACCCATACATCTTTTAAGTCCATCTGTTGAGAATTGGTGAAAATCAATGACTTGCCTCTGTTTTGACCTTTGATGCAACGTGAGGTCTTTGGTAAGTAGAAGATGGGACTGCTGATGACAAGCTGATGCTTGACAAGTCCACCGAAAGGAAAAAGATCACTTACATTCATATTTCTAGTCCTGGGTGGTCATACGAGTTTTTCAACAGCATTGCCAACGCTCCAATTAATGAAAGACTATACAAACATGAGATGAAAGTATGAATCCTCTGGTTCTTGTTTTGAATGTCTATTTATTCCAAGTGATTATGACTGTGTATTTATTTATGTGTGTGTATGTAAACTCACACAATCCTTCAGAACCTATAAATAGTGATAATAACCATCCTAGATAAATATCACATGGGTTCCAGTGGAAGGAGAGATCAAACCGGTGGGGCTGTTATCGTTCGTACCGACACTTCCTTTTTAGTTTTTTAATATGACTTTGTTTTTGGCTCCTAGACTGTTGACATTGAGTGTGACTCAGCTTTTGCCCTCAGGACCTTCCGTTCTCCTAGCCTCTGACTTCTGCTTTCCATCTGGGGGCTGAGGTCCTCTCTGCACCTCTAAGCTCCCAGTGCAGTGAGGGGTCCTGGGTGGGAAGCCCCAGTTATGAGGGCAGGTCTGACTGATGGTTGCTGTTGCTATCCGGGTACCAAGTCAATGTCTGAGCATGTCAACTGAGGACATTCTCATATTTGTTTAGAGTGGACCAAGCTCTAAAATCAGCCAGATGAAAAATTCAGACAGTCACCTGGGGCTTTTGTCTATAGATAAACAAATAACCAATTTGAATGACTTTTTTTTTTAATGACTTTGGCTTAAGGATGTATCTTACACAACAAAACCCAGCATGCTTTCTTCGATTAGCTTGACTGGTTAAGAAAGTCACATAGAAAAAGACAGAATTAATTTTGTATATTGACTCAAATTTAAACGTGGAACTTCACTTTTTGTGTGTGACTGATTTGAATCAAATCTTAATTTTATGTCATCCATAACCTAAATGAGATCAATTCTTTGATGATAACAAATTATCTTAGTAATAAGAGCCTTTAATATGTTCATAGCCTTACTCAGGTCCTTTTCATTGGCTCAATGGGTAATTTTTATTCATTGTATATTAGACTGTGACTATATATGTACATTTTATTGGTCAGTTTGATTATAAGAATCTGCATCTGAAAAAAATCACAGAAATTATCTTATTTAACCCCCATTATTTTTCTCCAAAATCCGCAAACAACATTAAATTGTAACTTTTCCCCCTTCCCATTCATCTTTTTTTAAGTTTATTTTTGATACTATTACAGATGTCCCTCTGCCTTTGTCCACCTCCACCCAGCCCTCGACACCACCCATCCCAATATGTTTATGGATTATGCTCTCTTTTGTCCAATCCCCACTCCCCTACTTAAATTATAACTTTTCAATGAGTTATTTCAACTTTATAAATATAGAGGGTTTTTTGCACAGAAACCTGTCTTTTCAAATGACTTAGATCAAGTTGATTGGTACTCATTCATTATGATGTTTCAAAAAAGAAAACTGGCTATAAAAATGGTACAGCCAATAACTTAAGCATGGAATTGTGTACAGTGCCTTCTGTGACCCAGCCCTGAAAGTCTCACTCCCTCACCACCAATACATTGCATCCGATTTCAAGGGGAGAAACCATAGACCCCATCTCTCAATATCAAAGCTCTGTTGCAAGAAGCTGTCATTCTGGCCATTTTGAAAACATCACCTGACAAAGTAAGTCATTTAGAGCATTTGGGTTGATGAAATGCTGCCCTTGAGTAAGAAATTAGTCGAAAGACCTTGAGCACGTGGTGCTTCTATTTATTGGCTGAAATGTATAAATGATACACACTTGGAAGAGTGGATCGCATTCATTTATTCACTGGTATAATCAGGCATCTACTGGTGACCCAAATACCCCATCTCCCATCCTCAATTTATGGCTCCTAGTCTACAAAATCAAACAGCATTGAAAGATGGGCCCCACTCATAACAGAAATGAAAAGTCATCTTGAAAACACCACACAAGGTTTTCATGTTTTGTTTTCTCATCTACCCTTTGTTTGAATCAAAGCCCAGCCTGGTAGGGTTTCACAGTGGCTTTCTTTAGGGTTAATTGCTGGAGAGGTGTCTTTTGCTAATGAGATTGGGCAAGAGAAACGGTAACTGGCATTCCTCAGACTGGGGCTCATGTATTTAAAAACATAGCTAAGGGTTAAACAGACGTTTGAAACAGAAGAGCCTTTTTGTGCTTGTTGTTGTTCTTGCTATTATTTTAAACATGAAGCTTCATGTTCCCAAACTACTTATGCCCTTTCATAAGAAAGGGCAGTCCTCCTTGAAATTCTCCCACATGAGCCAGAAAAGACATTACTGAATGTCGCCCTCTCACCTGAGTGAGAAGTCGAGTTTCTCTCTGTTCGCTGGTGCTATTTTTGCCCCCAAGAGAAATATTCTTTTATCTCTGCTTTGGCTTTCTTTGCCTTGCTTTCTATTCTTTCATGGATGAAACAATACCAGGGAGACATCAGTTACAACTGCATGTGGTTAACTAGGGTGCAACCCAGCTTTACAAGGCACTCTGCTCTGACCACATCACTCCTCTAAATGCTTCTCAATTACCTACAATCGCCATCAACTAAAACCCCTGTTTGCACACTTTCTGGGGGTGCCTTCACCCCTTCTGCAGGAGGGTCCTGCTACAGGAGGGACCATGGGTGTTTTATCAAAGGGACAGTCCCTATGATATAAACTGTTGTCTACAGGAGGGAAGCCAAAGAGACTTCATGTAATGTCCATGGCACTGACTTTTGTCTGTTATGAATATCACCAGTGTGGTGCTACTATCCGAATCTAGATGGCATCCCAGGAGTTACTCTTTGGAATAAGAGCTGGTTTGGTTTGATATCAAGAATAGGGAACTTGGAACAGACTGTCGAATCTCACAGGGAAGGCAAGGGTGGGTGGGTGGGTAGGAAGAGATCAACCAAAGAACTATATGCATAACCCATGGACACAGACAATAGGTTGGTGAGGGCCTGGGATGGGGAGCAGAGGCGAACTTGAAGGAGTCACAATAAATATATTTTTAAAGGATTTTTTAAATGCATAAAAATGAAAAAAAAATAGGGAGCTTGGAAAACACAGTTTTCTAAGAAGTATACTTTTTTAACTCTTAGCATTTCTAATCATCAGGTTAGACTAGATTGCAACTAGCTTAACTATTTAACCAGTAATTCTTCTAAGTATTTCTCCTTGTGTCTAGATGCTATTAGGGATACAACTGGAAGTTGTAAACCAGCTAGAAGTTTTGATTGATTCATAAAAATGTATGATGATACCTTCATTTCTGGATATCAAAGAGCTCTTGAGAATTTCACTTCAGTTTCCACTGTCTGACTCTAGGCATATATTCAGAAGCTTTTATTGGCGTCTTCTTTGAGGATTAAAGAAAAGGTTGTACATGCACCTCAACCTGGACTTCACATAAAAATCAACCCAAAATGGGTCATGGGGATTTCAATGTAAGATGATACAACTTAGGAAAAAAAGTTAGGAGAAAATCTTTGGGAGCTAGGACTACATAAAATTTTTAGACTTGACAACAAAAGCACAATAAGAAGAAAAAGTAATAAATTTGGCCCTGGCTGGGTAGCTCAGCTGATTAGAACATCATCCCAATATGCTAAAGTTGCGGGTTTGATCCCTAGTCTGGGCACATACAAAAATAACCAATGAATGCATAAACAAATGGAACAACAAACTAATGTTTCTCTCTTTCTCAAATCAATAAAAAATTTTAAAAAAGTAATAAATTGGAGCTCATCAAAATTAACTTTTGCTCTGCAAAAGACCGTGTGAGGGAGAGACAAAAATCAAGCTACCTTATTGGGAGAAAACCTTTGCAAACCACATACCCAACAAAGGCCTTGTATCTAGAATATGGAACGAACTCTCAACACTCAACAGCAATAACAAAAACAGCCCAATCCGAAAATGAGCAAACACGAACAGGCATTTTGCAGCAAAGGATGTACCGGTGGTAACATAAGCCCATGAAAACACGTTCAACATCACCAGCCAGTAGGGAAACGCAAAGTAAAACCACGAGCTATCACTACATGCCTATCAGGGTGAAAATAAACATCCGTGCCCACACCACATGCTGGTGAGAATGCAGAGAAGCGAGATTGCTGGGAATGAAAGTGGTGCAGCCGCTCTGGAAGAGAGCTTGGCAGTTTCTTTCAAAACTCAACATGCACTTACCGTATAATTCAGCAACTGTAGCCTTGGGCATTGATCCCAGGGAAGTGAAAACTGATGTTCACACGAAAACCTGTACATGAATGTTCAGAGAAGCTTTATGGGTGATAGGCCCAGCCTGGAAACAACCCAAATGGCCTTCAACAGGTGAGTGGTTGAACAAGCTAGGACACCTCCACACCAGGCATGTTATGCTATGTAGCAATAAAACTGTTCATACAGGCAAAAGAGGGGATCCATCTTAAAGGAACTTTGTGGAGTTCGAAAAACCAATCTCAAAATGCTAACCTGTGTGATCCCATTCACACAACCTTCTTAAAATAATAAAAATGAGCCCTGGCCGGTTTTGCTCAGCGGTTAGAGTGTCAGCCCGTGGACCGAAGGGTCATGGGTTCAATTCCTCAAGGGCACATACCTCAGTTGGGGAGGCAACCAGTTAATGTGTCTCTCTCACATCGATGTTTCTCTCTCTCCCCTCCTCCTCCCTCCCTTTCACTCCCTCTGAGAATCAATGGAAAAGAATATCCTCAGGTGAGGATTAAAACAAAACAAAAAACACTATAGAGATAGAGAAGATTTTAATGGTTGACAGAAGCTAGGAAGGGAGAGGGGTGTGGAAATGGCAATAAGGGTTAAAACAGAGGTCTTTGGAGATAGAATAGTTTTGTATTTTGATTTGTGATGATGGTTACAAGAATCTATACATGTGATAAAACTGCAAGATATATACAAGTGCCTGCACACACACACACACACACACACACACACACACACACTCTCACACACTCACACGAATGTATGAGTACCCATAAAACTTGTAAACTTTGAATAAGCTCCCTAGATTGTGTCATTGGGATTTTCCTGGTTGTGCTACTGCACCATAGTCTTGCAGGATGGTACCACTGAGGAAAACTGGGTGAAGGGTACATGCATCATGCACACTCCCCTACCATTTTCCTGCAACTCTCTGTGACTATATAATGACTTCAAGAATAAAACATTATTAAAAAGTCATGTGCTGCATTCAATGTAAGGGGCAGGCATTTATTTCTGCTAAAACCGAGGAATAAGAGAGACTAGCAGCAAACAATCTAAGAAGCGAGGAACATGGATAGGAGTGTAGTTGAAATGACTGGTAATTCATTTAGAAACTCACGGAAGGTCGTTATGTGTGATGAGTGCTGAGTTTGCTTACCTGTGTTTTCATGAATGCAGTTGTATGAAAATGAGGAGAACAGAGGGAAACACGACCAAAACACATTGGGAAGCCGGGGTCCGGGGCCCCGATTCCTGCTGGCTCGGTAGCTGCCATTAGCTTCTTCCAGACCTAAGCCCAGAAAAGACAGTAACGTGATTAAAAATATGCCAACAGGAATAAATGTATTTGCTCCCCAAATAGATTTAATCATATCTTTCAATGTCCCATTTTATATTATCTTTTTTGGAAATCACTTAGGCCTCCAATCAGATGATTGTTGGAAAAAGAAGAACAGTTTGGGAATCCAATTTTGAGATGTGTACTCTTACTCTTTCACACAAATAGATAAGCAAATTTCAAAAAACTTTCCCCCCCCCAACACAAATAGATAAGCAAGTTTTAAAATTATTTTTTCACTCAAATAGATAAGCGAAATTGGAAACTTTTCCCCACACAAATAGATAAGCAAGTTTTGAAATGTTTCTATAGCTTTTCAGCAATGGTAGTAGATATGAAATATATATATATATATAATTTTTGAGCGGTTCCAAAAAATGTCATGCCTTATTAAGAACTTTCAAAGAGTGCAAGAGTTGCATAATTTATTTTTTGAAAATTGCCACTTATTATAGCAGTAGGGGACGTCTTTAAAGATGATGAAACATCCACACAGCGTATTATGCTGGAAACTGGATATATTACATTTCAATATATTACTAGGGGGGGGTCTCTAGGAAATAAGTGACATATGTATGGGGAAAAGTATGTAAAGCACCCACCATTCAGCTAAAATGGGGGCATGTAAAAGTAAATATACATATTTGCTTATATTTTTTAAAAAAATCAACGGGAAAAACATAACACTTAAAAAATGATTACTTCGCTCAGCCTGTGTAGCTCAGTGGTTGAGCATCAACCTATGAACCAGGAGGTCATGGTTCAATTCTAAGTCAGGGTGCGTGCCAGGGCTGCAGGCTTGATCCCCAGTAGGGGGCGTGCACGAGGCAGCCGATCAATGATTCTCATCTTTGATGTCTTTCTCTCTCCCTCTCACTTTCTCTCTCTGAAATCAATACAAACATAAAAAGTAAATTTAAAAAATGATTACTTAGAGGGGAAGTAGAGAAAAGGTGAAAGTTACAGGGACAGTAAGTCAACTTCTCTCAATAAACCTGTTTTGTTTTTTTTTTTACATCTGACATTACAACCACATACAGATTTCATACAATTTTAAAATATAATAAAATTAAAAAGCAACTCCTAAAAACAGAAAGGAAAATAAAACACAGGGACCTAACTAACTCTGCATGGGGCTGGTGGCGTGACCTCACAGAGAAAGTCTCTCTAGGTGACTTTAAAGCCAGGACTCTTACTGAACAAAAGGAAGCTGAAAAAAATCCTCAACTTTTTCTATGCTATGTTTTTGATAATAGTATTAGCGCTGTTATTGAGCAATGATTGGATATTTGGTATGAAAGAATGATTAGCTTGTTTTTTTTGTTTAGATGTGATAATCTCACAAGTATGTTTGGAAAGAATCATTATCTTTTGGAGACACATGCTGAAATATTGACCAATGATGCTAAGGTTTGTTCATTTCAAGTAATCCAGGGGCTAGGGCAGTGGGTGAAGTACAGAGGAAGATGGCCAAATTGGTCATTCCTGGAGCTGGGTGATGAGCATGTAAGATTCATGCTCTTATTCCCTGTACTTTTGTATCAATTTGAAAATTTTCAAATTAAAATATGAAAAATGTCAATCAAGTAAGAGTTGAAAAATTCAAAACAAAAGCTCATGCATTGCTTTCTTCAGTGATATGGAAGATGCTCTCTATAGAAATGCATTGCTGGTAAGCCCAACAAAATTTCCAACTTCCTCAAAACCAATTGCTTTTCTATAAGGAACTATCTCCACCAAGATTCATTCTTTGACTTCACTTCAAACCATGAGGGTATTGGGATCTAGCACAAGATCTTTTGGGGCATCATCCATTTTAAAAATTTAGGAAAAGGAAATTAGTTATTTGGGGGGGCATGAAAGAAAATTTAGCCTGAGCTTCTTAGTTAGCCTCATGTGAGAAAATGCAGAGAAGTAGAGAAGAACAAATTTCCAGCTCCTGTTGGCTGGTCCTGCTGATGGAGTCTCCACCGCTGCAACTCTGTGGTGAGAAGGGATGGTGATATGGCCACTGGAAGAGTCTTTCCACTCTTTCTAAGCTTCATTATTTGATTGTAAAATGAGGCAATTGTGGAGCTTAAATTAAAAACACGCCACTTAGATAAGTGCTGAAGATGGTGGCTGGAAATCAACATGCCCCAAAAAACGTTATGAAAAACTACAGATTTTATGTGTCCCTTTCCAAGAGAATAGTATTCACCGCATATGGTTGTCATTAGCTTCAAGTGAAATAACAGTGCATGTAAAGTGGTTATTACTTGTGATTATGCCTATTGTCACTAGGTCACAGGATGAGGGGACGCCCATTCAGCACATGGCTCATCTCATATAGGGTTTTCTGAAAGCCTGGGCCTCGGAGTTTGGTGGACTTCCAGAGGCCTAAGAGGGCTGACATCATCTCTGAAGGCTTGCTTCCTTAGGTGATAGCCTGGTGGACTTGTTGGCACTCACAGCCATGTTTATTGCGGTGGGCCTGTCCTTGATGGTCTTATTTTGGAAGAGGTGGCTGACCCTGGCTGCTTGGGTTGCAAGAGTGTATTCATTGAGGTGAGCTATTGAGGGTTTGAACAGGTTAAAATCTGGCTGTGATGACCACTTGTTGCCTAGGCTACAGAGCAATATAGCTTTTCCTAAGTTTGTGGGGAACATTTTGATTCTCAATGCTCGCTTTTCACACACCTACCAATTTTGCTGGAAGCTAACTCATCTAAAAGGAACAAAGTTTGTACCCCGATGCTGAATACGATATTCTAGGGGTTCAGACTATGTCACCCCAAAATATAACAATTTGGCATATTGATCATTTTGAGTTAAAGGGACTTGAGAAACAGCTGCTGTAAGGACACTCTGAACCACCTTCGTCCATAGGAGGATGAAGGTAGATCCCATATGAGAGGTACCCACCCTGCATCCAGGAAGGTAGAAGGTATTCATGTCACCAGAGACAGGTAATTTAGGGGAGAGGGCTCTTTATACAAACCTTGGTAATCTTCCCCATTTTACTACACTTGGTCTCCAACTCTCCCTTGTCAATTCTTCACGTGTTTATTGTTTCTTTGTCCAAAAGATATGAAAACTTTCTACTCTGGTCACTTTTTTGATTCTCATAGCTTTGTGGGACTCCCACACGTAACTAAATGTTTTTCTTTTGTCTTTTTATTACAGGTGGGGTCTCAGGCCAAGAACCTAGAAGGGCAGAGGGAAAATGATTTTTCCTCTTTTATGATATCTTATTAATCAACTTTATGAAGTAGGTACTATTAGCCTTCTTTAAGGAGACAAATTGGAAGACAGGGAAGTTTAGTGTTTTGCCCAATATCAGATAGCCAGACAAGGATAGTAAACAAGAAAGTGGATTTGAATGCATATCTGTGCGACTACAAAGCCTAGACTTTTAATCCCTATGCAGGTTCTGATTGCTGCCTGCTCTGTTAAAGCAAATGCTAAATATGTTACAATTTAAAGTAAAGGGGGAAACACAAGTTAGTTATTCATTTACCCATTTAACACATCTATTGAGCCCCCATTATCTGCTAGGCGCTGTTCTGAATGCTTCTGAAGATACAGAGATAAAGACAAAGCCAATACCTTCTTAGAGCTTCCATTTCAGTGAGGAAGTCATTAGCAAATAAGTATAAAATATACATAGTCATAAACAAATAAGTATAAAATATGTTAATGTCAGATAACAATGAGTTATTGAAGAACTGTGCTAAAACTTGCTAGTATCTTAAAGAACTAACAATTTGAGGAGACAAAGCATGAATATACAAAATGTTAAATAGCCAAAAGTGGAAGGCAATCAAAATAAAATAAGAATGGAAACAAGGCACCAAAGATTAATTTCGATTAGTATTATAGAAAACAAATGATGCGAGTTTAGAAGAGGGGAAGATTACTCTGGGGAAGTGTTTGGGAGGAAACTGAAGACTAGATAGGATTTGGCTGGTCGGAGGGAGGGAGGTGTTCTGGGACAGTTAATTACCTCCCTGAGACAACTGCAAGTTCATTCTTTTTTCTAATAGTTGCTAAACATGACAGATTTAAAGAGTGTAAGTTTGGCCCTCCTGGCTCTTCACACTAAATCTGAAGCCCCATTCGATTTCATCAGCCTGACCTCAAAAGCATCAGCAAGGCTAGGATGTGCATGCATCAACTTCTGGACTTCAACAGATGAATATGTTTTTTTTCAGGAAGAAAAAAAAAAAAAGCAAACAAAACACTACATTTACCATGCCCTGTAGAGTATGAAAATCTAGCTGACATTCTCATTTATTCATCATCCGCCTCCTTTAATATGTCATCCATCATTTGCTCCCATGTCCCTTAAGAGCTTGTGAAAAGCTACAGTGTAAATGACTGAGCAGTCAAATGCCAAATGCCTTCCATTATTTCTCTGATGGGAGTATGGGGAGTGGGGGAAGTCAAGGTCTGTTCACCGCAGTGGCTGATGGAACAGGAACTTGATTTTGAACTTGTGGAGCACTTCTCTGTCGGGCAGGGCTTTGCAACAATGGTTGAAGGTAGGGCACAGCTCTGGGACAACCCAGGGATTGCTGTATTTTGAAACCAGGAGCTGCACATTAACCATTCTAGAAAGGAGTCTCTTTGTCCAGGCTGCCTGAAATTTGAGCACACGTCCGGAGGAGTCGGCCCAGATCCTTTCACACATTCCCTTGGAATCCTTCCTACAAAGGTAGACTCAAAATTAATCCTGGGGGCCGAGGTGGCTAAAACATATGTGAGGGAAGTGACAGAATAGATTTTCAAGCAATGAAAAGGAAATGATAGATGACTTTTTTCGCCTACATTGATGGAGACGTTGAGGAGAGAACAACGCAATATTTTTAAAAAATGCAACCAATGACATCTCCTGATTTCACTGTTACTTCACTTCAGCTTCAGGTGTCAGAGACGTTTAGAGCAAAAGGAGTCCAATTTAATTTCCAGGTCTCTCAGGTTGTCCAAGGAGCCCTGTAACCCGAAGACCCAATCCCCTTCCGAGTGGGCTGTTTTTCCACTTGTGATTTTTTTTCAGGGACTTTCTTTTTTTTGGGGTGGGGGGGGGGGTTGGGAGTGGTGGTATGGGGTTGAGATAAAGGTAAAATTCCTGAGTGTTTGTAGTATACACACTTTAATTATTTTGAAATAGTTGAATGAACCTAGTGAGAGGTAATGTGTTCTAAAAATGTCAAACTTCTCAGAATGGAATATATTAATATTCCAATGACCAAAATAAAGAAATAAAATTAATTCAATGCATCTCTATTAAGTACCATGGGGGGTATAAAGATGTTACATATATCCTTTGAGAAGTGCCAATCTCACTAATGTTCAAAAAAGTCTAAAAGAAGAAAACAACAACAAAACCCCACTATTTTGGTGAAACTGTGGTGGCTGTTTATACATCCATATTGGTTTCAAAAATTCTACCAATGTCTGACGCGGTTACATAAAATTTTCTATAAGAGAGCAGTCATGTAAAAAATCAGAGGAAAATTAAAAGAGTAAAATCTCATTTTGTCTGGAGTTGTGCACCCTTCTACCTTCTCCAAATATGACCAACCCAACCAGATTTCCTTCCAGCATTGGAAAAAGTTGCTGGAGCTCGCTGCGTCCAGCAATAAGAGCTGGTGTGCGAATGGGGGTCTTGGTCAGCTCTGCCCTTGGACTTGAGCAAGAAGTAGCCCTGTCCTAAGCCCTTGAGTTTGACCACCTTTGTCACCTGTGTTCAGTGCTGGCCCACCATGATGCGTGACCAGGGCTGGTTACGGGATTTGTGGGGCCAAGTGCAAAATAAAAATACCCATTTTACAAAAGAGTGCTGTGAAAGAGACATACAAAGATATGTTTTCCTTCTTCCACTGGTGTGTCTCTCTCCTCTCTTCTCTCTTCTCTCTTCTCTCTTCTCTCTTCTCTCTTCTCTCTCTCTCTCTTCTCTCTCTCTCCCCCTTGAACTTGTCATGGTGTTTTCATTTGCTGTTTCATGTGGTCCCAAGTTTTAAATTATTGGCATGCATCTTGCGTTCGCCTTCACGTTGTGCAATGCCGGCTGTAAATGTAAACACTGAGCCATTTAGCTCATATGCACAATCACCGAAATTACACAATCTGCATGTGGTTGCTCAATCCCTGGGGCTGGCCAGGAAAGATGAAACACAAGCCAGACTCCGAGAGGTGAGAGAAAGGAAGAGAGGATTCCCCCCAGGCGCGGAGCCAGCCGAGGGAGCGAGGGAGCGAGGGAGCGCTGGGTATGGAGATCTGGATGGGAGTGCGGGAGCGTCCTCTCCCACAGCAGGGGTGCAAGCGAATCTTACTGAGGACACTGTTCCCCAGGAGAGCTGAGCATCCATGGCCTTCCCTCCCTTCCTGTCCCAACGTGTGATTCAGGAGATATTTAAGAATGAGTGTGGCATTTGCAACACTTGGACACAGTAGCTTAGACACATGTTCATGCTATCAAACATTCATTTTCCTTTTAGATCTGTAAAATATAGGTAGAGATATGACGTGCATCACATGTGGTTATGATTCTCTGCGCAGGCAGACAGATGAACACTGAATGCTGGAACTGGGAATAGTCTTTGAATTAAAATATAGTGATGTAATTAACTTTTCAAACCTTTTCAGCTTCATTTAAATATTTTGGTTTAGATATTAGATAAACGTAAGTTATCATTTATTTTTTGTCTGTTAATTTTAATGGTTAGCTTTTAATACGTTGAGAGGATAACTTTTTAAAACATGTCTAAAAATAACTTTTATTATATTTGCTTTAATTTACATTGTATATACTTTGTACATATTTATATTTTACTTTGTGCTAGAACAATACTAAATCACAACAAAACGTTGGTGCAGATCTTGTTTGTAACAATATAATTAGTGATTTTCCTGAAACAAAGGAAAGAATAATAAATTTTTATGGCATGAAAGCATACTTTATGAATTGTGGAGGTCTTTGCTTTATTACTCATCCAGACATCACCAGCCCATAAACAGGATACCTTTATGTGCATAATAATAATTAACTTCAGTTGTCTTTGATGTTTTGCAAACGTTCAGTCATATAAAACCATAGCTTTACTCATGTTCATTTTTTAACCTTTGTCAATACCAAGGTATAATTTTCAATGTTCAGAGGATAGAACTTTTTCCCTTAACTCTTTATTAACTCAATTTATAACTTTAAAAAATTATTTTATTATTTTTTTCCCCATCACCATTTATCCCCTCTTACTTTTAAGTATTCAGACATATGGTTTACAGGCCTCTGTAGTCTTCTTGCCTTGGATCTCACGTATTAGGTGAAGGCCTGTTTTTCTTTTTTGTTTGTTTGTTTTTCATTAAAACATTGTTTCTCAATCTATAAAAATCCCAGACATAGAAGACAGTTGGCTTTTGTGAATGAGACCAATGGAGGGACGATAGCTTCAAACATTTCCTTTCTCAGGATCACTTTGGGGTATGGACTCTTTGAACTTGGAACAGTTGATAAAATTACGTACACTGTCCAGGTTCATTTTTCTCTTTGCCAAAACACATATAGCATCCAATATTGGAATATTAAGCTTTGGGCCAGTGGCTTGATGGGAGGGTTAAAACAGAGTGTGTTATAGAGTCTAAAAGGAGGTTAAATGATGCCAGGTCAGTATCATTCACTGGTCCCCAGCATAAGTGAATGATGTTGGAGACTAAATAAATAAATACATGCATACATACATAAAAACTTCTCTCATTCTTTGAGTGATATGTGACTTACTATATAATAAGACCCAAGAAATAGAAGCGCATAATTCAGAATCACCAAACACATGAGGAAATAAGCCACCATGAGTGAGAACGATCAGAAAGAAGACCAATAGCTAGACCCAAAGTAATTCAGATACTGAAGATTTTAGATGAAGAATATAAAGTAATTTTGCATAAACTACTTAAAGAAATAAAAGTTGGAATCACAGAAGTAAGCAGGAAGTAAAAGATTATGATCAAACTATCAGATGAATCTGAGTAAGAACCAAATATAACTTTTGGAAATTAAATATATTGGCACAGGAGACTTCATGAATAGGTTAACAAGCAGATTAGGCCAGCGTAGGAGAAAAGTAAGTAAATTAGAGAAGAAATATGAAAAAAAAATCCAGAATTATACTCAGGGGAATATAGAGATGAAAACATAAGAAAAGCTAAAATATGCAAAATAGTTAAGAGATATGTAAAACAGAATGAGAAGATCTAACATAAATTGAACCATAGTAAATCTTCCAGAAGGAGAGAATAAAAGAGAGACAATTTTAAAGACACGGACACAATTTTCCTGCCCTACTAAAAGTATTAATTCCCAGATAAAAGAATCGCAATTTATAGCAAAAGATAAATACAAAGACATTTACAAGAGGCACATTGTGATAAAGCTGCAGAGCAATGGAGATGAAAAGATCTTCAAGCAGCAAAAGGGGAATGTCAGCTTGTGTACAAAGAGAAGAGAGTGGCTTTATGGGAGATGCCAGGGTAGCAACCGTAGAATTAAGAACATTGTGAAATAATGTCTCCAGAAGTGCTGACACAAGATCATCTTCAACACAGAATTTTGTACCCAGCAACACTACTTTTCAAGATGAGAGTTGGCTTGAACTGTCTGCTTGCTATTATCAGGTGCCAGTTTTGATTTATGCTTTTAATACATCCCATTCATAAACTTATGTTTTAAAGGGTGTCCCAAAATTCACGCAAGATTTGAATTTTGCGTGAGCATTAACAACAACAAAATAGAAAAGCCTAATTTTACTTGGTTTATTGAATGTCAACTTGTGTATAAAGAGAAGAGAGTGGCTTATGGGAGATGCCTGGATAGCAAGTGTAGAATTAAGAACATTGTGAAATAATGTCTTATTGAATCAGATTCTAATATCTGTTACCCTTTGATTTCAATCCCTTCAATTTGATAAGCATTACCAAGTACCAATGATGGCCCAGGAGCAGGGACAATGAAGACCACAGCTTTGTGTATGTGCCAGCAAAGCCATGGAGGCCATTTATCCGATGTGCTATTCCATACATAGCCCTATACTGTATTATAAATTTATAATTTTTTATTATAAACCTGTGTTTTCTATCAAAATTACTTCTTGCATGAATTCTGGGATACCCTTTATAGCTTTGATAATCCAGTCACATGTACTATTCTTCTCGGTGTGAAGGCCAAACTAACAGAAATTCCATTCCTAGAATCTAAATTCCACTCACCCTAACATGATTCTGGTGCCCTAATTTATATTCTAGTATCAAGTAACCGCGTTTTCTCAGCATAGCTTGCAGTTTTCAAATACTAGATAGTGCTTTGTAATTTAGAAAACACTTAACCCTACAATATCGCATTGAATCCTAACATTTGATATATAGGGGTGGGTAAGAAAGTTAGTATTTTTTATATTTTACCCGGAAGAAAGCAACTTCCTAAGATGTCAAGTGCCTTGTTCAAGTCATGCAACTGGAATTAGGCGGAGCTAGGACCCTTCCATCCAACATTTAGCACAAGTGTATTAAATACGATGACATGTCAGACACTCTTGAAGGTAGCAGCGGGACGATGGAATGATTCTCACCGCCTTGGTTTCTGCAAGTCATCTGATGTTCTACATTTCACTGAGTTCTGCTATTTCTCAGCGGCCAGGTTCAGTCAAGCTCGCCTCTTAAATTCTTTGACCATGTTCTTGAACAATTGAAAACGAGCAACCTCTAAAAATATCAATAACACAGTTTTCTTCATAGCTTGTTGGTTACAGACTGATGTACCTGCACAGCCACGACTGGGTGAATCTAAGCCAGGGTTTCCTCATGTCTGTGGCCCCTGCACCCAGCACCCAGCGGGAGGTCAATACCTCTTTGTTGGATGAATAATGTACAGAACATATGATATTTATTAGACAATTTTGGCCATGTGTCTCTTTGGTGAAATCATATGGGATGCATCCAACTGAGCATCTGCTACCTGATTAGGCTCTTTCTGGGGGAGAAATAGCAGCTCTGAGGACTTGTGGCTGGCGGGGATCACAGG
Organism: Myotis myotis; assembly: GCF_014108235.1. Taxonomy (NCBI): domain Eukaryota; kingdom Metazoa; phylum Chordata; class Mammalia; order Chiroptera; family Vespertilionidae; genus Myotis; species Myotis myotis. Next base: position 8,233,754 of record NW_023416326.1, on the reverse strand, counting down.
GCAAGTTCCTAAGCTGTCCTGTTGGTCCATCAGCATCGTGCTTCCTCCCTGACTTTCTGGACACCCACCTTTGCTCAGTCTATGGCTGATTTCCTGCTCAGCGTCTCCAATCTGATTCATGGAATGACCCACTCTCCAGGCTCCGCCCCTTCCTCCTGGTTCAAAGACTGACGGGTTTCTCCTTCCTGCCTAGGAGCTTCTATGGACAGAGATCTGGGAACAACCCCTTCTAGGCATGGCCTAGGGGTTCCTCACCTCCATCCACCTCCATCCACAGCCCCTCTTTCTCACCCAAAAAAAGCGCCCATGCCAGCCCTGGTGGGTCTTGTCCTGGATTGGAGGATGTATGTATTCTCTACAGATGCCAGATTCATCTGTGTCCTTGGAATGTCTTTGGATGTTTGAATTCCTTGCTTTTTTACATCTCTTTTGGTAAGCTCAATCCCCCCTTTCTTTTCTTAGCTTCAGTGACATTAAAAATCTGGCCTGTTTCAAAGCTAGATCCAGCCAGTCTGAGGACAAACTAAAATGCCTCCTTGCTCCTTGAAAAGCAACCCTCACCGGAAACACACTTAAGAGTTGTACACACGGCCAGGCACAAAACTATGGCAATCAAGGCTCCTCCTGCCAGCCCTCATGGGTTGTCATCCTTGCATTCCTGTGTGGCAAAAATGGGCAAGGATGAACCATGTGTACATCAGAAAATGCCCTCTAATTCTGACGGCAGTCACTTGTTGGAGATGGCTCCTATTTGTATTTCCATTTTATTATTGTTGTTGTTCTGCCAACACTTCAGTGCTTTTTTCCTTCAAAAAGGTAATATTCCCAGTACACTGGTATACAATTTGGAAAACTTTGCCTTGTGCACTTCCGGCATCGGAATCAAAGTCAAGGGCATTTCTACTGAGGAAGTTCAGTTCTTAATCATGTGTTTGGATTATCTAGTGTTTGTTGGTTCCAGACTTTCCTTTCTGAAACTCGACAAGCCCTAGGACATCTCCAAGGGCTATCAACTCCTCAGTTACATTTTTTCCCCTCAAAGATAATGAAAATTTCATATTTGCTCCAGTAAAACATAATTAGGAAGGTTGCTCTACAGAAAAATGAATTCCACAGAGCCACATGAAAAACAGAGGAATTATTTTGGATCCTGTATCACTATCACTACTACTACTACTACTACTACTACTACTACTACTACTACGACTACTACTATAAGGACCAGGACTACTATTATTATTTGGCTCCATGATACTTTAAGGGAGAGTCTCCCCTTTATTTTTCAGGCCCATCCAGCTGAGCCAGACACCATTTTGGAAGTTTCTTTTCGAGTCAATTCGGAAGCCATAATTTTTTCCTAATGCTGAACAATCCCCTGGAACAAGGCCATGTCATAGCATTCCACGGTTGGAAGAGATCTTAACGTTTAGCTCACACAACCGACCACCACCGACTGTTCTGTCTCCTTCCCTGCGTTCCTGTCAGGAGGGTGGTCTGGCCTCCAACGGAACACTGTGATGATCTGTTCTCTGAAACACTAGGAGGCTCTCTGTTTGATCATCTTTCACCTCATTCCTGGAGCAATTGCACTTGAACTGTGGTTGGGGAGCTGATCACGCCAAGGGGGTGGAAGGTAGGAACTGGAACAGACCAGCCGAGTCCAGTTGCATAAAATCACTTTGCTATTGCTGGCATTTGACCAGCATAGATAACATTCACATCAAGAGGGCTCTTTTTTTGGAATTCAAATATTACCTCCAGAAGCCAGGGAGAATACCAGTTGCTCTCCTGTTAGAAGCTAACAGCTTTGCATACTTTAGAAGCAATGAGCCTAAACAAAAAGGGATTTTCTTCCCGTGGTTTGCCTTAGAGCCAAGAGGAGCCATAGTGCACACCATGGGAAGGAGGCATTTACTGGGCCTCAGAGCAAGTCTCCTCATGGCTTACTGCCTATTGTGTTTGCCTGAGCCCCTCTATTGTCCTGGAACTAACCCTTCGCTAATGTTAACCATTAGGCAAGGTATAATTTCTTTTCTTACACAATTTCTCAAGCAACAGCTCATACTTAATAACTGCCATTACAAACTGCTTTGCTCTATTGTACTAATTACTAAAAGGAATGGTTCACGTTCTCCTATTTTCTTTTCCACTCATATAATTAACTTGTTAAAAACTGAACCTCGCCTGGAACTGGAGGCAGTCATTTAGGGAATAATATCTTGCATTTGCAAAACATATTTTAATGTGAGACAAATCCTTCTTTCTCCCTTTGCTGTTCTGAAGCTCACTGGTCAGAATCGGGAAGAGGCAGCATTTAGGAGGAAGCACGCTGATGAAGGAGCAGCCGCTGAATCTGTCCTTGGGGGGATGGAGTCTGGGAATCTTCACTACTCATGGCAGAGTAATTCCGGTGGGTCCCCTGAGCCGGATCACAGAACCACAGGCTTTGCAGAATCTTCATCAATGGGTGTGAGCTGCAGCCTCGTGACTCATCCAAGGGTGAGCTGGGGTGGGGAGATCCAGAGCGAGCAGGAGAGAACTCCTAAAGAGAAGCCTAACTCCAGCCAAATGTCTAAAAGGCTCTACAGTGCTGGGGCTACTCAGTTGTCTCTTGAGGAGGGTCCCCTTCCTCCAAGCACAACAACAACAACAACAACAAAAACAAAAGGCTTGTTTGTTGAAAGGGCCCCAGGCATGGAGCTCAGGTGCAGGATTGGACACATCTGGAAGATGGAGTGAACTGGGCCTGCAATTAGTGAGCACATATGAAGCAGACTCATCTCTTCATCTCTCACCTTCTGGGAGAGTCCAAACTTTAAAACTGAAATCTTGCCTGGATGGTGTGGCTCAGCAGTTGAGCACCGACCCATGAACCAAGAGGTCAACCGTTCAATTCTCGGTTCACTTCTTGGTCAGGGCACATGCTAGGATTGTGGGCTGGATCCCCAGTAGGGGGCGTGCAGTTGGCAGCAGATCAATGATTCTCTCTCGTGGATGTTTCTATCTCTCTATCCTTCCCCCTTCCTCTCTCTCTAAACATCATGATTTCATTCGGTCAGACCTGGAAGTTTCTGAGCTCTCTGAAAGGTGATTTCTTGAGACACAGAATGGTCTATGAGTGTGTGCTTTGACTCCATAGCACTATATTATGAATAATTATGCTATAATTGCATTTCAAATAATGCCAGTCTATGCATGAGGCACTTTATGTTAAAAAAATGTTACCCTATGAGTGACAATCTATGGATGATCTCTCTAGAAGGCTGGAAAAAAACAACACAGAACTCAGAAGTCTATATATGTATAAATGTACAGGGTGGGGCAAAAGCAGGTTTGCAGCTGCTCGTATGGAAAAATAATACAATCATTAATAAACAATACAAGAATAAACTCTGTGTTTCACGTACTCACACCTACCCTTGCTCCACCCTGTATGTATGTATTATAAACATCTAGATATATTAAATTTCTGGAGAATGTACACATACATATATTTATATAATTTGTATAATTATATAATTGTATGTATATAATTATATACATTTCTGAAAAAATATACATGTGTTTGTCTATGAAGGTCAAAGTTGAGATCTCAGATGTGGATCTGCTTTATTATTTGATTACCTAGGCTTTAAAGGTTTAAGGCAGTGGTTCTCAACCTGTGGGTCGAGACCCCTTTGGCGGTCGAGCAACCCTTTCACAGGGGTCGCCTAAGACCATCCTGCATATCAGATATTTACATTATGATTCATAACAGTAGCAACAGTACAGTGATGAAGTAGCAACGAAAATAATTTTATGGTTGGGGGTCACAACATGAGGAACTGTATTTAAAGGGCCAGAAGGTTGAGAACTACTGGTTCAGGGGGAGGTAGGGTAGAATTCAGAAGTATCAAAGTTTACCCTGGCCAGGCAGCTCAGCTACTTAAAGTGTTGTCCCGATACACCAAGGTTGTGGGTTCGATCCCTGGTCAGGGAACATACAAGAAGCAACCAATGAATGCATCAGTAAGTGGAACAACAAATCGATGTTTCTCTCTCTGTGTGTCTCCTCTCTCTCTATCTCTCTCTCAAAAATCAATAAATAAAAATTTTTGGAAAAGTATCAGAGTTTTCACAAACAGCCTTCTTCTTAAAGGTTTCCTGGCCTAGTTTGGCTACCCTGAGAGGCTGAGGAAGTCACATGACCTTCTGGGCACATTCCACACTGTCCAAACCTTTTGGGCTGACCCATCGCAGGCAATGAGCTCAGCAAAACAGGCGGCACCTTAGGCAAACAAGACCGCTAGGCCTGAAGGACAGGCAGCCTTCCACTTCGGTTCCTGTAAGAAATGGTCGATTCAAAAATGTTTTCTTTTCACCGAGTTAAAAATAGCAGAAACTGAAATAGCTCATCCTATGAAATAAGAGTAAGATGTGTGTATTTTTTTTAAAACTGTCTTTCCTTAAAAATGTGTTGCATTCGACCAATCAGGTGGCTGCAGCCGGGATGGAATGTTAACCATCCCACCGGATGGCAAATTGGAGGGGAACAAGCCTTTCATCTTAATTATAGGCTGGGCACGGGAATGCACTATACCCTTCGCTGTGTATGAGCCGGAGAAAACTTTCCCAGGGTATTTTCCTTTTGCATTTCTGACTCTTATTGGATTGGAAGCTCATTCATGTGACCCGGCAGGGTCCATTTTCCATAATAGGGATAAAAATATGCCAGCAATGTTTTCCTTAGCACAGTCTGTGTGTGTTCAACATGAAAGCGACAGGACTCCTTTTCCTGTTGTTCCCAGTTCCCCTTTTCCTGGAGACACTTGCACTGTGATCCCACCAGTGTTATTGCTCAGATAGGCCCCATAACCCGAAGCGGAACCCACAATGGAACAACTGTACGAATGGATTCCGCGTAAAGTACAGATTTTGCTCTTTCTTTATGGCTGTGTCTCTGATGACTCATCTTCAGTCGATCAGAAGCCTGGAAATGTTTTTCCTATAATGGGATTGCACTGTCACCGAGTCATCTACAATGGGAACCAGGGTCTCTTATGACCAGCGAATTGTATCTAGACTGAGGGCTGACTGTAACAGCCCACCTAACTGAATGATCAAGGGACAGGAAAGTGAGCAAGGGCATGTACTTGCGGTGGGCAGAATCCAGTTGAATTCACTGATGCCTCTATATCTTTGGTAGACTATTTGCCAACCATAACTTCTTCCTCTGCAAATTGGGTATATAAAGTTTTTGCAAGGATTAGATATAAAAAATGTATCTGATGTACTTAGCATAGCACCCAGATTATTATAAGGAGAAAGCTTGCAACCTTGGTCTCATTTCTAATGAACTGAGTCCACTAACCATAGACAGATTCCATAATTCCATGAGGAACAATGCTCACTGTGATTAGGATTATTGCCCCGGTCTTCTTCTGATGCCTACATACGACTCCCATTCAAGCTCTTTAGACCAGGTTCTCAATGGAGGCAGCTTTGCTCCCATAGCAGGCATCTGGTCTTGGCTATGGTTTCATCGGGGAACCACCTAGTAAGCAGAGGGCATGGGTATTGCCAGACATTCTATAATGCACAAGACAGCTACCCCTCCCTCCACAACAGAGAATTATCTGGACCAAAATGTCAAGAAACCCTGGTTTAGAACAAAGGTTTTAGGATCTGTTGTTGGGGCTGGAAAGATACCACAGGAGCCATTCCAAGAACCGAACCTAACGAGCTTCACTCCATGCCTTGTTCATTCCAGGGACAGATCTGAGTGCCTGCTACGTGTAGGGCTGCATTACTGGGGGCTGAGACAGCCTGGGTTTCTGAAGCCACTGTGCTTCCGAAGAGGCCAGGGTGCTGGCTGATGGGAAGTGCCTGCAGGTAATCCCAGAGATTAAATATAAATTAGAAGCGGCTTTACCTGGTTTAGTATCACTCCTGAGACTAAAGGAGCATTTCCCAAAGTAAAGCATTTCTAAAGCAAGTTAATAGTTTTACAGATTTAAGGGGTGTTTTACCAGCTTGCAGGAAGACGTAGAAACCAGCCTGTCTTTAGAACAGCTGCTTCTTTGCCCCGTCCAGGGGTTGCCAGATGCCACGTGTGGAGAATGCTTACAAAATGATATTCATTCAAAAGGAGTTAAAGGTCATGTTTTTATTGAATTCCAGAAACGAAAGTTAAAAGTTTCTTGTGTGATTCAATTAAAGTGTTTTGTCTTAGCTTCACCTCTTTTAAAGCTCTGGGTCTCACTTCGCTTTTCAGGAAGTGTTGGGTGCCTCTATCCAAATGCGAAGAGGCTGATTTCGATTTAGAGATCTGTGTTCCTGTATAATCCCATTCGTTAAGCAATAATAACTTACAGTGGACACGTTTCCCTACACGTATGTAATAAGTGTTTTCACGGTTATTCCACTTCTGACTTGCTTCTCATGCTCTAGGTGTGTTTGTCATACTTTGCCTGTGATCTTTCTGATGTCCCCGAAATTAATAGGTCACTCAACTCACCACAACCCAGGAAGGTGGTTCCATGACCAGAGAGGACCAAGGGAGTCCAGTCTCCTGTCACTCGAAGTCTGTGTTTATGGTTCATGGCACACTGAAAAGTTCTCAGCCGCATATTATTCTATTCTTGGCGCACAGAAATTATTTTGCTTGTGTTGGCATGCTATTCTATGGAGATTAAATTTTTATCAGTACTCACATTGTCAGTGCTGCAATGACTGATTGATTGAAACTAGGGCGGGGGGGAGGCAAAGGAAAGCTTCGTGCAAAAATATCTATAGAAAGCAACACTGTGCATTCCCTTAACTGATAAATTAGCTTAAGGACACACATAGTGAATAAAGGTGTGGAGAGGCCATAGCAAAGAGAGCCCATAGATTTTTGGATTACTCCAAGACGTGAGCTTGGAGTTCATGTACACCCTTCCGAGTGCCCAGTAGCTCATTCCTAAAAGTGGATGGGCTGCCCTTCGCCTTCTCATGCTACAATTCAGTCAAAATAACACTTCATTACAATGTGTGGCATTACACAGGAGAGAGGTCTATAATAAATGTGGAGCGCAGGTACCCACTTGACTAAATGGTAAATTATTTCTGAGCAAAAACACCAAGAAGGACTCTATGATCCATGAACATCTGCCAGGCCCACAGGTCTGTTCTGGAAAGTGGCCATGGAGGCTCCTTCCACACACGCTGCCATGAGAGATCACTGCACTGATCACAAGTGATTAGATAACAGGGCCCGAGAAGCACCTAATACAAAGACAGCAATGTACATGTGGGCCAGTGGCCCCTAATATACTAATATATCTCTTTTTTAAAAAATGTTTTTATTGATATTTAGAGAGAGAGGAAGGGAGAGGGATAGAGAGAGAAACATGGATGAGAAAGAAACATCATTGATCGGCTGCTGGGTATCGATCCCACAAGCAGGGCATGTGCCCTGACTGGGAATCAAACCGGTGATCTCTTGGTTCCTGGACTGATGCTCAACCACTGAGCAACAGCTGCTGGGCTATCTCTCTTTTATATTGTAAAGTGAATGGATGAGCCAAGCTTTCTTGAGAAGTGTGGTTTGAGGGGAAGTTGGCAGGTGGTAGAGTGGTGGGAACACCAAGAGGCCCATAGGAACAAGACAATAACTAGAAGAGATGAGGTAGCAGAAGCCATAAAGGAAGCTAAATCCCTGGAGAAATAAAAGCCTGAGGCAGTATTTGCTACAAGTAAGCCCAAATCCTGAAGTGCCAGTTCATGCTTAACAACAAATGTCTAGCCATCAGCGACATAATCAGAAAAGAGACACCACCATTGGAAACATATATTAAAATAAAAAACATGAGGTTGTAAAAGCCTCATGACTTGATGAATACATCACATGAATAAGAATTAAAGATTAGGAGAAAAAAAAATAATGGGCCTTTCTTAAATGGAGCACATTGTAAACAAATGCTAATTATGTGCCTATGAGCAGGTTTGATCCAATGTCTCCACTGGGGCCTTGACTTTTGTCTGACCTTGAGCTCAGTGAAGTTTAAAATGAGTTAGTTAAGCCCTGACCGGTTTGGCTCAGTGGATAAAGCGTCGGCCTGCGGGCTCACGGGTCCCAGGTTCGATTCCAGTCAAGGGCATGTACCTTGGTTGTGGGCGCATCCCCAGTGGGGAGTGTGCAGGAGGCAGCTGATGGATGTTTCTCCCTCTCCCTTCCTCTCTGTAAAAAATCAATAAAACATATTTAAAAAAAATAAAATGAGTTCGTTAAAATGTAGTTGCATCATCGTAAGTACTGAGCTTTGATATCCCAAATTGTTTCTCTCCCGCCCCCACTTCCTCCTCCTCCTTTTCGTTCTTTAAAATTGTGTCTTACATATGCCTTTTTTAGGCTACAACTATCCTGGAAGATACCAACCATCACTAATTCCTCTCTGAATTCCCACTGACAGCATGATAAGATGCCTCGCACACGGTAGGTATTCAAGAAACACACACAGATAAGGTAGTGACGAATAACCAATAGTAGAGTTACTTTCTCCGACATCTACCGTTGGGTTGAAGCACTTCATGAAATGCTTAAGGTATTTCCTACATACTAACATCATGGAAAAAAATGTATGTGGGCTAGACACAGTCAACATTCCCTGGACTCTACTGGCTCTGGTTCCCCAAAGTCATTGCCGGGTCACACATTCACCAGAGGTCAAAGCCTGGAGAACGCCTCTTTGAAGCTTCTCCGAATAAGGGTGTAATTTCAAGTTACTAATAACTCAGGAACACTTGATCTCTTTCCTTATTCTTGCCCAGATGAGTCACTTTCTTGGTAGTTTACCTTGAACTCCTCCTATTTATACACAGCAGACCAGCTGGCATGGAAAATCGTATGCATTTGTCTTTCAAATCGAAATATATTCTACGTGCATTTTTTTCCTCCCTGGACTATTCTTTTCCTCATTTTTTTTTGTTTTTCATTTCCATTGTGTTTCCCTAAAACTAGGGAAGTTTCTTCCGGGGTGAAATTAGTCGTAAATCTACCAGGAAGGCGGGGGTCTCCACCTTTGACTGTATTCATTATGTTAGAACAAAAATAACAAAGAGGCCCACTGCATTGTTCCCCAAAGAATCGTCCAGAAGAACTTCCACTTTTCAGAGCCTCATTTGTTTTCGAAATCCCCGAAGAGAGATTTGACTCAGCAAAAAATGAGCTTTAAGCCTCCTTTAGCAGCAGCAACGGCAGCCTCGCTGTGGATGTTGGCTCCAGGACCGGCCTAGTTATTCAGCAGATATTGTCGCAGCCAAGCCCTGGAACAGTTCTAGCCACTGCCCCAAATGCTGCCTACCAACCGTTGCCTAGGTGAGGAGAGCCTTGGCCATTAATCCTGGCACCCTCCCCCTCCCCCAAACCTGCCTGATTCATTTGTTCACATGACGCCTTCCGAGTGGAAGGTATGATTGCCTGCCTTCTGGCTTGCTTAGTTTTTCTTTCTCTTCTCTCTCTGTGTGTCTCTCTGTCTCTGTCTGTCTGTCTCTTTCTTCACCTGGTAAGAGAACCAGCCAAAAATGGATTGAGAGAAGGCACCTGCCCCCACGCATCACTAACACACAAGCTAAGGAAAACTACTTCTGCTTATGTAAAACTGTTTTGGGGTTCTTAAAATTTCCCTTCAGAAAAAAATTTTTTTTTTTCTGAGGGCATTTTGGGCTGTGAGCAACAGTTTGCTTTCTGTGGGTTTGATTTAAAGGTCTGTCTTCTCTGACTCTCTGTAATTGTAGGAAAGGCGATTGGTTAATGGCATGTGTCACTTGAAACAATTGGTTGCAATAGCATTGTCATTTGTCTTAGTTGGGGCTGCCCTAACAGAATACCATGAGCTGCTCCCTGAAAGAAATGACATGCATTTCTCACAGTTCTGGAGGCTTCCTGGTTTGCAGACAGCCCCCCTTCTGGGAGAGAGAGAGAGAGAGAGAGAGAGAGAGAGAGAGAGAGAGAGAGGGAGAGAGAGAAAACTCTCATGAGGGCTACATCCTCATGACTTAAACACCATTAATTAATTAGTAAATTAATTGGATGTTAGGATTTCAGCATAATAATTTGGGTTGGGCATAGACATGGAATCCTTAGCATCCTTATATATGCCTTCTTTGATATTCTACTTTTCAAACTTTGCCTTTTTTTCTCTATCCAAGTCTCATCAATTTCCTAAATACCGCTCCTAAATGTCCTTGTTCTGTAGTTATGTATTTATTATTTTATTGACCTATACATGCATAATATTAGTTTGCTCAGAGCTTAACTAGTTAAGCCTAATTTCTAAGCTTCATGTAGATACACAGGAGACTAAATGAGATTTTAAACCTGGAGGCCTGATTCTGGGAATCAGTGGAGACAAGAATATGGTTTTGACTTATGTAGTAAGAATTGAACATAAACAAAAGATTTAGTCAAGCTGATCCTTTATTGCCCAAGGAAAGTTCCTTTTAAGGAACTGGGCTGAACCTAGGTATGCTGGTCAGGTCCAAACAAATTGAGAAAACCCTCTCAATCCGTGTTTTATTCTACTGCCTTTTGAAGAACTGCCACTGGGTAATAAAAGAAGATTTATGGCTGGTCAGTGAGTTCCCAGTCACCATGACTAGGAAAACTCCAGCCACTAAGAAAAACTTGCTAGCGCTGTGACCTTGTTTAAAGCACTAAATCCCTCAAAATCCCAGCATCTCCGTTTATACAATGGGGATGTTCTGGAGAGACCAAATAAACTGTGAATAAAGATTACAGCAATAGCCATGGTGGTAGCCACTCTCCAAGATGGCGCCCAACGATTCCTACCTCTTTGTATTTCTCGCCACTTCCCCCACACGAGGCCAAGGGTTAGCCTGTGACAAATACAGCAGAGGTGGTGGTATGCCATTTCTGAAGTTAGGTCATAAAAGTTCTGTCTTTGTCATGTTCTTTCTATGTCTGTCTATCTGTCTGTCACTCTGTCTGTCTTTCTCTCTCCCTAGGGAAAGCCATCTGCCGTGCTGTGAGCAACCCTCTGGAGAGGCCCACATGGTGAGGCACTGAGACCTTCTCCAACAGATTGAGCTTGAAAGCAGATCCTTGCACCCTGTCATGTCTTCAGGTGACTATAGCCCTGGCCAACACCTTGGGGGGCAATCTTATGAGATGCCCTGAGCCAGAACTACCCGGCTAAGCTGTTCCCAGATCCCTAATCCTAGACACTTTGTGACATAATACATGTTATTTTAAGTTGCAAAGTTTTGGGGTAATTCATTAAGCCACAATAGATAATTAACACAGCAACATAACAATAATAGCCAATCAACCAGGCCCCTTTTTTCCTTCAGAGAGAGACTTTCATGGTGTTGGGAAGGTCTACACTTGGGTACAGTGATTCCAAAGGAATGACTGTCCTTCTGACTCACCATGTGGCTGCCTGAGGCGACATTATCCACTAACTCCAACACCTGTCACTTCTGCCATGTTGTCCTGATGAACTGCCACTCCTGGCACTTGGCACACAAGTCTCACTGGCAGCCCTGAGGAGACCAAGGCCTCTGGTGGCCACAGCTGTTCTGTTTGTCCTTGTTGCTGCTGATACTGAACCACTGCACCGGGTTTGTTGCCTTGGTTCGGAGTCAACATGGTTTCCATGAATGGCATCCAGGGTTAACCTGCAAAGCCATGCCTAGGACACGCACAAGGACTGGGACCATGAAGGTCACTGACAAACTCTCATCATTCACACCTCAGCCCTGAACCACTTCTTCCATCAACCTGATTCCGTACCTGTTGGGGGCTTTTCTTACCATTTAAGACCTTGACTTTCTCTGCTTCCCTAATTCTGGCTTTCTGTCCTTCGGGTCACCTTCAATACACACCCTACTCTGTTTCACTTGGCCATGGGACCATTCTCTCTTGGAGCTGCCTCCATGGGTCGAGATCTGGCCATATTTGCCTTGGCACTATGAGCTGGACTCGGAAAAATTCTAGATTTGTTGCCTGTTCTCACCTTTTAAATGCTGCCTCTGAGTACCTGGTCTGAACAAGATCCAGGCTCTGCCTCTTGGCTCCTCCATATGGCCCAGTCGGGACCATTCACCCAGCATCAGTCTGGGCCAGGATGGCTTCTGTTCTTTTTTCCACCCTCTCATTTTTCTAGTTTTGTCTTGTTGCTTATGCTGAAGCCCTGTGATAATGCTGGTAGACCCTAAAGATAGACTGCAGTGATTCTCAACTGTGGTTGGCATTCAAATAGCTTGGAGAACTTAAAAACCATTCAGGTGCCTGGATCGTCTCTGAGACCAATGAAATGAGAATATCTGGGTATACAGGGCTCAGGCATGAATATTTATGAAAAGCTTCCCAGTTGACTTTCCCAAGTAGTCAGATTTTAAAAAGCAATAGTGTACAGCTAGGGCTGAGCAAGTTCAAATGCTATACTTGCTAAACCAAAACCATCTGGGGGCCAGATTCACACTGGGGTGGCCAGTTTGTGACGTCTGAGTAGAGGGTGAGTTGACAGCCTCGCCGGGAAGTCAGGGGCCTTGTTTGTGTGTATTCCACAGGATGCTCCGGGCGGGCAGAGGAAACAGTGAACAGAGAATTCAGAAGCCATCAGCCAGGGCCCATGCTCTCAGGGCTGCCCCGCTCCAAAAGGACAGCTGATAACCTGCAAGTAATTATATGTTTATGGTGAGCAAGCCCTTGATGAAAGATGGCATCGTGCACATGTGGTGTTCAGAAAAAGTTGCTGCAGAGTTTTTGACTTGGCACTGAGAATCCCGAACCACGGCTAATGGTATTTTCCTGCATAAAATTGGGTTTGTGCACATGGAGATTCAAGAGAGAATGAGTGTCGAAGCCGTAAGAAAGTAGGAATCAGAAGCTGCCCATTGGGGGAGAATCAACGTACAAATACAGTTCTAAACCTAAACATGTCCATGGTCATATTCCGTTCCAGTTGTTAGCTATAAATATCACTTCGAGAATATGGATTTGATCTTTCAATTAGTGTGAACAGCTGGATTCTTCAGATGAATAAAAGATTATTTGAATTACTTTCAAATGTATGTCCTGTACCACATCTTTTATATAATAATAATAATAGCACCTTTAAGGGATACTAATATACATAGTAAGTGCTTCCTGAATTCTAAAAAGTATTTTGACAGAGCAGTTCAAGATATGTTAATATAGCCATGTCACTGCTCTGCTGATGAACTAATAGAAATGGTATTGATAACTTTTAAAGGTTTTAATTAGTTCTATTCATAAGCTAGATGCTTGGGGATGGATTACACTCCATTGATAGTCTTGACTGAAAAAAAAATGCATATATTGAATAAATAGTGACTATACTCAATATATATGAATATTGACAAAAGAAAATTCAGCATTTGAAATTGGGAGTTTTTAAAAATTTCTCCATATTCTAGACTCATTCTGGTTGATAGTCCAGGTTATAGGGGGGTAGTTGAGAGCTCCTAGTGGGGTACACAGGGTCTGTTGGTCCCTAAAAAGTACAGACCTTTCTTTCTTTTTTGTGACTTGAAGAAGAATACCTCACAATTCGATCAATCATTTGATATTTACTAGTATTTGACATTTACTAGTATTTGATATTTACTAGCATGTGAAACAAAGAACCCAGGATATATGGCTTACATCCAAAGAAATGCTTTCTGGAAAGCTAGAGGTCTTCAAAGACAGTAAAATAACTCATTAAAGTATTTTTTTTCTCTAAGGGTCTGAACGAGAAAAGGTGACTCTCACCAAGGAGACCATTTTCATGTCTGAGGGACACACGAAACACGGCGCCTTAGAAGAAATTCACACTCAGAGGGAAGGTAACATTATTAGGAAATTACAGTGTCCGGACACTAACCAAGTTTGTGGAAAACAAGCACTCGTCGTTTCCTTGGATGGCCTTTGGGAAAATATGTCTCCAAGTGTTCCCTTGGAGCCAGTATTTCAGAGACAACATAGGAACCACATGTCCTTTTTCTTACACATCCACCGATGTCTAACGCGGGTGTTCACTGAGCCTGACGGCCAGATTGTCCTAAAAGCAGCTGATCTCATTCCCTGTGGGTGCCGAGTTCCTCTTTCCTAAAATCCTGGATGAGTCCGGAAACTCTGGCGCTGCCCCCTGTCGAACCCTTTCCTGCCTACAGGCGTCCTGAGGGGACCCACAGATCCTGCTGCCATTGAGCAAAGGAACAGCCTCTCTTGCTATCAGACATCTCCAGGAATGCGGATGCAACAGTTAGCTCTCTCTCTCTCTGCAGCCTCTTGTGGTTAAGATGAATAGCATTCTTTCAATTGCTGCAGGTATGAAATACCCTCCGTCTTTGAGTCAACAACTAAAATCTCGGGGTCCACTTTTTGCAGGACATGCTGAAAATGTTTGGGGGGGGGGTAAAGGGGGTAAAGCATTTTAAACCTGAGTGGTATGTCTATTTATTCTGTGTCTACACGTTGCAAATGAAGGGGAGATTATTTTCCAGTGATTCGGGTTTTCTGAGGGTAGAGAAAGTCAAGACAAGTGGTATGCTCTCCAGATAAAATAGTGTTTATGACATGAACTGGATACTTGACAAATAGTCCGTTTTTGTTAATGCAAAATGGACTGACTTAGCTTCTCGCCTCCTCAGGCCCCTCATCTGGAAAATGGAGATAATTATGCTACCTGCATGCCTGGTCCCACCCTCTTTTTCCTTAGGAATTTAGAAGCAGAGCCAAAAGGAAGTGTGCTAACATTTTCTGTGGATTTGTTTTCTCAGAAGCCTTTTTTTTTTTCTTTTGAAAAATTCTATACCTCCACCCCCATTCACCACTATATCCCTGGAGTACTTTCTTCAGTAACTCTTCTTAGGTTCCTAACAGTATTGCCCAGCCTCCCTCTTTCACTCCTCCCTACATTCTACTCTTTCCTCTGGAGTGACCCTCTTCCTCAGCCACGTTAGCTGCCTCTGTTCTTTGAGGGATCAGTTCAAGTACCACCCACTCTAGGGTCCCTGAGAGATCCGTCAGCTAGAGATGCTGCGCCCCCTCCAGCCTCTGTCGATCGTGAGGACCCTCCCAGCATTCTGTGCATACCGTTGCCTAGCCCTGTCACGCTGAACCCTAACTGCTGATGTATAAGCCTGACATGACCATATTTGTAACATTATATATGTTTTGATTCTGTAGGTTCTGGCAGAGTGCCTGACCCAGAGTAAGTGTTACTAAATGCCCACTGATCCAACCAATCAACTTCATAAAACCAGTCAAATATTTTGCACATCATCTGATACTAATAACCTGCCTCTTTGGATTCCCTTTAAAAAAGTATTACACCCCAAAGAACAAATGCATGGGAGAAATCTTCACCCACTGATACTTCTCTGTTCAATAGCCAACTGGAGGAGCTGATGTGACATAATGCAGGAACTCTGTGCACTGTCTTTTTTGTACTGAGCTCCCTGATCCTATGATCTTTGGGTAAAATAGATATGTGATAACATGAAAAGTCATGTGCTAAAATAGTCCTTACTAGATCTTAATAGATGTGTCAAGACAGCCAACACTACATTGGCCAGAGCAGATAAACCTATTCCTTTCAGAAACTGAGCAGTGGTCCAAGATAGCTGGGCCACCAGGAAGGAGACTGGTCCTCCATGGGAAACAGGGTAGGGGAAAGGCTACCATGTACCAGCAGCAACGTTTTGATAAGTGGGACCAGAGCCCAAGAGGTAGGGACACAATATTTCCTAGTTGGCCTTGGAGAGCTCCAATTTATGAGGGTTGAGTAGACTTATTTGTAGCATCCTGTTTCTTCCTTAAAGGTGTCCCAGGTGGAAAAGTGATGGTCACTGTATTGAGAGGAGAAAAGAGAGAGCAGCTCATGTGTATATGGATCTGTCTGCTCATGACAGCCCTAGGCATTCCTCTCATTTCCTGTCCCCTGTCCACTGAGGAAGACAGTCTCTCCTCTGAGGGCCACACTAAGTAGACCATTTTGCATTAGGGACACTCACTTCACTTTTAACTAGTCAAATATCACTCTTCCATTATTTCTTTCATTAGGTAATTTTGAATAAACTATACTAATGACTTCATTAATTAAATTGTGTCAGTAAAACCAATGGTAATTTGAGTGACCTATAACCATGGGGGTTGTTTGGCCTTGCCCTTCATCATTTTGTTGAAACTATTTGAAGTAGAAGCATACAGACTCTTCCCCAGAGATGATAATTCTTGTTTGATCTTCCAAAATCATAAGTATCAGCAAATTCAGAGGAAAGTGGGCAGGATCACACAGGCACAAAAAGTGGCATAGAAGAATTCTTTCTAGCTGGCTACTCCTGTCCAAATTAAAGGTTGGGTCTTCCCAGTTTAAAGAAACAGCTAGTTGTGGTTGGCCTTGAACATGGTATGGGGTCAAGCCTGGGGAAAGGACAGCCACAGTGATTGTGAGCTCATCATCTAAATTGAACCCTATGGGTTCAGTACACATGTGTAAACCACCCTGGGAAAATGCGCAAGTTCAAGCTGCAGAGTTTTCTTTTTTCAAGGGCAACAATCAAAGGTTTTATCAGGCAACTGGGGTGATCTGGTATATGAAGGGAGAGCATGCAGTGATGGGGGCTGCTCAGATAAGTTGGGAGGATCTCAGAAATGAGCAGTTATGCATTGTTACTCTGACTTGATGATGTTGTAGCATCAAGAGACTTGATAAGACTTTCTTCCAACTGCAGAAAGACCCTGCATGAGACAGACACGCCTGGGTGGAAGGTGGCATGTCTGAAAGAGTATTTATTGAGTTCCTACTCTTCTAAGGACTGAGCTCATTGGAAGACATGGGGCCAACAGGCCCCTGCCCACATGGGGAAGTTGCAATCTAATTCATAGAGATATGCTATCAGAAAAAGTTACCAAAAAGAAAGTTATGTAGTGACAAGGTAGTAAAGAAGAGCAAAGTAGGTAAGGGGGTAGGAAATATGGCTGTTATTTCAGATAAGATGATCCAGACATGTGGAGGAAAGTTCCTGGGAAGAGATTTCAGCTGGTATCCAGGCCCTGGGGAGGCATGGCTGGTATTTCAAGTAATAACAAGCTAGATGGCCCTTGTGACACAGCATAGTGACCAAGGAAAGATAGAAAGAGAGCAGGTGGGCCAGAACCCATGGGCATTGTAAGTCAAGTCATGTCAGGAGGCTATTACGCTATCTACAGAGAAGACGGTGGTAGAATAATTGGACCATCTAGGTTAGGGGCTGGATGATATTTTCCAATTTGAGATATATTTTAAAAGTGGAGCAGACAAATTGCCTTATGGATTAGGTACAAAAGGTAAGAGCAAAAGAAGAGTTAAGGAGACATGTTGCCAGGGAATCCACCAATTGGATTTGAACTCTTGCAGGGACAATCCCTACGTCATGTCAAGGTTGGTGACAACAGAGGCAGACAGCTGGGGGAATTGAGGAGGAAATGAGTGAGACCAAGTTTCCTCCCAGCTCCTCCTGCTAAGCATTCTTTGCCAGACAAAGGGAATAGTCACGCTGTGAAGACACAGATGTGGAGTAGCCGAAATATGAGGAATATATAATTAGGGCCTCCATCCATAAAGGCAATTTTTCAAGTTGCCTCAAGTAATAGGCCAAGAATATGGTTGTAGCCGTTAAACAAGGAACCGTGAGACGGAAAGAACACAGAGATACGTTTCTAGGAGATAAAATGGCCTAGATTCATATGGCCATGAACTAACAACGGAGTTGGCTTTGACCCTAGCTGTGGAATCGATCACAAGCACATAGACCCAAAGAAAATAGACCAGCAGCCTACTAAATTTTTAAGTGAGCTGTACTGCCAAAAAAACCCTACGACTGGCCAAAAGAGCCAGTATTTCTCAAATCCTAAGATAATCCCAAGGATCCAGGAATCACATCAACAGGAAGTGGGCTGCTCAAGTGGTCAGGCCCCAGAAATTGCATCCTTTCCAAAGTCTATCTCCATGGAAGACAACAGACAAGGGAAACCCATTCATAGGTTAGAACCAGGGGCGGGTGTTCTCATTAGTCAACCCAGGAACACCTTCCACGGCCAGGACAGGTTGTCCTTGTTCTTCATGCCAGCGGGTTCTGATATGTGCCACGTACCAGTGATTTCTGCGTGTTTCACATTGCCCTTTTTGCCAAATGGAAGTTTTTAAAAAACATATTTTTATTGATTTAAGAGAGGAAGGGAGAGGGAGAGAGAGATAGAAGCATCAATGATGAGAGAGAATCATTGATCGGCTGCCTCCTGCATGCCCGCTACTGGAGATTGAGCCCGAAACCTGGGTGTGAGCCCTGACTGGGAATTGAACCACTGTGAACTCCTGGTTCCTAGGTTGATGTTCAACCACTGAGTCACACCGGCTGAGCCCAAATGGAAGTTTTATTTCATTTATCCAGTTCTCTACTCACTTCTGTCAATGGAAGTGTCAGACATCCTGTGTTCTCCCAGAAAGGGAACTGAAGCAAAAGCATGCATGCTATGACTTTATAAAGATTGTGAATCATGGGAACAGGGCTGAGAGGCAAAGGAAGTGAATTAGGTAAGGAGGGAGAGCCCATATAAGGTTAATGTACTAAGTTGGCTGAAGCTAAGTACATATATTCATTGTATCACACAGGGCTGTCCTTTGGGAAGCCATATAAAGTGTCTGGTAGGTGTACCCAGTTGAAATGGAGGGATGGAGTATGACAGAAGAAAAAGTTTTTCATTAGCTCTTGTCTCCCAGCAGTCAAAAGTTGACCCTTTGGAATTCAACACTTTTGCATTCTGAATTGTGAATACGTAGGTATCAAATACAACCTACATTGTCCACAGGGCAAAAGAAGAGGTGAGGTGGTGCTAGGTTGCACCTACATGATGTTGATAAAATCCCACTGATAGTATGGTGTGATAACAGTAGACCAAACAAAGAGGCAAATGAAGCTGAATGTATATAAGAGGTGTCTAAAACACTTGAACAATACTCTTAGGATGGGGAAGAGCATACCTGGGTCACAGAGCACTAAGTGCCACTACCAAAATTCAATCAAGGATTAATAGAGATATTTAAATGAAATAATGCACAAGTGTGGAATACAATCCACTCTCAATGCATGCTAAGTAATGTTAATGTGACTGGAGAATATTTTGAGTGATATATGTCATTTCTTCAAGAGAATTAACTGGCAGGATGCTAGCCATAGTGCCTGAAAGTCTTTCTGTATTTCCCCCGAAAGCTTTAAGCTCTTAGAAGATTTTAGGTGATTTGGGGGGAGATAAATGGGAAATATGTGAGGAGACACAGGAAATATTGGAGGAGCAAGGAAGAGAATAGATTTTTCTCTTTCCCACCTTCCCCTAGTAGATGGAGATACTAAAGCTTGAGGGATGGGTGAAGGGAAAAGGGAAAGGGAAGATGGGAGAGACTTGGTGGATTCTGGGCCCGTGAAGAACCAGGATTGGTCTTCTGACAGCACTGGACTCATCTACTAGACATTTGAAAATAAATAACCCATCAGTCACTCCTCGATTCCTTACCAGCTTGTTCCCTATCAGTCTTTCTTTTGGCAAAAACCCTTGGAAACATGTTTACTCTCCTCTTTAGCTCCCATATCCAATCAGATTATTTTCTAGTTCTACCTTCAGGACTGGACTTATTTTGCCAATTCCAAATAGCGAGTCAAGTCTGAATTATTACCACAGCCCCCTTTTGTCTCTTTTCTGAATTATTGCAGTAGCCTCCTAAGTGGCTTCCTTGCTTCTGCCCTTGCCCTTGTCTTCCTACATTCATTCGCAGCCCAGGAGCCACAGTGAGCCTGTTAAAACTCAACTCAGTCTATACCACCTCCTCCTTCCTCAAAAACCTCCGGTGGTTGCCACCACACTCTGAGTGAATTTCTGAGTAAGGGCCCACAAGGCCCTATGGGATCTGAATCCATATGGCCTCTGCCACTTTCTCTTTCAATACTGACCCTCACTGTCCTCCAGCCACTCTGGCCACTTCATCACTATTCTTCAACATCTCCAATGTGCTCTTCTTGTGTGTCTCAGTTAAAATTATCACCCCTTCTCCGGCCATTGCTAAGGTGGCCATATAATTTCTTGTCCAAATGAGGACATTTGTAAGAATGACCTGAGGTGCTATTAATATGTATGCCAGGACAACAGAGGTGCACTCTCTACAGTCACCCCAATGTTGTTCTCCACTTCTCTGACTGTATCAAAACATCTCTTGACTTTTTGGTTTCAACATTTGGACTGCAAGCTCTATGAGGGAAAGGCATCATTTTGCTCATTGCTTTATCCCTAGAGCCTCACTGGCGCCACTTCATAAACATTTATTAAATGAAAGCGTGAAAAAAAACTTGAATTAGTGGTAAGACTCTAGTCCAGGGGTGGGCAAACTTTTTGACTCGAGGGCCACAATGGGTTCTTAAACTGGACTGGAGGGCCGGAACAAAAGCATGGATGGAGTGTTTGTGTGAACTAATATAAATTCAAAGTAAACATCATTACATAAAAGGGTACGGTCTTTTTTTTTTTTTTAGTTTTATTCATTTCAAACGGGCCGGATCCAGCCCGTGGGCCGTAGTTTGCCCACGGCTGCTAGTCTATGGTATTGGTTACAGTGGTGTGAACCAGCTGAGGACTCAGCTGAGCAATCTAAGGTAAAGCTGTAAATGTGAGAGAACTCCTGATCATCAAAGTCATGGGCTCATCCAGGGGACACAGTAGAGAGTCAGAAGAACAGAGGACCCAGGATTTGGCCTTGAGGAACACCAATGTTCAAAGTTCTAATCAAGGCCATTTCAGGGCAGCCAGAGTAGGAGAAAGGAAAGAGCAGAGAGTCACAGAAGATAGAAACCAGGGAAGAAGTGTTTCCAGAACGGAGGGTATGCTCAACCGCATCAACCATGATGTCAAATACTGCTGAGAGGTCAAGTAATGCAAGAAATAAAACATGTGCATCAGATTTAATAACAGGTGACTCTACTGAACTGTTTTAAAGAACCTGAAGAGGAGAGAGAATACATTTAAATAACTCTGAATATTTCATTTTACTGAAATTCATGTCTGAGATCAACTCTGACTGGGGGCTCCATGGGACCCACAGTCATGGAAGACAGACATGGGTTGTTACAAGTGAACCCAGAAGTTGGCATCTCATTCATCCTTTCCTTCCCAATGACTCGTGTATTTAACCATCTCAAACACTGACCCTATGATGTATGAAAGTTTTGCCCTTGGTTTTTCTATGTTTGGAATTTTTTTATTTTCTTATTTTTTTAATTGAATTTATTGGGGGTGACACAGGCTAACAAAATTATACAGGTTTCAGGTGTAAAATTCCACACACATCATCTGTACACTGCAGTGTGTGTCCACCACCCCAAGTCAAGTCTCCATCCATCCCCATTCACCCCCCTATACAATGTTTAGAACTTGAGATACAAGGACTTGGGTATATTTTCATTTAAAAATATGGTTTGCTTATTTTGCTATTTCCAGTTGGATAAAGTTAACAATTCTAAGGGGTTTGTTTTTTTCTCATTTTCTCCCTTTAAGCTCTTTTATTTCCTCACTGTCTCAATAAACATCCTTGTGTTTATGACTAAGGGGATGATTCACTCCTCCAGTGTGGTAGGTGCCAAAAGGCTTCACATTGTTTTTCTTTACACAGCACTAGAAAACTAACAAATTTCAGGCCGTTTATTGAAATAACTGGTCAACAAAGAGGAAAAATAAATCCAAGCCAGTATATTCACAGGCACATAGGTTATTTGAATCAAAGGATAACCAGGCAGAATAGTTCAAGAAGATGGTGTTGGTTCCTGCATAAGAATAATTCTCTAGTTCCCAAATAAAACCTACAGCTGGTGTTCACGCTATGTGGCCCCTTACATGGAGGTTCTCCATGTCCAACAGATTCTCCACGTCTAACAGCTTCTCCAAGTCTAACAGATTCTCCATGTCTAACAGATTCTCATGTCTTCTTTTTCTAATGAAATGAACATATGCAATTCTATGGAGTGTCGAAGTTACTTTTAGTCAAGTTCCAACAGAAGTTATATTTACTTTAAAATGATAATAATAACAAGCCCAACTTTACTTCCTATTCCTCAGTGTGGAACAATGTGGGAATGTAGGAAAGTAAAGAGAAAAAGAAAACTGTCCACAGGCAGAGAAAATCATGTGATGCCAAGTAACAGCACATTCATGGGTAAGGATACCCCAACATCATCTCTTTTTTAAACAAATGCTTTTATTGACTGAAGGGAGAGGGAAAGAGAGAGAGAAACATTAATGATGAGAGAGAATCATGGATTGGCTGCCTCCTGCACGCCCCATACTGGGGATCGAATCCGCAACCCGGGCATGTACCCTGACCAGGAATTGAACCGTGACCTCCTGGTTCATAGGTCAACGTTCAACCACTGAGCCACACCGGCTAAGCCACCTCTTTCTCAAAGGGGTGGAATCTAATGAACAAAATAAACTGAAGAACAAAATATACCCAGGGACATGGAAGCGTGGAAGAGACTGATGAATCTCAGAGAGAAGGGGGCGGGGGGGTTGGGGAGGGAGAGATTAACCAAAGAATTTGTATGCATATATGCATAACCCATGGACACAGAGAATACTGTGGTGAAGGCCTGGGGATGGGGTAGGAGCGGGGTGGAGGAGGTCAATGGGGAAAAAGGGGAACATCTGTAATACTTTCAATAATAAAGATAAATTTTTAAGAAAAAAAACACTTTCATATAATTAAAAAAAGGGGGGGTGTTGGCGTAATGGTACTGACAGTGATAGGACTGCTGCAGGGGCTTGCTGAAGATGATCATGGAAAATGGGTTCTCCCATCGCCATTCTGCACGGCACAGTCTGGAGACAAAAGACAGGCAATGTCACGAAAGGTCATGTGATAAGTGACAATTGAATGGAATAGTCCAGAGAAAGTGTCCATCAGGCTGGGACAGACAAAATGGGTAGGACCCAGGTGTGAGAAGACCAGTGAGGGACTTTTAGACACCGACTGAGTGAGCCAGCTTGGACGGTTCCATTAAACCCTATTGCAGATCCCCCCAGAGAGGGAGCCTGAGGGTCCGTAGAAGCGGGCGGGAACCTTTGGGATGATCAAGTCTTGGTCCACATTAGCGGCTTTGCGATTAGGTTCCGTGGGCTGTTTTGCTTGTTCCTGTGTTGGTATGGGTCCAGGTGACCTTCAATGACAGGATTCCCTTCTGTGCCCCTCCCATTCAGCAGGTTACAGCTTCTGCTGGGCGTGGTTTCCACTCGCTACACATGGCCTCTGTCTGTTTCTATTCCACCATCATGAGGTTTATTAGCCCAAACCCCCTGGATGGCAACACTTCCTCCACACCTGCCTGGCGAACTGGTCAGTTATTATTTTTCCAAGATAGCCCCAGCCTTAACGTAGAAGCTGATGCCTCTTTAAAAGGGAGGAAGAGAAGATAAAGGGAATACAAATCTTCGTCCTGTTCAGAGGCATTTTAGTAGCTTTGGGAGAAATCTTCAGTCTTGTCTTGACATATGGGTAGCATTCTGTTTTGTTCTAAGTCCTCTTATCCACTTAGAGCAGCGTTTCTCAATCTGTGGGTTGCGGCCCGTTTGGCGGTCGAACGACCCTTTCACAGGGGTCGCCTAAGACCATCCTGCATATCAGATATTTACATTATGATTCATAACAGTAGCAACATTACAGTGATGAAATAGCAACGAAAATAATTTTATGGTTGGGTCACAACATGAGGAACTGTATTTAAAGGGCCAGAAGGTTGAGAACCACTGATGTAGAGGAAGGAGAATAACTTGCCTGTTTGTGAAAAGCAACAAAGAGCAAAGTGTATTTGCATCCTGTCATCGTGCCTGTTGGGGTATAAATAACCCAATAATTTTAGCACTGGGGTGGTGGGTTGAGTTTCTTACAAGTGGCGACAGGTGGTTAACATGCTCCAGCAATTGACCTGGGTCTACCCAGGCCCCATAAATTTCTAATGAAAATGCAATATGCATATTTGATCATTTTAAAAGTGGTGGAATTTTTGACTGGCTCAGAGACAACTTGAGAGGAGAGATAAACTATGTGTCTCACGGTTTTTAAAATAAGAATTTAGTACTGATGCGATTTGTAGTGCAGGGTGGGATGAGAAAAAGAAAGTCTTTTTTTTCAGCTGGCTTCATGTTCATATTGCTTAGCAATTCAATGCAATGCGAATCTAAAAGCTTACCAAAATGATTATTCATTTTTTTTTTTTTTTACTGTTGATTCACTTGGGCTGAATAGCTTTTTTGTTGGATCCTGCCTTCCCCCCTTTCCCTAGGATTCGAGGGCCAAATGTAAAAAAGAAAACTAAGTTTGGAATTGGGATATAAAAGGGAAAATATGCAGATAGGTTTCTGGCACCAGCTGCCTCGGAAACGCAGGCCAGGGAGGGCTTGAGCATCGTGTTCAGAATACTTGGAAGTGGACCTAAATTTCAGAGATGCCTACCTCTGGGAACCAAAGCGCCAGGCAAAGGAATCTGCCAGTCCTTGGGAAAGATTCTGACTGTGGCCAACAATGTTTCTCCTGTGAGTGGGAGCCGGGTTGCTCCGCACTGCCCACCCACAGCGCCATGTCCCACACACACCATCACACACTTCTCTGGGACCTGAACAGAATGAGAACTGGGCAGGGCCCTTCTCTTTGGCAGAGTGGAAAACTCATGATGAGGTGCTTTCTGGCTTTGGGAAACAGCGAAGTTTGGTGATTTACAGCTGATCTGAGACTTAGAACCGGCTCATCTTTTGCATGGAGGGCGTGAGTTGTGTGTCCTGTCTGGGACTGGGAAGGCTCAGGGCTGAGGGCGAGGACATAAGGCAGCAGGCAAGAGGGGTGCTGTCTTGGGTGCTCAGCTTGGATCTGAATTTGCACGGGGACCTTGAGAAAAATTCACCCTTCAGTGCCTCGGCTTCCCAGTGCATAAGGTCAATGGTTTCTCTGAACAAAGCCTGGGGAATAAAGCATGGCTTATCTGTTACCTCTATTTACCCTCTTCTACCTTCAGGGCAGTGGTTCTCAACCTTCCTAATGCCGTGACCCTTTAATACAGTTCCTCATGTTGTGGTGACCCCCAATTTCATTGTCACAAATTGAACATAATTAAAGCATAGTGATGAATCACAAAACAATATGTAATTATATATATGTTTTCCGATGGTCTTAGGCGACCCCTGTGAAAGGGTCGTTCTACCCCCAAAGGGGTCGCGACCCACAGGTTGAGAACCTCTGCTCCAGGGGGTCAAGTACATGGTGAGGGAAGGAGACTTGATTTTTGGGTGGTGAACACGCAATACAATATACAGCTGATGTATTGTAGAACTGTACACTTGAAACTTCAATGCCACCTCCAATAAATTCAATAAAATTTAAAAAATGTGATCTCCAATGGGTGTTTATTTTCTCTTCCTGTTTGTTCTTTGCCTTCCACCCTAGCCTGGCTTTAGGGGTCTGGTTTGGGGAGGAAGACAAGGAACCACATGAAACAAAAGGATGGGGGAAGGTGCGGTGCCAAGTTTAGAACCCACTCAACCTTGTGGGCTTGGAGATTTCAAGCAACCTCCTGCCTCTTGAGCTTTTAGTTTGTTTATTCTTGGCAAAAGGAAGCTTCCTGTTTTGAAGAAAAACAGCTTATAAAAATGCTTGGAAAGGCTTCTTGGACATCAAAACACCCTTCCCAAAGAATATTTTGATGATTTAACATGTAAATGAATCAAAACAATGTGAGTAACATTTCCTATAAAGTATGTGTGGGTTTTAAAAATTAAGGGGAGAGTGCTCAGCTAAACATACTTTGATTACTGAAGATCAAAAGCATTGGAAAACTAGTCTGAGAGGTTTGCTAAGTTTAAAATGAGGCCAACCCAACCACTCGCAGCTGAAATGCAAGCAAACAATTTACTATTAAAAGAGCTCATGGACTGATTACGCTTCAGTCTTGTGACTCTTGCAGCCAAATTCATCTTTTGAAGTGATTGTCATAGTGCTGGTAAGCAATCTTAGGACCAGAGCTCCCAGCTTATCCACAGAGGTGGGGGGTGATCAAGGCCAGGTTCCCTCATCCTCAGGGTCCATCTCGGGAGATGTGATATTCTCCATCACTGCTAATTGGACGGATGGTTTTTGTCAGATGACAACAACTTATCTGTCAAATCTCAGGCTCCTATATCCAAATAGCTAAGGCTGCTTCTAGATTCAGAAGCTCAGAAGACTGTCTTCCTGCTGGGGTGTATTGGTCCTCAGATGTATCGTTTCTCCCAGTCAGGACTGTGTAAGTCCATGGGTGCATGGGGGAGGACACAAATTCCATATCATCTCAAACAGGGTGTACTTATTTTAAGCATACTTATCACTAATTTGACCCCAAATGCTTCATCATTGGTCTGAATTTTTTCTTAAGACATTCACGGCCATTTGATAGCCACTCAATTTCATCTTCCAGAGTTTCTTCCAAGCATCCTGAGACGCTCAAACCAGGCTGGTGGTCACGGAGTGCCTGGGGCACAGCTCCATCCTGGAATCTCCCTGCATAGCCCTCCTGAACATGTCTGCTGCCTTTCTCCTCTTTGGGTCTCCTACTACACCAGGTCTCATGTCTTCTCCTCGTTACCAATCATTTTTGCATGTGCACATGAACTAGTGAATAGTTGCAATCATCTGAATGCAAGAGAAATTGAGAGAGAAATACTTGACACATTGTCAACCTAATAGTATCTTTATTTTACCTTCCTATTTGATTGACAGTATATCAGGGTCTAGATATCTAGATTGGAGATCATTTTCCTTTAGCATTCTGAAGGCATTGCTTTATTGCTTTTGACCTTCTGGGTTGCCGAGAAGACCAAATTCTTTCTGGTCCTGGTCCTGGTCCTTTGTATATGACCTAATTTTTTTTTTTTTTCATTTTTGGAAGCTTCTAGGATCTTTTTTTGTTGTTGAAATTTCACAATGATTTGCCTTCATATAGCTTTATTTTTGTTTATTTTACTGGGTACTCAGTAAACTGCTTTAATATGGTCCTTCCATTTTGGAAACTTCTTTAAAAAACAATTTTATTGATGTATTTATTCTCCTCTTGATTTCCCTATTCTCTCTGGAACCCCTCTGCTTTGGAATTTGAACTACTTGCACTGGTCCTATTATGTTCATGAATTTCTCTTCTATTAACAATTCCTTCCTTCCTTTAAAAAAGAATCTCTGATTCTTATTACATGGTTACATTTATATTTTATCTCCCTTATAACATTAATAAAAACTTGTCGATATTGAAGTTCTCTTCTCTGTATAAATCATGTCTTAGCCAAGTGGCTTTGTGTGATGGGGTGGAGGGAGCATGGGTTCTTTCCTGTTCTGTATATTCCATGTTGGGCACTCTGGTAATTTTTATATTTAAGAGGAGTGCACTCTAGCTTGTTTGCTGTTCTCAGTGTCAGTTTCACTACAGAGTGATTTGGCTGGGTGATTTTAATGGAGAATCTCTACTGTCTATATCTTAATATCCTTTTTGACAAAGAAATATTTCCCATCGAAGATTTTTTTTTTTAAATGTGTGTCTGGTAGCTAATGTTCTGAGAGCCAAGTAGACACAGAGAGCAGAGGGCATTTGCAGTCTGCACACACGGGATTACTTTTTTTTAGTTTGACATTGGCACCATCAACTATGCCAGTTCCCCCTTATGATACTGTGTTTTGTGCTTTCTAGACAATAAATTGGGGAAGAACAGTCTGGCATAGTGAGCTAGGGTACTGACGATCTGCCCATTTCTTAAAAAAATACGTGCAACCAATTTTTAAAATGTATCCACTTCCCTTAACGCCCACATCTCAAGATACCTGACTGAGGCCAAATTGTGAATCTTTGGGGATTATGTAGTATAAATCTGGGTTTGTCTTCAGTTTTTCCTACTACTGGCTTTACCTTCTATTTCTTGGGTATCTAAGTCATTTACTATTCATCCATTTGCTTTCTAGCTTCCAACATTGTTTCTTCTCTGTTATTCTCCCTATCCTTGAGAGTATATCTATATATCTATATCTATATCTATATCTATATCTATATCTATATCTATATCTATATCTATATCTATATCTATATCTATATCTGACTATATCTATATCTGTATTTATCTATAGCTATCTATAGTGATCCTAGATCAAATATATCTATATACCTATATCTATATCTACCTCTATACTTACACCTATATCCATATCCATATCTATCTACTTATCTATTAGACTATAGAGATAGGTAGGTAGATAGATAGATAGATAGATAGATAGACAGATAGATGGATTTGGTCTAGGATCAATTGTGTACATGATCTGGGATGTTTGCAGAAAAAGTGACAGTTGTGAAGGACTTTGCAGAGTAAGTCCCATTTTTTTTCCAGGTTGTGAAAGCACTAAGGAAGAACAACACAAACAACAAAAGAGATGTGAGCACTTTCATGGAGAATTCTGGAAACAGGGAGTGTGGCTAGGGATGTTTGGGGTCGGCTGAGGCAGTAGGTAGCAAAACTGGGGTCAAGGACTAGCACATTGTGATTGGACAGAGATGGGGAGAGAAGAGCGGAATCAAAGAGGATTCTACAGTTTTCAGATTGGAAACTGACGTGGGTGTCCAGCACTTAATGAAACCTATTGGGGCATTTTTGACCCATTATAAGCCATCTCTCTCTCGCAATGGACTAGGTTTCCTTGATGTACTAGCCTCTATGTAGCGGTTCAGCCCTTACGTAGAGGTGATAGAAAAGGTTCCAGATTGCTTGGCCGAAAAATGCCAACAAGTTTCCTGCATAAGTCCCTCTTTTAAGCTACTGGATCTCAGGGAAGGTTTGAGAAGCACAGGAAGGAGGGGGAGGAGGAAGGAAGGCGAAATAAAAAGGCAGGGAAAGAAAAGACAAAGAAAAAACACTCACAGTGATGACATCATCGTTGAGTCGTAAAGCTAAGCTTTCAATCTGCAGGAGTCATTTCTGCTCTATCTCAACGGGGAGAAATAGGGTGGGCTCTTGGGGTCATCGGCTAACATGTCTACCAGATGGATCCTGGGTTTGGTGGCTGGAGGGGAGCATTCCACCTCGGGGTTTAAGATGCAACAATGCATTATTAAACCTGTTTGTAACACAATGTGCAAGATGACATCATGTCCCCAGGTGTGTGTGACCTCACCAAGAATGTGTGCCCTGCTGTGCAGGAAAAATGGAACTCCAGGCTACAGTGAGCTAATGCCTTATAAACAGCCGCCCTTCCCCCACTCCTCTTCTCTCAAATCCAAAATGTTCTTTAAAAGGGAAGAGAAAACATCTTTTAGGCAATCCTGTTTCAAAGGATATCATATAAATGTCAAGCCATCAGCATCTGAAACGAATGAAAATTGGACCTAGCCTCTGGTTTTATCAGGAAATAAAAGCCACTGAATATTGAGAACAGTAGGACATCCATGCAGGGAACTGGTTATGCTGGTGATAGAAAAGCTAAGTCTAATGAGACAGCGAGGCAACCCAGAAATCAGCCAAGGCACGAAGAGGCTATCAGCTCTGAGCTGGATGCAGGGAGTATGGGGAGTCTACTGGGCGGGAAGGAGACGCTGCTGCTACGGAAGATGCCATCAGAGGCACAGAGAGAGGTGTTCTGGCCTAGTCTTCCCTTAAGTACACCCTCCAATCTCCTGCAAGCATTTCTTTCCCAAGGTCTGAGCCCAGTCGGAAGCAAGTGGATTTTGGAGCCTGGGAAACCCAGTCCATAGCGGGCCGGATTTTCTGCAAAGCAGAGCAGGTGAGGATGAGGAATAGTGCTCAGGACAAACAGGTCCAGAGCCAGCACATCTGGAAAGACAAATGCTGCCTTAAAGGGAAGCTCACTATTGTCTGCAAGACCGCCACTGATGTGTGCACAGTGAGGAATGATGATCCATCAGATCCAAGATGAGAAGTGGAAGAATTAGGAGCTAACTTGAGCTGAACGTTGTAGAACAGCGGTTCTCAACCTGTGGGTCGCGACTCTTTGGGGGGTCGAATGACCCTTTCACAGGGGTCGCCTAAGACCATCGGAAAACACGTATATAATTACATATTGTTTTTGTGATGAGTCACTATGCTTTAATTATGTTCAATTTGTAACAATGAAAATACATCCTGCATATCAGATATTTACATGACGATTCATAACAGTAGTAAAATTACAGTTATGAAGTAGCAACGAAAATAATTTTATGGTTGGGCGTCACCACAACATGAGGAACGGTATTAAAAGGTTGTGGCATTAGGAAGGTTGAGAACCACTGTTGTAGAAGGAACCAGTTCTACCACTTTCAAAGCAATGAGCCTACCCAGTACCAACCATGACCTTTTCATTATTACCCACTGCATAAAATTAAGCAGGGACAGCAGCAATAGGAAACCTTATTTTGGTAGGAAAAATTTAAATTTGTGTTTTGTAGGCACTGTTCTTATGGATGTTGTTCCTCTAAATAACCCTGATTTCCAATCCAGAGGCATTTATTTATAATTCAATAAACTCAGTGCTGGGGAATCATATTGTTTTCACAGGTCAGTCCTATTCCCAAGCCCTCCTACTGCAAGACTGAAGTAATTTCTTTACAAGTGATATTCGACAGTTGACCGTTGAGGCAATGTTCTATTATTAACCAACGTGTAATCAGTTCATTAAAAAAATACCTCAACTGAATAGCATGCAACTTAATACAATCCACCAAAATGGAGAAATCCAGGCTTTCTCACAACGGGGAGCAAAATTACAGTGCAGGGAAGCTGGAGCCAGAAGATGCCAGCTGGCAGGGCAGCGAGTGTTTCAGATTACCGCGTGTTTATGACCTCTGTGTTCTAGAAAAAAATTAATTAGATTATGCTATTTGAGAATCTCGGAATGCCCTGGCGCTGCGCCAGCTTGATCAGAACCACCCATCTGACATTTAATTAAACTGTTTTAAGTTTCACCTGTTTTTTTTTTGTTGTTTTTTTTTTGAGCTTTGAAAAAAGGCAATAAGTGTAGGAACTAATAAATAATGGTGGAATGCTGAGATCCTTTCGGATGGCAATGTTCAGTGTAAAATTATGTACATGGACATGAGATGAAACAGTACCCTTTCTTCAAGGGTATGCCATGTGGGTCCTAGCTGGTTTAGCTCAGTGGATAGAGCATCCACAAAGGGTCCTGGATTCGATTCCAGTCAAGGGCACATGCCTGGGTTGCAGCTTGATCCCCAGTAGGGGGTGTGCAGGAGGCAGCTGATCAATGATTCTCCCCCATCATTGATGTTTCTACCTCTCTCTCTCTCTCCCTTCCTCTCTGATATCAATAAAAATCTATTTTTTTTAAAAGAATATGCCATGTGGGAACTCTGATCATAGGAAAGTATCAAGCTGTTTTGGAAAATTCAGATGATTCTCCAATAGGGTGTCTATAGCTCAGGGTGGGAAGCAACTGAAAACATTTCAATCACAAGTCAATGCCCTTTGAAACGGTATCTATGTGGAGAAAAATACCTGGCAGACAATTAAAATTCAGCACAATCGTTTTACCTAAATAACACCCACTCCCATATTTGGCTGACTTTACCACTGAATGAAGCTCACCCATCCATCCATCTATCCATTCAACAGATATCAACAGCTTACCTAATTTGTGGGTGTACTGGGGAAACACAGCAGAGAACAAAGTAGAAGTCCCTGCTTTCGTGGAGCTTTACATTCTAAAGGAGATCGATTTTGAGCATAGCCGTGAATATGGAATATGTTAAATGGTTATCTACACTAATAAAAGAGAAACATGCAAATTGGTGTCACTCCGCTACGCCAACCAGCCAATCAAAGTGACTATGCAAATTAACCCAACAAAGATGGCGGTTAATTTGTATACACAGGCGCAGAGCAAAGACTGAAGGCTCCAGCCAGAGTGAAGACTGAAGACTGAAGACTCAAGACTGAAGAGGCTTGGCTTCTCCGCTGTGGCCGGACCAAAGGCCTGGGTCCTGGTTGCCGGAGGAAAACCGGTACCAGCAGCCAGGGGAAGGAAGGCCTGTTGTGCGAATCTTTATGCAATGGGCTTCTAGTAAGTGCTAGAAAGAAAGGAAAATCAAGTAACAGGAAATAAAGCCTTGGCCCCGAATAAAGAGTGTGACTGGCTTCTATGAGGAACAGAAAGGCCTAGTGTGGCTGGAGCACAGAAGCAAGAGGGTGACATGGCCCAAAAAAGCAGGGCTTGGATCTCGCAGGTCTGCAGGCTGACACGGAGACCCTGGCATTGACTGAGTGTGGGAGGAATCAGTAGGGTATTAAACGGTGAAGTGACGTGATCTTATAGTTTAGCAGGACACCTCTGGCTTTTGTGTTGAGACCAGATGGAAAATTTTGTATAGTTCTGGTGTAGACATGCCATGAAGGTCATTGCTAACCTTACACACTACCTTTGGGCATTGGTATTTGATTCAGTGAAAAAAAAAAAATCATCAAGCTGGTGGTTTACTACCTCTAGGCTAATGATGAGAAGATGTATCAGTTTCCCTGAGGGCAACAGAAGCAGTAGGAGATATATTTATACATAGCAATATATTAATAACATAAATTATATATAACAATGTATTCATCATATACAAGTAATTATATGTAACATTATGTTAAGTACATAGGGTGTCCCCAAAAAGTGTATACACGCTTTAACAACTAATAATTCACTTAATTTTCAAAATGAACTGTACATTAATAAATACTGACTTTTTAATCATTCAAAGTGAGTACAGGGGGGCCTTGACTTACGAGTGTCCCGACTAACGAGTTTTTCGAGATACGAGCCGTCTCTCGGCCGATTTTTTGCTTTGAGTTGCGAGCTAAAATTCGGGTTACGAGCCAGCTTCAGATACCCCACCGCTAGTTGGCGCAGCGAACGTCACAGTGAACGCCACAACATCAGGCCAGCATCACATGTCTCACTCGTTCACTTTAAGATTTGACATACGAATAATTTGAGTTACGAGCTCCGTCACGGAACGAATTAAACTCGTAAGTCAAGGCCCCCTACATTTTTGGGGGGATGTCCTGCATGTATATGGAAAGAGAAAGAGAGAGAGAGAGAGAGAGAGAGAGAGAGAGAGAGAGAGAGAGACACTTTTAAGCAACTGGCATTTGCAATTGTGGGCTGCCTAGGCAGGTCCTAATCTGTGGAGCAGGCCAGCAAGGAGTTCAGTGCAGAAACTCTCATGCAGAAGTGATTCTCCAGACCAGCGGTCTCCAACCTTTCAGACCTCACGGACCACCAGTGGTCCATGGACCACTGGTTGGTGCCCCCTGCTCCAAACCACAGGTGGACTGCCTTCTTCCCGAGGAAAACCTCAGTTCTGTCCTCAAGGCCTTTCAATGACTTGGAGCAGAGCTACTCAGAACATCTGGGAATCTCTGTTACATAAAGCCAACTACTGCAGACATTCATCACGTCACAAAATACCCTCGCACCGACGCGTAGTTGAGCGTTTGGTTGAGTGACTGGCTGCTATCGCATAGCTAAGTTGACACATCAGGCTGACCATCACAGAGGGCACACCAATGACAAACTGATGGCTTTGTGTAGGCTACGGCAACTCTCTCCTCTACCCTCTGCTTTTCAACTGGCTCTTTTGAATGATGTGTACAGCCTCAGATTTGGATTGCCTATCTGACAGGCCGTAGACAGGTTCCAAATGACAAAATATCCTTTTGGAGGTCTGAACTTGGTCTTGTTTGTGAACCCGTTAGCACTTGGGAGCCTGGCTTCTGCATCGAGATGTTCTAGTGCCAAAGGGGTGAATTTCAGCCTCAAACAGCAGCCACCTGGACTGCGTGTCCAAATCCATGGCTACTGCCATCGTCAACCCTTTAATTCAAGAAGAGTGGTACTACTTGGTCTGCTGTGTTCAGAACTCGATACTCAAATGCCCGTTTAAGAACAAAACAGTACTTGTGTGACTGTGTGGGTCATGGTAAATTCTAGGCATGAGGAATCACAACCATCCAGTTCATCCCAGTGACCCCAATGAACTCTGCTCCGTAAATATTTGCAGAGTGACTGGATGCCAAGGCATGCCTTGAGTTTGTGCAACGTGGTGACATTCCCACCGCTCAAACTGTGCTATTACAAACTTTATCTTGGAGAACTCACGGGAGGTGGTGAGGTGGCTCTGAACCTAGGAAGCTGCTATTGGCCAAATTATGTGCTCTTGGAGAGGAACGTTTCCTGCGTAATATTAAAAAAAATAAAAATAAAGGAAAGAAAAAGGAAGAAAAGGCCCAGCGTGACTAATATGGTAAGAATGGTCTCATCTTCTCCAGCAGAAGAAAGAAGTCAGGTAGAGCTTCGCAACAATCCCTGGTCACAAACCTCAGTAGACAACCAGGTCATTAACTAACCACACACATGAGGCTCCTGGAATGGAACATCCCAGGGCTCTGAAACCACAGGCATCTATCTGCTGGATGAAAGGAAGCTGTTTCACAGGCCCGGACAGAAAAAGGATGTGGTGAACTTTCAAACGGTGCTGATTTACAGGCAAAAAGGTGCAAGGTTACGGTACACACAAACCTGAACGGATTAGGGTTCTCCTGGCCACGCCTTTCCAGCAACCCTGGCTGCTGCGGTTTCTAGGAAGACACCAGGAAGTGTCACCTTTGCCATGACCATGCCAGGACTTGTCCCCGTCATCTGAGCCGTGATCCTTCAGGAATGGCCGTGAGACCCCTGCCTTGGGTTACCAGCCAAGCCAGGGCGGGGCATTTTCTTCCTGTTTAGTTAAAAGGAGAACAAGGAAAGGCTTACCTGTTTGCTTTCACTAGCTATCTGAAAGGTCAAGAGGTAGAGGACATTTCCCTCCGCAAATAAGCCGTGGAATGTATTTGCGAGCTGACGTTTCATGGGCAGTCGCTGTTTCTGAGCCACGGGTTCCACTGCTCAGGAAGGTGAAATGGGGAGTTCTTTCCTGAAAGGAAAAAAACAAAAAGGGCAGCTTTATATTTATAATCTGACATCTGCGGAATGCAGGGTCATCTTTCAGACCTGACTGTGGGCTAGGAACACCCTGGGATGAGGGGGAAGCGCCCCCCTCCGGCACAGGAAGAGTTCAAGTTTCCCTTAAGGGGAAATAATAAAATGAATCCACGCTCCCTTCAAGGCCATGATGACACTCTAAACCAGTGGTTCTCAACCTTCCTAATGCCGCCACCCTTTCATACAGTTCCTCATGTTGTGGTGACCCCCAATTTCATTGTTACAAATTGAACATCATTAAAGCATAGTGATTCATCACAAAAACAATGTGCAATTATATATGTGTTTTCCGATGGTCTTAGGTGACCCCTGTGAAAGGGTCGTTCGACCCCCAAAGGGGTCGCGACCCACAGGTTGAGAACCGCTACTCTAAACCAACCTGTCCTTCGTGAAAGGCCCTTTCATGCAATTATGCTTTTACTTTAGGATGATGCAAAACTGGGTGACCTATTGATTGTGTAGGGCTGCCCACAAGGTCCCTGCCCACCCCATCCCCGACCCCCCAAGGAATAAGGCTCCTGTCTATGGAACTTTGCAGAAAATCCTCAGAGAAATCCCTTTCATGCTGACCCACGGGTGGAGGTGAGTTTCTGGAGGAAATGACATTTGAATTGGGGCCTTGAGAGGCGAAAGGTTTGAACAATAGAAAGGACAAACTCTATGCATCTGTTGCCTGCCTGATTTCATCTTCTAAGATTCTAGGGTTTTCCAGTTACTGAAGAAAATGAGCTTGCAGCCCCATGCTTCCTACTGGGGATTCTGGTACCCTGCTCAGTACACTTGAGAAGTATTTGAGGGTTTATCTTTCTCGTGGTCACTTTCCTTTCATTTCTTGCTTCCACTGAATTCTCCATCTCTTCTCTATGTCTCATCATCTCCAGCTATTTCTCTCTCTCTCTCTCTCTCTCTCTCTCTCTCTCTCTCTCTCTCTCTCTCTCTCTCTCTCCTCCCTCCCTCCCTCCCTCCCTACAGGCCTCCTATCTTTAGTTTCTCAAAACACCACCATTATAAGGCTATTTAATGTCTAGATTTTAAGGTGACCATGGAGAGTTGCAGCACAGCACACAATTGGCAACATCTCAAAAACGGTATCAGATATCCCTCACCCAATCCCCCAGGTCCTATGAGATGTCGGAAGTATCTTACCAGCCATCCTAGTAACCCGGGGCCACAGCTAGAGTAAGGCCGGGTTATGATAAAAAGATCCCCTGATAGCGGGCGTGGTTCTTTCTATAGCTGTGACAGAGGCATGACTTTGCAGAATCTTAGGGAGAAGCCTGCGGGACGGGAGCTCTGTGGGATCTTGGCAGAACCTCTCCCAGAGCTAAGGTCAGCCCTGGGGAACGATGTGGTAATCACCATCAGGGTGCTTGGGCTCCACGGCAGAGCTGGCATGCAGCAGTGCCCTTCCTGCAAACTGTGTTTGCACGGAAGTGACTGGGAGCTTTTCCTGTGTGTGGCCGATGTGACGTAGTTCAAACATGATGAAGCCGACGCATGTAAACAGCAAATTCCCAAGTGGATGATGAGGTAACATTCTGTTAGGGTTAGGCTGGATTGTGGCTGGTTGTGTTGCCTCATGTTGGAATCTGGTCCAAAGCGTTGATTGCTTTTATAAATCCCGTAGTCATCCCCAGGAATAGCATGAGCCACCAAAGAGAAGCCTTCCTAAGTTTCTAGAACTTCGAACACACATTTCCCAGCACCACCTGGGAAAACCACCAACGCCGATGGGCTCCTGGGGGCCTTGGGAAAATGACGCACGTCTAGAGCGGACAGCCATGGGGCCCTTCTCAGACGCATGGACGGCACAGGCCTGGGCCGAGTGAGCCCTCTCACATCCCAACAGAGAAGAAAACCAAAAGGCAGCTCAACATAAAGGAAAAATAATACTACACGCCGTTGAAATCGCATCCAACTGGGGCCAGGGCCCAGTCTGTAATCCTTCCCCCTTCCTGGTACCCCGCCAGCTGCCGTCGACACCCCTACAGGATGGATTCTTTTTCCAGCGCAACAAATCCTCGGTTCACAGGGAACAGAAGTACTGCTCCTGTGGTATTTCCCCAGGATCCTCAAAAGGTTTGAATATAAGTGGAAACCCAAGAGGTATTATTTGCAGAAGTGAACGTATTTTCACCCTAGTTTCAGGAGGGTGATCCTGGTCAGTCCCCTCCGTGTGGCGTGTCCCTGCTCTGCACCATGTTCCCGGGGACTTCAAAGGGGGCCTGGGAGGAGCCCAGAAGATGGGCCGCTCTGCTCTGTTCCAACCACTGTGTTTCTGACAACAGTCAAGTGCAAAAGCAAATGTTTCATCTACGTAAGGACCTAAAAGAATGAAGCTTTTTTCTTACTTGTTTTTAAAGATCATCTATAAGAACAAAAAATGCTACAGGAAGCCATGACAGTAATGGTTATCATGATATTAATGTGCAACATCTGGGTTTCTAGGGACTATGCCAGCAGGCACACAAGTGTTGCTAGGGCCGGAGGCTCAATTAAATCTCAACTCTGGGTTAATGAAAAAAAAAACAACAACAACACTGAACATAGTTCTTTAAGTTTGAATTGGAGTCTGTTTTGTATAACTATTGGGAATTGAACCGAAGCTAGCTAGCTATTCCACGTTAAGAAGTGAGATGTTTTCCAATTGGACAAAAGTATACAATAGACTCGATATTCAATATGACAAAGACTCAGAATGAAATCCTTTGTTGCCCACGTACCTGGGGAATTCTATCCCGAGATTTTCTCTCCTGACCCTGTCCTTGTAGCTCCCATGCCTCCTACCTTGCCCAGTGCGACCATTCGCCTGGCCTGTTCTCAAAGGAATAACAGAAGAATCGGGGAGCTGAAGAATGGAGCGCTCTGCCCTCTGCTGATTGCCTGGTGGCAGGTGAGCTGGCCTCTTCCACCTCTATTACTTCATGGAGATAATAACGTTCTCTGTCTACAGGCAGGGGATTAGATAAGATGAATGATGGAGTTCCACTTTATGTATTCTTTATCCACTTTACCTTAAAATAGTGTCATGAATCAGCCAAACTGCTATGCTGTGAACACAGAACGTATATTCACGCACAAAAGGAATCAAACCACTGTTAAACCCCGTGTAATTTTGTGTACACCCATTTATTTTCATGTGAGCAAGTTGACAGGTTTTTAGTTTATGGTTGTTGGTAGAATTAACTTCCTTGTAGCAGAGAACCCAGGTTCCTTTGGTCCTTCTGGCTGTTGTCTAGCAGCTCCTAGAAGCTTCTCTCAGGTCCCTGACACACGGCCCCCTCCACAGGCCCTTCTAAACTCTCTGATTTCAGAAAAGTCCCAATCCCCTTTAAAGGCTCAGGTGATTCCATCAGGCCCACCCAGATAATCTTTTGATTACTGCAACTGATAGGGACCTTGATTATATCTGCAAAGTCCCTTTTGCCAATAATACAATCATGGGAGTCATATCTCATTTTAGTCACAAGTTCTACCCAAACTTAATGGGAGGAGATTAGACAAAGAACAAAGGTCACTGGGGTCATCCTCAAATCCTGCCACACCCTCCTCTCCTTCTCTGCTGGGTAAATCACTATTCACCATCCAGGAGCTCATTTAGATGCACCTCCTGGATTAAGCAATCCTGACATCCCCAGGCTGAGCTGCTGGCCCAGTGCTCACTGAGGGTCCCTGTTTATCCCAATACTATCATTCCTACTTATCACATCATGTTATACCTCTCTGTGTATGTATCTGTCTGAGTTAAGAGGTAAGGAATTGGGATACTGTGGAATTCTCAGTTTCAATGTGCATACTGCAGACTCCATGCTTGTGGAAACTGTGTTCTGGGTATAGCCGGAACCGGGTTGGCTCAGTGGATAGAGTGTCGGCCTGCGGACTGAAAGGTCCCAGGATCGATTCCGGTCAAGGGCATGTACCTGGGTTGTGGGCACATCCCCAGTAGGAGATGTGCAGGAGGCAGCTGATCGATGTTTCTCTCTCATCGATGTTTCTAACTCTCTCTCTCTCTCCCTTCCTCTCTGTAAAAAATCAATAAAATATATATTTTTTTAAAAAAGAGTGAGGGCATAATGCCAAGTGAAGCATGAGTCCCTTTGACCTTGTACATCCCTGATTCAGGCCCTTCATGACAATGGTATGGACACAGGATTCAAATGTCAATCTTGAACTGCTCTTTACGTTCATCCTGCGTTCACGTTGGCTCATGAAGAACTAGATCCTGGATCATATGAGAAAACGTTCTTAGCAAAATGAGTAGGAAGATGCTAAAGAAGAGGTATCATTTTCTTCTTACTAAAAAATTTAATATAGTTATTTTGTGTCTGCTGTGCAAATGACTGTCATAGAAGAATGAAGCAAGAGCCCCATTGGCATCCATAAAAGAACTTCAGAATGGCAGCTAGTTACCCATTGCTTTCTCCCCCCCCACCCCCCCGGGAAATCTCTCATAAAGGAATTCACAATGACCGTGCTTGGTTCTTCCTCCCGAGAGCCAGCCAGTTCAGGTCTCATCCACTCTTCCTAGGAACAGGGGACCCCG
This sequence comes from Myotis myotis, assembly GCF_014108235.1. Classification (NCBI taxonomy): domain Eukaryota; kingdom Metazoa; phylum Chordata; class Mammalia; order Chiroptera; family Vespertilionidae; genus Myotis; species Myotis myotis. Next base: position 8,194,109 of record NW_023416326.1, on the reverse strand, counting down.
TTTTGTGCGCCATTCCCTCCAGGTGTGCAGAGTGGACATGGAAACCACGCGAGATGACTGGCTGGTACTTAGACGCCCACGTGCACTCCGTATTTGGAGGGAACAATGGCATGTGCCTACTCAGCAATGCGACATATATCCCGCTCTCTCCATTTTCTGGAAGGGAAACTGGAATTTGAGTAATTTTATACTATAGGCTGAACCTCAGGATGCCTCGTTTGGAAAAGAATGAGCCCGGGAATGTCTCCAGAACCGCAGCACTTTGCTGGGACTCTGGGAAGAGAAGCTGGGATTTACCTCCCTGTCTTCTTTCATGCAGGACAGCACAACTCAGCAACTGCTCTGAGACCAGAACCTCCCAGATAACAGCCAGGAGGAAGAAAAACAGAAGGCCTCCTTCCCTCTACACATGTGTGCAGAAAACCGGGTTCTAATCTCCCTGCCAGTGGAATGCTGGAAACAAAGGCACCAGTTAGGATAATATTTAACCAAGCATTCTGACCTGGCATCCAGCTTCCATTAATGGAATTAAGAAAGATCTGCCAGTGTTCCGGGGAAGATGATTCCCACAGTTCCCCTCCAAAAGGCTTTCAAATATGCAGAAGAGAGAGAGAGAGAGAGAGGGGGGAGAGAGAGAGAGAGAGAGAGAGGAGAGAGAGAGAGAGAGAGAGAGAGAGAGATATGAATCAGGCAGAATACCTCGTGGACCCTTTTTCTAAGCTGGGATAAATTACCTTAGCGTCTGTTCCCTGATCAATACCTTCCCCAAGAATGTATGGCTGCGTCCATTGCCCTAATCAGCGGAGACAGTTTAAAAATTGATCTGGAAAGTCGGCACTTGACCTGGTGACCCTGCTTTTTGTCGACACGTTGGATCACATCTGGTCTTGAACTGTAAAATCGTTGGCCTATTCCAGGGCTTACAGCTCCGACAGCTGCATGCGTTTTGTTCTCAGGGCCGCTGCTCTCCCCGAAACTCGGGCAACCGGGACAACACAGCTTCCACACAGCAAACCTTAACCACAAGGACAACACAGCTTCCACACAGCAAACCTTAACCGCAAGGACAACACAGCTTCCACACAGCAAACCTTAACCGCAAGGACAACACAGCTTCCACACAGCAAACCTTAACCGCAAGGAATTCTAACAAGTTTCCACCAAAATGCCTTCTGGCCCAAGATAGTCAAAAGGAAGAAACACACAAGAGCGTATTGTCAAGGGCATATCCTTGGGCGTGGGGAGACCTCCATTTGAACTGTTACTCTGTCTTTGACCCTTGGATAACCAAAAAAGGCCTAAGATATTTATCTTCTGTCCTGGGGGTTAGGGATTGTAGGGATTGAAATAAAGTGCCACCATCTTGAACACACTTAAAAAAAAAATAATTATCCGAAACAATAAGAAACTACATAGAAGAAAATATACCAAAATTATGGACCTTGGTCACAGAGAACATTTTATGAACTTGACCCCAAAGACAAGGGAAGTAAAGGCAAAAATAAAAAATAAGTGAGTGGGACTAAAAAGCTTCTGCATAGCAAAAGAAACTGACAATAGAACAAAGAGGCAGCTAACCAGATGGGAGATGATGTCTGCAAACAGTAGCTTGGACAAAGGTTTAATTTCTAAAATACTTGAAGAACTCATCAAACTTAGGCTAGAAGGTCTGTATGAATTCCTCATGATGGCCTCTAACTCTGTCCTCTGAGCTCAGTCAAAGTCTCCAGCTTCCTGGGGTATTTCTGTCCCCCTCTATCTGGATCCTAGTTTGGACTGATCCTTGAGCCAAAGATCAAGGCCATTTGCAGAGATCGTGGCAATAGGAGCTCAGCTGTCTACGAGCAGAAACAGTGGGTTAATGTGAACACATTCAGTGAGGTGGTTCAGGAAAGTCCATTTTCTGAATCCTATATCATGACATCTGATGGCCTTGATAGGCCTTTAAACACTCTGGCCCTCTCAAAGATACATTTCCCCAAAGAGCAAAACATCTTTCTCTTAAAGTCCATTGATTAGAAATTCAGAAAGGAGAGTGACAGAATTAACTTTATTTAATATATATTTTTATTGATTTCAGAGAGGAAGGGAGAGGGAGAGAGAGATAGAAACATCATCAATGATGAGAGAGAATCATTGATCAGCTTTCTCCTGCATGCTCCCTACTGGGGATCAAGCCTGCAACCCAGGCATGGACTCTGACTGGGAATCAAACCATGACCTCCTGATTCATAGGTCGATGCTCAACCATTGAGCCACATTAGCTGGGCCAGAGTTTACTTTTGTATTATCTAAGGAAAAACATTTTGCTAAAAAGAGTGACATAGTGAAAAGACCATCAGACTTAACCATCAGAAGACAGAGTTCTGGTTCACATTCTATCAACTGCTAGTGGGACAGGGCAATTTTCCTGAATTTATTGTCTTCCTGCTCTCAAATTTCTGAACTGAAACCCTTATTATTCCTTTGTCTCCAGGATTTTTGACAGACAGAAAGCAGGAGCTCCATGAACTCAAAGGCTCCCCCCATCTTTTGTAAAAGCTCAAATGGATTGGAGAGAGGCTGGCCACAAATTCTAGAATGCTTATGTTTTGCCTTAATTGTCCTGCCTGTCTTATTACCTAGCACTTCCCAATAAATCTGTTGCTTTGTTCTGTTTCTTTTAGATAAAGAAGTTAGATTTCTGCCAACAGGATGAATCACTGTGTTCATAGGTCTTTCTCACGTTTACCAATGAACAGTAGTCAATGTATTTCCTCTCTGTCCTGGAGCCACAGCAGTGAATTCAACAGCAGGTGCTCAATACACTAGGGAACTGAAGTGGTAATAAAGTCACTAAAATTCCTTAAATAAAACTTAGGCATTTGAATCAAATCAAATGTTGGCTTTGTCACTGGCATTTGGTCAGCTTTTTGAAGCGTTACAGGTAAGATCTGAAGGAGGAACCCAAAATACCAACTACGACAGAGCTCTAGAAGCTTGCAGAATTTACAAACCAACCAACCAACCAACCAACCAACCAACAAAACTTCCTGGAATGACCTCCCCTACAGCCCTTCACGGAGATAGAGATCAATTCAGTCACCTCCAAAAGGTACAATTTCCCCAGAATATAAATAAGGTCACAGATAATAGCTTCTTAAGCTAGGAACCTAAGCTTCCTCCCATTTGGTAGCAGTTTATAGAGACATTTCCTCTTTTGAATGAGATGAGATAGGTGCTAGGAACAGTGTCTGAGCAGAGTCCGGAAGAATGTGAGTAGTTGGATCGCATCCGAACAACAGATAGTTGCTTGCCTCCAACGTTTGGACTAGGAAATGAGAGGTGTGAGTACCGACTGCCAAAAGCCATCCTCTGGGGTCTGGCACAGTTTCAAGCTCCTTCAGATATCATTCATAACTATTTTAGCTCCGTGAAGGCAGGTCAGGATGGATACCGCCAGTATGCTGATTCTCAAGTCAAATGAGGGTAAAAAGTTGAAAGTGTCACCTCATTAAACTCCCATTAATTCTAAGAGCAGTAACAGCAATAATGGCAATAGTTCCTGGTCTTGGAGGAAAGAATTGGGCCATCAATGAGTTAATGCAAAAAATAACTATTTAGCCCAGCGGACATGGCTCAGTGGTTGAGTGTTGACCCATGAACCAGGAGGTCACCCGTTGGATTCCCGGTTCAGGGAACATGCCCGGGTGGAGGGTTCAATTCCCAGTAGGGAGCGTGCAAGAGGAAGCCAATAGATAATTCTCATCATTGATGTTTCTATCTCTCTCTCCCTCTCCCTTCCTCTCTCTGAAATCAATAAAAACATATTTTTTAAAATAACTTTAGACTTTATAATCCCTCCACTGTACTGCCCTGCCTATAGAACGCTAATATGAAGAGGACATGGGTTCTGTATTCTATTCAGTGGCTAGATGTTTAAGTAAATGAATCTGGGTACATGTACACATGAGCTTAGCTGGTGCGTGAACTTCCCTAGAAACTCTAGGAGGGCAGCACTGTGGTTTATATGCCTCACCCTGTGCCAAGTTCAGAGCTTGGCAAATAATACGCACTCAATTAATATTTGATGACTGGCTGACTTTCTGGGGAAACACATCCTAAAGCCGAAAATAATAACAACCGCTTAACCAAATGAAATCACTAGAATCTACAGCTGGCAGACCTCGCCTCCCTCCCTTTTTGGGGAGATTAATTGCAGTACTTAACATTTGTAATGCATTTGTGACACATCAAAATGGCCACAGGGGAATATGTACTGAAAATCTAATCCATTATTATGAATAAATTGCCTTGTGGTCCCAACCATCCCCTTGGGATTCGGGGATGGGAGAGGAAGGGAAACTCACTTTCAATGTTTTTCTCAATGTCTTAATTTGGGAAGGCGGGGAGGTTTTTTCAGTGGTTCATTCTGAGGTCTGGGCAAAGGTTCAAGCCCATTCCTGAGTTATCTAAACTGATTCATCCTCCCCCGTCCAAAGCCAACAATTGCGAAGGTTTGCAGAAGGACTCTGCCCTGGGAGTACTTAGCGCTGAGAGGTTTTTAATCTTTTCCTTGTTGGTCTCCTTATCTCCTGGTGCTTCTCTGTCTCATCCCCTCTTCCAGAGGCTCCCGACGTAATCAGCATCTCCTGGAGCTGATGACAGACACAAGAAGCAGCCGAACTAAAAGGTTAATGGAAGGGGGACGGTAAGTCCAGCCTGCTGCAGAGGAAGAAGAGGCAACCAGAAGTTGAGGTGGGTTACACACAAGCAGAGATAGCTAGCTGGGCCTTCAAAGAGCTCAGAAATTGGGTCCGAGAAGGGCATTCTCACAGGCCAGCTGGGTACCCTCTTACCACCCCCGCCCCCCGCAAAAGAAAGTTATTGTCTCAGCAAATTAAAAAATATATAAATAACATTTTCAAAAGGGCTTTTGGGCCTTTCTTCTCGTCAATGTATTCTACTTATCTGTCAGCTTCTTTAGCTAGAAAATATTCCAAGACGTGATGATCATTTGTTAGTGTAATGTTTCCTGCCCAGCATCCATTCTCTCTGCGACAGGGGTACCCCTATTTGATTCTGGAGAACGATTTCTCTGCCACCGAGTGCTGACTTTGTGAGACCATCAGCCAGAATATCCAGGGCCGAGCTTATGACCTACGGTGATCCAACTGAATTCTTACTCGTGAGGTCGAAGAATGGAGTGACACAAGGGTTAAAAAAAAATGATTTGAGCTATCTCAACCCAGTGGTGGTGCCCAATGACAATAAACTGACGAGCAAGATAGAACCAGAGGCATGGGGACAGGGAACAGACTGATAGAGATATGGTAGAGGGGAGGGGTGAGGGATTGGATAAAAGAAAGTGAAAAGATGAGCCAAGAAAACATAGATGCCTAACCTGTGGACACAGACCACAGTGTGGTGAAAGCCAGAAAGAATCTGTATTACCCTGGTGTCTGTCCGTTTTTAAGTTTGTTTGTGTGATTTTTCTCTCCAGGTATGTGCCCTCATCTTTCTAGCAAATTCTCATTTGCTTCAGTTAGACCGACGTGGTCCCTGTTGCTTGCCACCAAAGACTTCTAACAGATCGACAGCATCCAGCTTAATATTATTATGTGATAGTCCTGCAAAAAAATACATGATGACGGATGATATGGGTGTATGAGAACAGGATGGAGCAGACAGAGGATGACTAAGGAGAAAATTCATGGCGGTTCAGCTCTGTTTGCTTGTAGTCTTGTGCCATTCCAAAACTTCCAAAAGAGTGTGATTACTGCAGTTAAAATTCCCCGACTCTACACATTTTACTTGTGGTTCTAGTTGATAAAATGGGTTCCAAATAGATTAGCGTTAAGTGTAATTCCAGTACTAAGGCTGGGCTCTTTCCAGGAGGAACAATTTGGCAACTCTTGGCGATGGACGTGGATTTTGTTGCCTAGGGTTTCTAAGTACTCAGGCTTTGCCATCCCCGAGAATAAATGTTTGAGACAATTTTGGAAATCCCTGAACCCTTGGAAATTAGTATGAAAACATTGGGGGTAAATAATTATGATACTGGGAACTGCGAGAGAGATCTTTGATGTCCTAGGAAGTCTTTGGGATCAAGGTGGGGTGTGGTTTGGATTTTGAGTGATGAATAATGTTTGATAAGAAAGAAGTGGGGGTGTCTTCCAGGTAAAATGAATGGGGTGAGTGAAAGCATTTAGGAAGAAAACTGCAAGGCCTGTGGGGAGGATGTTATATAGGACAGTAAAGCAGAAAAAGCCAAGGTACAGGAGTTTTTAGAGGGAAGGCTGGCAAAAGTATGTTCACAATGGACTGTGGAGGGCCCAAGGTCAGGCTAAGGACTTTGAGTTTCATAAACTAGATTTTTATAAGTCTTTTGATTAACTGATATACCATTGAGACCGTCCATGAAAATCAAAACATCTTTTTAATAAATAATAAAGACAAATAAGATTTGTTTGACAAATATAAGACATCATGGTCATTATTTGACTTGGATTTCTAAGGCCTATCATGATTTTCCCACTCATTATTTGTTCTTTTGATAGATAATCTGGTTTATACTTTAGAATTGTGTGACCAGAAAGAAAAGCCTATAGTTTAAAGGCACCTGCATGAGGTTAGATATATATAATTACAAATATGTTTAACTTTATAAAAAACCAATATTGTAAATGTTGATAAAACAGACTAGAGTTGGAGATTCGTATTATCCAAAGCACTAATTGTTTTACAAAGGACATTGTCGTCTTTGAAGGTTAAGTCACAATCAAATGATTATGTGTTTGGAAGGAGGATTTGGAAGGAGCCAGAGATGGGAGAAGGACACGGTGAATGTTGAAACCAGTGAGAATTAAGGAAAAACCGATCTTCACAAAGATAGAATAATCCTTGGTACATTCTGGTTCAAGTTACCGATATTTGGTCAATAGTGAACACAAGGGTGTTCTAATATTCAACCACCATAGGTCATTCAACCACAAGTCACAGGTACTGTCACTGTAGCTACATGGCTTTTAGAAGCCCACCCCATAAGCAGCACTAAATTTGGACATTTTCATCACAATCAAATGGAATAATAAAATAGTTCACAAAATTAGTTATCATCATCATCCAGAAACATTTACTGACCACCTACCATGGGTAAGAAACTCCATATTTATACTCAGATAAACAAGAGCCTATAATCATAAATGCCTTGTTTACACAAAGGCAAACATGTTATTAAAATAAACCGATTTGGAAATAATAGGAAAGGAACCAACACCATCACATCCAAACCAAGTGTAGGCCAAAAGAGTATTCATAGGAATGCCTCTTCTAAAATGATATATACTATGAGGTTGTGTTAAAGACAGTCCCAAAGGTTTCTTGCCTATAGTACCGTGGTTGGGCCACCGGGTTTTGTTATTTGACACTGTCTTGGCCTTCGCCGGGCTTCCATACCGCCCACCCTCTTCCCCCCTCCCTCCCTACACCCAGCTGGTGTTTGGGTGTGGGGCTGAAGAGAAGTATTACACAACCCTACACAGCAAGAGAGAGGCGAGCTCTGGCAACAGGGCCCCCAGAGATCCAATCCAGCTGCTATAAAAGAAATCTCATGGTATGTCCCCACCCTGCCCCTGACGAAATCACAAGTGCTCTTGGAAAAGTGACAGGACCAGCTTGCTGATTTGTGCACATGTAGGGAAGGCCGGCAAGAGAGCCTGCAGCAGAAGGAGGGAGAGAACCAGGGGGCTCTTAGGACCCGCCCCACCACTAAGCAGGGTTCTGTGACCCTGGGCAGCGTGTGAAACCCCTCCCGCTCTTCCTCACCTCCAAAATGGACACACACATCACTGCTCTCCCTGCTAGAGGTCGTTGTGGGAACACTCCAGAACTACGAAGGGGGTAAGAATGTGAAACGTGGTCAGGAAAGAAAGCTGAGAAACAATAAACATCGTGAATATTTCACAGAGATGCATTTTAACGTCCAGAAACTTTTCTAAATCAAATTGAACAGGATGAATGCGATATTAGGAAAGTGCCCATGTAAGATGACAAACTCTACTTATGATGACTGAGACAGCTGAGTAAGTCAACATTCAAGGTGTGTGTGTGTGTGTGTGTGTGTGTGTGTGTGTGTGTGTGTGTGTGTGTGTTGGGCAGATTTCAGGTCAAACATGCCTGACACATGAGATGAGCTGGGCAGCTAATACTCTCTCCACCTTATCATACCGAGGTCCCAGGAGTCTCCCTCACACAGCACCACCAAGTAATACCAGCTTCAGAATGAAAGCATTAAAGGTGCTACTGGGAAAGGTATGTCATGGACAGACTTTTATCCTGAGGAACATTCTTGAAAAAGTCTCCCTGGCGGATCACTCCGGGGTGTGGCTCTGTAAGCAAGCCAGAGCAAAGAGACACTCTCCTACACGATCACAATACCTTTATCACATCTCAGAAGACTACCACTTCCTTAATATCATCAAATATCCACTCCCTATTCAAAATTTCCAAATTGTCCACAAAACATTGTTTTGAGCCTTTTGGAAGGGAGGAGATACAATCCAATCAAGCTTCACATATTGGATTTGGACAGTCCCCCTACCACCCCCCCTTCCCCCTCCCCGCCCCCTTTCACTTTGACTTTTAAAGAGATGAGGATGGAGAGAGCAAGACTTCTTAGACGTTGTAGGGACATTTGGCCAAAAGGCACCAACAGGGAAGTGTCACTGTACCAGTGGGAAGAAAGTTTACTCGGTAGCTGGGACTGAAGAGAGGGACCCACTGGAGAAGAACTGAAGTGACTTGTGATCATTTTTACTCTTTCCACCGGGCTCAGCCCTCGCTTCTCCTTTGTGCTATTGAAGTCACGTTGACGCATGAAAACAACAGCAAGCAGTTCCAGAAGAATGAAATGGCTACAGATTTATTCTTCCTCCTTTTTGTGGATTGCTTTTCACCATCGGGCATAAAAGGCATTTATTTCAATGCGGCCCAGAGCCCCATGAGTAATTTCCCAGGCCAAGACAAAGTCATTGAAAGCTCCGAGATGCCTTCGAAGATAATCAGGGCTTTCCTTGCCCTCTGCCCGCCCCCCTGCCCAGCGCCTCCTCCCCCTGAAGAATTGTCCTACGGGGCTGAGAGCTCATAAAACCTATTGAACATTCTGTCTTCCTTTGCGAGGTGCCAGGCATTGATTTTGTTCAAAACACCATAGGTGGCGCCTACTTGTTCCGCGCCCTGTGCCAGTCATTGGGATGAAAAACAGTGTGAGAAGAGGAGAACCCAGAGACTGCAGTGGAGGGAGGACAAGGAGGTGGGAGCCGGTGCTTGGACTAGAATAGTCTGCTCAGACAGCCGTTTTCAAATTTACAGTAAAAAATAAATACTATAGAGAGAATGCCATAACATTTCTCCCTCCCTGCCTCCTTTATTTCACCCCCTCCCAAAGGAATGGTCCAATCCCCCGGTTGGGTCCAAGAGTCTGATCAGACTTAACTTCCATGTATGGGGGAATGAGGCAAGTTCAGGCGAAGCAGGACGGGGGCGCAGGAGGCTGACCCAGGAAGGACCACCCCAAAGTTTCACTGTGGCAACCCCACTCCGGATAACAAGCAGGAAGTGAATGCCAGCACAAATGTTAATGTAACAGGATAGGTGGGGGGAAGCGGCCCTGGGCAAGAGAACTGAGCCCGCTTGTTGTCCTAATGCGAGAGGGAGAGGGAAAGGGGACCCTCGGCGTGCTCACCAGGTGCATTTTGTAAGCTTCCCTGGTTCCCACTGCATTAGTTCCTCTAATATTATTGCAAGAGGCTTCAAAGCCATACAAAGAGGCTTCAAAGCCGGCCTGCTGCACTCATTTAGACTTCTGTTTGGATTTCATGGTTTGCCTACTAAAAAGAAATTGTGGACTATGTTTTCTTTTGTTTTGTTTTTTTTGTCAATGGAAAATAAGAAAGCATCGCAGAAATTAGTGATCTTCAGTTTAAAGGGGTTGAATCCAAAGCCAAGTTCGGTCCAGCGACATTTTTTAGAACCTCTCTGTCACATGCTTGCACGACTCACGGTCAAGTGCAATGTACTGACTTTGCAGCATCGAGGTGATGTCACAGCTTCTATTGATGATTGTTTGTAAGAAATGTTAAGTTTCTAGGCAGCACGTGTAGAGGCATGTCCCCACTTCGTTTCATCTCAGTGTAGTGCGATACATTTTCATGTTTTTATTTTATTTTTGTTTTGTCTTCTCTAAAGATCGTGGTTTCTCTTGCCCAGCTGGCATGGCTCAGAGGTTGAGCACTGACCTATGAACCAGGACATCATGGTTCACTTCCTGGTCAGGGCACTTGCCTGGGTTATGAGCTCGATCCCCAGTGTGGGGCATGCAGGAGGCAGCTGATCAATGATTTTCTCTCATCATTGATGTTTCTATCTCTCTCTCTCCCTCTCCCTTCCTCTCTGAAATCATATTTTTTTTTTAAGAATGTGGTTTCTCTCTACCTCTCCCCAGCCACCAACTGCCCCTCACTCTCTACTTGAGGCCAAGTCAGGCAATGGAGCATTTGCCTTGTGTCCTCGAGGGGGACATGGCCCCAAACAAATGCAGAAAGACAGCAGTCCTTCTGGGAGAAGAAAACCCATGGGAGGCCAGCTGACAAGGTGATGAGAAGCAATTCTCTGAGATTGGAAGAACACACAGTGAGCCTTCTCCTGAAGGCACCTGGAAATTCATTTTCATGCTGCACTTTAATTCAAAAGTAAGCAGAGCATGGATTTACCTATCTATCGTTTTGATTTCAGAACCTTGAGGCATTTACAGACTTAGATTTGGGTTTGCTTATGTAGGTTGCTGGGGCTTTAGAGCCGCCTCAATCTGCTGGCCTCCTTGTTTAATGACTTAACCTGGTACATACATTATGGCTCATCTACACAGTTGAAAACCATGTCGCCATAAGTTAATGTAGAAGATTACTATATGGGAAGATAAAAGCAAGCTTCAAAGCCATATAACAGTATGCATCAATTAAAAAAAACAAAAGCATAAAATTTTGTAATATGTATTTAAATAAAAATATAAGTGCATAATCAATTTATAAATATTCTATTAGATCTAGAAGGGCATCTCCTGGAATGTTAACAGTGGTTGTGTGTGGATGATAAGTGAGTGGGTGTTTTTTTCTCTTCTTATTTCAATGTATTTCCCATTTTTTACAATGATAATCATAAATTGTTTAATTCACAAAGATCTATAAAATAAAAACACAAGAGGGGGGTCTATAAAAATGAGGGGTTTTATGTTCTACATGGAGATCTTTTCTGTTAAGGAGGCAGGAATGTTGGAGCTTATATTACAGGATTTGCTGTAATAGAAGGAGTGACCATGAAGGAAAAAGCTCTTTGTGTGCCCATGGGAACCCCACAGAGTGAGCTGGGTGATACTCCAGCCGCCTCTGGGTTTCACAGACTCGCTGGGCCCTGGTACCACATCGAGGCATTCACTTTCCTAGACATCATATCTCAGAAGAGATGGAAACAATTGTTCTAAATTTAACTGATTGGAAAACAGGAAGAGCCTTAGACAAGTCCATTGTATAAAGAACTGTAATCTATGAAAGGCACAAAAGCCCATTTTTTTATGGAATGCCCACAATGGAATTTTTTGAGGGCACGAAAAGTATCCTTGTCACTGACCCTGTACAATCCTCTGGAAAGTTTTTCATTTTCTCAACTTTAAAAGAACAGAACCAGTCCTTTGTTTGCCTTGATACTAAAAGAGGGGGAAAGAATGGAGAAATATGGAAGAGACATTTATGCTTGTAGTATATGAAGGGGTTGTGATTGGCAACTGCAGTGATCTGGTCTTCAACTTTATGAGGACACTTGAATATCCTTAGGGGCTAAAAAAAAATCCTCCACTTAGAGAACAATGAGTAAGGGATCTAGACCGAGTTAGACTCCATGCACAAATACCTTCCTTGGAAAGACTCGTCCCCATTAGATTTCCAGACATGGCACCATCCTGGTTCACTCCTTTCTTTCTTTGCCCCATAACCAACATGTCAGCCTTTTCCAAGGCCCTCTCCTCCGCTCTCTATTCCTTTATCTCCTAGGGATTATATATCTCACCTCCTCTCTCATTTGAACATCTGCACAAGTAATTGGAAATTCATGTCTTTAGTCCTGGGACAATCAGGGAAGGCTTCATGTAGGAGGCGGGTTTTTAGAGATAGGAGGGATTTTGGTTGGGAGGACATGTATCAGGGAAAGGGGATCTCAGATAAGGGGAACCGAACTAAAACACAAAGGGAGAGAAGTTCTGCGTGTGTGAGGGGACCATGAGTTTGATAGGAAACCCGTTCATTGACCCTCAGAAACATCACATTTTAGAGCCATGATTTTATGTTGCTGTTACACCTCCTTGCTCCTTTCCTTGTTTCTTTGTCTCCAAGCACCTGCCTGGCCAGATGATTGTTCCTGACCCATATGCACGTCTTTTACACATTGGTTGTCTTTCTCACATCTGCATGGCTGACTGGGAACCATCCAGGGCCAATCCTGATCTTTCCCTGCTGACTCCTCAGCCAAGAGCTGATTTCTTCTCCTCCTTGTCCCTTATTAACCATCAGCGTTTATTCAGATGCTCACTGTTCCGAGTCGGTTGCTTATAACACATGGTTTTTACATAACATGGTCTTTTACTCACAATTTTAAAAACCTGCAGCTAACAACACTCCACGGACACATCATACACGGCCCTATGTTCTACTAACTTAGCTTATTTCCGTCCACACTTGAACCAGCAGTATGCTCACATCGTTCCATTGTTTAGAATGGAATAATTAAAGGCTAAGTCTATTTAACTTGTTTGGCACAATATTCTACACAACACCATGGAAAAGAGGATGTTTTATAGGTGCTTTCTGACAAATTTTATAACAGATGATCCAATCTACATAAAGAACGTTGAGTTCCATGGGGAAAAAGAAATTCACTTGACTTGAGATCTCAGACTTGGGAACCTGCTTTAAGAACATGGGGGGGGGGAGAGACAGAGAGAGACAGAGAGAGAGAGACAGAGAGAGAGAGAGAGAGAGAGAGAGAGAGAGAGAGAGATTTTTGAATAAAGTTGTTCACTAAAGAATGTCATACATTCCCAATAAGAACAATTTTTAAACCAGTTAATATATATTGAGTTCGTCTTAACAGACAGATGCTGCTTTAAATGCTTCATACACATTAGCGATTTCATCTTCCACAATAGACCCATGACATAACTATTATTATACCATTTCACAAAGGAGGTAGCCAGAGCACATGAGGTTAATGCAACAAGTTCAAGGTTGTGCAGCTGATAAATGTTCAACAATAAATAGTCAGGAAATTATGTTACATCAACTCAATGGAACTACTTTTAATGATCATTCAACGACTAAAGAAAAAAGTAAAAATTCTTATAAGTTTGGGGTAAATTTCAACTATGAGCGTATGTGTACATCATGATGAGTGACATTGTAAAATCATAGACCTAAACCAAGCAAGTTTAGCAAGGAGAAAAATAAATAACCAATATGTTAGGATGATGGATGTGGTGTTGTTTAGTTCTCTTAGGCCAAATTATCTTTAATGCAGTTTAATGTGATGTTTAGAAGTAATTATATAAAAACAGAATAAATGTACAGTAAATGGCAGTTCAGTTAGCGCCTCCTATGGGCGGATAGCTTGTGCTTCTGTAAGAGTTCTTGAGAATGGTATTGTAGCATTCTAGCTCGATCTCTTCTTAATCACTATTTATCCACTACCACCCATCTAGATATCTATATCTATTTCCTTCTGAAGAGGTGATTGAGAGGACAAAGGTTTCATCCCAAATTTATATTTTATTTTCCTAATATCTCTGAAAACTGCATTGTTTTCAAGGCTAAGAGATAGGAGAAATTAAGATATCACCTAAGGCAGTGGTTGGCAAACTCATTAGTCAACAGAGCCAAATATCAACAGTACAACGATTGAAATTTCTTTTGAGAGCGAAATTTTTCAAACTTAAACTATATAGGTAGGTACATTGTTATTAACTTAATTAGAGTACTCCTAAGGCTTAGGAAGAGCCACACTCAAGGGGCCAAAGAGCCGCATGTGGCTCGCGAGCCGCAGTTTGCCGATCACGGACCTAAAGGATCAGGTGGAGATTGGTCACCAGAGCAGGTCTTTGTCAGACATGGACAGAAATATCGCTCTTATCAGCCACTTCATTTTGCTCTGTGGATGTATTTTTTTGTTGTGCAATAAGGGGGGGAGAAGCAACTTAGCTATTGAGTTCTGTTGTATGCTGTTGACAAGTACTATGTAATATATTTGACATTCTTTGGGGTAGAGATAATTATGGCTTTATTCCCCACTCCACCCCATGCACACAAAGAAGGAAAAAAAAGTTTAAAAGGAAAAGTACTAACAAACAGCATTATGAAAATCGATTTTATACGATCCCAGAGTACAATCTTCGTTGATTTGTACCACAAGGCAGCATGGTCCAAAAAAGCAGAAAAGCAACATCCATAATTTAAAGGGGCAAAGACTCTTCAGAGGATAGCAGCCATTGAATAACAGCCTTTACAATGATTCAGGGGAACTGGAGTGGAGAAACAGACCCCACACCCCATCGCTGCAATTTCTCTGGTTCCACAGGAGAGGCGAGCACATCTGTTTCCACGCACATCTGGGCCTCCGCTACCTGCCCTTCCAACCTCAGGCCGACACTCACTGAAGTTATAGGAATAACCAGCTAATGGAGGCTCTCCTACTTGCGTGTCGTATGAAATAATAAATTCTACATTATTTCAGATGAGCAGTGAAAATGGAAACCTTTAAAGTTTGTACTTTCCACAGGAAGTCTCGACCCTCCCTGAACATATGATTTTGATTTGGGAGTACACAGTGGGCCTTTAACTTCTTTAGCAGTGGGGACACGTTAAATTCCAAGACTCCTTCACTATCCTAAAGAAACAGCAATAAAATGTGGGTCCGGATTCAATTCTCTCAGCTGCAGAGGCAGAGATGAATGAATGAACTAGTTTTGGGAAAAGAGACATGACCCCGATCTTTCGCCTAAACAGAAATACTCCAAATGGAACTTTGCACAAAGTTCACAATACTATGCAATAGAAATTCTCTTAAGACGACATCCTGCTTTTATGTTATGCTTCCCTATTCCAAATGTGGCCTGAAGTGGAGACCTCAACTGACGTGGAGAGAACAGATTCCTGGCCTTGACCAGGTAGCTCAGCTGATTAGAGTGTTGTCCCAATACACCAAAGTTGTGGGTTTGATACCGGTCAGGGCACATACAAGAAGCAATCAATGAATGCATAAATAAGTGGAATACTGCCCAGCCAGTGTAGCTCAGTGGTTGAGTGTTGACCTATGAACCAGGAGGTCACTCTTCGATTCCTAGTCAGGGCACATGCCCAGATTGCAGGCTTAATCCCTAGTAGGGGGTGTGCAGGAGGCAGCCAATCAATGATTCTCTCTCATCATTGATGTTTCTAGCTCTCTCTTCCTTCCTCTGAAATCAATTAAAAATAAAAAAGAGGAACAACAAATCGATGTCTCCCTCCTCTACCTCCTTCTCTTCCTCCTCCTTCTCTCTCTCTCTCTCTCAAATCAATAATTAAAAAAATAGCAGATTCCTTTTCTCTGTCGGGTACTGGTCAACAATCCTGGCACCAATCCCAAGTCAGAGAGGATGTTTTCCACTGAAGCCATGACTTCCGGAATGTTTAATCAAACTGTTCACAAGCATGAATTTGGTTAACAATGAACTTTTTGGAACGGTTCTCTCAATGGGTCCAAGATGTGTTCTGAATCAAGCTATCTTAACATGAATTTATCTTAACATTTCTTTTAATCCACAAAACATTCCTCAAGCCATTGGACTTGACCACATATGACCATATTAGATGTATTGCTATCAAAAGAAAGCAATGAGGAACTACACAGATGATTCCCCTGAAATTTTCCAAAGAGGGGATATTTTGAACATCCCTGCAGCCTGACCTTGAGCAGGAACCTGAGCTCTAAGACAATGGCCTGTGGTACTGTCTGTGGGTATGAAAGAGAGAACCGGCCACTGGTTCTCATGAGGGGAGACACTATCCATATAGTCAACCCTTTCATCGAGGTTGAAAGACTATAGAACTGCAGCTACTTGGGAGCTAATATCAGACAGCAGAAAGCTTGGAGGCGGCTGGACTGGGAGTCAGTTCCTGGCTCCACTTATGAGAATCTGGACAAGCTACTAAATGTTTGAGCCAATTCCTTTTCTTCCCTTAATTCATAGACCTGTCAGGTATCTTGCTTCATTCCTTTGTCAAATGCCTGGCCATAACAGAAAACAAGCAGCCATTCCCAAACAGTAGGGGACATTTCTAAGAAGACGCTTCCCTTCCTTGTTTTTAAAGATCTATCTTGTGTATTCTTCGCCAACAAAGAATTCAAAGTGCGCTCAGAAATGGCAGAGATAAGAAGAAAAATGGAGCCAGGGAGTGGAAGGGAGACACACTTCAGGAATTAGTGGGTTCGCTGACAACGGGAATCTGTGGGCTACAATCAGAAGGAGGAGGGACGATGGAGTGCCTGTCCCGGGGAGACAGCAAAGGAAGCCCAGAGAGGCAAGAGCCCATTCTTTAGTGGGCGTCAGGATGGGAGGGGACCTATTCCAGCTCTTAGCTGTCCTAGTAATGACTATCTCATTATGTGGGGAGGAGGGTGTGGGAGATGAGTGACTCATTTTAAGTAAAAGAAGATAGTGCTTGAGGTAGGGAGGATCCAGAAGACAAAGATGCAATACTGAGTCTCTAGTTCAAAGAAACCACATTATAGAAATCCCCATAGAAGTTTTCCTTTATTTCTTTTTAGACAACAGAAGGAACTCAGTTAACTGGTCTAGAAAAAAGGGACTCAGAGAAAGGGCAGAGGTATTACTCAACTCAAACCTATATACATCCTATACCTTTTTAAAATATAAAATTAACATGTCTATTCAGCGTCTGGGACCAATCAGATACCCTGAGTAATTTTTATGCTAAATGACCTGATTACCAAGGTGACAAAAAAAATTTAATAAAACTGCATATCATTACAACTCTGTTCAACATATTATTCTCTACTTTTCTGAAAGATCTGAGTTATTTCAGATGTTTTCCAATAAAAAGAAGAAAAGGAATGGTAAGTATAAAAGACGCACGTGGTCTTGCAAGTTCAGATAATCCCAGTGGGGAAGTGTTTAAGTAATTGATTTTGAGTAACTTTGGCCTGAAAGTGGAGTCTCACTGCTTTCCCAAGTAATCTGGGGACTGAGTGGGAATGCAGATGGTGTGATGGAAAATTTTAAAGACTTCACCCCAAATGTTCTAGTCTTTTATTTCACCTTGTTGACTTGAACAAAATAAATCTCCGTGTCTGTAATTCCAAAGAGCATCTGTTTCTTGTGGGTAGACAAGGCCTAAAAACCTAGAGCATATGTTTAAGTTGCATCAAGCTATATGCCCACAGTGAATTCAGGTGAACCTCGGACATACCTACCGTGAAGGGCTTACACCCCATGTTTACATGTTAAGCTCTTAGGAAAGGCCATCTTCGGGCCAGATGTCACCAGTGCCATCATTTCTCCTCTTTTGGAGTTTTGTCCTATTGTCCTGTCTAGTTTTTACAGGGGATTGGAAAGGAGGAACTCACAGTCCACAACCCGTCGATGCTGCTTTCCTAACCTGGCTCTCTCATCCTCCACCCAAGAGTTCCGGTGTTTCCATTGTTTTGCTACTTTTCCGACAGCCTATAGAAACTGTTGACCTTCTCTTCTCCAACAAGTGACTTCTCGGTTCACCCATTTCTGCACCTCATAAGGGATGAGTCATAGTCTCCATTGGCCACATCATCAAAAAGTCCTAATCAAAACCATGTGATTGCCATGTGAGTTTCCTGGGTTGGTTCCCTGTCTCAGCTTTATATATCCCACTGGATGGAATCGGTACATAAGTCACCTATTCTCTGCACGTGTAGTCTGCCTGGCTGTGGTCACCTTCCTTTACATGTCAGCTATAGTTTACTTTCCCAGAAAGAAAACACATTTCCTCTCAAGCCCTGTATGATGAGAACCTTTCTGTATTTTTTCTTTTTTCAGAGGAAGTTCTTATCTCCCCAAACCCTTGGATGACATAGAGAAGGCACTGGAAACGTATTCTAGTAGAATCTTCCTTGATATCAGATCAATGCAGTCTTGCCATTCAATTGAAATACACTCTCCCTACCCCTAGAGATCAGCGATTGAGCCTGCAACCCAGGCATGTGCCTGACTGGGAATCAAACTGGCAACTTTTCGGTGAATGGGACGATGCCCAACCAACTGAGCCACACCAGCCAGGGCTCTTCCAGTCTTTAAAAGAAGCGCCTATAAGGCTATTAGAAAGGTATTTTTAATTTCCTTGTGATGATACTGAGACGCTTATTCAAAGTCACATAAACATCACACAAAATTGCTCCAACTTGAACCATTGGTATGAGATTGGCCGGCATCTTTTCATCCCAGTGATACGAGAGTCAAACTCGAGCTATAGGTAGAGCATCCATTAGAGCAGCGGTTCTCAACCTTCTGGCCCTTTAAATACAGTTCCTCACGTTGTGACCCAACCATAAAATTATTCTCGTTGCTACTTCATCACTGTTATGTTGCTACTGTTATGAATCGTCATGTAAATATCTGATATGCAGGATGGTCTTAGGCGACCTCTGTGAAAGGGTCGTTCGACCCCCAAAGGGGTCGCAACACACAGGTTGAGAACTGCTGCATTAGAGACCCCTCATCTCTTGCGTAACTGCTGTTTTTGTCTCTTGCGTAACTGCTGTTTTTGTCCAATGGGTGGATGACAACAGATTTCTTTCTACATAATTACTTCCTTGAACTTGGGCCTTTTGAAGTTTTTGTGCCCCCCCCCCCCAACGCCCCCCCCCACTCTTGAATTTGAAGATACTGGTACTAGTTACTTTCCTAGGCCCCTGTGGAAAACCAGGGGTGACCCCAATACTCCCTTTGCCTGCTCACCTTTCTGCACAGTAGTGAGCATGCACCCCTCCACCATGGGTTCCCCCCCGCCCCCCCCGCCCCCCAGGAGAGTGACTCAGCAGCACCGAGATTAACTGGGAGCTAAATGCAGGCAAGTAGCCAAACCAGAGTGATAAGCATCCTGGTTTTGATGGAACACTTGATAATCATTTTAACTTCTCCAGGCCTAATGCAGTCAGAGGCTGTGGGGGTGGGAGGTCTCCGTGGGGGTTAAACAAATAGCTTCCCTCCAGCAACTCCTCTTAACCCCAGCTTAGAAAGAGGCGCACTAACTGAGGGAGGGGGCCCTAGTCATATCAGACTGCCGGCATCACACGCCCCCGTCTTCACTCTCACGCTTGGTGGTTTTCCTTTGTTTTGGGTGGTTCCACAAGCTGGCTGAGTTCTGTCGTCTATTAGCAAATACTCCATTTCTCCCAGAAGGGCTCTGTGTCCCGGTTCACTGCGTGCAGGCTTTGGCTGCGGGGCCCGGCTGCCATCTTCCATTTGTCTTTCCGTGTAGGTGGGGGCTGTGACAAGAAGTGAGGCTGACAAACCCCAGCGCATTTCTGCAGACCAGAAGGCTGAGCAGGAAGCTCTTTGCGGAGGCCTGCGTGGCAAGCATTTGCTCAGAAAGCTATACGGAGGGCGGATTTTTGTTTCTTTTAATAAAGAAGGATTGGCTTTTGTTGCTGCGTTCTGCCTGGAATGAGCTATAGCTACTGATGGTGGAAGGGACAAGGGCACTCGAGATCTGCAAATGAGAGTTTGAACAGAGTGGGAGACCCCAGCCTCCCATTTCTGGGTGATTACGTAAGCTCCGCCCATGTACCAGCATTTTGAGGAAAACTATGAAATTCTTCACACACAGGCTCAGCCCAGGCGTGACTGTGGTCAAAACAACTTTAACAGTGCTTGCCATTCCCAGACTTGCAAAGCGCCCAGCTGCACAGACATTTCTAAGAGAATGGATTTCGTTATTTTTTTTTTATTATTTTTTTTATATATTTTATTGATTTTTTACAGAGAGGAAGGGAGAGAGACAGAGTTAGAAACATCGATGAGAGAGAAACATCGATCAGCTGCCTCCTGCACATCTCCCACTGGGGATGTGCCGCAACCCAGGTACATGCCCTTGACCGGAATCGAACCTGGGACCCTTCAGTCTGCAAGCCGATGCTCTGTCCACTGAGCCAAACCAGTTTTGGCGATTTCATTATTTTTTAAAAATATTTTTTTTTATTGATTTCAGAGAGGAAGGGAGAGGGGGAGAGAGAGAGAAACATCAATGATGAGAATCATTGATTGGCAGCCTCCTGCACGCCCCCTACTGGGAAGTGATCCAGCAATCTGGGCAGGTGCCCTGAATAGGAATCAAGCTGTGACCTCCTGGTTCACAGGCCGATGCTCAATCACTGAACCACCCTGGCTGGGTGACAATGGATTTCTAACTTCATTTCTAAGGTGGGGAGGAAGGTAGAAATGGTATTCAGCTGCTACACACCAGAATAGCCACCAGGCTTATTAAAACATTGAACTGCTCTGGTCAGAGAGGATGAATAGTTTCTAGGATGGGCCATGTAGGTGCCTTCCCAGGCCACCCCGGGGCCTCCCCTGCTCAGCCAGTAGCCAGCACTGGTGTTAAATATTTTAAAGGTTGTCACCGAAGAAGAGAAAGCCCTTCCAGGATTTCCTTGGGTGCGGGCAGGGATTCAGGAAGCAGAGTTTAAACCTACTTCATCCAAACAAAGGGAAAAACCTGGATCCGGGCCACGGAGAGGACCACAGAGAGCCTCCCCCATGGCCTGGAGAGCCACTCCCCTGATAATTAATGGGGGGACCTCATTGTGGGAAAGATGGCATTCCAGGGGAGCAGGGTGTGGTGACCCAGTGCTGCAACCCCGAGGGCAGCCTTCGGAACTCAACCAGGCCGGCACCCTCATCCTGAACTTCCAGTGAGAAATACATGGCTGCTACTGTCCCGTCCATGCGGTTTCTGTGAGAGCAGCCCAAAGAGACCAAGGCACTCCGGATCCCATCCAGCCCAGACACAGCTCATCGACCTCTCCCGGGGGGGTCTGAATCCTGAGATTGATCAGAGCTGCCATTTTCAGGACACCTACAAGGGCGAGCTCTGTGGTTTCCCTTACTCTCATGTCACCCCCCAACGATGACAGATGCTATTATCTGCGCTTCATAGATAAGGAGCCTGAGCTCTGGGAGATTATGTCACGCATCCATGGACAGAGGGCAGGGATCTGGACCCTGTTTTTCTTGTGTCTCAACGCCAGGGTCATGCGTCCTCTCAATGCGTCGTGCCCTCCCTACAACATCAGGCATCCGCCTGTTCTCACGCTGTCCCGAGGGCAGCTTCTGACGGGGGTAAAGCTCTGGTGAATGGACTACAATCCATTTCTAGGGTGGCACATGATTCCTCAGCATCTGTCCCTGACCATCTTGTTACCCAGAGTTTTATAACAGAGGCCCTGGAGAAGGGCGGTGATCAATGCACAGAGAGTACATGTCTAAGGGCACCCAGTGGGCATGGCTGAGAAATGAAGATCATAGGGGCTTCCGGACGACCTGGATGGAGATCACACTGCAGGTTACCAAAGGCTGCCTTTGCCAAGAGCAGAATCTCACTGAGACATGAGAGTAACAGACATTTGCACCCGACCTTGAGAGTCCCCAGTGAGTGTCCTGCGTGTGCCAGGCACGGAGGGGACACAGACCTGTGTAGAGAGATGGGGACGCAGACAAGAAAGAGCCGGGCTCTTCTCTATGGACCTACGACACGCCTGACCCTGAAGCCACGGGGTCTGAGGGAGGAGGCCACCTCTGGCCAAATCCCCGCCAGGTCATCCTTGAGATGTACGATCAGGACAGAATCGCCTGGACCATCTGGGCTTCGGGTTTACCCATCGGCACGGTGAGACTGGCAGCCGCCGCCTCTCTGTGTTAGCGCGGGTGTTAAATGAGATACTATTTACAGAGCATGACGCATGCTCTCCAGTATCAGGCATTTCCCCTCGTCTAGCCCTTTACCCACCTTCAGAGGCAAACGTGGGCTGACCGAAGGCTACGTGAGGAATAAACAGGATCCCAACTCAAGGGGACGGTATCACTCTCTTAAACGTGCAGACAAATGCACACACAGGGTGTATGAGGGGATGGGAAGCTGTGCCTCTGAATGACATTTTATCCAAGGATAACAAGCCCAGTGTCGGTCTGGATACAAAAAAAAAGGAAGAAAAAAAGAAAACTGTGACAAAGCTATGTTGTTTATTTTGGAAAGTCACTTCGGGCTAAAGTGTCACCACTATGGTTATAATCTTGCTTTGGGTCACTGAGACCCGCGCACGTGTCCGGGGGATCGAATCTTCCCTAGCCATGATGGAAAACGACGCACACACATGAGCTTGTTTCTTTATCACAGGCTGCAATCTTCTGCCATCATCAGAGCCAGAAGGGTGAGCTTTAAATATACGTGTCTGTCCCAGCTAGCTCTCAGGGACAACTAGAGTGGAGTCTGAGCCCCAAACTGGCCTGCCCTCCAGCCTCAGAGACTGCCCCCATTATAGGATTTTGCTTGAGTTAATAATTTACATAAAAGAAGAGGAAAAGGAAAGCTTAGCCAAAAACAGCCTCGCGCCCCCTGGAGCCTCCTCGAACTTCCCCCTCCCCCCCCCCCGCACCCCCCTCCCAAGTCTACCCCCATCCCTGCTGCCATAAAGCTGATATAGCAACTGGGATTAAAATGTAACCCGAACCAAGAGAGTTTTTACAAATAAGATGAAAGCTGCCATTTAAGGTTTTTCAATGGCACCAACTGGATTAGATCAGCTCTCCAGACAGGCGTCTTTTGACAATCCCTGGGAACCGCGTCGCCTTACTGGAAGGCAGGGTTGATGCATGCAAAGTCAATTAAAAAGCTAAAGGCATAAAGACAGTGGGCTCGACACGATTCATGCTAGGCATTTCCCAAACAACCCTGGCTTTATGTGCCAGGGTTTTATGCAGAGACGTGGCCGTGTGGGTAGTGATTTGAAACCGAAGCCTGAAAATCGAGGAATCAAAACAACCAAGTTCATGCCTGACTGTAGAGGATGGAGAAATTCTGTACCTGCTTGTAGATATTTCTATGAATAATAATTAACTCTTATGCAGGACTTTAAAAAGAAAACACAAGATAAAGTCCTTTATATTGCCACTAGAGGCCCGGTGCACGACATTCATGCACTTAGGGTGTGTGTGTGTGGGGGGGGGGGTGGTCCCTCAGCCCAGCTTTGTGGCTGAGCAGCACTACCCTTGTGGGAGTGCACTGACCACCAGGGGGCAGCTCCTGCATCGAGCGTCTGCCTCCTGGTGGTCAGTGCACGTCATAGTGACTGGTTGTTCTGCCATTCGGTCGATTTGCATATTATCCTTTTTATTATATAGGATTTGCGTTTGTGCACATACATCCATGTGTGGCATGTTACTACCTTAGATTCTTACAACCTGCATTATCTCTTCTTTTTTAAAAATATATTTTTATTGATTTCAGAGAGATAGGGAGATGGAGCAAGAGATAGAAACATCAACAACGAGAGAGAATCATTAATCGGCTGCCTCCTGCACGCCCCCCACTGAGAATTGAGCCTGCAACCCCGGGCATGTGCCCTGACCAGGAATCAAACCGTGACCTCCTGGTTCATAGGTCGATGCTCAACCACTGAGCTATGCCGGCTGGGAGCAACTGGCATCATTTCTTGAAAGCTTCATGCCTTTTCACAAACGCCAGGTGAGTAATCCCTTTGTTGTCAATGGAACCAGTGATGGGTGAGCTGAGGTTCTACCCATGATGCTGACGAGCTTTGGTTTTTGAGGAGCTACTGCTCTCAGAATCTCAAGCCCCCAGAGCAGGAGGGCCCCTAGCATTGTACACTTTTAGAGATGCCTCATCGGTAAAATCTGTTCAGCATCACCCATAACAAGCTGTCCTTGGGGAAATGCCCCTAGCTTTGTGGAAAGAAGAAAGTCTAGAATGAATGAATGATTTCTTGAGGGCCTTTTACGTTTCGCAGAGGGGGGCATACCACGTGGTCTTTTTCACGTATATTTTGCAAATATCCTGGAGATAAAACATGATTTCTATGTGCTTAGAAATGTAGAATGGTCTTAATGAGTTACACTGCTTTCAAGGTATAACTTGGCAAGTTTAGAGAATTGCTAGAGCTCAGAGCTTAGCATATAACCCTGCTCATGCCAAACTGGTGCTAAGGGAATGAACGTTGTCAGCTGATATTTCTCACTGCCACCAAGTGGATTCAAGGCAACTCATCCAGCAGTAGATTCTCTCCCCTCTCCCCCCTCCTAGAAGTGGTGTCCTCTCTTCCAAAGAAAAACGTGCAAATATAGAAAGTTGAAAATGACAGGGCGAGGAACAAATCGGAAGATAACCGACATGCCATTGATTGGCAGTTTTGGAAACTGTAGTTTTCTCTTCATTCACAAAAGGAGAGCCACCAGGTATGTGCCCCTGTGGGAGTCCTTACGAGGCTGGGTGACCTCGCATAGCATCCTGTTTGGGATCATTTTGGCAGAGACCCGATTGTGGCGTCAACGGTAATGTCAGCCCGGGTCCGGGTGGCTCTATTCTACTTTGCTCAGTTTTATTTCACTGCCTCCTCCCTCTGACCCCCACACCCACATGCGCACTTCTTCCCATTACATATACCAAACCGGGCAGCTAGCGCACCTGGGCCCATAGTCAGTCCCGACAATCTTTATGACAAATGTCATCGACGCTGTGCTCACTGTCATCACATTTGTTGTCAGCCCACCCGTCATCACCATCACCCCTGACAGTTACATAGTTCTCCTCTGCAGTTTACAAAGGGCCTTCCTATGAGATGCTTACGACACACTCGCGTGGCCAGCAGAGCAATGCTATTACCGCTGGTCTAATGCAAAGAGGAAAGAAGTTTTGGTTAAAAGGCCTCAGCTCAAGCCCTGGCTCCTCTCTGCGAAGTTCAACAGGTGAGGATTAAGCGCCTCTTTGCAAGAGGAACTGTGCTGGGTGCTGGGACTTGCCTGATCCCAAAAGCAGTTCATGTCCCCAGAGAGTCCATGAGCGGCCTCTCTCTCCCCTCACCATGCTGGCGTTTCTTTGTGGTCAAATCGGTGGTTTTCACTTTTGTGTCCCAGGGCCCCCAGGTATTCACAGAGGTAGACACAGGGTCCTCCAGTAGTTGTCAATATTTCAAAATAACCTTTCCGCTGGAAATTGAACCCGCACTCTGGGTAAGATGGCACAGGCCACTTCTCACATGAAAAGGATTTTTTTTCACTGTGGGACCAGCACTTGTATCCTCTTAAAGGCATCTATAATAATAAAAGCGTAATATGCTAATTAGACCAGACAGCCTAACGACCTTCCAGACGTCCTTCTGGACGACCTTCCGGATGAAGCTGGGGTTACGAGAGCCGAGGCGGCGGCTGCGAGGGCTGAGCTCCTTGCACAAATTTCATGCATCGGGCCTCTAGTTTTTAATAATTCATCATAGAGAAAGAAAGGGAGAGAGACAGAGAGAAACATCGATGTGAGAGAGAAAACACCAATCTGTTGCCTCCCACACACAACCAGCACAGGAATCAAACCCACAACCCCAGACGGTCCTGCCTGAAAATCGAACCCATGATTTTCCATGTATGGGAAGAGTCTCCACCCAACCGAGTCACACTGGGTAGGGCAGAAAGGTATTTTTAATAAGCAGGAAATTGTACAGATTTTGATGAAGTTCAATTTATTCATTATTTGTCCTATAAAAATCTTTGTCTAGTTAAGGTTTCAAAGATACTCTCCTATGTTTTTTTAGAGCTTTCAGAAGTATTTAAATTGAACAACTAAGTCCTCAAACCCAAATCCAGTATACAGCCTCCTCTTAAGACTTTGATGCCAAATAAAGTCCTTTTAAAAAAATGTTTTTATTGATTCTAGAGAGAGGGGGAGGCAGAGGGAGAGATAAAAACATCAATGATGAGAGAGAATCATCAATCGGCTGCTTTCTGCACTGGAGATCGAGCCCCAAACCCCGGCATGTGCCTTGACAGGGAATTGAATTGTGACCTCCGGGTTCTTAGGCCGGTGCTCTAACCATTGAGCAACACCAGGCAGGCCCAAATGAAGTCTTAATGCCAAGGAGAATGTTGAGGGTCAGGAGCCTTGAGGGTGCTGAGCACCCGAGTACTGCCGTTCGCAGCATGACCAATATGAGGCGTTTCAAGGCCCTCATGCTGGTGTTATTTTTGGAGATCTCTTGGGTTTCTGTAGCGTTGGCTTTCTGTAGGCCCAGAGTCATGCTTGTAGCAGGGCCTGCCAAGCCAAACTTCTCTCTCGGTGAGAAAGCACGTGTTTACCCACGTGCAAACCTGAGCTTTAGTGTCTTGCTGTAATTGCATCTGGAAAATCTCTTCCTCAAATATTACTCTTTGCCTCCGTGGAAAAACAGCATCCTTCGCAAAAAAAAAAAAAAAAAAGTGGGAAAAGGTCTTCACCCCCCCCCCCCCCCGGCCCCACCACCACACACACACCACCACCACCACCAGAGAGGGGTAGCATTTAAAAATGGAAGTGGCTTGTGTAACCTACTTTTCTTTGGTTTTAAAATAACAGCTCGTAGATTTGCATTTGTTTTTCATTCTTGGCCCGCGTGACCCCTGCTTCTGTTTCACTTGATAAATTCCATCTCGCCTTCCACAGGCATCCATTCAGTCCTGAGCTTTTTCTAACATGTTTCATCAAAACGTGTGTTAGGGACGTCTCCCATTTTTCTAGACTGGGAATTTTTGCACAGAGAAAATTATCTTTATCCATCGGATGTCTTAGTTTACATTACCTTTATAGCTGTCTAATATGAATTACTATCCACAATTAGGCACCACGTAGAATATAACACATATCAGAGGCCCTGGCGATTCTCTAATAAAGGAATTCTTTTGAGAGTTTGCTGTTCTTGCTTTATAGCCAACTCTGAGTTAAGATACAACAAAAATAAATCTTGTAGATCATCTAATTTGCCTACTTAACACACGTGTGTATACACACATATCATATGCACAGAGAACTAACATGGAAAAAAAACTCAAGGTTTGAAAAAAAAAGGAGTGACTATGTACATTGAGAATTTTTGCCAGAAATACAACAAGAAACATTGTTATGTTATTTGCATTTGAGCAAAGAACAGCTTGGTAGAAAGATTTTGGAATCCTTGACCAAGTGCTGTTGGGTACATGACATAGAGATAGAAATCAGTATGCATATACCACACAGACACAAATTAAACATATATTGTGTTATTTTTCACAATATGAGGGTTCATTAATCCTATTTTTAAATCACAAAAGTATGCATGCTTAATGTAACATTTCAAGCAATACAGAAATATATAAAAATAATTGGTTGGTGGCTTCTTTTCCCTAATAGTCCCCTCGAGGAAACCAATGTCAATAAACTGGTAAATCGCTCTTCATACGAATGTATAAAAACATGCACATACAGAATTTATTATGTCTTGCTGTCTTTTTCTTTGAAGCAGAAACTGAATCATACTATGTGTGCATTTCCCTGAAATTTGCTTTTGTCATTTACTGAGGTAACAAAGACATTATGTACCTAAATACATTTTTCTTTATATAGGATATGTTTATTTATGTATTTATATATACACATAGGAATTACTCTTTTTAATGGCAGCATAAACATGAATTTATTCACTGTGTTAGTCTGTTAGGGCTGCCATCACAAAATACCACAAACTGGGTGGCTTAACCAACATAACTTTTCTCACAGTCCTGGAGGAGGAAGTCCAAGATTAAGGTGTTGCCAAAATTGGTTTCTGGTAAAGCTTTTTATCAGGTCCTCACATGGCCTTTCTTCTGTGCATTCACATTCCTGGTGTCTCTCCTTCTTATAAGGACACTAATCCTGCTGGGTTAGGGCCCCATCCTTGTGACCTCATTTAATCTTAATCACTTCCTTCAGATCTCTATCTCTATATACAGTCACATTGGGAGTTAGGGTTTCAACCTATAAACTCTGGGGTACACAATTCAGCTCATAATACCCACCAATTCCTCTACTGGTTGACACATCTAGTTTTTCTTAATTGATCTGTTTAATTGCACCTTTCAACATAATCTTAATGGTTCACATTCATACAAAGATATAACACCAAAAAATGCAATATGTAGAGAAGAAATACAATTACCCAATTTATCCATGCAAAAACAATCACTGTCAACATTTGGTAAGCATCCTAGCTGTACATGTGCAAATATAAAGGCAGGTAAGTAGCTAGGTAGGTAGGTAGGTAGGCAATTCTACAAAAATAGCACATACACGCTGTTTTTATTGAAAATGCTAAATTTACTGTTTCTCAAACTTAATGAAAAAGAAACATGAAAACAGAGACCCTGCAGAACTTTTCAATGCTGTTTCTTCTAGAAAATCACTCAAACTTTTTAGATAAAGAAATATTAAATGGCTATGGCCATTATGTTTAATTATGTATATTAACCTACATCAAAATGATCAATCCCTAATGAATGCAAAAGAGAAAGTTCTTTGTTCCTAGGACTCCCAATGCCTCTCTCATGTCCATTTAGTTATATCATTATTTTTCCACTGTCAAAATTGAACAAATATACATCCAATTCTGAAATGGTATTTCCCACATTCATTCAGGTTGAATATTAAAGCACATTCTTTTATTGCTTGCTAACAATTATTTTCGTTAGGCCTTATCCAATCCTGAATTCTTTATCTTGAATAATCTTTGAAGGCAGGAATTTATTTTTAAGTGTGTTTATCAAGACATGCCCAGCATTCACAGAGTTCCTGCCTGTCTGAGGATCTATGTCTTCTGAAGAAAATTGGACTTGATATGAAATTTCTTTCCTTTATAAATTTGCAAATATTGTTCCAGCGTCTCTTAACTTCTGGTGAAAACTTTTTTTCTACCTCTTATGTATCCAGTTTTCTCTACCTTGTTAACATGCTTCTATGTTTACTCTTAAAATTTGGTAACTACACCAGTATATATATAAGGTTAGAGAAATAGTCATTTTTCCCAGATCATACTCCCCCATAGATAACCACCACAATTTTTAATAATTTGTACCTCCATAATTTTTCTAAAATACACACACACACACACACACACACACACACATGTTCCTTATGCTTCTTGTTATCTCTTTTCTTAAAGAGTAGCATATATAATATCCAACCTTGATTTTTTTAAAAACTTAGCAATATACCCTGGATCACTCCATAATAGCATAAAGAATGCCTCCATTTTTTTTTAAATAAATAAAAAACAGTTTAGTGAGGTATTGCGAATACACAGTGAATCACATATATTAAACACATCGGCGTTTTCTAGGAATGTATATGTACCGAATCATAGAGGTCTACTCTCTCTTTTCAGGATTGTTCCACTCAGGACAATTATTTTGAGAGTCACCATGTTGCTGTGAGCGTCGAGAGTTGGATCGTATGTATTGTTGAACGTATTCCACTGCATGGCTAGAAAAACGGGGGCCACTGGGAGCCTCAGACATGGCAGTCACAGGCATTCCACTGCCTTCCAATAATATGCCCACTTCCCTGGTGTAGTTCTAGGTTCCTTTCCCACTAGAAAGGTTAATAGGCCCATATACTCTATAAGTATTAAGCAGATCAATTCAATTATAAATACAACATTTACAAGAGGATGACTTTAATTCTTGGAACTTTTTTTCTACTACAACCCTGGCAGATAGGCGTATATGTCAACGCAGTGTGGTATACTTAAGAATGAAGAGATACCAAGACTATCTTTTATTTTACGGGTACTAGGACTCTAAAAGTATGCCATTGGAAACTTAAAGATGCCTCTGCAGTGCATACTTTTTACACAGGGTGGTAGTGGGTGCATGCATATGAATATTATCGCTAATATATCTATGGACGTGCTTATTGATGCTGGTATATCTCACTGTCCTAATAAATGAACACTTCCTTTATAGAATGGGGAAATATGTACCCTTGGGGAAAATATAGGCATAGAAATCATTAAAGAATAAGGCCAATTTAAAAAAAAAATGAATCACTCAAAATAAATAGAAAAATTAGAACACAAAGTAATTAGGTGGGTTTTCAGATTTAGACCAATAAGGCCAAAGCGCAGAAATAATAATTTGATGTAAGACATCGTTTCCCACTCCGAAAGATTAATAGCTACTTGGTTCTTTCAGCTCCCTCATTACTCCCCATTTTAACCAACTGCCTAACCCTATTAATTCTGCCTTCATGATTTCTAGCAAAATTAACTTCTTTCCATGCCTATTACTCTGCCTTAGATCTGGGCAGTCAAACTAGCCTCCTAACCTTCCACACTCTTTTGGTTACTTTACCATTGTGGGTAAAATAAAGTTCAAGCCTTTCAGCCTGGCAATTTGAAATCCTTTATGATTTCACCCGAGAACACTTTTCTGATCTTATACTTTAAGATACTTCTCTCTCTTTTTAAAAATATATTTTGATTGATTTCAGAGAGGAAAGAAGAGGGAGAGAGAGATAGAAATATCAATGATGAGAATCATTGACTGGCTGCTGCATGCCCCCTACTGGGGATTGAGCCCACAACCCAGACACGTGCCCTTGACAGGAATCAAACCTGGGACCCTTTGGTCCACAGGCCAACGCTCTATCCACTGAGCAAAACCGGCCAGGGCAAGATACTTCTCTCTTAATGCACAAGCTATCTCCCTCTACTGAACTTCCCTGCAGCTACTGTTCTGGGTGCAACAGTTGCCCTCTGTCTGCCTTGGTGACTTCTGTTTTTCCTTCAGAGGACCTTAATTGTCTAAGTCAGTTATTTTTTTTTAAGATTTGTATTGATTTTAGAGGGAGAGGAAGAGAGAGGGATAGAGAGCTAGAAACATCCATGAGAGAGAAACATCGATCAGGCTGCCTCCCCACACCCCCTACTGGGGAACAAGCTGGAAATCTGGGCATGTGCCCTGACCAGGAATCAAACTGGTGACATCTTGGTTCATGAGTTGATGCTCAACCATTGAGCAACACCGGCTGGGCTAGAGCAGTTATTTTTGTTTGTTTGTTTTTGATATAAGCTCACTTATTGATTTTTTTCCCCTAGATATCTCTTTCAGCTTAGTTTTTAAATACTCTTAATACTTTGCAGGGGATGAAGATGGAAGAGACAATGTTTCCTATAAGCTCATGACCACATTCTTCTCACAATAAATATTTCTTCAGAGATAACTTAAATTTAAGCTTCGGATTTAGCAGTATCAGTGGCCAGAGAAGAGTGGTTGAAGGGAATAGCAGATGACTAGCAAATGTTGTGATCAGAAATCCCCAGTTGCTCATAGCCTTTCAAGGTGATGTAAGACGCACAATCTAAATCTCCTGGCTAAAAAATCACTGTGAATAAGCTTTTGATGTCAAATAAAAAATGCTCATACCTAAGTGGGTTGAACGTTTCTGAGGATAATCAAAACACGACTGGAGAACACCGTACCATGAACTTGGTGTCACCATGACGTAACAATTCTTTATAGCTATAAACCATTTAACGTTCTCCAATAAAAGCTCAGAAAAGTCCGAATAGCTCACAATTTTCTTTGGCAAAAATAATAATAATAATAATAATTCTGGTTTAAACACAGTGAAAAGGTTTGTGTGGGTTCAAAAGGGGTGACAAAGACACTGTGTTTTTGCTATCATTGGCCTGCTATCAACTTTTGTGTCCAAAACAAATGAATCTGGATGGAAGTAGTTAAAAGACCGAAGTGAGCTAGTCCAATCCTTTTAAAGATATTATTGCTATGCTATCCTCCCCCATTTGAAATCTGTGTTGGGAGATAGAGACCACTTCAACTCAATGAGTCACTTCGACTTCCTAGCCAGAACAATTAAACGTCTTGTATAAAACATGACCTGAAGCTTGCCCTTCGCCACATCATCCCACCTCGAAAACTCCCCGGGGTCAGCTTTGACATTTAACAGCTCGCAAATTCCATTTCTCGGCTGATGAGGCCAACTTCATGCTTTAACAAATGACTATTAGGTTATTGCAAATTTTCTTCTTCAATGTTTTGGATAATATATAAAATGTGTTGTCAGTTCCACTGCCCGCCTGAATAACATTACGCATGCCTCTTTATCATGATGGTGATAGCATGGGTAAGTCAGCTACAGGGGGAATGAGAAAAAGACAAGAAAGTCCTCCATCCTCTACAGTTCCTATACCTCCCACCGACCCCCAAGGAAAGAAAAAAAAAAGAAAAGAAAAAAGGAAGGAAGGAAGGAAAAAAGGCATCACAATGAATATAGCTGTAGAGCAGCGGTTCTCAACTTGTGGGTCGCGACCCCTTTGGGGGTCGAACGACCCTTTCACAGGGGTCGCCTAAGACCATTGGAAAACCCATATATAATCACATATTGTTTTTGTGATTAATCACTATGCTTTCATTATGTTCAATTTGTAACAATGAAAATACATCCTGCATGTCAGATATTTACATGACGATTCATAACAGTAGCAAAATGACAGTGATGAAGTAGCAACGAAAACAATTTTATGGTTGGGGGGTCCCCACCACAACACGAGGAACTGTATTAAAGGGTCGCGGCATTAGGAAGGTTGAGAACCACTGCTGCAGAGGATCAATCAAGCCAGTAATTCCTACATTATCCTACCTGTTACTGAAACAGTTAATGCATTTTGCAAATTTGCTGCTTTGTCGTTGTTAGCAGCTGAGCAGAATTTTTCCTCCTCCCTCTTTCAATTGTTATTGATCTCTTGCCATAGTTTGCATTCAATCCCCTAACAGCATTAGCTCATTTTCACTCCAGTCTTGCAGATTAGCTCATCTGGGTTCTGTTCTTTGGTGCGTAGGTGTTGAGTATTGAATACATCTAAATTTTTCATTCTTAAAGGCATTCTCAACCACAACAGATACTTAATGAGTTTGATCTTCTTTCACAGCCTGCGGTTGACCTACATACTAGAAAGGACTCTCAGATTTTCATGTATTCACTGGTTGGTGTCTATAGGAGGTGGATCTATGTGGAAAGGGGAGGAGTTTTCCATCACGTTCCTTCATTTCTCAATTGTTTTGGAAGCCCATCCTCTCCCTGGAATGTATCTTTGACATTATTGTAATAGAGGTGCTATTTCTATCCAACTTAACATAAGAAAGGCCCTGGCCACTTCATCCGAGGGCAGCTTTCCCTCTGTTTAAGGCAGTTCACTTTATTCTATCCAGCGGTTCTCAACCTGTGGGTCGCAACCACCGGAAAACACATATAGCATATCAGATATTTACATTACGGTTCATAACAGTAGCAGAATTACAGTTATGAAGTAGCAACGGCAATAATTTTATGGTTGGGGGTCACCACAACATGAGGAACTGTATCAAAGGGTCGCGGCATTAGGAAGGTTGAGAACCACTGCGGCGACTCATACATCCCTTTTAAAGACGACCACATTTCATCAAATAAATTAACCATAAGTCTATGGGCACACTGCTGCTTCCTACCACACCCCCTCCCCCAACCCTTACCAATGTACATAGTGTTCATATGCCTAACTACACATATAGCGACCACTCCTTTTCCCCACGTATCCCAAGTTCAGGGCCATCTGTTTCTGAGGTCGTTCTCTTGGGTACTCGAAGCACCCCCTCGAGGGCTCCATCCCTATTTCTACCTCTCTCTTTGTCTCTATCTCTTTCTTTGTCTCCACCTCTGTCTACATCTACAGCACCATTCATCTGCCTCAGGATGGATGCACAAGTCTTGACTAGCTATCGGTAAGGGACTGGGTAAAGAAGATGACAGGGCTCAGCTCCATTCCCTGGGGTCAAAACTGAAAGTCTGAGGCAGAGATGTTTAAAAAAGACACATTTCCATGAAGTGGAGTCAGAGCAGGAACAAGCAAAGTGGTAGGAGAGCCCATAGGAAAGACTGACAAGCTCTGCTCAGCGACTGGGGAGGGTTTCACCGAGTGGGTGACGCTTCCTGACCGATGAGTAGGAGTTTGCAAAAACAGAAATGGGGGTGGTGTCTGAGGGGTGGCGAGAACAGGCTGTGCAAAGGCACTGAGGGGAATGTTTGGTGTGTTTGGGGAACAGCAGGAGGGCCGGGGTGGCGGGAGGTTGGGTTGTGTGGGATGGAATGGCAGGGGCCCAGACGAGAGGGATGGAAAGGACCTATGAGCTCATAGTCCCTTTTCTCCATCTCAGCCTTATCGATCTCAAAGCCAGAGTGTCCGTGGTGTTCTCATCCGAGGCTGGCCCAGGAAACTGGATTTAATCTCTTTGAACTAAAAGAAAGGAGGTCAAGAATGGAGACAGGCTGAAAGCCAGGTCACAACCTTGCCTCTCAGTAGCCAAAACGCTTTGGTTTTACATGGGAAGGCCTTTACATGTGTGCGTTTTTAAGTCTGAGTCACTCAGCGTTTAGGTAATGTGCTATTTTTAATCTGTTTGCTAAAGTCAGCCATTCCTCATCCTTAAATCCATTTCTCTAGATCTAAACGAGGATAAAATGTCACCTGATGTACCTTCATGTAATCGCAGTTGACTTATTATTTGAGATTCGGAGCTGGCATGGAAATGAGTGATGAAAAACGCATTATTTATTGAGGCTTTCCTCCTTCCCCATGCACACACTGAAAACCCTTCCCCTCCCCTGAGCAACCAAGAAAAAGCTCGATTGTACCCCCACTAGGGGACAATTTCATTTCTTATTCCATTTCGCCCAAGCATGACTGCATGCCTTTTAATTATAAAAGGTATTCCATTGTGGTGATGGCAGCGGATATTACATAACGGTAATTCCAGATAATATTCACTAGATTTCTTATTTAGGAAAACTTTAAAACTATGCTTCAAGAAGTAGCAAGATTCTTTTATCAAGAGTACTAGAAACCTTAAAGAGCCAAGTGCACGTTCCATTTGTAAATATTAAGTATTAAAGAGGTATTATGCTTTGGGAGACAGCAAAAAATGAAGACCAAGTTATCCTTGAAAATTAAGTTATATGTCATGGTTAGAGTTCAAAGGCATGACGAACAGTGTTCCAGAAGTAATCTGTATCAAAACAAAAGACATACAAAAGAACTGTACGCCTGAAATCTATATAATTTAATCACCTAATGTCACCCCAATAAATTCAATAAAAAGGACACCCCAGGGAAACCTGGGTACTCATTTCATTTTCTAAACATTTATAATGGACAGGCCAGTGATATGTCAAAAATGGATCAAAATACACTAAATGAAGCCTCATACATGCAGCATAAAGCAAAATTCCTATTAGAGAGCATATCTAGCCAAATATGATGATAACTGAAATATCACAGAAAATTCAAAATATAAAGTAGAATATAGGGTTTTTTTTAATTTAAATTCTTTAATGTTTAAAGTATTACATAAATCTCCTTTTCTCCCCATTGACCTCTCCAGGCCACCCCCACCCTACAATATCGTTTTATAAATGACTTTTAAAGTGTTCTCATTCATACTCTTATATAAGGTTTGATATTAAATGTCTTTCCACAACAAGATGATACAAATCTCAAAAGTTGTTTTTCATGATATGTAATTACCTATTTTAAAGTATCATGTATATACCCCATTATTAATGTTAATATGCAAGTTATACTCTACTCTGGGACTATATTTAATTATTGCTGTGTTCATTTTCCCTTAGAAATTTTATATGATTATCTAAAACACCAAAAAAAAAAAAAAGCAAAACAAAATAAGTATAGGTTCATTCAGTTAGTCCCTCATAAAAAGTGTGAGGTTATGTGTGTGTGTGTGTGTGTGATAAATTATAATGTATGTAACAATCATTCACTGAGCTGCTATTTTGTGCCAAGCACTTTGTCAATTGCATAAATCTGTGCATTTAATGTAAGCCTTAAAACAACTCCAGAGATAGGCAACATTAGTCCTATTTTACAGAAGAGAAGAGAAAATGAGCCAGAGAAATTTTAGATAATCAATGTGACAGACTGCCTCCCGTAGGCGCCCCAACTGGGGATTAAACCCACCACCTTTCAGTGTACAGGACAATATTCCACCCAACTGAGCCACACTGGCCAGCACCGTACCAATGGCCCTGCTTATTTGTGTTTCAGAGATTGATTTTACATAAATCAAGATAAATTTAAAAGGTCAAAAGTCACCCTGGGTGGTGTGCTCAGTGGTTAGGGCATTGACCCACACACTGAAGGGTCAAGGGTTTGATTCCTGGTCAAGGGCATGTACCTGGGTTGCAGGTTCTGTGTACAGGAGACAACCGATCAATGTGTCTCTCTCATTGATGTTCCCTTCTATCTCTCTCCCCCTACCACTCTCTCTCTAAAAAATGAATGAAATAAGCCAGCCAGAGCAAGATAAATATCACATGATCTCACTCATATGTGGGATATAATGATCAACATAATTTGATGCACAAGAATAGATCCAAAGACAAATGGTAGTGGGGAGGGGGGGTTAGAGAGTAATCAAAAGATTTACATGCATGCATGTTAGCATAACCAATGGACACAGACACTGGGGCAGCTTGAGCTTGCCTTGGTTTGGGAATGGCTGGGGGGCGGGGGAGTGGAGGGAGTCAATTGGGGAAAAAGGAGACATATGTAAAACTTTAGACAATAAAAAAATAAATAAATAAATGGTCAAAAGTCAGTTCATCAAAATTTGAAAAGCTCGCTAAGAAATTCAAGGTTAACATTAAAACACACACACGCACACACACAACAACAATAAAAGAAATAAATATGAGATGCATCAAGAGTCCATTTAGACACGTGTAACCCTGCGGTGCACTTCAGCAGGCCTGAGCTCAGCCCTGGGGGAGGGACTGCCCCCGCTCAGGGAACCACATGTTTGCCCAGCTCCTGCTGGCTGCTCACAGCCTCTGGCCCAAGGTCAGAGCGCAGCTCTGCACCGTGGCGGAGAGACAGCGAGCAGGACAGGCGTGCAGGAGACCTGTGATTGATTTCTCCTTTTTCTTTAACGGGGCGGGGGGGGGGGGGGGTGGGGGGCAGGGGGGAGTGTTCTAAGAGAGACAGAGGGCTCAACAAGTTGAATTTGGGATTTATTCCCGGGATTACTTGGATTTTCAAGAATTTTTGGAAATCTTGCCTTTCGGCCGCAGCACTCCTCAGCAATCAGAGTTATTTGCCAAATTCACTTCAAGCCCTTGAATTTACAGTTAAAAGAGAAATAAAAAAGGCTTTCATTTGTTCCTAAGCTGTTTATTTTGCTTGTAAAACCAATCCTAATATCTCCCCAATAAAAAGAGAAAAGCATGAAAGTTCTAACTCCAGAAAACCTAACCGTCAAGCCAGAAGGCATTTTAATGAGGCGGAGTTTTCTCTTTGAACTTGGGAGGGCCCAAGCAACAAACTTGCTCAGAAAATTCTCCCTTTGGCCTTCTCTAGAATTCTCCCCTTTAAGACAGAAGATTGCTAAGCTTGGGAATGGGAGCCATCCCTTCTAAGGCCTGAGCACAGACAGCAGGTACCAGCCTTCTATTTCCTTAGAACACCAGGGAAGCTACACATGTAGTGAGGCTGTTCTGTGTATGGCTCAGCATGTTATAGTGGGTGTGCCCTGGACCCGTCTCCCCCTACCTCTGCCCCTTCCCACCATCACCACCTCTCATTACTCATACACACACCCTACTGGCTGCACCAATGCCCGGGCTTGGCCATCATCGAGTTTGCAACCACAGATACTAAAAATACTACAAAATGCACTTTTTCTTCCACGGACCGCCCAGAGCAAGGCCGATACGCATCCTGAGCAGCAAAACCCTCACGGAAATGAGGCGAAACACAAAGGCCAAGCCTAAAAGGTGCATCTTCCTGTCTGCTTTCAGACCTCCTCGGACCCCAGTAGCCATATGGGATCCTGTTTTGCAGAAGATCTGGACACGAATCAAGGGTTTTGTTTCTTTGGGGTGAAAAACTTTTCATCATTTTTTCCTTCTAGCATGAAAATACAACACTAAGTACTTTACCAGGAGGAGCGAAAGTGTTTGAAAAATAATTTTGCCCCCTGCCAGCGTCTGCTATTGAGATCAGTGTCGGTTCTAATTTGTTCTCGACTCTCCAAATTATTTCTGTTCTCACTGGGAACGTTCTCTTCATGTGAATACCAAGGCGGAGCATCTGTGGCACAAACAAATAGATAAATACATTAACTTGATCCGTGGAGGAGAGGCTCTTGAGAACTGCTTTTCCTGTGGACTTTCTAAGACCCTCCTTCCGGTGATGCATGTCAATCAAAGAAAAGACCTACGGGTGCAGCCCAGGCAGCTCTAGGGTTGGGCTCTCCCAAGATGGGCGGACACCATGCCGTCAGCCTCATCACAAAATAACACACATTAAGTACGTTCTTTTCATCTTCAAAACACAACTTTAAGTCTTCACCCCCTCATTCTTCTTGTGGGGCGAGGTCACCGCTGTTCCACCATCCCTTTTGTAACTCTTTCAACTAATTCTCTTTCAGTCTCACCTCCCCTTTTACTGAAACTGAGCCATCCACTTGCAAACAAAGACCACGAAACGAAAGCAAAGACAAAAGGTGGATGGGGCCGAAACCGGTCTGGCTCAGTGGATAGAGCGTTGGCCTGTGGACTGAAGGGTCCTAGGTTCGATTCCGGTCAAGGGCATGTGCCTGGGTTGCGGGCACATCCCCAGTGGGAGATGTGCAGGAGGCGGCTGATCGATGTTTCTCTCTCATCGATATTTCTAACTCTCTATCCCTCTCCCTTCCTCTCTGTAAAAAATCAATAAAATATATTTTAAAAGAAAAAAGGTGGATGGGACCAGTGCTGCCAGGACGTTCTTCTCAGCACTCTGTGTTGTGGGCCCCTCAACGGCTCTCTCATTGATAAAAAATGTGTTCCTCAGAGAACAGTGGAGAGTCATCAGAATGGAAATATGCTCTTGGAATGAGGAGGACGCTTATCTTTAGGTAACAATTTGGGAACTACTTGAGGATAGGACTGTCACCTGAGAGTGACAGATGTCCTGTAACAGCAGAGGGTATAGAAGCCCAGGCTTTGGTGCCTTCCAGGACTGATTCAACCACTTGTGCAAGCGTGCCCTGGAGAAAGCGACTTAAGGGCTCTAACTCCTCGTTTCCTCACAATTGGTATAATAATACCCTGTGGGTTTGTTGAAGATATCCAGTGAGATCTAGGATGGAGAATGCCTAGCACGCTGCCTGGCACCTAGAGAGAGTCAAGTACACGTGAGCTGTGATTGGACGACGGTGCCCAATTTACATGCTGGTTGGTGGCTTTTTGCAGGACACCCCTGGAGGTCTTGGAGACTTAGCTGCACTTTAGCACGAGGCAGTGACCAGCGTGAACTGAGCAGGAGTCTCCCAGAGCTGCAGTGAATATCATTCTTTCACATGTAAGCTTTGCCAGCAGGTCTACCACCACCACGCAATATGGCTGCTTTGAGCTTGTACCCCTCTCAGGATTACTAGGAGATGGAATGAATGGCATAATTAAGTTGTTCAGCTCAGAGTAGACTCTCAGTTATTCCTCATCTCTTGTTCTTGGTTTCTTCATAGTCACTTCCATTGCCCTTTGTGAGGGATCCAAAGAAGCAAACAACATTGACATTGATTCTTTTTATGAATAATAAAATTTAATGAAGACTGTTTAAGGTGCTTGGGCATCGAGCTAAAGAGGTTGGATGACAACTAATTCCTGAAAACTATGTTTGATTGATGATAAGAAGAAACAGTAGAGACACAGAGTCCTGTAGGAGTTCAGGAAACCAGTTTGGCTAGCTCACAATTAGGGAGTGTTTGGAAGGTAAGGCTAGAAAGTTTGAAAAATTGAGTGGGGCCACAATATGGATAACTCAGGAATTTGGACTTTATCTGGTCGCTAGTTAATGGG
The DNA here is from genome assembly GCF_014108235.1 of Myotis myotis. Taxonomy (NCBI): domain Eukaryota; kingdom Metazoa; phylum Chordata; class Mammalia; order Chiroptera; family Vespertilionidae; genus Myotis; species Myotis myotis. The sequence continues at coordinate 8,154,045 of NW_023416326.1, read as the reverse complement.
AAACCATAGATGCTTTCTGTGCAAGGGAGTTAACACAATCAGAGATCTGGTTTAGGGTTATTAATCTGGTAGCAGTGTGAAGGATGAATTGTATATAGAAAAGCAACCAAAGGCAGGAGAACAGCCAGAGGAACTAACTGTTGCAATAATCCAGGGATGGTGATAAGAGCCTGAACCAGGCAGCGCGGAAGAAAAAGAAGAGACAGAAAGAATTTTATTGAAGACCTCAAATCTCCTTTTTTCAAAGAGCATTAAAATGTTAAATTTATTATTGTGAAATTATGATAAAGTATGTGAATTTTTCATAGGGCAAGAACACTGTCAGAGATCAAAGGTATTAAGGAATTGATGATTTATTGTAAAATTAGAATTTTCTTTGATATTCTGCATTCTTTCATAAGCGAGGAAATAGACGTTCACCCAGACCAAGTCAGAAATGTTTTATAAACATCCATGTGACATGATTTACTGGATAATTCTCAGCCAGCTCTTATAAAAGAATTATTTTAGTGGGATAGGGTTCTGAAAATGGGGAAAGTATGGAGGTCACATATGTTTCCATTTCATAAATTATTGGTTATAGGAAGTTCACATATTGCAAAGGAAAGACTTAGAAGCTCTGAAAAGAAAGACTAAACTGATTTTTGTGATGATACTGTCATTGGTGTTGAATTAGCAATGGCCATAGTTGGGCAAAACTATCATATCATGATGAAAGAATGCAAAATCCCAAGTCTGTATCAGAAATATGACATTTACTCTGTTGAAGAACCTCAGAGCCAAATTGATGTGGTTTAAATTAATATCTAACTTATCTATTCCTTTCTTCCATTAGTTCATTGCAAAGCTTTGTCTGTACCAAATAGTTTTCTCTCTCTCTCTCTCTACTCTCTCCATTATCAGTTGGGCAACCCAAGAATACCATTCTTAGCCTTTGAGTCAGTCCTCGGCCATCTATGGAAGCCAGAGTTCAAAAGCTTTAGTACGTCATGAAATTCCATCTTTCTCCCCCTAATATAGTGTAGCACTTTTAAATCTTTCTCTCTGCTCTAATCACTGTCATAACAAATGCAGAGTTCATAATGAGTCTGGAGAAGCAGCTCATCCACTGGAAGAAAAGGTCTTGGCATTGTACACACCTCAATTTGAGAGTGGGAATGAGATGATTCAGCCAATAGTCACCTCCTCTTGGAGCAGGTGGTAGAGAGGGGTTCAGGTAAAGCACAGGTTTTTGAGTCAGACTGGCTAGAGCCCCAGCTAGTCTAGACCATCTATGACTTGTGCACTACATTGATTTATAATAAAACACTATAGTCTGAGGAGCTTAAGCAACAGAAGTTTATTTTTTTTCCACAGTCCTGGAGCCTAGAAGTTCAAGAAGACTTGTCAAGGTTGGTTTCTCGAGTCCTTTCTCTTTTGCTTGGAAAGTCATCATCTTCTCTCTGCGACTATCTGTGATTTAAATATCTATGATCACATTTCCTCCTATAAGGACATCAGTTTAGGACCCATTCTCAAGACCTCATTTTAACTTAATTGCCTCCTGGAAGGTCGTTTCTCCAAATGGAGTCAAATTCTAAGATACTGGGGCTTAGGGTTTCAGCATATGAATTGGAGATCGGCGGCACGATTCAGTGCATTACTCTCAGGCAAATTATGTAGCCATTCTGTGTCTTCGTGGCTTATTTGGGATAAGTTTAGGACACAGTCAAGTCCGAAGAACTGCAGGTGTTGACTGAAGTACAAACCATGCCTGCCATTATTTTATTTCTTCTCCACATCAACCTCCACATCAACATAATCACTAGATCCACCAGCATCTACTTGCTAAACATCTTGATAATACATCCTTTTCTCTCCATCTTTGGTGCCCCTATCAGAAATTACGTCTCCCAATCAAGTTTTTGGTAAGTGGGGTATGGGGTCTGGACTATTGCAATAGCCTTTTCACTGTTTTTCTCCTTCCAATCCTGCCCTGTCAAATTCATAAATACTATTAATCTTTAGAACTGCAGCTGAGACTACGTAACTTACTCATAATCTATCAACTGTTTGGTTCTGTATAGAGCAGCTTATCAGAAACTATTTTACACTGGGACCAAATTTGAGGATCAAGTTCCCATGTGTGATGTAGTCCCAGCAGTAGTTAATGAGATGAGAGGATGGTCTGTCGTGAACATTGGCATGACCGCTCTCTGTATTTGCAAACTTCCACAAGCAGACGCCTCTCTGTCTGGCCATAGCAATTCGACGGTCCCTTTAATACCATATATCACAACAAGCTCTAACCATTTGTTTGCCTGTTAGTCTCCCTCCCAGCATTCTTCCACGGCGTTCACCTCACCCTTTATTTCCCCATTGCATTCAGTAAGGTGGGCATTAGAACCACTTGAGATGAAAAACTCAACAGGTAAGAAAATAAGAGATACTTTCTGCATCTAAATATTTTTAATGTTCACTGTTTTTATGAATAGCTTCATGACGAAAATGGAATAAAGGCAGGAACACAAGAAATCAAAAACCACATGTAGGACTGGAATAAGGAAGAGTCACCCTACCCCTGGCTTCACCCACCCCCAAAGCACCACCACGTCTGCACCTAGAACAGTGATGGCGAACCTTTTGAGCTCGGCGTGTCAGCATTTTGAAAAACCCTAACTTAACTCTGGTGCCGTGTCACATATAGACATTTTTTGATATTTGCAACCATAGTAAAACAAAGATTTATATTTTTGATATTTATTTTATATATTTAAATGCCATTTAACAAAGAAAAATCAACCAAAAAAAATGAGTTCGCGTGTCACCTCTGACACGCGTGTCATAGGTTCGCCATCACTGGCCTAGAAAGAGGGAGGTTTGGGCTTCCCAATAAATATGCTGATCTTTCTTCCTTGATGCTGTGCTCCTCATCTCTTGTTCTATTCGAGCACATGATCTCCTTCTCTTTCTTCCTGTGCTGGTCCCAATTCTGAATCTAACAAAGCTTGGTCATGGAGAACCATACCTGCGGTGGCAGCCTGCCCATCCCTCTGGGGAGGAGCCTTTGCCAGAAACCCCAAGACAGTGGCTGGGAAAGGAGTAAGGGAGAGGAAGGAGATGTAGCTTACACGAAAAAAAAAAAAAAAAAAAGGAGGGAGGAAGTCAAGGAAGGAAAAAATGAGACAACAAAGGGGGAAATGAGAAAGAAGGGGAGTAGAAAAAAAGGAAAAAGGAGAGCAGAAGGGAAAAGCAAGGGACAGGGAGCGGGGAGATGAAGTCATCTCAGGCAACAGCTTGCCATTCTCCTTTGCCTCTAAGCTGTAATAGTCCATGTTCGTCTATTTCCATTTGAATTATTCACTTAAATCCCATTTAGCATAAAAGCAGAAAAACTAATCCTTAAATGTCCCATAAGAATGGCTTTGATTCTACACTCCAGAGAGAAATCACAAAACTGTGACTCAAGTGAACTTGACTCAAATTGTTCCAAACAAGAATTGTTATGACAAAGCTCTTGGCTGTGAAAACCAACCCAGTGAGTGCAGTCCAGAGGAGGACTTACTGGGAAAGCCACACCCTTGTAATGCCTCTGAACTGAAGGGACACATTAACCTTGATGATAAGAGGGACCACACATCTTCCCAGGGAGGGGTGGAGGGCGGTGGCCCAAAAGCTTAACCAATAAGAACAGTGTAGAACTGCCAATCATGCTGGTGTTTTTCTTGGGGTGGGGTTGTGGGGGGGAGGAGTAGGGGAGGAAGGGGGCGGATATTTTGCCAATTCTTTAGCCCGGGGTCAGAGTATTTAGATAATCACATGATGAGTAAAGTTCATGTTTTCTGTTAAACATTTTATAAAAGGAAATAAAAAGAAATGTTTAGACAAACACTGACCTTCTGTAATGAATCTTCCACTTAATAAAGTTATTCTCCCACACTGCTGCATTTAACACAGAACAGGAGAATGAGAACTTTTAAAAGCTCCAACAACTCAGATTTTTTTATATTCCAAAGATGGCTCTTTAGTCAGTTTCAGCAAATGTGTGTCCTGTGCAATACATGCAATAAGCCCTATGCTGGAAAGTAGGAAGCCCGTCTTCTCTAAGATCACCAGAATAAAGGTAATGCTGTCATTGTTACTTTTTAAAAAATTGTATTTTTATTGATTTCAGAGAGGAAGGAAGAGGGAGAGAGAGAAACATCCATGATGAGAGAGAATCACTGATTGGCTGCCTCCTGCACGCCCCCTACTGGGGATGGAGCACCTCAACCCGGGCATGTGCCCTTGACTGGGATCGAACCCGCGACCCTTCAGTCCACAGGCCAATGCTCTATCCACTGAGCCAAACCGACTAGGGCATTACTTTTATTCCAATAGAGAATGTATATTTTAAGATTCTGAAGTATTTGTAGTCAAGATCGATTTTACCTTGAAGACTGAGCTAATACCCTTCAATGCTCCTTAGAAAAGAATGTTGCTCTTTGGCATCTTCTCTAAGCCAAACGCAGGCTGGCCCTGTTGACAAGGAGTCCTCTTCCTCAGCCCTGGCAGAGGCTGGGGGTGCAGCCTCCCAACGTGTGGCTCCCCACCAGCACTGCTGTGTGTGCCGTGGCCTCGTGGGCTGACCCAAAGCCAGTTCCCTGTGATCTCAACTGTGTCTGTGCCAGGTGTCCTTGTTCCTGTAACTGAGTAGTGAGTGGAGCAATCAAATCTGAGCCCTCAAGGACAGTTACAGTATCTCTGAACACTACACTGAAGACGTTGGAAAGCCTTGAGAAGGAGGGTTACTCCAAATGCCTCTGCTAAATTAGGTGTGGGCACGATGATGGTCAGAGACTGGGAGAAATGGTAAACATGTAAGGACTCTGGATTCGGAATACTTCGCATGTCTCCGTGATGTTGGCCTCACTTTAAAGGAACTGAAATTGAGAAATCATAGATGAGGCATGATGGGTGTGAGCCTATGAGAAAGACTACGCGGGATTTCAATCAGGCAGCCCAACCGTGAAGAAAAGGAAGAGGTGAAGAACAATTGTGCATTGATTAAACTGAAATAAACAATTTTAGGGAGAGATGCTTCCCTTTTGTGATCCTCTCTGCACAAGGGTCTTTTAATTAACTAGCCACCAGCTGCTCTCCCAGTGAAATGTGGTGATGACTGAAGGAAGTCTATGATATATAGAAAGACACACTGGTTTCTCTCTCACATCAGCCACTTGAAACAAAACACTCATTCTCTCAAAATTTTGAATGCTTGTTTGTAAAATGGGCAAAACAACACTGGTCAGGCTGACTTCAAGTCACATAATGACCATTTCTGCTTTTGTGGTGAGAGCATTGAAGAAGATCTACTCTCTGAGCAACTTTCTTTTTTTTTTTTTAATATATTTTTATTGACTTTTTACAGAGAGGAAGGGAGAGAGATAGAGAGCCAGAAACATCGATGAGAGAGAAACATCGAGCAGCTGCCTCCTGCACACTCCCCACTTGGGGATGTGCCCGCAACCAAGGCACATGCCCTTGACCGGAACCGAACCTGGGACCCCTCAGTCCGCAGGCCGACGCTCTATCCACTGAGCCAAACCGGCTTTGGCTGAGCAACTTTCAAGTATATAATACAGCTCTGTCAACTATAGTCAGAATGCTGAACATCAGATCCCCGGAATTTAGTAATTTTCTAACTGCAAGTTGGTACTCTTTGACTAACATCTGCCCATTTTCACCACCCATTAGACCAGTGGTTCTCAACCTTCCTAATGCTGTGACTCTTTAATACAGTTCCTCATGTTGTGGTGACCCCCAATTTCATTGTTACAAATTGAACATAATTAAAGCATAGTGATGAATCACAAAAACAATATGTAATTATATATGTGTTTTCCAATGGTCTTAGGCAACCCCTGTGAAAGGGTCGTTTGACCGCCAAAGGGGTCGAGACCTACAGGTTGAGAACCGCTGCGTTAGACCCTGGTAACCACCATTCTGTTCTCTGGTTCTGTGAGTTCGGCTTTTGTAGATTCCATATCTAAGTACCATCATACGCTATTTGTCTTTCTGTGTCTGACTGACTACACTTAATATAATGCCCTTGAGGTCAATGCATCTTGTTGCAAATGGTAGAATTCTCATCTTTCTCATGGTTGACTAATATTGATAATATAAAGCCATATATATATATATGTTGGGGTCCAGCCCAGCAGGTCCAGGGGTTCCCAAAAGTGGGGACGGAGTCGGCGAAGAATGAATGACACAGAGACAGCGTTCAGTTGATCAACATAGCGAGGTTCTCTCGCCAGGTTCTCCAGCCAAGTTCTGTGGTTTATTGTCTTGTTACATCTGTATTTATACCAGTTGATTTTAATCCTATCAATTTCTATTCCAAAGGTTAGGGCGTTTCTTATCTCCATTCCAGGGAGTAAAGATTATGTAGCTTAAGTGTGATTGTTAGTAGTTAAAGTGATTAACTACCTGCCTGGCACTTAGTTAAGGGGTTTTATTCCCTCCCTAATTTCAGGGAAAAATCCCTACCTGAGGAAACAACCTTTCTCGGAAAGGTGACCTTGGTTAAAACACATAGCGCCAAGAAGGGGAGCAAATATATTAAGAACAGTATGCCATATACGCCAGGTCCCTTGAAACATATGCTGTGCAGATGTTTCTTCCCTGCAGCGACTTTATCAAGCAGCAAGGATGGACCGGCTTCCGGCATATATATATATCTTCTTTATTCATTCATCTGTTGATGGACACTTGGGTTGCTAATGTATCTTTGTTACTGTGAATAATCCTGCATGAACATGGCAGGGAGATATGTCTCCCATCTCCTGTTTTCCTTTTCTTTACTTATGGATCACAAGGTAGTACTAATTTTCAGTGTACCAATTTTTCAGATAAGTCTGTCTTAAAGTCACTAGCATGGTTTAAAGCCACTTGCTACCAGTTTTAATAGAATACCTTCTTTTTTAAAATTGAGACTTCCATCATGCACATGATTAAAAAGTAAAACACCTCACAAGGTACTTAATAAAAAGCAAGTGTCTTCCCCAGACCATATCTAAGACTCATTCCTTAGAGGAGCCTTTGTTAACTGTTTTATACATGTCCTTCCAGAAATTTTACATGCACTACAGAAAAATATTCACATATTCTCTCTACACAGGGTGTCCCCCCAAATGTATACACACTTTTAATAATTATAAAGGCAGTGTTTATTAAAATACATTTAATTTTCACAATGTAATAGAACCTACAGACATTGTGTGTATACATTTTTGGGTAGACATCCTGTATTTTTTACCAAAAGACTGAGACATGAGCATATTGAACCTAGTTTGTTTCACTTTGTTATATTAAATAATGTTGTAATAAATTTATGTGTGTGTGTGCATGTGCACACACACAAATACACACACACACACACACACACACCTGATTGAATCCGTAGAGTGAATTCCTAGAAGTAGAATTTCTAGGTTAAGAGTTTAGCAACAGGAAGCAGAGAAATCAGCTGACTGCATTTATTTTTCAGGTTTAATCAGTTTTTAGTATATCAGCCCTGCCCAGAAAAATAATCAATGGATTTCTTTTTTTCCTTAAAGTCACAATTGAACATTAAAGGCGCTTGGCACCTAATGTGGGATAATACTAGACAACCAGGCTCAGCTCCGTACATGGGAAACTTCTCATTTTCAGCATAGGGAAGACTTTATGGAAAATCTGAAAGACTTCCTAAAATAGAAACCTCAGGAGAATCTCTTACTCTCTTTGGAAAATTCATCTCCAACGTAATAGAACTGATAGAAATGTACTTCTTTCAGACTCATTTCATGTGCATTTTTCCTTTGGATGAACTCGTCTTTTTTTTCCCCCCCCAAAGAAAATTATTTTCTTCAGCTTTCTCTGTCTCCCTGGGCTACTTTTTGTATTGCCTTAAGATTGGCTCTCAGAGTTTGTCAGAGCAAGGAAGCCATTAGTGTTTTCCTGTAGAGAATGTCAGTGACATTGGAAGACAGATACTGCATGTTTCCTGACCAAATGGGTGACAGGAGAAGTGAGCCAAAGGAAGAGGTCAGAGCAGTATCCTCGTACAGAAAGCAAGGGTTGCAGGTGATCACTTAGAATATCTATCTTGTTGGGTCATCAGAAGAACAGAACCCTCCAGGAGCCCACAGAAGTCACCAATGAAATCATCTTCCAGGTCTACCTTTTCACAGGCTGCCAGATCAAGGGCATGAAACCATCCAGCTTAGGTCAAAATGAGCCTATTCTCTTCCCTCGTTCCCCCTTTCCCACAGCAATACCGAAGAGAGTAGAAGAGACAGCAAACACAGAAGTGAGCAAGAAGAGGAGGAATAAAGCCACCCAAGTCCCCTTTCCCACTGAAGGCTGGCTGTCATCTTGAATCCTGCCCAAGCTGGGGGAGAGTACAGTGCCCAGTGAACACTGAGTTTTATTAGCACCCGTCCCCTATAATTCCTAAACGTGTAGAAAGTAAAGGCTGAGCTCTAGCCAACTGACATTCTAATTAGTGATGTCAGTCTGGACATGGCTTACTTGTCCTTTTACCTATCAATCTTTGTGGACCCTTGATCTCCAATGTCTTCTTGCTCCTTAATCACTGACTTCCTTACTAGACTGTCTTCCTCTATGTCTTGCCTACTCTGATGTGACATCTAGTAGCTGATTTCTTCTCAACTTGCTCTTGGGAACACTGATTTCTCATTTCCTTCCCACTGTGGTGAGCAGTGAATGGTTCCTGATCCACCTGCCCACCTCAGGTCCTCATTCCCCGCATTGCCAATCCTTACCCACTGAGAGGCACGTCGCATCATGAAATGACGCAAAACAGTTCATTCGCTATTTTACTTCCCAGCTTGTTTTGTTAGCATGTTGGAGATCCAGGCAAACAATAGAGAGCAACGCAGTATGTAGAACTCATTAGTGGAGCATAAAAGTACCCCCCTGCCCCCAAATGGGTGGAAAGTAGACTGTGAGCCCATCCCTGTCACAGAGTTGCAAATTCAGTTTCATTTCCATTTGATGAATGGTGTGGTATAAATGCATTGGAAATCATAGGACCTAATAAGGTGGCATACTTTTTTTTTTTTTAAAGTCACACACCAAATTGGGCACCTTCACTTATATGTGTTTGTATTTAAAATGGTATTGAAAGTAGGTTTCAAGATGATACAGAACACTCCTCAATCCATTTCTTATGATTTGAATTTTGACGAAGTAGGAAACTAAGAAAATTATTGCAAAGATAACTTTTACGGGCCTGCGTAATGTAATTCTTTAGTGCTGGAAATTACTTTTCTTTTTACTGGCTATGATCGTTCCCGGCCTCTTTCTGAGCCAGTCTAGCATGAAAGAAAGCCTCCAGGGACGGCTCAGCTGCAACATATAAAGTGGCAGTTCTGGTCCCTTATTGCATTTCCCCTTCCTCATTTGCAGAATGCTAATAATAGAGCCATAGAGTATCACATTCCGCTATGTTAATGAGAAAATTGGTAATGGTGACATTTTGTTGATTCATAAATCTTTATGAAAAGTACATACAATTTTAAGTAATAAGTTGTAGGTTATTGCTGCTAATTGCCTTGCCATGAGCAAGATGATCCTTGCATCCCTGCCACTTTTGCTCATTAGTCATTCAATAATCATTTATTGATTATCTAGAATGCCTTAGGCTTCTCTCTAGGTCAGTGGTTCTCAACCTTCTGGCCCTTTAAATACAGTTCCTCATGTTGTGACCCAACCATAAAACTATTTTCGTTGCTACTTCCTAACTGTCATGTTGCTACTGTGATGAATCGTCACGTAAATATCTGATATACAGGATGGTCTTAGGCAACCCCTGTGAGAGGGTCGTTCGACCGCCAAAGGGGTCGCGACCCACAGGTTGAGAACCGCTGCAATGCAGTACCTCCCCTGCTCCATAATGTTGGTGTATTTGCAGAGAGCGAGGCCTGCAAAAGAGCATTTGAGGAGATGTTAAGTGTTATAACGAGTTTGCACCACTCCAGCGACGGAAATTTTTAAAAGCACAATTAATTGATGGGGATGATTTGGGAGGAAGTATTTCAGAAAGCAGAAAATCCTTGAGTGAGTTTTTCTAAGCTAGACTAGCTATCGCAAGGCAACTATGATGGCGATGAGGGAGGCTGTACACACAGGATGAACATGTGGTAACATACTTGGGCATGAAGTAGCTTAGCACCTTCAGGGAACTGTCAGTCATTTCATCTGGCATGAGTGTGTAGTATAAGAAATAAAGTCTCATTGATAAATGAAGACAAGTCCTAGATCACAAAGTATCTTCTATTTATGCTTTAGGATTTGGTGTTTACTCTATAGCAGTGGGGAGCCATTGGAGAAGACTTAGAAGGAGAAACACATTTTCGAATTTGTGATTGTAGACAGATCATTCTGGCAGCCATATAGAGGACTTGGTTAAAACTCAAATCTAACTCTTTCAAATCTGTGATCAATTGACCTATAGATTCACAGGGTCTGTGTTAAACTCCTACACTGAGTGCAAAAATTCTGTGCCTATACGTTTTTTTTCTGGGGAGAAGTTCCATAACATACATTTGACTTTCAATAATTAAAATGAGATGATGCCAAAAGACAGGGGTAGGATGAACCACTCCTCTGGGTTTGTCGGGGACTTTCCTGGTTTTAGTAATAAGAGTATTGCATCCTGGGAAAATTCTCAATTCCCAGCAAACTGCAATAGTTGGTCAACCTACTGGGAAGTCAGAAGACTGTTGCAAGAGTCCCTGGGAAAGGGAATGAAGACCTTCAGCTAGCAGAGAGGGAATGAACTTGAGAAGTAAAATCCTTAAAACTGAGCAGTTCACGGATTTGAGGTATGGTGGGGAAGTATACACTGAGGATTAATCCTGTTTTTCTAGCTCTAGTTACGCAATCTATGTGTTTACCATAAAGGAGAGAGAGTGTGTGTGTGTGTGTGTGTGTGTGTGTGTGTGTGTACAAGGAGGAGTTCCATTTTGAACATATTAAGTATTTATGAGATTCTGATAGAAACATCCAATGGGAAGTTGCATATAAAAATTGAGAGTTGTAGGAAATATCTAGGATGGCTATGTAATTTGGTGAGCTGTTATATTGTGAGCGTTAATTGACAGACTTGGGTAAGATTATTTAGGGGTGCTGTGTTCTGGGAGAAGTAGTGGTCAAGGCGAGCATTCTGGGAAGTTTAGACATTTGAGGACACCCATAGGGAGAAGCGCCGGGGGAGGATATGAAACAAGTCTGCTGAGAACCATCAGTAGATTGCCAAGAGAGACTGCACTCGCAGAATCCAAGCAAGGAAAGAAACACGGTGGTGATTATTTATACCTTTTAAAGATTTAAATATTTTTTTTTCTGCACATCCTAGCCAATGTAAACAGAACAGAGAAAGAAATTATAACATAAAAATTGGAAAGGAGGCAATGAAATATATTGTTTGAAGCTTACATGATTATATACTTAGAAAATCAGTTGAAAATGTGACTGCAAACAAGAAGAGAATGTCATAAGCTGGCTAGAAACAAAGTATTTACCGAAAGCAATAGTTGCGTTTATAGACACAATAAGTTGGAAGATTTAATGGAAAAAGGCAATCATCTATAATAACAACAATAAGAGTTAATATTGAATGCTATTATTAAATGAATATTGCATGTTATTATGTGCTAGGCACTCTTCTAAGTGCTTTCATACGCCTAATGCATTACTCTTCCCAATAACTGCATTTTACAGATGAAGAGATGGGGGCAGAGAGAGCTTACGTAACTTGCTCATGTTTACATAGTTAATAACTGGGAGAAGTGTATTTTAAAATTAGGAAGTCTTAACCCATAGGCTGTGGATCCTAACTTGTACATGCGATAGTATGCAGTTAGTCTCTTTAGGAAAGAAAAGTAATAAGGTAATACCCAGGAATATGCTTAACAAGAAACACCTAAAATCTATATGAAAAATATGTTAAAATGCTACCAATAGAGAAAGGAAGTCTTAGACAAACAGAAAAGCATATCGTGTTCTTGGATAGGAAAACTTAACATAAAAATATAAGTTCTCCCTAAATTCATCTATAAATATAACTTGATTCCAATACAAATAACAAAAGAAGTTTTTTCCCATGAAACTAGTTTTAAAGCTCATCTGGAAATATTTTTAACGGAAACTTCGTAAAAGAAGAGTATAGTTGATGAAAACTAATAGATTTCTGCAAAGAGTCAGGAATAAACAGGACATACTGGAAAAAAAAGTGTGGGTGAGGAAAGGTCTTGCATTATAGATACTGATATTGTAAAGCTTATAGTAATGGAGATGCCATGGTATTGGTACAGGAACACAAAAAGAGTCAAATGGCACAGAATAGAAAACTAGGAAGCTGACCCCCACATACACAGTTCATTAAATATGGCAAAAGTGACCCCAGAGAACAGTTGGAGAGATGAGAGTCTTTTAAAGAAGTGGTATTGACAAGACAGGAGTGACCACTCTCACCATTCTTATTCAACATAGTACTGGAAGGACTAGCCATAGCAATCAGATAAGAAGAAATAAAAGGCATGCCAATTGGAAAGGAGGAAGTATAACTGTCATTAGTTGCAGATGACATGGTATTGTATATAGAAAACCCTACAGATTCCACCAAAAAAAAAATTACTAAAGCTAATAAATGATTCGGCAATGTACCAGGATATAAAATTAATATTCAGAAATTGGTGGCATTTTTGTGCACCAATAAGTAACTATCAGAAAGATAAATTCAGGAAACAATCCCATTTACTATTGCAACAACAACGAAATATAAGGTACATGAGCATTTAAAAATCCAGACATGTTTGATAAGTACCAGAGGAAAAGAGAAGCAATTTCCAGGTGGACTGATGGGGTCAGCATGAGCTACGTGGGAGAGATGGGGTGTGATCTGAGAGACAAGCTTGCATGAAGAATTTTGACAGCTGAGTACATTGAAATATCAAGGGTCAGGCTCATGTTATCTCCTATTTCCTAAGTTGTAAGTGGCCAATGCTGTTACTTGAAAACATATCCGTGTTTAATCAACTCACAAATATTTGTGCCCAGGAATGGAACAGCACAAACACAATTGATTTTGGAATTGGAATAAAATGCAGGATATTACTTGAAGTCTACTGGTCCTCCTTATTTGGGATTGTTTGGGCTACCGTTAAAATAACCTTGCATACTTGAGAGAGCACAGAGATTAACAGGGCTCAGTATTAGATGCTGCTGAGGGGGAAGCCACGCTAGGATAAAAAATAAAAATGCTTCTGAATTAATTTCATGTTGTCATGGCTAAACACAAACAGCCTTAGGACATCTGGGATTTCCTCATTTTAATCCCAAATTGTCATATTTCTACACATTCTTGATTTTGATGCTTGGAATGAGATTTTTTTTTTTTTTCTAACGTGATTTGTGTCCACTTACAAAATTGTTGCTAGTTCCCTCCTGTGGGGTGGGGCATCTTGGATTTTCCCATGTAAACTGTGTCTTCAAATGGCAAAACTGGTGAAGAAAGCACTAGACAACAGTAGAGGGACTTTCTGATATTTTTTAAAAAACCACCACCATCGGCAAACTAAATTAATACAGACTCTTTCCTAAATCTTTTCTTTGATGCTAAAGGGATATGTAATTGGACATTGAGGCCAACAGTAAGAAGGGAGGGAGGGAGGAAGGGAAGGAGGGAAGGAAGGAAGGAAGGAAGGGAGGGAGGGAGGGAGGGAGGGAGGGAGGGAGGAAGGAAGGAAGGGAGGAAAGGAGATGAGTTGGATATTTACCTGACCTGAAATCTTTATATTCCTACATTGGATGAAAAATTTTACAGATAACGATGGAGACCTATTCAACTTTTAGATACGTGTTGTTCTCTACATGTATTTCCAGATGGTTCTTAATCATTCTAAATGGTGTTTTCAGTCCCATGCCAACAAACAAACCAAACACAATTCAACATCTGAGGAAAAATAATTTAAAAGGCTAAAGGGAATGCAATGCTTTTGTTTTCAAAATATCCATTAGAAAGAGTGTGAATTGCTTAGTGAAAAGAGCAAATCGATCATTTATCTTTGATCAAAGTATTAGCAAAAAATTGTCCGAGAAAAGGCATGGCAGTTTGATGTAAAAGGGTTAAAATAATAACAACTCCCTTTCTGGTATAGTACAAATGAATCCAAAAAGATAATCCTTCAAAATGAGAGAAATGGGAAGAATAATCATTTGGCCTAAATTTTCCTCTGGATATGCTCAAAATATACCATATTCTCCTCTGAACTGAAGAAAATAACAAAATCTGGTAAACCAAAGATACTAAAGACCTTCAACTTTCTCTTTTGCTGGCATTTTTAGATCTTGAGAAGAGCATTAGTCAAATGAGCAACTCATCAACTGAACTACAGGCATTTAAGTTTTGTTGTTTTTTTCCAAGTCCATTAGGGCATAAAGCGATTCATGAAAACCTTTAGGAGAATTGATTAATGCATATCTCCTTTCTGTAGTTAAAATATCTGAAAGCTCTTTATTCCACGCCCCCCACTCCCCAAGTGTTATGGTGATTCTCCTAAAAAAATCCTTTTCACTGGCAGAAACATATGCTCACTACATTTATACACTCAAGAGCAACACCATAGAGACCCAAATATTATGTTACTAAGTTGATGATATGCATATCTGATAGAATTTACTGTAATCAATATCTGTGACCAAGTTGGCATCAGATCAAACAGTGCTTAAGCTCAACCCCCTCCAGGCCACTCCCGTGAGCGCTTTACCCAGTGACCATTGCAGAGCTCATTATATGGTCCCCTTCAGACAGTAATTCACCCCAGTGTAAGGCATTACTTCAGCTGTTGCAAAAAATTTAAGGATTTCTAGCTTGCTGCTCAATGTCAATTACTTTACCTCCTCTACGAACAAAAGCATTATGTTACATATACTGCATACATTAGCTACAGAGATATTCTTTTAAGATTAAGTTACCCTGTGACCCAGGCAAGAATTGTGTACCCAAACTTTGAGGGGAAAAAAAAGATGGTACAAGGAGGCTATTAAACACACTAAAACATAATATTCTCTCCTTGCTTGTCATAGTTTCAAAGCAGTTTCACCGGCCTTTTATCTGAACTTCAGAACTACAAGGTGGCCCACCTTCCGATTCTCAGAGATGTCACATGGGAGAGGTTTAGGCTCAGTCTGAATGACCCCAGATGGTAGAGCTAAACCACCAGATAAAAATCTGCGGGGAGTCCCATCTTAATCCAAAGAAAGGAGCCCTTTCTGCCTCTTAGATCTCTATGGGCGCACTGGTTTGCGTTGTTAGTGTTTCTTATCTATGAATGTCTAACACAGTGGCAAAAAGGAGTCATGTATCCATTGGGTAACTGGATGAGATGACCTTTCAAATTTCTCCAAGCGTTGGAATTCTGGGTCCATGCCCTAGGGTTCCTTTAGTTAAAGATAGTAGCTCACTGTCCTTTTGATCCTAAGGGGGAATATATATCACCCCTCTCCCCGCTTCTATATCCCTCAGTGCAGCTGGACACATGCCCAGCTCCGATAAAGAGCACTTCAGCCATGGGTTGCAGCTGCTGTGCGGCTAAGGGCGAAGGAGCCCCAGGAATGCACACCCTTGGCGTGTCTACTCGATGCCAACAGGCTCGCCTGATTGGAACAGAAACCCACTCACCACGCCTGCTTGGCACTGTGCAAGCAACACATCTCGGTGCCTCACGAGATATGTGAGTGAAGAGAGGGGCTGTTCTGAGGCTGTGCAAGCTCAACATAAAATGCTCCCTCCCCGCTGGGGCTGGGCGCAAGCCAGTGAATGTCCAATCGTGAAATCAAGTGTATCACGAGCAGCAAAGGATCTCAGAGATGATCTTACCCTACATTTTTCAAAATGTGTTTCACAAAGACATTGCCCTGGGAGAAGCGCTGTGGGGGAAAACATGGTCTGCTACCAAAGAAATTAAAGAAACACTGCATATTTAGGTCTTTCTAGAAGATTCACAATGCCCATTATTGTATGTTCTGAGAAGTCTTATTGCAAAGAGACTTCAGTAAACACCGATCTGACCACCATGGTATTTTTTTCCCTTGCATGGTGCTCATTAACATTTCATAGAAAACACACTGGGAAATGAATATGTTAGTACCAAACCCTCATTTTCACATATGAAGAAACTTAGGTGAGAAATGATATAGTGACTTGTTCCAGGATGAATATACGGACAAGAGTTCTCAACCAGAACTTGGGTGTTCTGGCTCCCAAGTCTATGTTCTTTGCTCTGGAGGACTGTCATGATCACATTCTTGACGTTTCTACTTCACCTCAGCACGTCCACCTGAACACTTCATGCTTACACTGCTCAGCTAGCTAGTCTACCAACATCAGGGAGGGATCATGCTGTAAAAAATCAGAAAAATATCAGACTGTGGAGAGATGTTCTACCAAGTCTGAAATCAGCCAAAACTAAAAAGTTGCCCACAATACATTTCATTCTGTGGCTATCCTATCTCAGGGATTTCCCCCTCCCCTCTCACACAAAATTCCTAACAAGACCTTGCTTGACATGATTCACCTGTTCCCTATAGGACCCTAAGTGTATTCAACCTACTCAGACACATGTCTATATCCCCTACGTCCACTAAACTACGCAAGGCGGGCAAGATAACTTCTGAGCCTAAGAGTTGGAGGACCAGTCGCCTGACAATGGAGAATTCTCTCCTGGAAATGAGCCTTGGAGACCCCTGGGCTGTCAGTCAGCCGATCTTCCTTGGCCACACTCTGAACGTAGCTTGAGCCAATTCAAACTCCCTGAGTGAGTAGAGAGGCAGCAGGCAGGCACCATGGATGCGCAAGGTCTCCATGATGATAACGCACAGACCTTTGCTCTTGGCCAACTGGGTGCTGCCAGAAATGGAGGTGGGCTTGCTGCTGTGGAGAGAAGAAGAGGGCAGGTGCAGCACAAGAGGAGAGGGTGAAAGGCCTGCCATCCCAGAATCCCTTTCCTCCCCAGACGTCTAATGTGTTTCCTACCACTCAGACTGTTTTCCGTGTTTCTTTCCTGGCAGTAGGCCTGACTTCATGTGCATGTATATCAGGGCATCCAGGGTTTCAGCATGAAACCACTGATCATAGAAAGGGAACAGTGTTACCTAGTGTTTAGCAGTCCAAAAAGATGTACCCCCTTTTAAGGAAAGTTATTTAAAAATTAACAATGGCCAGAGGTAGAAAAGTGCAAATGCTCTGAACACCAAATTTTAGGAAGCCTGCAACACCCAATCAGACAGGTGGGTATTTACCAGGATCGGGATCCAGTCTTTAAAATGATGGCTGGCTTTCTAGTTACAGGTTGTTACCTGAACTCCTCCCCTACCTCCTGCAGCCCAGTAATCTCCTGATACATGCTGAGGATATGCAAGTCGAATAATACCCCAGTGATGTCCACTAAATTGGAGAAGAGTTTCAGGTGAGACTGACCCCTTATTTTCTACCCTGAATTTTCTAAATACCTGAGAAATTTAGAGATTAAATGTATTTCTCACTCCTAGGCACCAGGATTCTCACGAGTTCTTTCTAGAATATTAGGGGTACACTACCAATTTTTATCAAAATAAGGAACTCCATTTTTTCTCATGTAAGAGTGTGTATGTCCTATATAATAAAGAGGTAAAATGCAAATGGCTGTTACCCCATGACGGTAACAACTGATCAAAAGGAGGGCGGGGCAGCGAGCTGCAAGAAGTTGAGAGCTACAGGAGGGCGGGGCAGCGAGCTACAGTGCAGTGGAGAGTGGGGTGGGTGGGGCAGCCAGCTGACGCAAGTGGCAGCAAGCTACTCGTGCACGAATTCGTGCACAGGGCCACTAGTGTGTGTGTGTGTGTGTGTGTGTGTGTGTGTGTGTGTGTGTGTATATACTATTTATTTCATATAGAGATTCAATAAAATAGTATACTAAGTACATTTGAAGAAGAGCAATTCTCAGCAACAGTTCAGAAGGTTTCACCTTTGTTCCCATGGCACATTTCCTGGTAGAAGTCTGTTAGCCTTGACCTTGACCCTGCCCATGTTACTCTTCTTGGCACCCCCATATCTGGGAAGGTCCAGCCAGCTCAACTTGTGTGGCATGGGTGAGACCAACATTCTTCAGTAGAGTAAGTTGTGCAACTGAACACATCAGTGATAACTGTGGTTTGAACTAAATTGAAGAGTAGCCAACAATTCAACGGACCACATTTCAGTGCCATCTTGGCCTTACTTGAACCTGTGAACAGTCTGTGACTGTTCAACTTTCTGCCTTATAGAATGAACATTCTAAATTTCTACACTAATAAGCAGGGAAGATCCGGAAAAACCAAAACACTCTCCTAGAAAAAAGTCAATGAGTTATTATTTACTGACAGTAACTCCTTTATGTTAACTAGATTTTGATGCAAATGTGTCACTTAAGGTCTGAAAGGTGTTTTAGGTCTTCTAGAGGAAAGGTTCTGTATAAACATGATATGTTATGATGGGGTCAAGTATTCGTAAAATTACAGTTCAATTCACTAGAGCAACAGAATACAAACACAAAACACATCTGGAAAAGGAGATGAAAAAGAAGACCTGGGTGGTCAATTTCCCAACCTATACTCTCCCTCATAAATCAGTTTGCTTCTATACAAAAATAATATATCATCTCTCACATCTTGAAAGCTGCTAGAATCATTTCAGGGAAAAGTGGCCTAATGCCTAAATCATCTCCAATCAGCCCTAGAGTTCCCTGAAACTGCCAATGAATGACACCTGATTTGCTCCCTTGCACAATTTGGGCTGCTTTTCAGCTTCATACCCACTTGTTGGTATAGCCTTTCGACGACCACAGTCCTTGATTGTTTTTCCAGACCATTCTATCATCTCTCCCTTATGTGTGTCTTTTGAATGTGGTCTCTGCTACTATCTGTTGGCTACTTTGTTGGAATTCTTAAAAAAAATCCTCCTGGGAAGGTGTCTGCTATGTTCACTCTCCTATTTGTGCCTTGGAGGTCGATACAAATAGGTTAGTTGGGATAAGAACAGAACAGGACATTTTATCTTTGAGTTGCATAGACCACAATCAAAACCTCATTCGTGATACACAATCATGTAGTGTTTCGTTTACCTTGTCAGAAGATGGAACAGGCTCAAAACATCTGTACCGTGGGCTTCATTCACTAGTGGTGACAATGGTGGTGGAGTGGTGTGGAGTGGAAAAGGGGGTGAGGAAATTGACAGTCTTGCCCTTCCACCAAAAAAGTGATTTTTTAAAAAGTACTAACTGTACAGTTAAAATGGGTAAGTCTAGGGGGCCTTAACAATTATGTGTGTTTTTCGAAAAGAGAGAGAGAACTGATAACCACCCATAAGGGACAATGGCCTCTGACTCTCTCCGAACATATCAGATCCTGCCTAGGTATTTCCTACTTTGTGAATTGCGTTTGCAGTGCTGAGGCGATGCTGACAGAACAACTGTTTCAGAATCTCCCCTGTGCTCCATGCAGTGCTGGCAAAGTCCTAGGATTGTGTGCACCTGTGTTGTTTGGCCATTTTCTTGGGAGAGAAATCATATGCTTGCTTTGATGCAATGTGTATGCAGAAGGCTCAGGGAAAGCCGTTATTACCATGGGAATGCACTGCATTTAGAAAGAGCACACACACAAAAAAACAATGTTGAGTTTCTGGCATGCTCACTGAGTGTGTGTGTGTGTGTGTGTGTGTGTGTATACACCCACAAGCCACAAACACATAGGGAGGAATCAACTGGGCCCTTCAGACGTCAACACTCTTGGCTTTTTTTTATAAAGAGGATGCTGTGTCTTCCATATTGGACACACATGAAACATGTTCTTCCACCACTTTCTGTTTTTATCATTAAATGTGGGAACATTCCTCAAAGCACTGCAATGCTATTCTTCATGTGTGGTCTAAAACACTTTATCACTTTTTCCTATAGAAGTCAGGACATTCTATATTTAGCCTTGTGTGGTAGCAGGTAATACAGTGATTCTGAGAGCTGATAATTACTAGTAGGTTTATTCCATTAAAAACTAATAATCCTGGTATTTAAATTTCCCATGCGTAGGAACTGTTCATTAGCAATTTGGTCTTTGTACATTTTTTTAAAAAAGTACATGGTTAAAAAAGTAAGTGGGCAATGAACATACTCTGTATTTCACTGTTAATTAAATTGTACAGAGAAGGTTCAAGAAAAAGCATGAAACATGGGAATAATGGAGGAAACTTAAAAAGGAAACTGGAGAGGCTGGTGTGGCTCAGTGGTTGAGCATCGACCTATGAACCAGGAAGTCATGGTTCAATTCTGGGTCAGGGCACATGCTCTGGTTGCGGGCTCAATCCCCTGTGGGAGGCATGCAGGAGGCAGCCGATCAATGATTCTCTCCCATCATTGAAGTTTCTATCTCTCTCCCTCTCCCTTCCTCTCTGAAACCAATAAAAAATATTTTTAAAAAATGGTATAGGAGTCTTGCCATAATAGTCAGTAAGGATGTCAAATAGTCTCTTGGATATAAAGTCCGGAGCCTTCTCTCCAATAAACTTGAAAAAAATGAACAAATGTCCATTGAGTCCCACCCACTTCTAATGCTCTCATAACCTAGGCATTCCAGAGCGTACAAAGTTGTATTCTCCTTTCTCACTACCCATACGAGCTGTGTAATGTAATTGAAAAAAGAAGATACAGACATCTGAAAAAGTTGTAAAACAACAACAAAACAATGGGGGATGATGTCACTGAGCAGCAAATAATTACCAAAGAAATGATGTAGACAAGGGGAAGGAAATTCATCACAGGCATAATGACATAGGGAGGTTTCCTAAAGAGGGAGGAATTTTATGTGTTCCTGAAGAATATATGAGGTGTCTAAGGAAAAAACGATGGAAGACAATTTTTTAGGCACAAGGAAGTACATCAATAAAAAGGAAAGATTTTCACTATTTAACATAACTGCTTCTTTATCACCTTAAGATGACCTTACTCAAAATGATGTTTATGTGGCTTAATGTACTTTTTCTCCTTCCAAATAGGCTTATGCACACAGGTGCCCCCTCATTCACGCTTGGCGTTCGAATCTATGACTCACTGTCCTTGGTCTCAGTTCCCTGTTTTACACACCTAGAAAGATGAGATGCCAGGGCTTCCAGGGGACCAGCAACGAATGGTCAGTGGATGAAGGAGAATTTCCACATATTTTTTATATACATTGATCTGGATGATGGTGTGAGGATCGGGAGAAAGCTTGAGCAACTAGCAGCAGAAAGAGAGTCAATGAACGGGGAGCAAGGGACAATCTGTCTTTACAGAGACTGAAAGAACGTGTTTCGATTGGTCTGTCTACACCAGCGGTTCTCAACCTGTGGGTCGTGACCCCTTTGGGGGTTGAATGACCCTTTCACAGGGGTCGCCTAAGACCATAGGAAAACACATCTATAATTACATATTGTTTTTGTGATTAGTCACTATGCTTTAATTATGTTCAATTTGTAACAATGAAAATACATCCTGCATATCAGATATTTACATTATGATTCAAAACAGTAGCAACATGACAGTTATGAAGTAGCAACGAAAATAATTTTATGGTTGGGGGTCACCACAACATGAGGAACTGTATTAAAGGGTCGTGGCATTAGGAAGGTTGCGAACCACTGGTCTACACGGAGGTTCAGACTCTCAGATCTAGCAATCAAGCACAGTAGATTGAGCCAGGCCTGAAGAGGAGCATGATGGGACACTCTCCTTTTAGAGACTGCCTTTGGCTGTAAGTGAAATAAATGGATGATGATCATAATGATGTGAATAATTTGCACGTAGTAGCTGTCCTGCTACCTTTCCAAAGATGTTATAAGCATTAATTAATTAAGCCCTCCAGCAGCTGGTAAGGTAGCTATTACTTGTATTGTGTAAATAATTAACCAAAGCCAAGAAAGGTGAAGTAGGCAGCCCGGAGTAATACAGGAATTCAAAGCTAGGGAAACAGAGACTGGGTTCCAGTCACAAAATTGGCTTGTTGATGTTGTTTCCATGAGAAAGGAAGCAAACAATTTGCAGAGCACAGAATGGACTGTGGGGGAAAGAGTCGAAATCTGAGGTCCTGGGGTTCCCAGGGGCCATCTCTGAATTTCTCAGAAAGTCAGGAACCCAATACTGATATGAACTTGAAGCACCGATGCGCCTAAACATTGAGGATATTGCCTCTCTGCCCTGCTAACTTCTGCACAGGCTCCTGGCTCCTTTACCGGAATACAGGTAAGTGACAAGGAGAAGTGGGGTTATTTATTTCTATTCCTCAACATCTAACACAGTGCCTGCATATCATGGATAGAACATAATAAACAGGTTTTGAATAAAGAAAAGCATATGTAAAATATTGTCTTTGTAAACTCAGCCTGGGGTACAAAAGCAAGGTAAATAAAATAATTCCAAACAGCAATGGCATAGAAAGGAAAGGGACCCGGATGTAGAAAGCTGAGGCCTTAGCACTGATAGTGAACACTGAGCCTGACATGCCTGAATTTGCTCTGACCATCGGTCCTCTCCCTCATCTTCGGTTTACTCATCTGCAGAGTACTAATAACAGCCACAGCGAGTACGTGCAGGTCACCTATTGCTAGACCACACAAAGTGCACAATAGATATTCATGGTCTTTTTCCTTTTTAAAGTTAATTTGAGAAAGAGAGGAAAGGAGAGGGAGAGAGAGAGAGAGAGAAACATCCATCAGTATGTGCCCTGATCAGGAATTGAACCAGTGACCTTTCGGTGCACAGGATGCTTCAACCAACTGAGTCATGCCGGCCAGGGGTCTTTCCTCCTTTTGAAATCAAAAATATCACTCAACCATCACAGCTGTGAAGGTTAAGAAGTAACCTTCTTGCCTCTAGGTAGAAAAAGCTATTCTCCCATGGAAAACCCTACATCAGCAAGGCAAAAGGAAGGAAACATTAAAATACTGCCCTTCCTTATTCTATTTGAGACAGTAAAGACTAAAGCAGCACTGGAATTCCTTTTAAATGGCACTAGGTGAACTCTCGATAAATGGGAGAGATCCAGTGAGGTGGGTATCTGGCTTTGTCCTGACCCCAATTCTCTCTTTCTTTTGGGTTCATGCTATCATAGATGGAGACCTCCCCCCACCAAAAGCTAGTTTCTCCTAGTCATATAAAAATAGTTACTAAATCATGGGTACTGCATGCTATAAATAGATATACACATATTCTTTTGAAACCATACCTAGTGATTAATATGCAGAAACTGGGAGGGAGGCAAACTGGAATTTCCTTTGTCCTTCCTTCCCAACCCTGTCGATGTCTAAAATGAATTTCAATGTGATCCACTTTCATCTTTTCTTGGAAAGTATGAATTAAAAAAAGAAATTCCGCTTTCAAACTTTCCTAACACTATACGCCACGTAGCTAAATGCCCTCCAGGCTCCTAATAGAAGAAAGTGCTCATTACTTTGTGTTTGTGACAATCAGGGTGGGGAAAATGTTTTGGCTCTTCTTAGGGAGCAAGGCTTCTGGAAAAACGCTAGCGAGTGTTTGAGTGATTATGATCACACACACATGAAATTAACTATTCTTAGAAATACATCATGGTGCTTTTTTTTTTTTTCCACAAAAGGGTAAATAAGAAACAGATTTTCTCATTTTTTTACACTCTCAGATTTATGGGGGACGTTTTATAAGTCACAATACAGTGAGCTTCCCCACGTGCCTCGAGTTGGACACCTGCCACCACTCAGCTCTGTAAAAGCACCCTCTCTCCTTTGAATTCAGAGAACAGCTCGCGGCCTGTGAGAACATCTGGGGCTCCACGTTTTGGAAGGGAAGAGTTCAAGTCCCTTCAGATAAGCTCTTTCTGCGTTGAGACCAGGAGTGTGCACACAGTTAGAACGGATTCTGCAGCGTCCATTGGCCAGAGGCACTGGCGTGGAGCTTCAGCTCCTGGTAAGACCAACGTGAGCCTAAAACATCTGCAAGAGGCCACATGATGTCATTTGGTGAGGCTCTGGGGACGGGATATGCTTACCATCTCTTCTCGGTTCTCTTTCTCCGTAGCTTCCTAGGGAAAATGAGTGTTTGGTAGGCTACTGGATCCTGGTGTCCTAAAGTAATGATGAAGAAAGGGGGTGATTGGGAAAGGCAGGAAGAGCTAAGGAGACTTACAGAGGAGCCAGGGAAAATCTGGTGCCATAAATCGAGTGCTGCCTGGTGAGCTTTGACCATGATTTTTCAGGTCTACAGAACACAGAGTAAGTTAGCAGGTGAGTAGGCTTGTCTCACAGTCAGGAGGGAACACAATCTTAGAAACACAGAGTTGGCAGCCATCTGATCTACCAGCCGACAGCCCCCTTAACTACACCTCGGTCTATCCACCCAGGGGGGCTCTGACTCATCCACTTGCAATAATGGGATCTCGTGTTCTTTGGAGAGTGGAAGACAAAGGACGAGGTGGGTAGAGAAGGGTGTGTGTTCACACACACAAACATGAGTATAGTTCTCTTCCGCAAGAATATTTCCTCTCTGACTCACTCAGGATGGGTGCCTGAAGATGAAGGGAGATATAGCTCATTAAACATAATTACCTAAATGATTTTAATTGCAAATCATTAAGGAGAGGTAACCTGGTATTTTCTTGGAAAATGGAACACTTAAGAAATGCTTTCTCTGATCTTCTGGCTTTATAGATGCATATTACGAGGGCAATTTGGACTGAGTTTTGGAGGCTCAGAGATACATAAAATTAAATTACATTACCAATAAAATGAGATTTCTTTGGCTCACCCTTGTCTTCTCTTTTGAGACCAAAAGGCCTAGGCCAAATATCCTAAGCCTATTATTTCCTCTTGTGGCATAAATCATGAAGGCTTCCTCCTAATTTAAACTCTACCCTGTGATGAGTCAAATCTGGGCCTTTTGTATCCAACACCGTCCACTATCTTTGGTGTCTCGTTGCTTTGGTGATTCTGAAGCCACCATGTTGTAATGGTGCCTTAGCACAACCATCTCAATGGCACTGATTCTGAGTTCTGACTCGGTGGGTACCAAGTACTACTCCTATCTCTGGAAGCTAGAAAATGTCAAAATTGAGCTGTGGTAGCCAATTTGTGAATCCCCTATCCCTTACAATACTGCAAAAAGAGGGCTCCCTTGCATTCCTAATAACTCATGTAGATTCAAGCAAAAGCAGTTATTTTCATTTTGTTCAACCTGCATTTTTGGTGAGGACTTCCTGGGGCTTTGTGGAGTAACAAAGAAAATGAGTCACTGTGCTCAGTGCTCACCCAGTCTCCTCTCTGCTGAGGTTTCCTTCTTCTGGAGAAGTCTCCTTCAAGGGACTCCTAGGTTCCTCATACAAAAAGACCCATGGTAGGCTTTCCTAGTCTCCAGACAAATCAAGGTGACAGAATCTGGGTTCAAGCCTGGATCCTAACTCCATATATATTAGTTGTATATTGAAGATAGTTTAATCCATTCTATGTGCAAAATAGAACCAAGCAAAGAAAAAAGAGGGGGGCGGGGAGACTGTAATCTACACTACATATGCAAAATTTAGGTGACCTACAATGACAGAACTGGTCAAGCCCATATTAACAATCATCTAGCATTCCAATTTAAAATTTAGCTTTGTTTGTTTTCAGTGACTGTTAGAGTATACATTCTCTGTTAATTCATATTTACTGGTAACATAATGTTTTGTTTCCAGTTGGATAATGTACTAATTATTAATTAACTAGATGAGGTAGAAATGTCTAGTTAACTAAATTGACCTGCATTTCTCTCTTTCAAATTGGCTTATGTGAGTCATCAAAGACTGAGTACTTACAAAAGCTCATGGTATTGTGGAATATTGTCTTCATTATGTGGCTGGATGTACACATTTCAAGATGTATAGCAAATGTTGGGAGTACCTGGCATTTCATCACATAGAGAATGAACACGTCTACTCACGTATAGAGTATGAGCTAAATGAAGTTTAAGATAAGGACACTTTATCCTTCAGTAACTTCTAATTCAGTAACTTCAGATCTTTTAGTAACTCCTGAATCATCAATGAGCAAATCAAGTTTAACTGAGTCTTAGTGTATTTTTATTGCACTTTGCTTCCAGACAAATCAATTTCAATTTAGATTTGAAACTGACAATTCATATGACTGGGTATTAATAACATAGGCACCAGCCATGAAATACAACAGAGGCTTTTCTGTGACCTCCTTATGCTATCTCAAATGTGCATTTGAATTGGAGTATGGATGTGTTATGAATGACAGAATCGATTCACCTGGCTCTGTTCACTGCTTAGGAATCTACTTAAGAAATGCAGGCTGACAGTAATAGCAACCAGAGGCCCCTGGACAAGTAGAAAACGAAACTGCTGCCTGCCAAGATGGTCATGATGCAACTTGAGATTGAGTTGCTTGGAGGTGGCAACGACAGTTCTCCCGATCTTTTCACTTCCTGGGAAGCGCAACAGAAGCATGTGTATCCTCTAACCTCCCACTCACCTCCAGCCCTCCCAACAAATCAAAATCCTTCCCAGCTTTGTGGAAATCCGAGAAGAGGCTGAGAATTCTGAGAGTCAATTCCTCTGTGATCATCACATGTGATCCTAGGGTAAAAGGCCAACCTTGAGAGCATTATTCGTGTCAATGGTGCTATTCACGGTGAAGTAGGGTGGGAGGACCACCCTGGCCTTCATGCACACCACTGTGAGCCCTGCAGAGAGGGCAGAGGGAGAGACACAAGACACAGCCCAACAATGCTACTAAATATGGAAGTCAACAGACTGATGGAAGGCAGCCGAGGGCTGTTTCTGTAAGTAAAGTTTCATTGGAACACTCCATGCCCATGCCTTGGCTGCAATGGCAGAGCTGAGTACTCGTGACAGAGACCATATGGTCTGCAAAGCCAAAAATATTTATTATTTGGCTAATTACAGACAGTGTTTGCGGATGCCTGTTATAAACCATCAGCTTGAACCCAGGCATTTATTTTTTAAAATATATATTTTCATTGATTTTAGAGAGGAAAGGTAAGAGAGACAGAGAGAGAGATATCAATGACAAGAGAGAATCAACCATCGGCTGCCTTCTGCACGCCCTGACTGGGAATCAAACCGTGACCTCCTGGTTTATAGGTCAATGCTCAACCACTGAGCTACACCAGCTGGGCGGACCTAGACATTTATTAATCGATTCTTTGTTCATTGATTCATTCACTAAATCTTTGTTGAGAATACACTATTATGCCAGATACAACACTGAGTACTGAGGATTCGGGAATGAGTGAGAGGATGAGATTGCCACCACTGTGAAGCTTACAGACTGGGGGTTACTCTAAGAGGAGCAATATTTGAAAAATGATTCTGCTCCCTTCTCCCCCCAACCAAGGCTCCCAATAAATAATCCAAACCCCCAAAATGAAGATTTGCTGTGTAACTTTTTATGGAATTTTGTTCTTGGGCAAAATACCTGAGATAAATGACTAGCACGATGGGTTTTTGTTCTTATTTTTCAACGTTAAAAGGCAGAGAGGATCATTGACACAGTTTTTATAATCAAAAAATGCTTTGAAAAAAATCTGCCAACTCTTGGTGGGCAGTTACCCACAATTTCCTTTTTTTTTTTTATTGTTAGAGGAACAACTTAGCCCTTAATCAAGGCACTTTTCACTAGACACAACCTGTTGCTGAAAAAAGTTTTGGGCCGAAACCGGTTTGGCTCAGTGGATAGAGCGTCGGCCTGCGGACTGAAAGGTCCGAGGTTCGATTCCGGTCAAGGGCATGTACCTGGGTTGCGGGCACATCCCCAGTAGGAGATGTGCAGGAGGCAGCTGATTGATGTTTCTAACTCTCTATCTCTCTCCCTTCCTCTCTGTAAAAAATCAATAAAATATATTTTAAAAAAAAAGTTTTGGGTCAGTTCACACATGTTTCTCATTCATGTCATGACGTTCGGTTGGGGAGAAGGAGGAGCTATTGTTCAGATAAGGGATTTGGCCACTCATTGTTGCTCAAATGTCCTGAAGGTTACAATACGGCCAGCTGAAGGACTATTTAGACTTTGTACCTTGATCTCTGCTCCAGGTGTGAGAAGAAAGAATATTGGAAACTCCTGTATCCTTTCTCCTTTATTACAAACATTTAATGACTCCAAAGTGAATGTGTGGGGAAAGGTATTACAGATTCCTTGGTCTCACCCTCAATAGCAGTGGTTCTCAACCTTCTGGCCCTTTAAATACAGTTCCTCATGTTGTGACCCAATCATAAAACTATTTTCGCTGCTACTTCCTAACTGTAATGTTGCTACTGTTATGAATCGTCATGTAAATATCTGATATGCAGGATGGTCTTAGGTGACCCCTGTGAAAGGGTCGTTTGCCCGCCAAAGGGGTCGCGACCCACAGGTTGAGAACCGCTGCTCTATAGACTTCTAGTGTTTTCTGTTGGCCCAAAGCATACCAGGCCAAAGCAGGTTGTAATAGAAGATGCATGTCCTCAACACTTGATCCCCACATTACAACCTTAATTCAGAAGCTTCTTTCCAAACTCTGCCACCAGGACCGCTGGATAATCCTGGAGTAACCTGTTCTATGATTTATGAAACATCAACACCCATAGATGTATGGCAGGAGGAGGGGCAATGACAAAAAAAGAATGATTTCAAATGCAAAGGGGTTCTTCCCTTGACAGCAGAAAATATATATTTCTTTCACTAATACCTGAACCTGTGCTACTTCAAGTGAAATTAGACTCTACAAATGTTACTTAATGATTTAGACAGAGATCCATTGTTAAGTGCATACATCCTAGACCAGTGATGGCGAACCTTTTGAGCTCGGCATGTCAGCATTTTGAAAAGCCCTAACTTAACTCTGGTGCTGTGTCACATATAGAAATTTTTTGATATTTGCAACCATAGTAAAACAAAGACTTATATTTTTGATATTTATTTTATATATCTAAATGCCATTTAACAAAGAAAGATCAACCAAAAAAATGAGTTCGCGTGTCACCTCTGACACGCGTGTCATAGGTTCGCCATCACTGGCCTAGACTGATGGTGAGAAGAACCCAGAGAAATTTCCTTAGGATCTAAAACCACTCTTGCACCCTAATCAGAAAATTTCCAAAATATCTAAAAATGCACCATAAAGTAATTTTAGAAAGAACTGGAAATTTGGGCCGAAGAGGGAAGGGCTCAGTCACGGTGGTTAACCCACTTGACTTTGTAAGTTAATGGGAGATGTGGGGTATGTATCCCTCACGTGTTGTATAAATACAAGTTTACATACGAACAAATCAGGACCCGGAACACCCCGGTACCCAGGGTTGCTGCATAAGCACGGGCAGTTCTGAGCCAGAAATGCTTTTCTCTTTGAATGTGATACTGCTCAGGGCTGGAGCCACTGCATAAACAAACTGACTTTTGAAAAGAAACACCCCCGTTTTAATTCCATTTGAAGCTAAGTTGGGAGCATAACTCATCTCGCCACAGAATTAAATGTTGTAAAAGATGTTTGTGCTTTAACCATTAGTGTTTTCTGTGCAGAACAGAGGCAGCCAAAACGGTGTCAAGTTCAAATACTTCCTTCTGTAGCAAAGATAGTGAGACCTGTCAGTTACCCCGTACAAGCAACAAAGTCTAGGGGTTTGAAGAGTTTCAGGAGCGACCCCACGTGTGGAGGTCCCTTCTGCTACTTCCCCTTCTATCAAAATTAAAGGCAGAGGCCATGGAGGTCTCGGGGACCATCTCCAATTCCTGTCCAAGGAGTGAGCCCTCAGTCAGAAGCAGACATCCACTCCTGCCTGCTGACACGCTTCTCAGAAGACCCCACAAGGGAAGCGTTGAAGAATAGAACAAATATTTCAGATGCAGAGTGCTTCTCCAACCTTAAAGCACATCGGGACTGCCTGGGCATCTCGCTGAATAAAGATTCTGATTTAGGCCCTCGCTCCAGTGGCTCAGTTGGTTGAGCATTATCCCATGCACCAAAGGTCACCCTTTCGATTACCAGTCAGGGCACATGCCCAGATTGTGGGCTCCATCCCCAGCAGGGGGCATGCATGAGGCAGCTGATCAATGTTTCTCTCTCTCTCTCTCTCTCTCTCTCTCTCTCTCTCTCTCTCTCTCTCTTTCTCTCTCTCTTTTCCTTCCTCCATCCCTCCATCCTTCCCTCCTTTACTCCCCACCTCCTTCCCACTCTAAATTCAATGAAAACGTTGTTGTTTTTTTAAGATTCTGATTCAGATCTGGGCTAGGCCTGGGACTCTACATTTCTACCAAACTCTTGGGCAGTGCACCTGGTCTTCAGCCCCGACTCTGAGACGTAAGGGTCCGGAGTACCAGTTGCGCAGTGGCCTCCTGGAGTGTGATACTGGAAAAGAAAAATCTGAGGCTAAATTCTAGTTCTGGGGGAAAGAGGAACACTATCTATAAGTAAACTCTGTCCTAGTGGTGGTAGTGGCTGCAATAATGTCAGTTTTGGGCCATCCTGAGGCAATCATGATAAAATGTCACTGCCCTGCTTTGGGGAACAGGGAGTCCTAGAGTTTATGGCATTCTCCTATTTCTAGAAGAACTTAGAATTCCTGCATACTGATGAGAAAATAAGGTGGCTTAATTATGCAGAAATTTTTGCAGATGGAGGAAGTTCTAATAGAAAGGTCAAGTATGGTAGGTTAGGTCAAGGAGAAAAATCAAGAATGCACTGGAGTTTTTCTGTCTCCGACAATGTTTCCATGATTACATTAACCTGCAACTCACCTTTGGTATCAAATGTATGTGAAATCCAAGCAGAAAAGAAACATGACTTATTCTTACTCTTAAAATGCCTGTGTGTAAAAATCATTTTTTTGGGTTGTAAAAGATAAATTAGAGAGACACTATTTGCATCTAAAAAAGCATAGTATTAAATTCAGCCAATCTATTTTAGAATGGAATCGTTTTGTAGAATTGTATACATATTTTTATGGAGTATTTTAACATGTATAAGTACTGGATTATACATACCTACTGGGGTATTCCTGCAGTAATAATGCTGCTCAAAACTAGGTAGCTAAGCCCTAACTGGTTTGGCTCAGTGGATAGAGCATTGGCCTGTGGACTGAAGGGTCCCAGGTTCGATTCCGGTCAAGGGCATGTACCTTGGTTGCGGGCACATCCCCAGTAGGTGTGCAGGAGGCAGCTGAATCGATGTTTCTCTCTCATTGATGTTTCTAACTCTATTCCTCTCCCTCTCCCTTCCTCTCTGTAAAAAATAAATAAAATATATTTTTTAAAAAATAAAACTAGGTAGCTAAGTTTTTGGAATGGAGAGAGAAGGAATGGGAGTTAGCAGAACAAGCTTTGAGTCCTGCATTTCCATTATCTAAATGCATGGATTTGGACAGGATATTCTATTTGTGTGTGCATGTGAGTGTGTATATGTATGTGCACACTCATTCATGCATGTGAGGAATAATAATACATACCCTGTGTGTGCCACTGGGTTATAGTGAGTGTAAAATAAGATGATGTGAAAGGCTCTATAAACTGAAAATAACTGTACAAATATAAGTTTTTATGTTTACAGTAACAGTCTTCTCAAGATGCTGACCCTTATGCTACAGCACAAAATGTAATGATTTGTCTTGCATCAGTTGGAGGTGGAGGTGTGCAAGGTCAGTAACATAGTTGTATTGTCAGGCTCTGGTGACCACAGGATTATTGGACATTGGCTCTTAATTTGAAAAGTGTGTGTATGCATGTGCGCATGTGTGTGTGTGTATGCATGTATGTGTGTGTGTGTGTGTGAACAAGAGATATAGAGAGACAAAGAGAGGGATGAGACAGCATTGCTGAGGGACAGTATTCTTTTGACAAAAGTGGAGTTAATGACATTATCCAATGCCTGTTAATTAGTCAGACCTAAGGAGTAACAAGAAGAAATAAAAGTCAAGCACCAGGTTAGGATTATCCAGAGAATCAAGGTAAATAAATGATCAACTGGCATCTTATTAGCCTAGTAAAATCGGATATACTACCAGAAAGTCCAACAATTAAGGGAGAAAACCCTAGTGTTTTAACTATTAAATATCTCAAGTTGACAACTAAATGGAAAACACAAATGTTACACTTCAGATACTGATTTCCAGAATAAAAATGCAGCCCAAATCAATAATCTTACATTGAATTAATTGATCCATATATTTTCACAAAGTAATATATCAATGGATCTTCAGATTTTTAAAAAATAGTTGCACACTATTTCCCATTTCCATAGCTGCTGTAAGGATCAGAAAGTCACTTTCTCCACTGCTTATGAATCCCTAGAAGTTTTCTCCCTCAACCACTGACTCATGTAGATTCAGAAGAGTACTTGGGTAACCACTTCCAAATAATTTATTACTGCAGATGAAACCAACGGTCTGCCAAATTTCAAAGTAGATTAAGTTCATTGTTAGTCGCCTCAGCGTCTCCTTTCTAAGCTCCTTTCTATCTTTCCACCCATCCCAGATGTTAAATCCATTTATTCCTCCCCTGGCTATCAGAACAAAATGGAAACTCTACCCAAATGTGTCAAATAGCTGATAGAAATTCAAGTAGTCACTCTCCCCAAGAGGATTTGGATTTAATAAGAATCAAACCTCCACACCTCGCAAACACGACTTAGGTAGGATCCCAAGTTTGTTTTTCTGGCACGAGGGAGGGAGAGGGTCAAGGGGGAAATAGTGCTAAAGACCAAGGGCTGATCCAAAAGCAGGGATAAGGCACAGAGGTTTAAGAAACACTCAGTCCCTTGCTCCCAAATTCAAACTCTATGGAAATCCAAATGGCTCACATTTTTTTAGCACTTTACCGGAAATCCTATCGAGTACAGATACATTTATGCTAATAAGTCTACTTTTCTAAAAGGCCAATATTACAATGAGAGTTATGGCTCATTCACTTAGGACAGTGGTCGGCAAACTCATTAGTCAACAGAGCCAAATATCAACAGTATAACGATTGAAATTTCTTTTGACAGCCAAATTTTTTAAACTTAAACTATATAGGTAGGTACATCGTTATTAACTTAATTAGGGTACTCCTAAGCTGGCCTTTGCTAAAAACATCCTCAATCTGAGGGGTCGACCTCAGCAAATGTACCCCCACTTCTTCTAACGCCATTTCTTCAAAATAGACTCACCCAGGCCAAAAACCGACTTCTGCGCATGGGCCACGAAGTTTCAATCGCACTGTACGTGCATGCCCGCACGTGGTATTTTGTGGAAGAGCCACACTCAAGGGGCCAAAGAGCCGCATGTGGCTCACGAGCCGTGGTTTGCTGACCACTGATTTAGGATGTGTTGTTATGACTGAATGTTTTCCTCCTTGTACTGATTACCCCAAAAACTTATCTGCAATTTAGGACAGAAAGGTTGGAACCTAAAGATATAGGGTAAGCCTAATGGGTCTGGATGTGAAGCAGTACAATTCATAGCAGGTCTCTGAAATTAAGAAGCAATATGGATGCTGACTTCTGGGCCTAGGTAAGCCTTCTAGTGTGAAGGTGTCTCCATGAAGCTAGTGTCAGAACTGTGTTAGGTAGGTGTCAAGGTATAGGGTAGATTCGCAGGAACCATAAAGGGCAGGTGGACACTAGGTTGAAATTCTGTGTGAAACCATATCGTGAAGGACAGGGTCAACTTTGAAGATTAGAAATAGTGGAAAACAGTGTTTGAAACATCCCAACTCTTCTTTTGACATTCTATATAAGCGTGGGTAAGTCACTGAACCTTTTTAGATTCCAACCTTCCTTCCCCGAGAGATGATCGTCAGCTCTCTGCTTGGGGATACTGTAGTGGTTTGGGGAAAACCATCTCAATTGTTTGAGCTTTAAAATATGATACTAATGAGTGAAAGACCACATGGTTAGCCTCTGGGTGGGCTGTTTAACTTTGTTCTGTTACATGACCACACACTTTATCTTAACCAGGGACTTGGATCTAATAAAATATCAATTTGGTTCAAGTTTATTTCAGAAATGCTCTCGTTTTATTCTGGTTCAGCGGTTTTCAAAAATATAGGGTTGGTTTCTGTTCAGAAGTTCTCACTGGATTTTAAAACAAACGGAAAAGAAATGTTGGCGTGGCTTCTTTGCAACTGATGTTCTGCTCTGCTCAGGGCTCATTTCATCAGAAGTTCCTTCCAACGTTGAGTCGAAGTTGATTTGGTCATTGGAAATGGTTCAGTTCTCAGCTTCTAACCTGAAGTCAGACATCTCACAACCAGACACCGCCAGTCACGAGAGGAACCAAGTAGGTGAGAGGGGAAAGATTCAGTGCATTTCTCCAGCCTCTTCTGTTAAGACAAATCCTTCTGAAAGTGGAAAGATTGCATCATGTTGTACCCGCGGAACACGTGAGGGCTTGATCATAACAATTCGGTCTCCCACGGTATCTTTACTCTGGCACCGTGGGGATGTTTCTCCAGCTCCCTTCGCATAAAAACGGGGGCAGCTTCATGGCTTTCTGGCCACTCTTAGGAAACAAGAAAACGGTAAAAATGCAATCTCAGTTCAGCAACCAGTTGTGTCTAGTGATAACCTTGGAGTCATCAAAATTTCAAGTTTGATTTAAATCTAAATGTTCTCCCCATCCCCAGCCGGTCCTGCGGTAGGTGGGTGAGCTCCTTATACACAAGCACATCCCTTGCTCTCTCTCCCTGCTCCTCTTCGGCCAGCGTTTGGCCCCTCCAGCAAAGGATTGGAGAATGTGGGTGGGCTGGGCGAGCCAGATCTCACAGCTGGTACCATGCAAGACACCTGCCCACTCCTAGCACCTGGAAGGTTTTGAAAGCGAACTTTCGCTCTCATGGAAACGCTTGTGAACTTCAAAGAGCAGGAACCTCTTTTTCTACTTTGGTACCTCTCTCCCAGCATCTTATACATAATATAAGAGGAAAAAGCCACAGAATATTACAAATAATATGGGGCTAAAGACACACACACACATACATACACCACACACACACACATCTGAATGCATCTATGTATCCAGGGGTAGAGAGACTGACTGAACAAAGGCGATGATGATCCAACAACATTTTTGGAGATCATAAGCCTTGAGCAGAATTTAGTTGACAGAGGATGAGAAAGGTCATTCCAGGCAGGGAGAACAGCATTTCGATTGTCTGAGAGGTAGAAAGAGATAGAACAGGTATGGGAAGACACTGAAGTGACTTTCTCAATGAGGCTAAGTCAGTCTCTAGCAGAAAATCAGAACAACGTGGGAGGTAAGAGGGCAGAATTCATCATGAATAACCAGATTTTGACCCGATTCAAGAGGGAATTGGAAACCTTAGGAATTTGAGAAAGGAAATTCGATGATTAAAATATTGATGGAGACGGCCTAGAGAATGTGGGCAAGGGGGACCAGAGAAGAAGGCATTGCCTGTGAACTGTCTGAAGATCAGGTTTGATAAAAATAGAATAGTCCTGTGCAATCCAGATGGTCTCATATTTTCCAACTCAAAGGAATAAACAATATTTCCCTCTGTATTTTTTTCATCATTTTAAAATTTCTTCCTGCTCTCCTGTATTCTGATGAATGGCCTACTGATTGGTGAAGTAGTTGATAGTTCATTATATGGTCATACCATTTTCCAAGCAGTGCATGTGACTCAGATGAATAAAATGTGACTTTATGGCAAAAGGTAGCACCTGAATGGTATACTTCTTAAAGTTTCCAAGAGAAGTGTTCACCGATGTTCCACAGAAATGAAGAGAGCTTTCCTGCTCCCCTTGGACAATGAACCCCTTCCCTGCTGGTGGAAGAGGTAATCAGCCCGGTCACGTGGATCCTTCATGAAGCTTTTCAAAGGACTTCACGGGCCTCTGCTCTCCAGTCGTGGTTTATGTTATTCCATTCGTCCTGGGAGGTACGGTTTCCATTGTCCAAATGAACAACTGAAGTCCAGGGAGAATAAGTGACTTCCCAAGTCACACGAATAATTGGAAATGCAGGAACTCAAACCCAGATCATCTGACTCTGAGTTGCAGCCGTTATGTCTCAACACCATGCAATTGGCATAAACAACGATTCATGTGTTAGTCATTGATCTCATTGTCTGCTCAATTTTATTAAATCATTTATCCCATGTTCTGGGGACAACACATGACCGCACGCACTATTAAAGCAAATTTGTTAATATGGACGTGCCATGTTAAGTCACGAGCAGGCTAGCTCAATTACCTTTTTCTTTGATTGATTTTTGATAGGGATACAGGGGACTTTTATTTGTGGCTAGTCTCAAGACACGTTGTAAATATTAACATGTCCTATATTAACTGTCTAAAAAGAGCTGTAGTGTTTTAAGTGATTGTTTAAAATGAATATTTGAATTCATATTAATATTAATAGTTTAATTCCAATAGCCACAATTATGACAACCATTAAAC
Organism: Myotis myotis; assembly: GCF_014108235.1. Classification (NCBI taxonomy): domain Eukaryota; kingdom Metazoa; phylum Chordata; class Mammalia; order Chiroptera; family Vespertilionidae; genus Myotis; species Myotis myotis. The sequence continues at coordinate 8,117,560 of NW_023416326.1, read as the reverse complement.
CAGCTCCCTCAGGACTTGGGAACTTATGAAAGAAAGACATAGCTAGCCAAGGAAACATCTAATAGGTAAGATTTAGAAGGGGCCACTAAAATGTTGCTTATGGTCTTAGCAACTCAGAGTAAACTGAGGTAACACAGCATTCTACTAATAAGTGCCACTTATCTGATTTTTCTACTTCTAGGCATCAGAATCTTGATAAGAATATTTAAGTAGAACCCAACCAACAGACGAAATACTATCCGATTAATTATTTATCTTGAGATCTTATAAATATTAAAAACAGTTACTGCAAATGAAGAACATATGCATTTTATGGGGCACAGTTGCATACAGTTGTAGTGAGGTCAAAACATTTCACTATTATTCTTCTATGTGCAAAGAAAATTTAATTCCTGTAATTTTCTCTAAATCTAGTCTTTCTTGGGAGCCTCCACTTCATTGTGGTTAGGGGAAGAGAAATGTTATCCAATCTCATAAAGATGCTCTATCCACTTATTGAACTTCAGTGCTTGTTAGGTCCCTGAATTACAAACATTCTCCTGGAATGATTAAACAACGACAATAACAGTATTGTTAAATGAATGAATGCATGTATGATGGCAGCTAAATTTTACTAAGCGCTTACTATGTGTCAGGTTCTATTCTAAATATTTTCCATGCATTGATTTATATAGCCCTATGGAGGTAAATATTAAAATTAACCTCATCCTATATAATAAAGAGCTAATATGCTAATTAGACCGGAGGATGGAATGACCTTCCGGAACAACCTTCTGGAATGACCAGTGGGCGGGGAGTGGGGCTGCAGGGCTGCAAGGAGCTGGGGCCACGAGGGCCAAAGGCCTACTCTTACACAAATTTCGTGCATCAGGCCTCTAGTTTTATTGATAAGGACAGAGGCACAGAGAAGCTAGGCATCTCGCTCAAAATCACACAGGTAGTGAGTGGCAGAGCTAGAATTTTAACCCCAGCAGTTGGGCTCCAAGTTTTCCTCTTCAAAATTGAAAAAGACGAGGCGATCTAAGTTGGGCGAAGTGACCTCTTCAGACCCTCTCTCTAACTACATAGAAAAGCTATCTGACAGGCATTTTTTTTTTTTTTTCTGAAAAGACCAGAAATCAAGCAATCATTAGCACAGAACTGCCTTATTGTCATCCTATTAATCTATTTAAGCATAAAACACTGGTTGTCTTGTTGAAATGTCCTGTTTACTACTTATTTCTCAGTGAATGGGATCCTCTTTGTAGGGTCTGGTTCTGCAGGAAATTGAGCTGAAATTCCTCAAAGCGAACAGAATCATGTCATCATGATCACATACAGGGGTGCCATTATTAGTCATCTGAATGAAACATTAAGCTAAGCAACTCTGCTTTATTTTCTTCTCAACAGAAAAATCCCTACATTCCAAAGAGAACTTGACATATGAGAGACTATCGTGGAAAAGAGTGGAAGAACAATTAGCATGATTAAAATGCTTCAGCATGCAATCTAAAATCTGCTAACAACTCTACCGCAACCTAATAGAAGACATTGAAGCATTTATAATTATGTAATCACCAAGTTTTCACACAGCAAGTAAGTATAATTTTTATGCCGACTATAATTTAACCTGTTTAAATGCGACCTGCTTCTGCACTAAGTATTTATCTTAACCAAAATGATAACGCTAACCCAGGATGGCTGAATATTAACAGAGAATAAATGAGACAAGCAAATAAATTCACCCAGTATGAGGTATGAAAAAAAAAATGCCATGTACCGAAAGGATGAAAACAAAGAGTAATGTGTTAAATAACTTTTTCTCAAATGTGACTAAAAATAATAGGGTTGTGACTTTGGAGAACACTCACTAGTACTATTGTCTAAAATTTGAATAATCTCCAAGAAGAAATGTGTTCATGTTTGAATTACTTGTTTCAGATTCTTGCATTTTTTTCTATATATATATATATATATGTGTGTGTGTATATATACATATATACGTAAAAAATATATATTCTACCATATTATAATGACAGTCTTTAACCTATCTTGGTTTGAAGGTAAATGTCTAACTGTTTTATAAAGCTGCCCATCTATAATATAATGGTCACCATCTACTTATTAAGTATCTATCATGTCTATTGAGTTAGGCATAGGGGTATAGTGGTGAACATGAAATATGACTTATGCTATTATGTGAATTTTGTTATTACACAATACTATGGTCAGGTATATATATATAGATATGTGCAAGATCTATTCAATGTGACTCAATGATCATGTGAGAGATGAAGAGACACCTCTATCTAAATACCCACATAAAACACAATAATAATTTTCACTGAGTTTCACCAAGTCTAAATTTCACTTTAATCAGGGTCAATTTTGAGTTTCCATTTGATATTCTGTATAAAAAAGAATTCTGGAAATCTCCAATGAACCATAAAAGAAAATAGATTTTGTAGCATTATGTTTTTAATCAAGGTATAAAATAATTAACTGTACCGTGACAGGAAGGGGACGACCCAGTGTTATCCCAACTGAGCACCAGAACCTTCTGGCTTCCCCTATCCTTTGAAACTATACCTTCGCAGGTAGAAGAAGAGATTTCTGGCCAGTGAGAACTGGGCGCAAGTTCTAACTTCACCCTCGAGATGTGAGATCATGGCTAAGCAGCTCTACCTCTTCGAGCCTTAGCTTTCTACTGTACAAGAATAAGGCTAATTATGCATGCATAATAGTTACCAAAGAAGTAAACAAAATAATGTATCTCACATCATAATTATATGATAAATTATGTGATAACTTATATGGTAATCATAATGGATTATCAGCATTGACAAAGTGGAGTGTGTCCAGGTGTAGGAGTCAGGATGCTGAAGGAACTATGCCTGTACATCTGTGAGCTGAAGCGAGGAAGCTGGGGTGTCGGGCCTGGGAAAACATCTCAATGAGAGACCAGCAACCACGTACTGAATGACTGAATGAGCTGATGGATAATCACGTATGAGGAAGTACCCGGAATTAAAGACACACTGTCTAGTCCAGGGCTTGCCATTTATCCGTTGTGCCATTTTGTATACATCACTTAATCTTAGTGAGTCCCAACTTTTTTTTTTTTTTTAAATATATTTTATTGATTTTTTACAGAGAGGAAGGGAGAGAGATAGAGAGTTAGAAACATCGATGAGAGAGAAACATCGATAAGCTGCCTCCTGCACATCTCCTACTGGGGATATGCCCGCAACCCAGGTACATGCCCTTGACCGGAATCGAACCTGGGACCTTTCAGTCCACAGGCCGATGCTCTATCCACTGAGCCAAACCGGTTTCGGCGAGTCCCAACTTTTCACCTAAAAAAAAAAAAAAGGGTGTGACAATCCCTCTAGGACTTTAAAGATGAAAGAAGATCAGGCCCTTAAAAATATTCTATAAAACATAACGTTTGTTTAAAATGCTAAACGGAAAATTGCTACCAAGTGAATGACTATTTTCTAAAGGTATACTACTATTAAGACAGGCTGCTTCATTTTCACTTGGCATCCACAGACTTCTTTTATGAATCTCTAGAAGGCAGAATTAAGGCCAGCGAGCGGAAACTCTAGGCGAGTTGTTTTTTATGTAAAATCGTAAGAGCCTTTTCAGAAACTAGAGCAGCCAACAACGGAGTGACAAGGGCCAAGTGGGAAAGCGAGCCCCATTGCTTGCAGTTTTGAAGACAAACTGAACAGAATGGAGATTCACCTGGGTGTCCATCAGCCTCTTTCAACACCACAACTCCGGCTTACCTCCTGGGTGTTGGCTGCTGTGGGCTGGACAGGAGGTTCGAGTGAAGTTGCCAGGGGCACAGATGGATTTATACTGTCTTCCTCATAACAGTCCCTTTTTTACAATAATCCCTCACATCATGACTTGGTTGTTATGCAGCATATAGCCTCGGGGCAGAGGGAAGCTGGCTTACACTGAAACCCAACCGCATCCCAGGCCACCCCAGCACTCAGCTCGGACCAAAGCCACTTTCCATGTGGTCACACACCGACTGCCCGTGGTGTTTTCGCTTACCGATCCGTGGTTTTGAACGGTCCCCAAAGACAGAGCCTAATCATTATATTGCTTTGCCACCTCTAGGTGCTGGTGATATTCTGGTGCAGAGATTCTTAAACTTTTTACAGATATTGTTGGCAGCTCGATGAAAGCTATGGCCGTCTTCCTAGAAAAATTCATGCTTATACACACACACAAAATTTTTCCATATAATTTCAAAATGTATTCATGGACTTTCTTCTGGGAATTCATATGCCACAGTTCTAGAACCACTTGACTGGGGGGCGGGGAGGGGGGCTTTTGCTTGGAAATGGAGCAGACGACACCGCCACCCAGTCCTCAGACTGTAAAGGAAACCAGGGGCCCACCAAAATACAACGCGCTGTCTCCAACATAAACTCCCATTTCCAGGGACACGGTCAAAGTCAGGTTACAAGCAGGCCACCGCTCCTAACAAAAGAATGACCACTGAAAAACACGTGAGTCCATCCCCACCGGAGTTATGCTCGCGACGTTAGCCTTTTCTTAAAACAGGTGAGCAAGGAAGTGGGAATAACTGGACCCCCGATTTTGATTTACGGCTTCTACAATCGACACTCTACATTTTTCTTCCCGGGATATGGACAACTAGCTGAGCTCAGAAGCAGACCCAACCCCCTTAAGCCAGATCGATTTTCACTGCCTTGGTTCACTTTTCCTTCTTTGCTTTGATGTTCTCCTCACGGTGGAGCTGGAAGGCTAAATTACAGGTATGCATATCCACACGTGAGGGGCTACAGACAGGAGGCCTTAATGATCACCGCGTGCCCAGGTAATTTGGCCTCATGATCAGAATCAGACATTTGAAAAGTTATTTCCAACCCGGGGCCATGTGCTTGCCTTTCACCCTTCCTCGTCAACGCAGAGCCACAGTTTGCAAAGGATCCGATTTCTTTGATTTTATTTTGTGGTTTCAAAGGTAGGAAAGAATTCCACCTAGTTTGAAATTACAGCTAACTGCAGGTAAAGAATGTTACTGTGTGTGCCTTGGTCCACGAGAGCCAAGGATAATATAGGGAAAATTAAAATGTCTGCACCAATTGTGGCCATTGTGTCTGGGTTCAGGTCTCATTAGGGAGCCAACCCGGTTGATGGATCTCTGTGTGTGGGCTCCGTGTCCCGAGTGAGGACCTAGTGAATGGGCTGGTACTGCCAGAGGGTGTGGGTGCCGGCACTGGATCTGAGATCAGGTTCAGAAAGTGAATTCTAAACTTAATGAGGTAACGGCCTCCATTTATTCTCAGTTCTTAAAACTCCACAGAGAAGAAAGGCTTGGGTGGGGCTGTGGGTAGGAAGCAGAAGCAGACTAACGCGTTCCCCTTACGCCTTGTAAACCCATGAGTCTCCCGACCCTGGTGCTGAATCCCAGGCTCTAAGCAGGTTGTGACCCAGGAGTTGATCAAGAAATCACCTTAGTAAGTCACAATCAGCTTTTATAACAGCGGTTCTCAACCTGTGGGTCACGACCCCTTTGGGGGTCAAATGACCCTTTCACAGGGGTCATCTAAGACCATGGGAAAACACATATATAATTACATATTGTTTTTGTGATTAGTCACTATGCTTTAATTATGTTCAATTTCTAACAATGAAAATATACCCTGCATATCAGATATTTACATTATGATCCATAACAGTAGCAAAATTAGTTGTGAAGTAGCAACGAAAATAATTTTATGGTTGGGGATCACCACAACATGAGGAACTGTAGTAAAGGGTCGCGGCATTAGGAAGGTTGAGAACCACTGCTTTATAAAAATACATATACAGCCCGGCCGGCGTGGCTCGGTTGTTGAACGTTGACCTATGAACCAGAGGGTCCACTGTTCTATTCCCAGTCAGGCACATTCCTGGGTTGCAGGCTCGATTCCCAGTGTGGGGTGTGCAGGAGTCAGCCAATCAATGATTCTCTCTCATCACTGATGTTTTTCTCACTCTCTCTCTCTCCCTCTTCCTTCTTCTCTAAAATCAATAAAAATATGTTTTGGGGGAAAAAACATATACAAGTACACATACATGCAAATATAAACAGATTAGAAAAAATCAGAATGCATCATAGGTAGTCAGAGTAGCACTATCCCATGAAACTTTTATTTTAATTACGTTTATGCATATATGTGTGCGTGTGTGTGTTTGTAAGTGTAAATGTATTATCATGGGGTGTTTGAAAGCCATCCTTTCATGTGACCCCGAAACTAACTCAATAAGAAGAGCAGGTGCCTCTCTTTCTCGGCATCTTACGCCCTTTCTGGTGTAAATACCACAGTCACTCATTCTGCAGTCATGCTGGTTCTTTCTAAGGAAGTTACTCCTGAATTCAGTAAGTTCAAATGACCACCATTCCCTTTTTCCCTTCCCCTCCTCCTTTCTCTGAAACTACTTCTGTTGATTAAAATCCAGTCTGCACTCCTAAGGCCACAGTCTGCCTACTCCAACAATCCCCTCCCTTCCTCCTTCCTCACTTCCTTCCTTTATTCCATCCTTTCTCTGTTGGAAGATTGGAATCAATATTGCAGAGTCAGGAAGAGGTAAACTGTGGTTGGAAGAAGAAATTGTAGAAGAAACGAGCAATTAAGGTGGATACAGTACTCCTCCCCTCAACACCTTGTACACACATTCCCATCCTGACCTTGTCATCTCACACCCTGATTACTGCCATAGTTGTTTTCCTGCTCAAAATCATCTGGGCTCCCATCACCTCCAGGTCAAATCTCAACTCCACAGTATGCCACTCTGGACCCTCCACAACCTTGGCTTTGACCTGTCTGGCTAAACTCACCTCTTGATGCTTCTCAACTTGAAGCCAACTCATTCCTCAGTCTCCTTGCCCAATGTTTCTTCACCCAGTCTTTCTTTCTCAACTCACAGAGATTGCTTCTCGATGTGAACACATACAAAGTGTTCTGTAGTGTTCTCAGGAGTTATGTGACGTTTCATGTGAATGTATCTGATCTCCTCAGGTTAGTGAATCAAGTGAAAGGCAAGTGAATCAAGATCTCTTACCATGCTTCTCTTACCTACCAAGATGCCATATGACACTAACAAGAGCTAACACTTCTGGAGCATTGCCCAAAACTGTGTTAGAATGTATGATTTAATTGGAATGTCAAACATGCATTATTTTATTACCTTCTCTACAGATGAGGAAATGGAGGAAAGAGAAGTTAAATCGAAGAGCTGTCTGTGCCTTTGGAGAGAGCCCGTGTTCTCACCCACTGTCCCAGAGCTTACAGAACAGTGGTTTTTCAATATTTTCAAGGTTTGCAGACTGCTTCAAGATTCAGATAAAAGCTATGGAACTTCTTTCAAAAAAATGCATGTATCTCACACTGTTTTCACTCATTTTCTGGGGGCATGGACCTCTGAGGTTCAGCTTTGGGTCTGAAGTGTCCATGGACGCAAGCTAGTCCTGTAATAATATTACATGCTATGCCATGTTCAAATAAATGGTTTAGGCAATGTCCTCCAGAATCAAGCCCCATTATCCAAGCAAACTTTTACAATATGATCCTAGAAACTGGAGACTTGGTGTGATGTGAATGGGTGATACCTATGTGTGTGCCTATCTTATCTACAACACTTGCAAGCAAGCCTTCTTTGTTTCAGCCTGTTCCCTAGTATAAAAATGATGAGTCTTATGAGGTGGATGGAGCAGTTGATTATTATTCCCACTCGACTGAGGAGGCAGCTAAGTTCAAAGGGGTTATTTGGGCTCCCCAAGGTCACACAAGGAACTCAACTCAGTTCTTTGCCTCTTCACTGAACCTTGTTGAAAACCAATATACTCAGACCAGAACCAGAACCACTAAGGGTAGATGATTGAACCAAGGCAAAGCTGACAGCAAAGAAATTGGAGTTTGATGTCAAAAACCATTAAGCCTAAGTGGTAACAGTGGTGCCTTAACGATTCCAGATGGCCGGCCCCCATCCTGTCACCTGCAGGGGATGGCTGTCGGGGTCGGCAGCCTGTACAGGACAGCGAAAGGGCCTTTGGAGAATGCAGAATGGCTCTCACGACACCTCTTGGTGGTCAGCTGGTCCATAAATGTCAACATGCCTCTCCATGCAAACTGGGTTTTGGGGTCAAAACTCACTGGTTTACTCCCTGTTCGAATTCTGGTGTAAAAAAAGTGTATTTAACCACCAGGAGAAAAGAAGGAATATCAGGGCAGTTTATTTATAGCTCACTCTGGCCTTTCAAAGTCCCTGTTTCCAGAGCCCCTTATATTTTCTGCCCCATGAATTCTTAATGAGTTCCAGTTGAAAGTGCTACAGTACCACATTCAGGCGATTTACTTTTTTTTAAAAAAAAAGGAGAAACGGGGGGAAAAAAGAAACCGAAAAAGTATGTTTCTCCCAACTACTGGGACTTGTAGCTGATAGAGCCTCCCCCTTTTTTCCTCCCTCTCGGCAAATGTTGGCAAAGAACGCCAGCAGTTGGACAGGCCTGCTGTGCTTTTAAATCCTTTTAATCCTCTTTATAGTAACAGAAACATTTGAGGCTGATCTTTGAAGACTCTGCTTTGCGCTGGGCACCTGCAGCTCTGGGCTCAGTGCTGACAAACACCCCAGCTGAGCCCGACACAGCTGGGCAGGCTCAGGGCCGGCCAGAGCCCTCCCCAGGAATGAGGGGTCCCTCTTCCCCTCTGACCTCGCCTTCCCCAGCTTAAACCTGCGCTGGCAGAGGCGCCCTTGCCCTCTGACCCTCCCCAAACGGCTCCATGAATCACAGGAGGCCTCATAAAAATGATTTCCTGATATGTCAGGAAGGAGAAAAAACGGAGTTGATGCTAGTTTGGAAATGGCTCCGGTCACTAACAAAACCTCCTTCTTTTTATTCAGTTGCTAGAAAAATTGATGATCTAGGATGAAAGCCAAAGTTTTCTCCCAACCATGTAGAAAAAAAGGGACTTTATTCGCTCTCCTCTTTTCCTCAAATAATGAAACAAAACCAGGGTTGTCCACAACCTCTCTGCTATTAATTAAAACCTGCTCACACACAATTAGATGTTTACACCTCTCAAGGTAGACATTGTATATGCTCCTTACCATTTAAATCTTAGTTGCTCTATTGGCAATATCCGAGAGAGGTTAAAAGGCCTTATTTCACTGCAAACCAACTTTATGTTAAAAAAAAACCACATACTTATCTAAAGCATACCCACATGTATTAATATTAATTTGCAAAATGATTCAAGGTAATATTTTTAGATGGAAAGACACACTATTATATGAATTAATATTGATTTGCAAAAATGATTCACTATAATACTTTTAGATGGCAAAACACTCTTCAGATGAAAAGAAATAGGTGCAGATTTTTAAAGAGAAATATCGAGTGTATATATGAGAAACTTCTTAACTTTGGGTCTTGTCAGGTTATTCAAACTCCACTCTTTGAAACCAGAGACACACATGTGCCCAGCTGTGGTGGCTCAGTGGTTGAGCGTTGACTCATGAGCCAGGGGGTCACGGTTCGAATCCCAGTCAGGGCACATGCATGGCTGCAGGCTCGGTCCCCAGTGGGGGGCATGCAGGAGGCAGCTGATTGATGCTTCTCTCTCATCGCTGTTTCTATCTCTCTCTCCCTCCCTCTCTGAAATCAATAAAAATATATTTTTTTAAAAATAAGAAACAAAACAAAAGGACATACATGATACTGAGCACAGAAGAACCCAAGCATATATAGTGTGTCTCAAGTTACTTTGTGGAGAAGGGGGTATATTCTTAGATTTTTCTTAGCCTAATTATGGTGTTTGGATTCAGTTAATAGCCACTCGTCCATTCTGGTCTCTGAGGCCCAATCCAAACCTGAGCATGGACTCCAACTGTCCACTCCATCAACCCTTCAAACCCATCACCAACGTTGCTGCTGCCTGAAATTGATCCTTTTTCCCCTCTCCCCGTAAAAAAAAAAAGTCCCCCCTCCGTTTGAATGACTTCCATGTCTCCCACAGACCTTCCTAATCCACCATCTGAACGAACACCTGCTCACTGACACCGGGTGTAGGTCGCAGTGTTTTTTCAGAGTGAGCTGATGGCCATCTTAAAATATGCATTTTGACAAGCAGGGCCAACTGGCCGTCCCCCTGCCTTCAGATCCCCTGCTTCTCTGCTGTCTGCTTATTCTGTGGAGCCAAGAAAAGAAACAAGGAGAAACGGAACGCGGCAAGCACAGGCTCTTGCTTTGGTAACCACAATATTGCTATTTTCTGGCGCTGCTGACATAGATGAAATGCAAAGGTTTCGCTTCTAAGATGAAAGCCAAGGTTTTGTCCCAACCAAGTAGAAAAAGAGATCATTATTCGCTCTCCTCTTTCCCTCAAATAATGGAACAAAACCAGTGTTGTCCACAACCTCTGAGAGCTATAGCCATTTTCCAATTGCTTCTTTCACCCAACAAAGGGGCAGGTTGGCATTGATACTGAAAGCATTAGGCTATTCTCAAATTCCATTACAATATTTCTTTTTCAGATTGTGCCGAATCTCAGTATTTTTATTCTATTTACCTAGGAGGGGAAAGAGGCCTATTTTATTTTCCCTCATTTTCCTTTCTCATGATCACTTACTTCCTAGGGTGATGGGTGGGATGAGTAATGTAGTGAAGTAAGAAGAATGTGTTTTTTGACAGGAAATCTAAGAAATCTAAGTTTAGGCCACTCCATAGAATGTAACTCAGTGAACTTGAATAAGCTAATGCATGCTTATTCTCAATTTCTGCATCTATAAAAGTATAATGGGTTAGATTGTATCTAAAGTATTTTCAAGGTTTAAACTTATGTTATCCTAAAAAATTAAAATTTGATTGAAAAGGGGGGGAAATAATGAATCTAGACACAATAGAGATCACAGATAGAACATATATACATGTATTTATATTTTTGTGTGTGTATGTATATTTGTGCCTTTACCATATTGTAAAAGAAAATACTTTATGAGGTGACTTACTTTAATCCCACAAGATAAAATTAAAATTTAGAATAAACTGAAGTGATATAATAAGGATAGCCAGGGAGAGGGCATACTCAAATTCACTGAATACAATAACAGGAGACAATGTCTGGGGACCAGATGCGAGGCTTGGGATTTGGTGTATTAATGGCAAGGATAACAGCATAAGTAATGGGCCCAGAGCTGGCATGTGCTGGTGGAATGGTCTACCCAAGTCAATCCAGAAGCATCTATTAGATGGACGAGAGGAAAGTACTGTCCTTCTCTGCTTGGAACCCCTTGAGCCCAAACACGCAAGTGTTAGGAAAAAGAAAACACAGCTGATATGATCAGAGAAAGCATTTGCTATAGGAACACAGAGTGAGTTTCCTCCGTCTGTAAGCTGTCTGGTTGGGAGGAGTACGTAAAGCAGTGGTTCTCAACCTCCCTAATGCCGCGACCCTTTAATACAGTTCCTCATGTTGTGGTGACCCCCAACCATAAAATTATTTTCGTTGCGACTTCATAACTGTAATGTTGCTACTGTATGAATCGTCATGTAAATATCTGATATACAGGATGTATTTTCATTGTGACAAATTGAACATAATGAAAGCATAGTGATGAATCACAAAAACAATATGTAATTATAGATGTGTTTTCCGATGGTCTTAGGTGACCCCTGTGAAAGGGTCGTTCGACTGCCAAAGGGGTCGCGACCCACAGATTGAGAACCGCTGCCTTCACACAGAGGGAGTGCAGGTAGGAACCCCAATGACACCTGGATGGTTTCCTGCCACACCCCCGCCCCCCCCCCCCGACCTGCTAACACCTGAAAACGTTCTCATGTTTGCTTTGATGGACTTTTTGCCTCTCTTACGAGAGAAACAGGAATGGTGCACTCCAGAATGACTTCAGTTTGTAACAACCGCTAGCAAGAGTGAAAATTCCCTTTAAAATTACATTCAGAACGAAAGAAAAAAATTGAGAGCCTTCATACTAAAGGTATATCCATATAACTTTAAGAAATATACCACTGCCCTAGCTGATTTGGCTCAGTGGATAGAGCGTTGGCCTGCGGACTGAAGGGTCCTGGGTTCGATTTCAGCTAAGGGCACATGCCGGGGTTGCGGGATCCATCCCCAGTGTGGGGCATGCCGGAGGCAGCCAATCAATGATTCCCTCTCATCACTGATGTTTCTGTCTCTCTTCCCCTCTCCCTTCCTCTCTGACATCAATAAAAATGTCTTAAAAAAAGAAATATACCATAAAAAGGCAGTTTCTTAATTCCACTTTTGCTTTATATTTTGCCTTAAGGAGAATAATCTTCAAATTAAAAGACATCTACATCACTGTGGTTCAAAGAACCGTGTGAGCAAAAACACTTCCTCTACCACACGTTTCTCTACCACATGCCTGTGGCTGGTGTGCAGAGAAATGAGAGGCGATATGGCCGACTCCTGACAGCAGCTGGTTGGTCCTTCCTTCCCTCGAAGGAGATCACTCACGCATGCCTGGACCCTGACTTTTTTATCAGTAGCCTTGCCAATCAATGGAAGATTATATAGAAAGCAGACGTAAAACCTGTGGGTGAGACCAAAAGGGGGGTGGGGGGAATACCTAAGGAGCTAGTTATTTCAAGACTGATGGTGATGGAGGGATAGTTAACTTGGGGTGGTAAACACACAGTTGATGTATGTAGAACTGTACACCTAAAACCTACATAATTTTATTATCCAATGTCACCCCAATAAGTTTCATAAAAAGGAATGTTTTTAAAAAGACTGGACAAAGCTTGAATGATAGGACCCAACTAGCAGCATAAAATTCCAAAGACAGCCTTAACCAGTTTGGCTCAGTGGATAGAGTGTCAGCCTACAGACTGAAGGGTCCCAGGTTCGATTCCGGTCAAGGGCATGTACCTTGGTTGCGGGCACATCCCCAGTAGTGGGTGTGCAGGAGGCAGCTGATCGATGTTTCTCTCTCATTGATGTTTCTGACTCTCTATCCCTCTCCCTTCCTCTCTGTAAAAAAAAAAAAAATCAATAAAATATATTAAAAAAAATAATTCCAAAGAGATAAATATAAAACCTTCCTACTTGGCCTCAAAAAGAAAAAGTCATCCGGATAAGCTGCGGCATGAGGGAGAGGTGAATTAACAGCAATGTCCATGGAGAGGTGAAGGGTTTCTAGTTCACTTCAAGTTCAAGGTGAGTCAAGTGTGTCATAACTGGACATCACGCTTGACCTCACATGGGAGACAGCCGAAGGGCTTAGGCTGCTTAACCTTGGAAACAATGAGGAGAAATCAAGTGTGAAAGGGGGTTATACTTATTCCATGTTGCTCCAGAGACAAAAACGAAGAAGGGAGGGTAGAAATCAGAGAAAGGCAGATGCTGGCTCAGAGTAAAGGAGAACTTTCTAATTATTCGAGCTGGACAAACGTGTCCCGTGAGGGTGTGAGCTCCCAGTTCTCGGAGTTGTCTGAGCCGGAGCTGAATGAAATTCTGCAGAGAGAGCATGGAGGGGCTTTTCATGTGGCGTGAGAGAAACAGAGAATTTGGACTGAGAGCTCCACATTCTCTTGCAACTCAATTGTTCTAGGACCCTGAATTTGTTGCTGATTTTTTTAAAAATATATTTTATTAATTTTTCACAGAGAAGAAGGGAGAGGGATAGAGAGTTAGAAACATCGATGAGAGAGAAACATCGATCAGCTGCCTCCTGCACGCCCCCCAGTGGGGATGTGCCTGCAACCAAGGTACATGCCCCTGACCGGAATCGAACCTGGGACCCTTAAGTCCGCAGGCCGACCCTCTATCCACTGAGCCAAACCGGTTCGGCTGTTGCTGATCTTTAATGGCACTGTTAATGGACAGGGAGCACCCAGAAGCAGAAAGAGAAATGCCACAGGCCCTGGAGGGCCTCTTAAAGGATATACGTCTCTGAATTATGGAAATTGGCGATCCTTACTCAGCATCCTTCAAAATTTCTGCTCAACTGTGAGTGCTTGGAAGGAAATGGAAATATTTGCTACCCGAACACACCTATGCTTACGACCAAGCAAAGAAAGCCAAGGAGAGAAAAAGACTTGGAAAATCTCCTTACGGAGGAAAAAGGAGAAACTTGGACACGTCGGAGGAAAGGAGAGACGGCAAAAAGGAGACCACACTGTGCCTGTATCCACCTTTGCTCCTCCCTGTTCCCTACTCACTGTTGTTCTGGATGCGTCTAATTGCTTCTCCTCTGGGTTCAATCAACGGCTGACCACATCTGTGCGATGGGAAGCATACGTCATCCTGGTTTTGGAATATAGGCAAGTATGCACTTAGTTCTGCTGCAAGCCAGAAGGTTGCTCAATGTTGAGGGCCTCCACTGTGGAGAGCCAGAAACCCGGGAACAATGCTATCAGGATGGGAGCTGTGAGATGAGGAAGATTAGATTGTTGTCATTCCACATGCCTGTGGGTCATTTCCTTGACCTTTTCAAGAGGGTGTCATCCCACCCATAAAGCAGAACCTCCCACAAATTATGGAAGTATCTTTATCTATGAAACCTCCTCCTTTGAACACCTCAAAGTACTTCACCTAATTAACAAATGAGCCTTCACAAATTGCCTAGGGAGATGGTAATGACTACTATTATAGTCATGTGGCATAGGAAGAAATCTGGAGGGTGATACATCAAGCATAAATAGAAGGATCTAAAACAGAGAGTAGAAGTCTCCTGAAACCCAGTTTAAAACCATGTCATAGACCATTGAGACTTTCCTGAACACAGTTTTATACAAGTGATGGACCCGAAACAAATCCATTAGAGGCCTGACATAAAGTCAGGTGGAGAGATTTTGAAATGACAGTAAAATAAAATGCCCACTTTATTTGGCCAAAATACCTTTGAAACTTACTACAATATAAGCTTCAAATGCTCTGGCTTCTTAGAAAAAGAACATTTAAAAATTGGTCTGATTATTACCTCCTTTGGGTTTACAAGCAATGACATAAAATTGGCAATGAACCTATCTACCACCAGATTTTGGCTTTAAATACCAAATACACTTAAAAATAATAAGAAAGATAAGGGTAACCATCTGCCTTCTATATAACAACATTAATCAATTATAAGATATAACTAATGGAATTCCCCATTTACAATAGTAACACAAAAATAAAATACCCAAGAATAAATAAAACAATAAATATTAAAAACTATATAATACAAAGTTTTAAAACCATATGGAAAGACACAAAAATAGACTTGAATTAGTGAGAAACCATACTAGGGTCTTGAGTTTTTTAGAAAACCAACATCAAAAAGATGCAATTATCCTTTAATCAATTTTTAAATACTATAAGACTACAATTAAAAATACTAACATTTTTTTGCAGTTGACTGAAGATCTTTGTAAAATTAGGAAAAAAATATATAATCATCAAAGAATATTCAAATGCAAGAATGGAGTTCTAGTATATTTTCCCCCAAGAACAGCGTGAGTCATTGTCCTCACAAATACCTCACCTGAAAATCATTTTCATGGGCTTTACTTTTTAAAGCCCAGGGCAGGAATCTAAGAAAAAAAAATATTTTAAATGGAGTTGGGTAAAAGAAGGGGAAAACAATAGGCTATTGTATTGATTTGATATGATTGTGAGACACCAATGCTATGCTTTGAAGTGGGGGCAGAGAGTAAATGTAGCTGAATGAACATAGCTGTAAAAGTGAGCCAGAAACTGAAGGCCCAGGGAGAGGAGCGCCATTCATCTCATGCGATTGGCTGAGTTGCCTACACAGGCAGTTTGAGGACTGGGTATCTATGTGGAACTTTGAGTCACCAAAGGGAACGTGGGGATAGCTCTGGGATTGTGCTGGAGGAATTCATTTCCAAATGGGCCAAAAAAGGAAGTGAGAATGTATAGAGGTACATTTCTCCCATAACTTGAAGTCAGCCATGTGCCACAATTAACTTCTGCCCTCTTCCAGCCCCTTCTCAATCTACTGTCATGCTTCTTTCTACAAGGGCTGGTGTGTATGTGTATGTAGGGGGAGAAGAGGGGAAAAGACATTTCCAGTGAGAGAATAATCAAGCATTATTAGTAACAATGCAATTCACTTTAACAGTAAAGAATTGTCAGTTATCTTAGACAATTAACAATGAACTCCAAAACAAAAACAGCTGAAAATTGCACTGGAAATTACTTATGATTTGGAAAACACTTTTTCTAAATAAAAATGTAATTGACACTGGGGGGTAGAGGAGGCCAGGGGATTGTCAAGGGCGGGGGGGAAAAGAAAGGAGACATATGTAATACTCTTTGTAATACTTTAAGCAATAATAAAAAAAAATGTAATTGTCCTTTACTCATACATATACATTTTTAAATTTGGACAGAAATCTTCATCCAGAAACGACGAAGGTTTACTGAAGCAGAAAACCCTGGCGAGTTTCAGTACATAAGGACTGATTTTAGGCAAATAATTCCATGTGTCTCCATGATGGCTTTATTTACTAGCCATGAGCCAAGGATACTGAAGAGCAATCCATGTTTTCCCTTTCCATGTTTTGTTCATCTCTCTGGTGAAAGGATTTTGAACTACTATTTAGCACCGGGCAGGATGCCAGAGTTCAGGGGTTGGCCAGGAAGGATGGGAACCCTCCTTAGTCCAGGGGCTCCCAGTAACGAGCAAATGCAAACAAAGGAGGATGAGAAAAGGGTGGAGGTTGGCTGTGGGCTGCTGGCTTTCTGTGTTTCTATTTTAGATCCCTCGCACGGAATCATTAGGGCGGATGCCATTTCTACACGATTATGAAGTTCATCAGAAATGGGACTTGCATTTGATTCTCTTTCCACCTCAGCAAGCCCTACACTGAAGCTTAATGGGGAAAAAAAAAGAGGCCTTAGCCCTTTTTGTGAAAACATTATCTAAAGGTGTAGCTCACACTGCACTTTGCCAGCAAACACAGAGAAATGAGCATGAAAAAAAAAAAAAAAAAAAACCAGAGTTCAAGATCATCCAGGTCTCCTTTGCAGGAAATATTATCATATGAATGTCATTGCTATGAAATGTTAAATATCTTCTTTTGCCTTTACTGAAACTACATTCTTCATTCTTTTAAAAAATATATATATACTTTTATTGATTTCTGAGAGGAAGGGAGAGAGATATAGTGATAGAAATGTCAATGAGGAGAGAGAATCATTGATCGGCTGCCTCCTGCACGCCCCCTACTGGGGATCAAGCCTGCAACCCGGGCATGTGCCCTGACTGGAATCAAACTGTGACCTCCTGGTTCATAGGCTGATGCTCAACCACTGAGCAACACCAGCCGAGGTATATTCTGCACTCTTACTGCCTGTCTTCTTCTCTGATGTTCCCTCTGTTTTCTTGCTGCTTCCAGACCCTACGCACATACATCCCCACAAAGGGCATCATTTAGTTCATGATTCCGTAGGTAGCCACTACTTCTCAGCTCCAACTTCTAGATAACTCCCAAACTCAACTCACATGCAGACCCTGACTCCTCTTCTGTGATTCAGACTCATATTTCCAATTAGCTGAGATTTCAACGTACAGGCCCTGTTGACCTAGATCGACCTTGTTCAAAACACCTTAGATCAGCGGTTCTCAACCTGTGGGTCGCGACCCCTTTGGGGATCGAACGACCCTTTCACAGGGGTCGCCTAAGACCATCGGAAAACACATATATAATTACACATTGTTTTTTGTGATTCATCACTATGCTTTCATGATGTTCAATTTGTAACAATGAAATCGGGGGTCACCACAACATGAGGAACTGTATTAAAGGGTCGCGGCGTTAGGAAGGTTGAGAACCACTGCCTTAGATGAAACATTCAGGTGCTGTTCCTTTCATAAAAGGCACGAGTATGTAGCTACAGATGTCCTGAATCGGCTTTTATAATCACAACCCAAGTGTCTGTGACCTGCAGGCCCCCAACCCCCAAACATCTGGAATAGGAAAAGGGGAGAAAGGCTGGAAGCCTCATCTCATATAAAGTCCCTCTTGATATTTCCAAGGACTCCTGAAGAAGAGGGAACAGGTGGGGCGGAAGGGGAGGCTGTATTTCCACTAGTCACCTCGCCTCGTCATCTTGTGCTCCAATTTCCTGCTTTGTTTAAATTCTGAGCCTGACGGGCGGCTTTCTCCCTTATGGTGCCCATATGCCAATGACTCCCAGATTTCATCTCTGCTGAGAGCTCTGGGATACATTTTCTAAATGCGTTTTCAACACTCAACTTGGATATCTGATAAGCGTCTCAAACCTAAAATCCACAAAACAAGACTCTTCCCCCACAGCACACCTGTTTCTGTAATGCTTCCCAGCTCTGAAAACGGCACTACCATGGACCTAATTCTTTGAGCTGAAAATCCAGGAGTCACCTTTGATTTTTCTCTTTCCCATACGCCAAGCAATCTGTCCACTCTATTTTCAAAGTGTATACTGAATCCAACCATTTCCCAACCCCGCCCGTAACATCATAATCTCTCACCTGGACAACCACAATAGCCTCCCATTGTCTATTGTGTTACTATTTGCATGTTGGCTAGCCTTCTGCATTATAATCGCTTCACAAAAGTCACCATGATTCTCCAAAAACATAAGACGATCTATGTCACTTCTGGACTCAAAACTGACCAGTGGCACCTCTCCGAATACTTTAGGACAGTTGGCAAGTCCTCTGTGACCTTATCAACACCCACTTCTCTGTCTTTATCTTTGATCATGTTCTCCATTGTCTCTGGAAGCTCCTGCCATCACCAACCCCTTCTTCCTTTAACACAACCGGCTCTTTCCATTTCGGAGCATTCGTCCTTGAGGTTAGTTTCTGCGTGGGATGCTCTGCTACCAGTTTTTTATTGTCTGTGATTTAGTTTAGAATTCTTCAACATGACACGACTATTTGTGATTAATTTTAATCCATACTATGAGAGTTGCTGGCGGTTAAATTGCCCTCAATTGGAATATACACTCCTCACTCATGGTCTCTTTCCTTAGTCCTTCATTTCTTTCTTTACAGAATTGATGATGACTCTAAATTATGTGATATACATGTTTACTTTTGCATTGTTTGCCCTCTTCCCTCACTCCGTGGAGGCTCATGAGGGTGAAGTTCCTACTGCCTGGCGCACAGCAGGCACTCAATATGTTTGTGGATTAAATAAACATGTGGCACTTATTCCACTGTTTGAAACATCACTTTTCTCATTTGTAAAATACAAAGAATAACAAGATTAGAGAATGCCCCTGAATACTTAGTATTCTTTCTATTTATCTGTAGAGCAACTCAGCTGTCTTTTTACTTGGCCCACCTTGGCTAAACCCTGAGGGAGCCTCATTGTACATATCAAATATTCAGCTTGACAGCTGTATATGTCAAAAAATTTTATACCTTTAAACATTTTCAATCTATGTTAGATATAGATATATTTATATGGATTCTTATGTATGTTACACATATATGTATTAAAATACTCTACATTATTTTCTATATGCACAACTAAATCAGATATGGTAATGTTGAGATGGCAGCACTGGTACGCCCATAATCAGACTGCTTAGGCCCAGATTAAAATAACAGGCATCTTGCATAATTTTGGCTTTTTGACTATAAAGCTCTGAGTGTCTGCCACATCCACATCCCCCTTTTGAGGCGCTCTTTACATGTAGGTCACAATATGACTGAAGAATTGGTCCAGAGCTGATTGGGCACAAACCAAAGTCAACTGCCAAAACTGGCCAGTAGCCTATTAGGTGAGATAACGTGAGAGCTTGGGAAACTCATTCATTCTCTTGGATTATCAGTGGCTGACCCCCCAGGAACTCTAGGGAGCAAGAACTCATACAGTATCTCTTGGGAATATAAAAAAAGAGACAGAGAAAGAGTTGAGAAGCAACGACCAAGTAACTAAGTCATGATAACGGTCAATTTAAAAGTAGGAAGGCGTGACCAGAGCTCCTGTTGACCACTAAGGCTACTATCAATTCAGAACTATGGTTATATTCAGTTTTCTGGGAGGCCTGGCCTTTTCTCTTTCTTCCCAGATGACCTCATAATGAACTCCCATTTGTCAGGGTAAGCAGAGGGCAACATTCTTCTCTGCACCTAAATTAGGCCATAAATGATGGTCTAGTTCATGGCTAATAAATAGGGTCTTTTTATGTTCCAGAGTCCTTTACTATTCAGGGGCACAGACTAATCAAGATTTCTTACATTTCACTTCCAAGTATATAAGCATTGTGACCTCCCAAGTCAACCTAGGACCCAACTAGGACAAGGATTCCCAAAGCACCATACATATGACCTAGAGAATGTAGACTGCTTACCCCTCTTCCCTTCCCAACACACAGAGACACACAAAAAGTCTTGGTAATTGTATTCAGCTTTCAAAAAAACAAAACAAAACAAAACAAAAAAACTCTGGTAGCTTATCCCAAACCACTTTGGTTTGTGGGTATGTTTTGGAGGGTCGGGGGACATACTCATCAACTGTGTAATATCTGTATTTTTTTTTATTGCTTAAAGTATTACAAAGGGTATTACATATGTGTCCTTTTTCTCCCCCCGCCCTTGACAGTCCCCTAGCCTCCCCTACCCCGCAGCGTCTTATGTCCATTGGTTATGCTTATATGCATGCATACAAGTCCTTCGGTTGGAGATCTGTATTTTTTTTTACCTTACTTTTATATTGCTATTTTTACTTTTTTCTTCTTTCCCAAGACCAGCTAACTGCCCATGGAAATCCCTGATAATTAAGTTTCTTTGCACAAAAATGGAGGTGTCTGCCTTGAAGACATGGAATGCTTTCCTCTACCTCCCGGAGAGAGATACCACACTTCCTACAACTCCAGCTTAATCATGGTACCAATTGGAAAGGGAACACTCCCATTCTTTGAGCAGATCACTTCCTTTCTCTGAACACCATTTCTCCTTTGCAATTAATGATTCAGGAAATCATTTTTCATGGCTACAGTTACTTATTATTTCCTATGACTGAGTGGCATATCCCGAGATAGCACATCATTAGGAATCAGAGAGTAACCTTCACCGAAGCTAAGGTCACAATCTTCAGTTTCAGGCAGAGCTCTTGGTTATGAAAGCAGTTTGATTCATTGTGGGGCTGGGGTGGAGTCCACCCCGACTCTACATTGGAAAAGCTGTTACCAGCTGGCCCTCTACACGTGATAACAATGCTGACGATGACAATACCAGTGGTTCCACAGCTGCATAGAGAAGCCATATCTTTCCTTCCAAAGCCCTTTCCCACCCCAGACTGGATGGTAAAGCAGAAACATCTTTTGAGGCCGATGTTCATTAGTAAATAAATATCTATTAATAGATGCCACAGAAGGAGGAATGTAGGACCATGTTGTGAGACCACGTCATTACTTTGGATACTTTCAGCACCTCTAAAACTTTTTTGTGTTTTTTCAATTATTACTACCTTCTCCTAATCCTTAAGTCAGGGCCTTTGTGGATATTAGCCCATGTAGCCAACATCCTGGGGTAGTTGGAAGAAACCTCATTTTGCAGGTGAGAAAACAGAGACCAATATCAATTAGACAACTTGCTTGAAGGCATCCAGATAATTAAGAGACAGAGGTGTTTTGCAAACCCAGGTCTGGTTCCTCTGATTCCAAAGTCCAACCTCTTAAACGCTGGTTCATGGGTCGATGCTCAACTCACTGAGCCACACCAGCCGGGCAAGGGCAAGGCCATTTTCTTTAATATATATATTTTATTGATTTTTTTTACAGAGAGGAAGGGAGAGGGATAGAGAGTTAGAAACATCAATGAGAGAGAAACATCAATCAGCTGCCTCCTGCACACTCCCCACTGGGGATGTGCCCGCAACCAAGGTACATGCCCTTGACCAGAATCGAACCCGGGACCCTTGAGTCCGCAGGCCGATGCTCTATCCACTGCGCCAAACCGGTTAGGGCACAGCCATTTTCTTTCAGAGCCACAGGTCTGGTCCGGCGGCCCTGCTGCAAGAGCAGGAGTCATGGCCCAGCTGCGACAAGCACAACGCTTTGGCATCCAGCTCCTGCAGCTGCCAGAGAGCATTAAACAAAGTGACTGAAAGCAAAGGAAAGGCAACAACAGAAATGCCAGCAGCGGCAGCGGCAGCAAGAGGCAGGGCCCAATTACTACTGGTGGAAGTGTGAGGAAAATTAGAGCTGGTGATGGTTCAAGGTTATGTTGAAATTCCAAAGCAGTGGGCTTGCATAACCAAGAAACATGGAAATTAAAGTATTACTGATGTTCACACTGTTTATTTCAGGACCTCGCTTCCCGTCCTACTTTGTCTCGACAAGCTTCAGTCCAGTCACACGCTAACCACCACAGAGAAAGGGGGGGAAATGGAGATGCGTGTGGGTGTTAAAAAATGCACATAAATTAAGAATAGGAAAAATCTCTGGCAATGCCCATTCACATTATGTGGAAATGAAGCAAACCGCCATCATTAGCAGATCCCAATAACTTTAAAACATTTTTCAGGCAATGGGTTTCTGAATTCACCTGCCAAAGCAGTGATAACTCCTGAACCATCCACAATAACAATGGTTATCTTTATGGAGCATTTCTTATGTCCCAGACAGACACAGACACAGCGAGTCCTCAAAATAACCTTACAAAGAAAGCATAGTTATCACCCTTTGGTAGCGGAGGGGATGGAACTTACCAAACTGAAATAACTGGACCCAGAAACAAAGCTACAAAGAAGAACAAACAAGATTTGAACCCCGGGCTGACCCTCTGACGGGAAGCCAGAGCTCTAAGTCACATGTCCTTTCTCCCCATGTACTGCTGCCCTCTAGCTACCACTACCCACCCACCTTGTCCAGCCCTTCCCTCCCCTGAGCACTCCTTACAGTTCCATAAATGCCACATCTGTGCTGATGACTAACTGCCCAGCTTTACTTTTCTCAGATTAAAGACTTCAAAAAAAATAAAAATGGAACTCCCATTTGACCCTGTGATCCCACTTTTAGGAATATATTCCAAGAAACCAGAAATACCAATCAGAAAGGATATATGCACCCATATGTTCATAGCAGCACAATTCACCATAGCTAAGATCTGGAAACAGCCTAAGTGCCCATCAGTAGATGAATGGATTAGAAAACTGTGGTACATCTACACGATGGAATACTATGCTGCTGTAAAAAAGAAGGAACTCTTACCATTTGCAAGGGCATGGATGGAACTGGAGAGCATTATGCTAAGTGAAATAAGCCAGTCAATGAAGGAAAAATACCACATGATCTCACTCATTCATGGATAATAAAGACCATTATAAACTTATGAACAATAATAGATACAGAGGCAGAGCTGCCTCAGATTGTCAAACTGCAGCGGGAAGGCCGGGGAGGGTTGGGGGGCAGGATGGAGGGGGGTAAGAGATCAACCGAAGGACTTGTATGCATGCATATAAGCATTACCAATGGACATAAGACACTGGGGGGTAGGGGAGGCCAGGGGATTGTCAAGGGCGGGGGGGTGGGGGGGGAAAGGACACATATGTAATACCCTTTGTAATACTTTAAGCAATAAAAAATAAATAAATAAATAAAAATAAAGACTTTAAGTTATCAAAGCAGAAGAAGCAACCCCAGCTCACCCCCCCACGTATCTGATGAGAATGCCACCCCAGTATGTTTGCACTTGACGCCAACAATGTTTGTTTGCCTTTTACAGAGCAGAGCAACCCCACAGACTCCCAACTAAGGCTCCTGTTCACCGTGCTCCCTTGTCAACTGTAGATGGCAAATAAAACATTTTACATCTGGGTACTGAAATTTGATGTCACTGGGTTCCTTTAACCCCAAGGACAGGACAAAAATGACTGTCCCTCTCCATCACAGACAACGTGGGGAGGGTCTGGGAGTGTGACAGAGGGTAGATATTTTTTATGCCTCATCCTTTAAGGATATGGATAAAAGACCATAAAATCGAGGCCTTAAGTAATATGATCACTTTTTTAAAAAATCAGGAATTTTGTGAAGATTTGCTAAAATGAAAAAATGTAAGCAAGTTCATTGGAAAGCTTATACAAATTTCAGAGTTCAGTCTGAATAAACAATATTTGTGGAAATTTTTATACTTTCTGATCAACTGAGAAAGACTGTAGAAAAGAGTTTTGTGCCAGAGATAACACTCAATGTTCACCACCTTTGTTTCCTATTCCTCATTCCTGAAAAATGAAAACTATATTTTTCAACCCCTGGAAGGTAGGTGATGGCATATGCTGAGCCCTGGCAAATAAATTTGAGTTCTAGCAAATAAACTGTACATAGAAGAGGTGCTTTTCAGAAAAGTACCCCCTTGTAAACTGTGAATGATTATTTTATTCATCATTGATTTTCCTAACATGAGTACCATACCTTTCCGCCCTCCAAGTCCCCGTGAGGCACCCTATATTTTTTTCCTCACAATTTAAATTATTCTAGACATTTTATATCTCTCCACTCTATACTGTTAAGACTTAAAACTTTTAGTCAACCCAGTTAGACCTTTGTATAAGTGTTTTGTTTCATTTTGGAACAGGGCCTACCTGCTTTCCCTCTCTATAACCTAGGCGTCCTCCTTCCAATTGAAGGAGCCCGATTGATATAGCTAATGTTATTGCAAACAATCCAACATCACTAGACGAGCCATGACATATCTTTCACTGATAACTTTTATTCATTTACTAATAAAACTATTCAGCTCCTACCATTTACAAACCCAGTTTTACTCCTCTCTTCAATAGATGAAGGTAGAGGACCACCTCTGTTTATATATTCAAACTGTTAGTAAGAGATCAACCGAAGGACTTGTATGCATGCATATAAGCATAACCAATGGACACAAGACACTTGGGGTGGGGGGGATGTGAGGGCATGTGCCAGGGGTAGTGGAGGCCAGGGGGAGGACAATGGGGGAAAAAGGAAACATATGTACTACTATTTGTAATACTTTAAACAACAGAAAATTTTAAAAAAATACCCAATGTCTAGAAAATGACATAACATTGTCCAACCTTACACACTGGCATCATATACTTTAACTTATAAAAAAAATTCTCAAAGGCAAGTTGGGGATTTGGCAATCGCCCAGAGTCTCTGATGGGTTCAGAACCTCAATTCTCCCTTCTTCACTAGCTTCCTGCCATGTAAGACGAACAGAGACTTTGCTCCCGTCGATCTCCTGTCTCTCCCTCCATTCTTCCATTTTCTCCCTGTCCTTTCTGGTTCTCAGCTCTGGCTGGTTGTCAGCTCTGCTCCCCACGGCTCCCTCCTGGTTATTAGAGGTTCTATTTTACAGTGAAGAGAAAAGAAAGCGAGTCTGCCCTCGGGGTGTGGGACCAGTGAGACAGATCTGTCCCTGACTAGGCTCATTATTCCGCTGGCATTGTGCCGGAGTCTGCACCCTGCTCATATTCTCACCTGGCGTGTGGTCCCAGCTGATGGAAGAGAGGAGAATGAGCCAAAACCAAAGCACTGTGACACCTACCCCAGGTCTGGCACAAGGTACAATGGAAAATGGTGAATGAAAACTCAGCCTGGTGGGAAGCCAGGTGTACATACAAATACTTTTTTATCTACAAATAATTTTAACCTGCTTTGGAATTGATCAGAGGAGCAATATTTCCATCACCATCAAATCAAGTGTCTGGTAAGGAGTAGTAACTGCTACTCTGCCTGGAGGGTTTCAGGCAAGTTTTTAACACGAAGATATGGCATTTGGATTGACTCTCACCTGAAGCCCTCAGCATAAGCCACTGGAGCATCCATGCCCCAACTCTCTCATTACATGACTGACAACTATTCAAGGGAGTACTAACTACAGAAATCTTCATGTTCACACTTTCTGTGATGAAAAACTCTACATTCGCTATCAGAGCTCCCACTCCGTTTACTTCCTGGAGTTAATCACCTTCATGTATGTATGTATTTTATCATTTTTATATGCATTCATTTATGGCCTGTTTTCCCATCTTGAATGTAAACTCCATGAGGGCAGGAATCTGAGTCTTGTTCAGTATTATATTCCTGGAGCCCATCTCACATCTAGTGCATAGCAGCTGTTCAATAAATAGTTATTGACTAAGTGGAGTATAACATAGTTACTTATTTGTATGTCTATCATCTCCGTTAGATGAGGAACCCCTAAAGCAAGTTTGGCATGCTTGCTCTTAAAGGAACCCTGTTGAATTCATTTTGCAATTTCATTTTTATATGGCAATTCCTCCTGCTCTCTTACACTTGGTAGATGCTAATAAGCTCTTTTTAAAAATTATTTATTGTTTAAAGTATTACATATGTCCCCTTTCCCCCCCCCCCCATTGACCTCTCCCCAGCCACTTCCACCTCCCAACACATGCCCTCACCCCCTAGTCTGTGTCCACTGGTTATGCTTATATGCATGCATACAAGTCTTTTGGTTGCTCTCTTACCTCCACCCCCACCCCCACCTCCACCACAAGCTCTTTTTTGCATAAATATAAGATTGTTATATATCCTTCCTTTTATCCATTGCTTTTGTTGGAAGGAAGGTAAAGAAATTCTAGGCTGAAAAAATTTTTTAATTTAAAAAGTGTAAGAAAAAACTAAGTTTGAGCTACTTCAAGTTGAGCAAATAGTTCTTCTATCTCACAGGAAGAAAAACAAAGAAAACCTCTGGGACCACTTTGTACATCTATTTTGGGACAACATAGTGACAAGATGAAATATTCAAGAATGTGACCACTAAATAGAAACCCTGTTGAAATATGTTTTGATTTTTCTCCTTGGGCACATCTTAGTAGGTTAGCAGTTTACCAGGGATGAGAGATGACATTCCCTCCCTTCCCAATATTCAGTACATTCCCTTTGCCTCAAACGCGGCAAACATCTTGAATTTATTCCTTGATGTCCCAAATTCAAGATGATTTTGTGAGGTCCTTTGAGTGGCAAGGCTACTAGCCTGAAGCCGACTCGGAACCAACAGAAGTATAAACTTTTAAGATTAAGCACTGTCTGATTTAAATGTATTTTTTTACAGTAATTCTTATAGCAAGTACCCGGTGCAGCACAATTCTTGAACTAGTGGGGTCTGAAGTTATGAGATGAACTAAACTTGATATAGAACAACAGTCAATATCCACAGTGCAAGTTTTGTAAAGCATTAGGGGAGCACATGAAAAAAGCAGAAGTCCTATCAGGATAATGCCAAGTTCTAACATGACAGGTCTAGAGAAAAGATTGGCTATTGGAGATGACAGAGTCAGATTAAAAAATTCCGTCTACCCTAATCACATGACCCACTATGGTTGAACGCTCACGCTAGCCCCATCACTGGGGCAGTTATCATTTATTGTATGTATTGTCTCAGATTTTCACCCACTAAACTCAAGAGTTCCTTGAGAGTCAGGATCAAGTCTTTGAATCCCAGCACCTCCCATAGTCACATAACTGTGGCACGTAATGCAGGTTCAATCAACCTTGTCAAATAATTAATTGGTTGGTTGAACAATTCATTCAAAGTGTTGAACATTATGCAATATAAATAGCTCCATGAAGGAGGCTACCTCTGTTCTGTCCACATCTGACTCCAGACCACCGAAAACGCTCAATAAGTTCTCACGGACGGGCAAGTATGGTCACTCGTGTCTGTGTAGGGTACACACAGTCTCTACAGACAAAACTTTATCAACACAGTGAATGTCCTGCAAGTATCTCAAGGATGCTTAGGGCTGCAGGAAGTACCCCAGGGACTATATAATTCACATTCTCACATCTTCGTAACAGAAGAGCGGGAGCATTCTTTGTACCCAGATCCTCCCTCTGCCTGTCCATTTTACTGGTGAGGAGTGAACTTCAGGAACAAGCAGTGGTATGTATATCTTCCATGATGAACAGAAGAATAAGAAATAGAGTTTGTCAGCCTCCAACCAATAAACAAAGCTTACTTATTCAGGATGGAATTTTATTTGCACGTCAAGATCTATCGAGCCAGGATATGAGGGCCATGTGAGAAGAGGAGAAAAAAAAAATAAATCCCAACCACCACCACACTGGCAACAGAACACATTTTCACAGGTTACCATAAAGCAAGGCATTCTTCCTTCTTGCCTCAAATTTTTGGCACCACCAAGGGACCATTTTCTGAAGGACTAGAAGGGACGCGTGAAGAGGACAATGATAATATGTGGGTGGGTGACCGTAAACACTGGAAGAGGCTGCATGCGGCTAGATGCTACTCAGAGGCCTGATATTTCAAGGAGCCCTGAAGCAGGGTTTCCTGCCTGTTTGCTTCCTGGGTCTGTTTCTCTCTTTCCTTTTTTATTGGAAGGCATATTTTCCTATCCATTAAGATTTATGGTTTTCTGCCAACTACTTCGCTGGAACAAGTTTCCCCTTTAACTTAACAACGCACCTATTAGACTGTAATGTACCCATAAAAACTTCTCTTCAGATAGTGCTCACAAAATGCATTTCTTTAGGACTCAAGACGGAGAGAAATACAGTCTAATGAAATTTGGAACCGAGTAGCTCCCACTTGTTTACTAGGTGAATATGTTAGGCCATCGTCATATCACGAGAAAGTCACATTCAATGAAGTCAACATCTCCCAGTTCTAACAACCACAAGATCTAAGGGTTTTCGAGAACAATAAGACTGTCACTAATTCTTCTGGCTCATTATATCCTCTGTATGGCTTACCCGTTAGCTGAGCTCCAAGAAGTTTTCATCTTCATTTTCCCATCGTTGCCAGACCCATGGACTTTGTGGCATTTGCCATAGCACACTAAAAAAAAAAAAAAAAAAAAAAAAAAAAGGATCAAAAAAGGGCATTTAAAAAGAGAGAAAATTTCTTAATCATGCTTTCATAACTTTTAGTGAACAGTTGGTTTAAATTTCCAAACAACTCTTTTCCAAAGGACAGTATCAAAACACATGCAAAAAATAAAAGTCTAAATAAAGCACAATAAATTATTTCACTGCTAAGGGATTAGATTTCAAAGAGAGAAGTACACATAAGGATATGAGAGTGGACTATATTGGATCTCTGGGAATTGCTGTCAGATATTGATGAAAACAGAGAGACTGTAGGAGATCAGATAAAAGAGAGAAATGATTACATTTGGAAGAACAATGTGAAATTCGTGGCCAACAGAGATTTCACATGTAAGCTAATAGCAATCCACGAAAGAACAAAGTTGGAACGAGTCCCACATCTTTAACCACATTTACAATCATTCAGCATCTGTAAAAATTTCTACATAGCATTTTTCCTCATTTCAAAATTTGCAAAATACCTATTTAATAGGTTTAGCATGTCAGTCGGTAATTTCGTCCACGGGCAGTGAAAAGGATTTGTGTGTGTGTTTTTTTTCAAACTAGTTGGGCTTTGCTGCCCTTTGGGCTCTGCCCCCAGCCAGCTGCAATCACAGGCTGGTTCGCAGCCCGGAGATGCTGTAAACAACGTGTTCTGTACATTTCAGCATCCACGCTGGTGAGGAGACGCATCGTGTTCTACTTTCATCTTCTCTCCCCCAAGATTCACACCCCCTCCATCTGGGACAGAGAGAGTCCATTTTCAACTTGCTTACTGTCCCCTTTATCTTCGCCATGATCACCAAAGAGCAACTGATGGTAGAAAGGTTTTCCTCTCTGACAGAGGAGTATTGACCGTTCTGTTGGAAATGATCAAAGATGACTCAAACTGAAACAAAACCTGAGGAATAAAAATTGAAAAGCCAGCTGGGACAGTAACTGGGGGATTGAGTCGGGTCAGTCCTCCAGAGGCGGGTGGTCCTGTCCCCTTCGCGATGATGTCATCGTCTCCAGATAACCTGAAGTGGTCCCAGCATGAGCAGCCAGTAGTCTGGTTCATTTCAGCTACATCGATGTGACTTCATTACATGATGCAAGCTTTCCAAATTGCTCCCAGTTGCATTCTGTCCTTTTTTCCCCCTATCCCCCAGTTGTCTGTATTTGAATCGAGTGAACAATTAAAAAAAAGAAAGACAGTTGATATCAAAGGCATGTTAGAACAGCATCCTGAACCAATTAATTAATAGTATGGATCCTACCCTCATATCAGAGTGTCTGTTACAGCACAGATTTGCTACAGGAGGGAGCATGAACACCCAATTATGGGTCATGAGCTCCTCAATGATAGCCGATTGGTTTTGGATTGGAAACTTTTCCTATCTTTGTAGGCAACTGAAAAAAAAAATACAAAAAGAAACTTGTTCATGAAAACTTCTCCATGCTACCCAAATTTTACTATAATTTATAAGCCCTAAACTGATTGGACATCAAAACTTTGTTTGGTGTTACATAAGTGGGGGTTCGGAAAGCTTTTGCAACCTGCTCATGTCATCTGCCATCTCTGACATATTTACTCTGTGTGTATGTGACTCTAGTCCAGAACATTCAGAACAGAGAAACTATGGCTCGTGGTTGAATTACAAAAAGAAGGATGTGTATATGGTGGGACACGGGGAGATCTCCTAGCAGAAAGAGTTTAAGAAGGGGGTGTATTTTCTCAATTTGCTTTCTCAGACACGAAGTCTTCCCAGTTCCACTGCAAGTAGAAAACACAGCTAACAGTCCCACCGAATTCTTCAAGAATTCATATCTGTTGGGACTTTTCAACAATAACCCCAGGACAGATTCTTGAATTTGCTTCAATCTTGATTACAGTCTACACAATGAACAAAAAGTATTTCTACACAATGGCAAATCCTAGCTGAAAATAACATTGTTTTAGTTTAGGGGGAAACTTTTTTCTTTTCAATAAAGCCTCCCAATTGATATTTTGAAAGAAAAAAAAATATGCACTGGAGAGAATTGGTGTCTTCGTCATAACAAATCCCATTTTCATCTGGGACAATGTAGGCACAGTGACGAAGATATGGGCAGAACAGCCTCTTGGTTACATGACATGCGTGTCTATGATGGATGGATGTCTAGCTCTTTGGATGTTTTTCCTTCTCCAAGTCTCTCATCACATTCTCGTTTCCAGGAATCCAAGAGTCTAGCCTTGTGGTTAGTGGAGGTGCTCCGAGGGGAGACCCCAATCAATCGCTTAGTAGCTGTCGGCTTGGCAAGTTACTCAGCCTTGCTGAGCCTCAGTTTCCTTATCGATAAAAAGTAGTGACAACATTTCTTCCAAAATTGTTGTGGAATGGAGACAATGTGTAGAAGTGCTTCACTCACTGCCAAAAATATGGTAATTGCACTATATTTAATATTACATTGGCAAAGTTTTGAGAAGAAGAGAATGATTTTCTGCTGCTTTTGGCATTCTGGCTAGGAGAGAAAAACACACACACACAGCCTTTTAAAACGAGGAAACCCCTTTTCCTCGCCCCAGGACAACACCCTCAGCCAACCGGCTTGTAGTTACTGACCTCTTCCTATACCCGGTCAATGGGTTATTCCTCCTTCTATCAAGTACATTCAACCTGCTCTCCTCTGAAACCCACCCACCCCTCAGTGGTCTGAGCACTCCATACCTTCATGGGCAGGGCTTTATTCCAATGTTTCATTTTATTTTCACTCTACCCTTATGACCACTCCTCGAATCCAAGTTTATTATCACAGAACTATTATTGTTGCACATCAAATTCCAAAGAAAAACAGCATCAGGCGATTTCGTTTCACTTGACGTATTATCAAACAATAAAAGACACAGGTCTAACCAAACACGTGTCCTCGGTCTGTGAAGACATGCCCCCAGGTTGACCTGCAAATTTGGTTTCATAGCACCGGCTCCTCTAAGAAAAAGAAACAAAATAAGAACAGAACGTCCCCGCTGATTACCTCTGAAGAACCTCCCTCATGTGGTGGAGATGTGTTCAACTATAAGAGGTTTCTTAAAATGGATCTTTTTAGTGGGTTTCTTATTCATAATTTGTCTGGTTTTATTCACTTTAACGATGAGCTAGATGAAAATATTCAGCTTTCAAAGCTCATAGGTATCAGTTTTCTATTCCTATATTAAAAAAAAAATTCCCATTTTTCTATTCCAAATCTCAGTGACTTAAAGGGGGACCATTTTATTCCTCTTATTTGCTCATTATTCTACAGGTCAGTCATGTGGGCTGGGTTCACATGGGGTCATATATATGTCCCAATGACAAAAGTGGGGCTTTATGGACTGATTAGGCCTCACTGGTACCTCTGGAAATGGGTGGTCATAGTCAGCAGGATAGTCTGGGCTGGTAGCAAGGCCCCAGAGCTCAAGAGTAGAAGCTGCAAGACCTCTATGGACAGGTTCATGTGCCGCCACTTCTGCTGCATCTGTTGGTTAAGGCAAATCACATGGCCCAGCCCAGAGTCACGCATACACAGAGAGGAATTCTAGCAGCCAGGTTGCAAATAATCTACCGAACCACATAAACCTTTACGAGAGTAAATTAAGCCCTAAACCTCATCTTCCTGATTCGTTTAGCTGACTTTCAGTCTATACTGGGATCAGGTACCAGTGATACAAGAGGGTTATATAGGGTGTCCCCCAAAAATGTATACACACTTTGAATATATTTCATTTTCAAAATTGAGCTATCAGCTATTAAAGTGTGTAGCTATTTTGGGGGGACACCCTGTATATGGCTGATGCTCTAAGGAATTTCATCTCTGGGTGGTGAGTGGCTCAATGATCCTGTGATGCGGTAACTTGTGTTTGGTTGAACTGATGAATCTGGTCAGATAAGCCAGAGATGTGTGCCATCCATCACAACACAGATTGAACAAGAAGACTTCTGTGTGTTGTTTATAAACCCAACCTCATTACAACAAATTCATAGAGACAAGCAAGTCCTGAATTGTTTTTTGGGTTTTTTTTTGCTTACCAGTGTTTGGCAAACTCATTGGTCAACAGAGCCAAATATCAACAGTACAACGATTGAAATTTCTTTTGAGAGCCAAATTTTTTAAGCTTAAACTATATAGGTAGGTACACTATTATTAACTTAATTAGGGTACTCCTAAGGCTTAGGAAGAGCCACACTCAAGGGGCCATAGAGCCGCACGTGGCTCGCGAGCCGCAGTTTGCCGACTACGGGCTTAAACCAAGTTAATTATATTATCACACTTCAATGATAGCACAGGTTTTTGATCCCCATCATCATCATCATAATATCCTCACTATAAAATAGAGGCTATACTTTAATCATGCAATTATATTGTGAAATATAGAAAAGAAAATGGACAGTGTCAAAATCTTAGTTTTCATACATACATAACAGTGTTGTTTTACAACTAGGGAAGAAAAAGAACCTTCTTTATAAAATGTCTGAGTAAAGATCCAACATTTAAATTCACTCAAGTGTCCACAGTTTCTCTGTTTTGCCCTTTGCTCTTCAAGAATCTTGGAAAACTAAACAAACATTACTATAAGGAGACTGCAGACATAGCATACTGGTTTAAATTAGGAATCCACTTTCTTTCCTTGAAACCATTTTTTTTACCAGACACAACATAGAGTGTGTGTGTATTCACTAGGATGATAGCAAATAACTCCAGATTTTCTTTCTTTCTGATAAAAATTCGGCTTTTTGTAATGGATTTTTTTTTTTTTTAGTCCCTCACTCCCCAGGAGGTATTGAGCATGGGATTATGGGAAGAAAGAACACCTACTTGACATACCCTGAATTCATTCCAGCGTGAGGCTCCGCCAATCCAGAGTCCAGCACCAGCATTCATGATGGCAGAAGGAAGGCCCTCTTTCTGTGTTTTCAGTAAAAGATGTTGTTTCAGGAGCATTATTTCCAGTTTAAAAAAAAATAGTTTTCATCTATTGCAAAGTTGTGAGGCAGTACCACTCGAATAAGTAAACATCTCTCTTCACTCAAGGTCACTACCAACCAAGGCCAGAAAATTCCTGTAGCTGACCATGCCTGACCTTAAGTTGTGATTGTTAGATTGGGTGGGTTATGTCATCACTCGAGCATTATTTAAGTATGTTTCTCCTTTTAATTCAATTTCCTGTTTTGTTTTCTCGAAACCATAAATTGTCTCTTAAGAAAGTTTACAAAATGCATATTGTTCTCCCGTGAGACCCGTGCTGTTCTTCGGCTGGGCATCGCCTGCCAGATGACTTTTTTTTTTTTTTTAAGTTTTCCTTTTACTGGTTTTGCATAATGGTTGCAACGATTCCCAAGTAATGAAAAAAGAATGAAGAATGCGTGTCCTTTCCAGCACACAGCCACAATGTTAATGTTCAAACAAAGCAAAATAAAACAAAACAAAAACCCACCCTAATAGTGATCTGGACACCCAGCCAGCCTCCTCTCAGCTCCCTTGTTGGAATTCAAGATGTTTCCTATCTTTTCTCCTCTTACTCCAAATAAACTATTTGTGCTCGAAGAAAATGTGTCGTGTAGGACACATGTAGTAATGTTGTTGGGGTCTAGGCCAGCCGTGGGCAAACTACGGCCCATGGGCCAGATCCGGCCCGTTTGAAATGAATAAAACTAAAAAAAAAAAAAAAAAGACCGTACCCTTTTATGTAATGATGTTTACTTTGAATTTATATTAGTTCACACAAACACTCCATCCATGCTTTTGTTCTGGCCCTCCGGTCCAGTTTAAGAACCCATTGTGGCCCTCGAGTCAAAAAGTTTGCCCACCCCTGCTCTAGGCTGAGCCCCAGCTCCCCTAACCAACTAGCGTAGAATTCTTGGGAGATAAGACTTAACTTCTCTGAGGCTACATGGTCTCATTTGTAAACTAGGAGTGATGGAGTTTACTTCATGGGACTGACTTGAAGATAAAAGAGAATGCAGGTGTCAGTGTCTCACAGAGTGTGAGTTGAAGCTAAACACGAATCTGTTGTCTATTCCAGGATGACATCATTTTCTGCCCTCAAGGCACAATGGGTAGACTGAGTGTGGGGAAGGGCACTGGAGATGGGCAGTGATGAAAGGCAAGTACACTGGGGAGACACTGATGGATGCAGTACCAGATGCCACCCTGCTAGAAGCCACGGGGGATAATGTATACGCATAAAGCTGGGTCTTCATTCATTTTTCTATCTACAGCAGCACAAAGTAGGCACTAATTATTGTTGCTCAATATTTTATTGTCCACACATGTATTACTGGGCACAGTAACCTATTATAGAAGTCCGTAAACTGTAGTTTGTGGGCCAAATCTGGCCCACTGTCTGTTTTTGTAAGTAAAGTTTTATTGGGACAGAGCCACAGCCATTTATTGACGTATCATTTATGCTGGTTTTGTGTTACAATGGAGAGTTAAGCATTTACAGAAGAGTCTCCTTATGGCCCACAAAGCCAAAAGTATTTACTATTTAGCCCTGGTCCTGTGTAGAAATGTTATCACACTCTGGCCTATGGAATTAAGTTACCTATTCACTCCTGTCTGAACAGAAGGTCTCCTGATGAGCACCCTAATGCAGGTGCCATGCAACTCTTTGAGGATTATGTTTTCATGTAATTGCTTCATTTTCCCATGGATATTATTGGCTTACTGCTTTTCAAAAAGAGAACTGGATTTACTGAAAAGGGAAAAAAGGTGAAGGGATTAAGACATACAAATCAGCAGTTACAAAATAGTCAGAGGGATGTAAAAATAAGCACAGGGAACATAGTTAACTAGAGTCCCGGTGCACAAATTTGTGCACGGGTGGGATCCCTTGGCCTGGCCAGTGATCAGGCCGATCAGGGCCTTCTAGCCTAGTCGTCCTCCCTGTGGGAGGATGGCTGGCCGGGGAGAGGGACTGAGGGAGGGTGGCCGGCCACAGGACATTGGCTGTGGGAGCACACTGACCACCAGGGGGCAGCTCCTGCATTGAGCATCTGCCCCCTGGTGGTCAGTGTGCATTATAGTGACCAGTCGATCGGTCATTCCGGTCGACCGGTTGTAACGGTTGCTTAGGTTTTTATATATATAGATAATACTGTCATAACCATGTATGGCGCCAGGTGGGTACTAGACTTAGCGGGGGGAACACTTTGTAAGTTGAATAAATGTCTAACCACCATGCTGTACACCTGAAACTAATATAATATTGAATGTCACCTGTACGTGAGAAGAAAGAGAGCCTGTGATGTGCAGAGACATTCTACCAAACCCAGCAGGCATCCTGGGAAGATGAATGAAGGGTACCGTAACGCAGAGGATGACCAGGGGTCCTGGAGTCGGCCTCTCCATGCTGACTGTCAGTGGTCTGGCAACACTGGGGTCACCACGGATGACAAATGGGTACCACTGACTTCATTTTCATTTGCAGCCCTTCCCTGGGTCTGTGTCTACATGGATAATGTCACCACACAGAGATACTGGACAATGATGTGGCGAAAGAGACAGCTTCCTGGAAACCTGAGGTGTAGATTAGAGCCCTCGTACTACCATTCATTCTACATCAGGGCTGACACCCCTGCTTGGGGCAGAATACTGTGTGCATGAACCCCTAATTCTCCACGGACACCTCCTAGATGCTGGAACACATCTGCAGCTGTGGCCGGCTGACCCTAAGGAGTAGCTAATGCAATCTGT
Source organism: Myotis myotis (assembly GCF_014108235.1). NCBI lineage: Eukaryota > Metazoa > Chordata > Mammalia > Chiroptera > Vespertilionidae > Myotis > Myotis myotis. The sequence continues at coordinate 8,081,045 of NW_023416326.1, read as the reverse complement.
AACTGACGTGAGGTTCTCTCTCTCTCTCTCTCTCTCTCTCTCTCTCTCTCTCTCTCAGCTTCTTCTACTGTACTTACTGTTCTAAACAGGCCAAGTTGGCATGGCTTTTTGACTATCTCTGCAAAATCCATTTGGATCCATTTCTTCGACTACTACCATCAACCTGGAGTGAGGCAAAGAAACAATCAGGCCCAGGACTGTGGAAACCACTGCACTTACAACGACATCCTTTGCTTATTTATTTCAAGCAGGAGGCCACACAGATGCTGAACAGCAGCAGCAGACTCACGAAACACGATGTCAGTTCCATCTGGTTAAAGGGTCCTCCCTGATGGTCAACCCTAGCCGTGGTACTCCTGCATCTTGACGGATTTCCAAACCGTCCGGGCCCAGGAGAGTTGTTCACGTTGAAAGACTGCAGGATGGGACCTCCTGACAATCACCAGCGAGTTCAGGCTGAAGTTACACTCGGGCCAAGCTTGCGTGGTGTACTGCCCTGTAGCTCTTGGTTCTGTGCCAGCAGGCTCTCAACACACGGGACTCCGATGAAGTTCCGCATGTGGAAAGGGCTATAGCCTGAAGCCTGTGTGTTTGTAATGGAAACACAGCAGTGACCCCGCGATCCAGGTCTGTATCTGTGCTGCCATAAAACGTGCTTCTCTAAACAGAGTCGCAGAAGTGCCCGTGTTGGGTGAGGGTGGGAGGTTCTGTTAAAGGCTCCCTCGGGCAGGGAGGTCGCAGAGCCTCCTAAGAAGAAAACCATGCATTGAAGGAGGGCTTTTAAGGTTCACAAAAGTACTTTCACATTTAGGATTCTGAGGACAAGCCTCTGACGTGGGGAAGGCAAGCAAACTTTTTTTTTTTTTAAGAATTTTTATTGATTTATAGAGAGGAAGGGAGAGGGAGAGAGAGAAACATCAATGTGAACACAAAACTTTAATCGGCTGCCTCTCGTACACTCCCCACTGAGGATCCAGCCTGCCATCTGGGCATGTGTCCTGACCAGGAATTGAACCGGCAACCCTTTGGTGCATGGGACAATGCCCAACCAACTGAGCCACACCAGCCAGGGGAAGGCAAGCATTCTTTTCCTCCTTTTATACGTGAAGCAACTTCAACAGAGAAGGGGAAGGTCTTCCTCAAGCTCCATTAGAGACTGCATCAGAATCACGGCTAGTGAACATCCTTTAATACCTGGTTCAATGTTCTTCCTAATGAATTATTCTCTGACCCTGATTTCTGTAAGACTGTAAACTAGCATAGATATTCAAACAAAACACTTTGTCAGTAAATGAATCTGACAGAAACCCTCTCAAAGAGTTGGCCAACCTGAGAACGAGAGTGAGGGAAGAAAATACCTGACAATGTTAATGATCCTATATTATAAAAGGCTAATATGCAAATCAACCAAACAGTGGACCGACCGGCCACTATAACATGCACTGATCACCAGGGGGGAGATGCTCAACTCAGGAGCTGCCCCCTGGTGGTCAGTGCGCTCCCACAGAAGCCGGGCTCATGGCTGGCGAGCCCAGCGGCAGTGGCGGGAGCCTCTCCCACCTCCGTGGCAGCGCTAAGGATGTCAGACATCCCCTGAGGGCTCCTGGACTGTGAGAGGGTGCAGTTCGGGCTGAGGGACCGCCCCCGCCCCCGAAATGCACAAATTTCGTGCACCAGGCCTCTCGTTAATACATAAAAAATACAAGAATAAACTCTGTGTTTCCCATACTCAACTGTGAATCTTTTGCCACACCCTGTATAATCCGGTCTCACTACATCATTGAAATGGTCCCCTCAACCTGGAGTGGGATGATTCATTTGCACTGATGGGTAGGGAACAGAGCCAATCCGACACTGCTAGCCAGTAGTCCTGCCACAGAGAACCCACCAGTTTCTTTGAACCAGCCAGTGTTCAAAGAAAAGTGAGTTGCCTCAGAGAACCCACTCACATCCATGAAGACATCAGTCAGCAGAATATGACTAAGACCAAAAGTGACACCCATCAGAAAGGCTATTTGGTCAGAGGCATACATGGCTCTCATCTTGGCTCTCATCTCACACCCACACCCACACCCACACCCACAAAGTCCTGCCATAATCAAGCAAGAAAGCCCTTCAGCTTACTTCTCACGACTGAGTTAATCCAACAGGTGGTGCATCCCACTGCCCCAGTCGACATGTCCAAACACAAGGAAGAAGAAATGGAAGGGATGCAAAATACCTTGTTCCCATGAAGACTGACCAAGTGTTTTGAACTATATGGTTCTGAAAAAAACAAAGTCTATGCAAATCACAAGCCAAAGGTAAGAGTCAGGCTTCAAGGAAATTCATCCGAAATGAAGGGAACTCCATAGCCAGACCCTGCCTCCTGGTTAGCTGGGTGTTTTCGATCCATCTTAAGAGCATCCTCTCCACAGGTCCTCGTGGAAGCACATGGCTCCATGCATCTCCCTTAGAGAACAAGTATATGAACATTGTTATTGGCTTCCATTTTGTAATTTTTAACCTGGATAGAGCTCCAAATTCATTTAACTAATTAAAAGTGTCGACTCTTTCAGTCTCCCAATATCAAAGCGCATCAAAAACTGTTTTGAGCCCTGACCGGTTTGGCTCAGTGGATAGAGCGTTGGCCTGCGGACTCAAGGGTCCCAGGTTCGATTCCTGTCAAGGGCATGTACCTTGGTTGCAGGCACATCCCCAGTTAGGGAGTGTGCAGGAGGCAGCTGATCTATGTTTCTCTCTCATTGATGTTTCTAACTCTCTATCCCTCTCCCTTCCTCTCTGTAAAAAATCAATAAAATATATATATTTAAAAAAAACTGTTTTGACACAGGTACAATGAAATAAAAGTTAGACTATACTAACCAGAAACTTGTGGTTTTTAAAAAAATTATGTATTTGAGAAAGAAGAGGACCCAAATGACATAGCTTGCTTTTTAATGATGATCTGATTCCAAGTATCAGCCTTCTGTGTAAGAACACCCAAAATGTTCACCAGAGCCATGGTTTCTCTTTAGAATTTGAAATTTCTAAAAAGAAATTTCAGAATGGGTTTCTCATCTCATGCCATTTGCAGATTAGCAAGCCTGAAAATACATAAAAAGTCAACTGCACAATTTAAATTATTTGAGGCAAAAATTAAAGTTCTTAGAATAATTTTTTTTGTTAACCATAATAAGTTGGGTTAATTTTAAGGAAAAAAATAACAAACGTAGCAGAGAAGGGCTTTATAAGCATAAAGCAAAACCATGAAAACAAAAACAATATATTTTTAAAAAGTTAAAACTCCCTATGTTAAAAACACTATGAATAATACACTGAGGATGCAATATTTGCAAAATATATGGTAGACAAAAGGTTATTATCCTTAATTCATTTAAGAACATGCTCTTTTACATCAACAGGAAAAAGAGGAGTGCTTAATTGAAAAAAATAGACAAAGGACACAAAGAGGCAAATTACAAAAGAAAAATAAACACGGGAGTTTATGTTCAATTTTACCAGCATCACACAATGAGTTTCGCTTTTGGCTATCAATTTGGCAAAGGTTAAAAACCAGGATGAATTCCCTTTGATGGTAAGATTAAGAGAAAGCAGGCATTCTTGTACAGCGCCAGTTCAACTGCGTTTCTATGTAGCTGAAACAACAACGGTGAATGAGTCGGACAGACCCAGCCCCCATGGAACTCTAGGCCTTCTGGGAAAACAATGAGCAGGGATAGGCATTAAACAGTCAGAGCCTTTGAAGGCTGAAAGTGTAGCTGTAGAGGAGGGCATACACCGTCACCTATCCCTGTGGTGTGGACATGGGTTAGCAAGGTTGCAACCCAATCTTTTGCAGGTGCGTGCGATGTACAGTTGAGTGGAAAGACACAAGGTTCACACAGTAAAGGTTCTCTTTAGAACACCCCCAGATGTGAGGTCAGGACCAAGGTCAGAAAATGCAGTACTTTCCCTCTTACTCAACATTAAAAGTAAGCAAAGAGCCCAGGCAGTGTGGCTCAGTGGTTGAGCATCGATCTGTGAAGCAGGAGGTCAAGATTTGATTCCCAGTTGGGGTGCATGCCCAGGTTGCAGGCTCAATCCCCAGTAGGGGGCGTGCAAGAGGCAGCTGATCAATGATTCATTCTCATCACTGATGTTTCTCTCCCTCTCCCTTCCTCTCTGAAATAAAATATTTTTAAAAAATAAGCAAAGAAACAAATGGGTGTAAATCTATTTCTGCTTCTTGTACAAAAAGGAAAACTTTAAAATGTATACTTATTATAACGGTTGACTTGACACACTGAACATTTTATCTCTGGCATCCCAAGCCAATTCTGATCTTTAAAAATGGCTTTCTTCCTACCCTCTGCTATTAGCAATTCCTTCCACGCACTTCCAGAAATGTTTGAATAGCAATTAAATGGTTTCCAGGCCTTGGGGGTCTTCATATCTGACTTAAAGAGCATAGCCTGGGATGTTCATTGTTCTCTGGAAAATGGCCGTCAACTGCGAAGGATGGACGGTCCCTGCCCTGTCCTCCGTTTTCCTCAGAAACTGTACAGTGATGGGGTTGTCAGCTCTGACAACTATCAAACTTGATGTCTTCCCACAAAACTGCGGTGGGAAGATACTTCCTTTGTAATATTTCCATCATTCTTTCTGATTGGTGATGAAACTCTGTAAGAACTTGGAATTACTATAACTTCCTATTTCCTCCTTAGGTCTGAATGAACACCAAGAATAGAGGGGCGTAGAAATTGGAGTCTTCAGCTTCTTCCTTCAAGGTACTTAGCATGGGCTAGAGAAGATTTGATGAGTTCACAGACATCTAGTCTCCCAGGAGGAAAACGAGAGATGATGTGTAAATATCTTTAAACTGTGTACCTAGTGACCCGTTCTAGTTCTGGAATTTATTCTAAGAAGATAATTACAGATGCTTGAAGTTTCATGTGCGAACATGATCCACTAAGCATTGTTTTAATAGTGAAGTTTTAAACTAAAACATTAAACGACAGCCTGAAAAGTATTTAATAGAGTACTAGAAAATAACACTTTTGTTTTCTAAGGCCTTTCTGATACAAAAAAAAAATGTTCTGAGTCTATTTTAAATAAAAATTAATTTATGAAACAGGATGTTTACGATATCCTAATATTTTTAAAATGTATATAAAGATGACAATGACCCAAAGTATATATAATCTTTAAAATGTTAATAGTCATTTTCCCTGAGCAGTAAAAATATGGATGTTGTGGTTTATATTTTGAAATTTTCTGTACTTCATACATTTTTTTACAGAAATAATTGTGAGAAATGGATAATCGCTTTAAGCGTTACTTTTTGGGATATATATTAATGTATTTCTCAAAATGATGAAATATATAAGTAATTACAATTTTTCTTTTGATGACCATGAGTTATCCGGAAATAACTGTTAAAATTTCACTGTTTCAAAAACATAAAAAAGCCTTTAGTTTCTTGGTAGAAAATTGCAACCTGGCTTGAGTCATTCCTGTTATTTTCATTTAGGAAAGATAAAAGAGGAAAATTACATCTCAGAACTGTAGAAAACGATCCACATTTTAGTGTTTAAGTAAGTTATTCCCAGGTGTGGCTTTGTGATGCCCATCCTGTTATTTCCAATAAATATTTCTGGTATTATTTCATTTTTCTCAAAGTATTATCAAAATCTGTGAACCATCTTTGCCTCACCCACTCTTTAATCTCTCATCTGTAAGTTCTCTTTGGTGCCCCTTTCCAAATGATATTGCTATGGCGAATCACTTTTCTTAGAACGTTTAAACTACATTTTAAAATTTAAATCGTTTTTTAATTGCAAAATAGTTCCTTATCAGTGCGGGAAAGTTAGAAAATACAAGTAAACCAAGAGAGGGAAAGATCGAAACTCATAAACCTATAGTCCAGAGATTACTCTAAAGCCCATGATATATTTAAAAAAGAGTTGTAACATTATTTCAGGGAAGCTATTAATCTTTTAGATACATTCTACCTGAGAGAGGATCCTATCACACCAGGGATAAATGTGTCCAATCACCTGTTTATTTCCATAATAAATCAAAGAACAAGCAACGAGATTGCTTTAGTTTAATCTTTGTCCAGGTACGAAAATAAAATGTGTTGCCCCGGCCGATGTTGCGCAGTGGTTAGAGCATTGGCCCATGCATCAAAGATCTAGGGCAGTGACGGCGAACCTTTTGAGCTCGGCGTGTCAGCATTTCAAAAAGCCCTAACTTAACTCTGGTGCCGTGTCACATATAGAAATTTTTTGATATTTGCAACCATAGTAAAACAAAGACTTATATTTTTGATATTTATATATTTAAATGCCATTTAACAAAGAAAAATCAACCACAAAAATGAGTTCGCGTGTCACCTCTAACACGCGTGTCATAGGTTCGCCATCACTGATCTAGGGTTTGATTCCTGGTCAAGGGCACATACCTGGGTTGCAGGTACCATCACTAGCCCTAGTTGGGGTGCCTTTGGGAGATAATCTATCAGTGCATCTCACATTGATGTTTCTCTCCCTCTCTTTCCCTCCCCCCCCCCCCCACTTTCTTAGTTTCATTTTTGTGGCCAGCTCAGTCAATTAGTAATGCCGAGATACAAATCGTTATCATAACTCCTGTGATCTGGGTATATAGTGGCTGGTGACAGACTTGTAGGCTGATTTCTGAGGCCTTTTGTAATATTACTCTCCCTTGTTTAGCATTCATTTTCACTCATACCATATTTAAGATGAACTATATAGCTTTAGAAAAACTGCCAAAATGTTTCTGAACAATTTATTTTCAGAACTCTTGTATACCTGATGATATTTTTCTATTGCTTTCATATATGAATTACTAATTGGCTGTGAGTGAAATGCTTCTATCACAAAATTTTTGCCTCAAACACTGTAAATATGGCAAAAAGTTAAAAGCCAATATGATTTTTTTTGTTTCTTCATGCTAGCTTATATTTTTACCCAAATAACATGCACATTCTTTTTCTTTATTAATTTTGCCAAGAATGTGTTGAGGCTTTTGAATTTTATAAGTAAACATTTTTTGCTCCACAAAATTGTCCCTAATTGTGTTAGGTCTTCTGTTCCAATTATTTTGATTTTGGACTTTGTGTCGTGGAAAACTCATAATCCTTATGTCAGATGCCTGTTCTCTGTCCTTCACGTCTTTCATATTCTCTTTTATCATTTTCATCTCCTTCCCTTTGCATTCTGGGAAAGCTTCTCAGGTTGATTTGATTCCTGTTTTCTGTACCCTTCCAAAATGTTTACTGGCAAATAGGAGCCTGCAAGTTACAAATATGTTTACTTCCCAATGGGTTTTATAACATACTATACTTACAATTTCCTCTTGCCTTTTCACATAGCTTTTTTTTTTTAATTTTGTTTTATTGCTTAAAGTATTACAAAGAGTATTACATATGTCTCCTTTTTTCCCCCCTTGTCCTTCCCCCGGCTTCCCCTACCACCCCCCCCCCGTGTCTGGTGTCCATTGGTTATGCTTATATGCATGCATACAAGTCCTTCGGTTAATCTCTTAACCCCCCCCCCCCCGCCCCCCGCACCTTCACATAGCTTTTTAATGTCTCTTAAATATCTTCAGAGAAAATGCCTTTTGTTGACTGCATGCATATATTTAATCATACATCAAATGTTTATTGAGCACCTATTATGTAACAGGCCCTGGTCCTTGCACATGTGATATTACAGTGCACAGGACAGAAAAAAAACTCCTACCTGTGTGACAGGAATCGCTAATCGCACATTCTTGGTTGTTTCCAACTTTCCACAATGCAACTCTGAATCTCTGTGTGTTTATAATTATTTCCTTAGGATATACTGCTAGAACCGATTTTATTGCATCAAGAGTATAAACATTTTAAAGGTATTTTTGACAAATGTGCCAAAGAACCTTCCTTCCAAAAGGCTCATAGAATTTCTATCACGTGCCACAGATGAGCAACTATGACCATTTCAACACTCCATGACACACCGTATCTTCCTCTTTTCTAATTAAGACAAAATTCCCCTTTGACCAAGGTAGCAACATAAACATAAACATGTTATTTCAGACATGTAACCAATAAACAACAGCAGAACGCCCCTTGTTTTCAACCTCAGTACCCTTGTATTCAGTGCGAAAGTTGAACCGACTCATTACTATCATGTCTAAAGAGTGCCCCTAAAAACTTCAGACATTTATGTGCAAAGATTTCATTAAAAATAATATAAATAATACAATAACAACAAGGAGAAGGAAACAAAATATCTTGGCCAAAATTAAGTCATTCTCGTGTTTGGGGAAAACCAGAAACCTGGCTTCCTCATTCAAGCAGTGATTCATTAATACTAATTGGTGCTTTTTTCCATGCAAGAGAGAAAACTATTTGAGATCCTAATTATTCCTCATTACAGTAACAGCAGGCTGTGCTTAATCTGCTACTCAGTGTTTCAGTTACAGAATCAGTTGACCTATAATTAAAAGATATTTAGGTCTTAGGAGGAAAGAAAAACAATTGCTAATGACAAACAGATACCAGGGACTTAAAAACCCTGCCTGCCTCGCCTCCGTCCGCCCACCTCTGCCACCCGCTGTCAGCGTGACTCAATTCTGCTCAGGGAAATGGAAAAACTGTTCCTTCTCCATCCTGAGATTCGAGTATATGCACGAGCATGTAGCGTTCAGAATCAGACACATATCCAAATTCTGGGATGACATTTTTCTCTTTTTCATATGAATTCTTCAATTTTCAGGTAGTTAAAACATTCCATTTCTCCTTCACACACACACACACACACACACACACACACACACACACACACACACACGAGGCCCAATGCATGAAAATTTGTGCAAGAGTAGGCCTTCCTTCCCCTGGCTGCCGGCACCAGCTTCCCTCTAGCACCTGGGACCCAGGCTTCCCTCTTCCCGCTGCCGGCAGCCACCTGTGACCCTGGCTGCTTCCCTCTGGTCACCAGCAGGCACCCAGGACCCGGGCTGGCTTTCCCCTGGCCCCAGCTTATCAGGAAGGACGTCTGGAAGGATGCCTGGAAGATGTCTGGTCTAATTAGCATATTACCCTTTTATTCTTATAGATAACGTGTAGATGGTCTTTTTCATCAAACTTTTTAAACCACTTTTCAAAAACAACCAACACAATAAATCAGTGCCATGCTAATGTGCATCTCATGTAACAAGCAGAATGATAAAGAAATTCTTATTTTCACTCAAACGAGAAAGTATACATTTCTGTGAGGACACTGATCCTTGCTAAGCCCCTCCAGGATTTTTCTGATCACACTGTATTTTCTTGACGTATATAGTCGTCACGGCAACAATCTGAGTCACCTCTGCCAATTACCAACGATAAATTTCTTTGTAGAATCTCTCATTTGAGAATTATTTATAATAAAGAGAACTAGCGACCTAAACGTGTTTTTCTAACGATGGGGATGAAGTTGATAAATATGTGCCTTAGAATAATACATCATGAGTAAAAGCATGGCCTAGCTAGATTAAAAACAAAAGTCCATGGTGAGCACCCATAAACCTGTAGTGATTTCACAGATTGAGGGGTTCACGCTAAGGTGCTCTGAGCCCTGACATGAGCTCTGAGACTGACTGTCCTGCGTGATGAGATGCACATCAGCACGGCACTGGTTTACTGTGTTGGTTGTTTTTGACAAGTGGTTTACAAAGTTTGGTGAAAAAGACCGTCTAGGAAAGGGGGTGATATGTGCAAAATGGACGACACCCTTTTACTGGTTCCTATGAAGGTCCCTTCTATGTCTACAGCTTACTAAAGAAAGATAAGGACACATTTGTAATATCTTATTCAATAAAGGGGAAAAAATTAAAAAAATTTAAAAAAAGAAAGTTGTTTTGTGTTTCTTTTAATTAACTCATGCTTTTAAAGATCCTTTAAACAAACAAACAATAGTTCCTCGTGGAACTCTACTCCTCGCCTACCAGCCGGCGAGTATTCAGAAGATGCCTCTTTGAGTACTTTTGAGAGAGGAACTCACTTCGCTGAGCTTCCTTCTGGATCCTTTCCAGGTCTTGTCACAATGGGGACCCCTTCACCTGCCGTGTTAACCTTCCTCAAACTTGCACAGGCAGATTCTCAAGTGACTTTAGTGGCTGTTTTGAAGGGGCTGTGAGGTTACAGAGCAGATGTCAAAATGATCCTGTGTGAGGCTGAGGCACACTAACTTAACAACAGTTATGGACACATCCCCAGCTGAAGGGGAATCAGAAAGAAATAGGTTGGTGCTGGAAGGAGCCTTGAAATTGAGTCCAGGGACCCAGGGGCTGCTGAGGCCATTTCCACGTCACCTCCACCAGGTAATGGTCTCACCGAGGTTATGGTGATTTGAGCACCACCATTCACTGACGCTCTCAGGTTGTCAGAGAACTTGGGTTTGCTGAGTGCCTGCCAACTTTCAGATATTATGCTAATAAATCCTTTTCTACTATACAGAGGCAACTTTTCTCTATTGTAGATGCCCCATGCTAACACGAACCAGGATGAGCCAGAATTTGAAATCAAACCGATATGACTTGTTTTATGATGTCATAACTCAGTACCCCCAAACCTCAAAGTCTGTGAAAGCAAGAACTGACCTCACTATTTAATAAGTCAAAACAATTTTACTAATTTGGAGAAACTAGAGATATAATGATAGTACTTCATAAATAGTATCTTTTTCCCCAAAAAAAGTTCAGGATGTGTCCCTATTTCACTCCCCAGTATACTCATTAAATCTGTTAACAGTGCTGTCATAATGAAGTCTTAATTAACTTACTTTAATGACTAGCCTGGATTAATATGAGTTGTTATATTAACTGCCCATATAAAAGCTGCTAAGAGATTTGAAAGGCATCTTTTAAGTAAGCAAAACATCTCTAACTCATCTCAGTCTTATTCTTTGAGTAAATCAGCAAGGAAAACTCCATAAAGACACAGAAAAATTCAGTTTCGTTTTGTTTCTTCACAAATTAGAATTTCAATCTCATTCATCCCAGCTAGCTAGCTGATAAATACATTCTATAACATGCCCACCTGCTCTGTATCTCTATTTTATATTTTCTGAAATACTAGAGCTTGGCCCATGGCTAGATACAAGCATCAGCTAACAGGGCAGTCAAGCTTATAATTACCTGTTTATACATAAAACTACTCATTTGTAGGTAGCAAATGAAGATCTCCTCCAAGGGATTTAGGACAAGATTTGCCAAGTTTAGAAACCACTTGATTTTTGCTCGTTTCAAGTCCTGAACCAAACTTGGGTTGTTAGGGTTTCTATGGGGTTTTCTCTCCTCTTCTATTGGCAAAAATGGGACTTTCTATTTCTAAGAAAATCAGTAATAAAAATGCTCTTAGACATTTAAATTGGTTCACAAAACATTCTCATGAGTTAAGTATAAAATGAAAAAGCAACATAAGGCTTGCATTTCCCGTCCACACACAAGGGATGTAAATAGAGGGAAAATGTTCGTGCAAATATGTTTGGGAATACACTCCAACTTTGAAAAATCGTTAGACATCTGATGAGCCCAAGAGCAGCTGGAGCTTGCTCATCCGTGACTCTTTTTTAAAAGGTAATGGATTATAAAAAAAACAACAACATATATTAATAATTCACGTATGGGATGATACCAGTGGAATAGAAAAATCCCTCTGCATTCGTCAACCAGCCGGAACAATTCTAAGACAGACCTGAAAACATAAAACAGGAGAAAATGGCAAAGTTTCGTCTCTCACAGAACACAGTTGCTTTTGCTACAAAACTCACCGGAATTACAAAACCCAGACGAGTGACATCTTGAGGATGAAGTGAGTATCAGGTTCGACTGTCAAATTGGATTGGGGCCCATTCTCGGGGGGTCCTATCTGAACACTAGACCAGGGGTCCTCAAACTACGGCCCGCGGGCCACATGCAAATACAAATATTGTATTTGTTCCCGTTTTGTTTTTTTACTTCAAAGTAAGAGATGTGCAGTGTGCATAGGAATTTGTTCATAGTTTTTTTTTAAACTATAGTCCAGCCCTCCAACGGTCTGAGGGGCAGTGAACTGGCCCCCTGTTTAAAAAGTTTGAGGACCCCTGCACTAGACCTTTCCTACTGGACTTTATGGGTAAAACTAACTATCTTGATCATTTTGTATTTCATCCATGCTTTGACTTCAAATACTTTTAAGGTATGAGTAAATTCAGCTATTCTTGTTGCACTCAAAGAAATTAGGTACTAATCATTCACACATCTTCTTAAACAGCAGTCACTTTATTAATTTGTTTACCTTTTCAGGAAAGAGTTATCGGGAGTATTACTGATGATCAAAATAGAAATCTCAGTTTCAGGCGTTTATTTTATTTCCGTGATCACTTATGTATCCATTATCATGCAATAATCAAACTAAGTAGTCAGGCAAGGAGACAACAAATATTTCCTATTGGAGATGTTAAGGTTATAAGATGAGATTTTGTCAAGATAATGTGATAATTTACTGACAAAATATGACTGAGATTTGAGTATGAATCATTCTTTAGTTCCTTAACTCTGCAGTCACCACATCTAAACTCAAGACAAGTTCAACCTTCAACCATATAACTATATTCCCCATCCTGTCTTTCCTCCTACTTTTCTCCTTCAGAATTTAGTCATAACACATAGACTACATGCCATAGATTCCTACTGAACAGGACTCTTCAATCTTCGTATTCTCCTGTCTTATTTTTTTAAGTAAGACTTTAAATTTTTTCATGTGGCAAATTATGTTTCAGGTCTTAACTGGTTTTGCCTACTTACCAGGATTTTCTTTCCTAATCTACTTTTAAATTTTTTAAATTTCGTTTTGTTCCTATTTGTGTGTGCATGTGTTTTCATCCTAGTAGGGAAAAAAAGAGGTGTGAAGTGAAAGTGCATGGTTATGAAGGCTTAATTTATAAGGATGTAGAGAGAGGGAGATTATTCATCAGAAGGGATAGGATGCCCCCATTTTTTAGAGGGAAAACTGTAGATCTTCATATTTTTAATAGTAAAGAATAATCAAATGGTGGGGCTCAGTGGTTGAGCATCGACCCATGAACCAGGATGTCACCATTTGATTCTCGGTCAGGGCACATGCCCAGGTGGGAGGCTTGATCCCCAGTAGGGGGCGTGCAGGAGGCAGCCGATCAATGATTCTCTCTCATCACTGATGTTTCTATTTCTCTCTCCCTCTCCCTTCCTCTCTCTGAAATCAATAAACACACTTTTTAAAAGTAAAGAATAGGTTTATTACTATGACCTAGATAGGAGGTGCTGGGTCCAGGATTAAAATTTCAGTTGTCAAAACAGTCCTGAGCTGGGCTCTCAATTCCATGGCTGGGTTACTTCCAATCTGGGGGAACAATGTTGAATGAATACAGATGCTTTTATTTTTATTTTAATTTAATGTAATTTATTTTATTTTATTTTTAAATCCTCACCCAAGGATATTTTTTCCATTAATTTTTAGAGAGAATGGAAAGGAAAGAAAGAGACAGAGAGAAACACCGATGTGAGAGAGACGCACTGATTGGTTGCCTGCAACGGAGATACGTGCCCTTGACCGGAATTGAACCTGGGACCCTTCAGTCCACAGGCCAACGCTTGAGCCACTGAGCCAAACCGGCCAGGGCTGATGCTTTTATTTTTAATACAATGAGCCAAGGGGCGTGGTTGGCTCTTTCTCTGGGCTCAGGTGTGGTAGGTTTTCGGGGTGTCAGCCAATATGCTCCCTGGTTATGAAGTAAATATTTTCTTGACTCCTTCCCAGCCCTTCTCATTGGAAATGAACATCCCTAGACATGGGGTGAGTGTGAAGGTAAAAGCAATGGGGATAATGATGTGACAAAATCACCACCGCAGCCCAGAGCTCAGGACATCCGAGGCCTGTGCGGGGACCAAAATCATCTATGAGAAATGAGGCTGTTTGGAGTCTGACTTTGTTTGCCTGGATCTGCACAATGAAACCAACCTCGATGACAGGGAAAATAACATGTGAAGTCCTGAGTGGAAAAGCTGAAGGAATAAAACGAGCAAGTCTTCCGATCTTTTTTTATCTACCGTGGCTCCCAGCGAACCTGGAAGCTTGGGCGCTGGAGGTACAATCGGAGGGAAAATGAACATTCTCTGAAAGAGGAATCCATATGGCACCGGGAGGAGGAAATATAGGCAACATGTCTCAAAACGCCAGAAAATAACATGTGAAGAACCCAATGAGCCTCTTACATTTCGGGGTGTTTTATAAAGTGTTCATTATTTGATTGGCAACAACAGGAAGTTATTTATAAAGAGAAATTAATGAGCCTCCTATTTGCTCTGCCCCAAACAGAAATGACACAGATAAACAATGAGAGGGCACAAAGACATAAAACAAACAAACAAACAAACAAAAACAGGAACAAAATAATATTAAATATTAAAAAGCCCAATTCGCCCCGCCAGTGTGGTTCAGTGGTTGAATGTCCACCTATGAACCAGGAGGGCACAGGCCTGGGTTTCGGGCTCGATCCCCGGTGTGGGGCATGCAGGAGGCAGCTGATCAATGATTCTCTCTCATCATGGGATCTCTCTCTCTCTCTCTCTCTCTTTCTCTCTATCTCTCTATCTCCCTTCTTCTCTGAAGTCAATATATATATATATATTTAAAACCCAATTCTTTTATGGCAACAGCTCTTGGTGCAAAAATCTATCCACTGGCTCTTCTTCATAGAAGTCAGAGGTGGAAACCTCCTTGTCCTCAAAGGAACTCCTCTCTTGGTTTGCAACTGTTACATTTTCCAATCCACAAACAGCTCCTTGAATATGTGTGCCCCAATTAAATCACCCTTATTCCGTTTGCTATGATCTCATCACTCTACAAGATCGGCAGCATACCCCCTGGGTGACAAGATACTACACCTAAACAAAACCAGAGTTCATTACCAGCCTACCAATTTAAGTTCGTTTCCTCTCCCTACACCGAAAGTTCTAGTTATAACATTTAACAGTTCTCTCCCTGAATACGTTTTCTTCCTAGTCACTATTTACTTTGCACATAACCCGGAAAAGATGGTTGGCTGCAATTCTTGCGGTGTTGCTAAAATACTGCTTTAACGTCCCAAGCTAATACAGCGTACACGAGTAGATGACTAAGACAGGAGTTGAATTTTCATATTGTATTTTATCACAATTTTGACTGGTATACAGTCAAAATCTGGCAGGTTTCAGTAAACACTGCACACAGTACAAGAGTGTAAGAGTTTGGGTTCTCTTTACCGCCCTTTGCACAATTTCCCTACTGTTCTCCTTTTAATTAAATTTCCGAATCCAAGTTTATGTTTGTTCCAAACCATAGAATTCCAGTTATAATTCACATATTTTGGTAAGAAAACAGAACACGTGACCCACCAGCATATTTTCATCAATTATATTTGTCAACAGGAAAAGATGCTATTGAATAATATCATTCACTTTTTCAATTTGGAAATCTAACTCATTCGTACTGAAGCTTTTAGAAACTAATTCATTTTTTTTTTTTTGGACTCGGTCTATACCTTTAAGAGGTTCCAAAATATTTCTGAAGTAAAAGAATGACTTAGAAAAGTCACGTGGGAATTAGTCTCTGAAGGCTTTTAATCATGTCAAGGTGCTATGCTTCAGTGAATAAGATAATTCTTGAACAAGTACCTAAAATTCTGCTTCTGAGCTCAAAGTAAATCTTACCATAATTTTCCAATCACCAGGTCTCAAATTTTATAGTCTTTTGAGTTGAGAAAATAAAGGTGTTTCTGAAAACCTAAAGCAAATACGGAGAACGACAACCTCAATCACTTCAAGGATTACCTTTCGATGCACGGACTTGTTTCTTAGGATAATTCTCAATAATTATGCCTGATTTGTAACCTGTAAATGTAGATCTCTTTACCACATGGCATCTACAGACTGGGCCGATTTGGAGTTCAGTGCGCCCATTATATTCATGAGGGGAAAAGAGAATGTTTCCACAAATGTAGGCTCTTATAAATGTTGTGTATGGAAAGTCAACTCCTGTTTAGCAGTGGTATACATCATTCATAGAAAAGACGGATGTTGGACATTCATTCAACAGGTGCCTGACAGTGGCTGAACCACACAACTTTCATAGACATGCAGAGAATGGAGCTTAACTTCTGACAGGGGAACAGGGTCATATCACAGGCCAATAAACAAATAAATTAATTAATGATACATCTTAAGGAAGGTTCCAAGGAACCTAACAAAATTCTGAGTTAAAAAAAAAATCACAATGGGGAAGTGGAGGAGGACCCACTAATGGTCAGAGACTGCCTCTCTGATGAGTCGTCTTAAGCCCTGAAAAATGAAATGCCAGCCCTATGTAGAGCTTGGACAAGAGTGTTTTAGGGAGAGGAAACTGTTTATTCAGATCTTGAGGTGGGA
The DNA here is from genome assembly GCF_014108235.1 of Myotis myotis. Classification (NCBI taxonomy): domain Eukaryota; kingdom Metazoa; phylum Chordata; class Mammalia; order Chiroptera; family Vespertilionidae; genus Myotis; species Myotis myotis. The sequence goes on along the minus strand of NW_023416326.1, from coordinate 8,064,590 downwards.
AAGAGCTTGGCATGTTCCAGGAATCAAAACACATTAAAAATATGGGGAGACAAATTCAAGAAGATTGAAATCATAAAAAGCGTCTTCGCAGACCACGATGGCATAATATTAGAAATAAACTACAATAAAAACAACCCAAAATACTCAAACACCTGGAAGCTGAATAGCATGCTATTAAATATTGATTGGGTTACCAATGAAATCAAAGAAGAAATTCGAAACATCCTGGAAACTAATGACAATGAAAACACAACAATCCAAAACCTATGGGACACAATGAAAGCAGTCCTGAGAGGGAAGTTTATAGCTCTACAGGCCTATCTCAAAAAACAAGAAAAAATGGTAGTAAATCATCTAACTCTACAACTCAAAGAATTAGAAAGAGAGCAACAAGAAAACCCCAGAGTGAGCAGAAGGAAAGAGATAATAAAGATTAGAGCAGAAATAAATGACATAGAGACCAAAAAAACAATACAGAAAATCAATGAAACCAAGAGCTGGTTCTTTGAAAGGATAAACAAGATTGACAAACCTCTAGCCAGACTCACCAAGAAGCAAAGAGAGAGGACCCAAATAAACAAAATCAGAAACGATAGAGGCGAAATAACAACAGACCCCACAGAAATACAAATGATTGTTAAAAAATACTATGGACAGCTCTACTCCAACAAACTAGACAACCTGGAGGAAATGGACAAATTCCTAGAAAAATACAACATTCCAAAACTCAATCAGGAAGAATCTAAAAATCTCAACAGGCCAATAACTATGGAAGAAATTGAAGCAGTCATCAAAAAGCTTCCAGCAAACAAAAGCCCAGGACCAGACGGCTTCACAGGGGAATTTTACCAAACATTCAAGGAAGAACTAAAACCTATCCTCCTCAGACTACTACAAAAAATTCAAGAGGAAGGAACACTTCCAAGCTCATTCTATGAAGCCAGCATCACCCTAATACCAAAACCAGGTAAAGACAACACAATGAAAGAGAATTACAGGCCAATATCCCTCATGAACATAGATGCCAAAATCCTCAACAAAATCTTAGCAAATCGGATCCAGCAGTACATCAGAAAGATCATACACCATGACCAAGTAGGATTTATCCCAGGGATGCAAGGATGGTACAATATCCGCAAATCAATAAACGTGATACATCACATAAACAAATTGAAAGAAAAAAACCACATGGTCATATCAATTGATGCAGAAAAAGCATTTGACAAAATTCAACACCCATTTTTGATAAAAGCTCTCAGCAAGGTGGGAGTAGAAGGATCATACCTCAACATAATAAAAGCCATATATGACAGGCCCACAGCCAACATCATACTCAATGGACAAAAACTAACACCATTTCCCCTAAGAACAGGAACAAGACAGGGATGCCCCCTCTCACCACTCCTGTTCAACATAGTACTGGAAGTGTTAGCCATTGCAATTCGGCAAGAAGAAGAAATAAAAGGCATCCAAATTGGAAAAGAGGAAGTAAAACTGTCCTTATTTGCAGACGACATGATATTATACATACAAAACCCTAGAGACTCCATCAAAAAGCTACTGGACTTAATACATGAATTTGGCAATGTAGCAGGATACAAAATTAACCCCAAGAAATCCGAGGCATTTCTATACACCAATAGTGAACTTTCAGAAAGAGAGATTATAAAAACAATCCCGTTTACCATCGCACCAAAAAAATTAAGCTACCTAGGAATAAACTTAACTAAAGAGGTAAAAGACCTCTACTCAGAAAACTACAGGACGTTGAAAAAAGATATAGAGGAAGACATAAACAGATGGAAGAACATACCGTGTTCATGGATTGGTAGAATCAACATCATTAAAATGTCCATACTACCCAAAGCAATCTATAAATTCAACACACTTCCCATTAAAATAAAAATATGGGGAGAAACGTAATGATCTAGGGCAGTGGTCGGCAAACTGCGGCTCGCGAGCCACATACAGCTCTTTGGACCCTTGAGTGTGGCTCTTCCTAAGCCTTAGGAGTACCCTAATTAAGTCAATAACAATGCACCTACCTATATAGGTTAAGTTTAAAAAATTTGGCCCTCAAAAGAAATTTCAATCGTTGTACTGTTGATATTTGGCTCTGTTGACTAATGAGTTTGCCGACCACTGATCTAGAGGGTTAGGTGTTAAGAGAATTTGTTCATAGCTAGTCAATGGATATCTTGTAAAGATGGTTATTTTGGTGCTTTTCAATCCTCACCCAAGGACATGGAGAGAGAGAGAGAGAGAGAGAGAGAGAGAGAGAGAGAGAGAGAGAGAGAGAGAGAAGAAAGAAAGAAACATACATCAGTTACCTTCCATATGTACCCCAACCAGAGACTGAATCCACAACCCAGGCATGTGCCCTGACCGGGAATCGAACCAGCAACCTTTCAGTGCATAGAATGATGCACAACCAACTGAGCCACTCCGGCTGGGCTAAAGAGAGTATTTTGAATTCAGAATCTGGCTCAGTGGACTAAAGGAGATTCACTCAAAAGTCTACGTGCAAGGCATGTCCCTAAACAAGGCTGACTATTTGTATCAGGGAACTGAGTTCTATCCCCCATATCATGAAAAGGGGATTCAAACAAAGGGTGACGACCAAAGCCTGCAGCTACCGCTTTTAACAAGTTACATATTAAAGAGCCCAGGGGACAAAGCATACTGCCTGGACCTGAGTGAGTTACCTCTGGCTTGGTAACTTAATTTTTAACCTACTTCATGTCACCAGGGAGGAGGCCTCCTGAATTGCCTTTATGTACCCAGCGTGGCCTTGGAGCACAGGGAGCTGAAAGAAGGTAACCACAAAGTTGCCAGATTGAAAGCTCGGAGAAAGAAAGAGAATACAAGACATCTCACACAAGAAATAAAGCTACAGACTAGAAATTGAATTGAAAATTGACCTGACCCTGTGTTGGCAATCCAAATATCGAACAGGAAGGGAGAGGAAGAGAGAGAGTCAGAAACATCAATGATGAGAAAGAATCATGGATCAGCTGCCTCCTGCACACCCCCTACTGGGGATTGAGCCCACAACCCTGGCATGTGCCCTGACCAGGAATCCAACCATGACCAGTTCCTTGGTCGGCACTCAACCACGGAGCCACACCAGCTGGATGGTTTTTGTGTTTGTTTGTTTTTAGCTGTTTTCTAAATCATTCTTTCATCTTCAAGTGATCCCTATTGGTTTCCTTAAATTTTTTACACCAACTAATTGTCCATCACTTGTTATTCTCTTAACATCTTTTAACTTCTCAAAACCTTTATCTTTCTATTTAAGTCTCCTCTATCCTTTGTGCTTTTCTGGAGGACTTTTCACAGTTGGGTGTGACAGACCACTTTACAGAAAGAACAAGTAAATAGATGGGGGATACTTAAAGGAAGAGTTGGGAGTATGTGATAGTTGTATTTAAATATTTCTCATCGGTATCAACAACAACTAAACCTGGCTATTTTGGCAGTGCTACCTAGTGATGTCGGAGCATTGTGGATATAAATTGGTGACATTCTCCTAGTCCCTAATCCTCAGAGAAGCATGCTCAGTAAAATCACAGAACCCTGACTTGTTTAAACACAGCTGTATAACTACCCAAAGTGCAGGTTTAACAGAAACTTGAAAACCTTAACACAGAAGGTTACAAATTAATTATCTGTAACTAGAGGCCCGGTGCACGAAATTCATGCACTGGGGGATGGAGAGGGAGGGCCTGGTGGTCAGTGTGCGTTATAGTGACTGGTCATTCCACCAGTCATTCTCCTGTTCGGTTGATTTGCATATTAGGCTTTTATTATATAGGATGTCCTAAATCCCTTTACTGAATCTCTCAAGCTCCTATACTTTTTGAGCTCTCACTTTCTGATAAGCACTTTTTAAAAAATCTAGAAATTAGAATAATTAATTACAAGAATCCCCAGCCTTGTTTTCTTTCCTTTGCTGACTTAGACTCCTCCCTGCGATCCTCTTCGTTTCCATGTCTTCCCTTTACCTTCCCGGTGACACCCTTTTTCCCTGAGAGCTTTGGAGATGGAAAGTTCATTAGAGCAGTGAGGATGGGGCCTTAGCCCTTCCCTGACCTCTCAGGGACACACTAAATGGTACTAAGGGACCCCTTCTCTTCTGTTAGAACAGAAGAATGCCATTGTCTGTCATTCTGCTTGCTTCATTTGTTTGTAACAAAATTTTCTGGGTCACCAGCCTTTTCGGCATCAGGACAGCAAGCTTCTTTAGAGACTGGTGAAGAAAATAGAGTCACCCAGCTTTCAAGGACATCTCTCTATGTTTGGGTTCCTGCCGGGGGGGGGTGGGGGGGGGCGCCTTCCTTTTGTCATATAATTCAATTCCACAGAAGATACTGTTTCTTAAAGCCCAATGCCCGGGGAGTCCATGTAGGCTTGAATAGGTCATACATTTTGAGCTTAAGATTTCAGAGTTGGGCATTCCTTCGGAAAGCTGCTCTTTAAGAAAATTGGGCCTGCTGACTTTCTGAACATTCCATAGATTTTACGAGCTAGGATGATGAGTTCGCCATAAAAGCATAAGGCTTTACAGATTCCATTTCCTAGAAAATGCACATCAGTTTAAAGGGGAGGAAAGAATTGGACTGTGCAAAATGTCTTTCAAATTTCGCTCAATCCACATACTTGAAAACCGGCTTAAGGTGTTAGCCAAACCAAAAATGCAGTTAAGTTTACCCAATTCTGATTTATACCATGTATTAAACCCACTTCCAATTGGGCTGCTGCCCACAGTGTGCATTATCTGTTGGTCGCTTTAAAATATAGACCAACTTCAGCAGAACATTATATAAACAGAAGGGAATTAGCCCGTTCTCCTGCACTAAACATGAAATAGTATCCAACATATAATTCATACTCTACGTTGTTGGCCTTGTTTTCTGATGTAGGTCAAAAACAAACATCTTTTAAATAAAATCATTGGCGAGCCATTGTTTTGCATTACAATAAAAAGTACTCATTAATCCGTACCTGGAGACATGTAAAGTGATTCGCGGTGCTGTTTTAGTGCCTCTGATTTGACTTGCACAGCTCACTGGAATATTACTAGAAAACTAAGATGTACATAAACATGTTGGCTTGCTCAGCACAGGGCAAATGCAGAAGAACATGATTCTTGGATGTCACCTCTCACAAATATGAGAGCAGAAAACCTGTATCTTGTCTCCATTATGACGTCCGGCACATAGGAAAGGCTAGTTAACGAAATGTGTGCTGCAAATACCATTATGGCCAATGTTCTCAAGCGAATGCTAAGTCTATAGGGGATGAACTACAGTATATTGTATTCGGGTCGGTTGAAATAACCAGCCCCAAAGTTCAGATCGGTATCTGAACTTTATCCGAACCATCCAAACTTCCTCTGGTTTGTGATTCAAGCCTGAAAAATCTCATGAGAACAGATGCTCTCGCAACGTTCCCTTACTTCCTGCTTCATTGTGAGAGCGAGGTCTCCACAGAAATTCCTACAGGCATGCGGAGGCTTGGCTGCACGAGGCCGGGGCCGGCTTCCCTCATTCAAATCAAAACCTGTCATTGCTTTTATCCATTTGGGATTTCAGCCCTTTTCTTTCCTGGTATCCAATCCTCCCTCTTCTGGCCTTCTGGTCTCTTCTCCGTTTCTGCATTGAGCTTTGCCTCATCTGAATACCCCCTCTGTGTTTTGGATTTCCCAGGTTCTTAATTCTCACAATAAGTACACCTTCGGCATTTTCTATGTGCCTAACACTGTGGTGGCAACAAACAAAGCAGGAAACAAGCAAAATCCTGCTCTTGTGGAACGTAACTTCTGGTGGGACTAACCGATAAGCAAAAAATAAATAAGATAGAGAATATATTAGATGTTTCTGTAAGGCTTTGCAGGAGCTATTCCATTCCCAGGAATGCTTTTCCCCCAGAACTGCTCATGACTTCTTCCTTTTTGTCGCCCAGGCCTCATTTGGAATGTCACCCCCTTAAAGAGACTCTCCCTGGGATTACTCTGTAATTGTCCCCCAGAACCTATCCTATGACACAATTACTTTTGAAAGCCCTGAGACTGAATAGGATGGCAGAATGGTCCAGCAACTAGGTCCCCAGGCCCCAAAGATGAAGGTGTAGAGAAAGGAAATGAAACATTAGCTGACCAAGAGAACAAAAATGAAAAACTAAAGAAGTTAGCTTCCCTTTTATGAAACAGCCTCGCTGCCCATGTCCACTACCCTCCCCACACCCTTCAGATTAGCCAATTTTCCGGCCAGAGCTGGAAGTAACTGGCCATTCTGGGGGTGCTGAGCAGAGGACATTGAGATTGCCTGAAAGGTGGAGGAGTGCTGACCCCACTGCCAGTGAGGAATTATTTCAAAAGGACGGCTTGCTTCTGGCGTTCTATACCACGATGGAGACTTCTCAGCCTCCAAAGCCTACAGGTTTGGCACGAGGAGCAGAAATCTGGCGTTTGCAAAAAGCTCATATGTCCCAAAGCTGGATTGCTGGAAAATGCTGGGAGTCCCAAATCGGTGTCCACTTTGGAGTATTTGGCCCAGGAAAATGTATATTCTCATGCCGCAGGAAGTTGGTTTGCAAAACAAAGGCTGAACCGGGGCCAAAAAGCAAGCACCATTTGCCAGAGTGGAGATGAAATTTGATCGTTGGCTGCACAAAGTTTCTTTCTAAAAGTCATTTGCAGCTGCCGTGACACGTCTTTAAAGTTGTAACAGGCAGAACTGTTATTTAGGAATTTCCAACGGAGGGAAACAAATTTCAGTTGTTTACATTTAAACATGATGTCGAGAGATACTGAATGTAAACACCACAGATTGGACAAAGCAAAGCATAGGAAACGTGGCTCGAATCGCAGCGCACTCTTCAGTGGTCCACAGCAAAAGCAGAAAATGGCCATTTTCATAGAAAAGCTGGACTTACTATGATCCCATGTCACAGGCTCTCTCACCATCTTAGAACGTGTGTATGTCAATGTAGTAGGATGATGGGGGGGGGGCGGGGAAGAGTTAAAAGCAAGTTTTAATTCTTAGCAGATAATGGTAACCTTCATTACGTTTTTATTCCCTTTGAACAAAGAAGTATGATTATAGAAACTCATTATGTGAAATTTACTGGTTGAAAAAAGCATTAAATGTTTAATTTCAACAGAAACTATGTGTTACCAAGACTGGACTATTAAAATAGATTAAAATTTGGCAAGCAGATGAGAAACAGAGGGTGTGAGCAGAAAGGAGTTCAAAAGAAAGACAAAAGAGAAAGATGAGTTTATAAGAAGTGAATTCAGAAGACAAAGGAGAGAGATTTTTTTTTAATTTTACTTTTCAGTTTATTCTAGTCAGGAATAACTTTGAGAGTGCCAAGATGAAGTTTCTAATGCTGAATTTTTTATTCTTTGGTGACAGTAGCAATTATTGAAGGTGCAAGGCATAGAGGTAACTTACCTAAGTAGGTAAGTTATCAAGGATTAGAGGTAAGTTATCTAAGGAAATGGTTTATGCTAATAAAAAAAACATTTGATTTTGCCCTGCCTGTGCGGTTGGGCATCACCCTATGAACCTAGGAGGTCACAGTTCAATTCCGGTCAGAGCACATGCCCGGGTTGTGGGCTCAATGCCCTGTAGGGGACGTGCAGGAGGTAGCTGATCAATGATTCTCTCTCATCACTGATGTTTCTTTTCTCTGGCCCTCTCCCTTCCTCTCTGAAATCACTAAAAATATATTAAAAATTTTGGATTTTTCAGTTTCTCATTGAATCCATCCCCTTATTTTGAGAGATGATAGTTAATGGTAGAAACATCTTTAATATTCTTCATTCCCTCCCGAGTCACCACCCACACACACCTGTCCACTGATCTGCTCTTTCCATGAGATGCTGGTAATTGTAGAAATGCAAGCTTTTAGTTTGCTTTTTGGATGGCTCTCTATTGCTTTCACCTTAAAAACACACAAAAAAGCAAAGCACCCAGCTTAGAGCCAGACACCCTGGGTTCAAAAATGGCTTCCCCACTTATGCACCATGTGACCTTGGGCAAGTCATTTACCATCTCTTGCCACAGTTTCCTCACCTGTACAACAGAGATAATAACAGCGATGCCGACCACAAAGGCATTAGTGAAGATTCAATGAGAAAATGCAAGAGCAGAGTTTGGAATGGTATCTGAAATTCAGCAACTTTTCAGTACATTATAGTTATTAGTATGATTATCTCATGACATGTCATTGGTTGGGGAACGCATATTAATAAATGAACCTCGACTGAATCTGTTGCCTTTGTACCCATATAAACAAACCACATTATCCGACTGTCTCATTTCAGTCTGTGATTGTGGCAGAGACACAATCCTTACAGAATAGTCCTTACAGTAGACCATATGTATGCCCTTGCAGTTAACGGGGGCCTTGTAGCTGCTAGGGTTTGGCCAATGCCTGCGAGAAAGTGGCAGATGCTCCCCCCGGGACCACCCAGACACTCTCCAGCTCTCTCTTCCTTGGACACAGCACCCTAGAAGGCCACACACCCTCTGGATGGTGAAGTTGCCAGATGAAGACCAGCATCCCCGCATGCATCAGACTTTCCAGGAGTGAGAAATCAACCTTCGTGTGTTAAGCCACTGAGAAGCCGTAGTTGGTTTGTTACTATAACATGGCCTCGCGTAAACCTCGTTACCACAGTGATCGAAATGATGCATAGCCCCTCAGGGAAGTTATTAAAAAAAATGATGTTAGCCCAACCCCTTAGTATGTCCAGTGAAACCGGCTCTCTTTATTAGAGAAGACTTAACATTGCTTTCTCTTCTTTTGTTTCTTCAATATATGTTTTTATTGATTTCAGAGAGGAGGGGAGAGGGGGAGAGAGATAGAAACATCCATGATGAGAGAGAATCATTGATCGGCTGCTTCCTGCACGCCCCCCACTGGGGATCGAGCCCGCAACCCGTGCATGTGCCCTTGACTGGAATCAAACCCGGGACCCTTCAGTCCACAGGCCAATGCTCTATCCACTGAGCCAAACCAGCTAGGGCTCTTTATTTTCTTAATTTCCCAATCTGGCACAATGACCAAGCTGATGTTTAGTACTTTTCTTTTATACCCAACTTGGTGTTCTTTACTTCAAATCTGAGGGGCATGTTTAATATGGCCTTAACTGTCTAGGCCAGTGATGGCAAACCTTTTGAGCTCGGCGTGCCAGCATTTTGAAAAACCCTAACTTAATTCTGGTGCCGTGTCACATATAGAAATTTTTTGATATCTGCAACCATAGTAAAACAAAGACTTATATTTTTGATATTTATTTTATATATTTAAATGCCATTGAACAAAGAAAAATCAACCAAAAAAATGAGTTCGTGTGTCACCTCTGACACGCGTGTCATAGGTTCGCCATCACTGATCTGGGCTGTTTTCTGGAGCTAACCATTTAATATAAGTACATCTAGTGAATTTCTGCTGATTCCTTTCCTTGGAGGATGCAGAGTACAGAGCAACCATTTGAGATACAAACCACAGTTCAGGTGGAAATGATAATGGCACAGACAGTGGTACCTGCATCCCGCAGGGGCCCTCCCTTCCCTCACTCAGTGTTGCTCAATGGTTAGCATTCATCTTGGTATTTCTTCCTTTTATAGCCACCAGACAAGATATTATCCTATTATGTCCTATGTTTGTTTGAATCACCAGTGGATTTGGGGTTAATGAAGACATGGGTGCTCTGTGATAAAGCTAAATTGTTTACTTCATTTGAAAAGTTCCTTAAGGATATCTTGCTCTTCAGCGTTCTAAAAAATAGTAATAAAATACAAATACAAAATGACCTCAAAAAGATCTCCCCTGCCCCACCCCCCAAAACGAGCACATTAAAGACACACACACACACACACACACACACACACACACACACACAAACAGGGGGGTCTGAAATGAGAAGTCAAGGACTTAAAGCTATTATGATGATGACATGAGGGTTGATTTGTATGTCCTGAGGTTTTTAAGGGCAGACATTGATAGATCAGAGATTTGCCTCAGGGACCATAATGGGCCTATAATCTAAAGTACAGGAACGCTTTTAGGAAAAGAAAAATATAAAAGGAATTATCCTGAAAGCCTTATTGGATAAGGTGTTTTTAGTGTTCAAGACCAAGTTTTCTAAAATGAGTCTCTGTTGCCAAGTCTACTTTTATGACATTATGTGATTAAAAGTTTTAAGAGCCATATTTGCAGTTATTTATATACTATAATGGGACCTGGGCAGCTAAGAGCCCTTGCCTCTGATATTTTAGTGAAGTACCCAAGGTACAGTCATCACGACTCATGAAATATTGTGGATTTCATAAACAAATAAAAAGGACAAAATACATTTGAAAAGAGTAATGCACTTTGAATTATAAAAATACTGCTCTATGCTGCTCTCTTAAATGTTCATAGCACTTAATGGAAGTAGAAAAATATGTCGCAGAGAATTTTCACCATCCTTTTCTAGCCAAATAACAATCATCTTTCTAAAATGTGCAAAAAGAACAGTTGCTTGTTTGTTTGTTTGTTTTTAGGTTAAATTTGCCCTGGTGAAATGCCAACGAAAAATATATTGGCAACATGAAGTTAAGGAATTGAGTGAATGTGCAGATAATCTTGTCTTTATAATAACTGTGTTCACCGCAAATATTAAAATGCTTTAGTCTAAAACATTTTAAAAATGCCTTTGTAAAATGAATTGTAGAGCTAAGCTCAGCTGTGATCTAGACAGGCGATATTTGTGTGGCGAGCTACCACACAACTTAAGATAAAGGAATTTTTGTTGCTGGTATAAATTATCTAGTTTTCCTGCTGACACGGATCCTTTTCATTTTACCTCTGAGGATGCAAGTTGCAGGAAATTATAGCTCTTTGGGGACATTCGAAGCACTGTGACTTTCTTATGTGGTATACTTCACTTATAAGTTCTCTCTGTTAGGAATTTCTTATTCTTGGTAAACCCCCAGAAGACTAGCCTACACAGAAATCCCCTCCCCCACCTTATTTGCAGGGGATATGTTCCAAGACCCTCAATGGATGCCTGAAACTGTGGATAGTACCAAACCACAAATATATATGTATAATTTTTTTTCCTATGCATACATACAGTTTAATTTATAAGTTAGGGCACAGTAACAGATGAACAAAAGCTAATAATAAAATAGAAAAATGGTAACAATACACTGTAAGAAATGTGAATGTGGCATTATTAGTAAGATAAGGGTGACTTGAACACTAGTACTATGATCCTGTAGGCCAGTGGTCCTCAAGCTTCCTAATGCCTCAACCCTTTAATACAGTTCCTCATGCTGTGGTGACCCCCAACCATGAAATTATTTTCGTTGCTACTTCATCACTGTAATGTTGCTACTGTTATGAATCGTCGTGTAAATATCTGATATGCAGGATGTATTTTCATTGTGACAAATTGAACATAATTAAAGCATAGTGATTAATCACAAAACAATAGGTAATTATAGATGTGTTTTCCGATGGTCTTAGGCAACCCCTGTGAAACGGTCGTTCACCCGCCAAAGGGGTCGCGACCCACAGATTGAGAACCGCTGCTGTAGGCAATCTGATGATTGAGATGGCCACTCAGTGACTTGACGGGTGGGTAGCACATATGGCAAAGAGGTGCTGGACAAAGGGATGATTCACATCCCAGCAGGACAGTGAGACGTTTCATCGCCCTACTCAGAGTGGAGTGCAATCAAAAACTTACAAATTGCTTATTTCTGGAATTGTCCATTTGAGCTTTTTTGGACTGGGGTTGAACATGGGTAATTGAGGCTGTGGAAAGTGAAACAGCGGAGAAGGGGGATGGCTGGAAGAGAGCCTCCCTTGCAAAATCGGTAATTCACTTCACATTGGATTTGTCTTCCGCACGGGAACCTGCGGGAGAAATGCATCCTGCAGCTTGCTTGGGCACTGTGACAGTTACTTTATGTGTCAAACTGGCTACGCCATGAGGTGCCCGGATAGTTGATCAAACATTATTCAAAATGCTTGGGATGAGATCACCTGAAGCCATTGCAGGAACTAGGAATAGCAGGAAATTTTTTGAAATATCCCGAAAGGATCACCTACAACTAACAGCAAATGACAGCACAAAGCACCCAAGACTCAGCTTAGCTGATTTTATTAAATAAGTCAGGATACCATCACAGGACAATGAAAACTGGACTATAACCCACCACCAAGCCCTTTCCAAAGAAGAAAGAGAGAAAAGAAGAATCTTTAAGGATTCAGTATTAACCAAAAGTCTTGGATTTAAGGAAGTCTAAGGGACTTATGAGATAGCATCAATAAAACTAATATACTAATTATGGGAGTCCTATAAGAAGAGACAAAGAAGCAGAAAGCTTATTTATAGAAATAAGTAACAGAAGGAGAAGAGCTACTGGGAATTAGAAGATTAAATCAAAGGACATGAAGGAAAATTTGGGGATGATGGCAAGGTTTTATACCCTGATGGTGGTGGTGGTGGTGGTGGTGGTGATACAACTAAATTTGTGCAAACCTATCAAAGCATATTCTTTTTTTTTAATTAATATATTTTATTGATTTTTTTACAGAGAGGAAGGGAGAGAGATAGAGAGTTAGAAACATCGATGAGAGAGAAACATCAATCAGCTGCCTCCTGCACATCTCCCACTGGGGATGTGCCCGCAACCCAGGTACATGCCCTTGACCGGAATCGAACCTGGGACCTTTCAGTCCGCAGGCCGACGCTCTATCCACTGAGCCAAACCGGTTTTGGCTCAAAGCATATTCTTAACGTTGCTGTTTTTCGTATGTCTATTATAGTTCAATAAAAGCTAATTAAATTTTAAAAATCAGAGTAAACCCACGGCTTCAATCTCCTATTTCTGTTTAACCCCTAGAGGCACCAAGTGAGAGAGGTCCTCTAGATTCTCCACTTCTTGAGTAATAAAGTTTTATGTGTTCTGAAGTTGAGGTTAAATGTTAAGGTGTGTCTGACACCTGTAGATTGCACACTCTACCTTCAAACTCCTGTGGTCTTAGAGCAACGAGAGGAGTTGCTAGGGTACAAAGGACTCAAAAGCTACTCTGCTTATTATGTCTAGGATCATGTAGTAAATGAACATTACAAGGCAATGTTACAATGCTCGACTGAAAATACATCATCATAGGTCATGTCTAAAAAGGAACACCAATAGCTTTTTATTGACATATCTAATTGTTGATCACTGATTTCCCCAGAAAAGCATTTGATTTTCAAATGATTTTCGCTCTTTTTCGCGGGATACTTGAAAATGTATTCTGTTGATTAACTCTGAGAAATCTAATCTCCTTATCTATCTGGTAAAACCGGGAATGTTTAATGTTATAAAATCCTACACATTATAGATATTTTGCCTGTCATGCTCACTAAACATTACATTTAATCTGCTTTGTGCTTGTATAAAATTTCAAATCACGTACCATATTGGTGTTTAGACTTTCTAAGATTTAAAAATAATTTGTAACTAAATCACAGTTTGAGTTTAAAAAATGATCAGCAAGGCATTTACGATAAACTGTATAGAATTCAGTTTCTTAAACACTGTGTTAAAACAAAAATCAAACATGAAACACATCAGAAAAGCTTTAGAGAACTTCCATTTCTTTCATTTTACTTTTCTAATGCAAGGGGGAGAAATGCCAAGACTTCACTGAAAATACAGGCCAAATAAAAACACCTATGAAATTAGGGAAGTAATTCCAATTAAAATTGCTACTTGGATAACATGTTTTCTATATTCACACATGTTACAATATTGTAAATATTTTTTATGATCAACGTGTGCATCTTCATAAAGAAAAATAATGGGTTATGAGGAGGCAGAAAACCGATCTTATTATTTGGTGTTTCAGTGACCTACTTATATCTTCCTCTTAAATGTCTGGCTGCACTTTGGTATAGGAAGTTCTGTATCAAGGGATTATCTGAGGCCAAAGCTGTACACAGATGTTCCTATTAGAACTGTAGTTCTTGTTCCCATATCGGGGCCTTGTTCTCGCTTCCTTCTTGCACATTGATTTGCTCAAGTCCTGCCTTTTGGGTAGGATTGTCTGACTTCATCACATTCATCACACTTGCTTGGTCATTGTACCCAGCCCTGTTATACAATGGATGGACCTGTCTTGTTCCTTGGCCTGGGGCTTGGTGTGGGAAATGCCTGAGGTCCATTCAAGGAAGAGCATTCCTTGTTTGAATGAACCCCAGAGGATACTCAGAGCTGGCCCAGTAGTGGGGGAGCAGAGATGTGGGGCTGTCCAAGAGGGCGGGGTACCATTTTGCAGTAGAAACAAAGCACAGTGGACCGATGGGATGGCGAAGCCAGCAGGAAGATGTGACTGAAGGACAAGCAAGGGATGCCTAAGACTGAAGGTGAGCAATGGGGCCGAAGCTGCCGGAAACCACGGTGATGTTTTCTTTTTCTTTCTTTTTTTAAATATATTTTATTGATTTTTTTATAGAGAGGAAGGGAGAGGGATAGAGAGTTAGAAACATCGATGAGAGAGAAACATCCATCAGCTGCTTCCTGCACACTCCCTACTGGGGATGTGCCCGCAACCAAGGTACATGCCCTTGACTGGGATCGAACCTGGGACCCCTGAGTCCGCAGGCCGACGCTCTATCCACTGAGCCAAACCGGTTAGGGCGCAGGGTCAAGACTTAAACGTCAGATAAGAACCCTTTGCCATTTTAAACAAATCAACACCCACCAATCACCTCTCTCCCTGCCCCGTGGCTTATCTGCCTTGTGTCATCCTCTGCTTACAGAAAGCATTTCAGAACAACCAACAACAACAACAACGATGCAGGCTGGATGTAAAGGCTTCTTTCTTTCACCAAGGCCCGGCCTCGGGCTGAATGGGAGAGTTCTGCCAACCATCAAACTTAACAGCCTTTAAACATGTGCAACATTTCTCCAGGCAAATTGGTTCCTTAATATGGTCAACTGAGCAGCACCCAGGGGGAAGGGCTGGTGATCTCATAGCCCAAAGCTGATGGAGTCACAGTGCCGTGTTCCTGAAAAGCACTCAGACTTTCCATTTTGATAAAGCCAGGAGCCAATGGGAGGGCAGTCGGCTTTGACATCCATTGTTCATTCTCCCTGAACTTTCTCTCTCCTAGGGAGCAGAGCACAGTGGTTTAATTCATAGCTTATGGGGTTTTTAAAAATATCCACCTTTCAGATTTTTTTTCTTCTATATTAATCAGTGGTTTCTAAAGATCCAGAGGGATAAATAAACGCTGCGAGCTGGCCAGGGTTTCTCAGGGCACAACCGCTGGTAGTTATAAACAGTAAACAAAATGTAGTAACCGTTTTAAGCACAAGAGATTGCTATATCACACGGGGCATAAATCATTAGCTTCATAATTTCAGCAGCCGTGTTTCCATAGCAAAATTAAGCCAACAGTTCCCCCTGTGGCAATAATGAAGTACTGTAATGCCGAGAGGGGGGAAAAAAAGGAAAAAAAACAACAACCAAGAGAAGGCATTATTGTCCCTTGGAAATGATTGAAAAATCCAAGTTCAATGAATGACTTGTAGGGCTCTTGTCTCTGTGCCATTCTTTTGAGGGGTGAGAAAGGGGTTGCCTCCAAAACCCATGTCTATGCTGGTAGACCAGCGGTTCTCAACCTGTGGGTCGCGACCCCTTTGGGGGTCCAACGACCCTTTCACAGGGGTCGCCTAAGACCATCGGAAAACACATATATAATTATATTGTTTTTGTGATTAATCACTATGCTTTAATTATGTTCAATTTGTAACAATGAAATTGGGGGTCACCACAACATGAGCAACTATATTAAAGGGTCACAACATTAGGAAGGTTAAGAACCACTGTTGTAGATGGTTTGACAAGCTCAAGTGCATTTGCGTGCAAGCCCCCCACGGCCACCACGTGCTGGAGGTAGAGCATGAAAGCGATGACACATTACAATTGAGAAGATGACAAGTTTCTCTCAGCTGCATAGGCAGACATTATTCACGGATTTAGAGAGAGACAAATGAATGCTAGGCGTGGCACAGGACAGAGGATGACAAGGCTCTTCCAGCTCTTAGGGGCGCAAAAGCTGGATGGCCAACAACCTGAAAGAAAACACTTCCAATATTGAGCTGGGCCACCGGACCTAGCCAGGAGGTCAAAGCTGTCCTGATTCCCCCATGAACGTCACCAAGTGCCAAAGTTCATTAAAAAAAAAATCCAGCCCCAAACTACAAACTATCCAAATGTTCACCAACTGATGACTGGACAAACAAAATATGGTACATCCATACAATGGAAGGAATAAAATCCATAAAAGGAGCTAAAGCACTAATACATACTACGTGATGAACTTGAAAACATGCTAAGAAATCATACACCGAAGGCCACAGAATATGTGACATTTACAGGAAGTGCCCAGAACAAGTATATCCATACAGATAGAAAGCAGACCACAGGCTGATGGGGGGAAATAATGGGACATGACTGCTAATAGGTACACAGTTTTTGGGGGGTTAATGAAAATTTACACAACCTTGTAAATATGCTAAAAACCACTGAAATTTAAAGGATGAATTTTTGGTATGTGTATTGTTCCTCAATTTATTTGATATTAAAGAAAAAGTACCAGTTGCCATTCAACTTACTAGACCAAAGCTAGTAATTACCTTTCTTCCAACTCTGATTCAATGCAAAATAGGGTTTTAATTAAGTGATATCTTTCTATCCTGCTATGTCTACAAATGGTTCACATGCCTGAAGAGTCAAATTGGCTATAGCCTAAAGTAGGTTCTAGAAAAACAATCTGACTGGTACATGCCGTACTCAACCACCTTTTCCTAACTCAGTGGTGACTTCTCTGGGAACATACCTCTGAGTCACTATCCCTTCACTTCCTGCCATCCTTTATTATTCTTATAAAAATGAGACAAATGCTGTATCTATTCATTTTTGTTAGTTGCTTATTGACTATCTTCCCCTCTAGAATGTCAGCCCCCATGAACCAGGAAGCTGGTTTTGGCACAGAGCAAGGTAGGCACCGAAGAAGTGTTTGTGGGGAGGAAAAAAAAAAAAACTGGAGTAAGTTTTTTCTCCCATGAGATGATGAGAAAGAATAAAAATGGTGGAGTTATCCACTACCTAAAGTCAAGAATATCGAATAACCCGCCCCCCCCCCGCCCCCCCCTCTCCTTTCTGAAGGTGACATGCCCGTATCCCTGGGGACATCAACATTGAGCTCTTCTGCATCCCCGGCCCTAAGTGTTCTAAATGTCAATATCCCTAACTTCATCCTCTGCTTTCTATGTCTGCTTCACTCAGAGATCTCTTCAAGTGTTTCGGAACCCAGTCTGAAAACCTAACCCCATATTCCCAATTGAACTATTTGCTTGATAGTTTGGCTTGGGAACCTAAGGTCTGACCTGGCAATAAATTCTGAGCTCTGGTGTTCTGGTGGCCAAACCAAAAGATCAAAGGTCTTTTCCATGTCTACTACTGTGCATTCAAAATTCTATTTCGGCCAAACAAAACATTCTATTATGCACTATAAGGGTTTTGTAAGTCACAGCCTTTGGCCTTCGGAAGAAATTAAATTTGTCAATGAGATCCTCTTTAAAAACACACACACACACACACACACACACACACACACACACACACAAAATTCCATGGCCTCATTTCTGATGATACACTTGTTTTGCCCTAAGTTTGATCTAAGAATTCATTTTTAAATTTGTGCATGTAGGTCTCTGCTGAATTATTCCAGCTCATTCAATTCATTTATAGCTGCCTTCCTATACGTCTGCTGCCACTGTGTGTTAAATAAAATACATTTGCCTTTCAGATAGTAGGATTAAAGGAACTAGACAACATTTATTTTTGAAAATTAACTGCTCCATCATTTCTTATACACAATTCTATCACTGGGATCCAAGTCGAAGCCCCTGTTCATGCTGTCAGGGCTACTGAAGCAGAGAACGGGAACTACTCCTCATCCTAATGCAAGTTCCTTATAAACGGAATGTACAGATGGCTTTTATGGCTTATTCCTACTTAAGCCTCTAGTTCAGTATGATTTCAACTAATGAAAATATCTGGGGGGAGTACCCCACACACCCCCCCCAGTGATGGCCCTGATGACAACACACATCTGGAGACTCTGAATCACCCCGATGATTGATTTGATTTTCCCACTCTGCACCTAGACTTCTGGCATTGGCTACACAGAGCTCTATCACTGTGGGCTTTGGGCTGCAACTTGCTTCCAGCTGTAAGCTTTGTACTACACTCTGATTCACCTTTCTTCTTGGCTACGCTCGGCCCGGCCTCCATATGTTCCCCCTCCCCCCCCACACACACACACCTCCCCTGTGTCATCGTAGCCTAACTGCCAACCAAGCCTCACTCTGCTCCCTGTCCAAGACACACATTTGCCTCTAATCCTGCTCACTCACAAGTCACTGGCTGTCTAATTGCTCTTTTACAGCTTCATAGGAGATAGCAATGGGTAGGACCCGTGTGATCAGAAATGCTCACCACCTAATTCAGCAGCCAATACGGCTTGGTATGTGTAGCAGGCAACCAGGTCCTGAGCACCTGAATTCTGACTCTCCACTCTCTCACCTTACCTCACCGCCTCCCAGTGTGAGCTGCATAGAACAATGTCATTTGGCCACTGTGGACTCAAGGGCACACTGCTAAGATCCCTCAGGAGTTACAAAGATCAATAGCACCCCTCCGCTGCCTTCGGGCCGGTTTCACAATACTCCTATGTGTATGAAATCCGAAATTATGAAAAAGTTGAAATTGTGGGGTTAAAGAAATGTGTGTGCCAACCTTGGAAGGGATGAGAAATCCACTTTGCTGAATTCTTGCAGAATTGCAGAACTTGCAAACGGAGTTAATTGCACCCTGTTTATGCGCCCGCCGTCACCTACAACACAGTGGAGAGAAGCACAAGCCCTCTTTTGTCAGGGGCCTGAGACCCTCTCTTGATCCCTTGCATCAGAATTTCTGAAAGTGACTCTGGGTTCTCTGATGTGAGCAAGCACTGTGATTATCATTTCAAATCTCATTTTTTAAAAAAACCTTTTCACGATGGTATCCAAATGCATTAAATGGTGCCGCTCACGTTAGTGCTGAAAACAAATCCCAAGTGGATAAGTTGGGAATAGAAATGAGATGGGATACAGCACCGCAGAGAGCAAAAGAGCGCCGACATCGATTTGGGAAGGAGCCCTCAGCAAAGTAAGAAAATGTAAAAAGTTAACCTCAATGCAAATGGACACTGAAATAATTATCGATGTATATGCTCCAAAAATGCATTCCTTCTTGGGGAGAATTTGTTTTGAACTATTTGAGTTTTAAGTTGGACAGAGTCTCCAGGAATAACATTTCCCTCCTTTGAAAAGCAAGTACTTAAATTTTATTTCCCACTGCTCTACCTTACAATCCCTACAGTTGAGCTAGAAAAGACTCTTTATGATTCCACACATCCTCTGCCAAGGAAACCAGTGTTATCCCCCTCACTACTCCTTTCCTTTTGCTTCTCTTCCTGTTTGAAATATCTTCACTCGTCCTACCCACTAATCCAAATACATGGCCCGGCTTCAAAGGCCCACTCCAGCTCGACCTCATCTGCGACGCTGTACCTGACTTAGTAGAGTCACAGGTTTTATACTTGGAATGGACCTCAGAGACTATCTACTTTATATATTTCCCGATTGTGCAACACAGAGACACTCAGAAGCCTTTCAAAGGAGAGTCAGAAATAGGAGGGGGTGGGGGGGGGTGTAAGTGGACAGCAGAGTCCCGGGCCTCTCACACTCTATTCTAGCACTGATTCCATCATTTTCATCATTTTGCCTTTCCAAGAAATAAATTGCAGGACAATAGGTCCCAGAGCTTTGAGGGAGGGAAACCTCAAGTCCAGCATGATAAATGAAGAAATTAAGGTGGTCAGTGGAATATCTTATCCTGGTTTTCAAACAGTCCAGGAGGAAATGTAAACTAAAATTTAAGATCTTTGGACTCACGGCCCAGCTACACTGATCTATTTTCTTTATAACTAAAATCTTATTTCCTATTGATGGTTCTCTGGTGTCTTGTGTTATTTATACATTTGACTGTTGTCTGTCCAATACACTGAGTGAGGCTGTGGCTGGCCCATGCCAAGGCATAATTTATGCTCTTCGTTCTTCTCCTAGCCCAGCCCTAGGTTCAGAGAATACACATGTCCTATATTCCCTTCTCAGAAACACAGACATTTCTGATTCATATATAAAATTAGGCAAAACAACATTCAAAAGATCAACATGAGGGTATTGGCAGAAATAGCATAAACGCCATCCTACATAGACACTCCCTTCCGTATCCCAACTTTATTCACTCAAGTTGGCATAAAGCATAGTCAGTACAGACTTTTTTGGCACAAAAAAACGATATTTCTGTCCTCATTTATATTTGTGCCCTGATTAGCACTGACAAATCTAGGCTTCATCAGTGACACTCCTTGTTCTAAATTCCATTGTGTTTTCACCCCTCCAATCTTGCTTTGATGACCTCTTACAATTGCGACACAACACTTCAACAAGAAAAGCTGACCTCTGATAAAAATGCTTTTAATTTTTTTCAATAATTAAAAACACTTCTATTCTTCATCGACTATAAGCTCTTTCCTCCCGCTGCTCCCTTCTCCTGATAAACTTCCTGAAAGTGTACCCTGCACATGCTACCTTTGTCTCCTCTCTCCTTCCATCTTCAGGTTCTATATTATTTACCTCTTCAGTGTAGGTGCTTTTCCTCCATCTCTGTTCTTCCTCTACGCAGTCTATTTCATCCGCTCTCTTCTCATCACTGCCTTTAGAGCAGGGAAAGAGGAGCATGTCTTCTGGATTCCACCCTGACCTCTACAGCAGTGGTTCTCAACCTTCTGGCCCTTTAAATACAGTTCCTCATGTTGTGACCCAACCATCAAATTATTTTCGTTGCTACTTCATCACTGTCATGTTGCTACTGTGATGAATCGTCATGTAAATATCTGAGATGCAGGATGGTCTTAGGCGACCCCTGTGAAAGGGTCGTTCGACCGCCAAAGGGGTCGAGACCCACAGGTTGAGAACCGCTGCTCTACGGGGTGTGTAGTCCACAGTGCACATGGGATGTGCTCACCTGGAGCCTACACCTCCCCATCTGAACCCCACCCCGGATACCCAGGACTTCAGGTTCCTCATCTGGATCTTGCTGTGCCTGCTTCCAGGGCTCAAGTGTCTTCTTCTGGACTTTGGGACCACACTCCTGATGTGCACAATGTATCCAGGTCCTGGAAGTGGCCCAAAAGTGGCTGTTTGTGAGAACGGGGGTTGCAGGCAGTGGGGATGCGGGACACAGCTTGAGTCTGTAGACTGGAGCTTCCCAGAAGTGCACCTGAGGCCATGCCATTCACGGGAAGGGTCAGAGTGGGGGCAAGGGGAATGGGGAGATTCTTCCTAAGCTACAGCCACTAGGTTCTAGCACAGAATTCTAACTCACACCTGGCCTTCCAGGTAGACATGAAGGCAATTTTGCCATAATGGGAGGTTAGATTATATTTTATTTAACAAATGGCATGTGGTCCTCCATTTTCACTCTTATCTAAGGACCTACCAACCTTGGGGAAAGATATGAACCTTTTCTAAGTCAAGATTAATTTCTAACCTCATACTAACTTCATTCTTTTTAAAGGTGCATATCCAATTTACAACATCCAAAGCTAAGTTAATCTCTTCCTTCTCATCTTGCACCCACTTGTCCAAATCTGTGTCTTTTCTTAATTAATAGCATCACCATCTGCTCAGTTACCAGCAAAAGGTCTTGGAGTAGTCATTGACTTTCCTCTTCCCTAATCCTCAGGATTTAATAAGAGATAAGATGTAGATAACTTCTGAAATAGCTGACTTTTTTCAAGCCACATCATTCAGTTGATTCATCACAATAGTCATTCGACTGCCTTCTCTTTCTGTCCCTCCCTCCTTAAATCACTGACCACATTTCCACCAGAATTATTGGGTTCCCACTCATCAGCTGTCCACCATCCCTGCCCCTATTTTCTATAGATTAGAAAACAAATTCCTTTTCAGTTTCAAGGTCTTAATAATCTGTCTTCTAGCCTAGTGGTTGCCAACCTTTCAGACCTCACAGACCACCCGAACCACTGGATGGCTGGCAACCACTGCTCTAGCCTAACCTTCCAACCTCCCACAGTCACTCTTGTCTCTTAGTCTTCAAACCCATCCATACAGTCACACACAAGTGCTCTTTAATCTAGTCAATCCCAAGTACTTGGTGATCCCAGATGACTTGCTAATTTATAAATTTGTCATAAACTTTGACATACATGTACATTTACTTAAGCTATTCCTTTTGTTCATATTCCTTGTACTTCTATAAAAATCCAACTAACTATTCTATCGCCATTTCCTCCATGAAGCCTTCCACAATTATTCCACCAAAATCACTTCCTTTCCTATGTTCACCTAACATTAATGTATGCCACTTTTACAATGCTTACATTTTTGCAAGTTATGAATGGATGCCTTTCTATCCCTTAAGTACAAATTCCTTTAATGCAGAACTGCTGTGTACTCATTTCTATATAATCCTCATGCCTTTCACTTTGTCCCACACATAGTAAGTGCTTTTAAATGTTTAATTTCTAAGCCAAATCTAAACAGAGATAGGTTTTAATAAAATTAAAACAAATCATATACCGTATTCACTTAAAGAGGATTCTCAGGATGTCTTTGATCTGTTCCAATCCATGGGGAGACCCTTAAACATTTACTTGATCACAAGAGTCTAAGATTTCTCTCTCCCAAATGGGTTTACCATCTCCTCTCAAAGCTGCAGTGATAGGTCTGCAAAGCTTGTCAAGAAGCACCGATGAAAGGCAGGGCAGGGCCGCGAGCATTATTACAAAGACAGGTGTAGCGTTACCTCCAGCACCAGCCACCTGTGTGTCCTTGGTTTTCAGAGATGGCGCGCACGTGTCGGCCACAGGCCTCCCCAAGTCACTTATCACCCTGAGAACAATGCTCCTTAGATGGAGACCATCTGGGATTGCAGACTTTTCCAGCCCAAAGTCCTCTAATTTTTCAATCACCTGCTCTGACATAAGCCTGGTTTGGTTTTGTGTTTATGGTATGTCTCCTGGGCAGTTTATGAACCTGTGTCTGGCTTTTCCCTTCAAATCATCTTCGGTATCACAGGATGAAGTTAGGGGAGAAGTCCAAGTCGCGGGAATTGCACATCCTTTTGGTTTTCAGAGCTGGTGAAAGTCAAATGCGGTGTCTTTACTCGCTAAACAGGCAGGTGAAAACCAACGAAGTCTAGTAATAGTGACAGTATTATAAAGTACCTGGCAGTTCAGAGGCAACTTTCATGTATATTGTCTGATTAATTTCTCATTACAGTCCTGAAATGTATGCATCCTGCTTCACAGATCAGAAACAACAGCTCCCAGATTTTTTTCTTTTCTTGGAAATACAGAGCTAGTAAGTGGCTAAGCTAGAATGTCAGTCTTCTGAATCCAAATCTCATGCTCTTTAGCACATGTTGCCTATAACATACAGGCAACAGCCCAATAATTAAGTGTTCTGTTTATTTGCAGAACTAAAAGTAATTTACAGGCATAGTAAATTCTCGTTCAGACATGACAGAGTGTATTTGTGAGGAAGTACAGTTCAATGAGGAAAAAAGTTCAAATTGCATTTCTAAGGCAGTTTTATTCCTAATAAGCCTGGTGTACATGACAAACTAAAAAGTAAATAAATAGTAAGTCTAGTAAATACTTTCAGTAATTTTCATGTAATTATATCAGCAACCATTGTTGTTATTCCTCCTTTAAGATTGGTTAATTGGGCAGAACAACCAAATCTACTATTTTACTTGTCTGCCATAAACAGAGTATAAGCCAGATGAAATAATGTACAGGCAATCAGAGTCCCTTTAGAGGCCACTATTAAGAGGAGGGGAATCAAAGGAAGATTCTTGCAGCTCTTGCATATCCACTCCCTACCTGTTTCTACTTCACTTCCTACATACTTAGGAGAGATAAGCTTTTCCTAAAGCCAAGTCCAACAAATTATATCATCAGCTGCTGAGGGAATAACAACACAGTCAGTCAGAATGAGGGATTCTTGGTTTTCATCCCAAAATGGATTTCCCTCGGCCACTCCTGTGCCATTTCTCCCTCTCTTTGTACAGATTTATAATCCGTGTGCCTAATTTTCATGGCTCCCTAAGTCACGTGGAAGACACTAGCATTTTTACCAGAATAATTTAACGGGTACGTGACAGCTGAAATTACCTCTTCTCCTTTAACTCTATATTCTCATTTTACTCCTCTCCAAAAACAAAGCTCTGTTGACAGAGAAGAGGTGAATTTGATTTGTGCGCCTGGCTACCATTTGTGGGACCCTTGCTACTTCTGTCTCCTGACAAAGCCTGAATTGTCATGGCAACATCAGTGTCTCCATCAACAAAGAGAGAGGAAGACCAACCATTAGAACTTATCTAAATTAACCTCTTGTCAAATGTCCTCACCGCTCTATTTCACTTAAGTTTGAATGTGCCACTTAAGGCACTGAAATATTCTTCTAATGGGAAAAGCCAAGAAATAACGAAAATGCCAATAAAATGTGATTTGAAACCAAATATATTTAAGATGAGGTTGAGTTCTATACACATATGTGCATTATTGGTCAAGTAAACTTTCTACATCAACAAAAGAGTACAGTTTTTCCCCTGCAAATTAATAGATTATAAAATCAGTAGGCTTTTCAAGAAGGCAATTAAGAAAAATGGAGGCAGAAACAACTTCAATCCTTTTAGAATATTTTGCCTTCAAAAAAAAAAAAAAAAACTTTCTGTAAAATCACCTAAAATGAAACCTAAGTTAACTCTGGTTCTACGAGTCCGGTGGAGTCAAATTTAACTTGAAAACATCTTTCATTTCTATAGCTACTTTATTATATTTACACAAGACTACAAAAAATTAATTGGGTGATTTAAGTGAGTCAACTGTCACATATATTATGAGCTCTGCATGTGTGTGCTATGAAGCAATGCTGACTATGAGTTCAGCCTTTTACCAATTTATTTAGCCAAGGTTGCAAGAAGTTACTTAATGAGCATGAACACACAAACTGTCAATAAACCAACAGGAGGAAAAGTGGTGCATGACCTAAAAGGACCTCTCTGTTAGGCTAGGGAGATGAAGAAGTAAGTTAAGTCACCAAGTCCTCTGGGTGATGCTATGTATGCTGCCAAGGCACGTGTAGCAAATGTGTAGATTGGGGGACTGGGGTAGGCAGGTAAGAGAAGGTCAGTCCCTAAACACGTATCTCACAGCGTGCATTAAATAAAATGCCTGGGAGAAATACTCTTTCTCAATTAAAATGGAAGAATGTATGAATATTTGCAGCATCTAGTCTTTGAACTCTCAGTACCTCAGCGATTCCTTGATTGCACTTGTCAACCTGTATTGAACCTTTCAGTTTATTGAATACTAGAGGCCCGATGCACAAAGATTCGTGCAAGAATGGGCCTTCCTTCCTGGCTGCCAGCACCACCTTCGCTCCGGCCAGAGCCGCCTTTCTGCCTTCCCACGCTGACCAGAGGCCCGGAGCGGCGTCTGTGTATGCAAATTAACCCACCATCTTTGTTGGGTTAATCTGCATACTCATTCTTGATTGGCTGGTGGGTGTCGTGAAGGTACAGTCAATTTGCATCTTTCTCTTTTATTAGTGTAGATTAGTGTCAGGAAAAAGGCTGAAAAATTATTAAAAATATGGAAAGGTTAAGATCGCAGTTCAAGAATCGGGAAGAGCTGACTTGTGTCCTGACTCCACTATTTATTTACAAGCTGTGTGGCACACTATTTAAAGTCTTGAAGCCCCAGTTTCTTTATCTGCTAATTGAAGAAAATAAATAGTGCCTGTTGGGGAGAAAGTTGTATGAGTAAGCGAACTAAAACAAAAATTAACAGACTTTCATTCCCTCAGAGTATTACCTTTCTACACTTGTTGGGGTTTTAAGTAATAGTAACTGACTTTGGTTCAGTTAAACAGAAAAGGAATGAATTGGCAATATCATCTGTAACTTAGAGAATCAACTGAAAGGGTGGGGAATGAGGCTCTGGCAGAAAATCAAGGGAAGCTGGTCATAGGCACATAGTCCGCTCAGAACACAGGAATGGATACTAGATTCTGGCTGCCACACCACTGGCCTCTCAACTCCTCCATATTGGCTGGGGGAAAATCTCTAACTGACCCCAGCCCTGCTTTATTCAAAGCCATGGGCAAGGGAACCTTACTAGCTAAGCTTAAGACATATTTCCATATTCTACAGTTCAGAGGGCAGGGACCCCCTGTGTTTCTATAATGGAAGATGGGTAGAACCTGTTTCCCCATCTTGTAATTCCTCCAAATAGGACTAGAATGGGATTCAGGGCACATCACTAGCCTGAAAAACAAGACTCACTAAATGTCAAGGAATCAACATCAACTAAATGGATTCTCTGACCGCAATTCTAATTCCATTGAACTAGAACGTGGTAAATAGGGGATAGATTTTAAAACCCCATATATTGGTAAAATTTTAAAAAGTGCTTTTGAATTGATTCAGTCAAAAAAGAAATCCTAATGAAAATTATGAACTACTTGGAAATGGATGATAATAAAAATGGCAAAACATAGGGTACAACAAAACTGGTAATTTCAGGGAAGTTTATAGCCTTAAATTTTAGAAAGAAATAGAGTCTGAAAATTAGTGACGCGACTATCCAGTTAAGAAGTTAAGACAAGAATGGTCAAATAAACTACTAGGGGCAATCGATGAATAGAAAACTGATTAAAATTGGAGTAACAACAAAACAAAAGTTGGTTACTTGAAAGAATAAAATAAACAGACTTCTAATAATATTGATCAAGAAACAGAAATGCAAACTAATCTATAGTGACGGACAGCAGAGCAGTGGTTGCCTGGGGAGCGTGGGGCAGAGATTATAAAGAGCACAGAACATTTGGGGATAATGGATATGTTATATTTGCTCTCTTGTTTACAGTGATAATTTCATAGGTGTACACAAATGTCAACCATAACAAAATAATTCCCTTTCAACCTCTTTGGTTTATATTGTATTTTTACTATATTTGAGTGGTGTTAAAAATAGTAACTATATTATAAGAAAGAGAAAAGGAACTCTATTCCAGATATTGATCAAACTCTAAGCTACCCCAAAACCCACTAAAACTCAGCTAAGGATACAATGACTGCCACTTTTTCATTCACTGTTCACTCAAGAAATCCTTGAGACGAGCACCCAATACAGCAGTGAGGGTCTAACAGTGAACAAAACAAACTGCTTGTCTTCATGGAGCTCATATTCTAGTGTGGTGAGTTTGATAGCAAATAAATAATTAAAGCAGGACGAAAGTAGGTTTATGGTTGCATTGTGATATTCTTTTGAGTTAATATAGCTACTGCAATAATCATAACTTGCATTTTTTTCCATACAAATAACTATAAACCTAATTTTTCCAATCCCTTTAAGTACCATCAGGGCAATAAATGTTAGAGAGAGAAAGCAGAATCATTCTTCCTGACACTATCATATTTTCCTCCAAATTCACCTATTTGCATTCTTTATACCCTCACCCCGTTGAATTGTTTTTATTCAATTGCATTTTTGGAGTTATGTGATCAACACACACTGAAGGATTCATAAGAAACAATTTCACAGAAGTTAAACATAAAAGAAAATAGAATGAGTCCATTGCTAATTGATTTTATACAATAAAAGCTTCTTTAACAAATATTTTATAGCACTTCATATGTACCAGGCACTATTTTATATGCTTTATAAAAATTTGCTCATCTAATTCTAATAATGGTGTTATAAGATAGAAACGACCATTCTCTCCATTGCAGAAGGGTAAACTGAAGTGCAAAAGGATTGAGTTACTTGTCCAAATCCCCATCGCTAACAAATGGTGGAGGTAGACAGCTGGCACCAGAGGCCATACACTCTGAACCCTTACTTTATGCTGCCTTCTTTGAAACAAGAAAGCTTTGATAGAGATGACAGCATTTCTGCTAGACTTCAGCAATAATGTTCAGAATAGGCATATTCCAGAGGTGGTCCAGAGGGATAATGGAGGTTAAGAAGACAGTGTTGGATAGAAAAAGAACAGTCTCGCAAAGAATACAAATAGGAATTGCCAAAACATTCAATTTTGCAACCAATATTTAGTAAAAGCCTACAGAGAGCTAAGTTCAGTTGCTGAGGTGATAGAAACACAATCACAATTTAGGGAGTTAAGCACTAAGAGTATTAAGCACAGGGAGTGAGGGGGCATCTGGGAGAGCCACCAGTTCCAATCTTTTTATATTTATACTAGAGCAGGGGTGGGCAAACTTTTTGACTCGAGGGCCACAATGGGTTCTTAAACTGGACTGAAGGGCTGGAACAAAAGCATGGATGGAGTGTTTGTGTGAACTAATATAAATTCAAAGTAAACATCATTACATAAAAGGGTACGGTCTTTTTTTTCAATAGTTTTATTCATTTCAAACAGGCCGGATCCGGCCCGCGGGCCGTAGTTTGCCCACGGCTGTACTAGAGGCACAGTGCACAAATTCGTGGATGGGTGGGGTCCGGCCAGCCCACCCCACTCAGGCCAATCCAGCCATGGGGAGGGGCCGCTGGAAGTTGGCCAGCCGGCCCCACCCCTAATCAGGGTTTGGGGGGCCAATCAGGGGCTGGGCCAGCTGGGGGGAGGGGCCGCGGGAGGCTGGTTGGCAAGCCGCAGTGTGCGTCATAGTGACCAGTTGTTCCGGTCAGTCCCATTGGTCCAGTCGCTTGGCTTTTATATATATACATAGATAGATAGATAATTTTTTTTTATTGATTTCAGAGAGGAAGGGAGAGGGAGAGGAAGAGGGAGAGAGAGAAACATCGATGCTGAGAGAATCATTGATTGGCAGCCTCCTGCATGCCCCCTACTGGGGATCGAGCCCACCATCTAGGCCTGTGCCCTGACCAGGAATGAAACCATGACCTACTTATTCATAGGTCCATGCGCAACAACTGAGCCACACCAGTGGGCAATCCCAATCACTATAAGATTGGGGAGATGGAGCAAATGGGGGAAGGGCAAGCAGAGGTCAGAGAAGCCATCCATCTTAAACAAATAACAAAAAAAAAAAGAGGCAGTCAATTGTAACTTCCATTTTCCTCTCCCATATAGACTCCAGGGAGAACTATAGAAAACAATTTTTTTTTCTACCCCAAATGATTTTGTTTTCTTGACATATAGGTTTGTCTCCATTTTATTATTTCACTCATCTCCACATGAATCCAAAAGGGCGTGCAGCTAAATGGTTACAAGTGACACCACCCTTACACCATCTGTTTCTAATTAGGAAATACAGGCTCTCCCTGGATAGATGACTTAGCATGACTCTGCAGCCTAATAGTTTTTAAAGAGCCTGATTATTTTATGGCACAATTAAGTTATATCACACAAAGCTAACCCATGCCCCGTTAAACAAAAAATATATGTCTTAACCTTGCACAAAGAGGTTACCAGTAAATTGCTTGTGCAAAGTGCACGTACTGACAGCTGCCTTTTAGGTATTTTTATTTATCTTAAAACTAAGTGCAGGCTCTCCGATAAGCAAAGCCTGAGTTTGCATTTTCTGAGGGTTCTTCTTGTAGCACAATTTCTCTCAGCAGCCTCCTTTGTTCATTTTTAGGAGTTTAATCCAAGTTGCAAATAAATGGATCTGTCATCATTTCTCAGAACGTGTTGTTTTCAACATGACCTGCTGATTTTCCCAAGTGCTCTCTGTTATTGCGAAGTCATGGTAGCACGGCCCATCAAACCCCTTTCACTTGCTTTTTGGCCACCAAATCCCTTGCCTTTCCTTTGACCTCCACCCAAGTATACAGCCTTGCATCATTCTCTTCTCCAGATGTCTCTCTTTTTTTTTTTTTTTAAACTCAAGTCCAAAGTATTTTCACTTGAATTTTCTTGACTTAACCCAAGAATAAGAAAAGCTTCTGGAACAGAGCCCACTCCTGCACGAGGAAAGCTAGGTAGTAGAACTCCCTAACATGCATGGCAACTTCACCCTCAGAGTTCTGCAAACAGCCCCACCCATTTTCTTTCACTCCCCACAGCCTTGTGGGAAGAGTCAAAAGGAGATCCAATATGTGAAACTGCTTTGTACACTGTAAAAATATTAGGGGGGGTGGATCACTTTCTTGTGGCTTTGTTCTTTATTTGAATTAGCTTTGTTCATCTGGAGAATGGTAACTTGAGCAAATGGCGTGTTAGATTGGGATGCAGAGCGACTGATTAATGGTGACATCTGCTTTATCCACTTCAAGGCTTGTCTCAAGGAATCGCGCCCTCCCAGAACCTACTGCTGCGAAACCTGGATTCTCATCGTAGCTGCATTTTACAGTCAGTCAAGGGGGCTTTTAAAAATCCTGATGCCCAGGCCATACGCCTCAGAGCAATACATTAGAAATTCTGGAAGTGGGAGCCAGGCATCGGCATTTTTTTAAAAGCATCTCAAATGATTTCAGTGTGTGGCCACACATGAGCATCAATGATCTAGGCCCCTGGTCGGCAAACTGCGGCTCGCGAGCCACATGTGGCTCTTTGGCCCCTTGAGTGTGGCTCTTCCACAAAATACCATGTGCGGGCACACACGTACAGTGCGATCGAAGCTTTGTGGCCCATGTGCAGAAGTCGGTATTTTGTGGAAGAGCCATACTCAAGGGGCCAAAGAGCCGCATGTGGCTCGCGAGCCGCAGTTTGCTGACCACCGATCTAGGTTCTTACACACCATGTGCTGATCCTTGTCACAGTCCTCGGCACATTATATCAAACCTGTCTGTCCACGTGGCCATCTGTCCTACTTTATATTATTTACTTCATGTCATGTCTAGAGTATAGCACAATGAATACCATACGCTAAGCATTCAATAAATAAATGTTAAATTAAATGAAAGAGAATTGTAAATTGCTCCAGATTCCTCGAGATGATGTTTTCCTATGATACAGACCAGAAAAGGCTCAAAAAAAGTAGTTGGGAAAAGATGACTGGGTAGAAGTTGAATTTTTTGGTTTGTTTTCAATATTTAAACTATTGGCTGTGAATTTTAATAGATAGTTACAAAGATTATTAAAGTTTCATCTCGGGGAAACAGCTTTTTGATATGCAATGTTTAACTTGCAGAGTGAAAGTTATTGAACTGAAAACCAGGTGGTCAATTTGTTAACAACTTTCAACCATTTTAAAATAAATTTGTTAGAGTTCTCTAAAAATAATATTTGCTTGGTATTCTAAAGCACGGATCCTGGGACTCAGCATGCTTAAGGATGAATTTGCAACTTTGTTCAAAATACAGGGTTCCAGTTGTTAGCCCCAGAATTTCAGATGCAGGGGTGGAGCAAAGGCATTTATGTAGGTAGTTTGCTGTTGTTGTTTTTCTATGACTGAAAAATGTTTTATTCTCTAGACAAATGTCTACTGTCTCAGGCACTAATCAAGATCATGGAGAAGTGATGTCTGAGATTACCACTTTACAAAATGAGATGCCACCATCAAAATACCAGACTAATATCAGAATAGCTCCATGGGCAAATATTTTCAAGATCCATATTCTACATCACATCAGGGGCATTATTTTACAAGAAATGAATAGAAGAGAGCCTCCTTCAGATGCTCAAATCATCCTGTTGGCCATACAAAACTAAATGAGTGCGGCCAAAGGAGTTAGATCCCCCTCTCCCTCCTCCTCCCCCCCACCCCCCTCCCCCCAAGCATTTCCCTTCCTGCCTATGTTCTTGCTATTATTCGGTTTGGTTTGGTCCCAGTTGAAAATAGCTGCCAGCGTTGTTGTCAGCCCTACAAGAGCAATTATCAGATAGACTAATCTGCTTAGTTGTGATAACAGAATCCATTCTACTTACTTGAAGTAGAAAGGGTTTTATTAGGAGATTTGGGTGGCTCGCAGAATCCTGAGAGGCCAAGGAAACAGACTTCAGGCTCAGTTCCAGGAACGACTCCCAGAATCACACTTCCAAAGGGCCCACCCAGGAAGCGATGCTCCTGCCAAAATAAGGAAGTAGCTGCTGTTAACAGCTCTGCCACAGCCCGCTTGCAGAAATGGAGGCATCACACCCATTGGTTTTCTCTGCATGATTCAGTTCCAAGCCAGGGTCCTCCTCTGATGCTTCCGATTTCTCGAAACCAGATTAAATGTTTGTTCCCAGCAGGGAGAGGTTCTGCCTGGAAGAGTAGGATCTACCCTTAGGGAACTATACACGTGTAGACACGGTGTGCTCCAAAGTTTGGGGGTCGCTGATGCCCT
This sequence comes from Myotis myotis, assembly GCF_014108235.1. Taxonomy (NCBI): domain Eukaryota; kingdom Metazoa; phylum Chordata; class Mammalia; order Chiroptera; family Vespertilionidae; genus Myotis; species Myotis myotis. The sequence continues at coordinate 8,032,132 of NW_023416326.1, read as the reverse complement.
GTACTAGGTAAGACATTACAATGATTAAGGTTTTGCATCCCGAAACACCCCTAAAATGCATTTTGCTTTTTGTGGAGTATCCTGAAATGGAACAGCAAAATCCCTAGGTGTTCCTCTAAGCCAGTGGTTCTCAACCTTCTGGTCCTTTAAATACAGTTCCTCATGTTGTGACCCAACCATCAAATTATTTTCGTTGCTACTTCATCACTGTCATGTTGCTACTGTTATGGATCGTCATGTAAATATCTGATATGCGGGATGGTCTTAGGCGACCCCTGTGAAAGGGTCTTTCGACCGCCAAAGGGGTCGCGACCCACAGGTTGAGAACCGCTGCTCTAAGCATCACAGCGACTTCAAAATCAACACTTGCACATTTTTTAGTTGCACTGGGACTATTCATCTCATCCCTGGAGATGGGTTTATTTCTGGTTTTGTATGGATAACGAAATAGATTTTGTCAGAAACATTTGAGTCAGAGGTTCCATGTAGATACATTTTACACTTATACTTCATCTTCAAGGGTAAAGATAATATCTGTCTCATTTTGTGAGTGAAGAGTATATTAAAATGTTTAATTCTTGAGTGGAAGTAGGAGACCAAAACTTGCCTACAGAATGGGCTGCAAACAGAATTGCCAATATCCTTTAATTTAACAACATATACCTACTAGTGGCCCAGTGCACGAAATTCGTGCACGGATAGGGTCCCTAGGCCTGGCCATCCATCAGGACCGATCGGGGCTTTCTGGCTGCCAGCCAGGGCCTTCCTTCCCCAGCTCATTCTGCACTGCCCCCTGGTGGTCAGAGCACGTTATAGGGAGCGGTCGAATTCACAGTCAGTCGAACTCTCAAGGGGACAATTTGCATATTAGCCTTTTATTATATAGGATAACATGTATGCAACATACTTACCAATACTACCCTATATTCACCAGTACAAAGGCTGATTCATGATATTGAAATCAAGGAAGAAAAGAAAGAAGGAATGAAAGAAGGAAGGAAGGGAGGGAGGGAGGAAGGGCAAAGGAAGGGAAGAGGAGGTGGGGGAGGAAAGGAAAAGAAAGGAAGGAAAGGGAAAGGGAAAGAAAAGAGAAAAGAAGGAAAGAAAGACCATTTGCCTTAGTTTAGACCAGTGGTTCTCAACCTTAGCTGCACATTAGAATCACCTGGGAATCCTTTTAAAATCCTGATTTCTGGGCCCCATCCTCCGGAAATTCTGTTGCTTTGTTATGAATGTTGTGGCCCCACCCCATAACAAAGAAACAGAATTTCCGGAGGATGAGGCCCAGAAATCAGGATTTTAAAAAGATTCCCAGGTGATTCTAATGTGCAGCCAAGGTTGAGAACCACTGGTTTACACAAAGCTACCTGACATCTGGGATGGATGCCAATTAAAAAAATAGACAAAGTTCAGCCAAATGTGATAATTACATAAAGCAGCATGGGTTTCCTTTAAACAGAAAGGGAGGTGGCTTGAAATTAATACTGGGCTTAGCTCATTGCCTCTCATGTGAATTATCTAGTACAAATTCAATGCATGTGCAGAGCTTCCGGGAGCCCATTGTCACTTGCTATTGAGATCCCTGCATGTGCCCGTGAGGAAAACTTCCCAAGTCATCTCATGAAACCCAATCTGCTCAAACTTCATTCTTATGAAAGGTTTTTCTCTCCGTATTGCATCACCTGGCCAAGACTTTGAAGTAGCCACAAATCTTTATTCTCAGTCATCTTAGTCTCCCTGACTCAGAGCATAACTAGGCCCTTTGCTCCACCTAGGGGACCAGGAACTTGAAGCATCTACCTTATCCTTCATCCCCAATCTATCACCTGATTTCATTCATGTCAAGGAAAAGGCAACTGGTAGCTTAAGGTTCAATATCCTATCAGGAGGTCACTGTTAGGGTCACCGAAGGAGGAAGGCACAGGCCGAAAGGGGTGAAGAATTGTGAATTTATTAGGTCATCTGGAAAACCAGATGGGTTTTGTAACAAATCATTGTTACAAATTGAACATAATTAAAGCATAGTGATTAATAACAAAAACAATATGTAATTATATATGTGTTTTCCAATTGTCTTAGGCGACCCTTGTGAAAGGGTTGTTCGACCCCCAAAGGGGTCGCGACCCACAGGTTGAGAACCGCTGATCTAAAGGTTAGTTCCCAGGGGAAGGGGGATCCATTCAATTATTTGATCAGACCTACCAGTAACAGAGCTAAGTCTTACATTTAAAAGAAGAGAAAAAAAAGACACTAATGGCAATCAAGGGTATTTCCCAATTAATAGAAGGATTTTAATATAGGTTTAGGAGAAAGATGGATAAACATCTAAAGAATCCATCTCTCCATTTAAAGGTGAAGCTCAATGATCTGTAAAGGAACACATGTAATGCAACTGTCTCTTCAAAAAGTCTTAAACCACATCCTTTTCAAATAAAATAATTCATAAAGGAATAAATTGGTATACCCCATTTCCACCCCCAATGCCATTAACTCAATTCAACCCATTATCACGTAGCTCTTAGTAAGGCAAAAAGCCTCCTGGGATTCCAAGTTTGCAAGCCCTCCATAGCACCACCAGAGTCGTCTTCCAAAAATAAGTACTATGTTTGTTCACTTCTCAAACTTCTTCAAAAATTACTAGTTGCCCAAACAATAAAGCCTAGATTTTTCATGATGGCACAGAAAACCCTTTGATTAATATCAGCACAGCCTCTTTGGCTCCTATTCAGTCACAGGTTCCAAAGATTTTTCACTCCAAAGTCTCAATCCTGCTCAGGTTTGGAAATGATCCTGCATGAGCTAGTCATATCTTTTGGGAGGATCTGGCCCTTGGGGTCTGGAACTAGCCTTGTTGCCCTAAGATTGACAACTGGTATATGTTGGTTTAACCCTCCCCATGTTACAAGCCCACCAAGAATCAGCCTTGTCAATGACCTCCCAATATTTGTCTTCTACTTATGACTGTATCTAGGCTTTAATTTCCTATTTTACCCTACACTTCTACCACCAGGACTCCAGCCTTGTTCAGAAGCTCATCCTATTTGTATAGGCCTATAAAACCCTATAAACCCAAGGCAGATGCTATATGACCAGAACCATCTTAATCATCACCTTACGAGGAACTTGGTTATCACCATTTTGAGACTCCAGTGCTAGCCAATAGGTCCAATTCTTTAGCATGTCAATGCTAACCCAGATGGCACCAAATTACCTTTTTTAAAAAAAAAAAAATTCTTTATTGGTTAAGGTATTACAAATGTGTCCTCATCCCCCCATTAACCCCCAACCTACCTCCCCTCCCACTCATGCTCTCATCCCCCTGTTGTTTGTGTCTATTGGTTTGGCTTATATGCATGCATACAAGTCCTTTGGTTGATCTCTTCCCCTTACCCCACCCTCCCCCACTTTCCCTCTGGGGACTGATAGTCTGATCGCTGTTTCTCTGTCTTTGGATCTGTTCCTGTTCATCAGTCTATGTTGTTCTCTCCAAATGATCTTCTGAAGCCAAAAGTATGGTGAATTTTTTCAATCCTAGCCCTACCTGCACCAGGCTGGCTCCTTAGTTTATACCTAAGAGGTCTCAACATGCTTTCTGTGTAATCCACATAAATGATGGCTCTACAGTCTAGCCCAGGGGTGGGCAAACTTTTTGACTCGAGGGCCACAATGGGTTCTTAAACTGGACCGGAGGGCCAGAACAAAAGCATGGATGGAGTGTTTGTGTGAATATAAATTCAAAGTAAACACCATTACATAAAAGGGTACGGTCTTTTTTTTTTTTTTTTTTTTTAGTTTTATTCATTTCAAACGGGCTGTATCCGGCCCGCGGGCCATAGTTTGCCCACGGCTGGTCTAGCCACTGATCCTTGAATACAACATGATGGTCTTTTACATCAACCCTGGTCCAAGTGGTTTGCTCTGCCTAGACTTTTCTTACCTTTGTCCCATCATCTGGCTCCTACCAGTCTGTCACATGCCACTCCTAAGAAGTCTTCATTAAAACCCTCAAGTTTGCTCCCACTTGGCACATGCCTTGATTATAGAACTTCTCAGATAACATTGTAATTTTCTTTTTTTGTTCTCACATATGTTTACCCCAAAAAGATTGATACCTCCTTAAGGACCAGCTTAGCCCTTAACAGCTCCTTCCTCACTCACAGCTGAGACCATATGTGCCCTGTAAAAATGTCCCTGGGACAACTCCAACTTTTCCTGGAGCATGTCCAGGGTCCGCTCCCACTCTCTTGTCCAAATCCCTTGTTCTAGGCTAGTACTCACTCGCCTCCTAGCCAAATGCCTTGTTCCTGGATAAGCGGGTGGGTTCTGCCCCTCTGGCCTTGCCTCTTGAGGCTGAGCCTTTAAACTTTCTCCCTGGCTTTGGATTTCCATTCCATCCTTGGATCTCCTTGAGCAAGTTGCTCTTCTACCCACTGGCCAGAAACACTCCAGCCTGCGTCCAGCCCAGCCTCTAGGGACTCTCACTTAGGTCCTGCTTGTCCAGGCAGAAAGCTGGAACAAAACAAATAAACATCTTTGCGGTTGGTGAAGCTCTTCCTAATGAAAGAGAACAAAGGCTTCCTTTTCATAAGAGTATGGATTTATGTCTTGAAAAGCAGAGCAGATATCTGCAAACCATGATTTCAAGCCAAGCCAAGGGCTAGAGGCTCCATAGATGAAACACAAGGGACATCAGGTGAAAACGAAAACCATTTCAGATACTAATTTATTCAGTGAAAAAGATGACCACAATATGAACAGTCATGGAAATACTCCATCATTTCATCCCTCATACTTCCTACCCTGCATACTGACTTTTCTAAATTCCTTGAACATGTCATGGTTTTCTCATGCTGTTGAGTCTATTAAAAACCCTCCATCAAACAGTCTTGCCTCTACCATTTTTCCCCTGCTCATATCATTTTCATCTTTCAGGTTTCAGGTAAATACCCTCTCCTCCTAGAGTCCTTTTCGACTACCTTATTGCACACAGTACTCCTCTCATTAAATACATTCCTTGTTCATTTGTTTGCAACTCCCAGTAGACTCAGGATGGGGATGGGGAGTCTAGATACCAGAGCACCTACCACAGGTTATGGCATTTAGCTCATGTTCAATAGGTATTTGTTGGGTGAATGAATGGAGATGGACAGCAGTCATTGCTATCTCATATCGAAAGGGGCTGATCACAGGAGGAATAACACTTGTATACAGATGTAGCCAAAACAGACTGGATGTGTTCACTACAGGGGAGGAACATGGGAAGGGGAGGGAGAAAAGACAAAGGCCATTGATCAGGTGAAGACATTGAGCTGAGACTGTGATGTGTGGCACATGTCACGGCCAGAGAACAGGCTGATGTCACCACTGATTGTATGGCTTATCTGTTTGTGGCTTTCATCTCTCTGACTTTTTGCAAAATTCTCCTCTTAACATTTATTGTTGCCCTAACTGGTTTGGCTCAGTGGATAGAGCATGGCCTGTGGACTCAAGGGTCCCAGGTTCGATTCCGGTCAAGGGCATGTACCTTGGTTGTGGGCACATCTCCAGTGGGGAGTGTGCAGGAGGCAGCTGATCGATGTTTCTCTCTCATCGATGTTTCTAACTCTCTATCCCTCTCCCTTCCTCTCTGTAAAAAATCAATAAAGTATATTTTTAAAAAATAAAAAAAAAACATTTATTGTTGTTATTGGAGCCAGACAGAGGAAAGAGGGTATATGTAGATATATATGTCTTAGTATTTGTCCCAAATCAGGGTCTACCTGAATCAGTTTGAGAATTTAGCCTTTGAGGCCTCAGTTTCCTCATTTGAAAAATGGGTTAGCCCTAGCAGGTTTGGCTCAGTGGATAGAGCTTTGGCCTGCGGACCAAAGGGTCCTGGGTTCAATTCCGGTCAAGGGTACGTACTTTGGTTGCAGACTCCTCCCCAGCCCGGGCCCTGGTCGGGGCTCATGAAGGAGGTAACCCAGTGGTCGGCAAACTGCAGCTCGCGAGCCACTTGCGGCTCTTTGGCCCCTTGAGTGTGGCTCTTCCACAAAATACCGACTTCTGCGCATGGGCCACGAAGTTTCAGTCGCACTGTACATGCGCGCCCCCACGTGGTATTTTGTGGAAGAGCCACATTGAAGAGGCCGAAGAGCCGCATGTGGCTCGCGAGCCGTGGTTTGCTGACCAGGGAGGTAACCAATTGATGTGTTTCTCTCACATCGATGTTTCTCTCTGTCTTTTCCTCTCTCTTCCATTCTCCTTAAATGGGAAAACAGCCTCAGGTGAGAATTAACAAAACAAAACAAACAAGCAAAAAATGGGATAATTACTACCTTGCAGATAATAATGAAAATTAAATGAAATAATGTGCACAGGGTGCTTGTATATAATTGATACTAAAATGGCAGTGGCGGAGGGAGGAGAGAGAGGAGCGAGGAGGAGAAATGATGCCATGTGATTGATATTTGCAGGAGTGAAAATAACAGGAAAGTAGAGTAACCTCCATGGCCAATGAAATACCAGGATACTGACTTCCTTAACGAAACGGAAGGTTTTTGTTGTTGCTTTGTTTGTTTGTTTTTTACTATGGAGATCTTTGTAGTGAAGAACAAGAATATTTTCTATAATTTTAAATTCTTTAATCATACTCTTTCTTGGCTTTCTGTTTTTCTTAGCCAGAATCTGATGCCCCATATTGTTTGGAAAGTCGTCTATAGTCATTGTTCTCCCAATTCCTTTGTGAGAATAGAGTGCTTTATTTTAGCATGAGATGTTTTTTATTCATGTCTCTTTTTTTAACATTTTGCCTCATTTGCTTTACCCTTTATGTATGTCTTCTTTCTTCCTTGTCCTTGTTTTCTCCCTCTCTTTCTCTCTCTCTCTCTTCCCTAATGTTTTTTTTTTTCATTTTAAAATATCTAAAGATGAGCTCAAATATTTTTTATATAATAACATTTCAGAAAGTCATGGTAACAACTAGATTGAGAAAATACAAGAGTCCTGGTTTCAGAGGCCAAATTTTACATTATATAAAATGTATTTGAGGGCAAGAAACCACAAGGAAAAACAGAAAGAAACATTCATGTATTTTATCCAACTTTCAGGAGAATGTACATAAGATGACTAAATATGAGTGCAATAGCCAGCTAAGAATATGACAGGAATCAGCAAAGAACTGGCTTTGAAAGAGAGACAAAAGCACCCTGATTAGTTTTTCTGAGAGCTCCTGGGACACATACTATAAAAAATTTTAAAAAAAAAGAAATATAGTTAAGAAACTGCTAAAGATCCAGCCATTGAAAATGTTTAAAGTTAAAACTCACCAGAGTCAGAATAATGCAGGCCACTACAGGAAAGTGGAGAAAGGAATATAAAACTTTTATATGCAGAAAGCCTTCAAAAATATATAGAGAAATTTAGTACAAGGGGCTTGGAGGTGCCATGTGTAAAAATAAGCAGAAGGAGGAGAGATTTTAGCGTTAGCCATGAGTGAGAGGGTTATAAGCCAAACCACAGGGAAATATTTCAGTGGAAAATAATGGGCTCTTGAAATATATTTTCAGAATAAAGGAGCAAAGGTAAAAGCTGTCCTCCTGACAAAGCATTAATGAGAAATTAAAGACAGGAAGAGAAATGACAGGGATACTAACCCCAGGGATTGTTACTTCCCTGAGAAGCAATAGCAAGAGAAGGAGAGCTGGCCAGCACTGGGAATCCATTTCCTGGAACAACTGGGGAAATGTTTTAAAGTAAGAGGGTAGAAATGAAAGCAGCAGTGAGAAGGCTAGGAACTGATAAGGCCACATATACACCAGGTCTTGATAGTATATCATTGTTATTACTAGATTAACAGCACGCTGTTCCACTATATCAAAGCCTTTTGTGCTACAGGATCATATAAAAGGATCAATAAAACAACTCCTTAAAACAATAAAGCAAACATATTCCATATGTTTTAGAGGAAATGAAGAAAAAATTAGTGAAGATTTAAGCTTGTTTAGGTCTCTTCGGCCAGGTTAGATTAGTAGAAATTCAAAACAGAGGTAAACATTATTTTTCTAAAGGTTAGGAATTTAAAATCAAAGGAGGAGCCTGGGCGGTATGTACTGAAGATCGGGCAATTTTCTGGTTAATTTGTTTAATGTGGAGAGCCTCCAAATGTGTTTTTTTTTAACTGGTCCTGTTAAAATTATTTTTCCATAATATTAACAATGTATTGGCAAGTTTCCCTTTTGTTCTTCATGAATAGCACAAGCATGGATGTATAATTTAACATTTTTTCAGCAATATTTGTACCAATAAATTATGATATAAATATATATTATACAAATATTCTGTATTAAATCCTGTGGATACAATATGCATGAGAGAATACTTAAACATCTAAGTCCTTTATATTTATGAATTTATTCATTCCTTAGAAAATGCCTATAAGGTAAATTTTATTCTCATCCACATCTTATAAGTGAGCACACAAAAGCCCCCAAGATTAGAGTGAACTGCCCAAGATCACAGAGCCAGGAGCTTAGATTTGAATCTAGGCTGTCCGGTGTTCCTGGTCTCTTAAGGCTGTGTTATGTAGCCATCAAACAAACAGGGAGGTCTATATACTTATGAAATCGCTCTGTTAAAAATATGAAAAACATGGCATGAGAGCAAAGGAAGGCGTATCTAACGGCATGATGGGAGGAAGGGAGGGTTGGGAAAGTCTTGCTTGAAAGATAAGTAGGAATTCTCTTAGGCACTCAGTTGGAGAAGGGCACTTCTTGTCAAGATATAAGTACGTGGTGTGGAAGCGAGAGCATGCCTTTGGAGAAGGAGGGGTTACAAATGCTTCAACGTCACTAATACACAAAACTGAACCACGCACATTCACTAGTTTATTTTTACAAATCTGTGGCACACAAAGAGAGTTTTCAATATGCTCAACTTACCCTTCTTAATCTGAAGCCAAAAAAATGTATTCCCTTCAAGTGAAGTAGACTTTCCTGTTAACTTAGACCAGTGATGGCGAACCTATGACACGTGAACTCATTTTTTTGGTTGATTTTTTCTTTATTAAATGGCATTTAAATATATAAAATAAATATCAAAAATATAAGTCTTCGTTTTACTATGGTTGCAAATATCAAAAAATTTCTATATGTGACACAGCACCAGAGTTCAGTTAGGGTTTTTCAAAATGCTGACACGCCGAGCTCAAAAGGTTTGCCATCACTGACTTAGAGAGATGATATCGATTGGTAGGCTGAAGGTGTATGATTAGGATGATGAAGGTGACTGGCTAATCACTTTAAATCCCAAGTACTGTGATTTTCCCAAAAAGCAAAATAGATAAAACGTTTGATTCAGTGTACTGGTCGGTCTAAACTGTAAAGAGACAGATCATTCCAAAAATCGGGGTTTTTACATCCTATCTATGGGATCCAGCCTTCCTATGGAAGACAGCTCTTTTTGTTTCCATTAGCATGTCTGTTTTTATAGTCCCTGTTTTCAAATTATTCAAGCATTTTTATAAAAATACCACAATACATTCTATTTTTCTAACAGAAGCTTTAGTGAAATCAGAATACAAATAATGGCAACAATATTATGAAGTAACTCCCTATGATTAAGGTAGACGAGGCTGCTATATTTGAAGTCTTTCCATAAAATCATTGGGGTCTCCTTTCTTTACTTTTTAAATATTGAATCATATTCTCAATAAGATAGGCTTCTTGGAATGCTTTAAAATTTTCTCTAAGAAAAGACTTCATGTTTAATGCTCTATACGTAACTGGTGTCCCCAATAAACAGAATTGGACAGTTAATTTTGAGATTGACCAAATTTCACTTCCACTACTCACTAGCACCCCAATGCTCTACTCCCACTCCCCTCCTGTTTGAATTCTTTGATATTTTCCTGAAATGCAAGAGGACCTGAATTTTGAAGCATGACTGGGCCTCTTATTTCCTGCCACTATTTCCACCATTCCCCGCTCCCTGTGCAGACTGAGAGTGCTGGGGCTCTACTCCTGCCCCCTTCAGAGTTGTCCCCCCCACCCCCCACCCTCGGGGCCTGGAGTGGCTCCCTACCTCCCTACTACAACCTACTTCAAGCCAGGAGCCACCACCTTCGGGTTTTGATGACAGCCATCCCTCCAATGCAGTGGTTCTCAACCTTCTGGCCCTTTAAACACAGCTCCTCATGTTGTGACCCCAACCATAAAATTATTTTTGTTGCTACTTCATAACTGTAATGTTGCTACTGTTATGAATCGTCATGTAAATATCTGATATGCAGGATGGTCTTAGGCGACCTCTGTGAAAGGGTCGTTCGACTGCCAAAGGGCTGGAGACCCACAGGTTGAGAACCGCTGCTCTCTAATGGGATGGGACTCAATCAGATCATACAATTGCCTAGACACCAACTCATGGCAGGGGCCCGAAACTACCACAGCCCCCAAAGAGACTCAGTTTCAAGGAGTTGCCTCTATCAAAGGCCACTGGCTGATGGATACTGTCAGCCTAGGATGTTGCCTTTTCCAAGAAAAATGAAGGACGAAGGTTTGGTCTCTTCAAGACAGCTAGAGAGCCTGAAAATAATGAACAGCATGACACCTGTATGTTGCAGCAGAGGTAAGCACTGCCGTGCATACATCCATCAGTGTAGATGAGTAATATAACTTAATGAGATTTTTTTTAGTCATCATGTATTGCTTTCTGACACTTAAAGTCTAGTTTTCCCCTACAGTCTTTTCAGTTGCTAAATTATGGTCCTTAGTGTGTTGCTGTTGTTTTTATATTGCTGTTAGAAAGTAAACAGGAAGTTAATCTGCCTTCTCTTCATTATGCATTCACTGTTGCATTATGTTCTATAGTGAAATTAGACATATTCACTGGATGACTCCAAAATGCCAATGACAAGAATATAATCTAATTAATCCAATATTCTCTTTCACTCGGGGGAATATTAATAAAAAACCAGATTATCTTCAAGAGTTTCCAATAGAGGGTAATTCCCACCTCTTTTTAGAGTGAAAAACGATTTACTTGTGGCGTATGCTAAATTACATGACCATTAACTGCATGAATTTCTGTCATCTCTGCACATGGGTAATGGACTCTTCCCCGCTTTTATAAGAGTCACTTTACAAAGAAATCTGGTAAAATTGCTTTAAGCTGTGTAGTAAGGAAAACCATACCTCTGATTTTAGGATAATTTAGCATGGGCTGTAACAGCCTTATATATTCCTTAAGAGCATGATCCATGTCTGTTTTATTTATTTTTCAAAATGTGCCTGTCCCCAAACACGAAGGGACAGTGCCTTAAACAATGTGAATGCTGATGGAGGAGTTAAAATAATTCATGTATTTGAAAGGATTCGGTTCAATATATTATATAATTTGACTTCACCATTTCACAATTTAGCTTCTTTGTAATTGGTCCAAATTCCCTTGAGTTTTGAACATAGTTGAATCATTATCTGAGCTAATCTTCACTACTTGGGATTAATATAAGTAAACAGATTGGTAAATTCACTGTAATATATTATTTTTATTTATGAATCACATCACCTAAAGATTTAGGTTTAAAGTAATTGAGAAAACACACTATTTGAAAAAAGAATAAACGGGAACAGACTCACCAGAAAAATGTTCAACTATTTTGGTGGATTTTGGTTTTGCTAAGTTCTTAAATATGTTTGGCCTAACACATTTCCCTTTAATTCCCTTAATATACCCTGTGGATTTCCACAGAAATGTGAACCGTATGTTTCTGATTCGGTTATACTTAACTCATCAACATGTTTGCTAGGAGTGATCCGAAGCACAGAGCCTCGTGAACAGTCTTCCTGGGCTCTTTCATTTTAGTTAGTAAACAACTGGAACCTGAACCCAGAAATCTTGGGGCTTCGTTTAATACTCAAATTCCGTAACGAATGAGAGAGTTCTTAACTGGACCCGGCACACTCTGCCTTTGCCGGTGTCTCACTCCAAATCTGACAGCTGGGAGGAATTATTTTGATCGTTCACTCTATTTCTTGTCACTTTTACTTTAGAGAATATAAGCCTTTGATGGCATAAAACTTGTGAGTCAGGACTAGATGATACCTCTCCAGTTCTGTTTACATAAACCTGGGTAGGTAGGCGCTGTAACGGTCCCAGGAGCCTGTCCATCAAGGCACTCTGAAAGGGTGGCTCTCCCCTCCCAGTCGGAAATTAAGAGGATCAAGCATCCTAATTCCATAATCTCTCGAGACCCACCCTCTACAATTTGTTTATTTACTTAGAAAGACAAATGTTTACCCGACTCTCCCCAGGAAGTGAGTGAACAAGTATAAAATTATCTATTTCATGCCTACGTTCATCGAGGTAATTATGCCTTAGTTTCCTAGTCCAACCCTGGCATCTTTCACAAAGCTTAGGGACACATCCATTCCCTTTCCCTCCCAACGTGAGAAACACACATTAAGGTCTGTGCCTGAGAAATTAATGAAAGATGCTCAGTCCCAACATAATGGCTAGTTGCTCTCTGCCATTAGTCTATCAGCTTGTGGGGTTTTATGTTTCTCATTGACATGGCTGACATCTCCTCTTTTGGGAAACCAGCCACCACACCTCCCAGCAACCACACCTCCTGTTCCTCCTCCTCCTTCAAGGGCATTCCTCCAACAGCTGTCAGATGCCGGGTTTCCCTGTGGTTTGTATTTATAAAGATCCTGAACACGCTGCAAAACATTAGAGATAATCTGCTTACGTTGGTGTGGACTTTTCCCTCCACTCCCCCTGCCCCCCACTACCTTCTTCATTACCGAACCCCACAACTTCCCTGTTACTTCTAAGGACTCCTTTGGAAACCAGATCTTAGGTCTGGAGGCATTTCTTTCCATCTGCTACTCACTGCAAATTAGAAATAAGAATCCCCTGGCTCTGAGATATATGTAATTTCTGCAGAAGAAACTCAAAAACAGAGGATTAGCCTACTGAAATAAGAACAATCCGAAGGAAATTCCTAAAGAGAAAAACAGCTCTCTCACCGGCTCTCTCTGGAATTAAGGAGAGATCAAACAGATATGTGTGGTATTTGCAGGGGGAAAAGCATAAAAATCTACCTTCTGAGCTTCATAAACATAGGTCCTGGTTCTTTTGCTTTTATCAAACTAGAGTGGCATAACTTATCAGAAAAATAAAATAAAAAAATACAGTGAAAGAAATCTGTGCGGAAATGGGTCCTGAACTACTCATTTAATAAACATTCCTGGACCAAGGTGTTGTGGAAAATAAGGCTCAAGGGATGGAAGTGTGTCACCCCTCATTTATAATCATTAAGGACTTTTTATTTCCCTGTTTACATAAATCATTCCACCCTATTAAGATAAAAGTCTGAGTGGCCCTGTTCCAAAGGGGGGAGAGGAAAAACATTCCTAGGATGTCCATTTATTATTTATTTTTAACTTCATCCTTTAAAATTTTCGTTTAAAAATCTATGGTATGACATGAACAATACACTAGTTTAGTACATGGACATGTCTTAGAGGTAAATATACAGATGTTGGAAGAACAGACTCAAAATTCCGGATTTTGTTTTAAGCATGTTTTACATAGATTTATGTATTCAATCTCCACATTAACCCCTATGTATTAGGTTTTGTTATCTGGTCCATTTTGCAGATAAGAAAACTGCGCGCCCACACACACACACACACACACAAAAGGATATGTAACTTGCCCATGGTCACACAGTTAGTAAATGGTAGAGACTGGGTTCAAGGGTAGGCAATGTGGTTCTAAAGCCCAACCACTTAACACTAGGCTACACTGTAAAGCAGTGGTCACTAACCAGTGGTCTGTGGACTACTGGTGGTCGGTGATGTCCAAAAGGTTGGCCGACCGCCGCTGTAAAGGACAAAGGTCTAAGGCAGTGATGGCGAACCTATGACACCCGAACTCATTTTTTTGGTTGATTTTTCTTTGTTAAATGGCATTTAAATAGATAAAATATCAAAAATATAAGTCTTTGTTTTACTATGGTTGCAAATATCAAAACATTTCTATATGTGACACGGCACCAGAGTTAAGTTAGGGTTTTTCAAAATGCTGACACGCCGAGCTCAAAAGGTTCGCCATCACTGGTCTAAGGAGTTCAAGGAAGAGAGAGATCAGAATGCTGCCATCAAAAGAAGCCTTTGAGAAAATAGCAGTGATGTGCTTCTGTGTCTGTGAGTTATTAAAAGCTGTTGTGAAGATATGATTTAATAGCCTTTTTCTCAACAGTTGCTTGGCTGTTCTCACCCCCTCTACACCCCTGTCACAAATGTCATTCTTGGAGTTGGTGGCTCTGATTGATCGTAGTATGAGTTGTCATCAAGGAGACTTGGGTTCTCAAGGTGGGGCAAGTCTAAGAGTTATAGGAATCGATATCTAAGTGGCACCTGAAGATTCCATATAGAACATAAATAAAAAGGTAATTTTAGGGGAACATAAATTAACATAGTCTTCACTGTGGACACACTAAAAATGGGAGCAAGGCATTTATTTGCCTGGCTGCTGGACCAGGTTATGGAAGATTTATCAAAAATGCAAAAAAACATGGAAGTATAGACTCCAGACCAATTCAACCTCACCAGCCTGAAGGTTGGTGGAGAATGCAATTTCCTGGGGTTGGGAAGTCACTGTTTGGGTCTAGGGCAGTGGTCGGCAAACTGCGGCTCGGCAAACCGCGGCTCGCGAGCCACATGCAGCCCTTTGGCCCCTTGAGTGTGGCTCTTCCACAAAATACCAGCTCTTCCACAAAATACCGGCTCTTCCACAAAATACCGACTTCTGGGCATGGGCCACGAAGTTTCAATCACACTGTACGTGCGCGCCCGCACGTGGTATTTTGTGGAAGAGCCACACTCAAGGGGCCAAAGAGCCGCGTGTGGCTCATGAGCCGCAGTTTGCCGACCACCGCTTTAAGTCATCAAGCATTTTTTGAAGGCCTGCCATATTCCAGGCATAACACTAGTCTCCAGTGGAAGAATGTCCTACAAGTCACATGGAAGAATATCCAATAGGGCAAGATGGTCACTACATCTAGTCAACAAACACAGGAAAGGACATAACATACAGCATTTTTCTGAGAGATAGCCTTGAACGCTGATCAACATTTCATGGTAAGATTTATTTCTAAAAAATTATCTTCCTCTCAACAACGTAGGATAATTTTGTTTTTTTAAAGCAAATCCTAAACATAAAGTTGACAAAGGGGAAAGTTCTTGGGGAAGAAAGAATATGCACCAAAAAGTACTTTTCAGCATTTGTATTTCGGTATAATTCACCCTGCACTGAAAATGAAATGTGAATTATTCATTATCAAGAAAGTTCAAAGCCCCTTCAACTGAATTTGTTTGACCTGCTTGGCAGCAAAATAAATCTGGTGGGTGGTCTGACTCAGGCACCTGTCCAAGTGCAGTCACATTACATTTTCATAGTCTCAACATTTACAAGCCCCATCCCTACTGCATCAGTAACAGCACATGGGAATGTCTCCGGAACACACGGCACCCGAAACGTTACACAAACAAGTTGTCCAGGAGCCAGAGCCTGTAGTTTCCCAGAAAACACAAACTCAGCAAATGAAAAAGGAATTTGCATGTGACGACGCCTCGGAGCTCTACCAGTTGAAATCCATCACGTGGACTTGGGGAGTGACGATTCATCTCCTTAATAGTCAGGACGCTTGGCAAGAGCCTGGACATCCTCCTCTAGCTCAAATGGCAGAGAAGAGCTTACATGCAAGTTTTCTTTCTTTCTTTTTTTTCAATTATAAGAGAAAGTTTATTTAGAAAGTTACAGAGGCAGTAGAGCGAGCCAGCTGGGCTGCGTAGGCTCAGGAAACAAGTTCAAGAAGCAAGAGAAGCCCTTTGGGAGCTTAGGAGAGGGAAAGGCAAAGGTAAGGCGCCTGGGGGAGGGGGCGGGATGAAGAGGGGAAGGGAAAGGTGTGCGCATGCTCCAGAGAAGGATGGCACACCAAAATGCAAGTTTTCTGACTTTTAAATCAGTATATTTTCCATGACAAGGGATGCTTCTCAGGTCGGTTTTCCGCCGGAGACAGAGTTACTGACTATCCATCAACTTTTCCTCTTTTCCTTTAATACGTATGGTGTGGCCTGTAGGTCAGATAACCTAGACTTGGATGCATTAGTCTGCCGTTAACTCTGTGTACCTAAACAAGTCACCTAACTTCTCTCAAGTCCATTGTCTAGCCTACAACTACAAGTCACCTAACTTCTCTCAAGTTCATTGTCTACTGACTACATCGAGGGCCTTTAAGATAGTCATAAAAAGAGTCTTACAAATTGTAAGTACCATACAGTAGTAATAATATTCATCACCTCCCTGAGGTTAAGCGTTATGTATACTTAATCCTTAAGTGTACATTTGTTCAACTAAAGTACCTTGTGTATAGTAGTAATAATTGGCCATTATTAAATGCATGCTATGTGTCAGATATTGTTCTAAATACTTGCATAGATTGATTGAATCTTTACCACAAGTCTAAGAGGAGTTACAATTATTATTCCCATTCTACATATGAAATATTTGAGGCTTGAAGAAATCATCGAGGAACTGAGATTCTGATCCCAGAAGCCCCCCTTCATGACCACTAAGGCATAAGGCGTATGATATAATCCATAGCTTAAGCCAGCATATCTTCACTCTGCTTCTGGTTTAGGGACCTTCTAGCAGAGCCTCCGTGTTCACACAACATTTACTGAACTTCTTACAGGTGACCATCATGTTCTTTCACAAGTCTCTGAATCCCACCTCATCCACCCACCTCACTGAGAGGAGTGAGGAACAATGAGAACACAGGGGTATGAGCAGTATTTGTGAAGACACAAACGATAGCCTTGAATAGACAGCGAGTCTGGTTGGCTACACTCTAGCATATGGTGAATTAGGCTTAGAAATCAGGATAGAACTTACTGATCATGCTCCCAGAAATAGAAGAATCAGGAGACTTTGGAAGATTCACGCAAGGCCAAGGATCTTGCTGTGAGTTCATCCAATAAACCCACCCTGGAACATGCAAGGCCCAAGGGATGGTTGTACTGCCAGATCACTTCCTGTGCTCTGTCCTGAGGCCTCCACAGTGTCAGGCACTCATCCCAGGAGGCCCTCCTCTCTACAGCTGGTCGGGCCGATGTGAAATAAGGCAAGCATGAGACCATATTATTCCCACGTTTAGTGGGCTGAAGATTGTCATTCCCCCCAATCTGATGTCTATCCAGAACTTCAGAATGTTACTTTATTTGGAAATGGGGTCTCTGCAGATGTAATCAGTTAAGGATTTTAGACAAAATGATCCTGGATGTAGCATGGACACTAAATCCAACTATTGGGGTCCTTAGAAAAGAAAGGAGAGGGAGAGTTGGGCACAGAGACACCTAAACACATGCCGGAAGCCGGTCCATCCTTGCTGCTTGATAAAGTCACTGCAGGGAAGAAACAGCTGCACAGCATATGTTTCAAGGGACCTGGAGTATATGGCATACTGTTCTTAATATGTTTGCTCCCCTTCTTGGCTCTATGTGTTTTAACCAAAGTCACCTCTCCGAGAAAGGTTGTTTCCCCAGGTAGGGATTTTTCCCTGAAGTTAGGGAGGGAATAAAACCCCTTAACTAAGTGCCAGGCGGGTAGTTAATCACTTTAACTACGAACTATCACACTTAAGCTACATAATCTTTACTCCCTGGAATTGAGATAAGAAACGTCCTAACCTTTGGAATAGAAATTGATAGGATTAAAATCAACTGGTATAAATACAGATGTAACAAGACAATAAAAGACAGAACTTGGCTAGAGAACCTGGCTGGAGAACCTGGTTGGAGAACCTCACTATGCTGATCAACTGAACGCTGTCTCTGTGTCATTCCTTCTTCGTCGACTCCGTCCACACCTTTGGGAACCCCTGGACCTGCTGGGGCCGAACCCAACAGGAATACAGGGAAGAATGTCACATGAAAACAGAGGGAGAGACTGGAGTGATGCAGTACAAACCAAGAAAGAGCAAGGATTGCCTAGAACCACCAGAAGCTCAAAGAATCAAGGAGGAATACTTCCCTAGAAGCTGAGGAGGGTCAATGGTCTTGACCACATTTTATTTCACACTTCAGTCCCTCAGAACTGTGAGAGAATAAACTTTTGCTTTTTAAGTAGCCCAGTTTGTGCTAATTTATTATGGTGGCCCTCCGGAGCCAACATACCACACCTATGGCTCATTCTATAAAGAGCTAGAAAAAGTATCTCAACGACTTTAGAATTCACCAAAGAATCAGAGATCCTAAATATAGAAGTAAATGAAAAGTTCTGTAAATCACACTCTAGGTGGGGAAAAATTCTGTTAATCACACTTCTCATGGAGAAAACACAAGTCATTACTGGCAACATTTACTTTCACTTTTGATGGTCTAATAACAAGAACAAAACCCACTTATAGTCGAGCTACCTTTTTGCTTTGTGTAGCACACTTCCACATAATTATAAAACAACATGCTCTTAAAAAGCATGTTCCATAAAAATAAACTTAAAGGAAATATTTTAGAATGAATTCCAAAAATATAATAAAATACTGTCATATTTCTGCCATCAAACAACCATTTCAAGGAATATTTTTTATTACCCTTGGTTACTACTGATCTAGCCCAGTTTGAAATCTATTACACAGTAAAGTTCATTTAAAAGAGTCACTAATTCACATTTTTCCACAACCTAAATAGCTAGGGTCCATCTAAGATCATTTTTTAAAAACATACTTAGCTGGGTCCATTTATGCACTTTTGACTATTTTGTCATGGATTATTACCCAAATGAATCATAGAAGAGACCCCAAATTTTAACTTATTAGGGAGAAAAAAAAGCCTATAAAAATTTTATGCTTTGTAATCAAAGGTAGGGCTCCCAGCATGGTGCCTGCTACCCTGGTGCAGCTGTGACCGAAAAAAAAAAAAAAAAAAAATCAAGGTGTGATTAAATGGTCTTTTTCATATTATCCTCTCTTAAAGCTTTTGAAATTGGAATGTAGCCATCATTAACAGAGCCAGTTCCCCAGAAATCTCTGCTCCAAGGGACGAAAGGAGCCACCCAACTTCTTTTTTTATTTATCTTTTTAAAAAATATGTTCTTGAATGTATTGGGGTGACATTGGTTAATAAAACTATATAGGTTTCAGGTACACCTCTTCACGCCAGGCTAATGCCTGCTACTGTCACCTCTCCACCGTGTACTGCTCTGTCGCACACCAGTTTTCATGAAGAAAATACCGTGCTGATAAGTTCATCTAATGAGTTCTTGACATCCTGTAGCTTCATCAGATTTATTTTTTTCACGGCACAAATAAGCAGCATTGGGTGGGCCCTAACCGGTCTGGCTCAATGGATAGAGCGTCGGCCTACGGACGGAAGGGTCCCAGGTTCGATTGCGGTCAAGGGCATGTACCTTGGTTGTGGGCACATCCCCAGAAGGGGGTGTGCAGGAGGCAGCTGATCAATGTTTCTCTCACATCCATGTTTCTAACTCTCTATCCCTCTCCCTTCCTCTCTGTAAAAAATCAATACAATATTTATTTTTTTTAAAAAAAGCATTGGGTGGATCCTCTTGGGTGGAACATTTTCCCCTGACATGTGCTACCCTACACATTCTTTTGTCCAGTGTCCCCACATCCCCCAGTGGTAGCGTTATTTTCTGGAGCCCTGGCCTGATAACTTTAGAAGCACCGTAGCTCTTCCCTTCTATATGTACCCTGCCATCAAATGCCATCGAATTTGTCATCAAATGCCATCATCTCTGAACTGGTGCTGTCTCATTCACAGCATTCCTCCAGGTCTCAGACCTCCCATCTCCTGGCACCTGAGCCTTCTAGATGACCCTCTTAGGCATGGATTCCGTCTCTCTGAAATTCCTTCCAGTATCCATCCAGGTAAATTTGCCTCAGACATTACTTTCTTCATGGCATTTCCCTGCTATATATATATATATTAAAGAACATAAAGCACATATGTCGAAATGATGGAACTTTTTTTAAAATATATTTTATTGATTTTTTTTTTTTTTACAGAGAGGAAGGGAGAGGGATCGAGAGTTAGAAACATGGATGTGAGAGAAACATCGATCAGCTGCCTCCTGCACACCCTCTACCTGGGGATGTGCCCGCAACCAAGGTACATGCCCTTGACCGGAATCGAACCTGGGACCCTTCAGTCCTCAGGCGGCACTCTATCCACTGAGCCAAACCAGTTAGGGCCCTGCTTAATATCTTGTTATGGTTGCCAGTGGTCCACTAGATAAGAGCCCTAATCCTGTAATGGATTTTCAAACCCTTCTATAATGTAAGAGGGCTTGAAACCCTATTTAGAATCCTTCTATCCATCTTTCTTTTTCTCATCATCTCCACTATAACTTCTGTTCCAGAGAGTTGGGTGTTCATTCTGCTCTTTCCAGCTAGACCTCCTCCTCCTGCTGGCCTCATGATTACTCTTTCAGCCTGTCCCCATTGCTTTTTATTTTTATTTTTTTTACTTTGGACACAGAATGTCCCCTTTCTTCCCCACCATGAGAACTCTACCAGTTCTTAAAGATCCTGCTCAATCCTACTTCCTCAAGGTGTCTCCTCACATTGCCATACTCTACATGATAACAGTACATCTTGGATATGATTCACTCTCCATGTCCTTCATTGCATGTAACTTCCTGTCCTTCATCCCTCTCATTTCCTGCTTCTCACTAAATTGGCTCAGAGACCCCATTAAAGGCCTGCAGGCTTTATCCTCTCATTGTCTTCCCGCTCTACCTGTCCCTTCTTGCCTTACTTCTTTCCCTCCACAGTACTGCATTCCCATCAACAATGCCCCTCACCTTGACCTTCTGTCCTGCTATCGACAATACAAAGTCAAAGAATTGTTTATTTCTGCTGTTTGGATTCAGTCGCTACTGGTACAAATTAGATGACAATGTAGATGAGCTCCTTTAAAATGTCTATATGCATTTATGGCTGTTTAGCTGTTCTTCCCCATGCTTACTCACTTCCCTTTCCTTTGTAAGTCCTTCATCTTTTTTTTTAAAAATATATTTTATTGGTTTTTTACAGAGAGGAAGGGAGAGGGATAGAGAGACAGAAACATTGATGAGAGAGAAACATCGATCAGCTGCCTCCTGCACACCTCCTACTGGGGATGTGCCCGCAGCTACCGTACATGCCCTTGACCGGAATCGAACCTGGGACCCTTCAGTCCGCAGGCCGACGCTCTATCCACTGAGCCAAACTGGTTAGGGCCGTCCTTCATCTTTTTTCCCTGAGCTTGTCAGGTTAGCATGTTGCCCCTTTTTTTCGTCCACACTCCTATAGCCTCTTGCAACCTACCCGATATATCGTCCCTGAAGTTATTTCTATGTTGTCAGAGCTAGTCTGTGACACACGTGACCATGTCACTCTTCTATTAAAAAAAAAAAAATCAACTCTGAGCTGAGAGATGTTTCTAAAAGCTAGCCTTCTTTTGTGTCTTCCCGGGTTAAAACAGGGTGTGTACAAAAAGGCAGGTGAGGAAGACCAGCATGTAACTTTTGCCCATGTGGCTGTTATCTGAGAGATGGTTCCTATTTTCTCCCACTGTTCAAAGCACCAGGTGCTGTCAGTGAAACCGTTTCTTCCTCTTTCCTCTGCTCCAGGTTGGGTCTCTCCATACATCCATCGCGACTCATTTGCCTGCTGCTGCAGTTTCCTGGGACCTCACAGCCCTGATTAAAAGATGGGATTTGGGCTTCAGTGAGGTCTCTTAAAGATGCCTCACTTATTTCTACACAAGTCTCTTCACTTGGCAGAAGGGTTAATGTCACCTTTAGAAATGCCTGCTGAAATGTCCAGTGTCCTGGCTTTCCATCTGGGATAAGATGAGGAGTCTGAGGTTTAAAAGAACTCACCCTGTTGAAGATCGCCCTGGATTTTCAAGATTTTAGAAGACTTCATGATGGTTACTTTGCATGTGACATGTGCAAACAAAGCCATGAGGCCCATTCAAGCCACTGCTAGTTTGCTCTGAGCACACGAAGACGCTTTACCTGCTGGCAGGGCCAGCCTGGGCATTATGCAAGCCCTGGCGCATGGGTCTGGCTGGCTGGGAGAATCTGGCATATTTTCCAAGCCTTGTTCAGGATTTGGAAAGGCTCTTCCATGCTGCCTTCCAGTGTGAAGCATGGAGAAGGCTGAAAGCCTCATTGTGTGTTGACTTTTAAGCCTTTCACACAATGTAAATACGAAGAGCTTTACGCGAGTGTACGTGCCCTGTCTCACTCACGATGGATCTTGGAAAAATGCCCCGAGAATCTTCCCTTTGCTTGTCACGCGTTCGGGTGTGTGAGAGAGGCCCAACGCAGAAGTCAAGGATTCCGTTTGTTTATCTTACAATTTTTAGCCTGTGGTCAATCGTTTCATTTGAATGAGCTACATCATGCCGTGGTAATTGTTTTAACCCATTTCCTCCCGGCAATGCCAAACCTTCTGGGGCAGCAATTTCATTCTGTATTTTTGGAACTGCTTTCCAGAAAACAAGGAGAATAAAGAACTGAAGCCAATAGATGAATAATTACATCTAAATCCAACTATTTAGGTCGATTTTGAGCTTTTATTTTTCTCTACTGGCCCAGTGTTGAGCATACTTATCAAGCAGGGCATATAAACATATCTATTTTGCAGGAAATAAAAACACTTAGATTAAATGGGTCAATTAATTCATCAAGTAATTCATTCAGTAACTTCCTGCTTCACTTTTCCCCTATTACATAGCTGTTAATAATCGTGGAGGAGAGCCAACGCCGATACACTGATAATCATTTCCATAAGGCACTAGTTCCTGTTATACAAGTTTTATGATGCAAAATCACACAATTATAATGTCCTTTAAAAGAAAAAAAAAAAAAAAGGAACCCTTCCCCCACCCAAAAGAAAAGGTATAAATTTAAGCTAATATAAAATTGTCAGAGTTCTCCCTCGCAATTTCACACCAGGGCGTGGTGCGACACAGCTGGGGAGCTGAGCTAATAAGTGTTGAAAAATGAAAAATGCTGCTTTATGGCATCACATAAACTGGCAAAACGAAGACTTTTACCTCCACCCCATTTTTTGACAAACAAATGCCAAAATGTAGATGCCGTAAGAACGAAACTTTATGGTATGAGACCCGTGGGGCAAACAGAATTGCCGTGGGGGATTTTCTTTTTATTGAGGACTATGTGCAATCAGGAGTGGCATAACATTTATAACATCTAATCACTTTTTGTTCCTTTTTGAACCTCAAAGGGGTCATTTCTAGGAAAGCTGTGGGAAACCCTTCGTAATGATCTATTTATCCAGTAGTGAAACAGGATTATCCCTTTTACAAGGAGACTGAGCTTGCCCTAACAAGATAAATACGTAATATGAATGCACAAATGGAGGATTTTGAGGAACATTACGTCCCACAAATATTTATTGAATAATGATAATCGCGTTCAACGAATGATGCAAAGTGTTCTCGTGTAACTTATATTAAATAATAGAATCGGGATCCAGCTGTTTTCTTGGGCTGGTTGGCTTCCTAGCTGATGGCCATTCATTCCCTCTCTCACCCAGCTATTCACTAGCCATTCATTTGACACGCTCAATCAGCAAACACATATTGCGAGTTTACCATGTCCTAGTCACAGCGGCCTACTAAGTCATACAAACTACATCATTACAGCAAACTGTCATAGGTTAATCATGAGAAGAAATCTCTTTATCAGGGCCTAGATATTAACTGGATAGAGCCAGAACAAGTTTAGCAAGAGAGGCAATTGTGAATATTCTCTATCACTTGGTAGAATAAATGACTTCAATAGACTCAACCATTATATAATCAAATACTCAGAGTGTCAGATATTTATTAGAATAATAAACAAAGACAAACATATAAGTGCTAATTGAGAAAGTGAAAAAGCACACCTAACATTTGGAAGAAGTGCCATTTGGGTAGTCCAAAATCCTGTGCCAATTACTAAGTAATAGGATGAAAAGGGGGAAGTCTGATGAAAGCATTTAAAATGTGCAATTACTGTGAAAAGTAACCTTTTTCAAATTCCCCAAAGTATTTGAAGTGTATTTTATTGGACACAATTAAGGGCTATAATTACAGGAGCTGGGTCATGTTACTATTTTTATCTTCCATAATTTAATAAATGCTTCACTGAAGGATTTTCCTCTTAAAGAAATGCAAATCCTACAAATGGCAGATGATTACCAGGAACAGATCTATTTCCCTATCAATAATATTACTCTAATGTTACTACTCAATTTCCCTCACAAGAAGCACTTGGTCAACTGTAATAGGTTCTAACTATGAAGCAGACAGCCTTAAGATGCATCTTTTCTCTCATCGCCCTGTGGCTATACTTATCCTCTGAGCTACAGAAAGCAAATGTACATTAAGGCTTGTCAATTATCTTGGTTCTAGTGCTCAGGTTATAGATGGCAATCCACCAGTGCTGTTAACATTTTAACTTACTTGGTCACGCTGAATGAAAAGTTCCCCTTACCAATCCTCAGGTAGCAGTTACTAGGTTGATACCCAGTTGAACTTCTTGACTCACAACAAAAGGCCATAATACCCCACATCATCTCTAGGAAGCCAATGCTAATTCCTGACTTCACTCTGTATGAGAGGGTTATCATGACTGCGTTTACAACTCGGACATTTGAGAAATAGAAATACTGGACCATAGTACGTGAACTTGAGACATCTGGATACGTGACAAGTCACCGATTTTGTATCATTTGCCGTGAGATATTTTTTTCATCCATGTGAATTGAAATGCTGGCCATCACACAATACGGCTTCACTGGGCTAGGCACACAAACTCCAAAGACTTAAGAGAACTTATGGGAACCAACTGCCAATAGCCAAGCCAGACAGGAACACTCTTAGAGATGCAATCAAGCATTCTTTCAAACAGTGTGGGAGGTGAGCAAGAAGCTTCTGCAGAACATCTTGGAATGTAGTAATGAGGAATGTGGTGACATCTTGAAAAATGGATTTAGCCAACCACAGGCCCCAAAAAGGCAATAATTATAAACAATGACAACCTCTGGGAACAACAGTCACAGCCACAAATTCAAGCTCTCTCTTCAAAGAGCTTCATTTTAAGCTTCAGATCCCCAAATAATTGCCATGATTAGCATAACCTTTGAATATAAAAGCTTTTTTTCTAACATATGATATAGACCATTATTTAAAAATATATACATATAGGGTGTCCCGAAAAAATATATACACACTTTGAGTAATTATTAAGTCAGGTTTATTAAAATACATTTCACTTTTAAAATGTAATAGAAATCAGTTCTTAAAGCGGGCATACATTTCTTTGGAGACACCCTGAATATTGGTTCTTCACAGTATTGTGGGCCGTTTGTACAAGCACACACGAATCTTTTTTTTTTTTTTTAATCTTTTAAATGAAATCCCTAGAGAAGGTTCTTGCATTGACCCTATTGGAAAAGCCTGAGAGATTTGGGGAACATGGTAAAGAAATGAGCGCTGTTGTGTACAAAGAGTATGGTTGGACTTTTCATATCACACTCTATATTTTTCTTCTCTCTCTCTCTCTTTTTGTCAGAAACGAGCAAGTCCCCTTAATGATGTTATAAGGGAAACAGGGTGCTTTACACAAAGTACAACTTGTAGCGGGAAAATGCATTCACCTTGTGTTTATGGCCAAGGCCAAGGGTCAAAATGAAACTCATGTCCGGTGTGAACTGAAATAACCAAGAGGTTGCATGTGCAGTGCATTTTTATGTTTTCTGGAAGTTTGTTTTAAGACAAAGAACATGTTTATTAACAGTTCAGTCTTTTCAGGGGACTAAATAAGGGCTTAAAGACAATGATGAGATTTCTGTCTATGTGTGCGTATCAAGGGAAACACTGTTTTGCCTTCTCGACATCAGTTCTAGTATGTCTTTGCTGAACAAGCAACAAGTTGGTGGTAGCTATTACCCCAAGTGGCTTCCAGATGTTAGCCATGTGACTGAGCAGAACTAGTCCCTGACAAGAGTGGCAAGAGAGAGCAATTGTTACTATATTCAGCGATTTTAATAACCATGAAATACTCTTTCTCGTCTATCAACTCCACCTGCACAATGTAAAAAAAAAAAAAAAAAAGAAACCTACATAAATAGCAATTTTTTTAATGGGAAAGGGGAAGATTTAAATCTATATAACATATGTGAATCTACTCTTTTTAAAAAAAATAAAAAAATAAATAACTAAGTTAATGTATGCTGGTTACTATTTATTTTCTAATGTTTTAATTTTTTAGATTTTTAAATTTTATGTCTATGCTGGATAGAAAGGAATAAACATTCTTACAGTCTATGTTAAGATATTAAAAGCCCTTTTAATGTTTTACATAGTTTAGGTAAAAACTGTCATTAAATTGTTTTCAGCCTGAGTTGAACATGAGTGCATTTTTTGTGAAGTAAAATAAATAATTCATACTTTTGCAAGTAAAGGTATGTACTTTTTCTGGCTTTCTTGAAATTATATTTCAAGTGCCAACATACTTCATGGGTGGCATTCCTCACTGAGAAGCAAGACAGGAATCGATATTTTTACTACAGTCAACCCACTTGTCTTCGTAAACAAGATATTGTTAATGTTTGTCCACTTAGACTTCAATGTTAGCAAGAAGAATACGTAAATTGTTAGAAGAGAGAAATAAATTACACAGTTTTTTAAAGATCATCATTGGTACAAACTGAAGCAAGAAGTTGAAATAGTCAATTGTGGTTCCAAAAGCTTAGGTTTCATGTGTTCTAAAAAATGTAAATTATTCAGTAGATGGTTTGTTCATCTCTTGTACTTTTCCTATTGACACAGGTGTAGTTAGTGATATTTCTGAACATCTTTTATCTATTATGCATCCTATAATGACCATGTAAATATAAACTAGTGGGAAACATGGGAGAAAAATTACGTGAAAATTATCTTCACACACACACATCTGCAGTCTGCTTTCTAGTAAGAGAATACTTACTAAGGACTAAGCACAGTGGCAACATTAAAGAAAAACTCCTTATTTTTTGTTGATTGTTTTAGGCCCATTGTATGAGAGTGGGGAATGGGAAAGACAGAAAAGTAAATGATCAAATGTACAACTGTTGTAGAGCAGGTATAAAGGGCATTTGAGCCCAGATCAGGAAAATCTTTAAGATCCCAAGAACAGAGGCAATGGCTATGTTAAAGTTTATAATCTCACATAACCATTCCTTTCTAAAGCATTTAGTTCTGTTTTATACGAATTCAGGACCTTTAAGTTTTTTCCTAGTCGGTTTTTACAAATGGACAAGGGGAATGTATAAAGAAACTTACATTGTCAATTTATAAAATTTTTAAAAATCTAATGCTGGGCATTTTACCCAATGTATACCTATTGTTTATGTACTGTCCATGTGTTTCTCTGTCCCTTTGAATAATGCAACAGATAAAAACCAATGGCCTGGATGGTGTGGCTCAGTGGTTGAGCATTGACCTATGAACCACAAAGTCACAGATTGATCCCCAGACAGGGCACATGCCAGGGTTGCAGGCTGGATCCCCAGTAGGGGGCGTGCAGGAGGCAGACACCTGTTGATTCTTTCTCCTCATTGATGTTTCTATTTCTCTCTCCCTCTCCCTTCCTGTCTGAAATCAATAAAAATATATTTTTTAAAAGAACAACCAATGGAGAGGATACAATTGGATGCTCAAAAATGAGGAAAACAACTAATGGATAACTGTGCAATGTCTGCATGACTAACGTGATTTCATTTAACTGCAATCATTTGAAAATACCAAACATTTGCTATCTAAGTGGCTAATATTTCAATAACTTATTTAAGGCAACAAGTGTGCCCTAAAGGATTTCTAAACACATAGTATAACAGCAAACTAAACTCTGACCCTGACATTTATATGTTTAGATCCCAACAGATATTGAAACTTTTGCAAAAAGGGAGACTTTTCTGTTTTGTTTTTATTTTGTTTACTTGATTCTCTGAGTTTAGACATTCAAGTTAGCAAAAAGAAGTGCAACCATAATGGGCACACAGACTGGCTCAAAGCAAATGAGCAACAACAAAATAATTAAAAGATACACAAAGAATAAAAGAATGTACCAATAAAAACCTTCCAGGGATAATTTTCCCCCCAAGTTCAACAGGGCAAAAGATCCACCATAAAAGAAGCAAACAACCATCCTGAAACTTAATTACATTTCAAAGTACTGCAGTCACATGAAAGGAACAAAACATTTTTGTTCGATAGTTTGCCTACCAGATGGCATTTCTAAATATAGTCATCTAAAACCTTCTGTTTGTTCTATAAATAAAGATGAAAGGAATAGCAACAATAGCTAAGCATTTAAATCACTGGAAATAAAAGAGCACTTTGATTAGTTTGGAAGAATCTGGCTTGATGCTAATAATGATCCTGAATCTGGGAAGGCTCAAGTTCAAGGTGAAACTCAGAATCTCAACCTTCAGGTACTGCTCAAACAGGTGGTCACGGTGATGGAGGAGTAAACCAGGAACTAACACCAGGAGAATTGGGGGCATCTGAAGAAACACCGGAACTCCTAATCGACAGAGATTCTAAAGGGCCACAGTCCAAATTCCAGAAGCTTTGTTTTGCTTTTGTGTTTAAATAACATAGTTGGGACGTGTCTTGTCTTATTTTTGTGAGCTAATGTGTAAATGCGGGTACCAGTGAAGGACCTGAAGTCTGGAGTCAGATAGGCCCTACGTGTGGAGTCCAGACTCTACAAAGGACTGGTAGGATGACCCTCAGTCAAGTTCTTTATCTCTCTGAGCCTCACTGGCAAAAACAGATAGTAACAGTTCAGAGTTTTATGGGATTTTACTTAAAATGCTTCTTGGCACCTCGAGTATGCAATGAATGTCAGTTGCTTATTATTATTACCAGCAATCATAATAAACACAGCTGTGAGGGAATTGTTTCTGATTTTTTGCTGTCTCAAAGGCATGGAGTCATGCACAGCAAGGTTTGCCGGCAGTAAACAGGGTTCTAAGAGTAGAACTTAAAGCCTTACCTGGCCTGTCTCCATGTGGCCTGAGTACAGCACTACCCTCTTCTCACCTGGCTCTTGGAGGTTAACGAGATCCACGTGGGAAAGGCGGGTCTAGAGAGAGAAGAATTATTGTGAGAATTCATCATCAGCGCTCAACCCAACCCAGCCTGTCCTCCTTAATGACTTCACTCTCAAGATCTGTAGGTTTTAGTGAAAGGACTCAAAAAGCTCCTGTTTGAGCTGGATATCGAATGGCATGTGAATTCCCATCCACAGCATTGGTATTGTAGTGGGATAGCATAGAGCAGCCGTGGGCAAACTACGGCCCGCGGGTCAAAAACTTTGCCCACCCCTGGCATAGAGCTTATCTTGGCAACCCACCCAGGATGATAAGCAGTTCAGCCACTTGGGAGTAGGGTGATCACCTTTAACCAAAAAGGTAAGTTTTAACTGCTTAAATATGATGTAGATGACAATGAATGGAAGTCAGGTGTTTAATAGCACTTAAAGGTCCACTGGGTTGTTTAGAATTTTACACAAGGTAAGAGCCACCTGCTAGGCTAGGGCTACAACACTCAGTATTAAAAGATGTCTGTGGTTAGATATTTATATAGAAAGTAATTCTATTTGGGGGGAAGGAGTGCTTTTATAAAATATGATAATATATACATAACATTAAATTATCCATTTGGCCCAACCATTGTGGCTCAGTGGTTGAGCCTCAACCTATGAACCAGGTGGTTATGGTTTGACTCCCAGTCAGGGCACATGCCCAGGTTGCAGGCGCGATCCCCAGAAGGGTACGTGCAGGAGGCAGCCGATCAATGATTCTCTCTCATCATTGATGTTTCTATCTCTCACTCCCTCTCTTCCTCTCTGAAATCAATAAAATATGTATTTTTAAAAGTTATCCATTTGAACCATTTTTAAGGATATAGTTCAGTGGCTACAGCCATTAAGGAGTAGCTCCCCATTCTTCCCTCCCCTCAGGCCTTGGTAACCACTACCTTACTTTCAGTCTTTTATAAAAAACTTTCTACGATAGATACCTCATGTAACTGGAATCACACAATATTTGTCCTTTCATGACTGGCTTACTTCACTTAGAGTAATGTTTTCAAGGTTCACCTACGTTGTAGCACGGATCAGAACTGCATTCCTTTTTAAGGCTGAATAATATTCCATGGTATGTCTATACCACATTTTGTTTTCCATTAACCCATGGATGGACATTTGGGTGGGTTATTGTGAATAATGTTGCCATCAACACTGGTGTACACGTATCTGTTTGCGGCCCTGCTTTCATGTTCTTTGTGTGTGTTTTTCTTTTTGTTTTTACATCTCGAAGCGAAATAAGATCGTATGGTAATTCTGTTTAACTTTTCGAGGAGCTGCCAAACTATTTCCATAGCTGCTGCACCATTCTGCAATCCCATCAACAATGCGCAGGATTCCAAGTTTTCCACACCATGGAAATGGCCTACATTTATTTTCCATTTCTTTCAATAATCCACGGGTGAGAAATGGCCCCTCTTTAAATTAGATTTGCTTTGTAAACTATTTTTTTAAAACTATACAAAGAGTTATTATTATATGGCTATTGTATCCCGAGTATAAATAACTAGCTAGCTTCATCTTGTACAAGCTCCAAAGTAGAAGGTAAGATATGCGGATACCTGTTCCATTTTAAACATATGAACACCGATATATTCCCAAACAAAACAAAACACAAAAAAAATCCTGAGTTTAGGATTTCAGCTTAAAATCCTACAGCCAAATATATATATATACATATTCCTTGCCCTCACCGAAACTGTCTCCTTTATAAAACCATTCTTAGCCAAAAAGCGAACTCACAGCATCCACAGAACTGCTGGCTGCAGACTTGACCCAGAGGCGGGACAGCGCCAGGCCTGCCGCGCATGCGCGTTTGCAGGCGCGCCTCGCCCCCAGCCCCGGCGCGTGCGTGCGTACGTGCGCGCGCGCGGGCACGTCGGACGCCGGAGAGGCGGGGCCTGCGGGACTCGGGGCGGGGCTGCAGCCATGGCGGCCGTGTCGGGGTCAGTTCGCCTGCAGCGCTGCGTGGTGTCGCCGGCGGGGAGGCACAGCGCCTCCCTCATTTTCCTGCACGGCTCAGGTGGATCCCAGTTTTACGTTCTTGTTTCCTGCCCCTTGGGAGCACCCTCTCCGCGGCCCCCGCACCCTGCCCCCCAGTGTTTCCGCCGCCGCCGGAGCCAGCGCCGGGCCCGCTCCCCCATAGGGCCCGGCGGACTCGGAGAGGGCGGCTGCCCCTCGGTAGCTCCGCTTCCGTGGACACACGAGCAGCGTGGTCACCGGGCTCCAGGAGCCCCCCTTTGCCTTCCTTTCTTCCCTGTTGGGGATCACTGGCCCCGCGTCCTGGCTTCCGGCCTAGGCGTCCAGCCCTCCGTCCGCAACACGTGTCCGCGAGGGATTGCGGGTTCCAGCAGCAGTGGGTTCCCTGCCAGGTCTCCCTCTGGCCTCCCACAGGGATGTAGGCCATTGAGAATCACAGTTTTCGTAAATAATTTTTATTCATCTCTTTCCTGCTTCCCCCCCACTTCCTTTCCCAACCCCTTCACCACCATCCCCCCCTTGCTGTCACCAAGCACCCCAAGGTATAGCACAAAGCCAAGTCCGCCTGCCTTTGGCATCGTGTCCTTCATTCTGTAGGTTTCTGAAACTCCTGGGTAATTCACACTCATGTCTGTCCTCCCCTCTGGATGTGGAGCTTTTCGGGGAGTAAGGACCCTTGTTTTTAGTCTTTGCGTCCCTAGTGCTTGGCCCAGGGTAAGCTCTTGGGAGATGGTGGTTAGTTTTGGGGTTTTGTGTTTTTTGGGGGTGTTTTTTTTTGGGGGGGGGGCTTGTTTAAGAAATGAGATGCAGCCATGCAGCCAGTGTTCGCAGGGGGCCGCCTGCCTCAAAAAACAATTCAATTCAATTCGTTTGAGTCAGCTGTGAAGGTGGGAGGGGGGAGGTGGCACAAGATGGTGCGTGGTTTACTGCCCAGGGAGTTGCGAGGGGAAAGCTGCGGGTTGGCCCTTTTTTAAAGGCTTTTGGAGGGTGAAGGGCTTTGTGCGATTTGGCTGGGAACGTGGCCTTGGAGCTGAGACTTCGGTCGCCTTCAGGGGGATGGTGGCTGGATGGCGGAGGCCTGGGAACAGGCCGGGGTGCCAAGGCTTGTCATTTTGGAAATGAGTCTCAGGTGGTTGAACAGCTGGCCCCGGGTCACCTGGATGCTATCACCTTTAAGTAGTGGAGGAGCTGGGGCTCCAACAGAGAGCTGCCTGGGGCCAGGATCAGTGTTCTGGAGAGGTAAGGTGAAACACACACGCACAGAAATTGAACTAGGACAGTGGTTGGCAAACTCATTTGTCCACAGAGCCAAATATCAACACTTACAACGGTTGAAATTTCTTTTGAGAGCCACATTTTTTTAAACTTAAACTATATAGGTAGGTACACTGTTATTAACTTAACTAGGGTCCTCCTAAGGCTTAGGAAGAGCCACACGCAAGGGGCCAAAGAGCCGCATGTGGCTCGCGAGCCGCAGTTTGCGGACCACAGATAGGATGTTTCGTTTTGGAAACAGAAAAGGGCCCACGACATTTAAAGGGAAAGATTTGACTGATGGAGCATAATTAGAAGGTGAGGTGTCTCAAGGTAACAGGTGGGCGACTACTACTAATTTTGCTCAGGGCTCCAAGGGTATCCACGGATGAGCACCCAGAAACCCCCCAGCACCATACTCCTTTTCGTAAGTTGATTATTTTAGTGTTTTTAGGTCACACTCCTAGGCTTTGGTTCTGTTTTTCCTTGGGCCAGTTTGCTTAAATGAACTATTCTTAGCTTTTTATTCAGTTTCAAGATTGATGACATTTTAAAAACTTGTAGTTTTATAGCTCTGAAAACTTGTAACTATATAGCTCTGAGTTGTCCATTGTGTGTGTGTGTGTGTGTGTAGTGTGTATATATATGTGTGTGTGTTTTTCCCTTTGTACTTAAATAATTTAACCAACGAGTTCTGCCCATTTTACAACTAAAATGCAATTTCTGTACATTTTGAGCTCCATTTAGCGAATAAAACTCTTATTAGGAGTATGATTTTACATTGAACTTGGGTATTTGTGGTTATGGGATAGGAGATGTTTGGCTTCTGGTTAATCCAAATATGGGTAACCCAGTTTTAATAGCTTTACCATGCTCTTGGAATAAGGTGCTGGCTTAAAAGGGGGACTTGGCGACTGGGTGGATGGATGGGTGTTGTTCTGTAGCATTCAGCTTTGCTTTTCAAGGTTGATGAAAAGAATTTAGAGGCACATTTCCGGTGTTTTGTTTTGTTTTAAGAGTTGGAGGTTCTCTTCTAGAATACTTATGGCAGCCATAGAAGGAATGGGAGGGAGTGGAAGTTATATAAAGCCAAATCAATTTAAGCCTTTCCTGCTGCTAAAATACCAAAGAAGTACTTTTTCTCAGGACGATGAAAACAAATGATAGTTAACTAGCTTTGTTCAGCTTCCCAGATGACATTAATACACTGTTATGTATTTCCTTAGGACACTGTAGTTCAGTGATTTTCATGATATCTGTAATGACCTATTTTAGTGTCTATATTCCACACTAAGTTACAAGGTTCATGCAGGCCCAAACTGTGCATGTCTTGCTTTCTCCACATATGGTCATGTTACGTCACTGAAACCCCCGATTCTTGCGATCTCCCGGGAGAGAGAGCACCAGAAACGAATGCAGAGCCTGGTACATTGTCTGAGAATTGAACCCAGGCCTTCCCGGTCACAGGTGAGAGTCCTACCACTCTCACGCTGGGTTCTTGTTATTGCCCAGAAGAGAAGTCAGAAGAGCTCACCGGAAACCAATGTAGAGAAAGGAGGTTTACTTGTGCACAAGGAAACCAGCACCACCAAGGGAAAGAACACGGCTGCTCCCCGAACAAAGGCAGGGAGAAGTTTAAAGGGGCTTAGGTGGGGAAAGTGACGGCTAAGGATGTAGAGGCCAGGTTTGTCTGGGGCTTGTGCAATGTGACTACATGCTTCTTTTTGTGTCACGTGTCTCGGTACCATGTTATATCTCCACCCAGGGGTATTTTTCTTTAGCAGTTCAATGAGTGGAAGATCAGGAAAGGATAGTCTTTCTTGCTAGTGTTCATGTGTGAACAAGGGAAAAAAAACTTAATTTCCGTCCCCACCCCACCCCCTGCCAAAAAAACACACACAAAATAAATGTTACAGGCAGCAGTGTACTTCAGTCTGGTGATGATTGGTTGCAAGGAGAAGGGAAGGTCTTGGCTTCCTGCCAGCTGGGCCCAGGGAGTAGCCTGCCTATCTCAGTGAGCCTTGGCCAGCCGATTGGGTTGGCTCTTCAAGTTCCCAGTGTTGCTAAGTAATGGACATTTTTCAGCCTACTCTTATTTGAACTGTCAGCAGCATTCGGCTTTCTTGAAACGCTGTCCTGGTTCTTTCTGCCTCTGTTCGCTTCTTCTGGTTTATTTTGCAGCCTCGTCCTCCTCTGGCTATTAATGTTGAGATGCCTCAATATCTGGTCCTAGGTTCTCTTCTCATCCTACATTTTTCTCCCTGGGCTAACCTCCATACAAGCCCACAGATTCTATTTTTACCTAAATACAGGAAGCACAGATGTGCATCTCCATTTTAGGTCACAGTTGAGCTCCAGACATGTTTCCCCAATAGCCTAGTAATCACTAGTTCGTTAATCCACTCATTCAAGAAATAGCTGTTACATGGCCACTCTGTGCAAGGACTGTTCTCAGCTCTGGGCGCACAGCAATGAACAAGGCAAACAAATCCTTGCTCCCCTGGAGTTTACAGGAGGAAATATATAGTAGGAGATAGTACATTCTATTTAAAAAAAAAAAAAAAAGCAAGAATAAGGAGTAGCTGCTCCATGCGTTTCCTGTCTCTGCACTATATTGTTCACCAGGTGTCCTGGCCAAAAGCCTCACCGTCAGCCTTGAAACCTTTCACCATTGACACCCCCCCCCCC
This sequence comes from Myotis myotis, assembly GCF_014108235.1. NCBI lineage: Eukaryota > Metazoa > Chordata > Mammalia > Chiroptera > Vespertilionidae > Myotis > Myotis myotis. The sequence goes on along the minus strand of NW_023416326.1, from coordinate 7,997,014 downwards.
ATATCTTGCCAATTTCGGTTAATTTTAGCTCCTAATATCTCTAGTTCCTAATTCTGTATACTCCACTGCTGTTCCCCTCGTCTAAGTATCTGTCACCTGAACAGTAGCCTCTGAACTGGTCTCCCCCATCTCCTTTTGTCCTTCATTTCTGTCTTCACAGTTACCAGGGTGATCCTTAGAGGCAAGCCACCTTCCTGCCCAAAAATATGTCTGGCTTCTCTATGCGCTCAGGATTTGTCAGGTGCCTTCAGCTTCTCTAGCCGCATTTATTTTCTTATAATTACAGCTTTATTATATGGTGTAAGGATACAAGTTAGAACCGGCCAAAAGAAGAGCTGTATCGGGAAAGCCTGGGAGGGTTCTAAACCTGAATCTTTTGTCATCCTCAGTAATGAATTAACTCCCAGCGCTGAGGTATGACAATACTCAAAAGAATAATGTCACAAAGGGAGCTTCACCTGAGCCTTTTATCCAGAGTTTTTATTTGGGTTTTATTGCATAGACATGATTGATTTGGCGTTGAACTCAAATCTCCAGCCTCCTCTAGTCCCTGGAGGTCAGACTGATATCATATGGTTCAAAGCCCCAACCTTCTAATCACATGGTTGGTCTTTCTGGCTGGCCAGCTCCCACCCTGAGTCATCTTAGTGAAGCTATCCTGTGGTTTGCGGGCCTTTCCATGAATAACAAAGACACTCTAATCGCTCAGGAAATTCTAAGGGTTTAGAGGTTACCTCTCTCTTAGGAACTGGGGACAAAGGCCAGCCAAACTCTTTATTACAGTTATTGTTAAATGGGTGTCTCTAACCTCATCTCGCATTCACTGCTCTTCCTTTCATTTCCTGCTATTCAGTGCTTAGATGGCTTACTGCTCCTTCCTCCGGAGGCTCTTCGCGTTGGCCTTATGCTGTATCTGAGATGCTCCTTCCACCATCCTGTAGATTTGAGTTCACCCCATTCCACAACCTCCCGTGGGACGCCCGGTTTGTGTCCGTCCTGTTGTAAGCATTAAGTGAACAAATGACTCAGTGGATAAAACGCAGAATGAACCTTGCAGAGCTTGTATTCCAGCGAAGTTACTCCTGAACTCCTTAACTGGGTCATTTCTGAAGGCCGTAAACCCTGGCAGCAGCACACGTCTCGTTTTTGCAGTGGTTACATGTCTTTCACATACATGTATATGATTATTGGACTAATGTCTGTTTCCAACACTGAACTTACACTCCAGGAGGATAGGGGTTCTTTCTCCCCTCACCTTCCCATCACTTCCTCTAGCAGTGAACACAGTGCCTGACACATTAATAGGTATTCAGTAGGTGTTTTTTAAATTGATGTCTTACTGAATTGATTAAAAAAATTAAAGTTGTTACCGTTTCAGTTTCCTCTTCAGGATATTTTAGGGTGTCCCAAAAGTCACGCAAGAAGTAATTTTGATAGAAAACACAGGTTTATAATTAAAAATTGAAAATTTTTTATTGATTCATAAAGTATACAGTATAGGGTTATGTATGGAAAAGCACAACGGGTAAACGGCCTCCACGGCTGTGCTGGCACATACGCAAAGCCGTGGTCTTCATTGGTCTTCATTGTCCCTGCTCCTGGGCCATCATTGGTACTTGATCATGCTTATCAAATGGAAGGGATTGAAATCAAAGGGCAACAGATACTAGAATCTGATTCAATAAACCAAGTAAAATTAGGCTTTTATTTTTTGTTGTTAATGCTCACGCAAAATTCAAATCTTGCGTGAATTTTGGAACACCCTATATAAGATGGGCTATATTCATTTTTTTAATGGATATACACATACATTTATTCTTGCATGAATTTTGGTGATTTTTTAGCCTTGGAACATAATCATTATTTTAGGTCATGTAAACATGTTCTCACAATTAAATTCTGATTTCTTGAGTTTAAAAATACAAACATGCTGAATACCCCTTTTGAAGGATTTTATTATTTTAACCAAGAAAATAGTTTTAGGTTGTTCCAACTATAAAAGTTTATAAGCACTTTAGGGATTAACTATTTTTAAGAGTAAAGATAAGAAATGGCTATTTAAAGTCAGAAAAAAAATAGAATTTTTATATAGAAAAATTTATTTACTTCATTTATTTGTTCCTATTATAACCTTTAAACAAATGAGGAAACTTAACAACTCAAGCTTAAATAAAGCCTTTAAAGTGATCAATGGTGAAGTTAGGAGTAATCAAAATTATTCCTACCCATTGATGCCTGATCAGTTCATATTGATAAATCAGTTTCTGCAGTTACTTCTATGAATGGAGATTTTTTTTTTTATTCCTTGTTCCATCCTCTGTATGACATGAAAGTTTTAGACAGTTTTTAAATACACCGTATTGTCAAAATGTTTTATCTTAATCTAGATTTTATTTTTATTCATCAGGTGATTCTGGACAAGGATTGAGAAAGTGGATCAAGCAGGTTTTAAATCAAGATTTAACATTCCAACACATAAAAATTATTTATCCAACAGCTCCTGCCAGGTAAGTAGTAATTGATCTCAATGCTCAGGAGAGCTCTTTGGCATACAACATACATATGTAGATGTACCGGCTACACATTCTTTAAGCTTAATTCTGTATTTTAAATTGGGATACCTTTTTTAAAAGACTTTATTTATTTGGTAATTACACTATCGGGCCAAGTTTTGAGAGGTGAGTAGTTTATTCCCTCTTTATAAAGCATTCTCTGGAGCTCTTATCTTAAACTTTGTCGCAAGCATGGCCTATGGGACTCCACTTCTTCTGGCCCTGCAGATTGCTCCCCTGCAGCTGAGATTTCTCCAGACCTGCAGCTGCTGTGTGCAGGAGCCCAGCCACCCCTTCCCCATTGGTGCACTTCCTACCAGTCTCCTTGCAGTCTCCACTTTCCGTCCTTGGTTATCAGGTTTCTCTCCAGCGAATCTTCAGCTGAATTTTCATGGTGGTTCTTCTGTATTTTAATTGTATTTCCAGTTTGATCCTGGGAGAGTGTCAGAGTAGCTTCCACTTACTCTACCGCCATTTTGGAATATCCTAAGTTGTTTATTAGGTACTGAAGAATGGGTATTCAAATCTCCAATTATGATTATAGATTAGTCTGTTCCTTCCCTTAGTTCTTTCTCTAGGTATGTTTTTAAGTGATATTATTAGGTGTGTGCCTGTGAGGGATTATTGTCTTCCTCATTAATAGCTACTTTTATATTATAAAATGGGAATTTTTATACCTGGACATTGCATGTACTTTGTTTAATAATAATATAGTATATATCTGCCTTCCTATGTTATACTGTTTTTCCATCCTTTTGCTTTCCTTTGACGAGTGTTACATAGTATGTATTTCTTTGTCTTTTTACCTTTAACCTATCTCTATCATTATATTTAATGTGGGTTTCTTATAGACAATATTTATTTGGGCTTTATTTTTTTCTTTAACCAATCTAAATAGTCTCTGTCTTCTAAGTATTTGTTTAGACCATTTGCATTTAATGTAACTATTAATATGTTTGCATTTAAGTCTGTTTTTTTTCTGCTTTTCTCTTTCCATTTTCTTTTTTTATTATTTGAATTTTTTTAATACTCCATGTTCATTTATGTATTCTTAATTTTTTCCTTATTGCTTAAGGGGTATAAGATATTTATCAAAGCTTTTACCTATTTAGTGTTGTTATTTTAATCACTTTACATGAAATATAGAAACCTTACAGCCCATACAGGATCCTTTATCCTCCCCTCTTTATGTTATACTTGTCATATGGATATCATCTGCAAACTGAAAACTCTATCAAACAAAGTTATGATATTTGCTTTCAACAGTGACACATACTTGAAAGAATTTAAAGAGGAGAACAGTAGCATATTATATTTACCCCGCTGTGGTCTATTAAAGCATATCAGTATGTTCTGATTAAATTGTAAAGTGCCATTTCCCTATAAGGTATTCCTTTCCTCAGTCTTACTTAATAGTTTTAATCAGCTCAGTTGGGAGCATATTAAGTAAAAGTCAGCAGTTAGCTTATTGTGTTGATTTAAATGGAAAATATTGCTTCATTTTTTCATTATGTTAATTTGGACTCTATTTAACTGAAGTGCTCAATAAATATTTTTATTTCTGTGACATACTTTAATTGTATTTGTCCTTAGAGTTTTTCTTGGTTTGAGTTTATTATTAGAATTTCCATTTAAAAAATAACAATTTTTTAACAAGCCATTAATAATTTATATGATGATATGTAGTTTCTCTTGGTGTTTTAAAAAATTTCTTAAGTTACAAGTTTTGCATAGTGCTTCTACTTTTTGATTCACTTTTTTTTTTCACATGAATTGCATGTTTATATTTTTCATTAAACATGTTTTCCAAAACAGTGTTAGGCACTTTTGGTTTAGGTCCAAAACAGCTATTTTGAAGAAATAGTTTTACTTGTTTGGTTAGTAAACAGCATATTTAAATACTTATTAGTATGTAAAAACTTGTTTTCTTAGAAACATGTTCTTTTTTGAAAAAGCAACAAAAGAAAAATTGACCATTTCCTAGAAATTAGAATATGGATTTTAGAAGAATTAAAGGGAAAAGAAATTCAGAGCAAAATAAAAGTTTTAGATATTTTCTTATTTTTAGTTGACACAAATTATCCAAGTGACATGAATGATTATTGACATCCATTATTCAACAAAGACTTGTTCTTGGCACTGGGGATATCCCTGTCGGAAAGAAAGTCCCCACTCTTAGGGAACTCATACAGAAATAGAAAAAAAGAGAGAGAAATTAAGTATATTAATTTCAAATAGTGATACATTCTGTACAGTTAAGTAGGATAATGGGATAGGGAGATTATATGTCTGCATTATAGGGTGGAAGGGAGATAACACTGTAAATTGGAGAGTCAAAGAAGGTTCCCCTGCGGAAGTGACAGTTGGGTTGAACCCGCCAGGCAGGGATGTGGCAAAGAGCATTCCAGCTAAGGGAAGATCAGGAACGGGCTGTCCTGTTTGAAGGAAAGCAGGAGGGGAATGTGGACACTGGGCAAGCACCGTGAAATGAGGGTAGAGAGGAAAACTGAGTCAGATGACATTATCTTAAAGGTTATGAATGAACTTTTGATGTTACGACTTTTAGGGAACGCAGATCAAAACAGAACTTGGTATCAGGCTGAATGTCAACTCTTTTTTTGTTGCTGTTAACTTTGGGCATTTTATTCCAGCTTAATATTTTGCCAGTGTGTAATAGTTTGATTGATTGATTGATTGATTTAGTAGCTACACAGATGTTCTGTGCCTAACATATTTATTTATTGTGGTAATGTCTGAGCTCTTTTATACCAGCTAATAAAGTGATTTATTTGAGGAAGGTAAATGAGTATAACATATGTACCAGTTTGTTAGCTGTTTTAAAAAACAATTTTACTTTTATGCTTTATGTAACAGTTATTCTAACATCTTAAGAGAATTATTCTTGATTACGTTTTCACAACAGAAAAGTTCTAAAGTATTCCTTGCCTCAGTAAATTTTACCATTATCTTCTTTGAACAGAATTTTAATTTTCTTAGATAATAGAACCAAAAGCAACCATATTAGTAAAACTTTACATTGGCATTTCACCTCCATGGAGCATCAATCCCTAATTAAGTAAGGTACTGTCAGAGACAAAAAGTTAAATGAGTGTCATTTTTTCTATTAATGGCTGAGTTCCCAGAATGATTCATATCTTAGCCTATGATATCATCCTTACTTAAGTGCTTAGGCAGACAAATAAACACTTAGAGAAAGAGCAGAATAAAATGAAAAGGGAAGTAGAAATAATTCAAGCGAATAACCGTCGAATTCACCTTTAAAGTGAGTGATATGTTCAGTTTTCATTCAGAAGATCACTGTGGTTTTCAAGACAAATTGAATCCAGTCTGGAATTTCATTTTGTCTGGCAGTGACGTTAATACGAGGTGGAAAGTACCTGCCTTCATCTTCAGAGGACTTGAAGAAAGTTAATCCTGAGAAAGGGATTCTGGGATGTGAGAGGCTTGAATGTTTTCGATCTTCTCTCCCCTTCTGATTCCACTTTACTTACCTCTCTTGAACAGAGGCTTCTGAGGTCAGGAGGGTTGCAGGAGTGTGAGAGAATTTAGGCTCCATTGGAGCCCAGTATGAGCCAGTGCAGGGTTTGATCTCTGCACCACTGAGAGCCTGGGACCGAGGCAGGAGGACCTTTAGATGAGGATCAGAATGGGCCAGTCCTGGGAGAAACTAGGCTGCAAAAATCTCCCCTCTCAGACCTATGTCATAAAATGCAAATTCCCAGGCAATCATGCAAGATTCATTAAAATCCCACAAGGATTTTTTTAAGGAGAATTATTTTAAATTATTTTAAAATTGACTAAATATTTGATAATTTTTTTAGGTGGGTAAAGAAGAATGGATGCCTGAGAATAGGCAGGACAAGTCAGGTGCTGATGGTAGGAGAGGGGATCTACATTACCCCCTCAGAGCATACTGGGAAACCACTGAAATGTAGTCAGTAGGACTCTAACGCAGTATAGGTAGGTAGAGCAGTAGAACAGCAACAACAAGAATAGAGCCTTCTCAATTCGTGTTTTCACCTGAATCTCAGAACACAAAAAAATGATTTGAGTAACTATTTTCTTGGTTTTCCCAAGGATAGTATGGAACTAGCACTATTCTAGATGCATTAGAGAGAAGCCATTTATCATACATAGTGTATGTATTAAGCATCAGAGCTTAATTCTCTCATAGAACCTGGGTGAGAGAGACTAGCTAACTCAGAACCGTAGAATTAAATAAATAGCAAAGATGGAATTTTGCCTTTGTGAGGGAAGGTGTTAGTTTTTTTCTTTAATAGTTGTACCTGTAGACCCAATTGACTATCCATATAAAAGATTAACTTGCCAAAACCGGTTGGGCTCAGTGGATAGAGCGTCGGCCTGCGGACTAAAAGGTCCCAGGTTCGATTCCGGTTAAGGGCATGTACCTGGGTTGCGGGCATATCCCCAGTAGATGTGCAGGAGGCAGCTGATCGATGTTTCTCTCTCATCAATGTTTCTAACTATCTCTCTCCCTTCCTCTCTGTAAAAAAATCAATAAAATATATTTTTTAAAAAAAAGATTAACTTGAACATTTTATGCACACATATATTCCAGAAAAATTCAAGACTTAAATGTAAAAATGAGAACAATCAGAAGAAAATCTTGTGTTCCATATGTCCCCCCCCACCCCCCCGCCCACCTTCCCTTTGAGATTCCACAGTCTGTTCCATGCTTCTGTGTCTCTGGATCTATTTTATTCATCAGTTTATTTTATTCACTAGATTCCACATATAAGTGAGATCATATGATACTTGTCTTTCTCTGACTGGCTTATGTCACTTAGCATAATACTCTCCAGGTCCCTCCATGCTGTCTCAGAGGGTAAGAGATCCTTTTTTACTACTGCATAGTATTCTGTGGTATAAATGTACCACAGCTTTTTTATCCACTCGTTTACTGATGAGCACTTGGGCTGTTTCCAGATCTCAGCTATTGTAAATTATGCTGCTAGGAACATAGAGGAGCATACATTCTTTCTGATTGGTGTTTTGGGTTTCTTAGGATATATTCCTAGAAGTGGGATCACTGGGTCAGATGGCAGTTCCATATTTAATTTTTTGAGGAAACTCCATACTGTCTTCCATAGTGGCTGCACCAGTCTGCATTCCCACCAGCAGTGTAGTAGGGTTCCCTTTTCTCCACATCCTTGCCAGCACTTGTCATGTGTTGATTTGTTGATGATAGTCATTCTGAGTAGGAGGTGATATCTCATTGTCGTTTTAATTTTCATCTCTCTGATGATTAGTGACTTTGAGCATTTTTTTCATGTCTCTTGGCCATTTTAATGGCCACTTTGGAGAAATGTCTATTTAGGTCCTTTGCCCATTTTTTAATTGGATTGTTCATTTTCCTTTTTTTTTTTAAGTTGTATGAGTTCCTTACATATTTTGGATATTAAACCTTTATCAGATGTATCATTCTCTCATACAGTGACGGGGCCAATCGGGGCCATCTCGCCCAGTCCCCATCCTTTCCATTTTGTTGACGGTTTCTTTTGCTGTGCAAAAGCCTTTTATTTTGATGTGGTCCCATTTCTTTACTTTCTCCTTAGTTTCCTTTGCCCTAGGACAGTGGTCGGCAAACTCATTAGTCAACAGAGCCAAATATCAACAGTACAATGATTGAAATTTCTTTTGAGAGCCTAATTTTTTAAACTTAAACTATATAGGTAGGTACATTGTTATTAACTTAACTAGGGTACTCCTAAGGCTTAGGAAGAGCCACACTCAAGGGGCCAAAGAGCCGCATGTGGCTCGCCAACCACGGCCCTAGGAGTTGTATCCATAAACATTGCTACAAGAGATGTCTGAGTTATTGCTGCCTATGGTTTCTTCTAGGATTTTTATGGTTTCACGACTTATATTTGTCTTTTATCCATTTTGAGTTTATTCTTGTATATGGTGTAAGTTGGTGGTCTAGTTTCATTTTTCTGCATATATCTGTCCAATTTTCCCAGCGACATGTATTGAAGAGGCTGTCTTAACTCCATTGTATGTTTTTCTTCCTTTGTCAAATATTGAGCGTAATGGCTTGGGGCCGCTTTATGTGGTCTCTGTTTTGTTCCATTGATTTATTACCTGTCCGTGTGCCAATACAATGCTATTTTGATTACAGTAGCTTTGTATCCACTCGTCTACTGATGGGCACTTGGGCTGTTTCCAGATCTCAGCTATTGTAAATTATGCTGGTAGGAACACAGAGGTGCATACATTCTTTCTGATTGGTGTTTTGGGTTTCTTGATATCTGGTATTGTGTCCAACTTTGTTCTTCTTTCTCAAGATTGCTGCAGCCATTTGGGTCTTTATAGGTTCCATATAAATTTTTGGAGTATTTGTTCTAGATTGTGAAATATGCTGGTATTTTATATATTTAAGTGTCAACAATAAAGCACTCTTCTAAATCACTAAACACTTAAAAGCACAGTAGCAACAAGCAAATGATATGACCAGGTAATTCCATATGTGTGGTGTTCTAGAGGAGGCAGCACTGATCTGTAGAGAGAAAATCTCCAGTGATTGCCTGGGAAGGGAATGCGAATCGCTTGCCAAGAGACATGAAGGGGTTTTCTGAGAAAAGGGAATGTTCTGTATCATTGTGGCAATGGTGGTTAAATTGTCAAGTCTTTGAACTATATACTTAAAATGTGTACTTTTATATGTTTACATTATTCCTCAATAAAGTTGATTTTAAAACGATAGTTGATACCCTTCAGAGGTAGCATTTTAAAGGGTGTTAGCACCGATTGCTGTTAGGGCTGTGGGCAAAAGGCTATTATCTTTTCCTGTTGAAAGGTTAACTTAGAGCAGTGGTTCTCAACCTGTGGGTCGCAACCCCTTTGGCAGTCAAACGACCCTTTCACAGGGGTCGCCTAAGACCATCCTGCATCTCAGATATTTACATTATGATTCATAACAGTAGCAACATTACAGTGATGAAGTAGCAATGAAAATAATTTTATGGTTGGGTCACAACATGAGGAACTGTATTTAAAGGGCCAGAAGGTTGAGAACCACTGACTTAGAGCCTTTATGGAAATTACTTTAAAACACCTTTTAAGATAAAAATTATACCTTTCAATCCAGCAGACCTGTTTTTGTACTCTTTCATAGGAATAACAGTTCCAGTAGGTAAAAACACATATACAAATATATTTAATGTAGCATTCTTAGTGGCTAGAACCTGAGTACCAAATCAATGCCAATTAGTAGAGGAATGGTTGACTACACTGTGGACCATCTTTATCATAAGATACTAGAGGCCCGGTGCACAAATTCATGCACAGGTGGGGTCCCTCGGCCTGGCCAGTGATCGGGGCCAATCGGGGCTATCTCGCCCAGTCCCTATCGGGGCCTATCGGGGCTATCTCGCCCAGTCCCTATCGGGGCCTGCCGGCCAGGGGGAGGGACCACAGGAGGTTGGCTGTGGGAGCGCACTGACAACCAGGGGGCAGCTCCTGCGTTGAGCATATGCCCCCTGTGGTCAGTGCACATCATAGCTACTGACTGGTCGTCTGGTCATAATGGTTGCTTAGGCTTTGCATATATAGATTACATAGCCAGTTAAAATGATGGGGTACAACTATATGAGGTGGAAAGATTTCCATGAGGTAAAGAGAAAAGGCACATAAGAAAACCAAATAGGCTGTTTAATTTTTGAAAAGCAATAGTGTTTTAAAAAGTGTCCTGACAAGATGCTTATTTTAATGTACATACAAGAAAAACATTCAAGTATATATTTTAGATAATAAAAATGGTTTACCTAGTGCAGAGCTGGGGAATGTCCAGCCCATGGGCTGTGTACGGTCCGCAAAATCATTTGGTCTGGGCCTGACAAGGCATTAGAGGTGAATTAATTAAATATTTGATGAAATATAGCAGGCTAATTTTTTTCAAGAAAAATGATTTTAAATATAATAATTTACATGCAATAAACAATAATTCAAGAAAAATGATTTTAAATATAATGTTACATGCAATAAACAATAATTCAAGAAAAACGATTTTAAATATAATAATATTGCATGCAATAAACATTAATATTTCAAGAAAAAAAGATTTTAAATATAATATTACCAAAACTGTACTTACATAGTATAATATCACAAAAGTTGTAGGAAATATTAAAAAACTGCAAATAACAGGATTACTTCTATTATATTCTAAAATATTTCTTTTCTCTGCCTCTATTTTTGTTTATCACTTTATGTTGTTCATTATATTCCACAAATGAGTGAGATCATGTGATATTTATCTTTCTCTGACTGGCTTATTTTGCTGAGCATAATGCTCCCCAAGTCCATCCATGATATTGCAAATGGTACGAGTTCTTTCTTTTTTACCGCAGTGTAGTATTCCATTGTGTAGATGTACCACCGTTTTTTAATCCACTCATCTGCTGATGGGCACTTAGGCTGTTTCCAAATCTTAGCTACTGTAAATTGTGCTGCTATGAACATAGGGGTGCATATATTCTTTCTGATTGGTGTTTCTGATTTCTAGAAGTGGGATCACTGGGTCAAATGGGAGTTCCATTTTTAATTTTTTGAGGAAACTCCATACTGTTTTCCACAGTGGCTTCACCAGTCTACATTCCCACCAGCAGTGCAAGAGAGTCCCTTTTTCTCCGCATCCTCTCCAGCACTTGTCATTTTTTTATTTGTTGATGATAGCCATTCTGACAGGTGTGAGATGGTACCTCGTTGTTTTGATTTGCATCTCTCGGATGATTAGTGACTTTGAGCATGTTTTCATATGTCTTCTGTATGTCCTCTTTCTCAGAGTGCCTATTAGGTCCTTTGCCCATTTTTTGATTGGATTGTTTATCTTCCTTTTGTTGAGTTGTATGAGTTCCCTGTAAATGGAGATTAAACCCTTATCGGAGATGACATTGGCAAATATGTTCTCCCATGCAGTGGGCTTTCTTGTTGTTTTGTTGATGGTTTCTTTTGCTGTGCAGAAGCTTTTTATTTGGATGTAGTCCCGTTTGTTTATTTTCTCCTTAGTTCCCATTGCCATGGTGTCTGTATTGCTAAAGATATTGCTACGACATATGTCTGATATTTTGCTGCCTATGGCTTCTTCTAAGATTTTTATGGTTTCCCATCTTACGTTTAAGTACTTTATCCATATTGAGTTTATTTTTGTGTATGGTGTAAGTTGGTGATATAGTTTCATTTTTTTGCATGCATCTGTCCAATTTTCCCAACACCATTTATTGAAGAGACTGTCATGACTCCATTGTATGCTCTTGTCACCTTTGTCAAATACTAATTGAGCATAATGGCTTGGTCGATTTCTGGGTTCTCTGTTCGGTTTCATTGATCTATATGTCTCTTCTTGTGCCAGTACCAGGCAGTTTTGAGGACAGTGGTTTTGTAATACAGCTTGATATCTGGTATTGTGATCCTTCCAACTTTGTTCTTCCTCAGGATGGCTGCAGCTGTTTGGGGTCTTTTTTTATTCCTTATGAATTTTTGGAGAGTTAGTTCTAGGTCTGTGAAATATTCCTTTAGTATCTTAATGGGGATTGCATTGAATCTATAAATTGCTTTGGGTAGGGTAGTATGGACATTTTAATGATGTTGATTCTACCAATCCATGAACATGGTATATACTTCCATTTGTTTATGTCTTCCTCTATCTCTTTTTTCAGTGTCCTGTAGTTTTCCGAGTACAGGTCCTTTTACATCCTTAGTTTAGTTTATTCCTAGGTATCTTAATGTTTTTTGGTGCGATGATAAATTGGATTTTTTTTTAGTTTCTCTTTCTATGAGTTCATTATCTATATATATAAAAGCCAAAGCGACTGGTCGTTATGACATGCACTGACCACCAGGAGGCAGATTTTCAATGCAGGAGCTGCCCCCTGGTGGTCAGTGCGCTCCCACAGTGGGAGCACCGCTCAGCTGACTGATGGGCACCAGACACCAGGCTCACTGCTAGTGAGCTCCCCTGAGGCGGCAGGAGCCTCTCCCGTCTTTGTGCAGCACACTACCAAGCAGCAGCAGTAGGCGCAGAGGGGCTGGGATGAGTGGGAGCGGCAAGAGGGCACAGGCCAGGCTGAGGAACCCCACAGTGTGCGAATCTGTGCACCAGTTCTCTAGTTGTTGTGTAAAAAAGCCATAGATTTCTGAGTGTTAATTTTGTAACCTGCTACACTGCCGAATTCATTCATTAAGTCTAGTAGTTTTTTGATGGAGTCTTTGATGTTTTCTATGACAGGCTAATTTTTAAGTTGATCATTTTGTATGGCCCTCAAATGATGTTATAAATATACAAATGGCCCTTGGCAGAAAAATCTAGTGTGATGGGCAAGGTGTCGGGGGAGTGAGAGTGGTGAAGAGAAATGGTGCAAAAAATAAGATTTATATGAAAAACATCAAAGATACACACACAGATTTATATATATCCTATCTAATAAAAGAGAAACATGGTAATTAGTGTACAACCGCTACCCTTCCCATTGGCTAATCAGGGAAATATGCAAATTAACTGCCAGCCAAGATGGCCGGCAGCCAGGCAGCTTGAAACTAACATGAGGCTTGGTTGCTTCAGTGATGGAGGACTCCAGCATTCCCCGCCTGCTGCTGCAGGCCTCTGAGCTGCAACTCTAAGCAACTATGTTACAAATATAGAAGCTAAACAAAACCCCAGAAACCTGCTTTAGTCCCCGGGCTTCAGCCAGCAGGATCGCAACATTGTTTCAAATACAGAAGGTAAACAAAGGCCAGAAACCTGCTTTCAGCAGCGGAGGCCTAAGAGCTGGAGCCAAGCCTCAAAGCTAAAGCTGGCCCAGAATAAAAAGAAAAAAAGAAAAAGAAAAAAAGGAGCGGTTGGGAGCTTCAGTCACCCACCAGCCTGAAAACAGCCCTCAGCCCCTCACCCAGACTGGCCAGGCACCCCAGTGGGGACCCCCACCCTGAAGGGTGTGTGACCAGCTGCAAACAGCCATCATCCCCTCACCCAGGCTGGCCAGGCACTCCAGTGGGGACCGCCACCCTGATCCAGGACATCCTTCAGGGCAAACCAGCCGGCACCCACCCGTGCACCAGGCCTCTATCCTATATAGTAAAAGGATAATATGCCTCCTGGCACCAGGATCAGTGTGACAGGGGGCAGCGCCCAAACCCCCTGATCGCCCTGCGGCTCTGTGTGTGACGGGGGGGGGGGGGGCGGGGGGGCACAACCTCCCTATCCACCCTGCTCTGTTCGTGACAGGGAAAGGTGCCCCAACCCCCTGATCAGCCCTGCTCTGTGCCTGATAGGGGGGAGCTCCCCAACCCCCTGATCGCCCTGAGGCTCTGTGTGTGACAGTGTGCGGCGCCCCAACCCCCTGATCGGCCCTGCTCTGTGTGTGACAGGGTAGAGCCATAACCTCCCCATCGGCCCTGCCCTTAGTGTGACAGTGGCGGCGCCCCAACCCCCTGATCGGCCCTGCTCTGTGGGTGATAGAGGGCGGCACCCCAACCCCCACCCCACGGGCCCTGCTCTGTGTGTGATGGGGTAGAGCCATAACCTCCCCATCGGCCCTGCCCTGAGTGTGACAGTGGCGGCGCCCCAACCCCCTGATCCGCCTTGCTCTGTGTGTGACAGGGGGCGGTGCCCCAACTCCCCTATCGGCCCTACTCTGTGAGTGACGGGGGGAGCTCCTCAACCACCTGATCGGCCCTGCTCTGTGCTTGACAGGGAGGAGCTCCCCAACCCCCTGATGGGCCCTGCTCTGTGCGTGACAGGGTATGGAGCCCCAACCCCCCTGATGGGCCCTGCTCTGTGCGTGACAGGGGGCAGCGCCCCAACCCCCTGATTGGCCCTGCTCTGTGCGTGACAGGGGGTGGCGCCGCAACCTCCCCATCGACCCTGCCTTGAGTGTGACAGGGGGCGGTGCCCCAACTCCCCAATCGGCCCTACCCTGAGCATGACTGAGGGTGGCATCGCAACCTCCCAATCCGCCCTGCTCTGTGCATGACAGGGGGTGGCGCCCCAACTCCCCAATCAGCCCTGCTCTGAGCCCGACCAGGGGCTGCACCTAGGGATTGGGCCTGCCCTCTGTCACCTGGGAGCAGGCCTAAGCCAGCAGGTTGTTATCTCCCGAGGGGTCCCAGACTGCGAGAGGGCACAGGCCGGGCTGAGGGACCCCCCTCCCCCCCGAGTGCACAAATTTTTGTGCACCGGGCCTCTAGTCTATATATATAAAATATCATGTATCGTCATTAAACAGAAAATTTTAGGTTTTTATATACTGTATTATAGGGATATTCAAGATATACATTCCAGTTTTGTTTTGTTTAATGTTGTGGGGTGTTTTTTAAATAAATTTTTATTGATTTCAGAGAGGAACGGAGAAGGAGAGAGAGATAGAGATCTCATCAATGATGAGAGAGAATCATTGATCAGCTGCCTCCTGCATGCCCCACACTGGTGATCAAGCCCACAACCTGGGCATGTGCCCTGACCAGGAATTGAACCTCAACCTCCTGGCTCATAGGTCGATGCTCAACCACTGAGCCACGCCAGATGGGCAAGATATACATTCAAGTTTTCGAAAGCATGTTGCAAAGTCATGTTTATAACATGGTTCTATTTTAGTAAATAAAAGACCCTGTATAGATGAGTTCTTATTTCCAGATTTCTTTTAATTTGTCTGAGAAACTTTCCAAATGCCTTCCTCTTGATTTCCTGGCTCCCAAAGTGGATGCCAATGTATTTTGGTGTGGTCTGATCAATACAGAAAAATGATGGTGTCGCTCTCCTTGCCCCCTTCAGTCCTACCCGTTGGTCTCAAAGCTTGGATGCTTCCCAAGGCAGATTTGCACAGATTGAGGGTCCTTTTGATACAGTGGATAAGAGAATGAGAATTCAATATTTATAGCTCCCTGGGTCGCTGAGGTTCCACTGGGTTTCACTAGAGAAGTTGAAGGGAAGCACCCTCAGGGTTCAGCTGGTGTCTCGCATCCTCCAATGCTTTGCTCTGGTGTACATTTCACACTGTCTCACTGATTCTGGAGGTGAGAGTATACAGCTAACCAAAATGGGCCAGGAGTAGGTGCAGGAAGAATTCTGCATCTGTGGTCATCACTGGTTTACATTCCTTTCACATCATGATGGATACCTTTGGCACTTTAACTTCATTCAGAGTATGAATATCCTGTGAATGGGTTAAGATTCACTAGTACTGGAACCATCCCAACTTTACAAAAATGTAAATAATTTCATAAGAGTAACCGTGTTCAACAAGACACCAATTCAGAGCATCTTATTACATAAAATGTCTTATAAGTCCAACAAAGCACCCAATTTGAGACCCAAATTATTAGCTCACCTTTGATACTTGAGTACTGCAAATTAAGCAACTTTTAAAAGCACTTCACTGAATTATTTTTCACTCTTGGGGTATTGAATATTTTGCATGGACAAACATTCAGTTAGCTGTGTACACTAAAATATTGATTCTTACATTAAAGGGGAAAAATAATGCAGAAAAATTTGAAAACAGTAGATCTGATGAATCATTTTAAATATTGAGCAAAAAATATACACATACTATACATACACAATATATATATGTTATATATATATATATAATTCAATTTTTGTAAGGAATTTTGGAGAATTTATGAATCTTAAAGATGGAGAAACTAAACATGTACTGGTATTAGTAAATGTTAATGGAATCGACATACGTATACGTGAGCTAATGCCATATACATGGGGGTGCTCTTAATAGGAATTTTTCAATTTATAAAACTTGGAGGAAATTGAAACGATTTATTCAAAATACTAGAAATTAGAAAATCTACCTTAGATTTTAGAAATTAAAACATCTACCTTAATGTCATCCCCTTTTTCTTTTCTCTGGTTTTAAACAGGCCCTATACTCCTATGAAAGGAGGACTCTCCAATGTGTGGTTTGACAGATTTAAAATATCTAACGACTGCCCAGAGCACCTTGAGTCCATCGATGTGATGTGTCAGGTGCTCACAGACTTGATTAATGATGAAGTAAAAAGTGGCATCAAGAAGAATAGAATATTAATAGGTAAGACCTTCAAATGTTGGAAATTTAATTTTTTTTTCCTTTTGTTTAAATTCTTTACGCTGAACTTTACTTGGAATATTATTTAGAAGCACTTATATATCATTTGACCTGTTTATAGTTTCAAATAAACTATGTACTAAGGGTTTCAAAGATATTAGAATTATAAACAATAACTCATGAAACTTTAATTCCCTTTCATTTTAATAATAACAGTTTGAGAGCCCCGTGTTTAATTTTAATTAGATTATTCATTTCAGTTTTTAAAACAATTTATTTTAATTAGCTTAAGTTTTAATATATGTTTAAATTACTGTTGCCATGATTAAGATAAAGTACACCGTCAAAATATAACATCAAATTTACGAAGTTAATGAACTCTTCAGGGTTAGTATCACAGGAATAAGGTATTTATAAACTTTTGTTAACTAACTTGAGCAACCTCTATTCTCACGGGCTATAATGTGCCTTTACATAAACTCTTTATTCTACTTAATGCCCTTTTTTCGGTAATCATCAAATACATAAACTATAACATCTCTATTTTTATAATACATACGAAAATGAGATTGGATGTTTACAGTAACTTCACCTTTTATGGGCCTCTGTTTTCTCATCTATATTTAACTCTGAGTTTCTATGTATCATATTTAACAACTATGTTTAACTCTAATAGAGATAAATATATAGCATTGTGGGAGTGCTGGGTAGAGCACAGGAAGGGCACCCAACTCCGTCTAGAGCAGTGGTCGGCAAACTCATTAGTCAACAGAGCCAAATATCAACACTACAACGATTGAAATTTCTTTTGAGAGCCAAATTTTTAAAACTTCAACTATATAGGTAGGCACATTGTTATTAACTTAACTAGGGCACTCCTAAGGCTTAGGAAGAGCCACACTCAAGGGGCCAAAGAGCCGCATGTGGCTCGCGAGCCGCAGTTTGCTGACCACGGGTCTAGGTCATTAGGTAACATACTTACAGGACAGAATTAAAAATGTGTGCATGTATGACCAATTCCATCTTACTCAGTTGTTTACCAAATATTTTCTAAGTTCCTCCTGTGTGCAGGCAGGGTGTCAGATGCTCAAAGGGACATATAGCTAAATAAAACAGGAGCTATCTCACAATGATTTACAACCTGGAAGAGTCCATGAGGTACTTACAATGACAACTGTAAATAAAGCAGCCGATGACGAGTGCCCTACAGCCCAATAACTGCCTGCTCCTCAAAGAGTGATCACATATATTCACTACTAGAGTCTGAGTGCACGAATTCGTGACCAGTGGGGTCCCTCCGCTTAGCCTGTGGGATCGGGCTGGAACCTGCTGTCCGACATCCCCTGAGAGGTCCCGGATTGTGAGAGGGTGCAGGCCAGGCCGAGGGACCCCACCGTTGCACGATCAGGGCCGGGGAAGGACCACAGGAGGGCTCCAGGGCGTGTCTGGCCTATCCAGACCCCAGCAGCAAGCTAACCTACCAGTCGGAGTGTCTGCCCCCTGGTGGTCAGTGCACGTCATAGCAAGCAGTTGAACGACCTTAGCATATCATTAGCATATTATGCCTTGATTGGTTGAACGGACAACCAGACACAGAGTATATTAGGCTTTTATTATATAGGATTATTTCCCAGGATTCATTGCTATTCCTGGCACAGAGCAGGTGCCTAGGAAAATTATCACAGGTGGAATGACCTAATCAGTGAATTGGTGACTTCAGTAATTAAGTACCACAGGGATTCAGAAGAGATCATAGGTGTTTGAGGCTGAGAAGTCTAGTGGGAAGGCAGCTGGGGGTATTGGAGATTTTGAGATGTACAGATAAGATTTTATTCATACTGTGCAGGGGTAGGTACAGAGAAGTATATGAACAGTACATACAAGCAGAAAAAGAAGTGCTTCTTTGTCTGGACATAACATGTTAGGAGAAAGTTTGTTGTTTGAATGGAAAATTACTTGTTGACTCTGGTAGCTGGACTAGGAGGCTGAAGAGCCCGTTAGTGACAAAAACGGGTTCCAGTCTAAGTCTATCGCTGCCTATTTGGGTTCTGTTGTCTCAACGGTAAAGGGGGCTAATGATACCTTTTCTACTTACTGGAAGGTGGTGTTTATAAAACACATGGGCCCTCTAGACTATCAGTAAATTCTTTATGGTTTCCTTTGTATTCTTTTTTTAAAAATATATTTTATTGATTTTTTATAGAGAGGAAGGGAGAGGGATAGAGAGTTAGAAACATCAATGAGAGAGCAACATCAATCAGCTGCCTCCTGCACACCCCCTGTTGGAGATGTGCCCACAACCAAGGTACATGCCCTTGACCGGAATCGAACCTGGGACCCTTCAGTCCACAGGCCGACGCTCTATCCACTGAGCCAGACTGGTCAGGGCTCCCTTTTATTCTTTATTCTGTAGGCTAGGGGTCCAGTGCACAAATTAGTGCACCTTGAAATGAACTGTGGGCTGCAAGGCTGCGGTAGGCACAGGGGCGGGTCTCGGCCCATCCTCCACGGCCCCTCCCGCCGCGGCCCCCAGTTCCCTGTCTGCCGGCAGCCCGGCTCCCGCCACTCCCACTCGCTGACGGTGTTGGCCCTGCTCACACCTACTGAAGGTGCAGAGGAATTAGGGCCGGCGTCAGCCGCAGGTGTGAGCGGCAGCTGCCAGCCCCGATCGCCCCTCAGGAGCAGGAGAAGGTGGAGAAGCCATCAGAGGCAGTCGGGGCTGACAGCCACCACTTGCATCTGCTGATGGCACCAAGCCATCAGGATGGAGCCAGGCATCGGCAGCGGGTGCAAGCGTCAGCTCTGGGGCCTACTGTGGGTGCAAGCGGGGTCAGCGCTGGCAGTGGGTGCAAGCAGTGGCTCTGGCACCAGCAGCAGGTGCAAGAGGTGGCTGCTGGCCCCAATCGCCCCTCAGGAGCAGGGGGAGGTAGAGAAGCCCTGAGGGGCGATCGGGGCTGGCAGCTGCCACTCACACCCACTGACAGTGCCTAGCAATCAGGGCTGGCAGTGGGTGCAAACGGTGGCTCTGGCGCCAGCAGCGGATGTGAGCGCCAGGTGGGACCATGGTGCAGAAGCAAAGAATTTTCAGTAACCACCAGAGGCTCACTGGCACCCTGCCTTGGTCTGGTGCCCCCCGCTCACCTGCTCCACCATCCTGCCATGGCCAAAGCCTGCCATGTTTCGCGCACGCCCCCTGGTGGTCAGCGCATGTCGTAGTGACTGGTTGTTCGGTTATTCTGCCATTCGGTCTATTGGCATATTAGCCTTTTATTATATAGGATAATTGGTGAGAGATGATTGAAGAAGGTGTTTGGGTCATATAATTAATTGCAATTAATTTAGGAAATTAATCTGGCAGGAGGGGTAAGTGATGAGATGTGAAGGTGCATGTAGAAAACTCAGTTACTGAATTTATATGGTAATGCAGTCCTGAAGAAATGTGATGAGTGGGAAAAGGAAAGATTAGGATAAGAAATTGCTTTAAAATAAAATCATACAATCTTCATTCATAAAAAAGTAGAAAATATTCTAATTAGTACTCTTAATTTACATGTTAATAAGGTGTAAGTGCTATTCTTAATATTTTAATGAAGGATTCAATAGGAATTCAAATAAAAAATGCTTTGATATTCTGACCAATTTTATTAAACACACATCAGAATGATGGTAGGTCACTTTAAAAAATGAATTATGAGAGAAAAAACTAGAAAATTATGATTGAAAATGAAAATATAGAGGTAATAGGTACACAAACTGTCCTTATTGCTTTTGTTTAATATGTGATAAAATTTCCAGCTTAATATCACACAACATATACTCTGTTGTTATAATTGCAACCAGTGTAACTTTTTAAACAAAACTAGTCTCTATATTTGAGTAGGTGGGAGCCCATTCTTTCTCCGTGGTTTTATTTTGATTAGTGGCATTTTATTAAACTTAGTGTTTTAAGAACAATTTTTTATAGTATGTGATATCCAACCTTCTCTCTGTCAAGTAAAAAACGGTACTTCTCATACTAAATTCAGTCTCCAAATTGTTAATAAAAATTTTAAGCCCTGGAGTACTAAAAAAACCCAAAAAACTATCAAAAATGTTACAGTCTAATGAGGGAGATACAGAAGTCAAGTGTTCTAATACGATACAAGTGTTATTGTAAAAATGTGTTCAAGGTACAGGGTGAGCAGTGAGGAAAGAAGTATTGAACCTTTTAGGGAGTTAAGAACTGCTTCTCAGAGATGATTCCAACTGAGTTACAAAGAATGAGTCAGAATATGACTGATAAACGGGAGGGAAACATTCATGAAAGAAAGCGAGAGGCATGTCAGACTCTCTCTGGAAATACTAGTTTGGTGCACGCCCTGACCTCTGGGGATTTTGAATTATATGCAGAGAGTGACATGAAGAGTGTGCATTTTAGAAAGACTGTGCTTAACAACACCATGGAGGGCGGCCAGTGTGAAGCCAGGAGAGTAGCAAGAAGGCAGATGTGTGGAGCCACTCGAGCAGTGGTTCTCAACCTCCTAATGCCGTGACCCTTTAATACAGTTCCTCATGTTGTGGTGACCCCCAACCATAACATTATTTTTGTTGCTACTTCATAACTGTAATTTTGCTACTGTTATGAGTTGTAGTGTAAATATCTGATATGCAGGATGTATTTTCATTGTTAAAAATTGAACATAAAGCGTAGTGATTAATCACAAAAACAATATATAATTCTATATGTGTTTTTGATGGTCTTAGGCGACCCCTGTGAAAGGGTCATTCGACTCCCAAAGAGGTCGCGACCCACAGGTTGAGAACCGCTGCACTAGCGGGGTGAGAGACGAATGCATGCGCTGCGCCCGGTTTTGGAAACAAGGATTATTAGGAGGATATGTAAGGACAGTCGACTGCAGGTGTTAGCAGTGAAAATACACTCTTTGTTTTTAGTTTTATCAATGGAAATATATTACCTTCCTGGTGGAAAAGATAAACTTTGGCCTGATACGAAGAGCTGGGCCAAGGCTCACCACCTAGCTCAGTGTCTGATAAGAGCGATGGGTTTTCAGTGCAATGTGCTTCTCGGAGACATTTGTGAGTCCTCGCTCTCTACATAAGAAGTGTGTGTATTTAATTTCATATATTTATACCAAACGTGATTCTACAAAAGGTATAAGAGAAGGGGAAGCACAGGCAATAAAATAGTGACTTTTGAATTTTGTTCTCAATGTTGGCAATATAGTCATAAATAAAACCTGGGACAAGTCCTGTATTCTGAGAAAATTATTAATGACATTACATTATCCTAGGGGTGGGGAACCATTTTTCTGCCAAGGGCCATTTGGATATTTACAACATCATTCTCGGGCCATACAAAGGTATCAATTTAAAAATGACCCTGCTATATTTGGTCAAACATTTAACTCACCCCTGATGCCTTGGCAGGGCCAGACCAATTGATTTTGAGGGCACCACACGGCCCGCGGGCCGGATGTTCCCCACCCCTGCATAATCGGTCTTCTGGTTTAACAAGGTGAGGTGTCCAGTGTGCAGAATGTAAGTGTATTTCATAGTACAGTCTGCTTCCCTGTTACTGTCTTGAACGCTTCCTTTCCTTCTGATGTGCTCCTGTATAATGTGAGAAATCAAAGTGGAAAAGGTGTATCAATTTCCTTTTGTGTACTTTTGTGCTTAGAAAATATATATGGTAGTAATATGACTAAAATAGTTGACATTTACATTACAATTGACAGGTTTAAAATTGCCGTTATATATCATAGTGTTTCATATTTAGTATTTAAATTATACAGGTTGTTTTCATATATCTCTCTTGGGCCTTATAATAGGTTGAGTGGGAACTTACTCTCATTTCAGTTATGATGAAACTAAACATCCAAGAGGTTGCTGGCTAATGCAAAATAGCATTGGGACTAGAACCCAGACCCATGCACTCAGGCAAGAACTTTGTACAGAATGAGATTCCTTTTTTGGCCACTAGGTGGTGATGATTTGTTATTAAGAGAAAATTGATGTAATTTAGGTTTAACTTTGATCTGGGATGTATAGATCTTGACAAATGCTATGACCAGATTATAATAATTTTGATAATATGAGCATACTATGAGAATTTTGAAACAGGGAGAAGTGCTTCTGGAATTATACCTAAGTAGAATTCTAAGTATCCATCATGAGGATAATGGTTAAGGGAGTTTTGGTCTGTTAATACAGATGAATATTATGTAACCATTAAATACTATGTATACTGTCACATAGAAGACATTTATTAAGTATGCATTCAATGAATAAAAGTATAATTAGGGAGTTTTGTGATTCTTTTGAAAGACTTTCAAATCAGTATTACATGAAAAAGGTATAAAATTATACATTTAGAATGTTTAACTATTAACATGAATTTTTTAAAAATGTCAAAATTATGTAGGAGTAGTGAGATTTTAGATATTTGTATGATGGAAACACTTTACATGATGGGTGTATACTAATATATCGATTTTATAAGATTTAAAATAAAAATGAAGGGATAGTTGGAATTACCAAGATGAAGCCTGCCACAAGCATTTCCAGGATCCCTTGTCCTGACTTAATACAAGTATCTTCTGCAGCTCTTTCTTGGAGCTAAAACTTAAGAATGACAGCATCCTACTTGCTTTTAACTCATGCATGTCTTAATTAAGCAACTTACGTTTTTTAACAGCTATTATCAGGATTTTCAAGCAGTGGAACTGCTGTTCTAACAGTTTTGCATAGATGATGATAAATATTTTAGTTATCCTATAAATTTTGTGTGAGAAAATATACAAATATATACAAATATATACATATATATAGTCTTTTGAGACTTTATCACAGTTCAGTCTGAAGCATAACATATAATTAAATAGAAGAATTGTTGAAATTTGGAGGGAAGGCAGATTTTATTACATTTTAAAAATCCTATTCAATTGATAGTAAACTTGACTTGTATTTTTTTCTCTGGATTTTGTTTCAGATAGATTAACTTATTTTTCCCAGTACAGTTTTTTTATATATTGTTTCTGTTTTATTTTATTTAAGGAGTTCATAAAAACTAGGTTTATTATTTTTTAACATGTTTTATTCAGCTCGTTAATCTTAAATGTATGTTGAAATGTTAACTCTTGACATTTTAATACTTTGCCAGCAACTATAAATATACATTATAACCATTACCTACAATGAGTTTACTATTTGGTATTTACTTATTGGACAGTATATTTTATATTGCATTTTAGACATTTAGATGGAAATTGAATTCAAATAACTAGTCCTTTGTGTTAAATGTTTTTCTATTCTAAAAAAATACACAAAGTCCCTTTTCATAGCAGTGTCCGATGCTAAAGGTGACTGCATTGTCAGAGATGGCTGGTGAGAAATTGCAGATTACCTCCCGAGAGTATAAATGGGTAAGGGACATACATTACATTTTTAAATAATAAGATTTCAGTCAGTACATTTGTCTCCCTTGTAAATTATGAAAATTGAACTTGAGGTTAAATGCTTCCGGGATGCATTTATGTTTGTTTGTAATTACATTTCCTACGTGGAAAAAGTTTTCTGTTTGTGGTTGTTGTTGGGCTGCATGTCCTGATGATGTAAATTTGTCACCTTGCAGAAATATCCTGATGGGAACTGCAATTGACTGTTCATTTATTCACTAAGTATTTATTAAGCACCTCCTATGTGCTAGGCAACTGTTCTGTGCCTCAGGAGGGCACATCAGTGAATAAAATATACAAAAATCCCTGCTCACATGACCCTGATAGTCTAGTGGGGGTTGTCTTCTGCCCTGGACGGTTATAGAGTCAGAGCAGAAGTGGCTGCATGTAAAAGGTCTGATAGTAAAGGTCTACTTGATAAATTCCACCCAGTAATTCAGTGCTAGGAGAAGTTTCCAGTACAACTTGGTATGCTTTCTTCTGTGAAGGAGTATTGCCTTGCTACAGGGAAGCAGTTAAATGTCCCGTCTTACCCCTAATTATGCTGCCCCTCCCTTTCTCTTTTGTTCTTCTTGGCCTCTTGGTCTCTCCCCAGCCTTTGTCATCTTCCCTTCATTTTAGAGATGTAATTGTATTGTTAACAATATGTTTGATAAGCAACTTTGAATTCATTTTGTCAGTAAATGGTGAAAAGGGGAGATAAGAGAAGGAAGTAGAAGGTGAGCATTTGCTAAGATCAATTTTGTGAACTTTAAAGAAAGGCTAAAAGTATATTCTAAGAGGTATGGAGTCTTATTCCCAAACTGAAAGTAAAGTTCTGTAATTATAATAACTGTAAATTTTGAAAGTCCTTGCTGTTTGAACTTTTACAAGTGCTTATTAAGCATTTATAGAATAGGTTCTAAAATGTGATGGAAACCCTAGAGATCTTCTTGTTCAACTAACTTTACTGGAAATGAAATAATCTTGTATACAGTAAGCTCTTCATGTTTTAATGGGACAGGGCAAAGATGTTTCAATGCACAAATTTGTAGGTAATGGTGCCCGTGGCTTTTAACATTGTTTGTAATGTGATGCACAAATGCAAAGTTTACATACAATTCTAAGACATTTATGCTCCCTACTCCCCCACCAGGCTTATTCGTGAGCCTCTAATTAGATGTATCTGCATCTGGGAGTGGTTTTGAAAGAGCCTTTCAAGTTGTTCCCATCCCTGGTGAGCTGCTGCTACTGGTGAGCCCCTCTTATTTCCTTCTGATTCTCTGCTGAAAGCCACAGGTGTAATATGTATCATAATGCGCCCTTTGTAAAAATCTGAACTTCCCAAGGCTGGTGATCTTTACTCATAGATTTGTATCCTGGGTCCAGAATACTATTACCAGCCTGCCCCAGATAAAGTAGTTCTACTTTAATAAATATCAGCACGAAATCTGGGTTTCACAAGTCCTAGCTTTACAGCTGAAATTAGGGGTGCAGCCTTACCCAGGTCATCTGATCTCCTGTGGCTAAAGCTCCCTTCATCTCTAAAGGAGATTGCAGTAAATTCAAATGTACAGTCTCTAAGGGCTCAGCTTTATACTTCGTTAATTGAAATAAAGCAGGAAGCTGGAAATTAAGAGCTCTGAATTCTATACCAAAGTATATAGTATATTTTCATATTTCCACAGTGTGCAGCTTACTTTTTGTATTTCTCATGAAATAACTCTGACTCAGGACAGAGAATATCATACCAAGTCTCTGACCTGAGGTTGGGTCACCCTCTCTGCTGTGTCTCCATGATGATGTCTCTGTTTCCCCCTCGAACATGAGGTCCATGTATTTTCACACATGTGCTGCCCAAGGGAGCGCTAGGTTTGTGTATATTAATCTGGATACTTCAATGTGCAGCACGGTGCTTGGCACGTAAAAGACAATAAGGTTTGTCAAATGAGTACATTGTTTTTTAAACTTGTTTAACGTTTGTGTGTGTGTATATATATGTATGTGTATGAAATATATATATATATATATATATATATATATTTCAATATACCATTGTCAGGCAGTTTTCAAAATAATATTGTAATCCAAAAATGTTTTAACTAGCTCACCCAGTCAAATGTTTTAACTAGCTCACCCAGTCTTTTGAGTGTCTTTCCTAGTTCAGAGGTCACTAAGCACATATTGGTGGCAGGCACTAGAGCAGTGATGGCAAACATATGACATGCGTGTCAGAGGTGACACGCGAACTCATTTCTTTGGTTGATTTTTCTTTGGCATTTAAATATATAAAATAAATATCAAAAATATAAGTCTTTGTTTTACTATGGTTGCAAAGATCAAAAAATTTCTATATGTGACACGGCACCAGAGTTAAGTTAGGGTTTTTCAAAATGCTGACACGCTGAGCTCAAAAGGTTCGCCATCACTGCACTAGAGGTATAGCTTCTAACTTGGCAAAAGATGCATGTGATTAATTCTAGTGGCACTGTGAGGACTTACAAGTATAAATAATGCACTATGACTCATATTTTGAATTATAAATCTTTTTACTTGAACATGGTTGCTTTGTTCAATTCCAGCTCTTTTTTTTATTTTTTTTTATTAAATATCCTTCCCAGCGATGACATGGATGGGACTCATAGCTGGTCTTTATCTGTGAGAATTGAAGTAGACTAAATTAGTGCCACATCTTTAAAGGTCTGTCTTCATCTGCTTTTATAAAATGTTTGCGGAAGACTGGCACAGATGGATCTTGTTGTGAAGTATTGCTGCACGTGTTCTGTTCTGAGAGTGAACTCTTGCTTCTCCTAGGCGGCTTTTCCATGGGAGGGTGCATGGCGATGCATGTGGCGTATAGGAATCACCAAGATGTGGCGGGAGTGTTTGCTCTTTCCAGTTTCCTGAATAAAACCTCTGCTGTTTACCAGGTAAGTTCCAGCTTTAAAAATAAAAACAGGAAAATACATGAAATATTCACACGTTGAAACTAAAACAATTAACATGGTGATAGGCCAAGTTAGTCATATGGTTTATTCCAGCCAGTAGTTAACCAAATGTCCTGTACGAAGAATATGGTTAAGCCAGGTGTCAAAGGGGAAGGATAAAAACAATGCATCTGTGGTACATGTGGAGCCTTCCCATACAGCAGTGGTTCTCAACCTTCCTGATGCCGCGACCCTTTCATACAGTTCCTCATGTGGTGGGGACCCCCAACCATAAAATTATTTTCGTTGCTACTTCATAACTGTCATTTTGCTGCTGTTATGAATCGTCATGTAAATATCTGATATGCAGGATGGATTTTCATTGTTACAAATTGAACATAATGAAAGCATAATGATTCACCACAAAAACAATATGTAATTATAGATGTGTTTTCCGATGGTCTTAGGCGACCCCAGTGAAAGGGTCATTCGACCCCCAAAGGGGTCGTGACCCACAGGTTGAGAACCACTGCTATACAGGGTTTCCCAAAAAATGTGTACACACTTTGAATAATTATATAGGCAGTGTTTTATTTTCAAAATTGAGCTATCGGCTAGTAAAGCGAGTGTACATTTTTGGGGGACATCCTAGATGATTCTAGCTGTTGGCTTATTTCATGAACAGAATCAAAATGACCTACTGCATTGTTGACAGCTGTTTCACAGCAGCGTCCCCTTATGACTGTGGTAGTGTTGCAGCTTTTTTACCAACAGCAGAAATGGCAGATGTAGAAATGAGAACTAGAACGTATTTTTCCCCTTGATTGCCTCCCTCTCCAAAGAGGTCTGTCTTCTCAAGTCTCCTTGGGAAATGCGTGGACCGCATCTGAGACAGTCCTCTGTGGAGTGAATGCAGGTCACACACAACAGAGCCCAGTGCCAGGCCCACCGGTGGGTACCTGGGGCAGCACAGTCTCCTTCTTCCCTTTCAATATTGGAGTTTTCCCCGCTTTCTCTGACTTCCAAGAATGCTGTCCTTTAACCTCTCCACCGGTCCGTCCTCTTCTCTAGGCTCTGCAGAAGCGTGCTGGGGCGCTCCCCGAGCTGTTCCAGTGCCACGGGACTGCTGACGAGCTCGTCCTTCATTCTTGGGGGGAAGAGACAAACTCGGCCTTACAGTCTCTAGGGGTGAGCACCAAGTTCCATAGCTTCCCAGGGCTTTTCCATGAGCTAAGCACAGGGGAGCTAGAGAAACTGAAGGCATGGATTCTTGCAAAGCTGCCAGGAGAAATGGAGAGGCACAAGGAGTAAATAGAGACTCACTTGTTGCCCTGGCTGTTGTGGCTCAGTGGTTAAGCGTCGACCCATGAACCAGATTGAGGTTCGACTCCGGTCAGGGCACATGCCCAGGTTGTGGGCTTCATCCCCAGGAAGGGGCGTGCAGGAGGCAGCCGATTGATGATTCTCTCTCATCAATAAAAACATGTTTTAAAAAAGGATTAAGTTGTTAACACATGTCATGCCTTCATGAAAAGTGAATTTTACTGCCAAATTTTATGGTTTATGTTAATTAAAATATTAATAAATATCAACAGTTTACCAACTTGTTATTGTAATGCCTAGCACCATAGAGAATAGTACAGTGTTATTATGGCAAACATTAATTTAGACAAATGTATATTATTTTTAGTCATTTTTTGTAAATACAGTGTATCCCCCCAAAATGTATACACACTTTAACAGCTGATTTCTATTACATTTTGAAAATGAAATGTGTTTTAATAAACACTGCCTTTATTCAAAGTGTGTATACATTTTGGGGGGACACCTTGTATTTGTATGAAAAGACCTAACATGGTATTATTTATCTTTCCTATTACTTTCTTTAAATTACCTTTCCAGAGAGACTCATGTCTCTGCAGTTCTCGACAGAATAACCTTTATTCCAAGTTTACAAGGTGGCTGCACAGGGTCTCCCTTGACCATCACAAGAGCTTGGCAAAGCAGACTGAGTAGCTGTCGCTGGTCTTTGGCAGTAGGGGTAGGAGGATGAAAGACTTCCCTGAAGCCTCCAGAGCCAGGCCTCCTGAGTCTCAGCGGAGCTCTCTCTGTTAGAAGCCGCTGCTCTAGTCCTGGAGGCCCAGGTATGTTCCATCTTTTCTATTTTATCCATCTAGTCGGTGTATCACATGGTGCATCCTCCTGATGACATTTCACAGTTTTATGTGCCCACTTATAAACTATATATTTTTTGATTATATATCTAATCAAATCCTTTGCCCATTTTTATTAGGCTGCTTGTCTGGATGCTCTGTAAGAAATTTTCCATACTTGCCAGACACCAACTATTTTGGGGGGAAACGAATCCTTGGTTAGATGTTTTATAAAATTTAGTCTATGGCTTGCATTTTTTTTTCTTGCCAGTGTAATCCAAAGAACAAAAGCTTATTAATATTTTAATTTATATTATGTGCTTTTAATATCATGGTTAAGAAAGCGAAGGTCACTAAGATTTGTCTCCTATATTTTCTGCTAGAAGTTTTATAGCTTTAGATCTTAGATGTAGTCTGTGGTCAATTTCAGGTAAACTTCTATATATGGTAAGAGTTAAGTATCAAGGGTCATTTTTTGCATATCCAATTATTCCAGCACCACTTGTTGGAAGGTCTGTCATTTCTCCACCGACTGGCCTTTTGCAGCGGTGTTGAAATTTCAGCTGTTGAAGCATATGTAGGTTCCTTTCTGGACTCTTGTGTTCCATGGATTTACTGTCTGACTTGATTTCTGTAGCACTGTAATAAGTCTGGAGAACAGATTGCAGTGTTATTCCTCTTTTATCAAGTCTTTGATATTTACCCACTTATTTACCTACCTTTTTCATTGCTCTTCATTCCTTAATGTAGTTTCAGATTTCCACATGGTCCCGTTCTCCTTCTGCCTGAAATAGTAGATACCATTTGTGGTAGTGCAGGTCTCTGCTGCTGTTGAGTTTACTCAACTTCTGCATGTCTGAAAAAATAGTATTTTTCTTTTTAAACGCTATATAGAATTCTAGGTTGATGAGGGTTTTTTTCTTCCATTCCTTTAAAGACCTTACACTGTTGTCTTCGATGGTCCCAAAGCAGTTTTGCTCAGGACTGTGTCCCATTATCAGACACCACGTCTCTGAGGACTCGAGCTGCTGCTCGCTGCAGTGTGAGGTTTCGTTCTGGCTGGTGGGAGCTTCCACTTTCCCAGGCCCTCCGTGAGCCCACTAACTGTTCCTTTCGGTGGCTCCTGCTTCCCTCACACACACCTGATGGTCCGTACTTTGCTGAAGTGTGGCAGGGACCCTCTGCTGCTCTGGAACATCCTTGTCTGTAAGCTCTGGGCTCTCCCTCCCCATACTGGCTGGGCCTTGCAGCGCTCACCTCATTTGTTTCTCCGTAAGGGATGGCTGTCCTGTGCTGCCAGAGTCCAACATCTGGAAACATGCATGTGGTCCAGCTTGTTAGCTGTTTCAGGTCGAGTAAGTCTGGTCCCTGTTTCTCCATCTTGGTCCCAAGCAGGAGCCTCTTCAGTTCTTTTATTTGAAGTTATAAACTTTACATTTAAAGAGGAAGGGACAGAGAGAGGGGAGGGGAGAGAGACAGAATTTAATAAAAATCCAAGAGAGATTCATTCTATGCAGTTTTAATTATAGTAAGCTTTTAATAACCTTCAACTTCTTCACGTTTTAAGTGCATTGGATTGAGTATACGTGGGTCACGAATGTTTAAACCCTTAGGGCTACAGTTTGTTCTAAGAGTAACATATATGCATGTCATAGATAAGGGTGTCAGGCCTGTAAGTGTTGAGTGTATACAAACCAAATATAGTATAAGGGAAAGGAATCCAGATTTTTTTTTAATGAATACTTGTCCTGTCACTTAATAATCGCATATTCCAGAGTAAATCTCAGTCTCTGCTACGGTGTACTCCTTGGTTAAATTTTTATGTGAGGATCAAGGTATATGGCATGTATAAATGCTTTCAATAAAAGGTAAAGTTAAACAAATTTAAGGTATTACTCATTTTGCCAGAGAGGGAGGGGCATGTGCATGTAATAGTTACAAATCTTTCTCCACAAACTAATCTGTGTGTAGAACATATATATCTAAATATTTTACATAGATAATCTTCAATCCAATTCTGGTCCCCTAGCCACTGGGCTCAGAGTGTACTAGTATCTGTTCTCAGTTATCCTGAGCTCTTTTACCTCTTTCCAAATCGTGCAAGACCTGGGCCCCTTGCACATACAGTTGCCTCCCTAATTTCCCCTCATGAAGAAGAAGTAAGGTGGAAAGCCATTGATTCCCCAGTTGACCATAAAGTTTGGCCAACATGCTCACTACCACTTCCCATGGTCTCCCCTTAGATTCTGTTGATCACCCTGCAAAGCCTCTATTCTTTCCTGTCTAGTCCTTGAGTACATTACAACGTGAGTGTGCAATTTCTTTGGAGATATTGAGTGGACTTTTATAAAAATGTAAAACATTATTTCAAGATATATTTTCTTCGTACTACCCCCAAATTATCATGTACGTTGCATTTGTGATTTTATTTAGGTCTTTTGTTTTGAATGGGTTGTGAAACCCATATGTGATTTTTATATTAGGAATTGAATTAATGGTTCTATGATGAATAGTGGACATCCTGTTTTGAAGAAATCATATTTTGGGCAAAATGCCCATTAGTGACTTATGTTTTTGCCAGTAGTTTAGTTCAGAGCCTCTGGGATCTTTCTCTCTTTTTTGTTTAGTTAGGAAGTGATGAGAAAGTTTGATTCTTTTGCATTCTATCTTAAATTCCTGTAGCAATGATTTCAAAATAGCTTGTTACTTCGTTTTTTGTTAGTGCAGCTAATTCATCATTGTTTCTTTGTTTTGGTGCTTCACTCCCTACTTGTAAGAGCATAGTACTACTTTTAAAATCACTGTTTTCATTTTGTCTCCCTCTTCCCATCCCAATTTTTCTAGTCAGTTGTTGGCTTGTCCAATTGAAGCTAGAGACACACTTGACATATTAGTTCATTGACGTATTAATTTTGGCAAGTCTTGGTATGCTTTCTTTTGCCAATAAAATTATTGAAATTGAAAAATTGGGTGGGGATGTCCACGAAAGACAGAAGTGTTTCCCTTGGGCATTAACTATTAAGCCAGTTTCTCTATGACATAAGAGAGAAGTGTTAAACCAAGGTTCACGGTATGCAACTGGTGGAAGCAAATATATGGTTCTCTTTAAAAATTTCACTTCAACAGCAGTAATCTCAAGTCAAGTCTAAAACCAGGACTTTTCAATAGCAAATGAAAAATATAGCAATTTCCAATAGTAACTGAAATGCGTGTGTTTTTTTTTCCTGTTTGTTTTTTTAGGTTTCTTAATTATCCTGTGAAATGTCAGGAAGAGTCAGGACAGCTGGTTAGCATTGCCTTAGTTCTGCCATAGAATCAAAATACTTCCATTGCTGGAGGGAATTCAGAGATTGCCATTCCACACAGGGAAACTGAGGCCTGGACAAGTGAAGTGAACACTTAGCTCCTGGGAAACAATCTCCCTTCTCACACTGCCCACTGGGCCACCCTGCCATCGCGGTAGCATTCAGAAAGTGTGGCTGAACAGTCACTGAATTGCAAGCGTTTTAGATTCACAGCTATTTCCTTTCCTTTGTAGACATCTTATATTCCTGCTTCTTTTGTTCTGTTTTCTAAAGCAGCGGTCGCCAACCGGTGGCCTGCGGACCACTGGTGGTCTGTGAGGTCCGAAAGGTTGGCACCTGCTGGTTTAAGGAAACCTTTGGAGCAGCAGTCGCCAACCGGTGGTCCGTGAGGTCCAAAAGGTTGGCGACCGCTGTTCTAAAGGAATGTAGCGGTCTCTCCCTCTGCCTCAGTGTAACAGCAGGCCTAATCTATTTTCAAGAGAAAGGGAGGAAGGGGGAGTGAGCGAGCAAGGGAGAGACAGAGAATGAGAGACATCTATGAGCTCTATGTATTTATGCGTTCATTGGTTGATTCTTGTATATGCCCCGACTGGGGATCAAACCTGCAACCTTGAAGTATTAGGATGATGCTCTAATTAGGCTTGGCCAGAGCAGCAAGCCTAATAGTTAAGTCAGAGTTTTAAGAGATTACAAATCATTTCTTTCAATTTCTGAATCCCATGGCCTATGACAGTCCTGACCCTACTTGCCATCTTTATAGGACTTGACACGGAGGCCTTCTGCTCTAGTTTCCCTAGGCTCTCTGGACCATGGCTGCGCTGCCAGTGGCGCCTTAGTCCCTTCCTGTGGAGGCTCCTCCTTTTGGCTCTGTTTTTTCTATTCTCTCTCTAGCTCAGTGGTTCTCAACCTTGGCTGCACATTAGAATCACCTGGAAATCTTTTTAAAATCCTGATTTCTGGGCCCCATCCTCCGGAAATTCTGTTTCTTTGTTACTAATGATGAGGCATGTGAAGACACACACTCACTCCCCCATATTGAAATTCCCTAGCCATGCCCATCTTTTTCACAACTTCCCTTTTATCATATTATTCCCTCCACTTAACATGCCCTCTCCCCCTCCTTCCACTGACAATATCTTAACATTCTGGATACAGGCTTTGAGTAACCCAGTGCCTCACCCACTTGTCTGTGGCAGAAGTTGCTATTCTCCATGTTTGTCTTTATCCAAATTTTGAACTCAAGGACAAGGGCTACCTATTTTTTTTCTCCTCAGTACCTAGTACAGTAATTGGCACACAATAAAAATGCAATAAATGGATCATAACATACTTATGTCCTACTGGCTTCTTTAACTGTTAAATTCAAAAGAAAATCCAATGAAATCTACTTTATAAGAATCCAGGGATGCGGTCCTTTCTTTCTCCTTAGTTCCCCCTGAGTTTAGATTTAATTTTTATAAAGACAACACTTTGCAGTCAAAATGTTGGCAAATAACAGCAAAAGAAACCATCAACAAAACAAAAAGGCAACAAACCAAATGGTGAAAGATATTTGCAAATAATACCTTCAATAAGGGGTTAATATCCAAAATATATAAAGAACTCATGCAACTGAACAACAAAACAATCCTAGTAAAAATGGGCAGAGGACCTAAACAAACACTTTACCAAGACATGCAAATGGCCAACAGATGTATAAAAGGTGCTCACCTTCACTAGCTATTGGGGAAATGCAAATCATAAAAACCACAATGCGACATCACCTCACACCTGTTAGAATGACATTATCAACAAGACAGGTAAGTGCTGGAGAGGTTGTGGAGAAAGGGGAACCTTCATTCACTGCTGGTGGGAATGTAAAATTAAGAATAGAGTTACCATATGATCTAGCAATCCCCCTTCTGGATATTTACCCAAAAGACTTGAAAACATTTGTCTGTAAACATACATGTACTCCTATGTTCATTGCAGCATTATACACAAAAGCCAAAACAGAAACAATCCACGTGTCCTTCAGTGGATGACCGGATAGAGATGTAGGTTATATATACAGTGGACTACTACTCGGCTATAACAACAACATGGATGAATCTTGAGAGTATCACGCTAAGGAAAATAAATCAAATGGAAAAGGACAGAACCTTCTGATTTCACTCATAATATGGAATATAAACCAGAAAGCAACAAACTAACACACTCATAGACACAGAAAACAAGGGTGTTACCAGAAGGGAAGGTGGGGCAGGATGAAGATGGTAAAAGAAGTCAAATATATGGTGATGAAAGGAGACTAGACTTTGGGTGATGCACATACAATGCCATGTGTAGGTGATACATTATAGTATTGTATACTTTAAACTTATATACTGTTATTAACTACTGTCACCCAATAAATTTAAAAAACTTTTATAAAACCATGGTGACCTTCCAGTCAAGATGACAGAGTAGGTAAACGCAATACTCGCCTCTGCCCACAACCACATCAGAATTACAGCTCAACTACAACCATCATTGAAAACCAACTGAAATCTAGCTGAACAGGTAAGTCCTATAACCAAGGATATACAGAAATCACAACAAGGCTGGTAGCAGGAACAGAGACACGGAATAGGCAGGTCCCAGGCCCACATGTGGCATTTAAAAATTGGGAGGGCCCTAGCAGGTTTGGCTCAGTGGATAGAGCATCGGCCTATGGACTGAAGGGTCCCAGGTTCGATTCCGACAAGGGCATGTACCTTGGTTGCAGGCACATTCCCAGTGGGAGATGTGCAGGAGGCAGCTGATGAATGTTTCTCTCTCATTGATGTTTCTAACTCTCTATCCCGCTCCCTTCCTCTCTGTAAAAAATCAATAAAATGTACTAAAAAAAATTGGGAGGGATATCTCAGCAGTGGAGGTCACCCCTGAGGAGCCATTTGCAACAACTTGTGTGCCCCCCAGCCCAGGGGTCCAGGGCCAAGAAGAGAAATCCCCATAATTTCTGTCTGAAACCAACAGGGACTGTGGCTGAGTGGGACAGGCTGCTGGAGTCCCAGGCATTTCTTGTGAAGGCCTCACAGACTTAACCTGGTAAAGGCCTTACTCTGAGCTCCAGCGCTGGGCAGAACCTCAACATGTACCAAAAGCATACAGGGAGGAAAGGAGCTGCATTGTCCAGCAAGGGCTGGTGCAGGGCAGCTTTTTCCTAGACAGCACTGCTGGCAGAAGCCATTACTCTCTTGCTGAGCCTTCCGCCTGCAGGCACAGGTGTGAGCCACTTACCACCTGGCTAATGCTGTTGGCCTTGCCCTGGGGATTCCGAGACCACCCCACCCAACTTGTGGGCCCATCCAGGCTGTTTCCAATGGCTTTTCTGTACAAATGGCCTGTCTTGGCTCATGTTGTGGGATTTCCTAAAATCTCTCAAGTCTACAAACCCTAAACAAGCAGCACCTTGCCTTGGTGTGCCCCGGACCTCTGGCTAAGCAGCCCCAAACAGCACCAGCAGCAGCCGGGCTCCATTAGAACAGTGGTTCTCAACCTTCCTAATGCCACGACCCTTTAATACAGTTCTTCATGTTGTGGTGACCCCCAATTTCATTGTTACAAATTTAACATAATTAAAACATAGTGATTAATCACAAAAACAATATGTTAATTATATATGTGTTTTCCAATGGTCTTAGGCAACCCCTGTGAAAGGGTCGTTCGACACCCAAAGGAGTCACGACCCACAGGTTGAGAACTGCTGCGTTAGAAGCTTAGCCTCTCCCAGGCACCTTCAAGCCCAGCACAGGTTCTAACCATCTGCAGGTCACTTTGTAGCTCATACCAGGTGGCCCAGGCAGGACACAGGTGGCAGGTGACCTAGGCCTGACCTCTCAAGAGGCCTCAGAACCAACACACCCAATGGCTGCTTCAGACCAGGCCAGAGCACCACCCAGCCACCTCCCCAAGTGACACCCTCAAAGGGCAGGCTCAGCGGGCAGCAGGGTCCCGCAGAAGCAAATCCTATGCTCCATAGGGTCAGGCCCTGCACAGCAGCTCCTCCACTGTAGTCATGGCCAGTCCTCACAGCCAATCACCCTGTGGGTCAATCCCTCACAACCAATCAGCATGGGGATCAATCCCTCACAACCAATCAGCATGAGAGTCAGTCCCCCCCAGTGAAGTGCCAACATCAGTGAGGCTCAATTACAACAGGAGGGCACACCTCCACACACAAGGGACTCTCCTTGAGAACCCAGATCAGGTGACCATGAGACTGTGCCACTGGCCCCCACACGACTCCTACTACATAAGGCCACTTTACCAAGACTGGGAGACGTAGAAAAAAATAGAATCCAAAAGACATGAGGATAGCTTAAGGGCTTCTGGGACAACATTAAGCTTACCAACTTTCGCAGCATAGGGAGGACAGAAGAGAGAAAAGGGGTTAAAAACCTATATGAAAACTATGGCAGTATCTGATGCCTCATCAAAATTTTACTGATTTACTCATATCAGAATCAACTTCCTATCCAATGGGTTGCAACATGTCATTGTCACTTTTTTTCTGTTTTGGATTCTGAGGCCCCTCAGAATTGGCCAGTTGGAGTCTGAGTTGGCTCCAGTCTCCTCCTCACATGTTCCTTTTATTCTCTGAACACTGCGTTATTTTATAGCTCGGAGAGATATATCAGGCTCATCTTGTACTTCTCTTGCCCTAGCCACTGAATCAATCATTTCTCTAAGGCCTGCTGGTTCTAATTTCATGGAACATGAAATTTAGAAATCAAGATCTGGACAGTAAGTAGACTCATTCTATCAGGGTGTTGCTGTTACCAGGCCCTCAGTGGAAAGAACTGGGGATAAATGTATCTACACACATGCACACATTTAAGACTATTTGTGTGCATGTATGTGTATATTTTCTATGTATACTATATACATATACAATATACATATATTTGTATATGTAATGAGTTCATGCATGTATCTCCAATTTCAATAATAGTGATTATTCTACTTCTTAGTTGTTTTAGAGCCAGCTATTGCTGGCTCCCAACTGTAAATTTTTCAGAAATTTTGCAAGCTGATACCTTGAAATTGGCCATGGTGGGAGTCTTTACATCATGGAAAGCATCAAACACTCCCCTCTATATGTCTAGCTCACATATTTGCAACTGAAACTAATCTTGCTTCTGAACACCAGACCCAGTCTTCCTTGCTGAGTCCATCTCTAAAATGGTTCTTATATATCCCCTTTTAAAATCCCTACTGTTGACATAGCCTTATTTTGGCCTTTTCTTTTTTCCTTGTCTGGTCAACTGAATTCATAAATTTCTTACCTTGCATGAAAGCTATTGTATGATAATAAAATACCTCTGACTCTTCTGAAACATTAAAAGTTAAAATGATCAGAACAGAGTGGTTATGGTTGTAGAAATTCTGATCGACTATGATCTAAACAGTGAAAACAGTTACTAATCTCACATCGTGCAATTGGAGAGGTGTTCTTAGGTTTGGTGTAGCTGTCCAACACTGTCATTCAAGACCCAGCCTTTTCTATCTGTTCATTCTGCCATTCCCTGCAGATTGGCCTTTTTCTTGACCGTTGTCATCAAATGGCTGCCAGAGGGCCATTTGCATTCTCACCCCCCAGAATTCGGTGCAAGAAGAAAGAGAAGGTGTGACACGAGAAAGGTATCCTCTCGTCTCCTTTTTCAGGTAACTTACTCTTTCCCAGAAATCTCCCAGCTGTCTGCCCCTTTCATCCTAGTTTTCAGAACTGTTACCCAGCACCATCTTCTCGAAGATGAAGTCATACTTAGCCAAAGTTCTCTGCCTGTGTGAACAATATGTTTATATGTATTTTAGATATATTTGTATTGATTTCAGGGAGGAAAGGAGAGGGAGAGAGAGATAGACACATCAATGATGAGAATCATTGATCGGCTGCCTCCTGCACGCCCCCTACTGGGGACCAAGCCCTTAACCTGACCGGGAACTGAACCATGACCTCTGGGTTCATAGTCAACCAGGCTATGAAGGATAAGGAGTAAATAAAAACAATTCTATCATTCAACCACTGAGCCACACCGGTCAGGCTCTATGTATTTTAGTTTGAAACTTAGGCCAACTCTTCTTTCTGCTGGGGCAGTGATATATGGAGAAGACCACATTGGTTCTTTCTAAACTATCCAAATCCCTGTGGTGGGGCCCGATTCCACCAAGATTACAGAATATGTATTTATTAATCACTGAGCTCTCACAGTCAGAAACCCCTGCCCTGAGGGAGCTTACACTCTAATGTGGCACGTCCGTGCCCCTTAGAGGAGATCTCCATCTGATCAGAAGGGATCAGATCTTTACAGAATGACCTCCACTTACTTCCTGGCACTCTGTCGTCTTCTTTCAAAAACAGGAGTTGGGTGTTGATTTCTGGTGTGTTTGGACTCTGACCTAAATTATATTTTTCCTGGCTAATATTTCTTAGTTTGTGATGAACTTGGGTCCCTTCCGACTTTTAAGTACTAACATTTGCAATGCTTTTTTTTTTTTTTTGCATCTTTTTGTTCATTTGGCGCAGTTGCGGTGTTTGAGAATTTTCTTGTCCTGCACGTTCAACAGCCCCCTCTTCCTTAAATTTACTGTGTCCCATCTGAGAAGGAAAACATAGTCTTTAAATGGAAACTTTTGCTGTACAAATGGTTTTGGAAAAGTGCCACAGGAATGTTTTTAGATTGTATAGGACTTGGCTATGAAAATAATTGGTTGAAGGATGACATTAAAAAATAATCCTGGGATTTTGACACCTTATAGAAGCAAAGGGGGAATGTTATTGTATCACTCTTTCTCCACAATGTGGTTTTCTTAAAGGAGAATAGTATATGTTTAAATAACAACACATTCCTTGATGTCTATTTTTAAAGGACATTTTATCAGTTTGGATGCTTTGGAACAACATGAAATAGAAAACATAGACTCTGTCTTAGGTCCTTTAAGCTGCTGTAACAAAATACTACAGATTGGGTGGATAATAAACAACGGCAATTTATTTCTCACATTCCTGGAGTCTGGAAGTTTAAGATCAAGGTGCCAGCATGGTCGGGTTCTGGCAGAAATCCTTCTCTAGGTTGCAGACTGACAACTTGTAACTGTGTCCTCTCATGGTGAC
This sequence comes from Myotis myotis, assembly GCF_014108235.1. NCBI lineage: Eukaryota > Metazoa > Chordata > Mammalia > Chiroptera > Vespertilionidae > Myotis > Myotis myotis. The sequence goes on along the minus strand of NW_023416326.1, from coordinate 7,957,428 downwards.
AGGGGAGAGGGATTGCTCAAGGGCCTCTTCTATGAAGACACTAATCCCATTCACCAGGGCTCCTCCCTCATGACCTGTTCACCTATTCATGACCTAATCACCTATTCATGACCTAATCACCTATGCATGACCTAATCACCTATTCATGAGCTAATTACCAAAGGCCCTCATCTCCTCCTCTCATCCCATTGGGCATTAGGATTGTGACATATGAATTTGAGGAGGGCGACACAAATAGCCTATAGCAGTCCCTTCTTCCTTTTGGTTAATATTTTAATCTGTGTTTCTCCTAATTTTTCCAAGTTTGCTCTCATGGACTGTCATGAACCATTGTGTATAGAGGCCATTTTGAAAACAAGAACAAAAGACCTGAGTTAGTTCCACTGTTCAACCACTTAACTGCCAGGTCGGTTCTTGCTGCTATTTGATTGGTTTAACAATGTCAATCCATTAGTCAAAAGAAAATTAGTTTAGCTAGGATTGTATTGTCCTGACCATCTATTTCAATAGCATGGAAAAGCAAAATACAGGTAAAATACATACAAAGTTAATCTCACATCATTAAAAATCTTAGGTGTAATTGTAATCAAAATTTAGCAGACAACTTTCAATCCCCAAATGAATACCTCCATCTGTGTCTCCTTTAACCTAATTCTATTACCTCAGTTGGTTCTTAATACTTGAAAAGTTATCTAAGTGCTCAGCTAGGATCTATATTTGGTTTAAATCCCCAGAGATTGGTACAGAGAAGCCTTTTAGGGTGCTGGTGGGAGGTTGTTTTAATAAGGGCACTTCTAGATGAAGAGCTGAATTCTGTAGGAGAACCACGCCAGGGCAAATCCCAATTCAGTCATTATGCTGGATTCGCAGAATCCCACTCGGCCACCCACCCAAGTGGACATGGTTCAGATGCAGAAGTCATTTTTAGGGGCCCTTTCAAAAAATCACTTGTCAAAATTTGGTTATAGTAATCCTTGAAAATAGCTAATGAAACCGCCAACTATGACAATGAACTTGTATGGAGCATTTCTAAAGAAATAGGATTCTACTTTTAAATTAGTCTCTCTCTTGCCAGAATATTGAAATGCTTGGAATTTTAAGTAAGTCATCCTTAAGATCCCCTAACAATTTTGTACAGATGGAGGGCCACGTGGGTGAATATCTTGCATGCCTGGGGATGAGATCCAGATGACGAGAATGTATGCAGGGTCGTTTGAAACATGTTACAGGAGAACATTGCAAACATCAAACACTGCAATTATAAGCAGTGGCAAAAACTGTCCTAAGCTCTAAAACAATGCATGAATATGAAGACATCAAAACCTATGGTATCTATCTCCATTTAGTCTTCCTCTGCTCTAAAAATATTTGTATTTTCTCTCAGGAAGAGATTAGCTTGACATAAAAATATATGGATACATGCATACAAGCATGCATATTAATAAACACACATAATATGGAATGTGTTACATGTATGACAAACATTGCATATATGTGTGCATATAGATGTGTAATTTTTAAAGGACAAATGTCACTAGTAAATGATAGAAAATGTTCATTATTATACCTTTACTTTCTATTTTTTTAAATAATACCACCCAAACTAGAAAACATGAAAATAAAAAAGATCTTCATTTTTTGCCTGCCCTGTGTTGTTCAGTGGTTGAGCGTTGACCTAAGACCCAAGAGATCATGGTTTGATTCCTGGTGGGACACATGTCCAAGTTGCAGGCTCAATCCCCAGTAGGGGGCGTGCAGGAGGCAGCTGATGGATGAGTCTCTCTCATCATTGATGTTTCTATCTCTCTCTCCCTCTTCCTTCCTGTCTGAAATCAATAAAAATATAGTTACCAAAAACAAAAAAACAGGATCTTCATTTTTTAACTAGATGGGAAAACACTGGAAAAGTATAATCAATCTCTACTGGCAGCTACATATATGTTCTCATAAGGGTAAAAGCTATGCCAAACAACTACCAGTGTGTATATGTAATTATTTCTATGTGGCAGGTACTAGCTGTCTTATTTTCACTAAATACTAAGTGCTTTAAGAAAGAGAGATCTTTCTCTCTTTGTTCCCCATGACACACAGAGAATACTTAGTACAGAATTTTCACTATAGAATCTGTCCATATATGTGTATTTCAAATTACATATTTCTACTATAGGTATTTTTCTTCCATAAAATGGCCGTCTGGTTTCAGGAAACAAAGATTACTCTTGAAATTCTAAATTTTAACGTCTTAGCTGTCATAAGGTGTTGGTTTCAGAAACAAATACTTTTCCTTGTAAATAAACAGGTATCACCTCTGTCACCCAAAGCCTGTGGGTTCTAGGCAGATATTTATTACACAGATTTGGATGAAGTAGTATTCTCTCCTCTAGCTGACTCAGCTCGTCTGTAAATCAACAGAATGCCCAATCCCAGACAGCCCACCACAGTTTATTTAAACGTGTGTGCGCGCACACGTGCACACACACACACACACACACACACACACATTTTTTAAAAGCAGTGCAACATCAAGTTGGACTCTTACATTACGTCATATACAAAAACTAACGCAAATGGATCCAATACCTAAACATAAGAGCTAAGCTATAAAATTCTTAAGAGGAAAACACAGGAGAAAGCTTACTAACTTTTTTTTGGCACTGATTTCTTGGGTATGACACCAAAAACACAGGCCACAAAAGTGAATATAAATTGGACTATATCAAAAGCAAAAACTTCTGTACATCAAAGGACACAAGCCACATAGTGAAAGGCAGCCCACACAAAGGGAGAAAATATTTGCAAATCATGTATCTGATGGTGGGTTAACATCCAGACTGTAAAGAACTACAACCCAACAGCAACAGCAACAACAAGATTCAAAAGTGGACAAAGGACTTGAGGAGACATTTCTCCTCCAAAGAGGATGTGTACATGGCCAGTAAGCATGTGAAAAGATGCTCAGCGCCACTAGTCACTAGGGAAATGCAAACCAAAACCGCAGTGAGCAACAGGACCTCACAACCATGAGGATGGCTGCTATCAAAAAAAGAACGCAGCCCTAACCGGTTTGGCTCAGTGGATAGGGCGTCGGCCTGCGGACTGAAGGGTCCCAGGTTCGATTCCGGTCAAGGGCATGTTCCTTGGTTGCGGGCACATCCCCAGTGGGGGGTGTGCAGGAGGCAGCTGATCGATGTTTCTCTCTCATCGATGTTTCTAACTCTCTATCCCTCTCCCTTCCTCTCTGTAAAAAATCAATAAAATATATATATTAAAAAAAAGAAGAAAGCAAGTGTTGGCGAGGATGTGGAGAAATTGGAACCTTTGTGCACTGTTGGTGTACGTGTTCAATGGTGCAGCTGCTTTGGAACAGTACGACACTTCCTCAGAAAATTAGAAATGGAGTTACTTTATGGCCAAGCCATTCCCCTTCTGGGTGTTTATCCAAAAAAGAAAAAAATGAAAGCAGGGTCTCAGAGATATTTGTACACCCATGTACGTAGCAGCATTATTCACAATAGCCAAAAGGTGAAGCAACCCAAAATGGTTGTCATAAAGTATTCATTTTTCACCCTGGCTTTCTATGTCGTTCTTACATAGTGAAATGCAAGATCTCTCATTTGTGTACATCATAATCCACTTCGACCAAGATGTCTAGAGAAAAAGAAAATATTAATTCAATTAAAATATTGTTGGGGCTTGACTTTGATCATATGGTTCTTTTTTTAAATATAATTTTACTGATTTTAGAGAAGAAGGGAGAGGGAGACAGAGAAAGAAACTGCCTCCTGCATGCCCCACACTGGGGATTGAGCCCGCAACTGGGCATGTGCCCTGACCAGGAATCAAACCCTGACCTCCTGGTTCATAGGTCCACACCTAACCACTGAGCCACACCGGCCGGGCTGAACATATGGTTTCTGATGACTGACAAGACACTTTGCAGAAGTGGAAGAAATAACCACACCATTAAATCACACGCTAACTGATATATTTGCCCACAACGACATCTGTAAGCAAGAATGTAAACATCTGCAACATAAAGGTGACATTCTTGAAACAGAGAACTCCTTTCACTGAGAGCTTACGCCTTCAAACGCCTTCTAACCTTAACCCTGAGGCATCTGTGATTACCAACAGACCAAGCAGAATGAGACGACAAGGAGGTTGTCAAGCCAAGCCTTTGTTTACAGCACAAAATCTAATTACCTGAGGATCAGTGTGGGGAAACAGGCCAGGATCTGACCTGACAGCAACGCGTTTTTAATGTTTCAGACCATCTACTTTACGTTCAGCCTTGAGCGGGTGACTGGACCCACAATGATTGTGCAGAGTAGCTCAGAAATCGAGCTTGCCATTTCTACTACACACACACACACACACACACACGGGGCATTCACAAATAAAATGGCCTCCTTCCTACACAGTTTTCTAAGACATACTCATTATGTATGTGAGTTTTAAATCCAAGTGTAGTCTTGGCATCACGAAGAAGTCTCGGCGCCAACATGGAGATTAAGGACACCGTGCTTGTTTTATATGCGAATTGCCAGCGTTCAATAAAGTTCCTGTCCACCTTCGGCGCATGTGCACAGGGAGCCAAAGGAGTAGGTTGACCCTGGGGGCCTCCATGATGAGGGAAAGGACCAAAGGCATAGCTCGGAGGTTCGACATTTATTTGTAGTTCCAACAATAATGTTTTCATTAGAGCGAGCGTAAATAGCATCAGCAGCCTCTCTATCAAAGAAATTAGTCCTTGTGTGAATGGCCTGTAAATGAAATGGCTCTACAGTGGAATAATAGGAGCATGTAATGAAACTTGACTTCCAGCCAAACAAACACATGGACATTAAAAAAAATTTAAAAAAAAAAAGGCAAATGTGAACTACAGGGATCCCATGTGGGATGACTTTAGTCATCCACTAACACGTGTGTCTGGATTCTATCCATGTGAGAGTTCAGGATTCTCTCAGACGGGGGGACTGCTCTTACTGTCTAGGGGTGTTCAATGTGAAAAGATGTGGTTTCCTGTGGGGAGAAGAAAGGGTGAGGCAAAGATTTCAACAGCTACCCCAGTTGTGCTCAACACATTTCATTGGATAATGGGATACTAGGACTCACAGGCAGCCTTAGCATTAGAGCATCCGCAATTATCTTGAAGCAAGTAACAATGCTTATATTTTGTATGAAGGCTTATCTTACATGTACCTGCAAGGTTTTCATTGTGCACATCAGACCTCATGCTAATTTCATACATTCACTTATGGTTTTAGACATTCATTCATTCGAAACCTTCATCGAACACCTATTGATTAGACAATCTAACAAACAAAAAAGTATCATCACCTTACTTATCTCTACCGATACGTATCTCTCCATTCATTTATATAATCCTACAAACAATACTTTTCAAATACCCCAAAGCTTCCCTAGTCTTCTGTGATAGTGTAAAGTACCAAAACAATGGACTGAATTGTCGTTGAATAATCTACTTGAATTTTTTGTGAAATTTTTAATAAGTGAAAGGCCAGTTGAATGTAAGAGAACGCATTTTTAAGGTCTTTTTTGTTGTCACTCCTAAAACTGGGTTCATAGAAAACTCTAATGCTGTTAACTGAGTATTTCCATAATAGAGGAAATTGATGGTTAAAGCGACATTTAAAAAGTCAGCACAGATAAATATACATATTCGGAAATTCCCTACTACACATTGAGGTTGAGAAAATTTTGAGTGTGCTGAATAAATCATGAATAAAAGTGCACATTATAAAAGGTACAAATGTCACTGTTTAAATGTCTTGTATTTCCTCCCTAGTACAATAGAAAATGATCATTTTTTTTCCGAATAACATTAATTTGGAAATCATATTGTCCAAACTATGGCTCTTAACAATGATTTCAGACCCTGTGTGTGGGAGGGGGAAAAAGTGGTAGGGAGAAATTTCCAATAGTTCCCAAATATTTTATCCACACATTTTATTGGATAATGTGATGCTAAGCTTCATGCCTTAGGCAGGATTGATAATGATAACATCTGGCATTATCTCAGAGCAGTAATGACATCTCCACTTTGTATAAAGAAACGTTAGTTATATTACTGCTGTGCCCAGTACAACTGTAAATTTCCCACTGGTTTTATCTACTTCCCTCTTCCCTTTGTCTGGTTTCCATCTTTTTAAAGATTTCATCTGCCCTAACCGGTTTGGCTCAGTGGATAGAGCGTCGGCCTGCAGACTGAAGGGTCCCAGGTTCAATTCTGGTCAAGGGCGTGTACCTTGGTTGTGGGCACATCCCCAGTAGTGGGTGTGCAGGAGGCAGCTGATCGATGTTTCTAACTCTCTATCTCTCTCCCTTCCTCTCTGTAAAAATCAATAAAATATATTTCTTTAAAAAAAAATCATCTTAGACGTCTCTTGCTTCAGGAAGTTTTCTAGGAGTATCAAGACTTACTTGGGCTTCTCCGGGGTGTTCTCATAGCACCCTGTACTTACTCTTTCATTTTAGTGGCATTTCCTTGTATAATATTCTAGCCACCTCCTCCCCAGTGTATGCTCGCCCCAGCATCTAGCACCATCCCTGGAACATAAAAGTTGCCTAGTGTACACTGAATGAATGAATGAATGAATGAGTGAGTGAAATAGAGTGAATGAAAAGTGAATGGCTCAATCTATGAATGAAAATATATCTGTAGGTCTGGCTTCCAGACCTTGCCACGAACTGTTTGTAGGGCTTCTGGCAAATCACTCACCTCTCTCTCTCCCTCTCTCTCTCTCTCTCTCTCTCTCTCTCTCTCTCTCTCTCTCTCTCTCTGCCTTAGTTTCCTCAAGTTCAATATGAGAGGTGTGGGCAAGATGATTCCTAAAGACATTACAGATCTCAGGGTATATGGTGAACACCTTCAGGATAACCCTTCCTTGAGAGAACCATTGTTTGCCTGAGGAGTGTTTCTGAACTTTGTATGCCATGTTGAGGGAGAACTGCTTCCATGAGCAAATTTGTACTTAATAACCCCAATTATAGAGCATTTCTTTAGCTTTTGAGGCAAGTTCTAGAACAGTGATGGCGAACCTGTGACACGCATGTCAGAGGTGACACGCGAACTCATTTTTTTGGTTGAGTTTTCTTTGTTAAGTGGCATTTAAATATATAAAGTAAATATCAAAAATATAAGTCTTTGTTTTACTATGGTTGCAAAGATCAAAAAATTTCTGTATGTGACACGGCACCAGAGTTAAGTTAGGGTTTTTCAAAATGCTGACACGCCGAGCTCAAAAGGTTCGCCATCACTGGTCTAGAACTATTGCAAACTTTGTACGTACTATCTGGTCTTACCATGTTGAGACTATCACATAAAATCAAATAGTAGACCATAAAATAATAGAGCCCTATTTTACCTATACCAGCACAGATTAATAACAATATAAATATCATCTCATGTAACAATTTTATTAGCCATTTAAAATATAAGCTTAATATAAAATAAGGCTATTGGGTTATGAAGATGAATATATAACCTTAGTACCATTATTTAAACAAATATATCTTGGCCATTGTCCATGTGAATTCAACCAGAAATGAGAAGAAGAACATGGCAGATGTTACCTTGCCTGTAGAGTGAATGACCTTGAGAAGGTGTTCAAATGTGTGTGGAGTATGTACTGAGGAGGGTCTGCCCAGGACTTCTGTACATCAGGAGAAATTACTTTCATTATCTTTTGATTTGTCTGTCTTAACCATGCTGTCCCTGGCCTAGCCAGGGAGCCTGTCAGATAGGAACTGTGAGCCTTCACTCCGAGTTTACTATATGGCAGGCACTGTGACCGGAAACGTTATTATTTCCAGTTTACAGGTTAGGAAATTATAAAATAAACAGGAGCGCTGAGACTTGCATGCTGCCGCTGCTGGCTCTGGTTGTGTTCCCAGCATAGCTCCTGGGACACAGTAAGTGCGCAGTGTGTTTGTCGAATTAATAAATGAGTAAATAGATGAAGAGAGGGGGTTGCAGAAGGAGATGGGGAGGCTGGAAATGTGAAGATGGTTTAGGGAGATCCCCTTTAACAAAGAAGCACCATCTTGTGATAGAGAGGATTTTGTTACAGAAGTGTGTTTGTGACTTTCACTATGTGTTTGTGACTTGCAGTGTGTGTGTGTGTGTGTGTGTGTGTGTGTGTGTGTGTGTGTGTTCGTGTGTTAGCACATATAATCGTTTTAAAATGATAAGGTCTCAACTGAAAAGTGAGATTTAGGTATTATATTCCGATTTATAGCCAAACTAAATGTGACAGAATGTAAACTCCTGACATGAAAGGATTATAATGGAAATCTTGGCAGCCCCTCAAGTATGTTCCCAGAATACATCGTGATATGTTAACTCTTTCTATTTAGGCCTGGAGTGAAATCACCACATTTTCCCTACTGGCATTTAATCCAATCACTGTAATTGAATCTGCTTGCTTGCTCATTGTCATGTGATCATTGCACTTTTCCCTACTCAGACAGGAATCAATAGATTCACAAAAGATTCATTAAGGGGGTAGATCTGTTAACTGGATCACAGTCTTTCCACTACCATGAAACCCTTGTCCAACAATGACTCCAAATGCTACAATGTCATGTGAAATCCAAGAAGTTCCTGGTAGAGTCAGTAAATGAACTGGCAAACCAGCTTGAAGACTGAACATTAATTATTAGGTGACCTTGGTGGTGACACAGTGTGGCAAGGGGGGGGAGGGGCTGCAGTTGGGGCGCATGCCTGGAAAGAACATGCCCAGCGAGAAATATAAAGGCACAGGGAGGTGGAAGTTCCTGCAGGAAAGCCAGGCGGGACAATGATGAACAGGGTGGGTCTGGGTTCGACATTGGTCTGGTGGGAGGAATAGGTGTTAACAAGAGAGACCCCAGAAACAACAACAGCTCTATCAGTGAGAAATGGGCCAAAGGGGACCATACCACCTGGGTAGAATCCCCCCACTCCTGCCATTGGTATAACACACACTATTTAAGGGCTGAAAAATTCCGAAGTAGAGGAAGGAGTCTGCTTGGTGGAGCACATGGTGGAGGAATAGGTCTTAACAAGCAAGACCCCAGAAGCAGCAACAGCAATACCAGTGAAAGATGAGCCAAATGGAAAAATGAGTTGCAATTGTTCCTACAATTCCAGAGGCAGAGGCCACAGTAGCAACCATGGTACAGGTCTTCAGAGGCCTACTTGTCATGAATGTGCCATTCATTCCTTTATTCGCTTCGGTTTAGGTCTTTAGAGAGCGCTCATTTTCAGGATACCTTAGTTTCAGAATCATAGGGACCAAAGAGGAAATGCAATTACAACTGGGAAGCATTTGAGTCCTCTGGGGAGGGAGACTGGCATCTCGGGGTGTTGACACTGCTCAACCTCCACGTCCTAAAGGAACTTCATCCACTCTCACCTGCAGTTACTGAAGGAGTTTCAACTCTGCCCAGGCACTGGAGAGACCATCCAAATTGGGGAGCATGGTGTCCGATTTTAATGATTATGAACTGACGTTTCACTGCATTTTAACTTACAGCAAGGCCATTTTTACTTTATTCCCTGCAGATCTGGTCATGAAAGGGACTCTACAATCAAATTTGAGACATCTCTTATCTGACTCGCTCTGTGCAATGGAAGGATCCGTGTCGTGTCATTTTCTTTTATGCATTTGCTCTGATAACAGAGCTGTGTGTCTCGACATGATCTGAAATAGGAACTAGAGTGAGGACAGAATTTGCATCCTATGCTAGAACTGGGCTTGGCATTAACTTGATCGGTTTAAAATTGGACCCATCTCAGTGCTTTCTGATGACAAAATCTAAGCAGCACACTATGGATTAGGTGTAGAGTGGGTAGGGTTTCATGAGGGCAGGAGTTGGACTCCCAAGGGGATCCCCTGTGTATGCATTAGGGGGAGCAGCTAATCATACACTGAGTTTATTTCAGGTTAAATGGTTAAGAAAAGAAAGTGCTGCCCTAACCAGTTTGGCTCAGTGGATAGAGCGTCAGCCTGTGGACTGAAGGGTTCCAGGTTCGATTCTGGTCAAGGGCATGTACCTTGGTTGTGGGCATATCCCCAGTAGGGGGATGTGCAGGAGGCGGCTGATCGATGTTTCTCTCTCATCGATGTCTCTAACTCTCTATCCCTCTCCCTTCCTCTCTGTAAAAAAAACCAATAAAATATATTTTAGAAAAAAAAAGAAAGTGCTGGATGATGTTAAGAGAAAATTGCTCTTCAGTTTGCCCCCCGAGTTCTCTAAAAAACTTGTGCCAGCCTAGCAGTCCTGGCTGCTCACCCCATCTCTTACTTGTACCAGAAGATAATTGAGTGATCTGATTGGGAGGTTGCATGCATGGTCCATATTTCTCACCCGAGTACAAGTGATGCACGAAAGACACAAGCCCAGACCAATGTGAGGCAGGAATCCTATTCCCTAGTTCTGAAGGTGCCCGTAGGCAGGCCGGCCAGGATCTAGACCTGAAATGGCCCAGCAAGGCCCTGTCACCAACACATCTAAAGTCGCGTTATCCAATTCTCCTTATTAGTAATAAAGCTGACATTTTCATCTCCATCTGAGTCTGATTTCTCAAGTGGATCTGAGCAGGAGAGGAGAAGAAAAGGCTATTACTTACTGCTACCCTGAACACCCGGACACCTCCCCATGCAGCTGGGGTGTTACCCCACGTGGCCAACTCCCTCCCTTTATGACAAACAAATGCCTAACATAGGAGTAGACGTAACCTTAACTTAAATTGTCCATAAAATAAAGAAAATGGGTAGTGGGAAGGCCAGAAACTTATAGAGGGGGACTCCTAGGTTAGAACCCTGGGTCCATGAGGAATGAGCCTGGCATAATACACATCTTCTATGAACTTGCATTCTAACTTAACACTGAATATTAAATGAGGCACAGTAAAGAAGCATCTAGCATGATGCCCAATATGCTAGTTTTTCTCAACAATATATATCATTCTTTTCCGTATTAGTAATGCCTTCTTACGCAAAAGCAAACGCTCGAGGTAGCGGGTCACAGTTCTTTCGTACCTTATAGTCCATATATGTCCATTCACTGTAGTTCAGTCTTTGTCCCTGAAGAATGAGTAACAGAATCCAAACTAAAGAAGGGTGGCTTTATTTGTTATATTAAAGAAGTGCAATGAAAAAAAAAATCCGTAAAGAAACATCTGTCTAGTGAAATTCATAAGTTTCTTCACTGGGGAAAGTTCTGGTTTGTGCTGCGCTATTTACGGCCCAGGGTTAAGATCTCATTGGGTGGCCCAGTGCTTCCCCTGTGCATTTGCTCTTTCCCCCACGATCCTGCTCAAGATGTAGCTCGACTTCGTGGGACCAAAGGTTGAGCAGGGTCCTAAACCAAGGCTAGGCCTTGCCTCTTCCAGGTTGCCTGCTTTTTGTGGTTTATATGTGATCAGTAACCAGGAAAGCTCAATACACCCAGCTCATTGCATCTGGGGGGGGAAATGCGCGCAGAATTACAAACACTGGCAACAGGAGAGGCACTGTGTGTATTCAAGAACATGGCACCGTCATCCAGCCCCTGGCATATGATTTATTTCTTAAGGCCCCCAAATCAAATAACCCACCTTCGAAGTCCTTTATTAAAGCCTCGGGCATGTGGTACTCATTTGATTTCTAGAAGGAATCCATAAGATATATAGGTGAGTAAAAGGGGGAAAGAGTAGAGAGGGTTAAAAAAAAAACACACACAAGCTCTTGTTAACATGAAGTCAATGTTAGAGATTTTTTTTTTTTAAATCTTTGAAAGAGTGATTTTACTGGAGCAAAGGATAGTCTCTCTATAAAGAAAAACACTATACCACTTCTCAAAGTATTTCTTAATATGCATCTAAAGTTTCATTGTTAAAGAGTCACATTTTCCAAATCAGAGAGAAGTATTACTTCATGGTCCCCGAGTTTCCAATCGCACCGCGTATGAAACGTTGAGGTTTAAGAGGCCAAGGCTCCGAGTGGAAAGCATCTGTTTGATGTCGGCGAGGTCTCTGACAAACTCAGTGTTAAAAGACTCCGTACCGCTCTTTGAAAATATATCGCTTTCTAATAAATCTCTGAGCTCTGACACACTCAGCGACGAGGTTTGCTTTATGGACTCAGGCAAGAGCATCTGTGAGCCGCACCTGGCCCTCCCTGAGCTGAGAGAGGCAGATTTTAAAATTGCCATGAGCCTGGCCGGTGAGGTTCAGGTTTGGAGTGCCCAGCTATGAACCAGGAGGTCAGGAGGTCATGGTCTGACCCCCCATGAGGGCACTCCCCAGTAGTGAGCATGTAGGGGGCAACCAATCAATGATTCTCTCTCATGGTTGATGTTTCTATCTCTCCCTTTCTCTTTGAAAAAAAATAATTTTTTTTTTAATCAAAATGAATGGACAGCTTCAGGTTCCGGTGCTGACCTAGTACCTTTCTTTTCTTTACTTCCAGATCATACAGTGTCAGGATTGGTGTATTCGCCTGACTTAGCTAACATCCTTCTTATTTACATTTTCCATAAAATAAAGAAAATGGCAAAGAAGGTAAGTTGGAGAAGATGCAAGGAATTAAAGCTGAACTATTCATTATGGTCTTTGCTGGGGCTGTGTCATCATGGCACCTGGGTTTCGAGGTTGTTGGTACCATTATCTCAGCCACCGTGGGACTGGTGGATTTTCACAGACGACGCATTCAGTGTAAAATGTTCTATTGTGTAGCTGCTTCGGGGCATGAAGACTGTAGTGAAAATGGATCTCTTACTCAACATTGAGGCAGAGCGGGATGATGAATTAGACACCTAAAAGTAGCACACTTATTTAAGAACGTTGTACTGTACTTTCACTATAGAATCTTGAGATACCACAGGTAAGTACAAAGGAAATGAATCCCACATCTAGAAATAGCCACTTTGGCATACACTGGTTTCTCTCACACACACAAATTCACAAACGCACACAAATGTGTACACGTGTCTCTTTTTAAAAAATAACGTGGACCCCTTCACAAATTATACAAGAGAGTGGTTTTGTTATGTAATATAACAGGAACGTCATTCAAAAGCAGTTTCTCTGTGATGTGTGTGTTTATACACACACATATATCCATTTTAATGGTTGCAGAACGTTCCATGATATGGATATGGATAAGGATGGGTGCCATCTTTTAATGTAAGAAAGGCCAGCCAGACCTGTCTTCCCTGTACTGCTTTCAACAATCACAATCTATTAAGCCAGCAACTCCCACCACAAAGCATGAGCCAGATGAGGCTGGAGTCTGGAGGGGGGCACTTCTCACAGTTAAAGAAAGACACTGAAGTGAAAATTCAAAAAGAAACCAACACCCAGCCAAATCCCTAGGAACCTGTTATCAGAAGGTTTTGGGGTTTCTCTAGCATTCTCTTCCTTTTTAAGAAAAAACTACACACACACACACACACACACACACACACACACACACACACACACACACACGAGCAACAGCAGGTGTGATATGTGGCTTATTTTTTTCTGGTGTTCAGCCTTGTTGAAAATGGGATCATCTTGTGTGTGGCCTTCTTTCTTTTATCACTGAACATCATGAATGCTTTTTAGTATTCAATCACATTACTGAATGTCTTTCATTCCTGTTAAAATATCCTTATTTCTCCATTCTGATGTTGGAAGACATTTGAGTTGTTAGAGATGTGTGTCACCCTTATGAACACCACTAATATGAATATTCTCATGCGTGTCTCCTCACACACTTGTAGGTGTGAAAACACTGGATCATGTAGATCATGTTAATATTTGGCTGCCCAATAAAATGTCAAATTATTTCCCAAAGATACCAATTTACACTCCCACCCAAAGTATGGGAACCTGCACGAAAGGACTAGTTGCTCCCTATTCTTACTCACCCTGGGTATTTCCTATACTTCCCCCTTCAGCACTCTTGCGGGGGGTAGTGGTGTGAACTGTACTTCTAGGAGCATTCCCCGAGCACCTGTCCACATGTTTGTTAGACATCCGGGTGTTTTCTTTGGAAAGTATCTGCTTACATCTCTTACCCATATCCCATGTCTTCTTTCTTTTGTTTTTCTAATTGCAAAAAATTTAAAGAAGACATTGTGAGTTTGTCATGGAATAAATTGGTGGGGATATTTTCTCTCGTTCTCTGACTTAACCTTTTTATTCTATAGCATCTTTTTTTGAACACAAGCTAGTTTATCTCAAGAATGTTTATTTGTTTTTAGTTTTTAATGTAGAGGTCATTTGCATCTTTTATTTATTCAGGGATGTCTGCTTTTTTGATGGTGTTGTAAACATAGTTTTTAAATTTAATATTCTATTTGTTGATGGCTAGTATGTAGAAATACAATTTATCAATCTGGGATGAGACAAACTTCCTAAGTTCACTTAATAATTCTAATAGTCTGGCTGTAAATCATTTGGATTTTTTTTATGTTTGAAATCATTTTGTCTCCAAGTAATACAATTTTATTTCTTTCCCTCCAATTCTGATGCCTTTCATTTCTTTTTCTTGCCTTTTGCACTAATAGGATCTCTAGAATGATAATGATTAGAAGTGACAAGAGGGACAATGCTGATTCAATCCCAGTATCAAGGAGAAATCTTTCAATAAGTGACAACTAAATATGATAGAGATATTTTGTAGATGCCCTTCACTAAATTAAGGAAGTTTCCTTCTATTCCTAGAGTCTAAGAGTGTCTACCATTAATGGATATTGAAATTGTTTGGCATCTGCAGAGAAGATATAAAAGGAAGGAAATCCGCATAATTTTTCTCTCCTTTTTCCTTATTGTGATAAATGCATTGATCAAGTTTTGAATTTGAAAGCCCATTTGGTCATGATGTACTATTCTTTTTATGTATTGCTGGATTTTGTTTGATAATATTTTATTTAAAATTTCTCATCTATTTTCATAAGATAAATTTGCCTGTAATTTTCCTTTTTGTAATGCTCTTATCAGGTTTTTCTATCAAAGTTTAATTGCATCATAAAATGAGTTGGGAAGTGTTCCTTTTTTCCTATTCTCTAGGAGAGTTTTTATAATATTGGTTTTATTGCTTCCTTAAATGTTGAGAGAATTCACAAGTGAAACCATCTGGGCTTGGCGTTTTCTTTGTGGGGAGGTTATTTAATAACTAATTCAATTCCTTAATAAGAAAAGGACTATTTTGATTTTCCCTTTATTCTTGTGTTATTGTTGGTAAGTGGTGTCTTTCAAGAAATGTGTACATTCTATTTTAGTAATTATTGACAATTTAAAAGTGTTTTAAATTTTCAGATTTATTGGCACATAACTATAATTTTCTTTGATTCAATTTGAATATCTATACAAAATGTAGTGATGGCCCCTTTTGTCAGAAGGCTAATTTTCTCCCCCCCCCTCTCTCTCTCTCTCTCTCTTTCTCTCTGTCTTGTTAGTCTTGCTAATTTTCCTTTTGAAATAACCAACTTTCTGCTTCATTAATCCTTTGATCGCACACTTGTTTTCAAGTCTCATTAAGTGCTGCTTATTATTTCCTACCTTTTTCTTTGGGTTTTACTTGTTGAAATCTGTCTATTTCTTTAAAATAGATATTAAATTACTGGCTAAGCCTTTCTGCTTTTCAATATATGTGTTTATACTACATGCTTCCCTCTGTGCATGACTTTAGCTACATTCCACAAGTTGTCATATTTTAATTACCATTTAATTTAAATTGTTTTTTAATTTCCACAGTAGTTATTCTTGATTCATAAGTTAGAAGGAAGTATGTTCCTTATTTTTGACACATTTAGAGATTTTTCTGGCTGTCTTTTCTTTTTTGTCACTCCAAGCCCATGGTGGTCAGAGACTATACTGCATGATGTCAGCTTTTGAAACTGATTGAGGCTTTCCTGAAGGCCCGACATTCTGTTGATTTTAGTAAATGTCCCTCATGCACTTAACATCAAGTGTGTATTTTATTATTATAGTTTGTCAAATAGATCAAGTTTCTTAATTGTCTTTTTCAAATGCCCTATATTGTTACCTACTTTTTTTGTCTCCTGTTCTATCTTTTTAAAAAAAATTAAATATTTAAGTCTTTTGCTGCTATGAGTGTTGATTTCTCTTTTTCTCAACTTACTTTCGTTATTTTTTTTTAAAATACTTTATTGATTTTTTTACAGAGAGGAAGGGAGAGGGATAGAGAGTTAGAAACATTGATGAGAGAGAAACATTGATCAGCTGCCTCCTGCACACCCCCAACTGGGGATGAGCCTGCAACCAAGGTACATGCCCTTGACCGGAATCGAACCCGGGACCTTCCAGTCGCCAGGCCGACACTATATCCACTGAGCCAAACCGGCCAGGGCACTCTCATTAATTTTTAAGCATTGAGGCTATAGGCTAATAGATGTATACATGTGGGTGGGATTATGAAGGACCTTGGGCGTCTAGATGTTCTTTTCTCCCATTAGGTTTTTCAAGGGCCCCTCTGTGGATCACTTCAATGCCTCCCACTGTTTTCCTTTGCATTTTACAATGCCTGTGTGAACGCCAGGAGGGAGCAGGTTTATTGCGCATGCCATTCACTTTAGATTCTACTAGAGCAAATGATTGCAACAACCCAGAGGGAAAAAACTGGAAAATAAGTCCCTCATGTAAAAGTGGTCACAGGGCCAAAACAGTAGTGCCAATTATGATTTCAGGGCCTTGCACACGTCGCTTTGCCAACAGCCTTTTAAACAATATATAATTTATTGTTGGTTTGGGCGGGCGCATTGAGCAATATTTTTTCTTTAAGCCGCCAGTTGACTTCGGATTAAAAGTCAATACTGAACGTTTCAGTTCGCTTTGGCTAATTTTACTTGTTTTGTTTTGCAAGGAAGGGTGTTAATGGCCATCAACCATGAGAGAGAGAGAGAGAGAGAGAGAGAGAGAGAGAGAGAGAGAGAGAGAGAGAGAGAAAGGAGGCCTAGAGGGCTGACTCAGCATGGGTGTGGCCCTGGGTGTGTGTATCATTTTCTGTAATCTTCTAGCTTCGTTTTCCTTTCCCGGATGACATGGATTATAAGTGACAAGCCAGTCACTGGAGCAATAAAGGCCCATTGCCTTCTTCCAAGGCTGAAGTTGGGGATCCTGGCCTGGGGAAGCCTTGAAATGCAGGACACAGGACCTGCTCCTACACCAACACGTTTTCCAGCAGGTGGATCCTAGCTAAGTAGATGTTAAGACATGATAGACAGTGAGTAGCCCATTCCGTAACGATAGGTAACCCTTTGCAAAGAAGCGCCTGATTGTTCGATCAGCTAGGTGGGCAGGTACTGGGACAGGACTGAAAGGATGTGGAAGGTGGGTAACCCTGCGAAGACGGTTCTTGTTATTCACAGAAGAATCCAAGGGAATTCATGGATGCATTCCTTCATGCGGGAAAGTACCACCCCAATTAATCTTTGAAAAATAAACTTCAACATTGCAGGAAAACTAGGTTTTGTGCGGTCGACCCTAAGAGCATGCCTAAATCCTGCCATTTCTTATGGATCCGGCACGTGGATTCTCTTTTCATGCCCCCGGACCCTAAGAGGCAGTCTTCTAGAGTGACACAATCACGGTCAAGAGCACAGAGGGTCATTCCCAACACAGCCACTCATTGATAGCCCAGCAACATACCACTCCCTTCCTTGTCTCAAAAACGTACCCGCTGTGAAACTTCGGACACTTTCCAAAGAGCTAATGACATGGAACTTCCGGCCAAAGTCAACAACAACAACAAAATAATGTACCATCATCAGCCAGCTCTTATCTGCTGCAGGACAGGGATTAAGCAGTCCCAGCCTGGATAAAGCCCAGGACGCTGGGCCTTTGCCAAATCAAGAAAGCTGAAAGGTGGGCGGGCTTTGCCTCTGTTTATTTGTGAAATGCAACTGCCTGGGGAAGGGGCTGGGCACCTGGGTGCTACCTGCTCTACTTGTATGTCATTCTTGGAATGTCCCTTGGAGGGCCTCTGACCCCTTCCTCCCTCCCTCCCTCCCTCCCTTCCTCTCTTCCTTCCCTTCCCTAAATATCTGTTCCCATTCACAGAGGAGGGAACAGGCTCCTAGAGAATAAGCTTCAGGAAGTAATTGGCCGAAGGTTACCCAGTCGGTAAATAAACCATAGAGAAGAAGAGGTTTGAATCTAGATGGCTCTGACTTCAGTCATGTCCTTTCCACAATGTAGAGCTCCATCAGAATCATCTGGGGCCCCCACATATGTATATTTCTGAACCCCAATGTGGAGCATTTCAACTGCATTTTCGGGTTCCATGTGAATTTCATGTGTAACCAGGTTGAGGAATAACTAAAATGCAATACACTCGTTTTCCAACTCCTAATACCGTAACTGGTCCGAAACACTGAAGTAACAATAATTCATTTGACAACCATTTACTGAGCACCTATGTCACTAGAATTGTTACAGGCATGGCGGTGAGCAAAACGTGCTGCCCGAGGAAACTTACATTCTAGTGTGGGGGTGGAGGTGGGTCACGTGGGACAGATGAAAATAAGATACATGAGCAAGTTATGCATTATATTATGAGATGGTAGGTGCTAAGGAAAAAGACAGAAGTTGAAGTCCAAAAGATTAGAAGGGAAGGACCAGGTAAGCTCATGGTGGGTCTTAGAGGCTATGGTATTTTTACTTTTACTCTCAATGAAATGGAAAACCATTGTCACATCTTGGAGCAAAAAAGTTACGTGAACCAATAAATTAAAAAAAAAAAAATCCATTGACAAAGACCAGAAGACTGATTTTGAAAAACTTCTCATCCAGACTCGAAAAAAATAAAAAAATAAAGGCAGGTGTTTTTCTACATGATTCCAGGAAAACTGTTAAAATTTCACATGAAAGCAGGCTTCCTTAGTCACCCATCCACTCTTTTCAACCATTTGTCAACCAAGTATTCATTAAGTCCACCGCCTCGCCTGTGTCAGGTACTGTGCTAAGTGCAGAGGGCTTGCTAGGATTTATGACCTGGCTTCCAAAGAGCTCAGGGGCCTCAGGAGCAGTGTATGCGGTCCAGGCTGCCTGTGAAGCAATTGCTTATTCTCAATCTAATCACTTCCACTGCAATTAAAGCCCCTTTCCTTTGGCTGATTGGCAATGGGAGATGTAGTCGGTCAAAGTGCTCTTCCGGCTCCAGGCCTATGACAAGCTCTGGTTGGCTGTCTCTCCCAGAGTTTTACTGGGAGGGAAAGGGTCTGCACAGTTTATGTGATTGGGAGGACTGGAGATTCTTGGCAAAGAAGAAAGAGCATTAGAAGTTGGAGGGATCTCAGCTGGTGTGGCTCAGCCTTTGAGCTTCGACCTATTGAACCAAGAGGTCACAGTTCGATTCCTGGTCAGGCACATGCCTGGGTTTAGGGTTTGATCCCTAGTGTGGGGCATGCAGGAGGCAGCCAATCAATGATTCTCTCTCATCACCGATGTTTCTATCTCTCTCTCCCTCTCCTTCCCTGTCTGAAGTCAATAAAAATATTAAAAGAAGAAGTTGGAGAGCATGGGCAGTAGAGGTTGAAAAATAGCTCTTGATTCCTTGGGTTGAAGGTAGGGGAGAGGTTGAAGGTGCTGCAGTTTAGGGCATTTGGAGTATAGGAGGGAAGCACGAATCAAACTAGCTGCTTTGTTCTATAGAGTATATAGTTTGAGCTGATTTCACTGCCACTGAATACGAGAACGCTTGAGAGGAATAGCAAAATATAGAATGAAGACTTGCCAAAGGAAAAAAGTCTTAACATAGTGACGAATTCTTTTAAAATGATTCAGCTTGCAGACTGCGCAGGTAGTGGAAACAGTGTGCTAATGGGCACCATAACAGAATAATAGTCACCTCCATTTTCTTACTCAAAAGCAATAAATGCAGACCCAGAAAAACTGATTAATATCTTAACTATGCTTTAGTACAATAGTTCAGTGGCCACATTTGAAAGGCTTTTCTTAGTGCTTTACCTCAGCCCAATCAATCTATGCTCACTTTATGGCATGATTTCCTTTTATAAATATGTCGGCCTAAGGGAGGGTTTGAGCTCATCCCACCTCCCCCATTCAGTCTTTTACAGGCATCTTGATTATAAATATATCATAAATCATACTTATAAACAAATCCTACTATGAAGCAGAAAAATCTCTCTGATAAAGAAGGCATCATTTCCCAATGTCCTTGCCATTTTATTTTCAAGAGAAAAAATAGAAATGCCACTAGCAATCATAAAGGTACCAAACTATTGTCTCCCTGAAGTGGCAAAAGTGTGTATGGTTTTTTTAAAAATTAGTTAGATGGGATATGATTCTTGGTTGAGGGTTCACATCTGATAGAGTAGGATTATCAAGGTTAGATTTTGCTGATGGAAAATGGAACACAAAGGCTAACTTCAGACCTCCCTCAAGTCACTAACGGAGTCCAGATGGGAGAAGAATAGCGTAAAACCAAAGGGTACACTTTGACTCTGTCAGAGACGCTTAGCAGAACCACAGTAGGGGAAACAAATGAGAAAAAAAGTAGCTCACCCTGTCTTGTATAGACTTGGTGCTGCTATTTTTTCACTTATTAGACCCTTTTAAATGCCATTTTGTAAAGATTTGGTTGACTTTTCAAAAAAAAAAAAAAAAAGGCAACAACAATGGGACCAGGAGGAATTTTCTCTAGAGAGCTAACCTGGGCCAATCCCCCAGCAGGAATGGAGTTGAATGTATGTCCACTGATTCGTGCTTGTTAAAGTGTTTCTCTCCTGAAGGCATTCATAATATTCCTAACCAGGAGACCAGCTCCGTGAGATTAAAAGATGAGAGCCTTTTTCTATTGACTTTCTAACGCTACATTAAAAAGCATTCGGGAAACACTGTCAATTAAAAGACCATGCAGGTAATTGAGGGATTTGGAATTAAGTAGCTAACATTTTTTTTTTAAATATATTTTATTGATTTTTTACAGAGAGGAAGGGAGAGAGATAGAGAGTTAGAAACATCGATGAGAGAGAAACATCGATCAGTTGCCTCCTGCACATCTCCTACTGGGGATATGCCCGCAACCCAGGTACATGCCCTTGACCGGAATCGAACCTGGGATCCTTCAGTCCGCAGGCCGACGCTCTATCCACTGAGCCAAACCGGTTTCAGCGTAGCTAACATTTTATAAAACTGAAATGCTAAGTCCTTTTCTGCCTTTACCAGACTCAGATTAAGAGCATACTGGCCTGATAGCTGACCATTTTTCCAGTGCAGTAAGAGGTTGCCACCTGTCAAGAAATGATGCTCAGTGTCACAGGGAAAAGGTAAGCCTTTCAAATCTCTAAAAAATAACATGATTCTAGCATTAGGAATGAGGTAGAACTTCCGGTCTGGAGGAATAAAGAGGTCAGCAAATCCTCTCTCCCCCAAACCACTATAAAGCTGAATGAATTGCACAAAATTAGTCACTCCAGTGATCTGGAACCCTACCAAAGCAGTTGTGAAAATGAGAGCTTTACTAATGAGACTAGAGGCCCTATGCACAAAATGCGTGCAAGAATAGGCCTTCCTTCCCCCGGCTGCTGGCACCGGCTTCCCTCTGGCATCAGGGACTCAGGCTTCCCTCACAGCCCCAGCTTCGTCTGGAAGGTCATCCCTGAAGGATGTCCAGTCTAATTAGCATATTACACTTTTATTATTATAGATAGTCACTAAGGCTTGACAAGCACTCATTTGTCCCTGCCGGTCTGGAAGCCTGTGTGCTAATGAAGTAGAGACCTGACAGGCTCCTCTCTAAGAAGTGGAAAGTAGGAAAGTAGAAGCTGGGCAGGCTTGAAAACTGCCCAGACTTGGAATGTACTCCCCAAACCAAACACAGACACAATGACAGAGAGTGGAAGTCTCACAGACTTGAAGTGTTTGAGCACAATTTGTGACCAGTCATTGGCTGACCACTAAGCTATCCAGACACATGGAATATCTCTAGAAAGCAAGGCTAAAAAATAATTAAAAAAAAAAAAATCTAAGCAGAGACAGTAGGCACCCACTACAGGGACAATAGGTTCTGCCAGTTAAGTCTAGGCTAGTTAATTTTTTAAAAAAATAAAATAGAAAAAAGAGGAAGTAAACAAAATCCAGCAAGAACAAAAACCCTCAGAAGGAGAGAAAAAAATTAGAACCAGAGTTGTTATACTATATTATCTAAAATGTCCAGTTTTCAATAAAAAATTATGAGACATTCAAAAAGTTTGAAAAAGTATGACTCCTATTTGGGGGGAGAAAAGGCAGTTAATGAAAACAGACTCTGAGAGACCCTATAAATTGGACTTAGCAGATAAAGACTTCAAAGCATCTATTACTAACATATTCAAATAATACATCTTAGAACAGAGAATATGCTGACAATGACTCAGTCTATAGGGAACATCAACAAAGGAATCAAATCTATTAGAAAGTACCAGATGAAAATTCTAGCGTTTCAATAATCAAAATGAAATTTTCACTAGATGGGCTCAACAACAGATCTGAGACGAATGAAGAAAGACTCAATGACCTTAATGATGAATCAATAGAATTTATCCAATCTGAAGAGTAGGAAAGAAAAAAAGCTGACGTTAAGTTGAACAAATCCTCAGAGACCCAGAGGCCACCACCAAGCACATCAACCTATATGTAAGGGGGAGTCCCAGTGGGAGAAGAGAGAGAGAAAGGGACAGAACAAATATTTGAAGAAACAATGACTGAAAACATCCCAAACTTGATGAAAAATATTTATCAATAGATCTAAGAAGGTCAAGGTATTCCAAATAGGGTAAACATAAAGAGATCCTCACCAGACTCACCACAGTCAAAACATTGAAAAACAAACAAACAAAAAGAACATCTTGGAAACATCAAGAGAAAAAAAAAGTGTCAGGAGCTTAGATGCCTAACAGATGCATCATGGGCCAAGGAGCCTGGAATGGAGCTCACCCAGGAATCCGGGAACCTGTTATCCAGATTCCTAAGACTTACGCTAAATACAAGTGAAGACTTGTCCTAGCTTTTATCCTGATGCTCTGGTACACATCTTTGAGTAAAGCTTCTATTTGTATCCTTAGATGTCTTTTAAAAATAGGTTAATGAAAGAGGATCCATTAATGAAAGAGGCCACGCCTGACTTGACCTTGATCAAGTAATCTGATCAATAATCAGCAGCACTGATTGTTCTTAAGGGTGAAAACTCTACCAAGAGTGGTGATAGAATCCTAGGGATTCGCCCTAGGATTCTATCCACAGGCATCCCCCTTCACCACAGGCATCCCCTTCCCCAAGGAATGACAACAGAGACAAAAATCGATTCTGGATGGTCTACACAGGTGACAAAAACATAGCCATGCCTTTTCCCATATTGCTAGAGTGTCATGGCCCTGACAATTGAAATTTATCCATATGGGTGGATGGATTATGAGAGCAAAGTGTACAGCTGTTCTCAAATAAAAAGAGCAGCTTTGTAATTCACAAAATGCTCAAGGTCAAGTCTGTACCGCCACACTCAATATTAACAAGCAAACAAACCAAAAACAAAATTCTCTGCTGTTTAACACCATGTGTTCGGATTATTTAGTATATTTCGCTCTCCCCATGAGCTCACTTTCTGGATAATTGGAAAGCTAAGTAATTGCCTAGAAAAGGTAAACATTTGTTAAAATCCTTAAGAGGAGGCTTAACTTACTTGATAGGACTGCAATAAAATAGTGCTTTGTATCAACAGAAAGTCCTTCGTCTATCTATCATATGACGTCATCTGGAACTGCCAACACACACTTTTTGACGTGAGACTTTTTCAATACACTTCATTCATAATCAGAACCCCCGTTGTGATATCATTTCCCCCCCTAAACGCTGAAGAAATAAATAAAAGTGTGTTGACTTTGATTTATGGGTGTTTTCCTTAGGCACCTGATGACGTCACTTCGGAAGATTCAATTTACTGGTGCAACAGAATGAAATAACTGATGACTGAAGACGTGGGGCATTTTCCATTCTCAGTGAACAAGTTTAATTCCTTCAGTATTTATGCTCTTCCTTTGGGTTCATGGCCTGTATTCTAAAGTATTCTTCCCTTTGTTCTTTCTTCCCAGACATTACGGTTTCTGGGAGCCTGAACCATACATGTTCCCCCAGTTTCAGTGCCCCAATGGTGCTTCTTAAGTATGTATACATACATTTTGTATTGACTTCAGAGAGGAAGGGAGAGGGAGAGAGAGAGAAACATCAATGATGAGAGAGATTCATTAATCCTGCATGCTCCCTACCGGGCATATGCCCTGACTGGAAACTGAACTGTGACCTCCTGGTTCATAGGTCGATGCTCAACCACTGGGCCACACTGGCCCAGCACCCTATGGTGCTTTTTGAATGTGTTTTATAAGTATCCCCTGACAGACTCGCTGAAAAGCAATGGGAAGGACCTAAGGCAGAGAATGGGAGTGAGATCTTGAAAATGGAAGGATTTGGAATGGAAATGTAAGGAAGTGGGAGGGTGGAGTCAGTCGCTTCAGGCACTGAAAGCAGCACACCTGAATACCTGTAAGACAAGTGCACAGCTCTCATAGGGGACCAGCAGCCTCATGCATTTAAGAAGAAAAGTGCACAGCTCACGGTGAGGGGAGGGGTGCAGGAGACCCAGAAGTTATAAAATAGAAAAACATGGGCCTTGCCATTTACCCCGGAAAACAGGGAGCATGCGGGGTAATTTCCTACCAAGGGGCCTCTCACTCAGTCATCATCCTTCAGCTGGGCCCTCCTGAAGGAACAGAACCTTAATTGAACTTGCCATTGTGTCTTGGACTATTTTGGCGACAATTTTCTGTGACAGGGAAAAAGAGTTGCTAATTCATTGCTTCAGGAAATGAGGGCCTAATGGCCTCACATCTGTTAAATTACAGCCTTCCTGTTCCTTGCCTCGGCAGCAGGACACGCAGCATTATTTGGAATAAAAAAAAAAAAAAAAAAAAAAAAAAAGGAGCGAAGGAAATCAATTTTTATATTTGCAGTGGACTCTTTAAAAAAAACCAAAAACCAATCTACAAGCCAAGAACATTTTCTGTATAAAAGCATCCATTGTCTGAGACGTGGACTCGAGTCAGCCAGAGGATAAATTAAGCAAAAAGCTGTCCAGTATCTTGATGAAAATTCTGAGAGGTCGCTGTGGACCTTGGTCACGTGGCATTGCTTCTTGCCCCTGGGGTGGGACCTGTGTAAATTACCACTTTTGCACAAATAAAATGATACCGTGGGCAAGGCCTCTGAGGGAAATAACAAATGAAGATTGATTTTGCTTTGAGTGGGGATCGTGGCGTGGATATTGGGTGGGAAATTCCGTTCAGCCCTACTGTGACACATCACCCAGACTGATCACTATTCAAAAGAAATAAAAGATGGGGGGGGGCAATCCCCCAAAGGACATGTACAAGACATGGCAGCCTCCACTCTGAAGAATCACTCTGAAGGTCAGATATAGAGACAGAGGCATCTCACCCCAGTTATTGTCCTGATGCTCTGATGACGGACTTGGGGGTGAATGCCTTTCATCATCATATCAACACCAAGTTGTACCAGGGACGTGTGAAATCACCCCCAACGACTGTCACATCTGCTCCTATTCAGTTCCCAAGGGAAGGTGAACTATGACGAGCAAACAGGCAACCTGGAGGCCGTCCAGGGCGCCTAGAAGAGAGGTCTGGTGGGAAGGAACCTGACATCTGAGGACTCACTGGCCCGTGGAGGCAGGGCCCTTCCTGTCCTGGCAGAACAGGGACAGCCAAGCACAGCACAGACCTCGCTCCTGCCTAATCTTCTGTAATCCCCAATTGGAACAATTACTTTTACACGGGGTCACGCTCCCTTTCTCTGGTATTTCTATTGAGAGCTTTACGAGGTGGACATGTGTCCATTCTGATGTATTTCGACAGCTCCTCTCACCTGGAGCTGAGACTCTCCGTTGACCTGGGTCAGTAAATTTTGGTGTCAACGGAGTGGAGGGGAAGTACCCCCTTGATCACAGATGCACAGAAACAGCATGTGCTCAGGGAGGGAGGAGGGGGGGAGGGAGGGAGGGGAGGAAGGAGGGGATTTAGAAGTCACCATGCTTGGCTAAGCCTGAGCCCTCTCCAAGCAGTTGACACAAACAGGAAGCGAGGTTAGAAGGGCAGTGAGTTCAAGTCAGGATATCACACTGCGATCAGCAGTTCCAGGGGAAACCAAGAGATTTAGGGGAAGCACCATATTTTCGGCTCAGAAACTAGTAAACGGAAGAACAGAGCCTCACACGCTGTCTGGATGGTATTTTCAGTCGCTAGGAATGTCACTTACTCAATACATAGGTTCAGATGACTATTCACCTGAAGGCATTTAACAAATCAGTTTAAATAATTGATGTACTTTATGTAGCCTTCTCTTAACACGGGAAAATTATCATTGTGATTTTTAAAAAAAAAAATTCCCTAGCAAAGCTTTGAAAATGAATTCAATTAGCTAGCCTATATCCAGGAACAAATCTGGGGACTTCAACAGAGTGAGCCTTCCAGTCTCACTGTTTTCAAGGAGATGGATCATTTTTTTTTAGTTTTTAGTGTTGGAAATTCAGGGATGCAGGAAGATGTAAAATGCACAACATGAAATATTATCCCCGAAAGTTCCAACCCATGATCATCATTTTTCAAATTGTTTTCCCATTTATTATCTCAGTGTATCTTCCGGGTGACCTTATGACTTGGCAGGTCCAACACCCCCATTTTTCACACAAGGACATACAGGCCTGGATTGTGTAAGTTGCTCTGCCAAGGCTCCTAGCAAAGTCAGAACCAGAACATAACACCACCCCAGGCTCTTGTCCATGCACCACTCTCCTGCCAGGTCTCACCCCTTTTGGAGGGGACCCAGGCCTCTCTTTGTCCAAGGGACTCCTAATGTGTCCTAATCATCTTCAGCAGTAGGGAGAGAGAGAGAGAGAGAGAGAGAGAGAGAGAGAGAGAGAGAGAGAGAGAGAGAGAGAGAGAGGAGAGAGAAGAGAGAGAGATATGAAGGAGGCCTGGTCAAAGCCCCTTTATTGTTATAATTCATTGAATCACCCCAACAAGCTTATAATGTATGTACTCTCATTTGGGATATTTGACAGGTGAGAAAATGATGCTCATAGAGGCTATGGAATTGCCAAAGCGCACACAACTCCTAAGTGACAGGGCGGGGATTTGAACCCAGGGAGTCTGGCACCTGGGTCAGTGGGTACCAAGCTCCCTGACTCCCACCACACTTTACTCCCTCCCTAAATTCAATGCAGTGTCTTTTTATCTCCCTTGATATTGTGAGCACGAACTTCGCCATGTCAAAAGCATTTAATAAATAGTTGGTGAGCTGGGAGAGAGATGAAACCGTACCATTCTGTCTATTTGCCTCAGGGCGTTCTTTGGTGGTGGTGGGGGGGGTTCCAACTTCTTTATTGATGCTGGGGCCAGTTAATCCCTTAGTGTGGGGGGCTGTTTTGTTTAGCAGCATCCCTGACCTCTACTCACTAAATCCCAGTAGTGTCCCCACTATTGTGAGCATCAAAAATGTCTCCAGACATTGTCAAATACCCAGAGAGGTAGGTGTGTGTGTGTGTGTGTGTGTGTGTGTGTGTGTGTGTGTATTGGGGGGGTGGGGGGTGGGAGGAAGGGGAGGAAGGATTGGAAAATCACAGGTTTGAGAAGTCCTGATCTAGGGCACAAAAAGGAGATACATTCTTGAAGGGGTCTGGCTAGTAGCACCCCCTGACTGAGGGAAGGGCTTGTACATGGTTGCGGTTGCCTCCCCTCCTGGCATCTGGGAGGTACCACTTGCTGCAATCTAGCAATCCCCTCTAGTAGAGAGAGAATAGTGGGTTGGGGGGGGTGGTCCTGATGGGGAGAGGGCTAGGCAGTGGCACTGATGTTCCTGTATCACCACATGCTGGTCCATCCCACATATTCCCTAAAAGAAGAGAAATAAATGAGACTCCCTATAAGGTAAGGGACCCGATGACCAGATGAACTGAAAGGTAGAAAATTTTCCCGTCAGGAGCCAACTTCAAGATGATGTTGCTTTGACCTAGAGCTGTAAGGGATGCTGGATGGAGAAAAGCCGAAACCTGCCTATCTTTCAGCACAGGAGATGCCTGTGTGTCTTCTGACTCATCTGACACAGAACGTGGAGGACTTTCCTGGTGGATAAGGAAACCCGATGTTCTCATTAATCATAACAATGAGGTCATTGGAAGACCCACAGAGCCGAGGTCTGCTATCCAAGTTCAGATCTAGTTTGTTATTCAGATCCTGGCTCCACGCTTATTTAACAAGCCCATTTTGACAGGTTGAATTTCTTTATAGGATGTTTGTTTAATTGTAGTGTAGCCATCCTATTATAAACAGCATTTCCAACTGTGTAGAGAAAACCAAAGTTAAGAGCATTTTTTGGAGTGAGCTGTATTCTTTCTTCAATGGAAGAGTTTCTAAGTCAGATTTTCATCAGAGATGTGAGAAAGGACTCCAAAATCTGTCTGGATGTTTCTAAAATTCATGTCAGGAAAAAAAAACGATGGAGAAGAAATTACCAATAGCCTTGCATTAAGAGAGCCCAAGATATTTGAACATCTGATTATAAATACACCAAACATCTTTACTTCCTTCCCTGAGATGAGGTGGCAGAATCGAATGAACGCTATGGGGACAGATGATTTCCAAGAAAAGTCACCAATGATTTTTTAAAAAACTTTATGAATGAATGTCATTTTCATCACCGCCTATCGCAATATGGAGTAGATGGGCTTTAGAGACGATCAAACTGTTGTCCAAATCCCTCCTGGGCCTTCCCTGAGCCTCATAACTTTCCACATTTCCAAGTAAACATGTAGATAACACCTATTACATAAGGCTTTTGATACTTGAAAAATATATGTATAAAGCTCAGTGAAATACTTGAACTGGTCACTCAATAAATAGAAGCTATTATAATACTAGAGGCCTGGTCCACGAAATTCGTGCACGGATAGGGTCCCTAGGCCTGGCTGGCGATCAGGGCCGATCGGGGTCTTCCAGCTGCTGGCTGGGGCCTTCCTTTGTTCCGTGTCACCCCCTGGTGGTCAGCGCACATCATAGCAAGACTGGGATTGAACTCCCAGTCTCCTGGTTGAACTCCAGAAGGGACACTTTGCATATTAGCCTTTTATATATATAGATTAGTATCTCTAATATTTTTATGACAGTTTATTGGTTCGTTTAGACAAGCGGATATCTACCTGTCCAGAATTTGAAGCAGCATCTTACTCTTCCTGTCAAGCCACCACTTTGCCTGTTTCCCTGAGATGGAGTGGGGAGGAGGAGGAAAGATGACTCTGTGTTTTTGTTTTTACAGTATTGGAATCACATTTACAAGTTGCTTATTACTGTTACACATTCTGAACAAAGCATCTGTTTAATCTAGAAAAAGCACCCTGTTGATTTTCATAGCATCAAACCACAAATAATGACTGAAAACAATCCATCAAATCCTTGCCAACTGGACAAATCATCATGTTGAGGACTCTCTCTGCACAGAGACGCCAACATTTAAAACAGTCAAATAATGAAGAGCGTGAATGAGACTCTGAATTAATTTAGCAGGACCCACCCAGGGCGGGTGAGAGGACTTCCCACTGGGAATCCCTGATCACCATGGGCCTGGCAGTTGGACTCCTAGGACGTCCTTCATAGCACACACCTGGCATCTTTACCTTTTGTCATGCAGCCAGATACACTAGCACATAGACACATGCCTTTCACACCATCCCCTTCCTCCCCACTGAGGCCCCCCAGTGACAGTAAAATAAAAAAAAAACACGTAAATATTAGTCCATAATGACCAAGAGAACTGGGGGAACAAGACAACAGTGGGTAAAAGAGCTTGCTGCATTTTTTCGAAATTGAAAAACAGTAGGTGAAAATAGAGAGGGATCCCAGAAAATCTAAGTGCCTGTTAGTCAGAAAAATGATATGAAGTGAACGAATTCTGCCTGCAAACCCCAGGAAGGCTCAGAACGTAGAGGCTCTGGGTTCAGCAAAAGGTGGAGGCTACGGGAAGGTCTGCTCTAAGTCTCTGCCTACACTGCATACAACCATGTGCCTACCATAAAATCACCCTCCCCACCTGGAGAGGGTCACGGTAAGCGAAATAAGTCAGTCAGAGAAAGACAAGTATCACATGATCTCATTCCTCTGAGGAATCTAATGAACAACATAAACTGATGAACAGAGTGGATCCAGAGACACAGACGCATGGAACAGAGTGGGGAATCTCAGAGGGAAGGTGGGGGAGAGTGGGTGGGTGGGAGGTAATCAACCAAAGACCTTGTATGCATATGGGCATAACCCATGGCCACAGACAATAGGGTGGTGAAGTCCTGGGGTGGGGACGAGGAGGGCTAGAAGAGGTCAATGGGGGGAAAAAAGTAGAGACATTTGTAATACTTTCAAAAATAAACTAGAAAAAAATATATATTTTGAAAGAAAAAAATCAGCGTATGCTTTCTAAATATTGCATTTGTCATACAGCGCCATTTAGGCATAGCCTCATTTACATCCTCTTGCTTGGATTGGGTCACAAAATATTCACATCTCAAAGAATCTGGATGATCAACTTGGGCTGTTTTCCTCCGAGGGAAGGAGTTCGAGACCGCTGGCACGTGTCCTCTCTGGGTTTTCTTTGGCTGCTTGAACCCTCTTTTGGAGGTACAGGCCCCGAGGGGGTGTAACTGAGCTACATTCTCAGGGCACAAGGTTAAGGAGGAGGAGGAGGTGGGGAAGAAAAAAATTTGATAAGAATCAAAGGACATGCTTAATGCTGAAACCCGATCACTGCTTACTCTGCCCACGGCCCAATCCCAGCGATCTGAGAACCAAGAAGGCCCAGGAGAGGTGTGGCAAGATCAGACGAGGTGAGGCGTGTGAGACTGTTTTGTCCATTGGACGGCACAGGACCTAGTGCTGTAAATCGTCCAGGGCCATATCTGTGCATTCTGATCACAGAATGCAAGCTCTGAGGAGAGAGTTTATTAGGTACAGTGGGAACAGGATAGAAAAGAGAATTCACAGTCCTGACACTGGAGGATCTTACAAATTAAGAGCAGAGAAAACGAGGCAAGAAAGCCAGTTTCAGAAAATATTATATCACATGCATGAAAATCTGTAAGCCATGAGGGCAGACCCCTGAGGTCTCTATGCGTCTCTATGAGTCTGCCCTGAAGTCTCTCAGCAGCCATTGCGACCCTGTGAGAATCTGATGCTCAGCAATGATGAGGTGAGGCATGTGAAAACTGGTGGCACCCTTAGGGTACTCAAGGAGCACCTGAGATGAGCTGTGTACTGGACCAGACACGGCGGCTACAACCTTGAACAAGTTACCTCCGCTCCTCCTCATGTCCCAGGGGAGCCAGAAAGGGGGTATTATAAAAAGATGGGTTTTATCGTTGGTGTGTTGAGAGGGAGAGAGAGGCGAGGGTTCCTGGCATCCACAGAAGGTCTACTGACCTAGACTGGGAGATGGGGTTTCAGAGTCACCCATTCTTCTCTGACTCCACCCCAAAGACCCCAGGGTTGTTACTGTCTTGTTAATATTCAGGTGGGCCCACTTGCTGCAGACCAAGATCAACAGTAATTGACAGAAATGTGAGGAGTCTGGCAGAAGGCTGACCAGGACTCCTTTTGATATTCACAGGGTGAATATCTGCATTTTATTGCCTGCTGCTGACTCAATGGCCTAAAGCAAACTCCCCCAAGACCTGACAATCTTACTGTTTGCTAAATATTACCATTGATATGTCTGTTTGCATTCCTAAAGGCAATTGTGTATTCTAGCTAGTAAAAGCAGCTGGGAAAGGAGCAACAGGGAGAACTTGACTTCTTTAGTTGGGTTGTCCTCTGGTTCCCCCGGTAATTATAAAAATTAATATTCCGTCTTGTGTATCATTTGCGCATCAGCCCTCCCTCCAAGTCTTTGAACCCGCGAAAGCCACGCTGGCCGTGGTCTCTTGCACCCACTGAATGGGGTCGTAGAGGCTCTTGAGACCTCTGTCATCTTGGAGCTGTGGCTCCCAATAACTTCCACATGGTAAACCCAGTGATGAGGAAACCTAGGCCCATTGCCTCCGACTATTTCTTTCTGGGAATATAAAAATATCAGCCTCTTCCTCTACAACTGGGGTTGGACAGCTCACAGGACACAAGTTCCTCTAGGACAGTGGTTCTCAACCTTCCTAATGCCGCGACCCTTTAATACAGTTCCTCATGTTGTGACCCAACCATAAAATTATTTTCGTTGCTACTTCATAACTGTCATGTTGCTACCATTATGAATTGTAATGTAAATATCTGATATGCAGGATGTATTTTTATTGTTACAAATTGAACATAATTAAAGCATAGTGATGAATCACAAAAACAATATGTAATTATATATGTGTTTTCTGATGGTCTTAGGCAACCCCTGTGAAAGGGTTGTTCGACCGCCAAAGGGGTCGCGACCCACAGGTTGAGAACCGCTGCTCTAGGGCATTCTGAGCACTTCCTCAGCAGGGGAGCCAGGAAGGCGGACAGCTGTTCTGCACAGAGCTTTGACACTTCTGCTCGGAGCAAACTATACAAACGCTGAAAACAAAAAATAAAAAATAAAATGAGAAGTTATAGGGTATTTCCCCCCCCCCAAAAAAATGAGTTGATTATGACATTATATAAAGCCCTGCTACCCAAACATTTTAATTATTACACCTCTGGCTCACAGTTGAAAATAAATCTCCCCCCTCCACCTCTCTCCCCTCCCACAATTCTGCATTTTAGTGCAATCAGATCACTGGGGTCCTTGTTTTTTCTCCATCTGTCACATTTTTGGTTATTTTATTTAAACATGGAGTCAGGAAATTCACATTGAAATAAAACATCTTGCTTCCTATGACTGAAAGCCAGGAAGAACTTGTCTTCGGAAAGCTGTTTACAAAACACAGGGCAGTGTTTTGTGTAATGTCTTTGCTGCCTGAGTTCACCAAGTGATGAGTAACTGACTAGGACAGCCACTAGGCTTGTGCATACACAGAAACTAAAGGCTCGGGTATCTTAATGCACAACGTATCCAGGATAAAACTAGTATCTATGGGAGCAGCTTGCATTTAACTGTGGCCCCGAGGTTAATAAGAAACCAAGGTTTAAAGTAGAGGAACGATGCCTTTGGATAAGGGGATGCAAGCTTGGCTTGCGTTTCAGGAGGCACAACTTCTCTGTCTTAGCATCCATGTGTGTCCGTCTCCATGCGTCACATGCTGAGCACAGAGCTGTGTACTCTCTGACACTGATTCTTGGAAAAACGCC
The DNA here is from genome assembly GCF_014108235.1 of Myotis myotis. Lineage (NCBI taxonomy): Eukaryota > Metazoa > Chordata > Mammalia > Chiroptera > Vespertilionidae > Myotis > Myotis myotis. Next base: position 7,924,074 of record NW_023416326.1, on the reverse strand, counting down.
CAAACTGCAGATTATTCCCCAAATAGCTCTCCTGTTGTCTCATTGTCTTCTTAAGGACACCATCAAAATGGAGAATTTTCTGGAGAAGGTTAACCAAGCAACATTTCATGCAAGAGGAGAATTGTGATAAAGACTGTGTTCAGAGGGACGCATCCTAAACTCAGCCATTGCTGCCCCTATTAACTCTGCCATGAGGATGCCCTGGGGAGGGCCAACACGTCACAGCTCTCCGGGAGAACCCCTGCCTTTCTCCCTTTCACCCCATCTCAAAGCTTTCCAGGACTCCCCTTTATCCTTGGCTAACCTTATTCAATTAGCCAGCAACTCGTATGCATTATTTTAAATATATTGTTATTGATTTCAGAGAGGAAGGGAGAGGGAGAGATAGAAACATCAATGATGAGAGAGAATCATGGATTGGCTGCCTCCTGCAGGCCCCACACTGGGGATCGAGCCCACAACCTGGGCATGTGCCCTGACTGAACATAGAACCATGACCTTCTGGTTCATAGGTCAACGCTCAACCACTGAGCCACGCTGGCTGTGTGAATTGGGCTTTTTAATATTTAATATGCCTTATCCTGTTGCTTTAAAAATCTATCTATGGCCCTGACTGATTTGGCTCAGTGGATAGAGCGTCGGCCTGCGGACTGAAAGGTCCAAGGTTCGATTCCAATCAAGGGCATGTACCTTGGTTGCAGGCACATCCCCAGTAGGGGGTGTGCAGGAGGCGACTGATCAACGTTTCTCTCTCATCGATGTTTCTGACTCTGTCCCTCTCCCTTCCTCTCTGTAAAAAATCAATAAAATATATTTAAAAATCTAACTATGGCTCAGCTCACACAATTGTTCACAACACATAATCCTTGAGAACCATTGAACTGGCCTAGGAAATCTCCAAGGACAGAGATGGTACCATCCCCTTCCTCCCCACAAGAACATGTATTGTGCATTTGCTTGATTTGATATGGTTTAGGTTTAGCTCTGAAGTCATGCATCGGTAAAGAGAGATACAAGACAAATCCCCCATATTTAAAAGGGATTCCCAGCCCCAGCTTTGAAGCCTTTTGTTTAAGCTGCATTCATTACCATGCAATAGGTCCACTCCAGGAGAGTTATGCCATGAGGTCATGTTGATTTAATCTCTCTTACGTTTCCTAATATGTCCCATTCTTTCTTCAACTTCTCATTACGGCCTAAACTTGGGGGTTCCACATTGCCCAAGCCCTTCTACTGGCTTCTTTGCCATTGGCCTGTCCCCAACTCTACTTATTCTCTAAACCCCAGCTAACATTAACGTTCCCCATCACAAATACCACATGCTTTAGTTCTTTTGATGAATAGAATTAAGTTCAACATCCATGGCATTTGGAAGGTCTTTGCAATGGTTCTTCTTAGCATACACACACACACACACACTGAGTCCTCAGTCCCCAGTGAATGGAAGCTAAGCTCCTGCCCCATTCACCTATTCACCTTCTGCAATATATCACGTGGCCTTTTTTGCCCTTAAAATTGTTTTTTTTTTCTCTTTTTCAGGGTGTCCTTTCCGTCACTTTTCCACGTGGCATATAGTTGGTGTTAAATCAACATCTGATCAATAATAGATGCATGTATCCATGTTGAAAATTTAAGCTGTACAGTTTTGTGTCCATGGCATACAAGAGAGGTGGCATCTGGCATTCTAAAAATATGTGAATAAATGAATGAATCCATCATAAAGAAATGACATCTATGAATCCAGTCCATATAGACAGCTATTTATAGAACAACTGAGCTTCCACGGGCTGGACCAGGAAGAGGCCTTTGGTGGATAGGGGACATGTAGGTTTCTGGTTCATGTCCCAGCCATGACTCCGTTCAGAGCCCCTGGGAGTTTGCACCTGGGTAAACGACGCAGCCTTCAATCTTGGTGTGAATAGGCCTCTGGCTGGCAGACACGACTCGGGGAAAGGGTGAGGAAGGTGAGAGCCTTGGTGCACAGTGGTTGGTTTTCTTGGGCACTTAACCAAAGGGGTACTCGGGGTCTTGGAGACACCTCAGAGGGAATTATCCATCAACCAGGCACATAAGTGAAGGGGACAAACTCACGAAAGAAAAACATCACTCCGAAGACTGAAGACGGGTAGCTTGCAGGAGGTGAGGGAAGCCAACCAAACACCCTTGCTTTCTGAGTCACTTTTTTTTTTCAGGTCCTGCTTCAATTTTTTGTTTGAAAAAATTGTGATTTAAAAGGTTCAAACAGACGAGGGAAGTCAATCCATGCATACTTCCAACATTAGTTAATATTTACTGAGAAATCATGGGTTACAACAAATTAAACTTCTTGGCTCTCTTGCTGAGTTTTTCTGGCCAGCCATGTTCGTGAGTGTTCCTACAGATAGTTTATAACTTTTTTTTTTTTTTTACCCCTTTAGAGTAACTAAAGTGCAAGGAGTCAGGAGAACTCTAGGTTCATGTGGTCCTTAAGCCAGGGTCTTAGGAAAATGGATTTGAGGTTGGGGAATGGACTGATGTGAACAGGCAAACACTAGACATGCCCACTACTAACTAATAACCGGGAAAAGTGAGTTAGATTTCTCCTTGTCCGAGGCAGAATTCCTTCATATAAACCTGGGCACCCTCAGAGAGAAATCGTTTCTAGTCCAAACTCATGTTTATTTTGGACTCCGCTTCCCTTTCAGCTCTCAGTGTGACCGTAGCAATGAGCTCACAATTGGAAGCCCATCCGTCTTCTGTTTCTACTGTTAAAGAATTACCTACCCACTGAAAAACCACATAGGCTTAACAATGGCCTTGTCCCAAATATAAGCCTTCTGGAATTGTACAAATTGTATTTCTGATGCTAGCAGAATTCAGTGCAACTGCTGCAATATTTCAGTAAGAGTGATCGGATCCTTAGTAACAGGGAGGCTCCTCCTGTTCAGTCTAGTTCTGTTGACTGCTGGGCGTTTGGTGGGTCTGACCCATTCATTACACAGCTCTGGGATCAGTGGTTCTCAACCTTCTGGCCCTTTAAACACAGTTCTTCATGTTGTGACCCAACCATAAAATTATTTTCGTTGCTACTTCATTACTGTCATGTTGCAACTGTTATGAATCGTCATGTAAATATCTGATATGCAGGATGGTCTTAGGCGACCCCTGTGAAAGGGTCGTTCGACCCCCAAAGGGGTCGCGACCCACAGGTTGAGAACCGCTGTCTGGGATGCTAGCAACGGCAGGCCATTTGGTTGTGATACGATGCATGTGTTTGGCAGCATCTCAGATTGAAGTCCTATGAATAAAAATGGTCCTTAAACGTTATTCTTAGCTTCCTAGGAACAGGCTCCTACTCGAGAAATGCATAGGGGCTCAGAATGCCTGCTCTTGCTGTACAAATCCTGACTTGGCATTTCTCCTTTGTGCATTTTAGTTGGTATTCAAAACTATCTAGTGACTTCAATGTTCAGAATCACCGAAGAGATAGCTAGTGTCTTTGTACTTCATTGATTTTGTCCTTGAGTGGGTTCCAAGTTATCCACATTGGATTAATATCCCCAATTTTCTGGACAGGATGGAGAGGATAGAAAGAAGCAATATTTATTTCTTTTTTTTTCCCAACAAAATTTTATTGGGTGCTAACCCAACGCTGAGCTGAATGATTTGCATTTATTGTCGAGTTGACTCCTAGCAACTCTCTGAAGCCCATTTTATAGATATGGAGACTGAAGCTCAGAGAGGTTAAGTCACTTGTAAATGGAGGAGTTAGGAAATGGAGGGCCTGAGGTTTCCCTTGGGGTCTGTCATTAAAAATAGCCAAAGCTTTCCCATGAAGCATGCTGCCTCATGAAAGTGTCTGGCATGGCAAACACAGCTAAAGGAGGGGTGTGGGGTCTGATTTAGGAACAACTAATCCCGCTAGCCACTAGGAGAATATATCGCTGTACAAAAACACCTATCTCCTCTTTGCCCAGTAGCTGAACTTCTCTCTCCCCCATATTTCCTCTTCCTGTCCTCCTCTTTCCCACCACCCAAGACGTGTCAGGAACTCCCACAGCAGGCCAATGAGGGAACCTCATTTTGAGAGCTTTCTTCAAGCATCCCCCTGCTTTGACCAGCTCCAAGACCTTTCAAAAGAGAGGATTAAACAGGGGAGTTTTCAGAAGAAGCAGACCTGGAGTTGCACAGAGGCAGCTAAGACATCTTCGAGGTCATTCTTTCTTTCTCCCCTGATGTGTTCTCTCCAGAGTGATAATAATCTTTTTTGAAATGCAGGTCTAAGACGGAAGGAATTTTTATCTGGAAGAGTAATATAAATGAGCTTGGCCTGCCAGTTTCCAATGAGGATTACTTTCCAGGCGGAATTCCTACAAATTCTTGAGACATGACCTCCAGTGAAAAAATAAAACCCCTTTAAAATCTTGTTGAGAAATTCCAGATAACTTTCACAAGAGATTTAATTTTAGAGCATTAACACAGTCTTGGTCGGGAAGATAAAACGACAATGCAGTGATTTGGTCAAAGTCATTACTTCACAATGAAGTCATTGCAGAATATTTTACTGTGCTTATCTGTTGCCTCCCCCCACACTCCCCCCCCCCGCCGCATTTTTTTTCCTTTTAAACTTGGTTCCTTTCTCCCCAAACTAATTTTATTACGCATTACTCAATGTACTCTGGATTCACCCTTATAAAAGAATAAAGTGTTTCAACAGATAGCCTGCTGGAGGCATCCAACTCAAGGGTCAACCCACCAGGATGAGCAAAGCTGTTATAGGTTATTACATTTTAGTAGATGTACTATGTGCATTATTGCATACATGTGGTTTTGGAAACCAAAGGTGAAAGTTTTTGTCCTTTTTTTTTTAGAGCATTATATGAAGTAACTAGAGGCCCAGTGTATGAAATTCGTGCACGGGTAGGGTCCCTAGCTGCTGCCAGCTGTTGGCCAGGGCCTTCCTTCCCATGGTTGGCCAGCCGGCCCTGCCCCCAATCAGAGGGGGAGGTTGGGGGAGGGGCTGGCCAGGGGGAGGGGCTGCAGGCGGTTGGCCAGCCGGCCCCACCCCCCTGGTCGAACTCCTGGTTGAATTCCCAGTCAAACTCCCAGTGGAGGGGACAATTTTCATATTAGCCTTTTATTATATAGGATGGATTCAAAGATAGTTTTGAAAGAGATTTAGGTGTGGGGAAGTGAGAGCATACCCAGGAGTAGTCACTGAAGGCTTAACAGGTGATAGGTGTGGAGGTTTGGGGGGAATCCCATGGGACAGATGGCGAAAGTGCGGATGAGAAAGGTGAAGTGATACGTCCAAGGACTCATGGCCTCATGAAGCAGGTGCAACTCAAGTCCAGGAATATCTGACTGTCAAGTTGGCTCTCTTCCCATTGTGTGTGCTGCTCTTTCCTCAGCTGGCCTGGATGGAGATAGGAAAACACGAGGCCGGGAGCCCCATGTGCAAAACACATCAGGGGGCAGCGGGCCCGCAGGCAAAGGCTCTCGCTACCTGGCATATTCCCTGAAATTTTCATTTACGTCCATTGATATTTTCATGGAAGTAATATTATGAAATGTTGCTATACAATCAAGATAGGCCAGCTGCAAGTAAAAGAATAGATAAAACTATATCGATATAGCATACAGATATACTATATATAATGGATATCTTTATCCTCTGGTATGTATATAAGTATAATCATAGAAGAAAATGGAAATGTCCTAGCCGGTTTGGCTCAGTGGATAGAGCATTGGCCTGCAGACTGAAGGGTCTAGGGGTTCGATTCCGGTCAAGGGCACATGCCTGAGTTGCAGGCTCAATCCCCATTAGGGGGGTGCAAGAGGCAGCCAATCAATGATTCGCTTTCATTATTGATGTTTCTCTCTCTCCCTCTCCCTTCCTCTCTGAAATCAATATAATTATATTTTTTTTAAAAAAGAAAATGTGCATTATTTTTATCTTTCAGTGCATTTAGTTGAAGGTGTATGATTATTCTGTACGTATAATGGCTATTTATTAACATAAAATTTCCATTTTCCTATGTAAACATTTAAAAAGTATTTTTACTTGCTACCCATGAACAGGTAAAAAAAGAGATTTATAAAATGAGAAATAAAAAAGGGCTTTTGTGAATCTATGAGATTTTTTTATTTTATTCCTAAATGCAATTTCTCTGAGAATAAGCCAGCGGTGGAAATCATCTTTTAGATATTAAATGTCTGTTTCCTCTTTCCAAGAATATTTATATTTTACTGGCTGTTTTTACAAGAAGTCAAAATGGGTTGTCTTTTAAAGAGTAATTCAACATTGCTGTTTATTAAGCAATGAAATCTCACAGCATGATTTACATTATACTAGTATAAATCTATTCAGTCATTAACCTCATTTAGTGAGCATCTTACCCCTTCAAGGCACCAGGGACACAAAAATAAAAAAAAAACACCCACATCCTTCCCCAACGCATTCAGAGACCTAAGAAAAGGGGTCCAAAGGCACCTAATCAGGGTACAGGGTAGTGAGGATTTTGTCTGATATACAAACATATGGGCGAGCACAACCAGCTCTCTAAATTCGCACGTGTCCAGAAATAAGAATGATCCTCAATGAAAATTATACTAGAATGAACAGGGTAGCTGAGATGATAGAGTGTGAGGAAAAATACAAGTTCATTTGTCTCCCCTTCAGACCACACTCCCTTCTTTTAAAAGGTGCTTCAGGAAATGTTTAGCCTTCCAAAATCTAAAGCTGTTTCATATACATTATGCCCCTTAACCCTGTAGTATTTCAAGGAAGTAGGAAGAGGTAGTTTTATAATTTCTAATTTATACACGAATGTCCATCATAACTTCAGATAACAGAACCCTGTCCAGTAAAATCCCATCATGTTTCACAGCAGTCCAAAAATCTCCTCTGCACCCTTCCCTCTAATTATGGAACAGCACTCTTTTCTATTAAGATATACAATTTAGCTCTTTTATTTGCCACTAGAGGCCCAGTGCACAAAATTCATGCACAGGTAGGGTCCCTAGCGGCTGCCGGCTGCTAGCCAGGGCCTCTCTTCATTTCATGCCACCCCCTGGTGGTCAGTGCACATCATAGCAAATGATCCAAATCCCAGTTGGTCGAACTCCGGAGGGGACACTTTGCATATTAGGCTTTTATACATATAGATTTTTGGTGTCTTATAAATGACTCTCTTTATTGTTTTACATTTGAAAAAAAAGTGCCTGGTCACTAACTCTCCCTTTAAATTTTAATTGTAAAATAATCTATATTTATTTTGGAGAAAAATCTACAAAATACAGATAAACAAAGCATAGAATGTGTGTGTGTGTGTGTGTGTGTGTGTGTGTGTGTGTGTATGAGTGTGTGTGTTGATATAGGGACTCTAATCAGAAGAAGGCACCACAGTAAGACAAAAGAGACGCAGGAATGGCAAACAGAAAGGCCAGCAGCATAAAGGCTGTGTGTGCCTCCTCACGTTGTCCCCTTGATGATCCAATAATGCTCTCATTCCTAAACTCAGGTGCACTGTGTTCCCAGTGCTTCCCACTTCATATGCGTTACTCTCTGCTCAGAGATGTTACAGTAACTGTTAACTCCTCACCCTATTTCTGTCTCTCCTTCAATCTATTCAGATTAAATGTTCTAAATCAACACTTTCAAAGAGTCACTTCCCTGAGTAAGAATTTTTAATATCTTCACTGGTCTTACTGTGTAGAACACCATCCAGGGCCCTTAGCCTATTCTAACACGTTAACTGCAGCCTACTTTTTACCATTCCCTTTCACACACCTCTGTTACCCACAGGCCACACGCTCCTCCCCATGGGTGGCCAGGTATAGGACAAACCTGGTCCCAGGAATCAAAGGGACCTGGGTTCAAATCCCGACTCCACGTCACTAACACTTGGGAATCTAGGCAAGTTCTCTACTTCTCAGAGTCTACGTTTCCTCGTCTGTAGAATAGAGGTAATAGCATTTGCCTTTCAAGACTGTGATGGAAGATAAAGGAGAATAGCATCTGAAAACACGTGATCTAGTGCCTGGCACACAGTAGGCTTTCAACAAGAGTTAGTTTGTCTTATCTTCTACAGATGAAAGCACGCTGTCTGTGTAGAGGAGCTGTGTCTTAATCCTGGCAGTGCCCACTGAAAACAGGGCCTTGGATTACAGTGGGTGCTAGATATCACCCATTCACTAAGGGTCACGGGTTCTGACACACACAGAGAGAGGTATTGAGAGATTGTGTTGAGCATTGATAACCTCATTGGCACGTGTGGGTAGCCCCTAACCCCCAGCTGGCTGCCTTGCTAGTGAAGGCATTCATTTGGATGTGTAAGACCTGGCATGTCATCATAAGCCATTTATACGACCTCCTCAGCCATGGCACCTATTCAGTGGGGGATGCGTAGGTTATTCAGATGGGAAATTAAGTAGTTTGAGTGGGAATCAGAAGAAGCATAAAACGCAGCCCAGACCTTTAGCAAATTAGCAGTTTAGACTGCGAAACAAACGCCCAAAAATATAAAGTCCTACATAATGTTCTAAATTGGGTAGTGAAAGTGTGAGTGAGGCAGGAGGGCAGGTACCAGACCCTGGATTGCCGGTACCAAGCCACCTGCACAGACCTCTAAGGGAATTACGGCCTGGTCTACACAAGGTCACCATACAATGAAGCAGTCAGAAGAACGACATGGAGAATTGCCTTTCATTTTTCCTATCGGGCAAGAGGCTTGGCTTGACACAGTGCCCCAGGTTTCAGGAATTCCAGTGTCGGTCGCTGTTCCTAAAGGAGAAACATTCTGAGAACTTGTGGGAATGCAAAGTTGTCCTTGAACATGAGGAAGTCAGCCAAGGAGTTCCCAGACATTACTCACTAGCTCGGCAGATCCCAAAACCTGCCACTGACTCGGGCCATGTCACCGCGGGGACTGCGGTTTGTTTCTCACATGCACGCTGGCTGAATAAATTGGGAATGGCAAGAGGCAAGATTTCTGATAGGCAGATGCGAGGTACACGCCTCATAAGGAGAGATTACAGAAGACCAATGTTAGAGGACCAGGAACGCCACGTGATGAGATCTGACTTGTATCAGGAGTCATCAATCAGACCATCCGGGGCTCTGGACACACACATGCTCTCTTCTGGAATAAGAATGCTCCCTGGCTGGGACAGGAACCATAGAAGGCATTGTTCATGGGCCTTTCGCCTGAGGCAGAGAGTTAGGCCGATGTTACATAAGAGATGTGCTCATGGCACAAAACCGCTGAAGATGCTGCTTTCCCCAAGCATCTCCAAGAAAAGAGGTTTGGACGCAAAACTGGGTGGTACCTCCAGGGGCAAAAATTGGGAGAGACTCAATGTCACCTGAAGAAACAGTCATGCGTGAACACACCGGGACCGTGTTGGATGCTGACACTATAGATCCCAGGTTGACCAGCAGTCTACTCTCCTGGAATGACCTTGATGAGGAGCACCAATGTTCTAGAACAGTGGTTCTCAACCTTCCCAATGCCGCGACCCTTTAATACAGTTCCTCATGTTGTGGTGACCCCCAACCATAAAATTAGTTTCGTTGCTACTTCATCACTGTCATGTTGCTACTGTTATGAATCGTCATGTAAATATCTGATATGCAGGATGTATTTTCATTGTTACAAATTGAACATCATTAAAGCCTAGTGATGAATCACAAAAACAATAAGTAATTATATATGTGTTTTCTGATGGTCTTAGGCGACCCCTGTGAAAGGGTCGTTCAACCCCCAAAGGGGTCGCAACCCACAGGTTGAGAACCACTGTTCTAGATGGAAACCAGGAGGCTGGCAAATTCCAAGATCAGCACAATGTCAGCAGTCCTGTCCCCACCCCCACACCAATCCTGATCTTGGGGATCATTTACACATGGGGATCGCCTTGCCTACCTTACGATGTCATAAGGTCCTTTCACTGTGGGCACCAGGGTACACAACACAGATTTTAAATGTGATAAAAGGCCTCAGTAAATTTAATCTGACTTATGGTTAAAGAGACGCATCACTATTATCCTGTCTGGCCATTAGACGTCAATGGTGAGAGACTGAGTAAACACATAAACCAGCAAACATTTCTTAGGCACCTGCTTCCTGCCTGACACTGTGCATTTTTCCTCACCTGTATTTCATCGAACCCCTAACTAAGAACAGAATTGACTAAATAAAGGTTTAATAGGCAATTTCCTGCTGAAAAACTCCTATTCTGAAATATCTTTGACTTCTATATATTAAAATACATGTCTTTTGTGAACCAGGAAAACCTCTTGGAAGGTTACGGTGGACTCATCCACGGTTCTGACTTTAGTGCAATGTAGTTAAATCCTTTTGCTTCCAAAAAAAAAAATGATTGCTATACAGTCGTGAGATGGCTGCCTCACTTCCAAGTTCAAGCAGAAGGGGAAGGGCTAAATGAAAAAGGCTACACAAAATAAAATGCCTTCTCTTTCAACCAGCATCCCCAGAAACCCTACCCAGGGACCCCTCAACAGCCATCAAGAAGTTGGCCTGAACTGTGTAACCGGGCCCTGCTGACCAGTGAGGGAGCCCAGGAAATGTCACCACGGAGGCTATTCATCAAGAAGAAGGAAAGAATAAATACTGAGTAGGCCAGCCCTGGCCGTGTTGCTCAGTGGTTAAAGCATTGGCCCGTGGAGGAGAGATACTGAGTAAGCCACCAATTCCCTTTGTCACACTCCCCATTTGTCAAACTGAAGCAATAACACCTACCCTATCATGACTTGGGCCATTTAAAGCAAATAGTGCATTTATATCATGCCAGGCTCTTGGTAACATGTGTTTTCCCTATTTCCTTGCATTTAAGCATTAGTCCAGAGAGTGAATTTTGATAGCATCTTATGGTTTTCAGAGAGCTGACATGAGCATTATTTCATTTGATGATATATTGTCAACCTTGGCCTAGGGCAGTGGTCGGCAAACTCATTAGTCAACAGAGCCAAATATCAACAGCACAACGATTGAAACTTCTTTCGAGAGCCAAATTTTTTAAACGTAAACTATATAGGTAGGTACATTGTTATTAACTTAATGAGGGCACTCCTAAGCCTTAGAGAGAGCCACACTCAAGGGGCCAAAGAGCCGCATGTGGCTCGCGAGCCGCAGTTTGCCGACCACGGGACCAGGGTATCCTTATTGATCCACTGAAGTAGAGATTTTGACTCTGTAAGCCTTGAACAAAGACTTAGACTCTTAATTTTTAACAAATCCTGTAGATAAAAGACTCACCAAAAGCTGTCTAAACAACAGTGTCTTAAGAGAAGCATCTGAGTTGTGTTTTTCTGTTTTGTTTGTGGGTTTGTTGTTGTTGTTGTTCTGCTTTGTTTTGAGGGGGATGGATCTTATGAACTTAACTAGTGGTACAAAAGCAAATCGCAGCCTAAATAAGAATATAGAAATTTTGAATATTATCAGGAATCTCAAATTTAAATTCAACTGAAAATGTTTTGTTTTGCTTAAGAAGTGTGACAATATTATTATAGAAATTAGTACCTTGCAAGAATAGTTAAGATGATGTGCAAAAGCAAAGAAAAACTATTTATGTTAACGTCACCAGGATTCATATAAATTTCGACAAGTCAAAATTTGTATGAAATTCAGGTCGTTTTTTCTAATTAGGCATTTTACAGTTGGCAAAAGGTACACTTTAGTCAATCCTCACCTAGCAAATCTGACTTTCTGTTTCGAAGAAAAAAAAATTCCTCTTAAAAAAACCTCATAAAGTAACTCCCAAGGCTTTTTTTGCACATCGAAAGCTGTTATGGAACCAAATTTTGATGAGGTAAGTGTAAGGAATTTAGTAACATATGGATTAAATTTCCCTTAAAATAGACATCATTTTCAAATTGAGGCAGAATAAAGTTCTTGGTAAAATATGAAAATATGTTTTGGTTTTCCTTGAACCCTAAACACAATTTGAAAAATAGTTCAAGATGTTCACCAAACCCTTAGCCCAGCTGCTTTCACCATCTCTAGTTCCAAGATCTGAACTGTTGGGAGTTCTGGTAATTACAAATATTACACAATTATTAGCAGATATTGGAAAAATGTCAGAGAGAAATACGGAAAGAGCACACATTTAGAAATAAACAAATTTAAAGTTATAGTTTCTGCCTTTAAAAGCTTAGGGATAGGCATTCTGACCTCTAATAGCTGATGAAATCATTTAAATTCCTTCTTCTATTTCAGAAGAAAATATTTAATAACAAATATGGATGGATAAATATTTTACGATAATGTATGATAATAATAAAATGGGGGAGGGAAGCTTTATTACAAGAGAGAATTAGGTGACGAGCTATATCCAAAATACCCTTAAGGACAGGGCTACCTCAAAAATGCCATAAGATTCTTCTTTATGGGCAAGTATTCTTGCACATTTTAAACATAACCAGTGGCTCAGTTGATGGAGCCTCATGCTAACAAAATTAAATTATGATCCAATTGACGGTTAAATTTTTCCAAGCATGCCCCCTTCTACAATGAGTCCTCCTCACATGTGCCAGAGCCATTTTTCTAAGATTCAAATAGTTCTTCTTACTTCATTGAAATCCTTCAGGGATTCTCCACTGCCTTCAGCAGCATGGCACCACGGTCCCTCCCGTGCACCTGTCATCACATCTGTCGCTCTCTCATGCTTGACTATAACCTGCTCCCCGCCCCCAACTCTATCGTCTATTCACATGAACGGTTTTCAGTCCTGTGATGTTTCCATGGTGGGATGTCCTGCTGAATACTTCACTTGGATTTTGTCTGTTGAAAGTAACACTGGGAAGTCACCTTGATGATCTGGAGAAGATTGAAGGATATTTAGGCACTGAATGTAATGCTTCAGTCCCAAGAGGGGTGTCTCTCTCTCTCTCTTTCTCTCTCTCAAGGATGTGCTGGCCATCAGGAAGTGGGCAGCTATTCTGATTGTCCAGGGAAGAGTAGGGGACAAAAGAACTTATTATTTTTAACCCTTTGCAGTCCAATGTTATTATTGGAATTCAAACAGTCTGGTCCAAATTAATTGACGGGATTGAATGTCGAACCGGTTTGCGGTGTCGACCTCAGCCTCGACGTTGGACCTGCTCCTAGAGCCTGGTCTGTCGAGTCAGCCTCAACGTTGGACCGAAAAGGGTTAAGATTGAACAAGAAAAGCTGCCTGACCCCTGGTGGTATGAGTCCTTAGAGAAGGGAAAGAGATCAGACATTCAAGGTCTGCAGGGGATGAATGCCCCATTCATTCCTGATAACTCACTCCTGCAGGAGGTACCACCTCCAAGAAGAACGCTCTATGATGCCCGAACACCAAAGACTAAGAGCTTTGTGCCTACACACCCATCATCCATCGATTCCGAGGGGGTGGATCCTCCAACCTCTCCCATCCACAGCAGCAGGTCAGTGGTCCATCATCATCACCTTTTGACAACTGTGCAGGTCCAACTGTCAACAGAGTCACCCAGTGGCAGCAAGAAGCAAAGCAATCACACACTGCCCCAGACCCTGGGCTCTTCACTCTTGGGTGTTAAAGTCAGACTGATGGCCCCTGTCGGGCTGTGTAAGCCTTTGGAGTTTCAGCAAACTCGGAAAAATGAGGAACTTCAAAGCAGAGATAGTGAGATAGTGAATGCTCGGCTACTCTGGTGTGTGTGGACTTGAGTAATTTTCTACCAAGTTAAAAAATAAATAAATAAAAGTGGGTTCCCTCCTTCCCTTTGTCCAATTCTGTAGAGCAATTAAAACCTGTCATAGTTCTCGGGTTTTCCATCACCTCGAGAGTTGTCTGCCCAAGTATCGCTGCACTAGGAAGTCCTACCTCAGCGACAAGAGGGTCCCCTCAGCACCCCATGCAGACATCAGAGCTGCTGTCCTAAACATTGCAACCAGAACCATGTTAAAATGCTCAACATGCTCTTTTTTGTCCCATCCCAACCTCTCCTCACTCAGCTGTGAGGTTGTCTGAAATGAGGACTACATGGAATTCACTGATGCATCCCCTCAGCCCAGCATATACTCAATAAACACTTGCTCATCATGGGAGAACCAAGGTCTCTGGTTAGAACAGAGAACTGTCGGTGCCAAATTCCAGGCTCAAGGACGATGACACACAATAGCCCCGGCTTTGCTTACTGACCCTTGACCTGAGCCAACAAAACAGACTGAAGTCTGACCAAGGCCATCAGGGAATTGTGTGTTTAGAGAAAGACAAAGCTCATGAAGGAAGTCCCAGGGCTGCTCATTCCCTCATGAAATCACCATGTCCTCACTCACCGAGAGGAAGTCCAGAACCCCCAATGCATCCCTGGGAAAGGGGCAGGGATGCATTCCCAGATGGCAGGCTTGAAGAATGACAGGTAGATTGGCCAATGAACGCTTCCCACTGCCAGCAAAGGGGGCCCTGGTTTCCTTTCCATGGGGACACAGCATGTGCTTTGGGCCAATGACCTCTCGAGAGGGTGAGTCCCATTCTGTCCTTTTTCAAATGGAAGACTTCACAGCAGGTATCTTTTGTTTTCCAGACAGGGTCCAACCAGGAAAATAGAATCCCTTTCTCGGCAGAGGTAATACATATGGGCAGGTGTTGGAGAACGAAAAAGCTCAAGGAGACCACAGAGGTAACACACACAGAGTCATGGCAGAAAGCAGGGCATAGAGAAAGACAGGAAGAGGTCAGTAGTTGGAACCTAGAAATTCAGAGGTCTCTGAGGAGCTGCACTCAGACCAGAGGAGGGCTTGCGTGGACCCTTGAGGACTCAGAGGCAAGCGCTCCCAAAGCTGGGATGCAGGCCCCTGAGGAGGGCAGCCACTCATTTGGGGCTAGAGGGAGGGTCCCCATGGAGCTGGGGCTCAGGCCTGTGAGATGGGGTTGCTACATTGGGACTATTGAGGGGACCCCGTGAGACTTCTGGAGTCTGCAACCCACCATTGCTGCCTGGGGGCCAATTCTGGGGATGCTGCAGGGACAGGAAGGAGCCAATTATTCCAAAATCTATTGTTTCTGATCTTTATGAGCATGGATGCGTCTTCAAATTTCAAGTCAAATGCATAAATACTACAGCAAAGGAAACATGGAAAATCCAAAGTTAGCTTCAGGTTTATATTGTGACGCTACCTTCTAAATCAGTGATGGCGAACCTATGACACGCGTGTCAGAGGTGACACGCGAACTCATTTTTTTGGTTGATTTTTCTTTGTTAAATGGCATTTAAATATATTAAAATAAGTACCAAAAATATAAGTCGTTGTTTTACTATGGTTGCAAAGATCAAAAAATTTCTATATGTGACACGGCACCAGCGTTAAGTTAGGGTTTTTCAAAATGCTGACACGCCGAGCTCAAAAGGTTCGCCATCACTGTTCTAAATGCTAGTTTGTCTAGGTAATGCTTTTTCCCTCGATGCTAGGTGTTAAAATGGGAACACTGTATGTGAAATCAACTCCTGGTGTGAAAAGCCAGGCTTGACGTTCAAGGACACAAGTGAAACCCAGACCTTGTTAATTCCTAGAAGCCAGCACAACCATTTAGCTAAACAACCTTGACCTAGCTTGACTGCTCCATGCATAAACAGAAGGCCGATTGTCCTTTCTTGAAATGCAGCGGCATTTGGGCGGGGGAGGGGGGAGTCAGGAAGTGTATTGTCTAAGCCAGTGGTTCTCAACCTTCCTAAGGCCGCGACCCTTTAATACAGTTCCTCCTGTTGGGGTGACCCCCAACCATAACATTATTTTCGTTGCTACTTCATCACTGTCATTTTGCTGCTGTTATGTAGCATGTACAGTGCGATTGAAACTTCATGGCCCATGCACAGAAGTCGGTATTTTGTGGAAGAGCCACACTCAAGGGGCCAAAGAGCCACCTGTGGCTCACGAGCTGCAGTTTGCCGACCACTGTCCTAGAGGAACTGGTCGGGTCACCAAACAGAACCTCCCATTGTTTTATTCTGCAAAAAAACAAAAAACACAATAAAACCCCGCCTTGCCTTAACCATTCCACCTCTACCCAGATATAACCAACAGAAGGCAGAGACCCAGGCCCTCTCTGTCATCCCTTCCCCCTCCCCACTCCTGCTCTCTGCGTTTCAGAAAGGCGGCAGCTACAGTTTAACAGCGTTTATAAAACCATGAAGCCATCTCCTGGAGTGAGGCGGCATGTTTTACATGACAGAGCCGGGAGTAAGGACGGAGGGGAGTAGATTCTGCACCCTTGCTCCAGAAACTGGCTTCTTGTTGTTGTTGTTGATTCTCACCCAAGGATCTTTTTTCCACTGATTTTCAGAGAGAGTGGAAGGTGGGGAGAGATGGGGGGAGAGGAGAAAGAGAAACATTGATGTGAGAGACACATTGATTGGTTGCCTCCTGCATGCGCCCCATCAAACATGCAAGCCAGGCACATGCCCTTTACCAGGAATTGAACCTGAGACCCTTTGACCCTTTGACCC
Organism: Myotis myotis; assembly: GCF_014108235.1. Taxonomy (NCBI): domain Eukaryota; kingdom Metazoa; phylum Chordata; class Mammalia; order Chiroptera; family Vespertilionidae; genus Myotis; species Myotis myotis. Next base: position 7,907,624 of record NW_023416326.1, on the reverse strand, counting down.
TTCGGTGTGCAGGATGACGCTAACCACTGAGCAACCCAGCAGGCCAAAAACTTGTTTCTGGACATCAGGTTGATATAGGTGGTGACTGAAATAGAGGATGGGGCCAAAAAGTGTGCGGGGGGTGGGGGGTATGGGGGTATGGGGCTGGGGGTGGGAGCAAAAGAGTTGCAAAGCAGAAAGGTCAGCAAATAGGATTTTTGCTCTCATGGCGAAATGACGCTTTACCGAGTTACCTAGAGGCACATACAGGCAGTAAACTCCCTAAACACGAGAGAATTCGTTGCAGCCACAGTACTCAAGACAAAGCTCGCTGGCTTTCTTCAAATGAGGTGTTTTCCGGCTGGCCTGCTCTTCGTTGCGTTTGCGCACCCGGGAGATCTGTTCCCAGATACACCAAGCTTATTGAGCACCAACAGAGTCAGGCTATCTCCGCGGAGAAATGCAACATGTTCGTGTTTTTGATAAAACATATGGGCCAAATTAGAAAGTAAATAAATGAATGGCGCTCCAGGATCCACGATAACACTTGCCGATCGGCGGGTCAGGCCAGATTGCATCTGACATCGCTCTGCAGCGTGTAAATGGTTATGTCATAGCATTTGTCTTTAATTACTCATCTCTTTCCAAAGGCTGGACTCACGATGTGCGCCTCGGTTAACCACAAACGCTTGTACGACACGAGCTGTCACATAGACCCGCTCGCCCCGGTCCCCACCCCGCCGTTTCTCCTCTTTGCAACAACCCGGCTAAGTCAGAGCCCCTGAAACGCAAGACCTGAGACAGGGCCCGCAACGCCCCTTCTCCTGGATATTCTGAAGATCGTCATGCTGAGAAAAACAGCACCCTATTCTTGACTCTTGAAGACCATCAGGACATTGCAATATTATATCATCCTGGCCTTTGCACTTCTGTGGCACGCTTCCTCTGAGGATATCTGCATACACGCGTTCGAGAACATATGAAAAGAATAAAAACAATGGGTTGTAGCTTGGAAAAGCGTACGAGTCAATTAAGCGACCACATACACAGTTCCTCCTTCATCGCTTCGCGTCTCACCTCACCTCTCCTGTGAGAAACAGAATAAATTGTAATTTAATTCTGAATGAATTCAATCAGCCAGCTCCTCCGCGCACGGTTAATCCACCACGGCTTAGCAGAGGTGTTGGCTCCCAGTGGCCATCGCTTTGGTTTAATCCGGTGTGAAGTTGGGGGTTAAAGAATTCGGGGGAACTGTGGGAAGTGATGCAATCCTAGAGCTATGTCCATCAGGATTGGGGGATTTGTAGGTACAGTAAGAAGCACCTCAATAGTGGAATTTGGAGATTTTAAAGGCTTCTGGACCCCAATCTGAATCCTACAGATCTGAAACCCCTACTATGTAAGTTTAGTTTTATTTTCTCTTTTTGTGTGTGTGGGGGGGAGGGTATTCTTAAAATGAAAAGGCCCTTGTTAAAGACAGAAATAGGCAGTAAATTTTTCTTTGGGCTAAAGTGAAAATTCCCTAGTTCAATGCCAATGCTAGCAGGGACTGGTGACTTTGTCAATTATGTCACCAATTCTGAGCTTCAGTAGCACTGTTCTCTCTGTATACCTGCTATCTTTACCCCATTGGCTACCTGCTGGGAGAATTGTCATTTTCTCCTCATAAACACTTCTGGTTTCTTTTTACTCTACCCAAATGAGTCACCACTTAGACCATAATCCACATCACAAAAATTCCTTTTTAGATTTGATAAGGAAGGAAATTATGATGTAATATTCCTGCGCTTATAAATGGAGCCAGCCTTAACTTGGGGCACCAGCCCCATGGGAATAAGCCCCTGGAAAAAACCTCCATCAAAATTGCACCACACACGGGCCCCTGGTGTGAATGTCATCATTTGTCAGCAATAAAAGTATTCTCTGCTGTTTCCCTCTTTGCACCATCCCAGATGGAACTGACCGGAACTGCAAAACACTTTCTAGGTTATATGGTTTTCACTCATCAATAAGCATCTTGTCCAAGCCTAACTTACAATAGATTTTTTTTCTTACTACTAATGAATTCATTGTATTTCTTTCTACCACGTGCATCTTCACAAGTTACCTTGAAATCCTTTTTGGAACAAGGCAGATGTATTTGGTAAACTTATTAATGTGAACAGGTTTTTATCCCCCTTTCTTTTTTTTTCCTTTTCCCTTTCTAGGGTTCAACATACTTAATCAGCCTTGACCTCTTTATTGGACCATCACCATCCTGTATAATAAAGCGCTAATATGCTAATTAGACCAAACAGCCAGACAACCTTCTGGATGTCGTTCTGGATGACCTTCTGGATGAAGCCAGGGCTGCGAGGGACAAGCCCCTTGCACAAATTTCATGCACCAGGCCTCTAGTAACCTATAACTGGAATAAATAAATCTGGGTACAGGTCCCAATTCCATACTTAACTGCTGCAACCCTGTGACCCAGAAAGTTCCTTAACGATACTTACTTAAATGAGGACAGTGTGACAAACATAAAATCCTGCATAGGAAAGCTCCTAGCATAATACCCATTCCAAACCGTATCCTTAATAAATATTCCTTGTTTCATGAATTATAAAATGTAATTGTCACCATCATGACCTAATTTATTTTCTTTTTTAAAAAATGTTTTGATTTTTTTTAGTAGACTGTGAGAGAGAGAGAGAGAGAGCGACAGAGAGAAACACAGATTGGTTGCCTCCTGCAAGCACCCTAACTGGGGTAGAATCCACAACCCAGGCATGTGCCCTTGCTGGGAATCGAACCGGCGACCTTTTGGTGTATGGGACAACACTCGGCCAATTCAAACACACCAGCCAGGGCATGACCTGATCTTTGTCAAGTATGTAGCAATAACAATGCATGTATGACAAGTGGGATTTCTGAGAAAGTTCTTTCTGGCTTCCACATGTTCCCAGGGTCCTAAGTCTGATGTCCCTCATTAAATAGGTTTGTAAAAAATGCTAGATGGGGGACAAATGATTTCATTAAAGTCCTTTTCTTCTTGAGCAGATGAAGCATTCTAAACAGGCATCTCTAGTTCGCCTTTTTATTATGCATTCCCCCCAGGACATGGCTGGGTTTGGAAGCTAGCATGTCGCCCATTTTTCCCCCACCAACTCTGATGATGCTTCGTGGGAGTGTGAGGAAGCAATGGGTGTCATAGGGAAATCCAGTGTCCAATTTTCTCCCTCAGTCAGTTATAATAGCACATAATAAGAACTTGAACTTCAAAGGTTTTGACTACCACAGGAAACTACAGAGCCTGTGGCGTTCAAGTGGGTCAACTATCTCCCCCCAAAACATTCTGGTAATCTCCCCTTCATCCTCACGGCCACTGATTTATTGCAGTGCCTTCTGACCTTTCTTCTCTCTCCATAAAAAGCATTAAGTTGCCATTTCTCTGGCAGACACCAGCAGATAAATGTGAGCATGGACTGTAGGCCCCCGCTTGGGAACGGACTTAGATTTCTCAGGCACAAAGTGCCACAAAAGCATGTGGGGTTTGATCTCCTTCGGTTGTGGAAGGAGAGATAATAAAAGGCCCAAATCCTAAGAGAAAAATTAAACTTTCCATAGACAGAGCATAGCTGCATTTTAAGTAACCACTTTAAAGACATGACTGCTGTTTTGGCAAAAGCTAGGAAGCCACACAAAATTAATTTCATGTTTCATTGACATTGCTTTCAGGAATTTCATGTTGACATAACCTATAGAGTCAGGGTAAGATACTGCAGACAGTATACTTAATGCTGCTGCACCAACACAAAATATTTTAAATCGGAACAGAGACACAGCTTCGTAAAATAATCATGTCCGGTGTAAAAATAAAAGAGAACGAAACTGTAATTTTCACATCAACTATCTAAATGCTACTTGCTTCTAATGCAAATGTTTAAATCAAATAGTGGCCTGTTTCACTGAATTGAATACGAGATCCATTTCAACCTGTTTCTGATTTTGTCTTCCATGTCGATACGGATGCTTTTGTGTGATTAATGTTAAAAATATCAACTAATGTGTGATTAGGTTGGATGACAAGCTAACAAGAGGCGTCTAGAGGCACACACTTCTACATCCAGAGTTTCCCCCAAACAATGTACACACCCATTTCTGTAGACCTTTTCAAATTTTGAAAATGAGCTGTATGTTAATAACCACTAACTTTATAATCAATTATGCAAAGTGTATACATTTCGGGGGACACCCTATACACTCGACAAAATAGTTGCTTTTCTGTAAAATAAAGATTCCACTGACTCACCAGTTGAGGGGAAGGGACGTTGTTGGCTTTGGCCACTGAGATACCTGTGTGTCCCATAACAGTTATACGTCCCCTTTCTTTGCATCAGCATCTGCCATCATGGATCCATGTTCCATGACCATTGCATGACCCAGGGGCAACAAGCATTGCTTTTCTGGATTTTCTGAGTTTATGTTTCTACCTCTTGGTTTCCAAATCTGCTCCAAGAGACCTATCAGTAACAGGCAGGAGTTGGGCCAACATCACTGCCATGGTAAAGGCCTCGCAGCACCTGTCCATCAACCAAAGGTATGCATCACCACATCTGTCAAGAGTTATTCCCATCCTCTTGGCTTATAATTTGCATCCTTTCAAGTCTACCATAGAGTTGGGCACTCATTTGGTTGGGCAGAATTTGAAGGCCACGTGGTGATACAGGAATCCCAGTGTTGGCGAGGCGGTTGGATTTCTTGGATTTTATGATTTCCAAATTTCACAGTAACAACTGTTACTTGAAGACATGGGGAAAGTTTCCTGTTGTGATTTGCTCTGGCCATATGTGTTTGCCAATTATTGTGAGAATAATGCGTTATACAGACACCCCAAATTCAGTGTCTTTAACCAACAATGGTTACTCTTGCTCACACATGTGCTGTGTGTTCCATGTCGATACGGATGCTTTTGTGTGATTAATGTTAAAAACATCAACTAATGTGTGATTAGGTTGGATGTCAAGCTAACAAGAGGCATCTAGAGACACACACTAGATGCCTGGGGGTCAGCGGACCTAAGCTGGCCTCCACCACACGCACCCCCATTTTCAGGGTGAATCTGGGTCTACTCCACTTGTTTCTCATCACCTGATGGGTGGACTAGCCAGAACATGGTTATCCCACGGCAAAGGCTAGTAGAAACACACATGCCTCGTAAGGCCTGTCCTCAGAATAGGCAACTGGACTTCTCCCTACATCCCATTGGCCAAATCCAGTCAACTGGCTGAACCCAAAGTTAAAGACTGAGAAAATATATTCCGCTTCTAATGAGAACTACGAAGTCATATGGCAAAGGGCTGGACGCAGTGAGGGGTTAAGTATCAGGGCCAACAATTCTATCTACCCAGCTAACATCAAGAAAGCCATACTAGCCAGCCTGGGAAGCCATAATTCAAGGAATTAAAGGTTACACATTTGAGGGGGACATTTCCCTTAGCAATGAAGAAGGCTGTGCCCCATCTTCAACTTGAATTTTACCTTGGAATTGTCATGCTAGAATCTCACAGTGTCTGAGGACTTAGTACGTGGTTCCAAAGTGGGATGCCAACTCTTTGTTGGTCAGTGCCAGGTGACACAGAAGGTTGATGGTTACTGTCAATGGTGTGTCTAGCCATAGGTTGACCAATACAGAAAAAGAACATTTTGTAAAGATTTATAAGTTTCTTTAGCAAGAAGACTCTGATGCTATGCAAGTTCATAAAATGGTGCCAAGTAAAGCCGGTAGCTTCTTCTCCCTCTTTCTTGGAGCCCAGCTACCTACCATCCAAGTAACCCTGTGGCTGGAGACAACACATGGAAGGCCAACGGGGGCAGGGGGAGGTTGTGGGATGAGGCAGAGTCTCCATAGAGGATGGCGAGAAACCAGCCAACAGCAAAAGCCTGGACGCAGGCTTATCACCCTTCTAGAATCATCTCATCTAGCTCCCAGTGTTCAAACCATCCTCGCTGAGTTGCCATGGATGTGAGTGAAAGGAATACCTTGAATATTTCATCCCCAGCAGACATCACACAAAGCAGAGATGAGCCACTCCTGTCTACCTCATCTGAATTCCTGATCCACAGAATTTCGAGAAATAGTAAACCTGCTATTGTTTTAAGCCCCTAAGTTTGGGGTAGTTTGTTGGGCAACAACAGAGAATTGAAACAGTGACCTTTGTGAGATTTTCCCCAAAAGATGGAATTCTTACTTGGTCCGTATCAGTTTGCCACCTTGGACACTCTTTCTAGGGAACATGCATTTTTATCACAGAGAGTGTCAGTGACAGTGAAAGGATTCAAGTCTTATTATCGGGTGAGTTAGAAGAGGGAAGAGCTAGGTTATTCTTTTGTGATGGAGTGTTATTAAAGGTTTAGGCCTAAAACCTACAACTGGATTACCTAAAGCAGTGCTTCTCAACCTTCCTAATGCCGTGACCCTTTAATACAGTTCCTCATGTTGTGGTGACCCCCAATTTCATTGTTACAAATTGAACATAATTAAAGCATAGTGATCAATCACAAACACAATACGTAATTATATATGTGTTTTCCAATGGTCTTAGGCGACCCTTGTGAAAGGGTCATTCGACCCCCAAAGGGGTCGTGACCCACAGGTTGAGAACCGCTGTTCTAAAGGAAGGAATTAGATAAATGAATGTATTAGTTCATTAAGGAAAGGCATCTGGAACCCACATGAAGGTAAGAGATATTCTGGGAAGAGAGGGTGGTCATTAACAGCACCCTTAGCGACATTCATATTGAGTTATATACACTGCATCGCACATGCGGCCATAATATCACCTGGTGTGAGCCATGAGGACACACAGACATCGCTACTTATCCAAAGAGCTTTAGCCAGGAGGAGTTGGGGCCAGGCCCGCTGCTGCCACCACATCCCTGTGTGATATGGGGAAGGTGACTTGATTTCCCTGGGTCTCAGGTCCCTCAAGTATACAATGGGGACGACTATACCTGTCTTGCCTGTAGGATTATGATGAGAGGCAAGGAGGATAATAACTATCAGAAAGCTTTAGGAAAAAGTAAATGCAATGTCATTTTATTAGTCAGTATTAAGGACGGAATCCTTTTTCATAGATTTTCAGAAAACTAAAATCGCTTAGCATCCACCATGGACACCAGTAATAGCCAATTGTTTTTCATTCTGTTTGAGTCAGCAGCTGAATGGTGACTCTAGTTTGCCAAGTTTAAAAATAGATGCTGGTCTTCTACTCGACACTCAGAAAATTTCGGTTTGGCAATGGGTACCACTTCACATCTACCCATTTCTAGTTTAGGGACCTTCTTAAGACTGTTTAGAAAAACTCGGGGCAGAGAACAGTCCTACAAAACAACATTTGATGAGTTGGAGTAAATGAATTAGAAACATATGGATCAAATTTCCCTGCAAATACATCAGGGTTGAAAAATTAAGGAGAAAAAAAAAATGCGCTCCGCTTAATCCAAATATGTAAAGGCTAGCTTGGGAAACTTGACCAACCCAAAACCCCACTGCATTTTTGCACCATGTATTGGCAGAGTCTTGGGCTTCCTCGCCATTGACTTTTTGTTTTGTTAACCAATTTCTCCCTTTCCAGTGCAGGAATTTACAACTCTAGCATTTCTTTCTCTACAATTCTCAGAACATACACGAGAAAGCTAGCCCACCTAATCAGGAATATTATGTTCGTTGCAAATATAGCATGAAACTATTTATCCTACCACTCAAATTCATACAATTCAGTGAACACAATGCATAGCTTACCACAATCTGCACAGACTATCCTGTAACTAATAACCATAGTGCTGGGTATCAACAAAGTGATGGAAAATAGTGATAATGTTCAGTTCAGCTAAGTCTTTCTGTGACAGTATTAGTAGCTCCACCGTTCATTTGAAAGTCCCAGAAGTAGGTCGATTCAATATTCCAGTATCGAATCTCTTCCAGATTTAACCGAGACTCAAGCCATTGTAAATTACCTGGACTTCCCCTCTGTTCATATATATATATATATATATATATATTTTTTTTTTAGAGGCCCGGTGCACAAATTCGTGCACAGATGGCATCCTTCCGCCTGGCCAGCGATCAGAGCTGGCTGGGGGGAGGAACCATGGGAGGTTGGCTATGGGAGCGCACTGACCACCAGGGGGCAGCTCCTGTGTTTTTTTTTTTAACTATAGTCTGCCCTCCAACGGTCCGAGGGACAGTGAACTGGCCCCCTGTTTAAAAAGTTTGAGGACCCCTGACCTAAAGGAAGGGATTAAATGAATGTATTAGTTCATTAAGGAAAGGCATCTAGAACCCACATGAAGGTAAGAGATATTCTGGGAAGAGAGGGTGGTATCTAGGCAGCTCCTATGTTGAGCGCCTGCCCCTGGTGGTCAGTTCACGTCATAGCTACCGGCTGGCCAGCAGGTCATAACAGTCACTTAGGCTTTTATACACACACACACACACACACACACACACACACATATATGTTTTTATTGATTTTTAGGGGTAGAGGAAGGGAGTAGGATAGAGAGACAAACATAGATCGATTACCTCCCGCACACAACCTACTTGGGATCAAGCCCACAAACCAGTCATGTGCCCTGTCCAGGAATCAACCATGACCTCCCGGTTCATCTGTCAACACTCAACCACTGAGCCACACCAGCCGGGCTTTCCTCTGTTCTTATACAAGAATCAATAAAGAAGCTGGTGGAGTAGGTCAACACTGTGCTCGCATCCTGCCACAACCACATCAAAATTACAACTAAACCACAGAACAACCACCATTTGGAACTGCCTGAAGTCTAGCTGAACAAAAGATCTGCCACTAAGGATGTATAGAAGCAGCCACAACAAGACTGGTAGGAGGGGCAGATATGAGAAGAGACTGGTCCCACACCCCTGCATGGCAGTTTAAACTTGGGAGGGATATCTCAGCTGTGGAGGTCCCTCCTGAGGGGTGAGGGGCTCAGCCTCACACCAGGCCCCCCCAACCCAGGGTCCCAGGCCAGGAAGAGAAGCCCCCATACCTTCTGACTGAAAATTAATGGGGATAGTGACTGAGTGAGACCAGGGGCTGCTGGAGCCCCAGGGTTCCTCTTAAAGGGCCCCCACAGACTTACCAATTCTCACAGCAGCTCCAAAGGTGCTGGGAACATGCAGAGAGGAACTTAATTATACAGTGAGGTCTGGGGGGTGGAGGGGATGCAGCCTTCTCACAGACAGAAGTGCTGGCATAAGCCATTGTCCCTTTGCTGAGCCTCCCGCTGCAGGCACAGGTGTGAGCCACATCCCAGTCCCCATCCACCTAGTTAATGCCGTTGGCCTCGCCCTGGTGATTCCCTGAGACCACCCCACCCAACTTTGGGGCCCACCAGACTCACATACTTCACAGAAAGAATAAAGTCAATAATTGCAATACACATTCCCAGATTCCACTGCTTTAACAACATATTATATATGCTAGTTCTAGAATACACATCCTTGAGATATGCCCCCACTCAGAAATTCCTTCAACTTTGACCTTTTGCAAACTTTCTTCCTCCTTAGATGGCACTGGTGTGGGTGTCCCCTAAGCAACATGACTCTCTTTTCAAAGAGGGTTTAATTTTCTTTTCTTTTTTCCCCTCAAAGTAAGGTTTATTATTTTGGGTCAACTTGATGAATTGTCAGATTCAGTACTAGACAGCTGTGTGATGTATGTTTTATTCTGTTTTAATGTGCTGCATTTATTATACCTCTCTGTCCTGAACCAAGTGGCCTTTTTATTATTAAAAATCTAATGAAAACAAAGCCCACAAAGGACCATTGTTAAAGAATACACTTATCATTTCTTTTCCTTTTTTTCTTCTACTAGGTGAACTTACAAGAGCCTGTTTTTATAGGTCTGAGCATGAATGACAAGCCGTTCACTTTAGATTTATGGCAAATTTATAATAAAAATGAATCAAATTTATTTTAAAACAAAATCCGAATTAAGTGGATTCATAAGCCGCTGCAATAAAAAGTTGACTGAAATCTGAACCTTGACAATTTCTCTGTAAGAAACATTTTCCATCCTCCTAGTAGAATGTCTTGCTGAAGCAAAATTTTAAATTAAGGTCAGGCAGGGGGAAAATAACAGGGCTATTTTTAATGCTTTTTGTTTAAAAATGCCTTCTACTTACATCATATATGTTTCAATTTATTTCAGTGCATTTTTTTTCTTAAACCAGTCACCAATCACCACTGACCCCACAGCCTTCTCCTATTTATCAAATCTGGTGCTATTTATTAGGTCTCATTCTTCCCTTTGAGTCTAAATATCAAGAATGGATCATCTTAAACTTCATCTCAGTCCTGTTGATAGAGCGTCCTCATCTCCCTTCTCTCTGGCCTTTGCCTCAATATAACTCTACCCATTACTAAGCCATCCCCTCTTCCTTCCACAACGAAAACTGATCACTCTCGTTTCTAAAGCTAACTCCATCTCCACGGGTCATTCTGTTTCCATCCATACTTGGCCTTTCTCTGCTTCTCCTTTACCAGTGATTCCCTGAAAATTCTACAGCCTCTTAAATTCTCTCTTCCTGCAGAAAACTTCTCCTCTACTTGCTCAAGTCAGCCCTAGCCAGTTTGGCTCAGTGGATAGAGCATCGGCCTGTGGACAGAAAGGTCCCGCGTTCGATTCCGGTCAAGGGCATGTACCTGTGTTGTGGGCTCGATCCCCTGTAGGGGGCGAGCAGGAGGCAGCCGATCAATGATTCTCTCTCATCATTGATGTTTCTATCTCTCTCTCTCCCTCTCCCTTCCTCTCTGAAATTAATAAAAATATATTTTAAAAAACCATTTGTTCAAGTCAGTCTAGAGCAGTATTTCTTGAAATCTGCTACCCCCTCCAAATACGCACCCATCATTCTTCTTCTCCTAATTTTCAAACTTCTAACAGCACAGGCTCTGTCTTCTGCTGCACTTTGTACTCATGAGTGAACTCACCCAGCTGGTCTTCCCAACTAAACCACCTGCCGGAAGCTGTTCCCCCAAAGGGAACAGTGGACCCCTGGTTTTTTCTCAGTCTACATCCGGTGTTACCTCCTCATGGTCATGGGAACTGTCAATGGCCTCACCTTCTAAAACGGTTCCTCCTCTGACTTGCGGGGAGTGACCCTTCTCTGAACCTCTTCTCTTTCCACCTTCATCACTCTCCCCTCTACTAGCTGTGTGGCCTCTTCCACTCACTAACTGGTGTCTTCCCCCAGCGTTTATCCTTTTAAACTTCACCTCTATTTCCAATGTCCTTGATCAGAATCCTTGCTGTTCTGGCTTTAAGCAGGACCACTGCCCAGCCTTAACATCTTCTCAGCATCAGTCCCAGATTTCCAACACCTCAGTGTCCCATCCTAATCTTCACCTCTACGTCTACAACCGAATTCATCCTGTTTTTCTCCTCCACCAAGTCTCTTCCTGCCTTTGCCAGACCCAGTAACGTCAAGTTAGCTTCCAGAATAAAATCCCTGGGATCCTCCTGGACTCCTATGTTACTTGCCCTGAGGAATTGATGAACAAACCCAGTCGATCCTTCCTTTGACCGATTCTGAAAAATCCCTCCTTTATTTCCAAGCCCACTGCGTTCTTTGCAGTGCAACTTTTCCCCCTCGGTGTCTCTTATTACTGGACCTTCTCCCTGAGATGACCTGTCCTTAACATCTTCTATCCATGGAAATCCAACCCATATTTACCCTGAATGTAAGTTTATTTTTTAAAATATATTTTATTGATTTTTTACAGAGAGGAAGAGAGAGGGATAGAGAGTTAGAAACATGGATGAGAGAGAAACATTGATCAGTGGCCTCCGGCACACCCGCTATTGGGGATGTGCCCGCAACCAAGGTACATGCCCTTGACTGGAATCAAACCTGGGACCCTTGAGTCCGCAGGCTGACACTCCATCCACTGAGCCAAACCGGTTAGGGCTGAATGTAAGTTTAAATGAGAACCCCCACAGAGACTAGCTGGATGTCCTGTACTAGGTGAGCGCTCCTAGGTTAGGAGGGGGACCAGTGGGATGGAATGGAGAGCAGGCCCATTCATGTGCCTTCACCTGCCCTATTTCTGCATCCTTCCTTCCTCACAGCATGGTCACTCCTGCTCAGGACAAAAGAGAAGAGGGAATGGAGCACAGCATTGAAAGGACATGAACTTCAGAAACAAATGTTGGCCCCTTTATGACAACATTGTCCCTGTCTTTGTTCTCCCACATCACGTATTTATTCTCCGTCATCATCATGAAAGTTAGTCACCCTGGTCTATATTTGTCAGTTTCCCTGGACTCTGGGTCCAGGGAGCTAGGGTGCTGGGGGAGTGAGTAAAGTCTAAAACACAGGGCTGGACACACAACAAAAGAGGGTCTAGTGCCCAGTTGTTGTGGCTCAGTGGTTGAGAACTGAACTATGAACCAGGAGATCAGGGTTCGATTCCCAGTCAGGGCATGTGCCCGGGGGTGTGGGCTCAATCCACAGTAAGGGGCATTCAGGAAGCAGCCAATAATTCCCTTTTATCATTGATGTTTCTATCTCTCTCTCTCCATCTCCCTTCCGTTCTCTGAAATCAATAAAAACATTAAGAAAAAAATAGAGGGTCTAGGAAAGTTTGGTGCTGAGCAGCCATGTGGTCCACAAACATGTAAGCAAGAAGTGAATAAAAAATGGTACGGCTGACATCAGAGAAAGACCTCTTGTTGGACAGCCCCTAGGAGACCCAGGAGTGGGAGTGGGGCCCAGTGGGATGGAAGGGGAGGGGGAATCCTGTAAAGCAGGCAGCGGGGGGAACTCAGAGATTAATGTATATGTGACCTTATTGGTTCACCGAAGCTCACAGTCCCATAGCGGAAGGCCAGAAAGAGAAGCTGTAGATTGGAAACTAAATGACTAGAAACTGCAGCCCCAGGAAATCAAACTCAAAGTGTCTGGTGACAAGGGAAGCAGAGAACCAGGTGAGGCCAGTCAGAGAACGGAGTGGGCCTGGGGAGGGAAGCTGGGGACATATTTTAGCAAACACCAGGGGTTCTTCCTTAGTTTATACAGTTTGATAAGTTTCGTTTTTGTTGTTTTGTTGTTGTTAATCCTCACCCAAGGATATTTTCCCATTGATTTTTAGAGAGAGTAGAAGGGAGAGGGAAAGACAGGGTAGAAGAGAGAGGGAAAGAAACATCGATGTGAGAGAAACACATCAATTGGTTGCCTCCTGCATGAGACCAACCAGGGCCTGGGCCGGGGAGGAGCCTGCAACCGAGGTACGTGCCCTTGACCTGAATGAAACCTGGGACCCTTTGGTCCGCTGGCCGATGCTCTATCCACTGAACCAAACCGGCTGGGGCCAGTTTGATAAGTTTCGTTGATTTTAGCTAACATGTTCTGAAACTACAGAAAACGCCTAGGTGATACTTTAATTTTTGCTCCTTGTTAATCATTTTCCCTCTCTTCTGTCTTCCTTTATATCTTTCATTCACGCTTAAATTGACATCATCGTTTTCATTCTTATTCACCATGATTTCCCACAAATCTCTCTCAGTATCTGACTTTGCTCCTACTTCTTCCCTTTTCTCCTCCCTGTGTCTGGCAAGCTTGGATGCCCAGACTTTTCAATTCACTCCCTTTTTGGCCTTTGCTGAACACAAAACAAAATCCGATAGAGGGACGGTTCAAGTCAGCATCCTTGCTCCTCCGCTCATGGTCCCTGGCATCTGTGAAGGGTGAGAGTAGATCCTCGTGCTTCCACCATCCCCAGGGCCTGGCCCCGAGACCAGGCCATGGACCCCACCTTTGCTCCTCGGGGGAGCTGACCAAAACCCCCACCCCCAGGAATCTGCCAGCTTTTGTTTTCCCCTCTTACTGACAATGAAAAAGGAGGTCTGGCTGCCAAGAGATGTTGCGATCCACAAACTATGTGCACAGCATCATTGATTTTTTTTTTTTTTCTAAAGAGGAGGTGTGGCTAAGAATGATTCAAAGAACCCATTACTCTGTCCTCTCAGATGTCCTGCCACCCCCACGGAGACATTAATGGATTAAACGTTCCCCTCACAGCCTAGCTCCCTGGAGGAGGCAGGTTAATTAGGTGCATGCCGTATTTTTTCCCTTCCTTTTTTATTTTCCAAACAAAAGGGCCCAACTTCCCCTTGATGCTTAGCAAAAAAAAAAAAAAAAAAAAAAAAAAAAAGCCTCCCAGAGCAGCCAAAAGCAAATCCTAAAATATGTCCTTTGGCAGAGAAGTACTCTTATCCCAAAGGAAAAAAAAAATAAGAAATCTGGATTATTGCTCATCTGAGGTCCCTGTGGGTCTCCCAAGAGACTTTGTAGCAAATATGTGCTTCCTGTGATCTGGCGTGACCACCGTTAAACTGGCCCCGTCAGCGAAGAGGGGAAGGTCAAAGGTCCAATTTCACCCGGGAGGCCCATCCAGAAAACCAACTTGGCGCTGCCCACGTTGTGCTGTGTGTTGCCCAGCTGTTGCCTTTAAGTACAAGCCGGGCACATCCCACCTCCACGGTGCCAGCCACTCCCTGGAGGCCATGGGCCTGGGGTGGGGGTGGTGAGGAGGGGGAGGGGGGAGGTAATTTCCCGCAGGGGAGGAATGGGGGCAGGATGGGTTTGGAAGCAGCTGCCACAGGGATTGAAGCCAGAAGATTGGCCCCCAGTCGGGGACAGAGCAGCAAGCCAAGGGGTGGCTGGGGGTCAGTTCGTGTGGGTCTGTAAATCCCCTTCGTGGGTTGTGAGTGTTGAAAGGAGCCTCTGGGGGCCACTTAGCATCTTCCTTTGCTTCCCCGGGGTCACTTCAACGCATGGTTTTCTTCCAGGTCTGAAAGGTTTTCCAGAAAGAACATGCCTCTCGCCGCCTTTTTTAATTATTTTTTTTAATTATTATTTTTAAATTTATTTTTATTGATTTCAGAGAGGAAGGGAGAGGGAGAGAGATAGAAACATCAATGATGAGAGAGAATCATTGATCGGCTGCCTTCTGCACACCCCCTACTGGGGTTCGAGCCCACAACCCAGGCATGTGCCCTTGACCAGAATCAAAGCCGGGACCCTTCAGTTCACAGGCCGATGCTCTATCCACTGAGCCAAACCAGCTAGGGCGCCACCTTCTTTTTTAAAAATCCCCTTCCTACTCTATCTCATGCTTCTGGAGTACTGAGAAAAACCTACTAATTAGGTCAAGAGGCCAAAAATTTCAGGGAAGGAAACCATTTGCTTCGGTCACTGCACAGTTCATGACATTGTGAGAAGCATCCAGCCAGCTATCCTACCGATGTTCACAAGAGCCAGAGGGTGTACATGAAGGTGCACAACCTATCACTACTCTTGGGAAAAGAGCCTGTAGTCACCTATGTAGCCAGCAAATAGTCACTGAGGTCCTGCTATGCCAGGCCCTTCCTAGGCACTGTCTCTAACGGCTGGGAATAAAAAAAAAAACAACAAAAAACCCTCACTCTGTGGAATTCTCATACCCCGGCAATGACACAAAAACAGCATCTCTAAACACAAGATCAACTTCTGCTAGTACCTTCTCAGCTACTATTGAATGCTACTGTGTGAGTTATTTCATTTAACTTCACAATAATTTGTTAGGTAATATTTTATGTATGCGAAAACTGGTGTGTAAAGAGGTAAGTGGACTTGTCTAAGGCTGTACCAAGCTTCAAAGAGGCCTGCCTGACTCATTACCACTACGCTGAATACACACACACACACACACACACACAAATTAATCTCGAGAGCACCCCAGTAGTGACCCTAGTTCTCCTGAAAGTGTTTCCAAAAAAATTGTTCTTAGAATGGTTGTAGTTTTCTAGTTCATTCAGTTCAGCGCTTACTGAAAACCTGCTATGTGTCCGGAGCTAAGCTAGGAGGAGGTAACACAGTAAGATGCGGTCCCTGGCTTCACGAAACCTTTAATACTGGGAGGAGACAGACACATGGGCAATGGTGATGGTGTAAATGCTACAAAGGAAGCATGAACAGAACGTTAATGAAGCACAAAATAGGATCAGCTAAGCTCCTTCTGTGATTGTCAGGGTTAGGTCCTGAAAGATGACAACATCAGTGAAGGGGAGAGAGGGGGAGAGAGAGAGAGAGAGAGAGAGAGAGAGAGAGAGAGAGAGAGAGAGAGAGAATGAATGAATATGTAGGAGGGGGCAGCATGACAAGTACCTGAGGAACATCAAGTGGCATCTTTGAAACCTTCCATATATGACCTGGGAAAAGCCCTCCACACACAATCTCTCTTTTTTTAAAAAATATATATTTTATTGATTTTTCACAGAGAGGAAGGGAGAGGGATAGAGAGCGAGAAACATCGATGAGAGAGAAACATCGATCAGCTGCCTCCTGCACACACCCTACTGGGGATGTGCCCGCAACCAAGGTACATGCCCTTGGCCGGAATCGAACCTGGGACCTTTCAGTCTGCAGGCCGACGCTCCATCCACGGAGCCACACCGGTTAGGGCCACACACAATCTTATTCTTCTCATTGTTTTTCTTCAAACCTTTCACTGTGAAGGTTTGTTTTGCTTTAATCTCTAAACACGTGGGGGTACCATGCTCTTAGAAACACCTGTACCTCCATTTCATTTACACCACAAGTAGGTCATCTTGGGGGAAAAGATACAATAAGTCATGACATTAGCCCAGGATGCCTTCAGTGCCATGACCAAGACTACAGTAAGAGTGGGGTTCTATTCCACATTAAAAACAGAAGGTTTTCCAATAGCAGAGTTGTTACATGCAAGCTGATGACCCTGCAGACTAATATGTGTGGACAGCGACAGCTTCTACCTGCTGCTGTAGAGGAATTAAGAGAGGACTCTCTTTTTAAAGCAACTTTTAGTAGCATCCACTGCTGATGTTTTCCCTTCAAAGTGATGAAGCCACAGGCCGAGAGCCACATGCAAACGCTGCCACACTGGGTATGTTTTCAATCAGTCCTACAAGGTTGTTATTTTTTTTCTCAATGTCAAAACTCAACCCACACACGGTCTCACGAGGCCCGGAGATGCTGAAGCCACGATGCTGGGTTGTAGGGCCTAATATCCGTGTAATGATGGGATTGGCTGCAGGGCACATTTGGAATCAATCTTTGGGCTTTGGGATCAAGAGCGAGGCCAGGAAATAATAAAACCGTGTGAAGCTGCAGTGCCTCCTCCCTTCGCTCCCAGCATTCTGCACTTTGGGTAGAGAATGTCAACATTCCACTGGACTCAAGGAAATGTTGGGAGTTGCCAAAAGATAGTGGAGCGGAGAGTTGAGTAGAGGGAGTAAGCACCTTGAAGTCGGACCAGAGCCAAGAGAAGGGCGTTTGGCCACAGTGGGGCAGGGAAAGGCGGGCTGCGACCAAAAGGCAGATGTTGGAGGTCTCCAAACATCTCATCGAGCAAACAGACCAAAGGAAATGCTTTCCTAAGTAGCATGCACTTAACCCAGGGAACTCGATGACACATGATTTTTATTGAGCCAAGGAACTCTGTAGCTTTTGTCAAAGGGCTGGACACTGTGGTGAATATGAATAACATCTGTCGCGCAGCTAAGTGGGGTGAAAGGGATGAGCCTGACCCTTCTTCTGGAATTTGCTGTGGAAACTGACTCCTGGCAAGACTTCTTCAAGAGGGTGAAGAGCCCAGTGGGTCAGGGGCCGTTTCCCAAGGTCTTTATCTTGCTCAGCAATGTCACACAAAGCACAGGTAGGAACAAAAGCAATCGGAGCCCCCTTCAACCTCCACTGTGCCTACTGCTTAGGGCCCTCGAGGTATTCCCTGTGCACTGGTAATGCAAGTTCTGTAATACAACAGCCAGTGATCTGTTTTGTTATCCAGTAGTTACCAAAGGCCTCTGCTTCATACTCTCAGACACCATAGCTGACAGTGATTAGATTAGACAAGACATATGTAATAGACAGCCCACGCACATACACATTTTCTCTCAGGACCTTCCATTTGCAGCTCTCCAGCTGTCGAAAGAACTTGCCATCAGTAGCTCATGGTTGGGGTGAGGAGGCCCATTCTGACCCAGCAGTACAAATGATGTCGAAGAAAGGAAAGGGGGTATCAGAGAAGAGAGAGCAACGTAGTCATTGAGACAAGTCCATCTTCACAGATTATCACTAAGCCACTCTGGTGAGGATCAATCTAATTACTGGTCCAGTGTTGAACTAGAAGGATCAATAAGGCTACTGGTTTATGTCTGATAATAACCAATGACTTCACAGAGAATGCCCATGTTGGTTCCTTTGATGGTTCCAGCCTATCCGTTTCTTTGATGGTTCAAGTTCTTATAAAGAAATACAGACATATCAAAAAAAATTGTTGCTGAGTCTGGCGAAATAGCAAATCTATTTTGTCTTTTCTTCCCAAAGTCATTCTGGGGCTTTTAAAAACAAAAACAGAAGATGGTTTTGATAGACTAAGAACGCCTAGTAATAGCACAGACCATCAAGCTGATTAAGCAAGCAGTTCATTAGGGAACTGAATAAACAAACCTTAGAAGCATCGCCTATGAATGTGCCATTGGCAAACGGACATTATCTGGTACATGGAGTTAAGCCACATTATCTACATGTAATGAATCGATAGCTCAAGTAGATGGCAGAGTCACCTCTGAATTGCATTTGGGTGGACCTCTATAGATTTCAGGATTTGGAACTTCTAATTCTATGTGGGTAGAGCATTTAGAAACTTTATAACCATAATTTTGCTCAAATTTCTCCATTAATATAAAACTACCTTCTAAGGGTCACACCTGCCTCATGGTATAGAGCCGTGGTCAGCAAACCGTGGCTCGTGAGCCACATGCGGCTCTTTGGCCCCTTCATTGTGGCTCTTCCACAAAATACCATGTGCGGGCGCGCACATACAGTGCGACTGAAACTTCGTCGCCTATGCGCAGAAGTCGGTATTTTGTGGAAGAGCCACACTGGAAGGGCCAAAGAGCCACATGTGGCTCACGAGCTGTGGTTTGCCGAGCTGCAGTTTGCCGACCACTGGTATAGAGGAAGGATGACTCAGGAAAGAACTCGGAATCATGGCAGACAAGCAGGCCCGAGGCAGAAGGCTGGCGCTGCCCTTCCCAGCTGAGTTGCCTTATCCCAGTTACTTCATCGCTTTGAGCCTCAGTCTGTTCATCTATAAATTGGGAATTATAATATCTCCAGGGTTATTCTGAGGAATCCATAGATGAGATATGAACACAGTAGGTGCTCAGTAAACTTCATGACTTGATAAATACTCCCTTCCTTCAGGGGTCCTCCTAGGAACCTTTTAGCAAGATGTCTCTCCCCACCCCAGTCCCTGCCTTATGCTAACCCTGGAGACGTGTTCTCCTGTCTGCACCCACAGGTGCATTGTCATTGCCATTAGCAGATCAGGCTCCACCCATCCTACGTTTGACTTACTACCCTCTAAGTTGTTTTCTTTATCCTACTTTGTCATGTAATTCATCTGTCTTTCTCAATACAGATCCATCTCAAACGCAATCTTTATCATGTCGCTGCTTTTATCAAAAGCATTCACTTGTCCCTAGTTCGTACAGCATCAAAACTAAATGTTGCCAGGCCGGTGTGGCTCAGTGGTTGAGCGTTGACTTATGAACCAGGAGGTCACAGCTCAAATCCCAGTCAGGCACATGCCCAGGTTGTGGGCTCAATCCCCAGTGTGGGGCGTGCAGGAGGCAGCCCATCAATGATTCTCATCACTGATGTCTCTATCTCTCCCTCCCTCTCTTTTCCTCTCTAAAATCAATAAAAATATATGTTTTTTAAAAACTAAATGTTGACTTTTGCTTCCAATTATGATGGAGTAATGGGTGCCAACTAATAACCCTCCTGCTCTAAGCAACTAGAAAATTGGACCAAACAACAGTTGTAAGATATTGAAAAGCTGTCAGTACAAGGATATTGTGTCTTAAGAGAAGTGAAACAAGGGGTATAAGCCTTTCTATTATTCCAGATTTTTGCCTGGAGCCTTTTCATAGATCCTAGAGCAGGAAGTGGGGGCAAGGCAGATCACTGTGGTCTCCCTGAGCTGAGGAGACAGAGGTGAGGGGTCAGAGAGGCAGAAGCCCTGGGCTGCGTGGAGTAGGGTATCAGGTAGGAGGTAGCTAAGCAGAGAAGGAGTTTCTGAAATCCATGGAGCGCTGGGAAACGTTCGTGTCCTGACTAACTGGAGTAGAGGTACCTTGTTGAACACTGAAGGCATTTGGTAGGAACGCCGCCAAGATCATGCCTCAGTGTAAGCTAAACTAGCTCTAGAGTAAAAGCCATACTAGACACACCCAAACAAAGCTTGAAAATTAGCATCAAAAGAATAAACTGGTCTCCCCCTGCAAGTGACTTAGCTTCTTGCCAAAATAAGTCAACACTTTTTTTAAAAAAAAGGAAAACAAAATCCAGATTGTCAACAACACAAAATCACTTTATCTAACATCTAATAAAACCTTACTAGACATGTGAAGAAATAGGAAAATATGACCCATAAACAGGAGAAACATCACCCAATAAAAACAGGCCAAGATATGACTGAGAAAATGAAATTAGCAAACAAAACCTTTAAAGATAGTATTAAACTTTGAATGGATTTTTTTACCCATATATAATTTTGTTAAATTATACACTGGTCACCTGGAAAATTTTTTACACTGAATTAAGAGGCTCTTCTGGGTCTTGATACCTTATATTATCTACCATCAAAAAATTATATTTGGCCGAAACCGGTTTGGCTCAGTGGATAGAGCGTCGGCCTGCGGACCCAAGAATCCCGGGTTCGATTCCAGTCAAGGGCATGTACCTGGGTTGCGGGCACATCCCCAGTGGGAGATGTGCAGGAGGCAGCTGATCGATGTTTCTCTCTCATCGATGTTTCTAACTCTCTATCTCTCTCCCTTCCTCTCTGTAAAAAATCAATAAAACATATTTTTAAAAAATTATATTTGTTTGTTTGTGTGTGTGTTTAATATATTTTTTATGATTTCAGAGAAGAAGGGAGACGGAGGGAGAGAGAGATAGAAACATCAATGATGAGAAATAATCATTGATTGGCTGCCTCCTGCACGCCCCACACTGGGGATCGAGCCCACAGCCCGAGCATGTGCCCTGACCGGGAATCGAACCCTGACCTCCTGGTTCATAGGTTGATGCTCCGCCACTGAGCCACGCTGGCAGTGTTAATTTTAAAACAGCCTCTTACTAATTCTACCTGTGTATGTGGACAGGCAAGGAATGAAATAATCTACCAGAGAAAAAGCAAGATGCATCCTATTACATCTTTATCGCAAAACAGTAGCTGTGATATAGCTTGTTTCAGGTGCTCAAGCGAACATGGTCATTAACAAGCACATCCTTCCCGCTCTGTGCAATGTGGTCGGCCATTTGGGTGTCTCCCTTCAGCCCCTGGTTGGTGAGAGGTGGTTGCTCATGGAGCTTACCAACCAGACAGGCAGCTGTGCCGGGAGGGACCACACTGGGCCTTCCCAGTCATTACAAAATGAGGATTTTGTTTTTCTTTTTTAATATATTTTATTGATTTTTTACAGAGAGGAAGGGAGAGGGATAGAGAGTCAGAAACATCGATGAGAGAGAAACATCGATCAGCTGCCTCCTGCACACCTCCTACTGGGGATGTGCCCGCAACCAAGGTACATGCCCTTGACCGGAATCGAACCTGGGACTCTTCAGTCTGCAGGTCGACGCTCTATCCACTGAGCCAAACCAGTCAGGGCGAGGATTTTTTTCTTGATGACGTCTAATCATTAGTGGCACCAAACTAAGGTGAGACACAAAGTCAGGGCTCAGAAAACATGACGAACTCCGTGGAAGTCAGCAAACAGGAGGGATTTTCCAGCTGGGGGAATCTTACCTCATCCTTCAGAAAACCAAAAAGGCAAACCAAGCTCTTGGCAATTCAACTCACTTTGAATGCAATGAAGAGATTTGCTGGGCTGTCATTGGCACCGCTGGCTAATTGCAATCACGCTGTGGGTGTCTCTAGATCACTTAAAGCATTTTGCTTACTTCGGCAGCGCAGCCAAGCATCGCCTGCTTAAAATCTTTAAGGATCTACAAAGCCAGCTGTGTTTTCTTACATCAGGGCTGTAACCCCTTTTGGCCATTCCCCGAGTTATATCAGCCTCATTATTTGGGAGACTGAGCTTGTTTGGAGCATTAAAAAAACAAAAGAACAACCAGGCCTTTGGAGATGGACGAGCAGTTTTCTTGAGAACAATGGCGAGAAGAGAAGCAGATACTGTGAAATTCACTGCCATGGGCCTTCACAAAGCTCTCTTTTCTTCTTCAAAGTCACAACCCTCACCTCGTTTTATACTGGAAGGTCATTTGCGAAAACGTGGGATGTGGATTTAATGATCCTGTTTCTTAAAATAAACACGAGGCACATAGCAAATAACATCCCCTGTACTTACGCAGGGGGCGGGGGGGGGGGGGAGAATTGACAGACAGACACACACAAGTCATGAAAATGTCACAGAAGGGATATAAACTGATTGTAAAGCAAAAATGCAAGCCCACATGTTCTATTACCCGACGCACCTGGGATCCAAACCATCCTTTGCGTGGCGTGGCAGTCAAAGGCGGCTTTATGTCAAGACTTCACGGCCGGGACATGAAAGGGCTGGTGGTGGGGAGGCCACAGGACTGGCACGGGGCGTGACGTCTGGTTTCAGAGGGTGAGCGTGTGGGTCTCTACAGCATCCCTGTAGGAGTCAGCATATCCATTTGCCCAGCGTCTTATCCGTGTCAATGACAGCTTTCCCGGCATCAAACACAACTCAAAACAATAACTTTGGAAAATCCGGTCTGGATGGTCATCCTGTCCCTCCACGTGTGAGAAATTCCAAGAGGACACAGCTGATCACGGGCTGTCGCCCAGAAGAGCTTTGCACGGCAAACGCCTAACTGGGGAGAGATTTTTAAGCTGACCTTCCTTTTTCTTTTTTAATATATTTGTATTGATTTCAGAGAGGAAGGGAGAGAGATAGAAACATCAAGGATGAGAGAGAATCATGGATCGGCTGCCTCCTGCACGCCCCCTACTGGGGATCGAGCACGCCACCCGGGGAATGTGCCCTTGACCGGAATCGAACCTGGGATCCTTTAGTCTGCAGGCCGATGCTCTATCCTCTGAGCCAAACCAGCTAGGGCAGTGGTTGGCAAACCGCAGCTCGAGAGCCACATGCGGCTCTTTGGCCCCTTGAGTGTGGCTCTTCCACAAAATACCACGTGCGGGCGTGCACGTACAGTGCGAAGTTGACTTAAAACTTTAAGTAAAGTTTATTAAGTTAATTTTAGGGAACGTTGTGGAGTGAAAGAAGATGTAGAGTTGAGGATTAAGATTTGTTGAGATGGTTTGGACATATAGAGAGGATGAACAAAAGGAGACAGACGAAACAAGTCTACAAGTCGAGTGTGGATGGGAGAGTTGGAAGGGGTCGACCTCAGCGAACGTACCTCCATCAGATGGAGGACGTTTTTAGCAAAGGCCAGCTTAGGAGTCCCCTAATTAAGTTAATAACAATGTACCTACCTATATAGTTTAAGTTTAAAAAATGTGGCTCTCAAAAGAAATTTCAATCGTTGTGCTGTTGATGTTTGGCTCTGTTGACTAATGAGTTTGCCGACCACTGAGCTAGGCCCTAGGGCTAAGCTGACCTTTCTTTTCAACCAGCCTTCCGAGCTGCTTTATGCGTTGGAAAGAGTGTGCATCTTCGGGCTTCCGGTCTGCTGCACATGTCAAACTATTTCTTCACGTTGAAAGCCCAGAGAAAGCAGGAATGTGCTTAACCAGGCACTTTCTTCCGAGCTTTTCTACCCAGGCTTTGGGGATCTTCGCTCTCAGCAACATTCTTGCAAGACACATGCACAGCGAGGGTTGGTTTGATGCCCTAGAAGTCCAAGGAGCTTTCTCAGTAAATCCCTATTTCTCAGAAAGATGCTTATCCAATGGGAACACGCAGTGGCTCCAGGAGGAAGGTGTTATGAAGGGGAAATTATCATTCGCATTATTTATGACAACAGTGAGGGGAAGAGAGAGCTGGGATCTTAAGAGGGATTGAGCTTGGCGAGAGTCTTTGGTTTTGAAAGCGTTCTATTTTGGCAAAGGCAGCCTTTTGGTGTCACTTTCTATCTTTCTGAGAAGTAAATCAGACCTTCCTAAAACAGTTAATCTCTCCTTCGTTTAGAGAGAGATTAGCGTGCGGGCTTTGTCCCTCTCTCTTGGCCGCTTTTCTCAAACCAGTAACACCCGTAGGGAAACCAAAATGGACCGTTAATCCCCTTGAAACTCCTCTCTCTTCTCTGTTTTGATAGATTCACAGAATGTTGTAGTAGGAAGAGGACCTGCAGAGCTTTTGTGACTTGTCCAAGGTCACACAGTAAGAAACGAGTGTGTATACGAATGTGTATACTCTAATCCAGGGGTGGGCAAACTTTTTGACTCGAGGGCCACAATGGGTTCTTAAACTGGACCGGAGGGCCGGAACAAAAGCATGGATGGAGTGTTTGTGTGAACTAATATAAATTCAAAGTAAACATCATTATATAAAAGGGTACGGTCCTTTTTTTTTTTTTAGTTTTATTCCTTTCAAGCGGGCCGGATCCGGCCTGCGGGCCGTAGTTTTCCCACGGCTGCTCTAATCCAAGTCCCTTGCTCCTTCTATTAAAATAAGTCACACCCACACCCACACACAGGTTTCTCATGCAACTCACTTCATAGCCAACTGCTACTCACCATATTGAACTAGACACGTTGCCAACTACAATAAATTTAAAATTGCAAGTATTTGGTGTTCTAATGGAAAAGTGTTAGTGACCTGGAAGATTCACTTATTGGGATTAACTGACTTCACAACAGCACCAGATAAATCGTATTTTTAAATCTTTTTTTGCCCACATATTTAAGACTTGCATCAGATGTGGTTGGGCTGTTATTCTGTGTAGCCTCTCTCTTTTGCAAACAATGAAGGTGGTGTTATATAGGCAGAACTGGAGGGCTACAGAGTTTAGACAAAGGAATAAAAACCAAGGCAGCACTAACATATTTCTCTGGAATATTTCTGCAGTCACCTCTCTATCCCATTCCTTTACCGTCTCATGCCCGGAAAATCACAATAGCCTATTGAATGGTTTTCCTGAGTCTAATCTCTCTTTTCTCTAGTCTCTCCTGATTACTACTGGACTGGTTGATCTTTCTAAAAAAGAAAAAAAAAATCCCTTTAATGTCACTTATCTGGTTAAAATAGAACACAATTTCTCACTACTTGCACAATAAAATTTAACTTTGTAGCTGACACTCCAAATATTCCCTCCCATGTACTTTCCAGGCATATCTGCGATCGCTCCCTTATACTCAACCTTCATGTGGTCCCAGTCTAACTACTTGTCATTTCCTACTTATGCCTGGAGATTTGCAACCCCGGGACCTCCTTCTGGGGGACCTGGCTCTGTCGCGTCTGCCTGTCTCAAGTCTACTCATCCCTCAGTGCTCTGCCTCCAAGTGACTTTCTCTGGTCCCTACTTTCTCAGAAAGACTCTGCGTCCTCTGAGGTCCTGGTGCTCTACATTTTCACCGCTTTCCTATGATTTAAAGAGTTGAATCTGCTCCAGAAACTCTGATAAGTGCTTTCCATGGATTATCTCATCCGCTTCTCTCAACCGTGGGAGAGCAACACTACATTATTCCCACTTGACACAGGAGCGGCCTGGTCTTCAAGAGAATATTTGTCCAAGATCACCCAGCCAGTCAGTGGCAGGGATCAGCGCACCTAATTGCCTTGTTGTCCAAAAATACAGATGAATCGAAGGCGCTGACTTCACTTCAGATTCATCAATGCCTCCCCTCGTCCAGGACACCTCCGTCTCTTCCCAGGACGGTTTCCAGGATTTTCTACTCCCTGCTGCCCCTCTGGCCTCTCCATGATTCATTGTCTACCCTCGCGCTTTCCAGCACAGTAGCCACCAGTCTCCACGTGGCTGTTGAGCTTTGGAACCGTGGCGAGTACACACTAGATTTTGAAGACTCAATGCAAAAAAAGGGCACGTAATATATTTAATGTAGAATTTCCCCCCTGCGTTGTTTTTTTCAGCTTTATTGAGGTATGATTGACCAATAAAATGGTAAGGTATTTAAATGGTCCATCGTGGTGTTTGATACACATATACATTGAGAATGGATTCCCACCATCTGGTTAATTAGCATCCATCCCCTCAGAGATGGATTGATTTATTGTTATTATTTTGGGTGAGAACATTTAAGCTCTATTCTCTTAGCAAATGTCAATGATATAATATAGTCACTATATTTTACTTTAGACCTTCAGACCTTAGTCATCTTATAGCTAAAAGTTTATACCCTTTACCAACATCTCCTAATTTTTTCTACTCTCGGTCCTCTGACAACCACTTGTCTACTGTTTCTGAGAGTTTAAATTTCTTTTTTTTTTAAGTTAGACGCCACATATAAGTGGGTCCATGCAGTACTTGTCTTTCTCTGCCTAGCTTATTTCTCTTAACATAATGCCCTTATGGTCCATCCATTTTGCCACAACTGGCAGGATGTCCAACGTATACATCTGAATGTTGATCACAGGTTGCAGTGATACTTGTGGGATAGAGGTCTAGTAAAATATATAAAAGTTATTTTTGCCCTTTTCTTTACCTCTGTTAATGTAACTGCTATTAAAAATCAAAAATTACCCGTGTGGCTCACATTATGTTTGTATCAGACCGTGCTGATCCACATACACACTTTTTTAAAATGCAAACCTGATCATGCTATTCCCATTCACTGGTTTCCCATCTCACTTAGAACAAGTGAAGCTTATTCTTCTCACCAAGACCTAGACCCACACATCAACTGGCCCCTGTCTGCGTCTCCAGCCTCACTTTGACCTACTCTTTCTCTCACCTCATTCTAGCCACACAGACCTACTAGGGCAGACCCGATGTAACCATGCCCAGCCCGCCCTTTCTCCTTTGTCACCAGAACTCTGTCTTCTTTTTTGTCTGATACTACTCAGTGAAGGTAGCATCTAACTATACATAGTTTGGGGGATTGTGGGGAGAGAAATCCTGACTTCTCTAAACTCCTTGTGGTAATTCCAGTCTTATGACCAGTCATTGGCTCAGACCCTAAAATTTGATACGATTCTATTCAATGAAACACAGGGGAAGTATAATGAAGGATTTGGGCAGTTCTTCCTCCTAAAACCAACCAAATGGGAAGAGATGATCTCTTTTTCAGCTAAGCATGGCTGTGTCCAAATTGGATGCCTGACCAGAATTACTGATTTATCTTGTGATCACAAGGAGACCTAGCCAATGATAACAGCCTGAATGTTGAAGGGACCTGGGCTCTCTTGATGATGTCATTGAACATCTGAATAACTCAACTCTATCTTCTTCAGTCTGATAATACTCTCATTTATGTTTAGATCAGTTTGAGAAGCATTATTTGCAGCAGCCAAAAGCACCCTACCTCCCCATGATCTACTAACTTTCCATTTCCTAATATGTTGCTTCCCACCTTTGACCTTTGCACTCTAGCCTCTGCTCCCTAGCTTCTTTGAGAATCAATTGAAAAGTGATTTCCTTAAGCTATGCCCTTCCCTGATCAACCACAGCTCTCCAGCCATTCTTGATCTTATCTTGCTGTTTGCATTGTCCTTAGAGATCTGATCACCATCTGATCTTGATTTTGTGATTCATTTCCGTTTGTTTTCCTTTGATAACATGCAACCCCCATAATATGCCAGGAACAGAGGAGAGGTTAAATAAATATTTTCTGGACAAACAAATGAGCAAACTGGAATTTAAATAAGAGAAACAGAATGATTGCTTTTATAGAAAAGTAATTATTTCCTTTGTCATGGGCAAATATAATCAAAGAGTCTACTTGCATTTCATCAGATATGAATTTGTACTGAAATTACATGAAGTATGTCTTTGGTTTTAGGTCCCTAAGCTAATCGGGTATCATTGTGCAAATTCCACCGGCAGTCAAGTTGCTTATTTGAGCTGCATCTACGCCCAACCACTCCAACCAACCGACAGGTAAGAAGTTGGAAAATTCAGTTAAACTATGTGCTTCTGTGTTCGAAACGTGTTTAAACTTCCTATTTGGATTCTGTCCCATGTGTTTGGTGGACAATCTACTAGTTTGCATCAGAGAGCTGATTTGAGCTAATCAGAGGGTTGGTATATCCTCTATGTGAAAATGGGCAGAGCTGTAGTTAAAATATGATGAAGGTATGCGCAAGGTCCTCATAGGGTCCAAGAAGAAGGAAACATCAACTGCCTGAGAGTCTGGGAAGGATTCAGAGAAAGGTGACCCTGAAATCTTGTCTTCAAGGATGTCAGAGGTCATCAGCTGGACAAGGTGAAAGGTCAGTTGGATCTCCATGTAAGTGATTTTCCTGCCAATTTATGCATGAGATGCATGGATCATTTTCAAATCTCAATGATTTAGCATCCTCCATGTTAATTCATTGCCTGAGCTACTTCACAAAGCTGGGCATTCGCTTTCCGCTTTTCTGGTAGAAATGTTAATAAAAAGCAAAAGGACAGAAGGGAAGGCTCCAAGCGAAAGGAAGAAAAGAACCCCAGTTGCCTTGGACTTAAATAAACAGCCTTGGATCACCAGGAGTTGACCAATTCCATTTGACTGTCAATGTCAATTAATAACAGCTCTTCCCTGGATACCTCCACAAAGTTTAGAGCTGGGAATGGTGCCAGAACAGACAGCACCCCCCTCCCTTCTCCTTTCCTGACAATATTCCACAAAACCCAAATTCCTTTCATGTTGAGTCATAAAAGAAGGGCCGTCAAACAAGTCAGAAGCACAGATGTGGCCATGATAAATGGAAATCAGGTCAGCACCTCCCAGGACAGCAGAGAAGTTCTGACTTAAACGTTTCTCCCCATTTGCAGAAAACTGTGATCTTTGCCTTGATGGCTTCTGTGGGAGCCTCCGCTGTGATCTAGGGAAGCCATGAGCTTTCAGACAATGTGATGAAGGCCATCCATGATGATAACTTTAACCTGCAGTATCGGAAGGTAGGGTGTGCTGACAATAAAAAACCATCTCTCAAGATGATTGAGTACATCTTAAATTTTAACCCAGATTTTTGATATTGTTCAGATGGCCTTCTCTCAATTCTGGTTAGTTAATCCTTCAACTGAAAAGGCCTCACACCTAGACATTTTGGCTTCAGGCTGAGCCTACATCATGTTCGATAGTGAGAGTGATCTATCTAACTCTACAACCAACTTCCCACTCACTCCTATCTGGTTTAGTAAAGATAACAGCTACACAGCTCACTCACCTACAAGAGGGAAGGAAATCTTACCAAAAAATATTGCAAACAACAACGACTGTTCAAATCTCTACTCAAAAAAATATTGCATAACAACAAATGTTTAAATGTCTACTATGCGCTATATTTGAGAAACAGTAAACCTGACATTAAAAAGGAGTTAGAGCCCTAACTGGTTTGGCTCAGTGGATAAAGCATTGGCCTGGGGACTGAAGGGTCCCAGGTTCGATTCCAGTCAAGGGCATGTATCTTGGTTGCGGGCACATCCCCAGTAGGGGGTGTGCAGGAGGCAGCTGATCAATGTTTTTCTCTCATCGATGTTTCTGACTCTCTATTCCTCTGCCTTAGTTTCTGTGAAAAATCAATAAAATATATTTAATAAATAAATAGGAGTTAGAAATGAGACAAAGTTTGCATGAAACAGGAAAGAGGATAATTGTGGAGAAACCAGAAAGATTCCTCATACATATCAACTTGTTTTCATTAGTTCTCACTAAGTTCTCCTTTGGTAATAACTCTGAAATCTAGGTGACTTACAAAGGTTTAACTCTTGTTCAGGGGACCTGCCATCTGTAAACCAATGTCCGTCCCATGTGTCATCCTGGGACCCAGACTAAAGCAGTGACCTCTATCTGGTGCATCACATTCTCATGACAGAGGAAAAAGGAGGATGGTGGAACCACCATCCTTGCTCTAAAGCAGTGGTTCTCAACCTCTGGCCCTTTAAATACAGTTCCTCATGTTGTGCCCCAACCATAAAATTATTTTCGTTGCTACTTCATCACTGTCATGTTGCTACTGTTATGAATCGTCATGTAAATATCTGATATGCAGGATGGTCTTAGGCGACCCCTGTGAAAGGGTTGTTCGACCACCAAAGGGGTCGCGACCCACAGGTTGAGAACCCCTGCAAAGGCTCAGCCGGGAAGTGGTACATATCACTTCTGTCCATATTCCATTGGCCAAATCAAGCTTGATGTCACTGGGGCAGGACCTATCATCTTACCAGAGACGGTCCAGGGAAGGAACCCTTATGGATGGGCCTTATGAATGGGGGAGGAGACATCGCATCTACTTGGGACCAATAATACACTCAACTGCATAGCTCCTTCGGGTAAATGGAGGGCAGTGCCCTTCTTTGGACTGTAAATGTCTTTACTTCCAGAAAGTGGGAAAATAAAATAACGATTGTCACTTTGTGATGACTACAGGAAAGCAGCATCAGTAAATTCAGTTTAAGAATTTACTATAACATTATTTGAGACACCAGATGATGGCGTGGACTGAACTTTTTGCTTTTTAGCCATGGAACAAGTGGGCACTGGGCTTGAGTACATAAGCCATGCCGATTCTGAGAGTTTAATTTCACAAGAAAGATTGTTAAGTGTTATCTTTAATCATGTATCCTTCCAGGATTCTTCATCTGGGACACATTTGGAATGTATATATTTTTGAGAGCCTATGTATTTTATTTACTTAAAAACATTTGCCTGACAAAAGGTTCAGATGGACAAAAACAGTTAAGACTACCTACTTGATCTGTGACTACCATTTTTCTTCTGTCATTTCTTTGTTGAGTGTATTCTCTCTAAATCATAATTTGAGATAACTGTCTCTTTCTACTTCTCCTACATCCTTCTCTCTAGATTAGTTCAAACACCTTTGGCAGAAAATAATAATAAAAAAATAATAATAACAGCCTCTCTGTCTTAGACGGTGAAGTATATTCTTCATCTCACCCAGCATTCCATGCTAGGTGTTGTGCCCCTAGGGCTGCAGAACTGGGTATTCAAAGACAATATCAAGAATTTAGACTCTCTCCACCCTTTGGTTCTCTTATCCTCAGCAGGTCTGCTTTATTCTTTGGCAGTTTCAAACATCAAAGTTAGACACTACAAGATGGAGAGTTTCTTCCTTTTACCATTTTTATTATAACTTTGCTATGTTATAAAGGAAACCTTTCCCAGGTGCCTCCCAGAAGACTCTCCCTGCACCTCCATAGCCATCACTACACCTCTGACTCCTGCTGAAGCGAGTTATGATTAGCATATCCAAGTTAACTTGACTCCTAGACCTGGAGACAGTCACTCCTGAGTCACATCGCCTGGAGATAGATGCCCAAGTGAAAGCACAGAGGGCTAGAGGGCTTTGTCAGCAAGAAAAAAACGGGATTAAGGCTGCTGGCTTGGCCACCAACAGTGTGTGCTGTGGTCCTGAACACAAAGTTTTCAATCACCCAAATAAAGAATAGAACTGAAGCAATTGTGTGTAGAAGTCACACTGTAATAGGCCTGAAAAACTGACATCATCAGAGCCGAAGGAGCCTTGGTGTAGCAGTAACTACAGTGACCCAGCATCCCCGCAGCTCGCCATCACAAACCTGGCACCAGACAACTGTGTCTCCCAGCAAGAACAGGAAGTGTGTTCCCTGTTTCTTTATTTATATGCCACGTAAGCTCCGAAAGGATTTGAGCAGGCTCATTTAACTTCGAACAAGGGTGGGCATACACATCTCCTTAATCACAAAACCAAATAAGACAGGGAAATATTTTCTTAAATATTCTTTTTGTTTCTTTTCTATAGACTTCCCGAATAACTGACTCAAGACACACACGAGATGGAGACAATAAGAGAAGACTACTTTAGACTTAGCCATTGTCACATAAGCATCCTGTCTTCTTTTTTTTTTTTAATATATTTTATTGATTTTTTTACAGAGAGGAAGGGAGAGAGATAGAGAGTTAGAAACATCGATGAGAGAGAAACATCGATCAGCTGCCTCCTGCACATCTCCTACTGGGGATGTGCCCACAACCCAGGTACATGCCCTTGACCGGAATTGAACCTAGGACCTTTCAGTCCACAGGCCAACGCTCTATCCACCGAGCCAAACCGGTTTCGGCAGCATCCTGTCTTCTTATGCATGGAATGGAGGAGAAAATTAGAGTAGAATGCTAACACTCTTTATTCAAGTTCTGTAAAAGCTTTTCATCCTGGTGTGTGAAGGTTATTGCATCAAGATCAGGGTACAATCTTTGGGTTGATTGAGAACAGGCTGAATCTGCATGTATTCAGTTCAGTCCCATATGCCCCGGTCATGTGCAACATGCAAAGCATATTCAAGTTGCTAGGGATATGAATCCGATCAAGCCAAGTTGTGGGAAGAAGATAGATGTAACCCCACATAGAATGTGCCAGGCTTTAAGAAGCACTAGCTTGAGGTGATTCTAAAAGGTGCTTAGGCAGAACGGATTGCTTAGACTGAGGTCAAATTGTGCAATGTGAACCACTCCAAGGAAATGACACTTGAACCTCCCCTTGAAGGGAAAGCCAACCACAGCCTGGCAGAAAAAAGGATGGGTGGATCTTGCAGAGGACAAGCACGTCCAAGGGCAAGGTTGCCTCTGTGGCTGCCACTGAGCGAGGCCATCCTGAGATGACTCACATACACTCCGAGAAGCATGCTAGGAGCAGGGATTTTCGTCCTGACTTGCAGTTCTTAAAGAACAATAAAAGAGATCAAAGTGTACTGTCCACAGCAACTCCTGTCAAAAACCACGAGGCTGCCCAGTCCTCCAGCTCCCTACAATTTCAGGGCGCTCCCTTTCTGCTCCCTGAGAATTCTGTCTCGCTCTATTCCCTGTTCTCAGCATGCCTTGTGCTCCATTCCTCTATGACAGCGGATCCTCTAGCTCTGGCTCCTTTTCTCCTGGGACCTGCTTCCGGTGACTTGGACCTTTCTCTCCCTCCTCCTTTCTGCCAGCCACTCTGAGGCATTTGTTAGCGACCTAATATCCCAATTCTGCATTCCAAAAAATCCGGAAACTGTATGACCCCCACACTGGGGGAAGGAAGTGATATGAAGTCTCCTCTCTTCAGGAAGGCTGTGGACTCCCACAGATTCAATCCGATTAAATCTTTTTGTAACGTTCACATATAAAGAAACGTAAAGTGCCGACTTAAAGATGCTACAACAAGGAACTTTTGCAACCATAGGTTTAAGAAACACTTCTCTTCCCATGAGGAGGGTCTGTCCTGATTTGAGGATTTTAGAAACAAACTATTAGAAGCAGGAGATGTCTCAGTTCTTCCTGATTTTCAGCAGAAACCTCTCAATTCAGAAGGCCACCTGGTTTGCCCTTCAGTAGGATTCTTCATCTGTGAGCTCTAATGTGAACTCTCAATTCTGAAAGATCCAAAACAAGTTCCCACACAGTATGGATGTGTAATAAATGTCCTTTGATGATAACAAAATACTAAAAATTTCCCCTACCTATTTGTTTTCCCCTAGAAAAGCAATCAGCTCGACCATTCCCAGGCTGATTGCTAAGAATTTGCAAGCACTGCCCTAATATTGCCCCAAAGGCAAACACACACACACACACACACACACACACACACACACACACACACACACACCAGCTGGATGGTTGTGCCATGAAATTTTCACGTTGCCTAGACCATGGATTGGCCTTTTGTTGAACCATCGGGCATTCTGAAGGCTGAAAAAGTGAGTCACTCCTCCTGACATGACAGTTGGGTGTTGACTCACACTGGTGTGTGTACAGCAATCACTAAACATGAATGTGAAATCGGAGGATGTACCAACCATAAATCAAACGACACGAAGAAGACTGAGAGCTCACCTGCGCTCTATGTACAACATGTACGCAACAATAGGAACCTCCCTTCCATCGTCACAGCATTGGGAAGTAAAGATAAGTCACAGTAGCGGACAGAGGACTGCATTGTGGGGCTCAGTTTCACCTCCTGATGGGAATTCCCTTCAAATTACATGAGAGGCGAAACCTAGCTCCTGCTTGCTGAGTTATTGCTCCCGTCTCAGAAGGAGCCTCCTGGTCTCTTTGCCGTTAATTACATGTTCTCTGCAGCTCGTAATCTAATTAGGACCCTCTCCAGTGACTGCGTGATAAGACATTCCCAAGCCTTTTATTTTTATTTTTTTCAGTTCCCTTCTTCCCGAGCTTCCTCCCTTCAACTCCTCTTCAGAAGTTACGCTCGAAAAGCTTAGTAACAATTGGAATCCGACTGCGTTTTAACATAACACTTACATTCATGCTTCTGTTCACACTGTAAAAGGTAATCTTTGAATGGTTTAAGCATCTGGAT
This sequence comes from Myotis myotis, assembly GCF_014108235.1. Classification (NCBI taxonomy): domain Eukaryota; kingdom Metazoa; phylum Chordata; class Mammalia; order Chiroptera; family Vespertilionidae; genus Myotis; species Myotis myotis. The sequence goes on along the minus strand of NW_023416326.1, from coordinate 7,873,149 downwards.
TCTATTACGGCAAAGTATAGCACTTACCACGGAAGAGACTTTTTACATTTGCGTGGAATTCAGGCAGCTGCCTGAGCCACCCTAGGGCCTAGTTGTTTCAAAGAGATTTGCAACGGGCTTAAGTCAGAAATGATAAAATTGTCAAAAAAAAAAATAAGAAAAGAAAAAAAACACGTTGGAATTTCTTTTGGAAGACGGCTAAAAAATCAAACCAAACTAAACCTCCAACAGGAAAAAGGGAGAGATCCCTGCCTGCACGTTTTTAATACCATGGTTTATTGGGTCAAATGCTGAAACTCCACGGAGTGTCCGCTGTGCATATCCAAGAAATGTTTCCACTTTCTCCACTTTCTTCCCCTCAAATACAACATTGGTTTTGCAGTCCTGCAGATTACAAATCACATGGCTGTTGGGTGTGTGTTTTTTTTTTCTTTTTTTGTAGGGATATTGAATTTTTCTTCCATTTGTCCTCTTTTATTTAAATAGTCCAACCCTCTGTGGTTTGGTCATTAAAATCCAGTTGGCAGAGAGAGGCTGAATCTTTATGTTTTCCAGCTGTGTTCTTACCAGCTACACACACGCATTATTAGCCAGATGACCATGTTTACATGAGCTGTGAGCGACTTTCCCACGAGCCATCCTGCGGTACGGAGACATGGGTACCTGAGGCCTATGGTCTCTCCACACAGAGATAAGGCAAAAACTTCCAAAGAGTGAGAGCAACCCCAATAGGGAAGTAGCTGTCCCCAAAAGTGATGCCAACTTAGTCTCTGGCATCCACCACTCTAAATCTGATAGGGCAAGACACAGGAAATACACTGTAGGCAAATAAACAAGTCTTTACTCATGTACCTCAAGTGAGGTGCAGAACAAGAGAAAATGCTCAGGTCATACATGGGGGAAGAGGAAGATTTGGGTTCATGCCATAGATGTGCTCTCAGAAAATGTATTTAACTCAACATTTTTGACAGAATTAGAAAAAAAATCCTAAAATCCATGTGGAATCTCAAGGGACCCTGAACAGTAAAACTCAGGAAAAAGGAGAACCACATTGGGGGCCTCATGCTTTCTAATTTCAAAATATACTACAGCCCTAGCTGGTTTGGTTCAGTGGATAGAGTGTCAGCCTGGGGACTGAAGGGTCCCAGGTTCAATTCCGGCCAAAGGCACATGACTGGGTTGTGGGCTCGGTGCAACAGATCAATGATTCTTTCTCATCGTTGATGTTTCTATCTCTCTTTCTCTCTCCCCCTTCCTCTCTGAAATCAATAAAAATATATATTTATTTTAAAAAGTACTACAAGCTACAATAATAAAAATGGTGTGATACTGACATAAAGATAGACATATGGACCAATGGAATCAAACAGAGAGCTCAAGAAATAAACACTCACATATATGGGCAAATGATTTCTTTCAAGGGTGCCAAGACCATCCAATGAGGAAGGATAATCTTTTCAAAGAATTATGCTGGGTCAACTGGTTGTCCACATGCAAAAGAATGAAGTCGGACTCCCTTGCCTTATACCATATACAAAAATTAGCTCAATCGAGTCAAAGACTTAATGGTAAAGCTAAAGCTATAAAACCTTGTAAGAAAACAGTGAGAAAGGATTTAGCAATGATTTATTGGATACTAGAGGCCTGGTGCACAAAAATTTGTGCACTCGGGGGGGGGGGGTGTCCCTCAGCCCAGCCTGTGCTCTCTCGCAGTCTGGGACCCCTCGGGGGATGTCCACCTGCTGGCTTAGGCCTGCTCCCAGGGGTATTGGGCCTAAGCTGGCAGTCAGACATCCTTAGCCCTGCTGAGAGGCTCCCACCACCACCGCTATGCTGGCAGCCATCAGCCTGCCTTGTGGCTGAGCAGAGCTCCCCCTGTGGGAGCGCACTGACCACCAAGGGGCAGCTCCTGCATTGAGCGTCTGCTCCCTGTGGTCAGTGTGTGTCATAGTGACCAGTCATTCTCAGTAGTTCTGCTGTTAGGGTCAATTTGTATATTACCCTTTTATTATATAGGATGATACCAAAAATACAGGCAACAAGGAGATAAATTGACTATGTCAAAATTAAAAGCTTCTGTGCATCAAAGGAAACTATCAACAAAGTGAAAAGTCAACTCACAGAATGAAAGAAAATATTTGCAAATCATACATCTGATAAGGGACTACTATTCAGAATATATATGAACTCCTGCAACTTAACAACAACAAAATAAATGACTGAATTTTAAAATGGGAAAAGGACTTGAATAAATATTCCTCCAAAGAATATATACAAACAGCCATTAAGCATGTGAAAGGAACTCAAAGTTATTCATCATTAGGAAAATGCAAATCAAAACACCATGAGATACCACTCTGTACAATGGGATACCATTTGACACCCACTAGAATGGCTATTTTCAAAAAGCTAGAAACTTAAGTGATGGCAAAGATATGGAGAAATTAAAATTCTTGTGCACTGCTGGTGGATATGTAAAATGGTGTAATCACTATGCAAAATGATATGCAAGTTCCTCAAAAAAATTTTAGAAATAGGACTAATATAGTACCTAGCAATTCCACTTCAGAATAAATACCCCGAAGAATTGGAAGCGACTCAGATAAACACTGTATATCTGAGTTCTTAGCAGCACTAGTCACAATAGTCAAAAAGTGAAGGAAGCCACAAGTTCATCCATGAATGAATGAATAAACAAAATGTACTATTTGCATATGATGAAATATTATTCAGCCTTAAAAAGAAAAGAATATTCTAGCACATGCTATGGCATGGATATACCTCAAAGAGAAACAAGCAGGCATAAAGACAAATATAGTATGATTCTACTTATATGAAATACTTAGAATAGTCAGATGTGTAGAGACAAAAGGTAGCATGGTGGCTACCAGGGGCTGGGAGAGTTGGCAATGAGGAGATGAATGGAATTTCAATTTTGAAAGATGAAGAAAGTTCTAAAGACTCATGGTGGTGATGGCTGCACAATACTGCAAATGCACTCAGTGTCACTGAACTGTCAACTTAAAAATGGTTAAAATGACAAGGACATAGGAACTGTTATTCCGGCCATGGGGGTGGAGGGGGTGGGATGCGAATAAAAAGGAAGGGGCAGGCCAAAACCGGTTTGGCTCAGTGGATAGAGCGTCGGTCTGTGGACTGAAGGGTCCCAGGTTCGATTCCGGTCAGGGGCATGTACCTTGGTTGCGGGCATATCCCCAGTGGGAGATGTGCAGGAGGCAGCTGATCGATGTTTCTCTCTCATAGATGTTTCTAACTCTCTATCTCTCTCCCTTCCTCTCTGTAAAAAATCAATAAAACATATTTAAAAAAAAAAAAAAAAGGAAGGGGCAGAAGACAGTGCAGAACAATGGGGACTGTGCTACAAGAAAACCCGCAGTGTGCATGGACCCAGGCCACGTACCCATGTCCTGGGCAGCCCCTCCTCCCTCTGGGACAGAGTCAACACATCTAGTCTCCCCATTCCCGTCCGACAAGAATCCCCTGGTGGAGGAGCCCAATGCACAGAAAGGGAGGAGGCAGTCTGAAGGCGTGTGACCAATTCTGCAAAAGGTTGCCTCACTGATAGAGAAGTGAACTTGACACGTACCCCCTGCAAAGGGCAGGCCAGGCTCCGTAGGCCAGGACAGAGCTGGAGAGCCACAGCCGGGGGAGACCTGTCTCGGAGGGGATGTCCACTCCCCACGACAGGGGCTCAGGCTCCTGGGAAGGGAAGCCCTTCCTCACTTCAGAGCGTATCCAAGTCGCCTTGTGTGACAGCAAGAAAATATATACTTCGAACTGCCGACCGCCTCACTCCACGCATGCTTAGATAAACCGGTCAGAGAGAAAACTATATGTGCGACTGAATGTCATGTTTCAAACATGATTCTACCCAACTGCAAATCAGAGAAATGAAAGACATACGCATGCAAAAAGATTTGTTTTTTCAAAAATGTGGCCAACTCTACACAAAGGTGGCACAAATATACTCATCTCAGTGAGATAGTTTTGCTGTCCAGACCAGATTACAGTGCATCTATGCGACAGCGCTATGAAAACAGTAAAGAACCTATGCATTTCTTAAGTTTTGCATCTCAAAAGGCTATCTGGACCACTGACCAAATTAAACCACCACCACCAAACAACAACTACTCAATCCTTGGCCCCATATGAACTGAGTCTCAATCCCTCATCTAGAAAAATGTTAAATAACAAATCACCCTCCCCAAAGTGCAGTCACTTGTCTTTAAAGAATATCCACTTCCTTTTGGACTTTACCCCTAATTCAAGATATAGCCCTTTCAGTTCCGAGATGGAAAAAGAACCAAATTCACAGGTAGATTGAGTTGGGAGTTCAAAGTTCTGAAAGTGGAAAGTAAGACACTGTCTTGGGACTGTAATAAATGAGAAACATGGCTGTATCTATATGCAATCATCGTGGCTGATGATTGCACGCCCCAGATCAGATGCATTATTGCACTACTGTCGGGCAGTATATTGTAGGTGGTGTTCTCAACTCAGAAAAAGGCCACATCTCCGATGGAGTTCTTGGCAAATCCCTTGATTACATTCCCTGATATTCAACAGATGCCTAAAACCCACATGGCAAACAGATCTACGCCGTCAGTATTCACTATAACAATAAATTGAAACTAACATAAGGACCCATGCACAATATTTAATAGAAACACAAAGCATTCTAGAAGGCATAACTCCAGAGGTTCGTGCTGCCAGATCTGTTTCGATTTTGTGGTGGCATATATTCCCCTGACCAAGTCAGCTGTGTATTGATTGTGAGATTCTCCCTTGTTCTTTGGCACAGGAACCCAGTGGAATATTCCATGTGAGCTTGATTTAGAATCGACACAGCAGCAGGCAGACCCTGTGGCTTTGGACATGAGGAAGAAGAGAAATGATTGATGTCATTTCTGCTTACATGCGATTCATTTTCTGTTCGGACTACAGCACTTTCTTCAAGTAGAATGGCTTCTTGAAGCATTGGTATCTCACCACCCATCTTCTTCTCTGCCAACCTTCCCCTCTTCTTTCCTACTGTTTCCTCTCCTTCACAGCCTACCCATCTTACATGGACAGATTTCACTGGAAAACTAACCAAAAGGATTGAGATCAGTGTTATAAATGGAAACATCCTCCATCTTCATCTTTACCAGGGACTCCAAAACTGCTCCTAATTTTTAATTCTTGGAAAAGGTAGAAGGAAGGAAACACATAGGGCAAGAGAGAGAACGCTTCCTTAGAGTCTCATTAGCCCAACGGCCACGCTGTAAAGGGTAAAGGAAGCTGTTGAGAGCTGATGCTCTTGCCAATTTTTAAATTTTGGCTATTGTACCATAATTAGCAAGGGTAGCCACGTGATGTTCCAGCTACTCAAAACATTCATCTCTTCGGGCGTCCCTCAAACTGTGTGAATAATGCTTCTGCTGGCAATCAGGAAGGATTTGGGAGGCATCCAAGCAGGGCTTTTAGGAGAAGATATTTGATTCCTATGTTTATATATTCTAGTTTATTGCAAAAAATTTTCAGATCAAAGGTGATGTCAGCGGATAAAAGCAAAATGTACAGAGTAAAATCCACAAAGCAGGTGAACTGTCTGGTTATGATCTTCGGCCCTGAAAATAGATATTTGAAATGCATTTTGTGAACTTTTAAATGGCTTCAAATGCAGTGTAATGCCACTCTTAGTAAGAAGCTTAATAAACATGATTCAGTTTAAACCCTACAATATATTCATTTGCATTTTATGATTTGTTTTGGTGTCATAAAATAGGTGCAGAAATGACACTTGTGAAAGTCCTAAATGACACTAGGAAGTGATCCATCACTGATAAAAGCAAAAAAGGAGATGCCTGGCTGGTGTGGTTCAGTGGTTGAGCATCGACCTATGAACCAGGAGGTCAGGGTTTGATTCCAAGTCAGGGCGCATGCCTGGTTTGTGGGCTCGATCCCCGTAGGGAGTGTATAGGAGGCAGCTGATCAATGGTTCTCTGTCATCATTGATGTTTCTATCTCTCTCTCTCCCTCTCTCTTCCTCTCTGAAATCAATAAAAAATTATGTATTTTTAAAAAGCACAAAAGGAGAAATCTATTAGATAGAAATAGGTATTGCTCATGATTTAACGATTGAGACTAGAGGAAAAAGATTATGTAGTAACTCTCTAACCCACACACGGCTGGTTATACAACAGGTCCAAATGAGATTCCACCTATTCTGGATTCCTAGGCCACAATTCCTGGCTGTTACCTTAAATGGTGAGCTTGCTCTTCCCTGAAATTCCCTGAAGATGCCAAGGTCAGTCAGTCTTTGAGTTGGTAGCAGATACACCCACTAGAGATCTGCTGGGGGGTTTTTTAACACTCTAGCTCCAAAGTAGAACTAACTCGTTTGGGGGGGGGAGGGGAGTGAGAGGGGGAAAAGGCAGAAAAAGCTCTTTGATCTTACTGTATGCCTAGAGAACCCACCTTTGTCAGAGCAAAGAGGAATATACAGCTACAATCAAATTTCTAGACCCAGGTCCTGGCCAGGGTGACTCAGTTAATTGAGCATCGTCCTGGGCAATGAAAGGTTATTGGCTCAGTTCCTGGTCGGGGCACAGGCCTAAGTTTTGGGTTGGATCCCCTGTAGGGGGCAGGCAGGAGGCAGCTGATCAATGTTTCCCTCTCACATGGATGGTGTGTTCTCTCTCCCTCTCTCCCTCTCTCTCTCTCCCCCTGTCTTTTTAAACATCATATTTTAATTTTCTAGACCCAGCAATCCCTTGATGTTAGTCTAGCAAGATCAGCCTAGAGGTGGAGTAGAAAGTTTAAACTCATGGGCTGCCTCTTACAGTTCCTCCAGTCCCTGAGTTTGTGTCCAAAGGCCACTCAAAAAATTGTTCAAAAGCCTGCAAACAGACAAGTTTCCAACCTAGTCCATCCCAAAATAGTTGGCCTATCTTTGAGGAATTTGGGAGTAATATGTGATGACAACATATTTCACCTCAAAAAGTTGTGTTCCATTGTCAGAGCATGATTCCTGATAGGGACGCTGAACATGGGTTTACATTATATTATATGTACTGAGAAGCATTTAAGAAGGTGTTTTTGGTAGACCAGTAGGACAAGGGTAGAAAAGATTAGAGTTCCCATATTCTGCTTTAGTTTAATTTCTTTTCTTTTTTTTTTTTTTCCTTTGTAAGCTTTACAAAGTAGGAAAGAAGGATAAAATTGTTCACAGGAACAAGAGGGTAAAGAAACAAAGACAGAGTTAAGAAGTAATTGTACACTATAATTTGCTAACAAAGAATTTTGTAGGTTGCCAACCTGTGTAAATTATATGCAGTTGGGAAAAGACCTCCAAGCAGAGGGAAATATAATCACTCCATCTATTTTTTTCTCTCAGTCGGTGTTTCTAACACTGACTCTATTGTATGACTGAAACGTACAAAAATACATTCGTTTCACAGATAGACTTTGAAACAGACTGTTGCTGGCCCTGGTGACTCTATAGCAAACTATCACCTGTGTGGCTGGAGCCCTCTAGTGGCCAGGTGGACTCCACGCCTTAGAATAACTGAATCTCGATTCCCATTGGGGAACAATGGGGAGATGGCCCAACCCCCTGGATACACTTCCCTAGGTCAAAAGTACATGGGGACTTTGGAAGCCTACTTCCTCTGCCAGTCGCCATTTAGAATTTTTATTCTCCCCAAGTATGACACCCCTTCACTGACTGACACAGCTTTGGGTAGAACCACTAAAAAACAGCTACTAGATTACTGCATGGAAGAAAGGATTCTTTACTCAGAAAAGAACAGGCCTATATTCCAGCACAACTCTTCCACAAGCCCAGCTGTGTGGATGAGTGAGGGCCGATGTGTCATAATCGATGTATTTCCCTGTCATTCGAAGAGAAACGAGATTCCTCGAAAGTTTTCAGGAGTTATTCAGAAACTTGGCCCCCACAATAATTTTGGACGTACCCCCCCGAGTTCTTCCAGTCCCTCTTTTCCCAGTTCTGGTTGTGTCTTTTCTTGTTTTTTTTACTACCTTCCTTCTATACTGGACTTCTGAGGCTTGGAGCCACTTGGGACTCTCTCGCAAGCCTCCTCACTCTGACGTGGTGAAATGTTAGTCAGAGAGAGGAGGCCTGGGAAATCTTAAGTATATCCATTGCTTTGAGTACCACCTACGTACCAGTGTGCATTATGCTTTCTGGGTTCCAGACCTGCCTACTTGGCCCCTCCTTTTAGATGTCTCACAAGCACTTCAATGTGAATAAAAGTGAACTTGACCCAAACCTGCTTCCTCTCCAGTGTTCCCAACCTGCAAACGTGGCCATCCTGTTTGAATTTTCTCCTCTTCTTGCAAAACATTCATCACCCAATAAATAAAATCTTTTAAATCTCTTTCAAGTCCATCCCCTCTCCCCTTTCTCTATTTTAACCATCACAAGTAGCCTAGTCCAAGCCATACAAACTCCTGCAATCGCTTGCTAACAAAGGTGCCTGTATCCACTGCCTCTAATTCACTGTCTCAAAGTGCACATCTGATCATATCTCTCTGCCTGAAACCTTCTGACAGCGTTTATGATAAATTTGCAAATTCTTATTGCGGTTCTACACCCTGCATCCTCTGGCCCCTGCGCATCTCCCCAGCCTCTCTTACTCTCCCCCTCATGCTCTTCCGTCCAAATACAACAACCATTCACATTCCTTCCTGCTTTGGGATCTCCATTCAGCTATTCTTGTCTGATGTGCTCTCTGCCTGCACTAAGCTAGCTAATTATTAATATTAACCTAGCATTTTAAAAATGTGTCTTTTTCTGAAAAAATATTAGGTGTATGTTTCCGTTAGCTGATCCACAATTAAAGGGAAAGAAATGAAACACAGACCCGCGCCCAAAAAAGGACGCTGTCTCCCCTCACCTATCACTGCTATGTTTACACAGATGGGGAGTTCACAAAGCTCTTGCTTTGGGTTGATAAGGAAACTAAAATTAAACAAAGACATCTGATTAGATGATTAATCAAGCCGAAGCCAGGTTCCCTAAAGAGGAAATCTATCTAATTCTTGCTCCACATCCCATGTGGCAAGCTTCGGTGTTCTGTAATTTCCTTTTATCCAACATAAAGAGATAATAACTCTACTGGGGTCAGATCGCTTTTACTAACTAAGTTGTCTTAAACACCTTAATTGTTCCTTTAACCTCTGAGTTTAGAAAGGATTCTTAGATGCTTGGAGTCATGTTTCGCTGGAGGTGGGGGGTGGGAAATACACCAATTGCTCTTCATTTTCATTTGAAATATTTCCACATTTGCTTTTCTTTTCTTTTTTTCTTCCAACTGTACAAATTACCTCTGAAAATTTGAATGGGGAGGAAACAAGTCACTATGCTTCCTCCCCAGAAGTATTGGATATTAATAATTGGGAAGCAAGGTTGGCTGGGTTCTAACACACACAGAGGTGATGCTTGTGACCTCCATATTTTTCACCCACCAACCTCAGCCTAAACATTACTTTCTCGTGGTAGGCTTCTCCAATACCGTTAGAATAGGTCGGTGTTATTATGGCCACAATGTTGAGCAACCTCTGCTACCTATCATCAGTCACTTCCGTCTTTCAGATTATGAGCTTGGCATTGTGTCTATCTTGTTTATTTGTTCATACCCTACACAGGACACTGTACTCTGTGCTGAGTACACATTCATGAAATGCTGGTTGAGTGAAAAAAAGTGCAGTGTTTCTCTCATATGGACAATGTTTTCCTGACAAGACCATGCAATATGATTAAGAAGTTGTTAGTATTCAATGTTTCTTGAAGATCCCAGAGGTAGGGGTAGCTGAGCCGGATAAAGAACTGGAAAAGCAATAAAAATATCATCAAACAACAAAGACAGCCCTCTCCTAGACTCTCTTAGTCTCTGGTTTTTGCTTTACTTCTCTCCCTACTCCTGCTTCATCCATATTTCTCTGTAGATTTGTTCCTTTTCCTCTCCAAGTATAAGGCACAGGTCATGTAATTCTGGAGTTTATGTGCGCTCAGTTCACAGGACTAGCAGACTCCACTATTATTCATGTCATTTCCAAACTCTAAGGAGAGGGAATGTGTCTAGAATGGTTCAGGATTAGTGGGATCTCCATTCCAAAAAAAAAGCTTTCAAAATACAAATTCAGAAGAATTTTAAAATTAATTTTAATTTAAAATCTAATTCAATTCAATTTTGACTTTAAATTTTTGAAATTTAAATGTTTACTTTTCAAATCAATTTAGAATTTATTATACATTCAAATTAGAAGACCTTATCTAAAACACTGGAGATATTTTCAGATTTGAAGTTCACCTCTCTATTAGGGTAAGACTATTAGAAAACAATATAGATTTTATTATGGTTATTTTAAAAATTAATTCTCCAGAGTCAAGACAAAAATATGTTTTTAGCAGTTTTAGGTCTTAAAAATGACATGATGTTCCCTAATCATGACATCAGTATAATCCTTTACAATTGTTAATCCATGAGCCACACTCCAAACTCTGAGGAGCCAGCCATGTTCAGAGAACTTTGGCTTATTCATTACTGAACTGATACATCTACAACATTATTTTATGCCTTAGCATTGTGGATCACGATGTAAAAATTATCAGGTTCTGGGCCAGGTCATGACCTCTAAACAAAACTAAATTTCAAAAACAATGTTTAAAATCCAATACAAAGGTACAGAGTATCAAGCAGTTTAGATAACACTTCATCTTCCCTATCTTTTTGGTGAATGAAAGAAAATGCAACTGGTTAAAATTCAGGGGTTCTCAACCTGTGGGTCGCGACCCCTTTGGGGGTCGAACGACCCTTTCACAGGGGTCACCTAAATACGTCCTGCATATCAGATATTTACATGACGATTCATAACAGTAGCAACATTACAGTTATGAAGTAGCAACGAAAATAATTTTATGGTTGGGGGTCACCACAACATGAGGAACTGTATTAAAGGGTCGCGGCATTAGGAAGGTTGAGAACCACTGGGTTAAATGCACTACTACTATTAATTCCAACCATTCACCCTATAAAGTAGAAACTATTATTTTCTTCTCCAATCTGAGAGGCAGGTCATCTGTGATTACATAATTTGTCAGGGTCACACAGCCAACAGGAGGCAGAGTCAGGATTTGAACCAAGTTATCTTTGGTCCTAAGAGTGTGCTGGTCGTGTCCTAAGGTTGACTGGATCCCCAGAATAGGAGTGGACTTGGGTTTGCACATGACAATTTCCTAAACCCAGCTGCCATTAAATCAAATCAGCCCTGATTTCTGCTCTAAACTTTCTGGCTATCTGAACTGATAAACTCAGTAACCGTGGAGGTCCAGAGAGACTTTCCAAGGAGGTATATAGTGATAGGTGGTGTTAGGGAGACAATTTCTACATCCTCAAATTCCTTGCATTTACTCTTGCTTAAAACTGATGTCTGAGAATTTACCCGTGTTCACAACATCAGCCAGGTTCTCTCATACCCTGGTCCCCTTACAGAATCATTACTTTCCTTGTGTATCAAAGAAAAGTATAATTCTCCTCCATCCTGAATCATATTGTGGAGCACTACACAGGAGTGTAAAATTCTCCAGGGCAGAAAATAAGGAACACTATGAAATATTTGTGTCTGATAAGCCTCCTTTAATGATTATAATAATGTTAACGTTTGCTTAAAGCCCTCCCTCTTCAATTCCACAAATATTATCAAAGAACGTATCTCTCAGAGGGATAGACTTGTGGAAGCAAAGCAAGTATCAATAAGAAATACGCAAGCCTGCACTGCCTAATGTTATCCAGGCCACACACTCAAGGCAAAGCTCTGTGCCTCTATCTATCTATATAGCTAGCTACTACTACCTATCTACCTATCTATGTAGTTATCAATCTAGTTTAGGACTAGAATAGTCAAGATTCATAAAAAGTATGTTGGGAAATTACACTTTACCACAAAACACACCCTCTTTTGACTTTCCTCACTTAGAATAAAAAGGAAGAGCCTAATGAATATTTTTCTACATCTCAAGTCTCAGTTGCATATTTTGCATTATTTTAAGGAGATAAAAAGTTTCATAATCATTTCTTACAGATCAACATTACATTTTGAAATAAAGGATATGTATTACAGTCAGTTAACATTGTATCTTTTTTAACCATTTATTCAAACTCATAAGAACATTTTCACTGATCTTTTTCCAAAATTCTTCTCATTTATCAACTTTTGGTCTGCTTATTTATTCCTACTGTACATTAGAACTGGCATGTCTTAATAAAAGCATATTATATTCCCCTATGAATAATTCTCCTAAAAATAAAAATCTTTTATAAGCTCCTCACTTTTTAGTGGCCCAATGCCTTCTTACTTTTGTTATTAATTTCCACTTGACCCCGCCTCCTTCTAGCAATAAACGATATTCATCCCTGTATCCATTAAAGTATTGAGTGAGGGGAATCCCAATACATCTATAGGGAGGTGCATTTCCAATAACTATTTCCTTTTTATATTTGGTATTTATTGAAGAAAATATATTTCAGTTTGTCATCAACTGTATAGACAAGTACTTTATAATAGTAGTATTTATCATGAGAATTATATCTTTGGCAATTATTTCAAATTACAATGAAATATTGTGTATATCAAATGAAAATGTACAAGAGGATTCATAGTTTTTCAAAATTCTTTTAGAAGATATGCAAGCAAAATTCTTTAAAGCCCACAGTGCTAGCCCACATGTGTAATGATTTAGAGTAGTTAAGTAAATATGTACTAAAATGTTAAACAGGGAGCTTCAGTGTATCGAGATAGCATTGCTAGTACTAGTACTATCGCTAGTAGGATATATGTTGAGTTGGTATTGTTTTTCTAGAAACAGGGATGCATTTGAATAGAGTGATTTGTGTTTTCTGTTTTCTGGGGACCAGTGCCTCCATGTATTTGACAAATGCCCAGGCTGGTCAATTGCTCAGCAATAAGGAAAATCTGACATGGTTGTATAAGCAAACTGCCCCAGAACTTGGCCTCCTGTTGCACAGTGAGGCTTATTTCTAAGAGAAATGTACCCACTGGGTCTTTCCTGGACAATTCATCATATATTATTATGCAAAGTAAAAACTGGCAACAGAAAGCCTGGTTAGAAAAAATGGAAAGAAAAACACAGAATTGGATTCGTTTCAACTTTTTTTTTTTTTAATTTTACTTGTATTCTGTTATTTCCAAGTCTCTGTTTGGAAAATATGAAATGCCAGCATTTTATATAATGATGTCATTGCTATAAAAATCATCTTTAAAATTTTTCCTTTGAGTTTTAGTTTAGTTAATTCTGTAATAAACTGAATCGAGGCCCTTGAATCGGATCCCAGACAAAAAAGAAAGCAAATTGCCCACCATCTTAGATAAAAATTGAATGTTTTGTTTTGCTTTGTTTTTTAGTACCACACTTGAAGCTAGAACCCGTTTGTCTAAGTGAGAGCAGTGTTTGCAAAGTGCGATTTCTTCTAAGCAGAGCCATCAACATCAAACATAACATTATAAAAAATTTCATAAACATTAAAATCAATGAGTCCATCAATCTTGGCGAAGTAGGTTGATTTTTAGTGAGTTTCTACTAATGTGGGTTTTTTAAAAAAAGCTAGATTATCTTAACTGTCACAGTACCATCTAAAGAAATCCTCTACCAAGAGCCAATAGGAAAGGCTCAAGTACAAATATTTGTAACTTTATTGTATGCATCATTTGGTAAGATTAAGAGGGGTTGAAAGAGATGTTTTCTGTTATCTGAGTTCATATTCAGCCAGGCAGTTTATTCGTATTCATATCATCTAATTATGACAAGGGCAAAGAAGCAAAAAGGGAAGAGAGAATAAAACCCAAGTCTCCTCTTCTGGGAATGAAAGATCAAGTCAGAAGGACCAGAGACGTTCCCTGACATCTATTCCTCTCCTGCTTCAAACTTTTATGCCAGAATAAATAGGCCCTCGAAACTGTGCTTATATTGAAAGCTAGAGAACAAGTGGGACTTAGGGGTCAGGAGAGACAAAAGGCGGATTTAAACGTAGGATCGTGCCAACTAGAGAGATACAATTCTGAATTGTGGGGATCAACCTTGAGCTTGTGACCGTGAGTCACAGTAACAATGCTAGTCAGAAAGACCCGGAAAGTAAATGACTCATTTCACCATTTTCTCCATAAAAACTTAAGTGCACACACATGCCAACTGTTGGGTTAGCTCTAGGTATACACACTGAAGAGAAGACAGAGTCCTCGCCTTCTAAGAGATTATTATGTAGGGCCTGAGACAAGTCAATAGTCACCACAAAGAGATGCAAAGGGGATGTCTATAACGAATTAGAACCACAGGGGACAGACATCTTCCCAGCCGTGAGGAAACCAAGGGAGGCTCCCCACAGATGTGATGCAACAGTTGAATTCTGAAGGCTGAGTAGAAGTTAGTTATTAAAAAGCGTGGAGGAGCCCTAACCAGTTTGGCTCAGTGGATAGAGTGTCGGCCTGTGGACTGAGAGGTCCCGGGTTTGATTCCGGTCAAGGGCATGTACCTTGGTTGCAGGCACATCCCCAGTAGGAGGTGTGCAGGAGGCAGCTGATCGATGTTTCTCTCTCATCAATGTTTCTGACTCTCTATCCCTCTCCCTTCCTCTCTGTAAAAAATCAATACAATATATATATTTTTAAAGTGTGGAGGAAGGGGAGGAGCAGGGGCTTGGGGATTACAAAAGGGTTAAGTAGTGTGTGCAAAGGTCCATGGGAAAGAGAGATTATTGCTGATGAATCATGTGTAATAGCAGACTATGCTTTAGGGCAGTGGGTCACCTGTGGGGAGGTTTGAAGTAGAAATTTACCTTTCAGTAAACAATATTGAACCCAGTTTCAACACGTACCCCTGAATGCCTTGCATGGAGAATAGTGGAAGGGGGCCAGACTGGAGCAGAACAATATTAGGAGACTGTTCAGTCTATTGTCTGAAATTGAAGAACCTCCCTCTGGGATTTTTCTCCCAGAGCTTTCAATGACTCTCTTAAAAATATAATCTTTCTGTCCATCAGGAACAACCTTTAATGGGTTCTGTTTTGCTGTGTGTCTTAGCTTGAGCTGCCATAACAAAATACCCCTGACTGGGTGGCTTAAAACAACAGACATGTATTTCCTCACAGTTCTGGAGGCTGGAAATCCACAATTAAGACACCAACTGGTCAGTTTCTGGTCAGCTTATCGATGACCACTTCCCTCTGCAAGGGCACTAATCCCATCTTGAGAGCCCCACCCTCATGACCTCATCTAAACCCAATTATGTATCAAAGTCCCCACCTCTAAATAGCATCACAATGGATGTTAGGACTTCAACATATGACTATTGGGTGGACACAATTCAGCTCATAGTACTGTAGTTGACATATAAATTATATAAGTAGTATCCTAACAAGTAATCCCATTTAGGGGGTGGGGGAAGGGTTTGCAAGTAATTTAGATCTTTCAACTATGTCACTTTGTAAATGAGGGGAACATTGTCTTATTCCTCATCATCTTTAAATATTTTGGTGCTAGAAGGTGGTCTATTCAGGTGGTCACTTGTTTTTTCTTAAGGTATAGAATAATAATGTGTTTCTCCTCCTTCTTCTTCTCCATCATCATCATCATCCCTGGAGTTTTACAATGTGTTGATCGTGAATAGAGATAAGTATACACACACATACGCGCGCACATACACACACACACACACACACACACACACACACACACACACATCAAAGCCAAAGCTGGGAGTTGGGATCTACGGGTTAATAGAGAATGTGGACTGAAGAAGGTAAAATGGTAAGGAAGAACAGGAGAGGGGAGGTAGATGGGGCCCCAGCAGGTCCAGCCTGAGGGTGAGGGAGAGAGAGGCAGGGGTTAGGCAGGGCAGAAGGAGAGGGAGCAGTCTTCAACGGAGAAGCTGTGAGTAATCTAACTGGCAAGTCAAGAAGGGGCCGGCACGTTGTATAAGGACTGGGCTGGCACTCACGTCAAGTGCTTGTGCATTTTTCAACTAACTCAGCTGAGTCCCCCTTCACGTTAGGGGACAAATCCTTGGTGTCTTTTTTATCCGTTCATCTGCTACAGAGCTGTAGACATAGGGTATGAAAATGTCAATTGGTCAAGTCTTTTGATGTCAAATGGGAAGCAGCTACATAGATTAACGATATTGTCCACATTTATTTATTCATCTGTTTCATCATCATCTATTCAATCCACAAGCACTTCCTGGGCATCTTCCTCTATAAAGCATTCTCCAGATGTGATGGGAGGCAACGAGGGTTGCACGGCCCTAGCTAAATGGCACAGTAAACATTTATTTCCAGGCTAATGATGCAAGGTCAAGTCTCTCCCCCTCTTGCAACATTAAAAAAAAAAAAACCTGCCTTGAGTTCCTATCAAACTATTTCCTGGTGAAATAGAGAAGGGAGCTTGGGCTTGATGGCAGAGATAGTCATGTCAAATAAATCATCTTGAGGATTCAAATGTGTGTCGTGACTTAGTATAAATACGGATGAATAATTTCTCCAGCCAAATGGCAAATCTGGATATCTGCTCTCTGAAAAGCCCAAGAATGATCCATCTTCAGCATAGATGTTCCTCTTGAAAGAAAAATGGTACAGCTCTACCACGGAATCAGAGGAAGGGGTCGTGTGCATGTGTGTGTGTTGGGGGGGGGGGGGAGGAGTACATACAGAGTCCTCACTCCTTTTCATTTCTGAAACTTAAGAATTCTCACAGGACCCTTTCCTGAAACACTAAAATTCTCCAAAAGGTTCCCGGAATCGCACATTACTCGAACTTGACACCGTGTTTTAGATACCGCCCAATAAAACGTGTGCGAGGCGGCAATAAACCTGTTCCTAATGGCAGGCTCCATGCTGTGCTACCCAAGTGCAGAGGAAATGACCGAGAGGAAAGCTCATATACTTGATGCAAAGGCACCATCCAAGATCTCCGAGGAGGGTCAGGGGCTGCCCTGACTCCTCCCTCCTTCAGGCCACTTGCCTCCATCCCTTCATATCCCCTCTGAATATGGAAGCGCCCAGCAAGGCCCCATCTGAAGTGGTCAGAGGCGTGTGGCCCATTGGCTTGAGGAGCTGAGCGCTGGAATGCCTCGCAAGTGGAAATTGTTTCTCTCTTACTCATGTTGTGGCCTCACCCCATGACAAAGAAACAGAATTTCCGGAGGATGAGGCCCAGAGATCAGGATTGTGAAAAGATTCCCAGGTGATTCTAATGTGCAGCCAAGGTGGAGAACCGCTGCTGTAGACACTGGGCAGAAGTAAGTTGTTATTATGCAAACCGTTTTCTCTACCGCGTGGGGGCCAGGTGCTCTGAGACGATTTTAATTTGCTAAAAACCTAAAGCGACCGTTTGTCTCCTGTTTCAGAAAGGGAAGCTTTCAAAGGGAGACAGAGATCGGAGCCAGTGTGCTTGGCACAAATGCCTGGGAAAACATATCACACAGGATCGGAAGCAAGTTTATCTCTGCGGTTCAGGGATGTGCCCGCCAAAGTCAAACAACGCGACTGCCCTCGTTCATTCTGGGCGGACCACGTGTCAGGAACTGTGTTAATAAACTTGTTAATAAACTTAGCCACTGGATGCACTTGCTTAGAAATACTCAAAGTTTCTTTTTTTTTGCAGAGATTGCACTCTTCTCAAAATCAAGCCGAAATGACCCTTCTGATCTGTTTAGCTCAGTGGTTATCAACCTTCCTAATGCCGCGACCCTTTAATACAGTTCCTCATGCTGTGGTGACCTCCAATTTCATCGTTACAAACTGAACATAATTAAAGCATAGTGATTCATCACAAAAACAATATGTAATTATATATGTGTTTTCTGATGGTCTTAGGCAACCCCTGTGAAAGGGTCGTTCGACCCCCAAAGGGGTCGCGACCCACAGGTTGAGAACCGCTGGTTTAGGTTGACCAGATGGGAAGAAGAAGGAAAATAAAATTTAAAACAAAATTTTTTGTTTAAGATGAATCCCAGGCTGAAATCAAGATTGTGCCATTCATCCGGTAGGGACGGTGTCTTATTCGTCCACTCCTAGCACCGGGTACAATATCAAGAACACAGTCAATGTTCTAGAACTTAAAGGCAAAAGAAAAACCAACAGCATTTACTGTTACCCAGCTTTCTTTGAACCTCTGTTTTCTCATCAGTGAAAGGGAATAAGGGCATTTCACTTACAAGGTGAATCCGTGGAAATGTTTTAGCTGCAAGTAACCAAACACCTAAAGGATCTTATCTTGAAAATGACACATCTCAAATACAACCGAGTCTGGGGGTGGCTGGTATAGGCATGAATTCAGGGGGCACACGGGCTGAAATTCTGCAGGTATTTCCATCTCTCCTTAATGAGGCTGCCTCACAGCTGGAAAACAGCTTCTACAATTCCAGGTATCACAGTCCACGCGAGGCAATTAAAAAGGCAAAGGGGGGCAATTGGTGTCGGTTCCCTTTTATCAGGGAATCAAAACCCGTTCTAGAAACATTTAGCAGGTTTCTGCTGTTGTCTTCCCAGCAAATTGTGTTACACAGCCACCTCGGGCTACAAGGAGGGCTAGGCAAGCAAGAAACTGATGAGATCCCTATGATGCTTTAGAGCAGTGGTTCTCAACCTTCTGGCCCTTTAAATACAGTTCCTCATGTTGTGACCCAACCATAAAATTAGTTTCGTTGCTACTTCATCACTGTCATGTTGCTACTGTGATGAATCATAATGTAAATATCTGATATGCAGGATGGTCTTAGGCGACCCTTGTGAAAGGGTTGTTCCACCCCCTATGGGGTCGCGACCCACAGGTTGAGAACCGCTGCTTTAGCGAAATGGTGATGTATTTACCTAGATCTGGTCACATTTTGTCTCCTAACAAATACAGGGTTCCAACAGCAGGCAAACGTGGCTTCGAAAATGGCAATAGAATAAGCATCTAATGCGGGGTGCTATCAGGGGTTAAAAAGATGAGAGACCATGTATGTAAAATATCACATTAACTGGGACACAGTTAGTGCTCATACACAGGAGGCATGATTTAAGCAATAACAATAAATTTAAAGTGAGAGGTCGGAAACATGAAATCTCAATGCCTTTGTACATACGTGTGAGCGTTAGTGTAACTAGTTGCTACGTGGTTAGGAGAGCTTTGATTTGATTCATGAAAATGTTAATGAAAAAAACATTCTAGCATCCGTCTCTACAGAAAGAGACTCACCTTTGCAGCTGACTTCATTCATTTTGGAAAAATGAATGATGTTGACGTCTATTGTTCCGGGGGAGGGAGATTCCCTAGCTACACGGAGTCCCATTGTCCCTCCCATATAACCATGGGGATGTTTGTTATCTTGGAGTTTGCTGAAGGGGAGTGAACAAATTGGCTTTGAAAAAACTGAAGGATCTATATTCGGCCTTTCTCTTTGATGTTGAGACTTAATGAAATGTCAGATTGCCTATTGACTCTTGGAGAGGTAGCTAGACTCAATCCCACCATCTAGGTTATCTGAGAAAACAAAACACAACAACTTTGGGCTGATGCTGGGACCCCTCTTAAAATGCCATCTGGAGGCTGGTCGTGGTGCCTGTGGGAAGTTGAGAGCTCACTAAGAGTGTTTTGAAATAGACGAGACACACTGTGAACGAAGAAAGGCCCTACCTTGAAGACTGAAGGAAAGGGTCATTAACAAGCCAAGGAAGTGTTTTATAACTATACACTGAGCAGTGTCAACAATGAGTCTTATAAGAGTTCCGGAGAGGGGGAAAAAAAAAAAAGTAACTTTGCAGAATGGGGCGCTTAAAGAATTCATGGGGAAGACTGAGTTTGAGATAAAACATCCATGATAGGTAAGACTTTCAGAAGTGATAAAGGGACAATAATATTCCAGTTGGAAGGGACATACGTGAAAATTGTGAGTCTTCGTACGTGGGAAACGGTGGCTGGATCAGGAGGGTTGTACAGTGGGGCCTTGACTTACGAGTTTAATTCGTTCCGTGACCAAGCTCGTAACTCAAATTACTCGTATGTCAAATCAATTTTCACCATGACAATGAATTGAAATGCTGGGCTGATGTTGTGGCATTCACTGTGACATTCGCTGCGCCAACTAGCGGTGGGGTATCTGAAGCTGGCTCGTAACCCGAATTTTAGCTCGCAACTCAAAGCAAAAAATTGGCCAAGAGACGGCTCATATCTCAAAAAATTCGTTAGTCGGGACACTCGTAAGTCAAGGCCCCACTGTACTAGAAATTGGTGGGAAGTGTTGAGAAATGTAGGTTGGCTCTAGCAAGCAAATTCTCTGCTCAGAGGGAATGAAAAGAGGGGGTGCCTCAAATGCCTGCAAGATTACCACAAAGAATTCCTATCCTTTCTCAAGCTCATACCAAACTTTCTCTAACTGAAAGGTCCTATCTCAAAGGGGTACTGGTACTTAGCACTCCCACGGTGACAGGAAATGAAAAGTGTCCGGTGGGAGCCAAGACAGGCAGGATGCACAATAAAGACAGACCCAAATGAGGTCTCCAAGCTAAGAATGCACATTAAGTTCAACAAAGGAGATAAACGCATTCTTGTGGTTGACTTCTTGAGGCCGCTGGTAGATGAGTTGGCTCGTCACCACTGTTTGCTTAAAGGAACCTGAGAAGACATTGTCCAGGGGACTTTTCAATCCCATCTATTTGTGATTGCATCTTCGTTTTCAAAGAAACTATTTTGGGAATCGTGGGTTTAGAGTTCCAGCTCTTGGTGTTGTCAAAATGGAGTAGATAGAGATACCAGGCAGGATGTAACTGGATCAGCTAATGGAACTCACGTGTTAAAGAAAAATTACTACTCAACACAAGAGAACTGAAGTTGTGGGGGAGGTGGGCATAATATTGTGCTGTACAGTATGCCTTTAATTACGTTGGAATCGGTAAAGATTTCATACCATCTTCTCTCTTGAAAGGAAATTAAATTGTAGTGAGAGGTTATGCCTTCCTAAAATCGTAGCCATCTTCTTGTTTATTTTTCATTAAATTCCACCCAGATAAGGGATCTCTCCATCTTCTTTTATAAGAGCTTGCTGACTGCTGCTGCTCCGCGGGCCAGATAAACAAAACACCTTCCAAATTTGATCCATTTGGGATAGCCACTCTTAAAAGCAGTGTTTTCAGAACCAGATACCCCGTAATATCTCTCCGTAAGGAGAGAGAAGTCCCTATTTATTTTGGTAACCGAAATCACCTCTGAGGCCGGAGAGAAAAGTCACCAAACAAAGGAGTATTTAATCTCATTTTCTCTGGATACCGGCGCTAAGAGAAGCAAGCAGCCACCTAAATGTGACTTTAAGGGTTCTGTGAGAGCTCCCTACCCTTTCAAATCAGCAAATAAAGCAACAAAAACAAAAACCCCTTCTATGCAATAGCTCTGACAAGGTGTGCACAATTCTCACATTCATTCATTCATTCATTCACTCACTCACTCACTCATGCATGCATTCATTCACTAGTCGCTGAGCTCCGACTGTGCACAGAAAACTGTGTTAGGAACTGGAAACACAGGTCCTGCTCTCACAAGCTTACATTCTAACTGCATTCTGCAGCTACGTGGTTGAAGAATACTTTCCTGAATGTGTTCTGTGGAACCAGCTTAATGTGTAATATTACACTGCAATCTGTCAATCAATAAGGTAGGCGGTTCTGAGAGCACATAAACTTGGGAAATGCGGAGATCAATTTGCATTTCTGAAGTTCTTCTTAGCATCTTTAGTACGCCCCAGACATTGTCGAGTACCCTTGAGCGAGAAGGCTCAGGGTCTGGATAAGGCCCTACCTAACTACAATGACCAGACTTCCCTAACAGCTCTTCCCACTGCACCCACTGCCATGGCTCTTCAGTTTTATCCCTGCCCCTAGGTGCTGCAATAAATGCTTAGGAAAGGGACCCACCATTTCCACTCCCTTCTCATCCGTTATCATCTACAGTAGCCAGATGGAGCTCACAGTGGGGTCATTTTCAGCAGCAAGAGGATCAATGATCTGAATGGGAAGACTCGGGGCAAAGACTCATGAGGAGAGAAGCTTAAGCTGTGGACTCCAAGAACAGTCCTGGGAAGGAACACATCAAAGTCCCTCACAGCGTTGAAATTTCTTGTGTTACCCCAAAGGCTTCGGGAAGGTCTTGCGAAAATTCGGAAAATTCAGAATGACAGTCATCACGATTCAGTTTCACCAAATAAAAGATAGGAGAACTTGTAAGAACCCAAGTTTTCATTTGGATATTTTCCCGAATGATCTGTCCTCTGTTTTGATTGCGCCCTCTACGTTTTGACATAATCCTGAGAGAGACAATAGCTGTATTGCACAAGCCAGGATATTTTCAATACATTTTTCCATCTGCCCCTAAGCTGGACTTGGAAGCCATTCTTAAAAAGTGAAGTCACCCACTCCCTTCCCTGAAAACTGTAATCTACAGTTTAGCTCAGAGCACTTCCAATGTTGATTATGCAAATCCCAAGCAGAGCCTACCCATAACCCACATTTTTTTTTTCTTCCAATGGCTCGCTCTATAATTTGGTAATGTTGCCTCTGTATGAGTAGGTTTGCCAATTGCTAATAAAATTGCTGACCACCTACAAAGGAAATATTAAAGTGTCATGGAAAAACACATCTCGACAAAGGGGGAAAAAGCACAATAATTAGAACCATGTATTTTTCCTTACTGTGGCATCTTTTTTTTTTCTAACTACAAAACCCTATTAGAGTTAATTCTGGTTTTCCAAGCTTTGGGCATTAGTTGTAATGGTGGATTTCACAGAAGTAGATGCGGCATGCTTTTTCAAAACAGCCAGAATGACCGAATCTACTCTGAAATTTCTATTCTTGCAGGTTAGTTCTTGTAATTCAGAAACCTAGCAAGTATTTCTAAATGGAATTCACTTTAGGCAGACACCCCTGGAGACATCTGGACTGTTGTGAAATTCGGATTTTTAAATAAAAGTTCAAGTGAGAAGTAAACAATTTGCTTGGCCATTTAACATGGCCAGCAAACCAGAACCACCTCCCAGTACGATCTGAAATATTTCACAATTTTGGGGAACAGAGGATAGCCTAAAATCACGAAGGCAATAATTTTAAAATGAAGGATTAAATTCAATTTATGAGTTGTTTGGATCATCTCATTCATACAGCTACCGAACTGTCAGGCTAAGTGGCATGAATACGCAATGGATTTTCAGCTCTTCAATCCCATGGCCGCCTCATGTTTTTTCAGGGTGAAAGACAGTGACATCAGAAAATATGTGAACAAAATTAGGACCCTCGCTGAGGACCCCGGGGAAGTATGGTGTCATCTGGAGCTGCATTCACAGCCAATTCTAGCCTCCACGGCATTGGAGGAAGCGCCAATGTCCTGAAACCTCAGGTAGATACTTCTCAAGGTGGTTGTATTTAAGATCTTTTTAAAAAAAGATATATCAATCAGAGAGAGGAAGGGAGAGCAAGAGAGAGATAGAAACATCAATGATGAGACTCATTGATTGGCTGCCTCCTGGGGACAGAGCCCGAAACCTGGGCATGTGCCCTTGACCAGAATCAAACCTGGCACCCTTCAGTCTTCAGGCCGATGCTCTATCCACTGAGCCAAACCATCTAGGGCTGTGTTTAAGATGTTTTGCCACTGAAAGTGAGCAATGCTTCTGCCATACTTCTATTCACTACAGAACATCCCAGGCTTGGGCCTTCACCCCAAAGATCTGTATCATCCTCAAGGCCATCAGAAATCACCGAGAGCTCCTATTGCACCGGAAGACACATGAGTATTACTTGTCATGAGTGTATACGTGGCAAACCAGAAGTTGAGGAGGAATATGGGGAGAATTTCAGGGTGAGTTCATTTCTTCACAAAAAGGTAGATTTAGAGGATGACTCAAAACGATGAAAATAAAGGAAAAAGTTAGGAAGAGTGGGAACCCCCTGAGAAGTTAAAGGATTACTAATTTTATGTGGGCACACATTTTGTGATTATTCATTGAGTAATCACTCGTATTTGGAGGCCTGCGGTTACCAACAAAGATTTGATTGTGCCCTTTCGGGGATGAAAGAGGGATTTGTAACATGGTCTTTCCTAACAGGGTCAGGTTACTCGGAGCTTTGAAGGAACCACTCAGTGAGTTACCACAACCTACTCTGATTGACCTCTTAGAAAAACCCAGATCCCATTTTTCCCCCCAAGCGAACTACCACTGAGATGTTTTCTGTAAAGGGACAAAGGGTAACATTTTAAGACTTCTGAGGCTTTGATGAGACTATTCGATTCTGCAATTTGCAAAAGCAGCCCCAGATCCCATGTAGATGAATGGGCCTGGCTGTGTTCCAATAAAACTTTATTTATAAAAACAGCAGATTCCATTTACCCCCACGGATTGTAATCAGCCAGTCCCTAATCTAGAGAATCAGAAACTTTGTATTTTACCTCACATCAACTTCCTTCTGGAAAGAACAAGACTTGCCCAAGGGCAACAAACAAATGGTTGGCATGGGGCAGGAGAGATATAATACATATGGCAAGACAAAGGATACACAGAGCCCATCACCTACTCCCTTTGTCCAGGAGAAAAAAGTGAGTGATAAGACCAAGAGAAAAAAGTTAATAGTCATCGACATGGTAAGAGCCCAGCCATTATACCAGAACCAAAAGACAAAACAAGAGTAACTCTTTTTTAAATATATTTTATTGATCTTTTTCAGAGAGGAAGGGAGAGGGCTAGAGAGTTAGAAACATCGATGAGAGAAACACCGACCAGCTGCCTCCTGCACACCCCCTACTGGGGATGTGTCCGCAACCAAGGTACATGCCCTTGACTGGAATCGAACCCGGGACCCTTCAGTCCGCAGGCCGATGCTCTATCCACTGAGCCAAACTGGTCAGGGCTAGAGTAACTCTTTAAAGAAGTAATAATAAAAGAGCAAAAATGGAAAGCCAGGACCAACTCAAGACAATACTTAAGATACACAAATAACTTTTTTACTTCTGGAGAAAACTGAGGGATGACAAGGGTGGGTGTTCATCCAACTCTCTGGGTGTCTACAAAGACAGCAGAAACCTGATCCTGGCACTCAGAGGCCTTGGTAGGAGAGAGTGTAGACTTGAGGAAATTCTAGTAACTTACAAATGTTGGTGCATATGTACCAAATACTAGTCATCTTTAGTCATTCACTTATTCAGTCGGTAATCATTTGCTCTTGGTCATAATAATGAAAACCTATGAGCTTGCACATCACTTCATGCCTCCTTCCCACAAGACCCCATGAAGGAACATGCCAATTAGTCATCTATTCACAAATCAGGGAACCCCCAGGGCCTTTGAGAAAGAGCCCTCTAAAAGGTTCCCACCGCCATGCCATTGTTCAGAGAGTTCATTTCTCCTTCTCTACTCACCCCTCCCTCTCTCCACTCCTCACCTCCAGCCCCCACACATCACACCCCTGTCCTCTCGGGGCCCAGGCAAGCCCTGCTTCTTCGCAAAGCATTGCTGGACAGTTTTGCTTTCTGCTCTTACCAACTGGAAGTAATTTGCTGGTCCCTCTCCCCACCCGAAATATCCACAGAACTGGGCTGCTTGACCCTTTACTTCTTGGCATTTTTGATGTTCAACTTTATATATGGCCATGTTTTTTCTTGAAGAGGGTGGCTGTACATCATCTTGCTGGGGTAGGTCACTTTAAGCATAGGCAAATATCAAACACATAAATAAGTGTCTTCGTGGGATACATAAAACTGTTATAACCCAACACATCAAAGCTATCTGCCATTCTCCAAAGACTAATTGAATCCTAATTGTCCGACTGCACAACTTCATTCCATTTTGTATATTGATTTACTGGGCACAAACCAACAATAGTCATTCTTCATACAACTCTATAAAGATTATGAAGACACTAGAGGCCTGGTGCACAAAATTTATGCAAGAGTAGGCCTTCCTTCCCCCAGCTGCCAGCACCGGCTTCCCTCGCAGCCCTGGCTTCACCCGGAAGGCCGTCCTGTCTAATTAGCATATTATACTTTTATTATTATAGATTTTTAGATATTGTTTCACTGGAGCCTCACAATAACCCTGCAAGGGTGTCAAAGAACATTCAAGATGGAAATCCGAAACTCAGAGACTTTAAATGGCATCACTAAGACACCAAGCTTAGCAAGATGCCATCTCCCATCTGAGTATGTTATTACACATCGGCCACAAAGACAAAAGAATAATATCCAAGACGATGAAAGGAAATTCCACTTCAGGAGCGTTCTGTAGTTCCTAAGGTCCACCGCCATACAGAAGACTTTGTCTCCCCACTGCACAGTCCCCAAGAACAACTAGACATTGTTTGCCTAATTCCAAGACCCACACAGCAGAAACTTCACAAGAAGCGTTCAGGGCTCAGCATGGGGAAAATGAGCTTAGCAGAACCGAGCCCCGAGCCTCCTAAGTGAGTGTTTAGACGCTTTTGTTTGGGCCGCGGGCAGTCTGGGCTTGTCTGTAGAGCCGCCGAGACAAAACAGGAAACACGTCATGATGTCCATGCACATCCATCTATGCTTCTGTCCACAAACCTGGTGGACCCGTCCTGAGAGGGAAATCAGGAGAGGGTTCTGCGTCTGGCAGTTTATATGATGAGTGTGTTTCTGAAAAATAGAAACTGTTCCTTTCACTTTGTTCTTCTAGTCCTACTTGCTTTCAGGTCTGTCTCTCACAGCTATTACTTACTTTAAGAGGCTTCATAGACAAAAACTGTCCGACTTGGGTTTTGCTTTTGTGTAGAAGGTTTTGTTCAATAGTAGCAGCAGCAGTATGGCTGAGAGGCAGTAAGTGTGAGCATTTATTAACCAAGCATTTTATTAACTAATTCTAAGACCCTTTCATAGTTTATCTCAATTACATCAACTCAGTTGGGAAGGTTCTTTTATATCCTTATTTTATGAATGAAGAACTAAGTCTTAGGGGTCTAATTATCTTGCACAAGGTAAGGGTACAAAGGGGCAAAACTGAATCACATCTCTTCAGTCTGCTAGCTCCTAATTTCATTCTAATAATATGTATCCCATTTTAAATGATTATTAGCTTTATGCAAATACGTGTTAAAAATCCTCATGTCCTTTAAGATTTGTTACTTAGTTCTAGGGATTCTGTTAATATTCCTGGTCCTATCATTAAAAATATTCTTCGTTAATATTGCCAAAGCTGAGTCTTAGGTGGTATTTTGTAGCATTTGCATTGAGTACAGTGTAAATGAACCCAAATGGAAAAGTTTTCCTTCCTTTATTAACTAAGTTTCTAAGATCCTTTCCTATCTCATCGCACTTAATTACCCCAGCCACTCAACCTGGTAGGTTATTTTATATCCTTATTTTATGAATGAAGAACTAAGTCTTAGGGAGCTAATTACCTGGCACCAGGTACGGCTAGGAAAGGGCAAGAGATATCAAGTACAGACAGGTTCGAAAGATGGCCAAAAAGACTAGATCTAGAAATAACGGAAGTAGGAAGTCAGGGGCCACCCCTTTGGAAAATATCAGGTTTCCTGTGTGAGCTTTTGCATTTTACACGCAGATCCTTTGCAGAAGGAAGTACATGCAGCCATCCTGGGCACACAAACTGAGCGTCGCTGTCCTAAATGTGAAACACACTATTTTCACCATAAGTGCTCTGTCTACGGTTTAAGAAGGAGAAAGTTAGAAGTCACCCTGCCTTTCTTTCATCCTCCCAGCCCCCTGCAGAAGGGTGACCGTGACTCCGGATGTCACTTGACCTTAGGTGTTAGAAAGGGCTGGTGGGAGGGGATGGTTGGTCATCACCCCCCACACTCTACTTCATCCCTTTCTGTGGCTGTGTCTTTTCCGAGCTGCCCAGTAGCCTTACAGTTGCTACTTGCACCCAGAACATTTAGAGTTTTCTTTTCCACTCTAATTGTAGTCTAAATTTATAGGAAACCCAGAAATGGCCAAGTGTTCCATCTGAAGCATCCCAGCAGAGTTGCTGACCCAGGACGGCCTCTAGGCACAAAATCCCAAATTAGTTTTCTTGTAACTTTAGCCCTGAGGCAGGTACTGGCTATAAAAAGGCTGTGGCCACCAGGGCTCTGCCTGGGAACATGCTTTCAAAAATGTCCAGATCTTCGTCTTGCCATGGGCTGTTGGCTTCGCTTTGAAAGCCATAAAACCAGGCCGCAGATCTGAGAAAAACCCACAGCTGCCTACATCCGAGGAGAGTCTTCAATGGATTTTCCAAAGATAGGCAGCGCAGCAAAACCCAGACTCCATGGTGTCAACCACGCGCGCCTTTGCTCTTCAAACCAGTGGGAACCCCGTGGAAGGTTTAATCCATGTGTTCCTGATCTACTTACAGTGAACTCATCAAAATGCCATTTGCATGCCTGTTGCCAAAGTTTCAATGGGCTTTTATTTCTTGGTCTCTCGCACAGATGCTGGTGGGAGTCAAGTTTTGCCAGGGGAAACACAGCTCCCAAGGTCTAAGCTATTTGCAAAACCAAGACTCGGTGAATTTCAAGGAGCTGTTTTAACCATCACTGACAATCGTCTTTATTTTTAGCAACGGCCTATCTCCTCATTAAAAGTCTGGTAGAAAAAAACAGCCTTTCACCACCCTACAGAGTGGGGCCAGCGCTTTGCCAGTCTTCCTACTTCATGTGTTTTTCCCATGTTAGTGGAGCTAACAAACTAACAGGGATATTGGACACGGCCCCAAATCACTGCAAAACAAGGCCTAGCCTTCCAGTGGCTAAAGGCCTGCGTGGCTCTCTCTTGTGTCAAATTTCAATTCATCAGTTTCACAGTCAGAGTCTTCCAAGCAGCCTGCCACCTCCCCCTTTTGCACACAGGCACCTTTTCAAATTCGACTTCCAAACTGCAGGTGCCTTTATAATGTCACGGCCGCCTGGCACATTATTCTGCCAATAGCTTTATGATAGTCTTACTTTCAGGTAAATGAAGACTAGTATAGCAGGGTAACCATCTGGTAAGAGTGTGTGTGTGTGTGTGTGTGTGTGTGTGTGTGTGTGTGTGTGTGTGTGTGTGTTTGCTTCCATTGCAGGAAATCTGGCCTTATCAGGAAGAAGATACTCTTGCTAGCATTGGGCCTATGTTACTTTTTAAAATATTTTTAAAAATTGATTTCAGAGAGAAAGGAAGAGGGAGAGCGAGATAGAAACATCAATGATGAGAGAGACTCATTGATCGGGTGCCTACTGTACGCCCCACACTGGGGATCAAGCTCACAACCCTGACCTGTGCCCTGACCAGAAATTGAACCATGACCTCCTGGTTCATAGGTCGACATTCAACCACTGAGCCACGCCGGCCTGGCCTATGTTACTTTTGAGAGATGGTAAACCAGTATTTCTTGAGTTGCTAAGGTGGGACATTGTAGATGGTTCATGAAACTTTTCATTATGTACAACCAAATATTTTAGAAAAGAGCAAAATGGGCTTTTTTAGGGGTGGAAAGACCTAAAGAGAGAGGGGCAGGAACCATGAGGAAAAATGGGAGGCAGTGTGTGTGTGTGCCTGGCATATATTTGGATCTCACCCTGAATCATGTCACGCATGAAACGGTATGTCATTTCTGTACCTGAGCCTCAAGACTACATGTGCAAATTTTTGGACCATTAAACTCAGTGACACTTAAGACTGTGAGCTTCTAGGCCTATTTTGGGGCCGCTTTTGGATGCCTTTGTACCCCCCAGGTGAAGCCGAGGGGTAGTAGAGATCCTTATAAACATTTAACCTGAACTCTTGAGCCCGTTCAATAAATATATCTTGAGTGATATTCCTGATTAATACTGTACTACTTAATGGGAAATTCACTTCTCCATAAAGTGTAATCCCTGCCCTCAAGAGGCGCATAGTCATCTTGTACTTAGAAACAAAGATCCTTAGAACTGGAAAGAGCCTGAAAAATCCAAGCATCTCATTATTTAAATGAGAACGCTGAGGTTGGGGGGTGATGTGACTGGCTTAAGTCCAAGCTCTGTCTAGAATTCAGGGTTTCTGATTCAAGCTCATGCTTTCCCATTATGTGATGCTTTGAGAACTGTCAATGTTCTATTAATCCCGTCCCCACCCCCCACCCCCACAGTCCTAGCTAGATTTGGGGTTTCTTGAAGGCAGGGAATAATGTCTCATATTTCTTCCACTTTCACCCCACCCACGTATGTTATGAATAATCAGACAGATTTACGTATTCAGTAAAATGCTCATGGCTGAACAAGTCAGGAAGTTAATGAATGAGTAGGTAGTCTTAACGTGAATTGCTAAGTGGATGAGAGAGCCTAGAAAACCCGCATTCCTTCCTACCCCATGCCTCTAGAGTGACTGCTGCTTGGTTTGTGGTTTAGCTGTTGGTGTGAAGAAGAGTTAGAGGCTAGCTGACTCAAAATGCTAATGGAGACATAGGTTTCCTTAAACGACAAGTGGTGTCCAACCAGGAGAGGTCATAATTCCAGTCTAAACATTCCTAACAGTCCACTCATGTAGGTATTAGCTTTTAAGGACCCTTTGGACAATAGTTAACATTATACAGTTGCCTTTGAAGGGGGCCTTAAGGACATTAAACATGTCTTATTCAATTTTACATTCTGTACCTAACACAGCTCCTTCCTGGAAGTGAAAGTGGAACTGACATGTGCCCGAGGGAGAGACCGTGGCATAGTGAGTGGTTCAAATCCGTGTCTATGAAGCATGGTCGATGCAGCTGGGAGAGGGGTCAAGTATTGGAAGAGCTATCACGTGGAAAATGGGGTGGCTTCACTCTCTGGCAGAAGGCAGAACCAATGACTAGATGGTTGCTACAGATGCTACAGGGATGTGGGTTGGGGATGAACATGAAGTACATTTTGTTCAGTTTAAGAACTATTTGCAAACAGATCTGACTCCTGAGTAGAACACATCCTGCTGCTGAAGATTTTGGAGCAGGGTCTGAGGTCACATGTACCTTCACACCTTGGGATTTGATGACCATGACCTTGCACCTCTACCACCAACTCTGTGTCCCTCCATGACTTGCCTAGAGAGTTTATTCCTATTTCTGCTCAAGATGTTGGAGCAGGGTGTGAGGCCCTGTGCTGTACCTGACTTTCTGGGTGGTCCCTGCATACCTTGGGATCTGAGGGTGATGACCTTGAGCATTTACCACCACCATACTGTCCTTCAATGCCTTGCCTGTGCAGCTTTTTCCTGTTTCTCCCACAGCAATCACCTCTATCTGCCTGTTTCTTAGCAATCCACAATTGTCCATGGAAGCTCACCTGTAGCAGATTATTTAAGCATTTGTGCTCTCTTGCTTGTCCTGGGAAATCAATTTCTCTTAATACTGTGTGTCACACATCCCTCCGCCCCACACCTCAACCTTTTTAATTTTTAATTAAAAAGACAACATCTCCACACAGTGCCCAATATGATCAACAGAGTTCGAGTTCGAATCTTTGCTCAGGAACTTACAATTGGGGCAATTTTTCCAACCATAAAACAGGAGGAATAGGCCGGCACAGCTCAGTGGTTGAGGATCAACCTATGAACCAGGAAGTCATGGTTCGATTCCCAGTCAGGGCATATGCCTGGGTTGCGGATTTGCTCCCAAGTGTGGAGCGTGCAGGAGGCAGCCGGTCAATGATTTTCTCTCATCATTCATGTTTCTATCTCTCTCTCCCTCTCCTTCTCTCAAATTAATAATAATAATAAAACAGGAGGAATAATACTCTCTGTCTCAGCAATGCAGAGGACTCAACGCAGTAATGCAGAGACTTGCTTAAGCACAGCGCCTGAAATACATATAGTAGTTGCTCACCCAATGTTAGCAATGCTGTCCTATGGTTAATAAAGGAGACCAATTTGTATGAGCAGCTTTGATTTAAGAAGACAATACCATTTCCAGACATCCCTTTCCTGGGGCTACAGTGTTATTCCATCCTGATGGGAAGGAAGAATGGCCCCTTTAGAAGCAGGATGGATGTGAGGGCTGGATGGGAGGTAAGCTGAAATGGTCCCCCTGCCAGCTTTTTGAAATGCAAATCCATCAGTCCCTTTGATGTTCCTAGCCACTTTCAATGAACATCTTTCAGCATAGTATTTGCTTTCTTAACCACACCACTGCTCACCGGGTTCAACATTCCCGTCGGATTCAAAGGATCTCCGTGCATTCTTCCAAAATGAATTCAGAAGGTAAGTCAGAGAGAGGGGGAAATATCTTTGAACAGGACACGGGGTTCAGACGGGGCGCCGGAGGAGGGAGGCGGGTGGCGCTTTGTGACTCAAAGGGCTAACAGTAAATTCCGCCTCCGGCTTTCCGTGTGCCTGACCACTGCCAGCGGCCTGTGACTAACCTCGGCCGGCACCCACCCTGCTCCTTTGTCTAAGCAAGTGGCGCTGATGGCGCTGGAGGAGAGAGAGGGGGAATCAGAAGGGGAAAGTGGGAAAGGGGACAATTCAAGGAGCCATCAATTTTAGTCTTCCCTTAGGGGGCCCACATTAATACTAGACTATTTTTCTCCTTAACGTTCAGCACTTCCATGGACGCATTTTCCAATCAATCAAAACTCAGGTGCAAAGCATCACTCATCAGGTGGCCCTGTCTCCGATACTGTGCTGGCCACACCCAAGGGGGCTTCTCTCTTGGGCGTCTGTCTTCCTACTTGACTGCAAGCTCCTTGAGGACAGGAACTGGCTCTTCCTCACCTTGAATCCCCAGCAGGGTAGGGACATACACGGATACCACACACTGACTTATTTAACTACATGAAATCCTTCTTGCCCTAACCGGTTTGGCTCAGTGGATAGAGCCACGGCCTGCGGACTGAAGGGTCCCAGGTTCGATTCCAGTCAAGGGCATGTACCTTGGTTGTGGGCACATCCCCAGTAGGGGGTGTGCAGGAGGCAGCTCAGCTGATCGATGTTTCTCTCTCATCGATGTTTCTAACTCTCTATTCCTCTCCCTTCCTCTCTGTAAAATATCAATAAAATATATTTTTAAAAAAAATCCTTCTTGCGGAAAACCAAACTCTGTGCTGGGGCTGGAAAGCTAACACGAGGGGTGAGTCAGGGACCACCTGGGATAGCTTGTACCGAGCAGACTCGCCCAAAGGAGCCCGGAAAACCACAGATCGGAGGTGAGTTGTCTCCTGTTGACCAGCAGGGTCTCCAATGCACCTGGCTTTGCCCTGGCAGCCGGTGTGGGTGTTGGCCTCCATCCCAGGCTTCCAGAGCCTTCTATTTTGTAAGCACCTTGGCATCTGCTTCAATAGCTTTCTGATGCGATGAGTTCCATTCGTTTCTGTTATCTGCACCTGAGCTCTGAGGGGCGCCTGTCCCACGTGTGTGCGATGAATACATTAGGAAGCACCTGCTGCATGGCTTGCAGAGAGAGATGGAGACAGAGGGTAGAGACCCTGCCAGGGGGGGAGGTGTCCAGGGGAAATCTAGGCAGAGCCTCCAATGGCTAGAACCTTGGCCATGGGTCATGGGAGGGAGGCTGGGAAGTGGGGACAGTGAGCATCTATTTTCTGTTCCAAGAGCAAGGGGAGGATTACCGGCCCCATTCCCACTCTAAGAATCAGAGAGAGAGGAGATTCCAAAATATAAGGAGGAATTCAGACGCCAGACAAAATCAATGAACCATGTTTACCTCACTAAGGAAGTGACAACCTCCCTGAGTGCCCCTTTCCTGCTCTATAGACCAGTGATGGCGAACCTTTTGAGCTCGGCGTGTCAGCATTTTGAAAAACCCTCACTGAACTCTGGTGCCATGTCACATAGAGAAATTTTTTGATATTTGCAACCATAGTAAAACAAAGACTTATATTTTTGATATTTATTTTATATATTTAAATGCCATTGAACAAAGAAAAATCAACCAAAAAAAAATG
The DNA here is from genome assembly GCF_014108235.1 of Myotis myotis. Lineage (NCBI taxonomy): Eukaryota > Metazoa > Chordata > Mammalia > Chiroptera > Vespertilionidae > Myotis > Myotis myotis. Next base: position 7,839,187 of record NW_023416326.1, on the reverse strand, counting down.
AGTGACACGTGTGTCATAGGTTCGCCATCACTGCTACAGATGATCAGACACCACCTATTTCCAAAGACTGCTGTGAGGTCCAAAAGGAGTCTTGTGTCTATGTAATAGCACTAAAGGTCACTCAACAATCCTTCCTTCCCCTCCCTCCCTCCCTCCCCTCACTCCCTTCCTTCCTTCCTCCCTCCCTCCCTCCCTCCCTTCCTCCCTTCCTCCCTTCCTCCCTTCCTCCCTTCCTCCCTTCCTCCCTTCCTCCCTTCCTCCCTTCCTCCCTCGCTTCCTAACTGACTTCAGTTATTACCTACATTCTTTCTTCAGGATGATATTCAGTTTATTTAAGGGACACAAAGTACGTAAATATTTTTTGAGATAGAATTAGGTTGAATTGAATCCATATTTTCATAGGGGGGGAGTGGGGAGTTCCCTTTCCCCTTAGCTCTCTCCAGGAACACCTGGTTTCACAGGAAAAGAAATTAGCATTTGGAAATGCACATCTGTCTCCGCCACAGGTGAGATAGTAAAGCGTTTCCACATGTCCCAGATCCCCAACCTTTGATCAGTATGATGGGGGCGTTCACTGTCCAACCGCGCCATGGACGGACTCTGATTCATTGAAGTCATGCAAACGCTCCCCAGGATAAAACAGCCGGAGTTTCCAGCCATCAGGTGGCCCGTGGGCCTCCCAGTGATGTCGGCTGGATTAACTCAACAACCGTTAGCTGATGGTTAATTCCTGCGTTCCATCCTGCCGGTTCATACTATCAACCATCAAGGCAACCAGGGGCCGGGTCGGTCTCTCCCCGTGACTGTCAGCATCATCACTGAGAAAGGGGCTGGAACGCCTGAGCTCAGGATGATGGGAAATAATGATTTTTATTTGGACTTCCAAGGTTGACTCACGCAGAGAGTGAGCAATCTGTAGGTCAGATACCCTATATCCTAGTCATATTGTTCCTTTAGTTAGGAATTCGGAGAACTGAACACTGGCAGGCCTGAGAGACCCCTCCTGTCAGCAGAACCACTGAATGGGCTCCTAAGAGGAATTGTTTAAAATAGTGCCATGCCATCTTCCCAAGAGTCGTATTGCCAAAATGAACAAATGGAGAATTTAACACCTCAAGGAGGTGTTCCTTTGTTCATAAAGCAAGATTATACTTTTTTTTCTCTCTCCCCTGGTTCAGACATTTTGCAGGCATTTAAAAAAGTGTGCTACCTTGTCTTTAGTAACTGGACAAATATTTATGGAGGCTTTTCTATGTATAAGAAACTGCAGGGAATCACGAGATTACAGGAATAAAAATAGATGGTGCTAGTACCCAAGGATTTTAATAGTAATAATGCTAATGCTATTAATAAACCGCTAATGTGTAGGTTAATCTTGACTTTTCACAGTGCTCTAATTTGTCCTAAGTGGCTTTTAAAATTCCTATAATTCAATATGATGACCCTAATTTTTTTTTCACAAATCAGTTGACCACTGTACTTTATGGCATCCTATCTTTCAGGGAGCATATATTTAAGATGTTTCACCCATAAGCTCAAGAAACCATAGATCCTCCTTCCCTCAACACTTCATACCATCAGTACAGGGAATTTAAAACAGCATTTGTGTGGTTACATAGCTCTTTTCTATTTTGCTTAGCTGGGAGGATGCCATGGCTCAGAGATAAATTCACACAGTGCCTCCCGGTTTGCCTTGACCTAGGTTCCTAGTTCTCCGATGTTACAGGTGGAAAGGGCTTGGACCACATGCCTGACAGAGTTTGTAAGTCTCACTCTCTCCCCAACCATCAGAACCGTCCGCCTCCCTCTCCAGTTCCTAGGTCATCCATGCAGCCCTGTGAATGGGCTCCCACACCTGTTCGTCCAATAAGGACCAAAGCAAAAGTAGCTGCTGCTTGAAATCCCTCCTCTTCAACTCGGTCTTTTGTTTTGAAATTCTGAAAGGGCCCCTGGCCTGTTCTCTCACCAGCTGTGGCCTTTTTTCTCCTAAAGGGAATACAGTGGGGCCTTGACTTACGAGTTTAAGTTTAATTCGTACTGAGACCGAGCTCGTTAAGGAGCTCGTTAACTCAAATTACCCTATCAACTCAATGCAAAAAATCGGCCGAGAGACAGCTGGTATCTCAAAAAACTCGTTAGTCGGGACACTCGTAAGTCAAGGCCCCACTGTAGCTGACTTCGCAGGAGGCAAAGTCACTGTGCTCACGGAAGCCATAAATATCTCCCCTAAGTCCTACATGATAAGTTCCCCTCTGATTAGTCAAGCAGATACTGTAATGTGCAGGGGCCGGGCGGGGGGGAGGCAGAGGAGAGAAGCTTTGATGAGGCTAAACTGAGCCTCTATCCCCTCCCTCCCTCCCTCTCCTGAAACAACCGGAGTCCCAAAATGGTAGACAGTCTGCATTACCCTCTCCCCTGCTTTGTTTTGAACTGGCTTTCAGTGATGCACAACCTGAAACTGACTTAAACTGAATCCAAAGCAAGGCGCATTGTTCAAGCTCCAAATGAGAACACGCAAATCGGAATGAGCTTTTGAGGCCACAGCCGGAACATGTTAAAAAAATTCTGACAATGAGAAGTGCAACAGATCTTTGGGCTCAAGATGGCAGAATAGGTAACGGCTGTGCTCGCCTCCTCCCACAACCACATCAAAATTACAACCAAACAACAGAACAACCATCCTTCAGAACCACCTGAAATCTAGCTGGACAGAAGTCCTGTAAGTAAGGATATGAAGACCCCACGGCGAGGCTGGTAGGAGGGCAGAGGCCCAGAACGGGCAGGCCCCAGACCCATGTGTGGAAGTTCAAAACCAAGTTCCCTCTTGAGGAGCCAGGGCCCCCAGCCCAAGAATCCAGGGCCAAGAAGAGAAATCCCCATAATTTCTGTCTGTAAAAACCAGCAGGACTGTGGCTGAGTGAGACTGAGGCTGCTGGAGTCCCAGGCCATTCCTCGTGAAGGCGGCGCACGGACTTACCTGGTAAAGGCCTCGCTGGCTCTGAGCTCCAGCGCTGGGGAGAACCTCAGAAGGTGCCAGGGATGTACGGGGAGGAACTGCAGTGTCTTGCTTCACATCAGGGCTGGAGGGGGAGCTTTCTTCCAGACAGGGAGCTGGTAGAAGCCATTGTTCCTTTGCTGAGCCCTCCCCCTGCAGGCACAGGTGTGAACTATATAGGAGTCTCCATCCACCCAGCCAATGGTGTTGGCCCCGCCCTGGTGATTCTCTGAGGCCCCGCCCCACTTAACCTGCAGGGCCATCCAGGCTGTTTCCAATGGCTTTTCTATACCAATGGCCTGTCTTGGCTCATGCTATGGGCTTTCCTAAAATCTCTCAAGTGTCCACAAACCCCACACAGGCAGTATCTGGCCTTGGTGTGCCCTGGACCTCTTTCTAAACAGTCCTATACCCAGCACTGGTGACAGCCGGGCTCAGTTAGAAGCGTAGCCTCTCCCAGGCACCTTCAAGCCCAACGCAGGTGCTAACCATCTGCAGGTGGTGACTTTGTAGCTCATACCAGGTGGCCCAGGCAGGGCACAGGTGGCAGGTGACCTAGGCCTGACCTCTCAAGAGGCCTCAGAACCAACACACCCAGTGGCCGCTTCAGACCAGGCCAGAGCACCACCCAGCCACCTCCCCAAGTGACACCCTCAAAGGGCAGGCTCAGCGGGCAGCAGGGCCCCTCAGAAGCAAATCCTATGCTTCATAGGGTCAGGCCCTGCACAGCAGCTCCTCCACTGTGGTCATGGCCAGTCCTCACAGCCAATCAGCCTGCGGGTCAATCCCTCACAACCAATCAGCATGAGGTCAGTCCCTCCCAGTGAAGTGCCAACAACAAGGAGGGCACACTCCCCCATACAAGGGACACGCCTAGAGCACCTGGCTCAGTTGACCAGTGAGACTGCGCCACTGGCCCCCACAGGACACCTACTATGTAAGGCCACTTTTGAAGGTAATGTCAGTTCTTAATCTGACCCAAGGCATCAGATACAGTGGGGCCTTGACTTACGAGTTTAATTCGTTCCGAGACCGAGCTTGTTAAGGAGCTCGTTAACTCAAATTGCTCTGTCAACGCAATGCAAAAAATCGGCCGAGAGACAGCTGGCATCTCAAAAAACTCGTTAGTCGGGACACTCGTAAGTCAAGGCCCCACTGTAATTATGCTTTGCTTGTCTTTCTAAGGTACATTTCCCTGGTCTGCTGAAGCGGGGTGTAATATAAATAATAAAATAACCAAAAGGTAGGCAAAGAGACACACACCCAGACATTCCTTCTGGACACCATCTCATGAACAAACAAGGAGCATTCTGACAATGCAGAGAAGTGAGAGATGCAACAATCCAACAAAGCAATCCAACAAAGAAGCCAGAATCCTCTGCTGATGTGTCTTGTGAAAAGCGATTCATTCCTGCATGTAGCCCAAACCCATTACCCATTCAACCTTTCTCCCCAACACATTCTCTCCCGCCCCATCCCTTAAAGGGAAGATGACCCAGGATACCTTGCATTTCACCCGGGCATTTGAATATAGACAAGGCCACACCTGATTTGGATGAAGCTCAGGGCCTCGTCCACTGCCCATCGCTGCGAGTTTGGTTGCCTTGCTGCTAACCTTGCATGTTCTGCAGGAACAGCTGGACACCTCATTGATTCAGGTGCTCTATGGCTGGGCGTGTGTGGAATATTTCACGTGCGTTGGTTCTTAAGCTACTATTTTTTTTTAAATACATTTTATTGATTTTTTACAGAGAGGAAGGGAGAGAGATAGAGAGCTAGAATCATCGATGAGAGAGAAACATCGATCAGCTGCCTCCTGCACATCTCCTACTGGGGATGTGCCCGCAACCCAGGTACATGCCCTTGACCGGAATCGAACCTGGGACCTTTCAGTCCGCAGGCCGACGCTCTATCCACTGAGCCAAACCGGTTTCAGCCTTAAGCTACTATTACTCCTGAGGATGGAGAGAGACAACACATAAGACGCTCCAGCCCAGTCCAAGCCTCCTTGGAGGAGGTGGAATTCCCTGGCGAGCGCGGCCACCCTGCTGATTCACTCAGACTTCCCTCTGAGGTTCCTGGCTTTCGGCTCCAAGTTACAGGAAACCTTTCGGCCTCTACTTGGTTATTTATAGAGGGGTTTATAGGATTCTTCCACAACTCAAAGAAGGAAAATCAAACAAATGTCACCTCCTATTATCCTGTCCACTAAGTTCCACTCTGAAAATAGAAGCTGGAACCTTCACCTATTAACCGGGAGACCAGTCCACTGGTGTATTTGTATTTTAGCAGCACTTTAACATTAAAAATATATATATATGTTTTTTATATTTTTACCCCCTGGAGAGAGTTTTCCCCAATGAAGCTCACCTTCATTTGCACCCTTTAGCACCTCTTTACAGGGGGCTAATCTAGAATAATAAAAGCGTAATATGGAAATTAGACCTTCCGGATTAAGATGGGGCTGTGAGGGCTGAGTCCCTTGCACGAATTTCGTACATCAGGCCTCTAGTGTTTTAATAATGGACTTCAAGTAAACAGAATGTCATTATTCAGCTTCCTCCCTTCTTTCCTCCTTCCCTTCTTTCTTCCTCCTTCCTTCCTTCTTTCTTTCACAAACACTAATTTCAAACATATGTGCCGGTACTTTTCTAAGAATTTTAATCCTCATAACAACACTAGGGGGTAGAAACAATTATCTACCCCATTTCAGGGATGAGAAGGCTTGATTTATGATGCGCTGTTATTACTGGTCCATGCCCGACTCTAATTTAGTTTTCCATTTGCTTATTTTTATTTATTTGCCCGTTACGTTGTTAGTAATAAAAACCAACCACTCGACCCAACAATTAGAACATGAACAATGCGTACATCTGCCTCCTTGATCCTCTCCTGTCCCATTACCCTCCGGTACTGCTCTGACATGCTGAATTTTGCTTTCATTATTTTCTGGCTTGATTATAAAAATAATTTTAGCATATGTGTATGCTTGATCAAAAAATGTATCTCTTCATTTTAGCTTTAATAATCTTTGAATGCTTGAACAATATCCTGGTGTGGTCATCTGAGAACTTGCTATCCCTTGGCACCATATTATCACATTAGCTATAGTTTATTCATTTTCACTAGCATATATATTCCACGATGTACCATAATTTATTCGTTTCCCTGTTGATTGTCATTTGTTCTCTGCCCTTGTTATTACAAGCAGCGTTATTAGAAATATTTTGGTTTGTTTCCCATGGTGCACAGTGAAAGAACTTTTTCTTTGGTATATACCAAGAAAATTGTTGGGTCAGAGAATATGTGAATGTTCAACTTTTTTAAATGTTGATTGATTGATTGATTGATTGATTGATTGTAGAGGAAGAGGAAGGGAGAGATAGAAACATTGATTTGCTGTTCCACACATTTATAGGTTCATTAGTTGAGATCTTGTTTATGCCCTGACAGGGGTCCAACCAGCAACCTTGCTCTATCAGAATGATACTCTACCCAACTGAGCTACCCTGCCAGGCCTGAATGTTCAATTACAAAGTTGCTTTCCAAAGTGGTTAAGCAATTTATACCAGTATATATAAGAAATTGGATTGATCCTATACTCGCCAACTTTTGGTCTCGTTTAACTTCTTAACTCTGGCCAATAAATTGAGCATAAAATGGTATCGGTAACAACCTTGATTCAATCTTCTATATCTTGCTTTGCTAGTCTATAATGCTATGAAAATGCTGGGCAGCCTTCCCTATGTTTTAGCTGTATATTTTTCTCCTGTAAAAATGTCTGTTCCTATATTTTCGTCTTTTTATTTATTTACTTACTTATTTTTCTCTTGAGATCTTTGGCCTTTATTATTTTATATGAGTCTTTAATATTCTTAAAACTACCTCTTTGCCACTTATATATGTGATGCAAATGATTTTCTTCTAGTTTGTAGCTTGCTTTCTCGCCTTCCTTGAGGATTTTTCTGATGAACACAATTTCTGAACTTTTATAAAGTCAAAATCATAAATCTTTCCTTGTATGGTTTGCACTTTTTGTGCCCGTTTAAGAAATCCTTCCCTACCCCAAGGTCGGAAAGATATCCACCTATATTTTTCTACTGAGTGTTTCAAAGTTTGCTTTTGACATTTAAGTCCCTCGTCCATCTGGAGTTGATTTCTGAGTATGGTGTAAGGGTGGGATCCAAATTTATTTTTTTTTCCACATGGACAACCAATTTTTCCAGCTCCTTTTATTGAATAATCCCTCTTTTCTCCACTGAAATGCCAAGCCACTCTCCCCTCATTAACGGTCCGCATATGCATGGGTCTATTTCTGGGCTCTCTGTTCCGCCTCTTGGGTTCACGTGTTTACACCTGCGGTGTGGTATTTTGGCGAAAGCACAGCACTTAGACTCAAGAAATGTGGTCGTTTAGAACCAAGAGAATTTGAACAGGTCGCCTGCCTATTCTGCTGCTTTCTCGTTTGTAACACACAAAGAACAATTCCCACCACTTCAGGGGGATGTAAAGATGAAAGAGATGTCAGTGCGCGTGTTTTGAAACCCATAAAACTCTATAAAATATTCCATATTGTTATTTGTCCTATAAACATCCTCAAGGTGTTTCTTTTCTTTTTTATTTGCTTGTCTCTTAGAAATCTTTTGGTTGTTAGTTACAGAAAACCTGACTTACACTGGCTTTAAATGTAACCATTTAATGGCCCGCGTAACTTAACTATTCCGGTGGTGCCGCCAGCCTGATCTGCTTCTTCAACCAGTGATTTTTTTGGGGGGGGACTCTAAAGAAACATTTTCCTTCTCTCCTCCCTGATTCCCGCACTGTCACCTCCACCTCGAGGCCTCACGGTTGTGACATGGCTGTGAGTAGCTTCCTCACCCCTGTTCACATCCAGACTTAAGACAGCGTCCCTCCAGATGGCTCCCAGAAGAGAGAGAAAAACTTTCTTCCCCAGACACCCAGGCCATGTTCTCTGTCTCACGTCCCATGGGCCTCATCTGGGGCGTATGCTCTGTCCTCGTCCAAGCACCAAGCCCCCAGATGGGATGTGGGGCTGGGGCCCCCTTCTCTAAAGCAAAGGAAGTGTGTGCAGAGGGCTGAGAATCTGGTGACTATTACAGAACAGAAGCAAAGAATACACTTGAGGGGGGGCACCCCTAGCCAATGCTCATTACATTTTTAATTTTTAAACAAAATAACAACAACACATGTATATGGTCACAGATTAAAGTGGCGAAGAAAAGCTTAGAATAACGAAAGCAACTGTCTTTCTCACCAACCCCGGTTCCACTCCTAGAAAGACATTCTTTTAAGTCCATCGGATCCTCCTGGTGACTGCTAACCTGACTCTAAACAATATTTTAGACCTCTATTTCTTTTGTAAAAAATAAATTTCTATTGGTTTCAGAGAGGAAGGGGGAGAGAGAGAGAGAAAGATTGGAACATCAATGATGAGAGAGAATCATGGGGATGGAGCCTGCAACCTGGGCCTGTACCCTGATCGGGAATCCAACTGTGACCTCCTGGTTCATAGGTCGAACAACCACTAGGCCATGCTGGCTGGGAGACCTCTATTTCTTTATGAAATTAGCTTTATACTTTGCATTTATACTTCTCCATCCTCGTTTCTCACTCATTGCAAAGTCTGATGGTGATATTAACGTTGCTAAATATTTTATTGTGCACCTTTGTGATTTTAAGTCACACACCGACATTTTTTCCACCCATTTTAATTAGTATCTGAGCTTTCTTCTTTGAAGAGCCTTAGCCACCCTCTCCCTCTCCTCCATTCCCTTCCCCCTCCCCCTCCCCCTCCTGTCAGATCTATTTTGACTCTTGTGTTGTCAAGGTTGTGAACACTCATGTTCTGCCCTTCAACAATGAATAGGACGTTCCTGCTCTGGACATATTACAAGTTGAACTTACAAAAACTGTTCATCAGTCCCAGTTCTGTGCTAAACTAATACTTTTCTTCCTGTGCGTTCAATGCTAGTCCAAGTAGACCCTACACCAATGAAAGTAAAACAGCCACTAGCACTAGGTTAAGTGGAATACGTTTTATTTTTTCACTTGTGCTTTTAATTTGTCAGTTATTGAGATCATAACTTTCTAGCACATATTTCATTTACTTGGAGGTTCTAATTACCCTTGATTTCTGTTTTTAATCCCTTAATTCATAGCTTCTATTGCATGGAATTTCTTTCTCTCTCCCCATTTTCTCCCTCCCTCCCACCCCCACACACACACACACAGATACATACACACACACACACACACACACACACACACACACACACCCCCCTGTTTCATGGTTTCTTTGTTCTCCTCTACACCAGCCTGGGATGTGTCCTCTTCTAGGCTTGTGTTACCCTGGTCATCCGGGGACTCCCTCTCTCACCTGTGTTGGTTCCCATTCTCTGAATCCCACAACTTCCATCTCGTGTCTTTCCTCCCGTTGTTGGACTAAAGTCACAACTTCTACTCAGTTCCTAAAAAGTCATCGTCAAGAGGTAGACATTACCCTTCCCTGAGTCAGAAGACATCTTTATTCTGTTCTCACACCCAATCCATAGGCCGGCTCCTCACTCTGCTTCACAACATGAAGCAGAGCTGCTTATGAGAAATACTTAGTTGCTTAATACTTAGTTGCTTATGAGAAATCAGATATCAAACTGATCCTTATTCCTTTACACGTGGCTTGTTTACAGATTTTATGAGCATTCCTTTATCCTCCATGCACTATAATCAGAATATTATATACTAGTATTGTGTACAGAAAGGGGCTTTTTTAAAAACTACATGTGTAGTTTTTACTCTTCCATGAAGCTTCAATGCTTTTGTCACTTGCTGATGTTTACATGTGGATACTGAGATTACTTTAAAATTATAATGTGTAGGGGAGAAAAAGAATTGGAATCATAAGAACAAAACAAACCACAAAACTGAATATGTTAAAAAGGGCTGAGTAGAGGAAATATTCTTGCATGAAACTTTCCTATATACATAGTCGTTGACCCTAAAAATATTACAAACTTAATTCTGAGAGTGGGAGAGTGAAGAAGGAAGAATCATAAAAATATCAATCTGAGATCAAAGGTTTATCTAAACCAATGTCTAGGGAATACACCGTGTGGTTAGTTCAGGCAAAGGCCAGTGTCCTGCACCATCTTGCCTCCTAACACATAAATGAAAACCCATGTTGTTAATATTGACCTAAAGGCTCTAAAAATCCTCAGACATCAAAGGATGAGAGAGCTGTGTTCACTGCATGGGACTTCGCTGAGGGCATTTTATAAGGATTATTTAAAAAGTGTTGAAATCAGAATGATTTTTCTGACTAACCTGCAATTAACCATAACATTAGTCCCTTAAAATTCTGTGTAATTACAATCTTCCCAGGGCCTCATGCTCACCTGCCTAGGATTCTTTGCCAGCGTGTGAGTCTATACACTAAACCACCAAAATACAGCCCAGTGATTCAACGCTGGAGGAGAAAACCCAATTTCTCTCTACACTTTCAACAACACCATGAGGTCTGGCTCTTTGGGAATCCGGCACCAGCCATGTCCCAGTGTCCTTACCACATTGAGTTACTGTCGGAAGTGAGATCAATGTACTAGTCCAAGAGCACCAGGGATCTTCTCCAATATCTGTTCCCATCAAACCCCAAGTATGTGAGCAGCACTTTGCAAGACATGACAAAGGACATCACAGCACAAAACAAGATCTACCTTGGAGTCACTAGGTAGAAACATAGCAAACCAAAAGCATATGAACCAGTCGCATTAGGACCCTCACACACAATGGACTGGATGGGAAGGTCGAGGTTTGGCTCAGTGGATAGAGCATCGGCCTGTGAACTGAAGGGTCCCAGGTTCGATCCCGGTCAGGGGCACATGCCCGGGTTGTGGGTTCCATCCCCAGTGGGGGACTTGCAGGAGGCAGCCGATCCATGATTCTCATCATGGATCTCTCGCTCCCTGATTCTCATCATGGATCTCTCGCTCCCTCTTCCTTCCTCTCTGAAATCAATAAAAATATTAAAAAAAATAAATGTTCGAGGGAGTCAGAAAATCTCGTCAAGAATTTGAACTCTGTCCGGCTTTTTATGTAACTCTAACAAAGGCCTCAGCGTGGGACTGAAAGGGATTCAGAGGTGTCGGGGGACAACAGGCAGAAAGGCAGCACCAGCCTCTGTACATCTGTTCACACAAGGACTGAGAAAGCCGGGAGAGAACTGGTCCACGGGGAGGAAGGATCCAGGCATGATGACATGACACAGTGAAAAAGCCTTAGTCACTGGATGTGGAGGAAGATTCTGAGCCCAGCAAGTCTGAGATGCATCCCCACCTTAACCCCAATTGGGATTCTTCTGAAGATCATAAAGGGCAAGCAGTTTTACGTTAATGCTGAAATAGTGGTTTTGCTTATTTTTTTTTTAACTTTTATTGATTTCAGAGAGGAAGGGAGAGGGGGGGAGAGATAGAAACATCAATCATGAGAGAGAATCGTTGACTGGTTGCCTCTTGCACGCCCCACACTGGGAACCTGGGCTTGTGCCCCGACTGGGAATCGGACCGTGACCTCCTGGTTCAGAGGTCGATGCTCAACCATTGAGTCAAGCCAGCTGGGCAAGTTGCTTTGCTTTTTGACCTAAGTGATTCTGCAGAACTTAACTAAAAGGGATAGTCTCTCCCCACCACTTTTTCCAAAAGTTGTCACACAGGGTTGGCACCCCTAGGACACCAGCAGAGCAGGTGCTGTTTCTACTTCCATGTCTTGTCAATAGTCTGAGGGTAGTCAGTCAGGAGGAAATGCCACATTCTTTGGATAAGTGACAGAGACAAGGTACCCAGCAGTGGAATAAAGGAAGCATCTGACACAGGTTTCTATACCCAGCTCAGCATTAGCAGCCTCCAGTAGGAAATAGCTGAACGAGCAGAAGCACAAGGGAAAATGCCAAGCCTAGCAGAGCAAAAATGTACCTGTCATGCCCAGGAGAGCAGCAAAGAGTTCAACTTAAGAACTGCTGTGCCCAGTACCATGAGATCTGACCAATTTGTGGCCATGTGAGTCTGCAGGGCAAGACCTCCTGTAGACGTAGAATTTCCAGGGATCTAGGGGACCTATGTCAACATAGGAAGGCATGAGAGAGTGGCCCTTAAGTCTTTAATCATAGCAGACCTCATGGCTCTCTACAGGAAGGAGAATGTCCTGAGAAGTCTAGTCTGTACAATTACTTATTTCTCAAAGTACAGGAGACTGCCTTTAGCTGCGATGTTCAAGATCAGATTTATGGTAAAGCCAAAGTTAACATCAAGGGTGTATAAAGAGATATTGTCTAAATGCCCAACATTGATTAGCTATTGTATAGAAGCCTTAGAGAATCACAACCCAAGGATGTTACAATGGTAGGAATCAAGTAGACCCACTCTGATGTTCAAAGATGAGACTGGGTCCCAGGACAAAGAAAGTCAATCCAGCCAGTGGTTGGGAGAGGAAGGGAGAGGGGGAGAGAGATAGAAATATCAATGATGAGAGAGAATCGTTGATTGGCTGCTTCCTGCATGCCCCACACTGGGGACCTGGGCTTGTGCCCCGACTGGGAATCGAACCGTGACCTCGTGGTTCAGAGGTCGATGCTCAACCATTGAGTCAAGCCAGCCGGGGAACAGAAATCATCTAATTTCCAGCCCAGGGTGCTTATAATGATGCCATAAGGACTCAGTGAAACCAAATGAGAAATAACAGGCTGACCTTTTGATTCCTAGAAAGTATCAGCAAATGACCAACAGCCGTTCTGTCACAAATAAAAAACCAAGTTGGGGATTTATTTAAAAACTGACAAAACGTTCTCTCCTTGCATGTGCATGTATATATATATATGATTTCTTTAATTTTGTATGTAAATTCCAGAATTGGTTTGTGACATAACTCCTTAAAAATTAGAAGCAGCATCAGAAACTAGCTTTGGAAGAGAAAAAAAAGCTGCACAATTTTTTTGTTGTTTTCCCCTAGGAATGGATGAAGAAAACATGGTGGGGCCTGAAGAAAGAAGGAAAATGCAAGCAAAAACGAGGATTAAAAATAAACAGGAAGTAAGGAGAGGAGAAAGAGCCATATGAGAAGTCTGGGGTCTCCTACGAATGAGACGAACGGTAGAACTCCACCAAGAATACATTAAACAGGAAGTTCACGAGCTTCCACTGGTGTGATCTCCTTGACACTAGTGACAGACCGAAACAGAAATAATGATCGCCTGTCAAACAATCGCTTTGTTTCGTGGCTGTCCTGGCTATTGTTTTCTTGTTTCTTTTTCTTTTTTTAAACCTAACCTGCCTGTTTTCCTTGACCAGTCAAGTCAAAACAGACACCCAATTTGTACATGTCAACACAGGCTCTCTCTTGAGTTAACGGCTCAGAGCCTGAGTCACTGCCCTGAGAACCCCTGATCCTCCTCGTCTAAATTAGAATGGAATGGCCTCTGTTTATACTTTCATTAAACAGAACCACATGATTACAAGCTTTCCACCGGGGAGGGGGAGAGGGGGTAGCAGAGAATTTATGAGCATGAGGCAGTATCCATGACTGTAGGGCTGCTCCAGTAGTGACCCATGAGTAGCTGAGATACACTCTTGATTTGCTGTTTTTCCTCATGAGTTCCAGTTTAATGAGTTCTTTCTAGGGGCTTGAGTGTAATATATGAAAGGAAGAAAAAGAAAGAAAGAAAGAAAGAAAGAAAGAAAGAAAGAAAGAAAGAAAGAAAGAAAGAAAGAAAGAAAGAAAGAAAGAAGGAAGGAAGGAAGGAAGGAAGGAAGGAAGGAAGGAAGGAAGGAAGGAAGGAAGGAAGGAAGGAAGGAAGGAAGGAAGGAAGGAAGTTAGGAAGGAAGTTAGGAAGGAAGGAAGGAAGAAAGGAAGGAAGGAAGGAAGGAAGGAAGGAAGGAAGGAAGGAAGGAAGGCCAGCCAGGCTGGTGTGGCTCAGTGGTTGAGCATCAACCCCATGAACCAAGAGGTCACTGGTTCGATTCCAGGTCGGGGCACATGCCTGGGTTATGGGTTTGATCCCCAATAGGGTTTTGCCCACGATGATTCTATGCTGTTAAGATGGGAACTGTTTCTTGGGTACATTATGGTTCAAATAGACTTTTATGAACTGGGCTGATCTGGGGAAGTAACCATCAGGCATGACTTTATTTCACTGGAAAAATTTGTTCTGCACAATGGAATACTACTCAGCCATAAAAAAGAATGAAATCTTACCTTTTGCAACAGCATGGGTGGACCTAGAGGGTATTATCCTCAGTGAAATGGGTCAGACAGAGAAAGACAAATACCATATAATCTCACTTATATTGGGATCTACAGAACAAAATAAACAAACAAAATAGAAACAGATGAATAGATACAGAAAAACAGATGGAAGAGGGTGTGGGGGACTGGGTGAAGGGATTAAGAATTACAAATTAGTAGCTACAGAATAGTCACAGAGATGAAAATATAGCATAAGAATATAGTCCATAATTCATGGGGCCACATGGGTACTAGAAATACCGAGGGGACCACTTAGTAAATTGTGTAACCACATCCAAAACGAATACAGAATAACACTGAATGTAAACTGTAATTGAAAATTTTTAAAAAATTGTTCTGGGTCCTTAACAACTGGTTTACATACAATATTTCAGCGCACAGCTCCTTTTAAATTGAGGACTGCCTGTACTCAGCTTCTAAGGATAGAAAGATGGCCCTTTTTATTTTTCCTCTTCTGCTTTTGGAAACTACCAACAAGGGTGCCAATTAGCACCAGATGGGACAGGGACTGTGTGATGTGGAGCTCCGACCACTGGGAACTGGAAAGAGTCCACTAATGTATTAAGCAATCGAAGAGCCAGAAGTTGGGCAGGATCCGAGTTTGGCACAACGTAAAGCTCTGATCCGTAAGGGCCCAACTTCATGCATCCATTCTGTCCTTTCTCTGCTCACTGACTGTGAGAAACGGCGAAGGAACCAAGGGTTTGAAAGTCTGGCACCCTCAAGACCAGAGACTTTTAGGTGCATATTGCCTCTCTCTTGGAATCCTTTCTCCATTTTGAACTTGAACTAAACTTCACAGAATAGTTAAGGAAAGGGTTACTAGTAAATGCCTGTTGTCTTGGAAACTTGGATTTTTAAGGACATCATTCTTACTTGGCTGTCTTCACGTTTCCTGCACCTGGATTTTTGAAATTATAAGTTTGTGTACACACAAATTCAAGTGTGGCATTGGAGCATCAGATAGGTAACTGGAACTTAGAGGTAATTAGACTTAAATGGTGTAAGTTTACTGAATACACACATTAAGTGAAGCAACACGGGCATTTCTATTAATAGTACCCAGAGAAGTGTCTCTTTTTTTCCTCACCTTGCTGGTTATGTGCCTTTGGTGCAAATGAATAGGCCACAGTACAGTTTGGTTAGCCGAGTTCTGTGACTTACCCGTCACTACACAGCCATCAGCTTTCCCAGGCAATGATCAATGTCACCTGGAAGATGGATGGACAGAAACACATTCAACAGAGCTCTGCCTTCCCTTGATACAAACCTGTATTTAATAGAAATTATCTCAGTTAGGCTTCACCTGTAACATGAATGGGTTGGATCTGAACAGTTCTTCCCGACTTTTTTCTCAGTGTGACACATGTAGAAAATGATATGATTTTACAGAGCTCACTGGGTGAAGAGATAAGATCACTCATGGCCACAGGAAAAGGCCTGAGGGCTGGAGGCCTAGTAGGCCCTGCCCAGCCACCCCAAGAGCTCAGCATAATGGCTTAGCACATCTGGAACCCAGTGGTAGCACATCAGTGTGCCAACGCTGCCCACCACTGGGCACACCAGGGTGGAATCTCTGGGGTAAAATATATTGATGGACCCTTTGGGGATTCCAGGACTACTTTCTAGCATACAGTCCCTGGGACTTAACCACTGATTTGTTTTCTGGGCACCATGGTCGACGGGTTCTAGCTCATAAATTGATGTCAGATGCCAGTCTCTTGATTCACAGCATTGAGAGGGCACCTTATGCTGGGGTGACCGAGCCAAGTTAGAATAGGACCAAGGGTTTTCCATGACAGGAAACTTTCATGCTAAACCTAGGACAATCCTAAGCAAGCCAGGACAGCTGGTCCTCTACCTACTGTGTATAAAAATATTGCATCAAGCCCGGCCGGTGTGGCCCAGTGGTTCAGGTTCAACCCATGAACCAGGAGGGCACGGTTTGATTCCCAGTCAGGGCACATGCCCAGGTTGCAGGCTTGATCCTTAATAGGGGGCATGCAGGAGGCAGCTCATCAATGATTCTCATCATTGATGTTTCTCTCTCTCTCCTTCTCCCTTTCTCTCTCTGACACCAATAAAAAACATAAATATATATATATATATATATATATATATATATATATATATAAATATATATATTGCATCTATGAAACCAAGAAGAGGAGACAGTCTCCGCTTTCATGGGCCTCAGTATTTGTTGTGGTCTTCCCAGGCCATTACAAGCCCCATGAGTTGGTCATAGAGTCCGGTCTATGGTTTCTTGAGCCGAAGCCGATGACTTTTCTTAGGAAATGTTTTTCCTGGTAGAGTTGTTTTTGCCAGATCCCAGAGGAAGTAGTGGGCTGACATCGAGGGGCATGACTGAATGACTCGTGCTAAGCCAACGATTTGTGCAAATGCTTCATTGGAAACAGACTCACAACAATAGTTAGTTCTGACATGACTACCTGTTGCCTGAGAAACTCATAAACATGGCATCGAGGCTGTATATTTTTTGTCAGCAGCAGCTGATCCTTTAATTTAATTATAAGCTGCAAGTAAGCTTCTTACAGAGGCAATCCGTGTAGCAAACGGTGCCCGGAGGACACTCTGTTCACAGAATTGCATACAGTCAGCACTGCTGGGATTACATGTTCTAATATCAGATGGGTGGACTGGTGTGGGAGAAATAAGAGCCACCGTCCCCTCCTCCCCCACCCCGGCTTCAACCAAAATTGTTTTTGAGGTTCAAAAATATTCACACAACAGCTTTCTATGTTTGGCCGGAGCAGACAAAGCCACAACGTCAAGAAAATGGTTTCTTCTATCTTTTTATGTTAACACTGATCTCACAGGACTTAAGAGATTCCACGACCCTAGCTCTACATGCATATGCTCAGCCACCATTTCACTTCTAACGTTTATTGAGCACCTATCATGTGCACAGACCTAGTATGCGCACCTATTCTTGATGCACATACCATGTCTTGAAGAAAAGACACCTGAGTCACTTTCACACAAAGCAGAATAAAAATCAATACGACCTAAATGCAAAGACAGGAAGAAGGGAGAAGGGGCATTTGAGCTGGTAGCATCTGGCAGGGTGGGGGTCACCATGTCAGTGAAAGGGGTGAACTCTGGAGTTCTAAAATCAAACCACAGTAAGTCTTTTGTCTCCCAAGAGCCAGGAAGACAAGCATGCCCTTGCTTCCCTGACAGCCATAGCGGATGGGAGTGCCCTCTTCTGAATGGCCATTGACCTTGAAGTCAAATGCACTTGAGTTTGAATTCCATCGCTGCCATGCACTAGCTATGTGACTCTGGGTTAATTATTTGGTTTCTCTAAATGCACTCCTACACTATAGAAGGGCATTAATAGCAAAACAGTTTATCAATGTAGAAAAGGTAAAGTGAGATAATGTATATAAAATTGCCTTAATGCGGTCAAATACACACACACACACACACACACACACACAGATTGCATTTTCAAGGTTACTTTCCAATCTCTGGTTTCTTATGAATCTCACCATGTATACTCTAAACTTAAAAGTAATTGTAGTGGGTCCTGGCCGGGTGGCTCAGTTGATTGGGCATCGTCCTATGCACCAAAGGGTTGCCAGTTTGATTCCCCATTAAGGCACATTCCAGGGTTGCAGGCTCCATCCCTGGTAGGGAGTGTGCAGGAGGCAGCCAATCAGTGTTTCTGTCTCTCTCTCTCTCTCTCTCTCTCTCTCTCTCTCTCTCTCTCTCTCTTCCTCTCTCTAAAATTAATAGGTATATCTTCTGGTGAGAATTAAAAAAGAAAAAAGTAATTGTAGTGCGATGACTTGTGCTGACTTCTAGAGTGGTGTGTAAAAGCTCCTGTCGCCCTGGCCGGTTTGGCTCAGTGGATAGGGCGTCAGCCTGCGGACTCAAGGGTCCCGGGTTCGATTCCGGTCAAGGGCATGTACCTTGGTTGCGGGCACATCCCCAGCAGGGGGTGTGCAGGAGGCAGCTGATTGATGTTTCTCTCTCATCGATGTTTCTAACTCTCTGTCCCTCTCCCTTCCTCTCTGTAAAAACTCAATAAAATATATTTTTAAAAAATAAAAATAAAAATAAAAGCTCCTGTTTCTCTTGTTATTAGGGAAACCAACAAATGCATTTAAAACTTAGAACTGGTCTCATTTGATCCATTATGTTACCATGAGTGCCTTCTCATATAGGAGTAGAGTAAAGATGGGCAGACAGATGCTGGAAAAAAAGGAGGGGAGATGATATTTAAAAAGAAATCTAAAAAGGCAGAGTTGGAACCTTAGTCCAGAGGACTGTCCTCAGAATTAAACAGATCAGATGGCATTTTTAATGCCCAACACTCTGGGAATTCCTTTTTTATGTGTCTTTTATAATACCTTTGGGAACTGATGTTTGGTCGAATGTGAACACTGTTTGCTGGGCACCCTGAACACCACTTAATGGGGCACAACTTGATTCTGGTGGAGACAATGTTGGAGGGCACTGCACTAGGGGGTTTGCCACACGTGCAACATTTTTGGCACACGATAGCGATGGCATTGCAATAACTTTTTCCCTTCTAAACATATTCCAGACACTTCTTTGAAAACTAATATGGGAAGAACTAAACAATGGTTCGAGGCTACCAGGTGGGATGTGACGTTTGTATAAGTCGAGTCTCTGCTCCCCCGCCTTTGGCCATCGCTTTGATTGCCTGATTTCACTTACCATTGGTGATGCTTTTTCTTCTGAATACCTATTTCAGCTTTTTCTTTCTCAGTAAATATCCATTTTCAGCAAGGACAAAAAACCACAACTACACTCTTAATAAAACTGCACAAACAATATTAACTCTAGGGATTGAGCCTGCAACCTGGGCATGTGCCCCAACAGGGAATGGAGCTATAGAATACGTGGAACTGGGTAGAGGTAGAAAGGTGGAAAGAGGTACAGAAGTGAAGGAGAAATGGAAGCATCACCTCCCTGGCCCTCCTTCCTTTTTGGCTCACTTCTCATTTTCTTCTGGTCTCTGATCAATTACAAATCCATTGCAAAAAGCAGCCATGCCTTCTACCTGGTTACCATAGCAATGGAAGGAGGCCAGTGACCACACAGTTGTCAGTTGTGGGCTGGGAAATCTGGAGGTGTTGCGACACCCCCCTGGGTGATATTGCTAGATAAGTAACAACTCACATTTCTAGCAAGTCTTTTTGTTTAAGCATCAACATTAATTTCCCTGTGCTGAATGAGTCAAAGACTTACAACTGTGGCTCTGTCATACTTGGCAGGGTTAGGCTACGTTTATTGATTTTTTTTTTAATGGTTGAAAAGAATTCTATGATCTTCAGCAAATTTGCCTCGTTTTATTACTGGCTCCCTCTCTTTGGGATTTTTCTCTAAATTATCACAATGTTCATTGTCATCAGTTTAAGTGATGGTTAGAGTAGGCCTATTACCATCATGAAATGCTAAAATTCCTTTTTTAAAAAACTAGCAAATTAACTAATAAGTACAACAAATGTCTGGGGGAAGTGACCTACATCTAGTTATTTACTTTATCATTTTTACAATATTTCTTGAGCTACCATGTACACAGTTATAGGCAGTGGGAATACAGCTGGGAAAATTAGGAAAAACAAAGACAGTCTTTCCTATCGTGAATTTTATAATCTGCTGGGAGGAGTCAGACAGTGGTCATAATAAATATTTGGATTTATAGCATTTCAAAAGTGATGAGCTATAGAGAAATATGACTTAGAATAAAAGAGTTGGAAGGTGCTGGCTGGCAGAGGTGTCATTGTAAATGAGATGAGCATGGTTATCTGAGAAGGTGGCCATGAGCAAAGAATTGAAGGAGGTAAAGGAATAAACCCAGTAGATGACTGAAAAAACCCACTCCAGGCAAAGGCCCAGTGGTGGGAGGGTGCAGTGGCCAGTTACAAGATGCGATGGTTCGTTGTAAGTGTCTGCTACAGTAGGCTACAGGATGCTCAGATGACTGCTGAAACCTAGAGCGTGTCTGTGAGTGTTCCTGGAAGATGGTAGCATTTGAATCAGTGGTCTCACCTTCACCAGTGTGGGTTGGCACCATCCAAGTCGTCCCATAAACCAGGAGGCCGCAGCTCCATTCCCTGTTGGGGCACATGCCCAGGTTGCAGGCTCAATCCCTAGAAGGGGGCATGCAGGAGGCAGCCAGTCAATGATTCTCTCTCATCATTGATATTTCTATCACTCTCTCCCTCTCCCTTCCTCTCTGAAATCAATAAAAGTATATTTTAAAAAGTGGGGGGGAGGGCGATGTTGCTGTCTCTGCTTCAGTGGCAGCGTCCATCTCCTCCGGCCCTCAGACCCAGGCACTCCTGGTTCTTGGGCCTCTGAACTTGGACCAGGACTTCACATTATCAACTTCCCTGTTTCTCAGGCTGCCTGGGAGACTTAATGACACTTTTCTGGGTCTCCAATTTGCATGTTGCCAACCACCATGGGACTGCTCAGCCTTCATAGCTATGTGAGCCAATTCCTCTATAATAACTGAGAAGAGAGATCATTATTATTATTATTCCATATTATCTCAGGCAGTAAAGAGAGTCAGAGATGCAGTTTTACCATAGCCTTCGAAAATGAAGCTAATAAAATATGCTCCAATAAAATATTACTCCCTTTCCTTCATTTTAGGCTCAGAAAAAAAAAATCATGCTAAGTGAAATCGGTCTTCCCTCTCTAGATTTATTGATTGGGACGTACGAAACATAACGTAAAAGCACGTGTTCATTTTCATCGTTTGAAATCAGGTTATAAATTTTTGTTTTCCAGTGGAATACAATGAGTCCACACATACAAACACTGAGATGTTTGCTTTTGGAAAAAAAGTAAATGTTGGACTATATTCCACAAACATTGTGTAAGTTATGATATAAAGTTACATTTTATAGGCAATTTTATTAGTCTTCTATCCATCAGCCAAAAGTCTCAGGTGCTTAGGTTGTTGGAAAAATAAGCTACTGTCTGTAGAATTTTCAATAAAACAGTCAAAAAAGAGGGCGATGTTAAAAGAAAAATTGATATAAAAAACTAATATTATTTTAGAGACTCAATGATTTTTTCTTTCTTACTTTATATTATGCACGTTAGTCTACTTTATTAGTTTATTTCTCTCGAAGGAATTAGATTTTTTCCAAAATATCGAGTTAGTGTTCAAAGTAGAGTGTCAATAAGATTGAAAAACTATGTTTTAAACTCTTGTAATTGCTAATTACTTTTAAATCATGTCATTATTTGACATTTTGCTTATCTTCATGAAAAACCTCCAAAAAAAAGAGATAAAAGCAATGGTAGAAAGAAAGTGATTCTTGAATCACCAGCAGAAGGAAACCAAGCATGACCACATAAAATGGATAGTCATCATTTCCCCACAACAAAGCAGGAGAATTAACTGCAAAAAATTAAGTTGGGTTTCTAGGCCGAATGATAACTTGAGAGCAGACATTGGACCCCTGGGCTCACCTATTCAAATAAACGTGGAATTAGTTCGTCTGTTTTCCTTTCATTATATTTGAAACTAGGAAAATCTAGATGGAATAGCCAGTGACAACTTGTGTGTGTGTGTTTTTTTCCCACTGCAAATGAGCTAATATTCTGTACCCCTTTTTTTTCTATGTTTAAACAAAACTCTAAGTCTTATGTTTTTAAAATTTATATACACCTACCCATACACACCTAATCCAAGAGTAGATATATAGTCTAACTTAAGCAACCTCATTAGCCTGGAGTCAACTTGCAAGACCCCCTTCTCCTAGACCAATGTCACACCACACTCAGGGGCCTCCACAAGGACCTGTGGGATCCTCTCATGTCCCCCTCTGTCACCCTGGTCCCTCTGAGTGCCATGCTCTTGAAGCTCCACTAGGTAGCTGGCTCATTGGCTGATGGTAACCCGCGCAAACATGACATTGACCTGTTACTTCTACCACGATAATCATCTCTAGGGCTTCCCTGGGCAGTTACCACCAAGTTTTAAGAGAATAACATGAAGCAGGAAGATCTTGACAGCTGATGGGAGAGTGTGTCAACTGAGCCAGAAAAATCTTGTTAGAGAAAGAGGACCAAAAAGACAAGTAAACATCAACAGCAAACATTCTCATTGGCTTAGACCAAATATACCAGATGCTGCAGTCTCAGAGGGCACTGGAGAGACAGGGCTGGCCAGCCCTTATTTTAGGTAATTAGTTAGTACCAAAAAAAACCCCACAAAGCTTGTAAAAACATTAAACCAAAAAATGTTGGCCTTCCCGTACCTCAATCCCCAGGTCCCATCTACAGAAAAAAGTACTGTTCAGTAGAACTATGTGTAGGTATTTAATGCCTATACAAAAAGGTTATGTGTGTTTTTGTGTGTGTATATTATACACAATATACAGAATTTATATTACATTTTATATAAATAATGTATGTATTACTTAATATATGAAATGATATAGGCCAAACCGGTTTGGCTCAGTGGATAGAGCGTCGGCCTACGGACTGAAAGGTCCCAGGTTTGATTCCGGTCAAGGGCATGTACCTTGGTTGCGGGCACATCCCCAATAGGAGGTGTGCAGGAGGCAGCTGGTCGATGTTTCTCTCTCATTGATGTTTCTAACTCTCTATCCCTCTCCCTTCCTCTCTGTAAAAAACCAATAAAATATTTTAAAAAAGAAATGATATAGGTTTCATCAAAATACAGAATTTTATATATAACATTCACATACAGTTATATACATATAAATATTATATATGAGTGTATGTATGTGCATACATGTATGTGTTATATGTTTGTACATTGTGTATATGTGTGCATATGTGTATATATTTGTGTTGTGCGTGTATTCATGTGTGATGTGAATATATATTGTATGTGTGTGTGTTGCTGTATATATGTGCATTGTGTATATATATGCATGTGTGTATGCGTGTATATGCATGTGAATGTGTGTGTGTGTGTTTTGTGTGTGTGTGTGTGTGTTGCACTGTAGCTTGGAGTTGCTCTCTGGACAATGAAAGCAAGCAGTCAGTGGTTGTACCAGGCCAGCAAATCATCATATTGAGTGAGAGGCACTATGGCAAAGGCTGAGTGTGGATGACATACCCCGTGTGGTAAGCTCCTCTTGGCTTCTCCCATTGGTTGCCATGGAGCCACGGTCAGCATCACGCCCAACTTCAGTCTGCACGGAGGTGTACACCATCGGCCAAGGTCAGTTTTCTCTGAGGAAGCAAAATAAATGGTTATTTGCACCAACTTCCTGAAGTTCAACAAAACCAAACAGTCACAAGAGTAGAGAATAAAATAAGTGGATTTTTAAAAATCCACATTCAAACCAGGAATTCTATGAGCCAACAATCTGAGAAAATGAAAACCAGAACTAAACAAGTAAAGCTGCTCTTGTTCTTTGCCCCCAAAATGTAAGCAGTTTGCTGTTTTCTTCCCTAAATCACGCCGTGAAGTAGCCTTTGGTGACTTGCTGACTTCAGAGAGGTTCATTGGAGGCAGGAAAGCTCTGGTCACCGCCTTGCCAACACAGCAGGCATAAGAACTTTACTTTCCATGGCTATTCACTTATATATTTTTAAAATCTTTTATTTAATTTTCATTTAATTGATTTCAGAGAGAGGAAGGTACAAACTTCCAGTTTTAAAATAAACTAGAGGCCCGGTGCACGCACGGATTCGTGCACATTGAAAGGAGATTAATCAGAAGGTGGCCGGCAGGCGGGACTGGGCAAGAGGGGCCAGATCCACCCTGGAGCCAACCTCCTGCGGCCCCTCCCCGGCCTGCCACACCTGGGGCGGCGTGAAGGGCATCTGTGGAGTGAGCGGGGTCCCACCAGGAGGTGGGGTCCCTCGGCCTGGACTGCAGGGATGGGGTCGAAACCGGCAGTCCAACATCCCCCGAGGGGTCCTGGAGTGCAAGAGGGCACTCTGCAAAGTTGCTGTTGCTCGGCAGCTCCTGCATTGAGTGTCTGCCCCCTGGTGGTCATTGCTGTCACAGCAACGGGCCAGTCGGCAGGCTGCTTAGGCTTTTATACATATAGTAAGACTAGTCCTAGCTGGTCTGGCTCAGTGGATAGAGCGTCAGTCAGCCTGTGGACTGAAGGGTCCAGGGTTCAATTCAGGTCAAGGGCACATGCCCGGGTTACGGGCTTAATCCTCAGTAGGGGGCGTGCAGGAGGCAGCCCAGCAATGATTCTCATCATTGATGTTTCTATCTCTCTCTCCCTCTCTCTCTTCCTCTCTGAAATCAATCAAAATATAACAATAAATAAATAAGTAAATAAAAATAAACCAAAACCTTATACTGTCCTCTCATGTCATTGATTCAAAAGACCTAGGCTTCGGTGCAGCTACTAGGGCACAATGATGACATTTTGGTGCCTGGATTGAAACTTCAAGGCAAAAGTTTGAGGATGGTTGAATGAGCATATTTCAATGCACACCATCACCACCGAAAAAGGGAGCCTTCTTGTTCTGTTCTGATCGGCTCCTCTGTAATCAGCCTAAACAGGGGGTGATTGATGCCTTTCTCAGGTGAAGGAGCAGACAGCCTGGGAAGCTGGCACCTAATAAAAAGTTTGCAGCCAAGTCCAGGCTGCTGTGTCTCCCTAGGTAGGAGGGGTATCCCCCTTCTTCTTCCGCTCTTCTCCTGAGCATCTTCTGGGCGTGGTACCTAGTCTGAGGGGTCAAAAGCCACCAGCAGCCTTTGGAGATGCCCATCTGGCTCTCACAGAAGCCAGAAAGTCACTGGAGGAATAGATGCAACACAAAGAAGCGACTAAATGACCTTGGGAAAGCCATCGAAGACGCCAGATCGGGCATCGTGGGGCCAGGCGGAGAATGATAAAGGACCCTGGGTTTTATGCGCTTGGGAGAACTGAACCGCACGGTTATTACAAAGCCATAATGAAACCCTGGCTCAAGGGCCATCCCTGAGGGACAGGCTGGACTCGCAAGGAAGACGATTTGCTTGGGAATCTTGCCCCCGAAGTGTAAGAATAGCTTCGGCATTAGGTTATTCCTAATTTGTTGTAACTTGTGAGCAACCGGCTAAGCTGGCAACTGTAAAGAGGCTGGGACTGCATCGGAGTCTAATAAAAGCCCCAATAAAAGTTTTAAACTAGTTCACACATCTGCAGTCTGGGGGGAGGGGGGGTAATTACCTAATCGGTGCCCTTGCCATGGCGGCCTCGCCCTCCGCCAGGCACTGGCCGGAGAATGCGGATGGGGAGGCGGAATTTACTGCTTCTTAGAGAACCGCAAGCATCTTCAGAAGGACCAGGAGGGGATTTATTTAAAGAAATAGAGCAAATTCTCTGGGGTCCCCCTAATTTGCACTTGCAAAAGCTCTTTGAATGGCCCGAATCTGCCTCTTCAGGGTAGAGCAGTGGTTCTCAACCTGTGGGTCGCGACCCCTTTGGGGGTCTAACGATCCTTTCACAGGGGTCGCCTAAGACCATCGGAAAACACATATATAATTACATATTGTTTTTGTGATTCATCACTAGGCTTTAATTATGTTCAATTTGTAACAATGAAAATACACCCTGCCTATCAGATATTTACATGACGATTCATAACAGTAGCAACATTACAGTTATGAAGTAGCAACGAAAATAATTTTATGATTGAGGTCACCACAACATGACGAATTGTATTAAAGGGCCGCGGCATTAGGAAGGTTGAGAACCACTGATCTAGAACGTTGGGGAAAAAAATCCCCAAGTGGGATTTTTCATGACAATGTTAAAGCTTTGTAACATGTTGATATTCAATGCAAAAAAAACAAAAACACACACAAAAATGTCTTGTCCCATCCCAGACTAAGTATTATAATTTTTCTAAGAGAAAGTGTTTATGCCGAGAGCTGACATTATGATACGTTTAATTAGGTGATTCGAAAGGATTTGCTAGCACGGTGCACAAACCCACCCCATATAGGGGCCATGGAGCTGGCTGGCACTTCGCTGCTAACAGTAGCAGCCTTCAAGGCCCGTGCCCGCCAGGAGCACACGGATGAAATCGGCCCTTACAGTCCAGTCACACATGTGTATGGAAAGGGAGGGAAGCCACCCTGGGGTTTTTCCAGAGCTTCAAACAGTCCCCCTCTCTCAGCTCATCAACCTGAAAACGGCCTCCTTTGTTAGCTTCCAGCCACCTTGCCTCCCAGACAGAGGGGATTTGGAACCCCCCTCCCCAGGTTGTGGGAGGTACAAAGGACGTCTCAGTTCACCGTGTTTTCCTGAAAGAAAATCTCTGTCTCATAAAAGCACACACAGAAGTAGGGGGGGGGGGGGGGGGGGCCGGTGGGGAGGTGAGAGCCCAGGTCCAACTCTCCATTCAAACGCTCTGCTACACAGCGGGGACCTGCTAGGTGTCCCCCAGAGAGAGGATGAGCGTCCGGTGATGCTCATTGCCAGACAATCTGCACAATAATCGGACTTATTTTAATTAGGAGATTCCTTGTAATGCATTTACTGTCCTAAAAGAAACAAATGCAGGCCCACCGGCCTGGCTCAGTGGCTGAGCATTGACCTATGAACCAGGAGGTTACAGTTCGATTTGGGTCAGGACACATGCCCGGGTTGTGGGCTTGATCCCCAGTAGGGGGCGTGCAGGAGGCAGCCGATCCATGATTCTCTCTCATCATGGATGTTTCTGTCTCTCTCTCCTTCTCCCTTCCT
Source organism: Myotis myotis (assembly GCF_014108235.1). NCBI lineage: Eukaryota > Metazoa > Chordata > Mammalia > Chiroptera > Vespertilionidae > Myotis > Myotis myotis. The sequence continues at coordinate 7,812,190 of NW_023416326.1, read as the reverse complement.
CTCTGAAATCAATGAAAATTTTTTTTAAAAAAATGAATGCAATACGTGGATCAGGCCTTTCTAATTGTGTGTACACCTCAGACAAATACATAGAGACACTGATGGGATATATTACCCTCCACACCATGACCAGCCCCCCACCCCACCAAAAAAAAAGCAGTATTAAATTTAAGTCCACTGAAGAACCACAAGCCAAAGTATGTTAATTCTACTTTAAAAGCTCTGGTCCATAGCTGCTGTTACTGTCTTTCCCCCCGTTCTCTAGTTTCCAAAAACAAGAATGGTCTGACTTTGAGCCATTAAATGAGTTCCTGACAATTCCATGAAATCACAGGACAGTTCTTCTGTAATGTTTTTATTCATCCTGTCATGTTTTTTCATTCGTTCTGCTTGCGCAATCGGTAGCCTACAGTCCCGTGTGGTTCCAACTTGTCTGAGGTGTTGGCGTCAGGGGCTAGAGAACGTGGAACTACAGAAGGTTGGTTCACACAGGGAGTAGTGGAGCTAAGATTCAAATTCAAGTTTGTCGGAGTCTAGAACCAGAATGGGGAACCTTTTTCTTTCTGCCAAGGGCCATTTTGGATATTTATAACATCACTTGTGGGCCATATAAAATTATCAACTTAAAAATTAACCTGCAACATTTGGTCAAACATTTAATGAAGGCAGGGCCAGACGAAATGATCTCTCAGGCCTTATACGGCCCGTGGGCCGGACATTCCCCATCCCTGAGCTAAAACCTCCACACTCTTAAGTTTTTCATGATGCTGCTCCCTCATGAGCAACAAATAACAGTCCCAGAAGTTCTGACTCCCTGATTCCAGAGGCAAGGAAACCACTGAAGACAGAATACCCCCTCACCCTCCCTGAAGGCAACTTCCAACAATAATCCATTTCCCCTACGAGTGCATTTTCCGGATGAGAACTGGGGTGATCAGAGGTCTGGAGCCGAGGCAGTGAGCAAGCAAGTCCTTAGGACAGGTGGGAGTGGGGCCGGGATGGGAGGGCGTGATTGGCCAGAGGAGCTCAGCCTGGTAGGCAGGGGAGCCTGGTATAGACTCCCAGAGCTCTGCGTGTCGATGGCCCCTGACACCAGGAAGAGGAATGAACATGTGCTCAAGAACATGGTCTTTCCATAACACCAGATATTTGGTTGCCAAGTTACCAAGAATGTCTGCAGTGTCAGAGCTAGGCTTGGGTGGGGACTTGAGCCAACCAAAACTTTTCTTGTGGCTTGCTACTATTATTTTCAGTGGCAAGACCTACTCAGAAAACAATCTCTAAAAATACATTTTATCACCTAGATATTTTCAGTCAAGTGTCCTTGACCTGTGATGCCTCTCTTGTCCCGAGATGGACCCCATCCCCTTTCCAATATTCGGCAGCCACCATGCTCATCATTGACAAGGAGACATCAGGCACACCCCGCCCTTGACCCCAGGATAGAGCTTCCGTCCCATCACTCTAGCTCTGAGGTTCCCAGCCTGGTTGTAAATTAGGGTTTCTTGTGGGGGTGCAATCAGCATAAATAATATAGGAGGAAAAATAAAACACATCCTCAGTAGAGAATGATTACTAAATAGAATCTATTCATATAATATCTCGGCACAATCACAATTAATAAATGATGTATTGAGTTTTCACTTCAAGGTTGAAGTTCTGGGTCCATGGCAAAGATGGTCAAATGCAATGTCCTTCACCCTCTGACTCCCCTGCCGCTGCAATGGTCAGGCAGAGCCATAACACACATTTATCCACAATTAGGATAGTGTTGAGATAAGGAAGCCATGTTGGGCAAATCGTATTTTCATTTCAAGAGTCTCTCTTTTGTTTTCACTTGCTTCTTTGCCATATATACATTTAATTCAATGGGGTAGGATCCTGCTTGACCATTTTTTGCACAATTTGCTTTTATGATGCATATTTCTTTTGTTTGGGCTGCCTATCTTTTTTTTCCTGACAATTGCAGTTCTTTTATTGAGCCAGTTGTTTTCTTGGATCATAGGTAGTTTGCGTTTCATGTGAAATGTGCACCTTAAACTCCTATCATGGTCTACCTTCCAATTACGTTATACCGATTTTACAAGTGTTTTTCAAAATTTCTCCTCCAGTCCTTTGTAATATTGTCACTTATTTTTTTTGCTTCTACATATATGATAAATTCCATGCTATATTGTTACTTGTTTTGCCTATATTTTGGAGAAATTAGAAAATGTGAAAAAGTCTTTAATTTTGCTGAAATTTCCTATTTCCGGTGCTCTGACTTCCACCATGTGGATCTGAGTTTCTAGGTGGTATCTTTCTCCTCCAGAACACCCTTTAACCTTTCTTCTAAGATCTGGTGAATAAATTCAGCTTTTGTTTGGGTGGAAATATCCGTGTTTCATTTTCACTTTTGAAGGATGTTTTTGCTGATTTAGAATTCTTCATTGACACAATGGGTTGGTTTCTTTTTTCCCTTTCAGTATTTTGAAAATGTCATTCCTTGTCTTCTGGCTTGCATTGTTTCTGATGGAGTCAATTGTTACTCCTGTTTCCTGATCCATAATGTGTCTTTTTTTTTTTTTCCTGACTGATTTCTGCTTTTAAAAGTTTTATCTTTCTCTCAGTTTCCAGGAATGTTATTGTAACACTAGAGGCCCGGTGCACGAATTCGTGCACAGGTGGGGTCTGGAAGGCATGGTGGCCCAGGGGGAGGGGATGTGGGAGGTTGGCCAGCTGGCCCTTCCCCCGGTTGAACTCCCAGTCAAACTCCCAGTCGAGGGGACAATTTGCATATTAGTCTTTTATTATATAGGATGCCTCTTTGAGGTTTTCTCTGTGTTTGTCCTATCTGCAGTTCATTTGGCTTCCTGGTCCTGTGTGCTTATCATTTTTATCAGGTTGGGAAATTTTGTGAGCATTATTTCTCCAAATATTTTCTAGTCTCCCCTTCTTTTTTTCCAGGACCCCAACTTACACATTTGTTACACCTTTTACATTATCATCAGGGCAACCAGAATCTGCTTTTTCATGTTGAATACATCTTGGTTGGATTCTAAGTAGTGTGAATATTATAAGGTTGATTTTCTCAATTTTTCTGTCTTCCTTTAAACTGAGCGCATTAAATTCTTGGTCTGGCAGCAGCCAAATTACTTAATGATTAGCTTGATTCTCTGGAGTCTTGTCATTAAGCTCTATTAGGTCAAGCTTTGAGTGACTACTTTGTCCCTACTTGACTTTTCTGGAATCTTTCCTGAATGCTGTGGATGTTTAACGAGGTCTTTCCACTTGGACTAGACCAGATTCAAACCCCCCTTGGGTCGTGCTGCCCAGGAGTCGCTCTCCTTGTAGTTCCTGGGTTCCTGTACTTTTCACTGCATTGATTTTTCTCCAGTCTCATGGAGTTCCATCCTAGATTCAAAGGGACTTTGTGCAGATTTCTGGAACATTCTTTCCATTTCTCCTTTCTCTCTGATTTTCGGCCTTGCACATTCTAGCTCTCTCTGCCTCGAATGGTTCTCATCTCTGTGCAGGCTCGTGTTTCCTGTGCTGTGGTCCAGGACACGGCTTTACACTGAAAACCAGAGGGCTCACAGGATGCGCTATCCTGGTTTTCCATCGCTCTTGGGAGTCACAATCTCACACTGGCTCTTGGCCAACATCGAAACACATTTGTTTCCTATACTTTGTACAGATATGTGTTGTTTATGGCAGGAAGACTATCCCAATGCTAGTTTCTCAGTCACAACCGGAATCAGAAGTGAGTTGCCTATTAATTTTAATTTTCCTCTTATACTTCCCCCAGAAACATATCATAAAACAGTTTTCTACAGCCTCCTGTACATATTACTCTCTTTTTTTTTTTCTTAATCCACCCTCTGCTCCCTACCACCTGCCAAAATATTTGGCCTTCAAAGTCTTAATAAATACCAGAAACTGAAAGTGTTCCCCAACACGTGGCAGGATTTTAAATTAGAAGACGTGTTTTCTATGCTACTCGGTCATGACTCTGCCCTGGGTCATTCCATAGGAGTTATTTTGACCTTCCCCTTACAATAAGACACAGCTCAATTGTTGAACCGTTATACTTCCTCATTCCCCCACTTTGTTGGGCCATAGTTGTGCTTGGCATTGTCACCCCAACTTCACTTAAGGTGCTGTCTCTCTTTCCCTTTTAATACATGAGTGAACCTAGGTTACTACAACCTTTCCAAACACTAGCTCTTATTTTAGTGTTACTCGGACCTCTGCTGTTTCATTTCCACGTAGGAAATGTTTTCTTTATCTTTTTACTTGTTGAGATTCCTTGCTTTCTCACCTGACTCCTTCGCTGCACCTTCTAAACAGTCATGTCCAAGAGTTTACTTAATGAAATACATATTGTTTTATTTCCATTGCTTTTCTTTGTCTTTTTTGAAGCTATTATTTTTATGGGGAGATATTTTAATGTTTTTGAAATGATGTGTCGATAGGTGATAATATTTGTAACTTTTCTTTCAGCATCATAAAAGGTGCATTATACAATATTGGCTAGATCTGGTTGGCTTGGCTCAGTGGTTGAGCATAAACCTATGAACCAGGAGGTCATGGTTCAATTCCCATTTGGGGCACATGCCTGGGTTGCTGGCTTGATCCCCAGTGTGGGGCACGTAGGAGGCAGCTGATCAATGATTCTCTCTCATCATCAATGTTTCTATCTCTCTCTCCCTCTCCCTTCTTCTCTAAAATCATTAAAAAATATTTTTTTAAAAAAACAAATAAAATATTGGCAAAAAGAGGGCATTGAGTCTTACAGGATTGGAAACCACTGATTGACTGAATGATGACAGCCATTGCCTTCCGTGTTCAGAGCATTGTCCTAAGTTAAATATAAAGGCGAAGTGGATATCCCTGAGAAGTTAACAACTTAATAAAATACATACCCTGAAATTTCATATGTTTTGTTCACTACAATACTCCTTGTTCCCAAAACAGTGACTGACACAGAGAGGGAAGTGGGGAGGGGATCCAATAAATTCACCTTGAATTAATGAAGATAGGTTTTTAAATAACCTAATAAAGGACAAGGAAAAAATCGCCTTCTGGCAGTACACATGGAATCCTGTACTAGAAGAAAGAAACTATCAGAGTTAAACAGGGAAAAGCTTTTAACCTAGACCCGTGGTTGGCAAACTGCGGCTCGCGAGCCACATGCGGCTCTTTGGCCCCTTGAGTGTGGCTCTTCCTAAGCCTTAGGAGTACCCTCATTAAGTTAATCACAATGTGCCTACCTATATAGTTTAAGTTTAAAAAATTTGGCTCTCAAAAGAAATTTCAATCGTTGTACTGTTGATATTTGGCTCTGTTGACTAATGAGTTTGCCAACCACTGACCTAGACCATGAAGCATAAACCAGATTGACAGACAGACGACAAGGTCATTCCAAGGTGAGAGGAATGAGCGCCTGGAGAACTACCCAGTACAGTGAAAGAATGACTAGTAATCAACTTTGTCAGGACCTCAGTGACCAAGTTCAAGTAGAGTAAGGAGAAGAGACTTAAAAGTTAGAGCTGGCCAGGTCGTAGAAGGAACTAGAGCACAGACAGGAGACACCAGGGCTCATTTCTCTCTCTCTCTCTCTCTCTCTCTCTCTCTCTCTCTCTCTCTCTCTCTCTCTCACACACACACACACACACACACACACACACAGATAATGCTTTAGAAGGTGAATCTGGCTTCAGTCAGATAGGATGTCAAGGTCCCTGAGGATGTCAAATGCCCACCCAATAAGTAAACCACAGAAAAACCTACCTCCTGAAACCACTAAACCTCAGGGTGACATTGTCATTTTAATACCCTGTATCTGCAGTGAGGAGATAAAGAGAAATGAGATGGCCTTTATGTTTACATACAGATTTAGGGGGGGAAAATAGACTGCGTGTTGACAATAAAAGAATGCTGTAATGGAATATTAAGGTGTCCTCCTGGTGCCTTGAGCTTTTTCTTTTTTTTTCATGCTTCATTTTAGACCATTTTAATATCATCCGGGCACGGGGAACTGTGCAAAGTCACAGTCGTGTAAGCCCCAGGAAGTCAGTGCTCAAGCAGAGGGGACACTCAGATCGTGTGACTTTTGTTACTGATAAAGAACACCGGCGAGTACATGATCGGCACAAGAAGGGCATCACTGAATGAAGCTTGCTATGTTTTACCTTTCCTGGATGCTTTCTCATTTCTTCTCAGGAACTGAGACTCACATTTTTTTCATCTGTTTTGGCTAATCCACCCCCTTCCCTTGGCAGTTACCTAGAGAGACGGATGTGAAACGATGCATACATCGCTGAGAGCTATGGGTTCATTCAACCTCCTTGGGTTGGCCTTAGAGACAAGGCAAAACCATTTGACTTACTCCAAAGCCAAGATCACATCCCCCCTTCCACAGACAAAACCCGAGATGACACACTGAGGCTGAAGTGTGGACTGGAATGTGCACTGGTCAGAAGAGATGGCGAACCCAGTCATTTTGTGGCCTCACATGGGGTCCTCAGCACACACCACAGAAGTCCACTTAGGGGCCTCAGAAATCCCCTGGTTCTTCCACTCCCACACCCTAGGAAAGCAATTACTAGGTCATGCCCAGAGATTAAAACAGCCACAGCATGAAGCAACTCCAGCGTTCCTCTTAGCGTCCGTATTTGCTTAAGCCTCCTTCCAGAACATGCCAGCCGTCAGGATTCCAGGCAGCGCTGAAAAAGCACAAAGTCCCCCTGCTTTCATCTCCGACTATTTTGACTGGGTCCCAGACTCTTCCTCTAAGTGGGGTGTGAGTTTTATTTTCATTCTTTCTCATATAAATCATACCTTCCTTCCATTTGCTGTCTCCTGTTTGTAGCTATGGTAACCGGGCAGAAAGCCTCTTCTAAACTGTGAGGAGAAAATAAAACACTATTAGGGTTCTTTTTTTTTCTTAATCAGAAATTGGGCAAATAAAATCATTGAGCGTTGAGTGGGGCAAGAGAAAGAACCAGCACTCTCTGAATGGATGAGGCGATTCAAATTAGCTTTGGCCATTGAGATATGCATTCTGATAAATCTAACGCTAATGAGCCTTTGGTTTTGAATTGTGCCAGATTATTATTGTGATAGCAGTGGTAATAGCATGATGAAACAATACAGGTATTATCTTCCTACTTCTGTGTGGTATCCTTTCCAGTCTCTTTTGAGAAAAATAACAAGAAGTGAGTTTATTTCTTGATGTCAAATTGAATAGGACAGAATCCAAAAGTATGAACTATTGTGAATTTGTAAAGTAGAACTTCAATAAAGCATAACTGATTCCATGAACTAAGTTCTTTATGATGGCTTCAGATACTATGGCAACTATGAATAAGAGGTTAAAATGCCCAGGATATTAAAAATACCACAAATGGCCCTAACGGGTTTGCTCAGTGGATAGCGTGTCAGGTTCGATTCCGGTCAAGGGCATGTACCTTGGTTGCGGGCACATCCCCAGAAGGGGGTGTGCAGGAGGCAGCTGATTGATGTTTCTCTCTCATCGATGTTTCTAACTCTCTATCCGTCTCCCTTCCTCTCTGTAAAAAATCAATAGAATATATTTTTTAAAAAAACATAAAAATACCCCAAATAGCTGGATGAATAAGAATCGCCTGGCAGTGTTTAAGCCATGTGGCGTTGTTAGCAGTGCGGAGATGGGTGCATTGGAACTTCCACATGTCAACATGAATTCGAGCATTCTTGATCATCTGTTATGTTCAGATATCACCATGGGGCACCTCTGGGATTTTCCTCTTCCTTCATCATTGCATAGGTTTGAGATCCTAGGATGCTTGGGGACTGAGATTGTTTGGTGTATGAGAGAAACACAGAACATGTCCATTGTGCTTGGAGACACAGAGACTCAATCAGGGAGGCCAATTAAGAAACATAAATAAACTAGGAGTTCTGCTTTGCCTCACATCATCTCATCATGGTTCAGAATGAATGGTTGAGCTTTATTACAAGTCAAAGAAGCAGCCAGATTCACTGATACAGCAATAAGATGAAGGGCTATATGTAATATAGAAGGGGAAGAATTGAGGCAACTATGATATTATTAGCATTATTATTTTTATTGTACATTTACTTTGCTTATCATAAACACACACACACACACACACACACACACACACACACACACACAAGCCTGACCGATGTGGCTCAGTGGTTGAGCATCGACCATGAACTAGGAGATCAGGGTTAGATTTCCAGTCAAGGCACATGCCCGGGTTAGGGGCTCAATACCCAGTGTGGGGTGTGCAGGAAGCAGCCAACCAATGATTCTCTCTCCTTGTTGATGTTTCTATCTCTCTCTCCCTCTCTCTTCCTCTCTCTGAAATCAATAAAAACATTTTTTTAATTTTAAATTAAAAACATACACATTAATTATATATGGGATATACATATGTGCTCTGGCTATAATCTATGAATACATTATAACATCTTTCTTATTCAATCCCAAATTAAACATATGAGATGGATACTCTCATTATCTTTATCTTATAAAGAAAGAAAATAAGGCTCAGAGAATTCTCATGATATGTGCGATCTTATGTATGTCTCTCTGTGGCAATAACTGACAGGTACATAGCAGGTACTGTCAGCCATTACGAAGCAGAGACCCCAAATGCCATGTTTTGAACCATTAACTAAACTCTGAGATTCTGCAACCCAAAGAAAAGACAAAAGAAGTCTGAATATGAGAAAATTTTGGCAGGTTCCAGGTCTAGAGAGAATTTTGTTGGAAATGAGGAATTGCATGTAAATATGTTCGAGATGGAAATTCAAGTGCACATGGAACCTGTCCCCTGATTGGATGCGTTTATCAACACCGATAACAAGACGATATGTGAATGTTTGTGTCGTCACAGCAGAAGTCATGGCACCGAATGCCCATCTACATGCAGAGGGTGGCAAATGTTTCCTATAAAGGCCGCAGAACTATTTTCAGCTTTGTGGGCCATGGCGTCTCTGTCATAATTACTCAACTCAGCCACTGTGCTGTGGAAGCAGCCGTAGACAGTAAATAAATGAATGAGTGTGCCTGGGTCCCAATAAAATTTTATTTACAAAAACAGGCAGCAGTGAACTTGAACTATGGTCTGTAGTTTGCCTACCTCTGCGTTGGAGGGCTAAGCTAACTCCAGGTCATTGGGGTTACTATAAAAGAGTGCTACAATTGCAACCAAGAAAAAAAAATAGATTTGAATCTTGTGTTTATAAAGGGAGGCGGTCAACATGGTTTTCATTTTTACTTTCAGTAAAAATAGTTCTATGAGCCTTATCACGACATACATTTAAACTTTGTATTAAATGACAAGAGGAAATGGATTTATGTTAAATGATAAAAAGAATTCAGTGATTCATTAAGAAGACCGTCTTAATATAATACAGAATATGTGTAATACAAATCTACAAGTATATTGTATATATAGTATACGCAATGGATCTATGACTATATTCTACATATACACTACATAGAGAATATAGTATAATAAGTCATGCACAACCCGGCCAGTGTGACTCAGTGTTTAGCATCAACCTATGAACCAGGAGGTCACAGTTCGATTCCAGGTCAGGGTACATGCCCGGGTTGTGGGATTGATCCCCAGTAGGAGGCATGCAGGAGGCAGCCCATCAATGATTCTCTCTCATCATTGATGTTTCTCTCTGTCCCTCTCCCTTCCTCTCAGAAATCAATAAAAATAAATTTTAAAAAAATAAATAAGTCATATACAGATACCAACATTTCCAATTCATTTTATCTTGTTAGAGCTTCACAACAGCAGGAAACTCCAAAAAAGGCAAAGATATCAGTGAAGAGATTTTTAACGAGAGGCCAAGTCAACTTCACCTGGACAGGACGGTTGGACGGCTTGAAACTTCAGTTCTCTCTTCCCCAGCAGACGGCCCAGAGGGAGAAAAATGGGACTTCCGTCACATTGTGCTGGAAATCATGTATCTTCTGTAAAATATGGGAAGGTCGTTGAATTGATAAACGAGACTTTTGTAAGCACGCTTCACAGATTCGATATTTGGTGGCCGAGGCTTTCCATTAAGCTTTCATGGGACTTAATAAATCAGCAGAAACCACTTACTGAAACGTTTTCATGGGTCCTGTGGACTTCTAAGCAAATATCAGGTTTAAGAATGAAAAGCCAGTTATATTTTCGACGTAATCTCGCGTTCAAAGACGTGTAAAAGATGCTTAAGTGTTAATATTTTATGTTTCCCTGCTCTCAGCAGTAATTGCAGCCCATTAAAAAAAATGCTAAGACCTCGCTATTAGCACTGGCACGGGCCCAACGCAACACTGAACCTTCACAGAAGGGGGTTAATTGCTACACGAAGAGGTAATTTATTAAGGAACACTGAAGCCCTGTATGGCCCCCGATGTGAGGCTGCACGGCGTAATCCTAGGTGAATATTACATTTGATAATCGAGGCCTTGGCTATGGCAGGCTTCAGAATGAGCTAAGCTAAACAAGCAGGGGAGGTTGAGGGGAGACAGGGGTAGAAAGAAAAAAACCCCACCACCATTTTTCTCCATGGCTCCCATAAACTTTTACTTTGGTGCCCCCGAGTCTGTCGCCCCCATCACCAGGAAAATTGGCTGCTCCATAAAATTCTGGGGGGGCTGATGAGAAAGGCTCATATAACTATCAGGTTGAGGAGCGGCTCCTGCTATTGTTTCTTTGTCCAGATCTGGGGCCTCTTCTGAGAGCTAACCTTAATTGTCACCATTTGTCCGAAAGGGTGTTTTTGCAGAACCTTATCCCATCGATGGAGGCCTTCATCTCCATCACAGTTTAGACCAGTGTCATGTGGCTCATCAAACACCGTGTGCAGAGGAAATAATGACCCCATGCATCCCTCGTCTATGGACAGAGTTTTGTTCTCAATCTAATGGGTGCTTTGCTGTGCCCTGAGCTGATTTTTGTCAACAGCAAAAAAAAAAAAAAAAAAAAAAAGTCATCAGAATCCAAAACCAAGGAGAAGCGCAAGGTGACTCTGAGCATTCGTTTTACCAAAGTTGCTGATGATTTTCTTGGCTCTACTGACAACCAAGGTGGGGGTCTCAGAGGATTAGAAAAAGAAGAGTCGTTTTTGCCTCTTTGTCTCTCTTTCAGACATCTCTAACAGCAAACTGACATTGAAGGAAAATTCCCTTGAAAAAATAGGGCAGAGAAGAAACAGTATAGTATCTCTAAAATGCATCATTGATGTATTCCAGCATTTTCTATTTTGTAGCTGGGTCCTTGAGCCACCTCTAGCCAAGCCCTCAATAAAGGAGTAGTGGCCTGCTGACATGGCTCAGTGGTTGAGCGTTGACCTAGGAACCAGGAGGTCACAGATTCCCGGTCAGGGCACATGCCCGGGTTGCAGGCTTGATCCCCAGTAGGGGGCATGTAGGAGGCAGCCAATCCATGATTCTCTCTCGTTATTGATGTTTCTCTCTCTCCCTCTCCCTTCCTCTCTGAAATCAATAAAAAAGATTTTTAAATAATAGTTTCTACAAAGTTATAGATGCCTTAAGCACCTCCTACCTTCATTCTCCCCTTCTTCAATATGCTCCAGGTTTGAAATAGTCTATCCTAGTCTAAGACTTTACCGCGACCATCCATGTATCAGATGAATGGGCCACTACGTCCACACCAGGGGACAGAACAAGAGAAGTTTCTTTCTCGGGTTCAGGAGACTGTCCGACCCACCAACCCCTTTTCATCTGCCACCAAGTTCCATTGCTGTTCTTTTTTATTAAATATATTTTTATTGATTTTTTTACAAAGAGGAAGGGAGAGGAATAGAGAGTTAGAAACATCGATGAGAGAAACATCGATCAGCTGCCTCCCGAACACCTCCTACTGGGGATGTGCCCGCAACCAAGGTACATGCCCTTGACCGGAATCGAACCTGGGACCTTTCAGTCCGCAGGCTGACGCTCTATCCACTGAGCCAAATTGGTTTCGGCTATTGCTGTTCTTGATCCTTTTCAATTTAGAGCTTGATGTGCGGGCTGCTGTGCTAGTACTTGATGGAAAAGGGGAGGAGGAACCACACTTTGTATAGAGCAAAGGTAGGGCAAGTCTTTACGTCAAATGAGTGTAATGCTTGTTCTGCTTCCCAGTACCGGGAGGGGAGGCACCTTGCCCTGGAGACAACCCCCTCCCCCAGGAAGCCTGAAGGCAGGAGTGATTCCTGCTGGTGAGAAAGAAGCTTGGATCCCCCAGGACACAGATCCACGTGACTTCCTAGGGCCTTCAAGGTGCTCTCCGTTCTCCTGTCTTCTCTTTCTGTTTAACTCCATCCTCATCTCAGCACTGTGTAATTAAGCATGGTAACTTCTATCTACACACTTATTTTTAAATATATTTTATAGATTTTCTTACAGAGAGGAAGAGAGAGGGATAGAGAGTGAGAAACATTGATGAGAGAGAAACATCGACCAGCTGCCTCCTGCACACCCCCTACTGGGGATGTGCCCGCAACCCAGGTACATGCCCTTGACCGGAATCGAACCTGGGATCTTTCAGTCCACAGGCCGATGCTCTACCCACTGAGCCAAACCGGTTAGTGCTAAACACTTATTTTTTAAGTCATTTTTTAGGTTTTTCGGTCACTTTTTCGTCCTTTTTATCTCAGGAGCACTTCCTAAATCAGAACAGTATACTACAGCGCAGCCTCTATTCGGGAATCTTTTTCACTTGTCCGCCATCCTCGGCAGATTTGAAAGTCATCGAAGATCACTGTTAAGGTCACACATGGAATGAAACATACACAGACATGAACACACACACACATTTCCAAGGGTTAGAGTCCGTCTCTCTCTCTTTCTCTTTCTCTCCCCCCTTCCCCTCCCCCCAATCTCTAAAGAAACCCTGTGTTGGATCTTATTTTCTGCAAGTATGCCATTGAGCAGTGTCTTATCTCTTTAATCTTGATGTTAATCTTGGAATTTCTCTGAAAGGAATTTTTGGGGTCAGTAAGATCAATACCTCTTTTCTTTCTCTTTCCTTGTTTGCAATTTTCTTTCTAAGGAAGTGGGAGAAAATGCAGGCAGATGAGTGGGTAAGGAATCCCAGAGCTGTGCATGTCACTTGGCCCAGAGCCAGGCACATGTGAAGGTCTCCACTTGCCAAACACACACCAGAGACCTCTTAAGCAATCAAGAACTGCTACATGTGTGCAGGAGCTGACAGCTCGGTCAAAATAGAAATCTGTGCTTCAGTTATCCTCCGTCTCCCTACATTTGCCCTCTGAGCTGCGGGGGAGGGGGTATGCCCGGCTGGTGTGGCTCAGTGGATTGAACGTCGTCCCATAGACCAAGAGGTCCTGGGTTCGATTCCCAGTCAGGGCACATGCCCGGGTTGCAGGCTCGATCCCCAGGGCGGGGGGGTATGTAGGAGGCAACTGATCAATGTGTCTCTCTCATGGAGGCTTATATCTCCCTCTCCCTTCCCTTTCCTCTCTATCTAAAAATCAATAAAAACATTTTTAATAAAAGTTGGGGGGAGGGGGGAGTATGAAGTCTCAGACTGGCAAGGACCATGTTTTCTGCACTGTAGAAGAAATTTTAAGTAAAAAACCAACATACAGGAAACAGCAAAGATAAGGGACACAGAAAGCAGGGCCTGGTCATTTGAAACACTGATTTCATTTGTTTTTAAGCTCTAACAGCATCCTCCTTCTTCCAATAAATTGATTATTTAAGCCTTCATTTGATAACTTGAGATGTTTCAGGATCGACCAATACATTTCCTCCAAGTTCATCTGAGTTAGGTTTCTGTCACTGGCAATCAAAAGAACCCAGAGCTGCCCTAACGGGTTTGGCTCAGTGGATAGAGCGCGTCAGCCTGCGGACTGAGGGGTCCCAGGTTCGATTCCGGTCAAGGGCATGTGCCTTGGTTGCGGGCACATCCCCAGTAGGGGGTGTGCAGGAGGCAGCTGATCGATGTTTCTCTCTCATTGGTGTTTCTAACTCTCTATCCCTCTCCCTTCCTCTCTGTAAAAAATCAATAAAATATATTTTTTAAAAAAGAACCCAGAGTAACACACAGCATTTAAAAGGCTTTCATTAGGATTAGTCATTTGCATAATATTGCCACATCCTGTTAAAAACACACACACACACACACACACACACACACACACACACACACACACAAACCAACACACAGAAACACATAGTGTTTCAGTAATTCTGGTTAAATGCACTGCATCTGTATTGTGTCAGGAAGAATGACAGCCAAGTATGTACCTTTTCAAACAATCTTTATTTCCATTTGGCACATGCAGAGGCTGAAATATTAACAGTGCATCCCAGGAGAAAACCTTCGCTCTGGAAGGTCTATGGGTGATAAAATATATTACATAAATACTCTGTGCTCCAGATCAGCACATTCTATACGTGTTTTTGTCCTGCTGGGAGTCACTCATTTCTTATGGAAAATGACCTGGTCCTCTATAATTAATGTGGGTGAAACTGCTGGGGATCCCTCTAAATCTCCTATTAGAAGCAGGTAGTGAATACCATCTTGTGTGTTCAAGTCACCCTAATTTTACTTACTAAGGCCACTTCATAGGACTTTACTGCAGTATACTGTTATCATCGTCCTGTTGTATTATCAGTTATTGCTGGCACTCTCCTACTGTGCCTAATTTATCAAATAAGCTTGGTCCCAGAGATGCATGGATAGGGGAAAAAAAAAAAACAGTATCTAAAGGGTTCAGTACTATCTGTGGTTTCAGTCATCCACTAAGGGTCTTGGAACATATCCCCTGCAGAGAAGGGAATAAATATAATATAGTCCGGCCTTAGCCGGTTTGGCTCAGTGGATAGAGCATCAGCCTGCGGACTGAAGGGTCCCGGTTCGATTCCAGTCAAGGGCACATGGCAGGGTTGTGGGCTCGATCCCCAGTAAGGGGCGTGCAGGAGGCAGCCGATCAACGATTCTCTCTCATCATGGATGTTTCTACCTCTCTCTCCCTCTCCCTTCCTCTGTGAAATCAATCAAAAAATATTTTTAAAAATATATATAATACAGTCCAATTTCAGATAGTGCGATGAATAGAAGTGAAAAAGGGTATCGGGTGGAGACAATGGGGTGAGATCAGGGAAGGGTTAGGGTCCGCATACCTTGTTCTGGACCATCAGAGGGTCAACTGAAGGTCCTTTGTATGTTACTGACAAAGTCAGACTCATCCACCACCACCCCTTCGATGTGTAACAACTTCTGACCTTTGCCCAAAGGTGGGGACATAGGAAACAGTTAACGAGGCGACTAAAGGGCATTTGAAGCTGAGATGCACTGTCCCCAAGAGGGGGGACAGTGGTCCCCAAGAGGGGCCACAGTGACAGCCCTTCCCAGGCTCTGCTATTCCTCGATTTGCAGGGTCAGAATAAATAGACCGTGTTGTGAAAGGTGAGCCAACACACACACACACACACACACACACACACACACACACAGCCCGAAAGGTGGAAAAAGAGAGGAGCTAAAAATAAACGCCGGGAAGAGAAAAGTGCCTATAATTTTAGGTTTCAAATGTGAGGTTGAGCAACGAAGGAAAGTATTTTTACAGCCTCGTCAATATCTTTCCTGGAAGCGTGGTACACAGGCCTCCCTCAGATGTGCCCTGCGCATGCCCCGTGGTCCCAGGTGGCTCTGACCGCAGAGCCGCTCCATCCCTAAGGGAGAGAGCAACCGGGAACCCTGTGGTTTCAGCGTCCCCCGCACGTAAGTAAACACAGGGAGGTACAGCAACAGGTGGAGTGCCACGGGACAGACAACGGGGGTCTATTTGAGAAGGGTTTCCTGCCCGGTGGAATCTTCCATATGGAACTGTCCGTGCATTCAAAGGCAGCCCTGGCCCTAGCTGGTTTGGCTCAGTGGATAGAGTGTTAGCCTACGGACTGAAGGGTCCCAGGTTCAGGTTCAATTCCGGTCAAGGGCATGTACCTTGGTTGCGGGCACATCACCAGTAGGGGGTGTGCAAGAGGCAGCTGATCCATGTTTCTAACTCTCTGTCCCTCTCCCTTCCTCTCTGTAAAAAATCAATAAAATATATTTAGAAAAAAAAAAAAAAAAGGCAGCCGTGGACCTACTTGATTTGGCTCAGTAGATAGAGCGTTGGCCTATGGACTGAAGAGTCCTGGGTTTGATTCCAGGTCAAGGGCACATGCCCAGGTTGCGGGCTTGATCCCCAGTAGGGGGTGTGCAGGAGACAGCCAATCAATGATTCTCTCTCATCATTGATGTTTCTATCTCTCTTTCCCTCTCCTTTCCTTTCTGAAATCAATATATATATATTGATTTTATATATATATATATATATATATATATATATATGTGTGTGTGTGTGTGTGTGTGTGTGTGTGTGTGTGTGTGTGTGTGTGTATAATTTTAAAAGCAGCCCTGCTTGCCTCGGGTGATCTGAATCACATTTTGTGCATCCTTTGTGGTCTCTTTTAAGTTAATACAAATGCCCAGCAGCCGCACCAGACAGCATGGGGGAGACGTCCTTTTTGTAAGCTCAGTCCTCACTCACTGAACCCTGACGGTGAGAACCCCACTGGCCAGGAGAAGCAGGGGGTCACAACTACTGAACAGAGTTGAAAAGGGGGAGACGTTACTGTCAGAGCCTCCAAGGGCGAGTAACGCCTCCGTTTTAGCTGCCCCGGGGTTTCAGGAGGCATTTGCCCAAGGCCTGGCAGGCGCATAGCATGTGGTTCCGTCCAGGAGCTCCCTCTCTTGCTGGAGCAGGCTTCCCCGGGCTGACTCATCAGGTCCCGCTGATCCTAGGGTTTAACACAAATCCATCACCTCCATCCCTGGCACCTCCAAGCCGGGAGCCTTGATGATGGGCCGCTGGGTAGAAAGTAGGTGCTGGGAACTGTCAGGGGAGACAAATCACGTATCAGATGCCCATACATCACCCTGAAGGCCACGGATACGGGCTGTGTTTTCTAGACAGACATGACTAATAGGTCTTCAATCTGGACTTGGCCAAGGTACAGCCAGAGCAGTTAGCGGACAGGAAGGCTCCCTCTGTCTCCAAAAGGGTCCAGTGTGAACCGATATGTCCATTTATCCCACGGCTCCTGGCTGAAAAGACTGGAAAGGTCGCTTAGAGACGGGAACCTTTGTCATGTCACCCCAGAAGGGAAAAAAATGATGTTGCCCTTTTAGATTGTCTGGCAACTTCTGGCTTCATCGACAAGCCAAACTTCCAGTCGATTCAGTCAAAAAAAACAGTCAGCCCAGTCATCGTCGAGCAAATACTAGTAAAAGCAAGGGCTTCTTCAAATAGGAAGCAGCAAAGATCTGGAAACAGCCTAAGTGCCCATCAGTAGATGAATGGATTAGAAAACTGTGGTACATCTACACGATGGAATACTATGCTGCTCTAAAAAGGAAGGAACTCTTACCATTTGCAACGTCATGGATGGAACTGGAGTGCATTATCCTAAGTGAAATAAGCCAGTCAATGAAGGAAAAATACCACATGATCTCACTCATTCATGGATAATAGAGACCATTATAAACTTTTGAACAATAATAGATACAGAGGCAGAGCTGCCTCGAACAGATTGTCAAACTGCAGCAGGAAGGCCGGGGAGGGTTGCGGGGCAGGAGGTAGGGGGGTAAGAGATCAACTAAAGGACTTGTATGCATGCATATAAGCATAACCAATGGACATAAGACATTGGGGGATAGGGGAGGCTAGGGGACTGTCTAGGGCGGGGGGATAAAATGGACACATATGTAATACCCTTTGTAATACTTTAAGCAAAAAAAAAAAAATTAAAAAAAAAAAACAAAAAAAAAAAAAACCAAAAAAAAAAAACAAATAGGAAGCAGCAAATTATTCCCAAAACATTGCATGGATTGAAGATATCAAATGCTCTAAGAAAGCATTAGACCAGTGGTTCTCAACCTGTGGGTCGCAACCCCTTTGGGGGTCGAACGACCCTTTCACAGGGGTCGCCTATGACCATCGGAAAACACATATATAATTACATATGGTTTTTGTGATTCATCACTATGCTTTAATGATGTTAATCAGTAACAATGAAAATACATCCTGCATATCAGATATTTACATGACGATTCATAACAGTAGCAAAATTACAGTTATGAAGTAGCAACGAAAATAATGTTATGGTTGGGGGTCACCACAACATGAGGAACTGTATTAAAGGGTCACGGCATTAGGAAGGTTGAGAACCACTGCATTAGACAAATCTATTGTCAAAAAACCTAGTGTAGTTTCTCATGAAAAAGGGAGCACATCCTAAAAAACATCCATAATCAACTAACATCCAAAAGGACAATGACTATTGCCCGGTCAGTGTGGCTCAGTGGTTGAGTGCCAACCCGTGAACCACAAGGTCACAGCTTGATTCCCAGTCAGGGCACATGCCAGGTTGCCGGCTCGATCCCCAGTAGGGGGCATGCAGGAGGCGGCCAATCGATGATGTTTCTCTCTCACTGATGTCCCTATCCCTCCAGCCCTCTCCCTTCCTCTCTCTCTAAAAGTCAATAAAACATTTTTTTTAAATTGCTCTAGTCCCACCGTCACCCGAAGTCAGGTGTGATCCCAAGTCCTTGTGCAATAGTCCGTGTCAGGTTGAGGTCCAGTATTCCTGGTTATGGGGGAAAACAGAGCCAGAATTGGTAGAACGTAGGCAAACCAAAACCTCACAGAGTCACACTCCAACGATCAGGAAATCCTGTTTTGAAAGGACCACCTTTCCTTTTCTCTAAATGATAGCGTCCCTTCACTAACTGTGCTGGTTTCTCCCACTAACTATAGCCTTAACCAAAAAAAGGTGCACATTTCTGCCTTGATAAGCCTCTGTACCAACATGCTGAGCAACATAAACTGTAGAAGGACTTTTAATGTGAAGCCGGGCAAAACTCAGCACTTACAACAGTGACATATACTCCCCCATCTCCCCCCACCAATTGCCCACGCAACATGCAGCAAGATTGACTATATTCTGGGCCATAGCACAAACATTAACAAATTCAAAAGGGTACAAATCATTCCAAGTATATTCTAGGATCATAAAGGAATTAAACTAGACATCATAACAGGAAGATTTTTTTTAAATTTCCTAAATGTTTGGAAATTAAAGAACACACTTCTAAATAACCCATGATCCAAATAAAAGGTCTGAAGGAAATTTTAAAATACTTTAAGCTGGGGGAAAAAAACATCAAACTACAATGTAACAACATTTGTGGGACACAGAGAAAAGAGTGATTACCATTTGCCTGCATAAGAATGAAAGAAGAGATATCACTCCTCACCCCACAGACAAAAGAATAAAAGGGAATGTTGCAAACAGTTTTGTGCTCCCAAATTCAACTGTTTAGATGAAAGAGACATAATCTTTGAAAGATACAAATCACCAAAATGCATTCAAGAAGAAATCAATTACCAGCATAGTCCTGTGTCTATTACGGTGATGGCAAACCTTTTGAGCTCGGCGTGTCAGCATTTTGAAAAACCCTAACTTAACTCTGATGCTGTGTCACATATAGAAATTTTTTGATCTTTGCAACCATAGTAAAACAAAGACTTATATTTTTGATATTTATTTTATATATTTAAATACCATTTAACAAAGAAAAATCAACCAAAAAAATGAGTTCACGTGTCACCTCTGACACGCGTGTCATAGGTTCGCCATCACTGGTCTATTATAAAAATTGACTTTGTAGTTAAAAACCTTTACACAAAGAGAACCCCAAGGGTGGATGGTTTCACTGGTTAATTCTACCAAACATTTAAGGAAGAAATAATACAAATTCTAAGTAATCTCTACTGGAAAAAAGGAAAGAAACACCCCCCAACTCATTTAAGGAGGCCACCGTAAACCAAACATCAAAACCAAAGACATTACAAGAAAACTATATGTCATTATCCCTCATGAACATAGATAGACACAAGTCCTCAATCAAATATTAGCAGATAAAATCCAGCAATGTGAAGAAAGGTTAATGTAACATTTATGGGTTTTTGTCCCAGAAATACAATCTATGCAATTCATTATATTAACAGACTCAATAAGAAAAAAATCATATAATCATTTCAATAGATGTTGAGGAAGTATTTGACAAAATTCAACATAGCAATGATTTTTAAATCTCAGCAAAGTAAGAATATAAGAGCCCATCCTTCATCTGGTAGAAGGAAGGAAGGAAGGAAGGAAGGAAGGAAGGAAGGAAGGAAGGAAGGAAGGAAGGAAGGAAGGAAGGAAGGAAAGAAGGAAGTCCTGCTAACTTCTGAATTCTTTCTCCTCAAGATCAGGAACAAGGGAAAGACATCCTCTCTCACTACACCTATTCAGCATCATACTGGATTTTATTGCATTATTAAATAGGTTAGAACATCCAATCTATTCAATAATGCAATAAAAATAAAGTATAAACAGATTAGAAAAGAGAAAAACAAAAACATTTCTATTCACATACAACATGATTGTCCATATAAAGAATGCCAGCCGAAACCGGTTTGGCTCAGTGAAGAGAGCGTCGGCCTGCGGACTGAAAGGTCCCAGGTTCGATTCCAGTCAAGGGCATGTACCTGGGTTGCAGGCACATCCCCAGTGGGAGATGTGCAGGAGGCAGCTGATCGATGTTTCTCTCTCATCGATGTTTCTAACTCTCTATCTCTCTCCCTTCCTCTCTGTAAAAAAATCAATAAAATATATTAAAAAAAAAAAAGAATGCCAAAGAATTGACAAAAAGGATAGATAGTAGGACTAGTAAGTGAGTTTTCCCAGTTTCAGGAAATAAGGTCAATATACTTTTAAAAAAGCAGTCATAGTTCTAAACACCAACAATAAACAGGAGAATATAAAGTTAAAAAAATACCACCATTTACAATAGCACCCAGAGAATAAAATTCTTAGGTATAAATCTAAAATTTCGCAAGATCTGTCTGCTAAAAAGCACCAATCAAAGAAGACCTAAAGAAACAAAGAGAGATCATTTGTTCAGAAATGGCAAGAGTCGATATTGCTAAAATGTCACTTCCCCTCAAGTCCATTTATAGATTCAATGTGCTTTCAGTCAAAATTCCAGCAAGTTTCTCTCATTCACTACATCCAATTGGTCAGCAAACTCTTAGTGGCATTCCCTTTAAAATGTATCCTGAGTCTATCTATAGTAGGCTGAATAATGTGTCTTCCCCCCTTCCCCCCCTCAAAAAAAAGATGTCCACATTCTAATCTCTAGAACCTGTGAAGATGTTATCTTGAATAGAAATGGAACCTTGAAGTTGTGTCTTTTTTTTCTTTTTTTTTACACCAAGCAACCTACAGGGTTGCTTCTTCTTGAAGTTGTGTCTTAAGATGAGGAGGTCATCTTAGATTATCTGGGTAGACCCAATAGAATCACAAGAGGGAGGCAGAAGGACCAGAGATCAGAGAGAGAGAACAGGCGATGAAGGTGAAAATGGAAGCAGAGGGAGAAAAGGTTATGTGATACGGAGCCACAAGCCAAGGTATGAGGTCAGACTCTAGAAGATGCAATATGCAAGATAATAAATTCTCGGCTACAATTTCCAGAAGGATCGCAGGCCTGCCAACACCTTGATCTTAGCTCAGTAAAAACCAATTTCAAACTTGTGACCCACAGAAATAAAATATAACAGACCCATGATGTAAAAACCACTAACTTTGAGGTGATTAGGAAACATTCATTTTTCTCCATCGCCACTGCTTAACTGAGAGGACAGGGTCTGGAGCCAGATGTCTGTATTTGAATTCCAGCCCTGTCACTTTAACGGCTACAGCCAAGCCATCCAAGCCTCCTCCTGTGCCTCAGTTACCTCACCTGTACAATGGGACCGTGATACGGTTGCCATGAGGATTCAGTGAGTTGCTGTACTTCAAACGCTTGGAACAGTACTTGGAATATTGTAAATATTTTACAAGCGTTTCCTGTTAGTCCTTCTGTGATCCAGGATCCCAGTGTTTGTAACCTGAGCCACTTCAATATTCTTAGCTGCTCTTCCTGTTTATCTCTCTTGCCCCTGCTGTGATCTCTTCTTCACACAGCATCAGATTGATATATTTACAACATGAAATCATATAATCCCCCAGATTGCAATCCTCCAAGGGCTCCCCCATTGTAATTAAAATTTAATCCATCCCTAGCTGGTTTGGCTCAATGGATGGAGCATCAGCCTGCGGACTGAAGAGTCCCAGTTCAATTCTGGCCAGGGGCACATGCCTGGGTTGAGGGCTCGATCCCCAAGTAGGGGGCATGCAGGAGGCAGCCAATCCATTATTCTCTCTCATCATTGATGTTTCTATCTCTCTCTCCCTCTCCCTTCCTCTCTAAAATCAATTAAATATATATATATATATATATATATATATATATATATATATATATATATAAAATAAAATTTAATCCAAAATTCTAACTATGGTCTACAGGGGCTGATAGGATCTGGTCCATGATTTACAATGATCTTGATCCCAGTCCACTCTCTCTGCTGCTCCCTTCCCCAACCACAGTGCCTTCATTTGGTGCCTCCAACACTCCAAACTTGCTTCTGCCTCAGCACCTTCAAGTGGGAAATCTCCTGGAACACCATGTTCCCAGGTGTTCACGTGACTGACTCGCTCTTGAAATTCAGGGAAGGTCTTCTCCTCAGAAGACCATCGTCTCATGACGTAAACTAGAATGGCCACCTCTGATCACTCCCCCCTTATTCATGTCACATCTCTTCCATGAAAAGAGCCTATGACCACATGGTCAGTGTTCAGAACCGTATCAGGCATACTGGACACACTCCACAAATATCTGTGAGATGAGTCAAGTTAGCCCATGTGGGTGTGGAGGCCACTTGTCGAGGCATCATACTGGTGACTCCCACGTCCATCGCGAATTAGATTAGTATGACTGTAAATCTTTCCTCTAAGCAGAAAGGTTCTTCCTAAAGATAATTATTTCAGTGATGATGATCTAAGTCCATTTCCTCTATTTTTTCTTCTTAACAAATGCCTCTGAGGACATGATCTATCAAATTGCTGAAAAGGTTTGAACTCTAAGACCCATCCCGTCTCACTCCAAATTCAACTAGTTTGTTATCTTAAGCTGTTTTGGTCAAGAGTGGAAAACCGTGTGGTCTATGACATCTGCATGAGGTGAGTGGTACCTGACAGCATAGCACTTCAGAGATGGATTGTTGCAAGTCCTGGGAGTTGATCTTCTCTGAAAATTCAAAAAGAGTTGAGCTCCAATAGCAAAAGGAGGGTGGGTCTTGCATTCTCCATAGAATAGCTCCCAGGACACCCCCACATTATCGACCCCTGGAATGTGGGCATCTGTTTGTGTAACTCTGCACCTGTATTTCCATGTTGGTTTTTTCCCCCCTTTTCTTCTCAACATGAGCTTTTGTGCTAATAGAAAGACAGATTTTCTCAGTCTCCCTCTCTCTACAGTCTTTCTCGCACCTGCCCTTAAAATACAAGACACTTCATGGGCCTAATGTGTTTACTTTAATATGAATAAGGTTTTCTGGGTCTTTCCTTGCGGATCTTGTTGGCTACTTTGGAGCCGGTAACCAATCTGTGGTCACTGTTGAAATGAGATAAATTGCGACACTGAGGTTTAGAGTTAATGGGAGAAAACAGATCCCTAAAGACAACAAAACGTACTCTTGGGGTGGCCTTGTCCACGTTACGAGTGAATACCTGGCATTCGACTGACAGCCAGAGATGCCTGCTATTCCTCAGAAGCGAAGATGGTATAGCTGATAATCCAAGAGAACAAAGGCTCCAGTGACTTCATCACTCTTGCCCGAGGGTCTGGAATTAATTGTGGCTCTTTATACCCCATCTAATTTTACAAAACCATACTTCTCCATGGCAGCTTGCTAATTTACCACCTCCTCTAAGATAAGACTCTGCCAACAGTAATAACATTTAGAAAATGCTGTCAGACCTGCTGAGAATGGTTTCTGAAACACCCCCCAACCCCAACCGACACACACCCACAGACACACACACAGCTCACTCAGACCTTAAAGCAGGTAGACCTGGGTTCTAAGGACACAAACACATGAGAATGAATGATCTGGTGACTCAGAAGTTCACCTTCAGGACAAAGTCAAGAACAACGGAATCTCTTCGTAGAGCTCTTTGGGCATTTGTCCAAAGAACAAATAGAATAGAAAGAAATGATTCATCTGTTTTTTGTTTTGTTTTGTTTTTCAGAAAAACCTCTTTGTATCGTCACCTACTCCATGTCTATTGTGTGCTTACTGTGTGAAGACCACGCTATGGCTTACCTTCTCTCAACTAGGAAAAGGAAGAAGAAATGTTAGAAATGGCAAAATCTGAAATGAGCATGGAAATATCAAGCCTGGGGGCTCTAATTGGGAAAGTTGGTGTTGCAAGGTTTGGAGGATAGAAGGGAGGTGGGGCACCTAACATTCATTTACTTGCATAGTCAATTTTATCTAAACCTACTCTCTTCTAAGAAGGGGGAAATTTCTTAACTCCATCACTGGAGTATGGCATACTCATGGAGACTCAGAGGAGGAGACAGGGAAATCAGCCATGTTCCCACTAGTCTAGATTCTCTGGGCCATCAAGTAGTACATCCCTGGTCCTTAAGCATGATATGTGCGCATGGTGAGATGTGTGCACACATGTGTGAGTGTGAGGTGAAGAACAAAGCAAAGCAACATCCTGTATGTTTCCCTTTCGGCTCAGATTCCATTTGTAGATATAATTATTGTTTAACATAGCCACACCAGATTCGGTTACAGTCTATGATTTATTAACCAAAAAGGGGTTCTTTAAACTCCACTTTCCCAAGCAATGATCATTCCTTGACATGTTTTATTACTGGGAAATGATATAGATGTTGGTTGTATTTTCAGACAATAAAATATTGCCTTGCTCAAATACCTTCATGGCATATTAAACGAAATGAATGTTGTGTCCTTTCCTGTGTTTATCATGTCATATTAAAAGGGAAGACATAGCCCTTATGCTTTCTTTCCTGATAGATGAGACATCGGAAAGAATGAGTTTAGTTTATCCTTCATCCAACTGGCTTTACTTACCGCTGTCCAAAGCCCCGACAGCACTGTTAGAATATCATTTCAATCACCCAACTTCTCCAAGGCCATTTCTAATGCACCTTTCTTTCAAACCACCATGAAAAATAAAATCCAAAATTTCTCCGGCAAACTTGCTCTTGGTCTCAATGCCAGATTCCGTCAGGAAAGAGCTAAAACTAGGGGGTGATGCAATAGAAGGACTGAAGAATGAATCTCCTTAGAAACTGGCAGAGGACCAACTCTATCAATAGGCTGTAAACATTTACAGCCCACGTAATGGATCATTCCGTAGGCACACAAAGGCCATGTGAAACGTATATTGTCACTGACATATCAAAGAGCGTTACCTAATCTGAGTGAGAGATTATACATTCACGGGGTGGTATGAGCACCCACAATCGCACAGATACACACAGGCCAGGGGGCTCTGAGGAGGTGAGTGATGGACGGAAGCATGGAGAGTGGTGGCCACGCCTTGGCCCAGGGAGAGAGTACAAGCTCTGTATAGGGGCGGTGCCAAGACCAGCAGCAAGGGGTTGGCTCCCGCATCCATCCTCAAAGCCCATCCCAAGAGCACGTGTGTGTCCAAATTAGCTCTCCAGCCTCATGCTAGCATAGCAACTGCCTGTGCCCCAGCAGTACACTTTTTCCCTTTATTTTTACTGATTTCAAAGAGGACAGGAGACCGAGAGAGAGAGAGACAGAGAGAGAGAGAGAGAGAGAGAGAGAGAGAGAGAGAGAGAGAGAGAAACATCCATGATGAGAATCACCAATCTCCACTCCATGCCCCCTACTGGGGATGGAGCCTGCAACCCGGGCATGTGCCCTGACCTGGAATTGAATCGTGACCTCCTGGCTCATAGGTTGATGCTCAATCACTGAACCACACCAGCCAGGCTCCAGCAGTAAACTTTGTCAGTAAATTATTATAAAATAAAACTGTACACATGGATATTATTAAAAAACATATCACAGCATTATTAAAATTCTCTAAAGAGTTTAGGATATCTTGTTTTGAAATTGTCCTGCAATGTTGCAGGGCAAATCTCCACAGACTCAGAAGTAGAGATTCAATTTAATCTAAAGATTTTCGTATTCTACAGAAAAGAACCTCATTTTCACATGAAGCTTTCAGTAAACCAATTATTAACAAGGGAGACAATTTTAAATTGAATTTCTCCTTGTGATTGAACATATTATGACATTATGTATAAACAAATATTCTGAATTGTGTAGAAGTCATGAAGCCACTTTTGGTGTCTTACATGACCTCCACAATTCACAGGAAATGTTAGAGAAAACAAGAAAGTGACATTGTATAAATTTACATCTAAAACTAAATTCAATGGAACTGATCTGTATAGAGTTCAATCTTTTAAGAGACATTGTTTGGGAAAAATGATCAGCTAGCCTATACAATAAAAGCCTAATATGCTAAGTTTCCTGTTGACCGTTCAACCAATCAAAGTGTAATGTGCTAATGATAAGCTAAGGCCGCTCAACCACTCGCTATGATGTGCACTGGCCACCAGGGGGTAGATGCTCCAACCGGTAGGTTAGCTTGCTGCTGGGGTCTGGCCAATTGGGACTGAGCGAGACGGGCCAGACACGCCCTGGAGCCCTCCCTGGCTGGCCAACCTCCCACATCCCTCCCTGGCCCTGTGCACCAGTGGGGTTCCTCAGCCTGGCCTGCACCCTCTTTCAATCTGGCACCCCTCAGGGGATGTCGGAGAGCTGGTTTCGGCCCAATCCGAGGGACCCCACTGGTACACAAATTCGTGTACTGGGCCTCTAGTAGATATACTAAAAATGTATGTTTTAAAACAATGCTCCAGACATTCATCCCAATGTTGTCACGCTCTTATAAAATATGACTAACAGCTCCAATAACAAGTTGCATCAACCGAAAGATCCTTCTGCAAATTGAGTATTATCAAGAATTATTTGCAAACTTGCATTAGCCAAGATCACTGACACTGCTTTCAACAACACTGATTAAAATTCAATTTCCAAAAGTATGAATTCTGATGATCTAATGAGTTTGTGGAAAATTGAGTCCGAAAAATTTTACGACGAATCAAGATATCACATTAATAAAGTATTATTTACTTTAAATCATGACACCCATATATTATGGCAATTTAAAAGTTTATGTGGTTCCTCGTATATCACGATTATCTCTATTATGTTTTACAAGTCACAAAATGTTTTTAAAGAGAAAGCTTTTTCTTTTAGTGCCTTTAATGACACATTCTTTCCTGCTTTTTTTGAAGAAGGAGTCCTATATTTTCATTTTGCACTGGACCATGCAAATTATGCAGCCAGCCTTGGATATAATATAGTTTAGATTTTTTGCCATAAATTTACTGAGTACTGTTTAACCAAAGCGGGGCTCACTTTTCTTTAAACATTTCAAGAACACTCATTTCATGTTATTTATCCAACAAGTCTGCCTTGTGGATATTTGGTTTGTGTGTTGTATACACTTTGATTAGCATGTTAGGGTTCAGCCTGTATATATCTCTAACATAAGGATGCATCGGGGCTGAAAGACACCCCTCCCTGGAATTTATGTTGCTTCTGTAAGATCCCCAAGATATGGATGGGCCTTTATATTAATTCATACCTTAGCTTGGGGTTTTGCAGACCAGGCAGGTGATATATAATGGCCCTAAACCCATTTGAGGGGAGATCTTTGTTGTGTATTCTCAGGAAATGTGTTTTTCTGCCCACAGTGCAAACAGAAAAAGACACGTTTCTTTTTTGTTAATCCTCACCCAGGATATTTTTTCCATTGATTTTTAGAGAGAGTGGATGGGAGGGAGGGAGAGAGAGAGAGAGAGAGACATTGATATGAAAGAGACACATGAATTGGTTGCCTCTGGCACGTGTCCCGACCAGAGCCAGGCAATGACCTACAACCTAGGTACGTGCCCTTGACCAGGAATCAGACCCCCAACCCTTTGGTGTGCTGGCCAACGCTCTAACCACTGAACTATAAGGTAGTTTGGCAGTAACTACATCGAAATGCAAACACGTATGACTGGTGAGTAGACTACGCTCAGCTCATCCAGCTTGGATAAGAATTGCAATTTCCAGCCCGGCCGGTGTGGCTCAGTGATTGAACGTCAACCTATGAACCAGGAGGTCACGGTTTGATTCCCAGTCAGGGCACATGCCTGGGTTTCGGGCTCGATCCCCAGTGGGGGGCATGCAGGAGGCAGCCAATCCATGATTCTGTCTCATCACTGATGTTTCTCTCTCTCTCTCTCTTCTTTCTCTCTGAAATCAATAAAATATATTTTAAAAAAGAAAAAAAGAATTGCAATTTCCATACACCTCCAAGTGAACTCTCCAAAGCAGGCCTCAGTGAAAAGGAGGTAAAACAAAGGCTCCCACATATGGTTTATCTTTTCAGTAATTACATTTTCAAATGTAATCCTATACACTTTTTCCCCTTAAATAAGGTCTTGTTTAAAACCAAACATTTCTCTGCTAACACAGAGTAGGCAAATGAGAGTCCGCTCACGGATATTGAGCTACGCCGTGGTTTCACGGTTTTGAACAGTTTGAATTAACATGCTGTTCTTGCGGCCTCCTGGAGAAGAATCGGGCTGTGCAGAGGGACCCGTGGTTAAGACCCTGGCTTGTCTTCCACGTGGACAAGCTCTTTCAGGCCACACTCAATTGCAGAATCAGCTTTTTTTTGCTTTTTTTTTTTTTTTTTTTTTAGAAAGAGGATAGAGCCATTGCACACTAACACATCCCACATGTCCGCATCAGAACGGTAGAGCTCTTAAGACAGATACCCGCCTTCAGACTCAACTCCTAAGTCAAAGGCTTCCACAGAGCTCTGTACCTGTCGCCCCACAGGGAAGGCGTGGACTTCTAAAAGCTTTGAAGCAGCTAATACAGCCCACCATATCTATGATCACATTCGGAGTATGTTTTCTGCTATTCTGGTGACAGAATGAGGTTACCACACCTTTCCAAATACCTACATTTTCTGTTCACCTGTCAGAGGACATGTTACCCCTTCGGGGGGGAGGGGGAGTCATCTTTGCTAAGGTGACTTGATGGGAAATCAGACAGCAATGGGGCAGGATCGCTACGTAAACCAGAGGCTCAGGTGGACTGCTGTGGGCTGAGGAGAAAGACAGGTGACATTGACAGGTCTAGAGAGTATGGCAGGTACCATGGTTCCGATTGCTTGGTCTCCATTCAGCCTTTTCCTTTGTTCTCAGAGGCTCCTGAGCTGAAAACTACATTTCCCAGGCCCCATCAAGACTACGGATGCCAATTAGGTTTCCCATGTAGGTGCATGCATCTGTCTGAGAGTTAGAAATATGGGAAGGAGGCTATTTTCGGGCAGATATCCTGCTGGTAAACCAGGCAGGTCACAGAGATGTAACGGTTAAGAGGCCATATTGCTGGCAGATGCAGGAGCCCAGTGTTGGGTATCAAGTCTCATGCGTATCTGTGACTTGAGGCAGCTGCTGTGACAGTAGCAGGGACCACATGGGGTAGCAGCAGCTCTCTGATGCCTTGGCCACAACCATGAGTAAGTCCCATGCCAGGCCCTTAACCCCCTGTCCTGCGGTCCTTTCACAAATTTGAAATCATTTTTCTGTGTGCATCTCCCAGAATGGTTTTGCCTCTTGTGCTCCATTCTGTCTAATACGGAGAGAACATGTGGTCCTTAGGAAATGATCAACGACAGAAGGACAGGAGAGGAAGCCTCAAAATGTATAATTTTTAGGATTAGAAGGGCATTTACATCTCCTGTGTCCAGTCCAACCCTCCTCATTTTCAAGGCGATAAAGGAAGACTGAGAGAGGTTCTATGATTTGTGATGAAATGAATTGAGACAAAAGAAAAAACACAGGGAATGAGTAAGGCGTATCTGAGTTCCAATCCTAAAGCTGCCAGCCTATGACCTTAACTTCTCTGAGCCTCAGTTTCCTTGTCTGTAAAATGGGTGATCAAGTTGGAACATGGTGGGCACTCAACTCAGATTCCTCTTGTTTGTTCCTTCATTCCAGTGGTTCTCAACCTTCCTGATGCCGCGACCCTTTAATACAGTTCCTCATGTTGTGGTGACCCCCAACCATAACATTATTTTCGTTGCTACTTGATAACTGTAACTTTACTACTGTTATGAATCGTCATGTAAATATCTGATACGCAGGATGTATTTTCATTGTTACAAATTGAACATAATTAAAGCATAGTGATTCATCACAAAAACAATATGTCATTATCTATGTGTTTTCCGATGGTCTTAGGCGACCCCTGTGAAAGGGTCGTTCGACCCCCAAAGGGGTCGCGACCCACAGTCTGAGAACCGCTGCTTTATTCATAGGCACCACAAAAGCAGATAGGACCCTGCTCTCATAGAGATTACAGTCTGGTAGAAGAGACAGGTAATAACCATGTAATCAGATGCATAAAAAAAAGGTCACACCATGATCAGCACTAGGAGAAAATACAGCAGAGCAATAGGATAGACCCGTGGTCGGCAAACTGCGGCTCGCGAGCCACATGTGGCTCTTTGGCCCCTTGAGCGTGGCCACGAAGTTTCAATCACACCGTACATGCGCGCCCGCATGTGGTATTTAGTGGAAGAGCCATGCTCAAGGGGCCGCAGTTTGCCGACCACTGGGATAGAGAGTAACTGGGGTAGTTTGGGTCAAGCTGGTAAGATGGTCAGGGAAGGCTCTCTAAAGAGGACCCTCTTAAACAATGACCTTCTGAATCAGCAAGAAACAGGTGTGAAGAGAATTCCAGAGCCCTCATGTGGGAAGAGCAGAGGGTGTGAGGAGCAGCAAGGAGGCCTGTGGAAGGTGAGGAGTGAGGAATCCGAGATGTGATGGGGGGTGGCGTGAGAGACATAAGCAGGGCCCCGATCACCAAGAGTCCTGAGAGTCAAGGTAAAAAAATCAACAATGACTATATTTCCAGCCATTCGTTAAACACTGTTGTACAGAATCAGAAATAGACCTACATGTTGCTGTTTTTTAATTAGCTGGAATGTGGAGCTGAAGTAATAATACATGACATTATAATTAAGAAGGAAGTTTAAAGTATTAAATGCCTAAAGCACATACACATCCCCTCACACACAGAGGAGTGGCTGAGCCTTTGTCTAATGGGTGTTTACCTGTACAAGGTACACAGCATGCATTATCCATCACCATCTACTCCTGCAAAATCGATTTCTATAAACAGGAAGCCCTTGCAATACTATGCCCCGGGCTTCTAATTTCAGACAACCACTGGAGATAAGTCAGCCACTTAGAAAACATTGGGTTTCATCATCTTTTAAAGTCAGTATAAGAAACACTCCAGATTTTTCTTTATCCCTACATTCTTCTTGTTGTTGTTAATCCTCGCCCAAGGATATTTTTCTATTGATCTTTAGAGAGAGTGGAAGGGAGGGGGGGGGGGGAGAGAGAGAGAGAGAGAGAGAGACATCGATTGGTTGCCTCCCTTGTGAGCCTGGACCAGGGCTGGGATGGAGCCTGCAACCGAAGCATGTGCCCTTGACTGGAATCAAACCCAGGACCCTTGAGTCTACAGGCAGATGCTCTAACCACTGAGCCAAGCCGGCTAGGGCTTTCCTACATTCTTGGGATGACTCTAAAGAGAGTACATGTGATTTTTTGGAAATGGTAATCCTTTCCAGCCCCTGGAGATACAGAGGAAGAATCAGAAAAATGAACTGAAACAAATTATGTAGTAGGTTTAATAGAAAACGCACCATGAAATGAAATATTCTCTCTCTCTCTCTTTTAATTTATGGAAAGTAATTTCTTCCATGTTTCACCCATCCCCTTTGGGCCTCCGTGGTCCATTCAACTGCCTCACTTAAGAATTATTTTTTCCCCCTCCACAACCAAGGGCATTAAGACAGCAAAAAAAGACCAGCATCTCCACCCATTGGTTCTGATGGACCCCCACCCCCCCACTCAGGAATTCTCCCCCTCTTTTTATTCCAATACAATTCTAAATGATACCCATCCACCCCAATTTTGAAATATAATTGATTTTATCCACTCATCTAGATGTTAGAGTTGCAGAACAACAGCTAAGTGAAGCCACTGGCTCACAGACGAATTTTAAGGAACCTCCCACAGGCTCTACGAAATAGACCAATATTTAATCTTATGGTTGTTAGGGTTGTTAGGGTATGGTCGTTAGGGAAAACCAACCTACTGTGGGATCTTATCCAATCACTCTCTCTTTCTCTGGATCTCAATTTGTCCACATACAAGAAAATAATTAAATAGGAGGAGGAAAAGAGTAATATGAACTAAGATGCTCATGGGAGCATTAAATATGATGGTGAAAAATTAGAAGCAATTTAACTTCCAAAATGCTGAAACCGTAACAATAGCTTACTGGATTTCATTATAATAAGAAACAACTAGAATTTGTGTAGCATATTACTTTATAAAGCATTTGGAAGCACATTGCCTAATTGGTGAGCAGCTTAACAGAAAACAGACCAATCTACAGTTTTTATTTATTTCTGTTTTGCAGATGAGGAAACTAAGGCGCCCAGGGTAGGTGACGGGTATGTGACGGAGCACTTACTCAGACCCTGCGTGGAACAGCGTAACAATCACAGAATTTGGATTCAGGCGGGCTTGGTGTTGAACATTTTTTCTGAAGGTTGGTCATCAGTATAGGTCTCATTTTTCTCATCGGAAGAATGGGGTGGTGGCTGGTGATCAAACAGGAGAACCTATGTAGAATGCAGTGCCTAGGATGTGAAGCTATAATAAATCCAATTCTCCTTTCCCTTCTCTCTTAACAATTGTCAATCCCATAACCTTCCTACCCCATCCCACCTCTCCCATTTTGTTTTCCCTTTTCTGCTGAGTCTGGGGCAGCAGTTTTCAACAGGCCACCAACTTCCTCAACATCCCCTGACTTAGGGCCACCCTCACCCAACAGACAGAAAGAAACTGGGCTTTCCCTTGGCATTGGGGTCCATCGGGCTTCCTTCATGCTCTGTTTGCTGAATGTCTGCTTGCCTTTGTCAATCGATAGCACTTGCTGACTCTTTTGCTGAAAGATGATGTGGATATTTTCATGTTTCTGCAAGTTCCAGGCTTTCTGAGGAATCTGGGTTAAAGGATGAGCGAGTGGCAAACAAGACTTGGAAGATAAGAGAACAAATAGCCCGGGGGAGATGTACAGATGTGTTTTTCCTGGAGCCATCAGTTCACAGCCCAAGTGACACCCTGGGGACCTTCCCCTTCTCTCCTCAGAGGAGAGCAAAGGTCTCTGTGCTTTCCTGGGGAGAAAAGGACAGAAGGCTGTACAACTTGTCCCATCTGATCTCCAAGAGTCATAATTCCAGGGTCCCTCTCCTGTGCCTTGACTAAGTTCCCCTGAGGGGGGACATGGGGCATGGAGAATTGGTGCCAACAGAGCCCGTAAGTAAATAAATCAGTCTGCCTCTGACCCAAAGAACCTTGTGTTTACTGTAAGCGTGCAACCCGGGCATGTGTCCTGACAGGGAATCAAACCTTGACCTCCTGGTTCATTGGTCAACGCTCAACCACTGAGCCACGCCAGCCAGGCACACTGGACAACTACTGACCACCATAGACTGCCACAAAACGGAATGGAGTTTTCAAAGAGTGCTAGTCACTGCCTCCCAGGTCCAACCGTATGTCTGCTTTGGGTTTATTAGTTCAGTGAAATTTTGATGGATTTGAAATACACACACACACACACACGTATATGTACATATATATGTGACTGTAGTAAAAAGCTTATGTAGCGTTCACCCACACTTGAACTGAAGAAGCTGACAGGCATGAACACGCCCACCTGGCTTTGTCTGGTGGGACGATGATGTCACCCTTGGACGCCACGCTCCTCCTGAGTATGTTTTATGTTTTTCTTCTGATATAATAATTTCATACTCAAAAAGGTGAGGCAGAATGGCTTCTCTTTGACTTACGCCTCTATAAATATCTACCAAAAGGGAAGCAGCTTAGGTTAGAAAGAAAACATCAAAACCCTCCGTCCAGGGAGAGTGGCGAGATTTATGAATGTTCTAATGCATCGCAGCTCAATAACCTGGATCGCGCAAAGAACGTCACGCTATGGATGTTGGCACCATGGTCTCAGGCGGTCAAGACTGAAACAGTAAGGCAGGTAAATCTAACAGCGGCAAGAGGAAAAAAGGAGGAAGAGCGAATAACAGGAAAATTAAGGGAGGTGAGAAATCAGAAAGGCCTGCCAATGTTCGGGAGTTCACCGTTTCCTAGATCCAGGCTCTGTTACCCAGGCCTTGGCTATGGGGGAAGGAATGAGTTGTACGAATAACCTTAACTTCCCAAACCTTCTGGTCTCTAACTTGCTAGCATTGGAAGAACCTTAGAGACCTCCCGGTTCAACCCTGACATTTTACAGATGAAGAAATCATGACTCAGCGAAGTGAAGTCGTTTTCCAAATCTC
Organism: Myotis myotis; assembly: GCF_014108235.1. Taxonomy (NCBI): domain Eukaryota; kingdom Metazoa; phylum Chordata; class Mammalia; order Chiroptera; family Vespertilionidae; genus Myotis; species Myotis myotis. The sequence goes on along the minus strand of NW_023416326.1, from coordinate 7,777,599 downwards.
TCTCAGCTGATCAGTAGAAGACCTGGGCCTACATTTCAGATCTAGGTCCTAACTGATTCTCATGTCCATTAAACTTTCCTGATTTGGGTGGACCCTTGTAAATCTCCCATCAATTTGTACCCTCCTCTTCCTCCTCCACTCCATCCCCATCCCCACCCCCACCCCCACCCCCACCCCCAACACACACGCGCTGTACCTCTGCGGTGCACTTGGGAAATGTGAATTCTTCATCACTTAGGCTGGGCTGACAAGGACTATATGTTGACCACTCAGGGCTTACAAACTGAATGCATATGCCCCGTAAATGATGGTAGGGCACTCCCAGCTATCGAGTCATGTGACCTTAGGAACACTCCTCATGGAGTTCCCCAGTTTTCTCCTTCCTCAATCCACCCAGTCCTGGCACGGGACACATTCAGCTGTGTGAGCCACTTGTAGAGGCACGGGAGCTGGGGGCTGGGGGCTGGGGGCAGTCCCCATTGGCTTCATTTGTTAAGGCGGCCCTACTATTGTCACCCCTGACCAGGAACTAACCAATGGTTTTGTTAGAATTTTTGGATTCAGTAGGCTTCTTTCTTGTCACATAACAAGAAAGAAGCATTCAGTTCAAACACTTCATCTCCTGGGCACTAATACCCCCAACCTATATCCCACCCTCTGATCCCTTTGCCCCCCTCAGCTTAAAGCAAACCCCACTAACTTACTGTAAATGGCCAAAGTAATATAGTAAAATAAATTTTTTTAAACCACTAGCCTTCATTCTAAATTGTTTCAAAGGGGCTTAGGCAGTGCAATGGACTCTCTCCTTCGTAGGAGTGTTGCTGTTACTGAGAAGTCATTTAAGATACTTGAGCTTTGAGATGTTTTCTTCATGATAAGGATGGACTCAGGCCATGGAAATTGGATTGGTGGCATAGTGGGGATGGGGGGTGGGGGGTGAGATGGTGTCTAGCCTTAATAGATTTCATAATAGAAGAATTACATTTCAACATTCAAGACAAGAATTACAAAGGCATTGATGACTGCTATGTAGAAGAGAAAGCTTCAGCTTCAGACAAAGAAGGATCTTCTAATGACACGGACTAACCACTGTGCCATGTTATTCAATGGAGGTCGGACGAACAGCTATTCGAATACTCCTGGGAGGAATTCTTCAGAGAAAGTCTAGACCAGAGACTCTGATGCCCTCCCAACTCTCCACACCTGTGGCTATGGAAACCCCTCTGATGGTTGGTTGAGGACAGAAGAACGTTACATGGGTTTGGAAAGAATCAAACAGGCTGACTGACGTAGGGATTTAAAATACGTTCATTAGCAGGACGTTCCAACCAGAAATGGAGTGATTCTGAAACTCACAGTGTGCACCGTAGCTAATGAAAGCTTCAAAGACCTTCTACAATGAGTAGATAAGAATGCTTTATAAATATCACACCAAACATATAAACGTGTATTTCATTCCCCAGTGCATGAGCCGACTTGAAAAGTTTATTTCCTTTAGGTTATATAAATAGCAACGTGTAACATAAAATTGGGATAATAATAGTCCCTTCATACAGGGTATGACGTCTATGTAATGGGTGAAAATTGCTGGGCGGGTTGCCTAGCACCATTAGTAATCAATAAATGCTAGCTACTTCTCTTATTTATAGTCACTACTGAGTTTCTCAATAAGCCATTCCTTAATAGATCTTGCAGGAAGATCCCCCGCTAGGGCAGAAGGGTTCCAATCCCAGATTTCCAGAGACGCCCTGTGTGATCTGAATCATCCTCCAAAGCCTGTAATCCTGAGCACAGCACCGTGCAGGCATTCAACACTCATGCAGGCGCCATGTTGGTGTCGGTGTCTCTTGGCATGACCGAGTAGGTATAAACTTAGATGGAAGTCTCCGAGCAAATACTCAAAAGGCTCCATTTTTCTAAGAAAGTAAATGAAACCTGATTGAGGTGGAATAAAGGGGGCAAAGAGAACTGGGCCAAGAGAGGCTTGGTACACAGATTTTGTGTGTGACTGATTTAGTGGGTTAGTGTTTCCTTACATCTCGCATCTTGTGGTGTTTTCCAGCTGGCTCCATGGAGCAGAGAAATTAGGGCCAAACATTTGGTGAGTTTCCTAATGAAAGAACTCAAACAATAGCCTCTCTGGCTCCTTGTAAGCAAAGACGTGTTAGCTGAACCCGTAAAAGAGAAGCAGCCCCTGCTCTATTCCACATTCATGGACCCAAGAGCCCTGACCAAGGTGAGTGACCCCCGAGTTCCCATGCTCCTGCTCTTTCCTTCACCAGGTCAGGACAAGAACATCCACACGCACGGAGGGAAGCTCTTCAAAAGTGACTTCTGAAAAGCAAGCAATGATACTTTCTACCCTCCAGACAGGGGCATACATTGCCCAGAGGCACATGGGTAAATGCCCCTACCTTCTGTCCAGATCACAGGACCAAAGAACTGGGAGGCTTAGGTGCTTAAAGGACTCGATGCCACTCAAGTTCATTGGATGACACAATGTCATGTAGGATCAAACGTCTTAAAGTCTAGCAGAGGGCTCCATTCCAGAGACCTGTCTGGCAGTGACCACATGGCTAAAGTCAGCTTGGTGAGAAGATTACAACCCCTGGTTGCGAGCTTGATCCTAAGTGTGTGTGTGTTTGTGTGTGTGTGGGGGGGGGGGGGCAAGGGGGGGTAGTGTGTGTGCAGGAGGCAGCTGATCAATGATTCTCTCTCATCATTGATGTTTCTCTCTCTCTCTCTCTTCCTCTCCCTTCTTCTCTGTAAATAATAAAAATATATATTTTTTTAAAAACACATCTCAAGCTGGTCATCTGCTGAGGAGTGTGGCTTCATCATGTTACTGATCGTGCTCCAAGCCAGCAGCATGAACCCAAACCTTTGTCAGTATTCTTTGCTGTGTTTTGTGTATTAATCTGCCCCTATCTGGCTTCAGGAGCACCATCTGAATACGTGGTTTCTCTCCTATTAGATTGGGCCCAACTTCATTTTTTACCAAGTGCCCCCAAAACATGAGATGATCCTATCAGTGGGTCTAATCAACCAGCCATTGATTACTATTATTCAAGCAATAAACAGACTTAAAAACTGTAACCAGAGCCCTAACCGGTTTGGCTCAGTGGGTAGAGCATCGGCCTGCAGACTGAAAGGTCCCAGGTTTGATTCCGGTCAAGGGTATGTACCAGTAGGGAGTGTGCCGGAGGCAGCTGGTCAATGTTTCTCGCTTGATGTTTCTAACTTTCTATCCCTCTCCCTTCCTCTCTGTAAAAAATCAATAAAATATATATTTTTTTAAAAACTGTAACCAGAAAGGAGGTGTCTTTTTTTTTAAATTATTATCATTATAACTTTCTTCTTTTTCTGTCACCTAGAAATTAATGGTTGCCTTCTTTTTCTTTTTTCTTTCTTTTTTTCTTCTCTATTATAATGAAGGAACCGGGGCACAGAGACAGAAATCTTCTTGGATTTGGAATCGTGGAGTTCAAGGTCCCCTTCGAGGGGATGGATTCACCTTGGTGAGAGGACTACAAACTGGGTCAAGGCCAGGGACAGAAGCAGGGACGCCTAGAAAGTGGAGGCTAGTGGGGGGAGCAGGGGAGGCATCATGGGAATGAAGCTGGGAGGTGGCCTTGCAGCACCAACTACCAGTGGGGCAGCCCGAGTGGATGACCCAGGAAAATGAGCAGCGAGGGGAGCACCTGGGAGTGTCAGACCCAACATAATCCGACGTGAGGGAACAGCGAACCACAAGAAGAGTGACTGCAATTCAAGGGCAACTTCTATTGCGGGTCAGCCTTCTACACAGCCCCCGGATCCCTTTGGCCCATGGAGATGGGGAACCTTGCAACAGAGGGGAGCTAGGATTTTATTCTTGCACAGCAGGGGAGGGGACACGGTGGTGGCCTGGTACACAGAAGCCCGTCTGTGCCATTTCTCACTTTCCTAGGATCCTCTGTTCATTAAACTCAACACAAGCCATCCTGCAAATGCTTGCCCCTGAAATCACACCTGATTTTATTTTCCGTGTGGGATTCCACATCAGTTATTCCCTAACACACCGCCAGAGCTTCGAGTAGGAGATTTATTTATTCAGCAAACAGCTGAGTGGCTCTGGGGTAGGGTGGGGTGGGGTGGGGTGGGGTGGGGAGGTTAAGAAGAAGAATGTAATTAATCAACTTGGATTTCGTCTATAAGACACATAAGGGTTTGACGATGTCCCACCTGGGCCTCCTGCACTATGTGCTCATTCACTCTCCCTCTTCCCGAAGCTCCGAAAACATAACATGTGTCCTAGTGGGTTTTCTAGGATTCGGTCCTTTCTCTTTCCAGTGTTGCTTTTTTCAGTGATTTCCCACAACTTTGGACACTGAGCACCATCTGGCTTCGGATGGCGTGGGCTTTCCTCTAGGAGCCTTTTCTCCTGCACAGACACCAACGGGGGAGCCCATGCTCAGCTTACACCACCTCATTGGACACATATGATCCGTGCCCCCCAACTTGACATTTTGCAAGACAAACTTTTTATGGAGCGGCTTTCTGTTTCAAACACAATACGGCATTCAGAGAGCGGGTCATCATCTCACCAGCTCCCCAAGACCCAAGGGTTTAGTTCAAATATACGGTGGGGAAATGAGGCTCCTTCGCAGAATGGCATCCAGTCTATAGCTCTGTCTCTGATCCCTTCTGCTTCCCTCCTGTTCTCCCAGGGCGGGGCTACTGCCCTTGGAGATTCACACCCAGAGCTGGAGCAAACCCCTTCTTGGATCTGAGAAGGGCTGGTTTGAAAGTTTTCTCTGGGGCAGCAGTACTGTGGCCGAATGCTCATTATCTCAGATGAGATAATGAATGAGAAAATGCTGTGTAAGCCATAGAGTCCGAAGTGTTACTGATGACTTTATTATGGCCAGTATTCGGGAGGACTGTTCCTGCTCTTGGTAAAATGAATCACCAAGCTTCCTGCTCCACGGGCCCAAGTTTAGGCTACGGTGTGGCGTGAGAAGCTCCAAGAAAAACAGGGGGAAGATATTAACCATCACGCTCTGGACTTCGGGAAAATTGCCATGGTTACCAGAGCCGATCAGAACCCTGACTTTACAAGGACCTTTGCATTGCCCTGGCTGGTGTGGCTCAGTAGTAGAGCATCAGCCTGCACACCGAAGAGTCATAGGTTCAATTCTCTGTCAAGGGCACATATTTGAGTTGTAGGTTTGTGAGGGCAGGTTCCTGGGTGCAAGTTCGTTCCCCTGCCCAACCGTGTGCAGAGGCAACCTCACATCGATGTTTCTCTCTCTCTCCCCCTCCTTCCCTTCCACTGTCTCTTAAAATTCAATGGAGAAAATATCCTCAGGTGAGGATTAACCCCCCAACATTGCTGAAACGAATCTCCTAATTTAGCAATGATAATGCACCCAGGAACTCCTATTTGAAATCGAGTTTCCTGCTGACATCTCCAGTAATTCCACTATGAAAGGTCATCTCTCCATACCTGGAAGGCTTAGCATCCTGGCCACCCTCCGCTCCACCGTTCAAGGCCTTTTCTCAGATCCCTCCCCTTAAAGCTTCCCAGCTATCTCACAAATTGGAATCAGCTGAAAAAAAAAAAGTGGGGGGAAGGGGGGGAATATGATTCAGGCGAAAATCTGAGTAAGCAAATGTATTTGGCACTAAAAGACATGGAAAGTAGAGTCTGAAGCCAGGGCTGGTCACTCCACTCTGCCCATAATTCTATACAGACACTTCGTTACAGGCACTGAGCTTGGGGGGCTCAGATGAGCGTAAGGAGAAGCACTTTTGAATTTTTACTTGTGAGTGTTTTTCAATAAATAAGTCTACTGAAACTCCAAGGGAGCGGACTGCCAACTGCTCTCTCAACCCGGGCTTTACACAGAAAGAAATAAAAAAGAATAATTCATAACGATCAAAGATAAAGTGACATATGAGTCTGGAAGACATACAAGTTCAGGTTTAGAAGTTGGTTTTATGGGGGAGATAATCCTCCCCCATTTTTTTTCCAGGACGATAAATGCAATTTTTATTTTATTTTTATCCCAGCCCTTGGGTTGCCACAAAGATCGAACATGGGGAAGATGATTTCATTTCTTTCCCAGGGGGAGCGCTTGGCAAGAACGCTCTACAGACCCACCTTGTGCTGGAAACGCACCGTGAGCTGCAGCTGTGAATGGACTTGGCTTAATCTTCTATTTTTTTAAAATATATATTTTTTTTATATTGATTTCAGAGAGTAAGGGAGAGGAAGAGAGAGGGAGAAACATCAATGATAGAGAATCATTGATTGGCTGCCTCCTGCACACCCCCTACTGGGAATCAAACCCTCAACCCAGGCACATGCCCTTGACCGGAATTGAACCCGGGACCCTTCAGACGGCAGGCCGACGCTCTATCCACTGAACCAAAGCAGGACTTGCTCTCTTTTTACGTTTAATGAAGACTCAGCCCTTTCTGTCTGGGGACAGTCTCTGAGTTTGCTCAGTGTCTGCCCTTGTGTGTGTCTTACGCTCATTATCGACCATTAACTCGAGGAACAGATAAGATCTTGGCCTGTTTCAGCCTTAGGGAAAGACCGTGTCATTATTTTTTTTAATGCCCATCAGAATATAAAACTTGACACCAACCGCTCACATTAAAGTCACAGGCAGTTCTGAAATACGTCCAGTACAAATAATAACCTTGGTTAGTTAATAACATTGGGCTCAAATCTGTCCTTCGCGCTTCAGGGGATCCAATCAGGTGCTCTTCCAGAACAAAGAGAGAGAGATGCCACCCCAGTGTTCCCTGGGCAGCCCCCTGCAGAGTGACAGCCAAGTCAGGAGAAACATGTTTTTAAAAATAACATATACGCCCTAGCTGATTTGGCTCAATGGATAGAGCATTGGCCTGCAGGCTGAAGGGTCCCAGGTTCAATTCCAGTCGGGAGCACATGCCCAGGTTGCAGGCTCAATCCCCAGTGGGGGGCGTGCTGGAGGCAGCAGATTGATGATTCTCTCTCATCATTGATGTTTCTCTCTCTCTCTCTCTCTCCTTTCCTCTCTAAAATCAATAATATATATAAAAAATGCTGGGCCCCATCTTTGTATTCCACTTGGTAGCAGCTTGCTGAGTCTCATGGCAGACATCTATAGTCCTACAGCTTCCATGACCTACCTTATCAACCACAGGAGTGTGAATGAGAAAAAAAATGGCACTGCTTACGAACACGTAACATTTCCAAGTATGAGCATAATTGTAAAGTAGACACGGAAAGACAGGAGCTCCTCTTTAGTCCTAAACTAGATTGCCAGCTATACCAGGAAGCTAGTCTGATTCTTCTTCACCCACAGGACAGAAAGGTGCTCATAATGCCCCCAATATTTCCGCAAATATCCCCCAAAGAACTGCTGCCATTACAAGAAACACAAGAACAAAACAAAAAAAAATCCCCTTTCTCATTCAATTCACTAATAATATATTTCTCAGGGAATCTCAGGACAACAGAGATTTAATCGTACAAGGGAAATGTGCAATATTGATTATCTCCAAATAATGCCCTTAGTAATGGAGGTGGGCTTGATTTTTATTTAATATAAAATGAGTGATTCAAAATCAGCCAGACTGAAGTTCAAGACCAAGCTGTGGCACTCCCTCGCTGTGTGACTTTGGACAAGTTACCTTGCCTCTCTGAGCCACTTCCTTTATCTGTAAAATGAAGATAATTGTAGTATCTATCCCACCGTTTCATTATTAGGATTAAATGAGCTACTAGTAATAGATAAAAGGCAGTTAAAGCAGCTTCTGACACACAATAATTGCTCAATAAATGTTAACTATTAATAAGAGCCATATTCCTTTCTCTTGCTGTGTTTGGAATTTTCTGCAGCCATCATTAGCTGCAGGTATGACTTAAAGGGGACAATAATGTGCATGTGTGAGGGCAAGGTCAGACACACAGAGGAACACAGATTGAGATCAGAGAAACCACGTTGGAGACAGCGTTCCATTTCTCTGGGATCTAAAAGGAGCTGGAGAAAGCACGCACAATGTTTTCAATTCCCGCATTCATTTCTGGCCTCCTTCTGTGCCTGTGAACAGATTCCAATGATCCGCTTCCCAGTAAGGAACGCAGCTCCGTACACCCAAGCGTCGCAGAGAAAATTATGCCCCCACCTGCCTCCAAATACAGAGAGCTGGCTCCCACCTCTGCTGAAAGCGGTGCGAGTTTGCTTCCTTGGACGGGCCTTTCTAAGAACAGACACAGGCTGAGTCTTTTTTGTTTGCTAGAGAACCACGCTGCCAACAGATTGCGAGGCCAGTGCTTCCAGCTTACCATGGTTAACCAAACTGTCAAGGGAGGGTTCTAGAAGGAATACCAGAAGCACAGTCCAAGCATGGGCTTTCGAGGCAAACAGATCTGGCTTTAAAGCCTAGATCAGGGGTGGGCAACCTTTTGGTGAGTGCGTGCCAAAACCAGCAAAATCTCTGACTCAAAATTCTTCTGCGTGCCAGCCCTAATTTTTTGAGAACATGTCATGCCTACTTGATATCTCTTAAGCTGTACGTATGTGAAGAACCTTGAAGAAATAATAAAATTCATTTGAGCGACAAAAACACAGTATGTGATGATGAAAAATACATTTATTTTTTAATGTATACATGCTATGTAAAATTATTTATTTATCGAAGATGCACCTACACTGAATTTATCTGAAAAATAAAAAAGTCGATATTAAGAAAAAAAATTGTAAATGGGAGATTATAAGAGAGGGTTTCGCATGCCAGCAAGTTACTGGCGTGCCATGTTTGGCACGCGTGCCAGGCGTTGCCCACCCCTGTCCTAGATCATGCTGCCATTTAGTAGCATTGTGAATTAGTTAACTCATCCCAACCTGTCTCTGCATCTATGTTGGCTGTTCACCCCACGGTGCCAGGACAGTCCTGGGGTATACCAGTTGTCCTTGGGTGATGATTAAAAGCAACTCTATTCTGTCAAAAGGATTCTAGTTTGGGCGACAAATTATGTGGCCACCTCACCTCAATCTCCTGTGAAATTAAAGTAACTGTCACCTCACAGGGCGGTTGTGGAGGCTAGCTATAATGTACATTATTGCTCCCACAAGGCCTTCCACATAGAAAGTTGCCTCTTTATCCATATCCTTCAAGCCCACCTTCTCCAGCACAGAAGCCATTAGCCTCACGTGGCTTTGAGCACTTGAAATGTGTCTAGTTCAAGTTGAGAAGGGACTGTAAGTTCAAATACACCAGATGATGAAGAGTTCATGCAAAAAAAAGATATCTCATTAATAATTTTCTATTCATTCCATGTCCAATGGTATTCATTTGAATATATCAGGTTAAATGAATGAATAGCTCATGATTAAAATTAATTCACACCAGTTTCTTTATACTGTTTTAGTGAGGCTACTAAAACAATTATAATTACCCCCGTGGCTCGCCTTATAATTCTGTTGGGCAGCACGTCTCCAGATGGTTCGTCTGCTACCCCTTCACACACCTCACCCCGCCAACACCTCCCACCCCACTCCTCCAATTCTTCCTTCCAAACTCAAGGCGATAATCAAGTCTACTCTCATCATATGTGCCAACATGCTCTTAAGCTTATTCTGTATGGTTTTTTTTATGTAAAAGGGCAGTAAACGAAGGGGCAAAATAGAATTGACTTGGATCATGCCTCTCAGCAATGGTTTCTCCTTAGGGACAGACACGCTGACCTTGAGTACATTAGGAAGGCTGAAGAGACTGGGCCAGCTTTGGCAAATGCCCACGTTGGCAATAAAACAGAGCCTGGTTGGCCAGAAAAGATATCACAATCTCTCCCTGCATCAGATTTGCTAACTCTTATGAATGCTTGGGAAATACCTCACGCCCCAAATCTGAGTCACATCATGAGATGCAGCCAATGAGCTGCCTCTTTGAAAGAAGCTCATCCCCTTTCCAGGTAGCTCAGGTGGTTAGAGTGTCATCCGATACACCAAGATTGTGGGTTCGATCCCCAGTCAGGGCACATACAAGAATCAACCAATGAATGCATGAATAAGTGGAACAATAAATCGATGTTCCTCTTCTCTCTCTCTCTCTCTCTCTCTCTCTCTCTCTCTCTCTCTCTCTCTCTCTCTCTCACTTTCTCTCATTCTCGCTTGTTCTCAAATCAATAAATTGAAAAATTAAAAAAGCAGTATTTCATTTCGTGCAAAATCTCCAACTTGTAGCCCTAAAAACATCTAAAATCAGCCTCTAGCCTGACTCTTATAGAGACCCCAACACGTGGTTGGAAAAGTTACAGAACAGCAACGTCTAAACTAAATTCACTCCGAAAATGATCACTGAACTCAACCAATGCCCGTGCCACACCCATCCAACTACATGATTAACACAAATGTTCGATTTGCAAGTATTAGCAAATTGGATTTTGGAAACATTTTCATCAAACAGTCTACGTAACGGATCCTTTTCAGATATGCAATATTTTTTTAAGGCTTTTGGTGGAGCTGAGGGAGCTGGATATGACGTCAATTCTGTGATGGAGGTAAAGAGAAAGGATGCAAACCGCCTTCTCCACACAACCAGAGTGCTGACGTCAAGGAACCGGATTTTGCAGTTGGCAACACGCGGACGTCACTCCTGAGGGAGCACCATCCCTCCTGCTGGTCCCACAGCGTGGAAGGTGGGGAACAACAGATGACATGATAAATATGTGTTGGACGGAGCCGATGGCTAATATGTTCCATGAGATGCTTTGTGTGAGCTCCATCAGCTCTCATCAACCCCTCCTCCACCCACTCGCCCACAATCAAACCATGCCTTCCCTTTGATAAGCAGCCAGCCAGGACAGGCAATTGTTGGGAACAATAGCATCTGAAGTGGAAGAAGGCAGGGGGCTCTCTGACCACAGCAATTGGAGGAGACCTGGGGCTGAAGACTGGATCTGCCGCTAAATGGTACCCAGATGGAGACCACAGCTGCTCCCGGGACCAGGTGTATCTGTGCCCATCCATCTTCAAGCCCGCCCGCAGCTGAGGAGGGAGACGGGGCTGCCAGAGCAGTCAAAGAGCCTCTCTTTTCTCCTGAACACTTCGCCTTTTATCTTTTCCCCTTCGGTTTGCAAGCACCTTGTTCTCACCTTCATGCCCCTGGCCGTGCTGACGAAAGCAAACTGTGGCCCTGGAAAACGGGGGTGAGTGATGTCCCCCAGGTCTGACTATTCATCGGGCTCTGTGTGTGCCCTTTGGAGTGGGGGGAGGCGGCCCCTCCAATTGCCTGGGGAGGGATGCCACCCGGGGGTGCCCACCCCCATGCATCCAGGAGGATCTGGGTTTTGATACCTGTCCTCTAACTCAATCCAAACATCCCCTCTGCTCGGCCTTGGGGAATGCATTGTTCAAACACATCTGATTCCTGCCCGGAGCCTTTTCGAGCCACTGACCACTTTGAACCTAATTGGAAAAAGCAGAGGACACTGGAGACATTGCATAAAAGGCATCGGGTTGCTGCTGCGTCTTCACGACCTGGGATTTATAAGGGAATTTCACTGGCTTTGGAGCCACGTAAAATAAATAGACATTAGATGATGACAGCGAAAACAAAGTCGCTGCCAAAGCTAAAAGGCGCTTGGCAGGAGAAGAAAGGACTACTACATAGTCACTCATTATTTACTGTACAGACCTTTCCATGAAGCACAGAGGGGAGATACGCGGGAATAATGGGCCCTTGCGAGAAAAGATAAAAAGGGTTTTCTATGGCTGCTTTATCCCTGACGAAGGCACCCACGGTCCGGGTGGTTACACAATCTCATTGTTCTGTTCGGCCATTCAGGGAGCTGAAGGAGCAGCCCCTGCTCAGGGGCCGTGGTTCTCAACCTTCCTGATGCCACGACCCTTTCATACAGTTCCTCATGTTGTGGGGACCCCCAACCATAAAATTATTTTCGTGGCTACTTCATCACTGTCATGTTGCTACTGTTATGAATCATCACGTCAATATCTGATATGCAGGATGGATTTTCATTGTGACAAATTGAACATCATGAAAGCATAGTGCTTCATCACAAAAACAATATGTCATTATAGATGTGTTTTCCGATGGTCTTGGGCGACCCTTGTGAAAGGGTCGTTCCACCCCCAAAGCGTTTGATCGGCTGCCCACAGGTTGAGAACCGCTGTCTTTGAGGCTGAAACCAACAGTCCGCACGTATTTCATGGCTGGAAATAACTAATTAATTCATTAATCCTTGCAGACCGCTGCGGTCTGCTGCATGTGCTACAGCCAGTTAACTACTCCTTAGCCTGAAATGCTAAAATGCAAATAAGTGCAGCCACCTAACCTACCAGCTCCTGGCAGTAGGACCCAAATGCTCCTGATTTAATTCAAAGGGAGGAATACTTTGCTTTTGGGTGGTGGGGGTGGTGGTGGTGGTGGTGGTGAGGGTTAGAACTGCTGACATCTTGAGAGTTCCATTGCACCAAACCCTAAAGCAGTGGTTGACAAACTGTGGCTCTCGAGCCACATGCGGCTCTTTGGCCCCTTGAGTGTGGCTCTTCTACAAAATACCGACTTCTGCGCATGGGCTACGAAGTTTCAATCGCACTGTACATGCACGCCCGCATGTGGTATTTTGTGGAAGAGCCACACGCAAGGGGCCAAAGAGCCGCATGTGGCTCGAGAGCCGCGGTTTGCCGACCACTGCCCTAAAGGAATTAAGTTCCTCCTTCCCCATCATGTGGCTCCTTTAACTAAGCTGTGACTCCGCTCCCCGCAATCCAACAAGGAGAAATTATTTTTTTAATAATTATATTTTTATTGATTTCAGAGAGGAAGGGAGAGGGGGAGAGAGATAGAAACATCAATGATGAGAGAGAACCATTGATCGGCTGCCTCCTGCACACCCCACCCTGAGGATTGAGCCCGAAACCCAGGCATGTGCCCTGACTGGGAATCAGACCTTGATCTCCTGGTTCATAGGTCAACATTCAACCACTGAGCAACACCAGCTGGGCAAGAAATTCTTTTTAAATGTTAATGAAGGAAAATGTTTTTGTAAATGGCACCCGGCTCAGAGCTGTAGAGAACCACAGCCGTAAACTTGGCCTAGCCAGTGGTCGGCAAACTGGCTCGCGAGCCACATGCGGCTCTTTGGCCCCTTGAGTGTGGCTTTTCCTAATCCTTAGGAGTACCCTAATTAAGTTAATAACAATGCACCTACCTATATAGTTTAAGTTTAAAAAATTTGGCTCTCAAAAGAAATTTCAACCGTTGTACTGTTGATATTTGGCTCTGTTGACTAATGAGTTTGCTGACCACTGGCCTAGCCTAACAGGACAGATACACAACAGAAAGATTTGAAGGACAAAGGCATGCTATTCATTCATGCTGACAAACAGTCTATTACGACACAGGATTGCATTGCTATAGCTAAAAGCACAGGTAGACTCACTGAGCCTTTCAAACCCACAGTGACATTCCACACCACGTTTCCGGGGTGATTCACGGATGGTTGGGACATGGGGGATTTTCACTTCCATGCTGACGCATTTGTCTATTTGCTGAACTTGTTATAACCATGGATTGTTTTTGTTAGGGATGTTGTTGCAAAGGGGGTGCTGGGACAATGTCTCTCTCTCACAAACAAGCATTTTAGAGTTAGGAACTCTGAACAACCTGGAAACATTTGCAATATTTAACAAACAAGTAGCATCCACTAATCTTCATAGCGTTTGAGTCTTGCTTGCAGCCAGCAAGCAAGTTTGCTTTTTACATGTCTTTTCTATTCGTTATTTCACCATTTTCCCCAGAATATAGAAAGGGAAGAAAGTTGTGTTTTGGCCTGTTGGTTTAGAATGAATGGAAAGGGCTGGAAGGAAATATTCAAAGGGCAGCCCAGCTTAAACATGGTTCCCTGTTGTCTCTTATTTATACCTGTGTCTGTATATCACATCGTGGCCTCTGATGTACCCAGTTCTGTTTGTTTCTTAAAAATATAATTTTTATTGATTTCAGAGCGGAATGGAGGGGGAGAGAGAGATAGAAACATCAATGATGAGAAAGAATCATTGATCAGCTGCCTCCTTCATGCCCCCTACTGGGGATCAAGCCTGCAACCTGGGCATGGGCCCTGACTGGGAATCGAACCATGACCTCCTGGTTCATGGGTCAATGCTCAACCACTGAGCCACACCACCTAGGCCCCAGTTCTGATGTCAATTAGGACAAAACAAAGATGAAAACGATCCAGAGCTGCCCTTGAGGTGCTTGCAATTCATTCTGTGTCCACACGCCCTGAAACTCCACACACACATTAACACAACCAAGAGAACTAGCAGAGAACCAACCATTTTCCAAATACCAGTAACCGCTCATTTCACGAGTCCGTGCATGTTCCTTTTCAAAGCGTAATTAAACTTTATACAAGGAGAAAGTCATCAGGACTAGTGACAGTACATCACCTCATTGATCGGTGTCAATGCTGAAAATCCTTACAGGGCATGGGAGGGGGAAAAAGACCTTTATTCTCAGTTTGGAAATGAACGTGAACTTCGGTGAGCTGGTGGCCACGGGGGTCCCTCTGCAGACCTGCTAGGCATGAGCCTGGTGTCGGGAAGGCAGTTTGGCTCAGTGGATAGAGCCTCGGCCTGCTGACTGAAGGGTCCAGGGTTCGATTTCAGTCAAGGGCACATGCCCAGGTTGCGGGCTCAATCCCCAGTAGGAAGGTGTGCAGGAGGCAGCCAATCCATGAATCTCTCTCATCATGGATGTTTCTATCTCTCTCTCCCTCTCCCTCCCTCTCTGAAATCAATAAAAATATATTTTTGAAAAAATGGGGGTGGAGAGGCAAACTAGAAACACAGTGAGGAGCAGAGACTGCATGGGGAGCTGCTGGGGAGACGTGTGTCACGTGTGAGTTGGCGCCTGCATGCACAGAAGCATCCGCGAGGTTGTGGACAGAGGGTAATTGCAGGGTGGCTTATTAATTGAAAGTAAATGATCTCTTCTCTGTGGAAGGGCTTGATACGGAAAAACCAAACGCATGATAAAAGGACGTGCACAGTCAGCAGGCAAACCTCAGCTTTGAGAACTCGGCCAGGAAGGGGAAGTTCAGCGTGGACTGTTTTCTGGCTCCTGACAGCAAATAAACCTCCTAAGGATCTTTATAGTGAATCCATCTCCCTCTCCCTCTCCCCTCCCTCCTCTGTCCTCTCCGCACATGCGCACTGAAGAACGGTGAGCTGTATACAGGGTGTCCAAAAAATGTATACACACACATTGAATAATGATAAAGGCAGTGTTTGCTAAAATATGTGTCATTTTCAAAATTTAGCTATCAGCTGTTAACGTATGTATACATTTTGGGGGGACATGCTGTATTTAGGGTCCTCTTTCTCATGAGACAACTAATGCCTAAAAAAAAAAGAATTCCATACATCCCATACCAAAAACCTAGGAACTTACTATAAGAGAAAATACAAAAATTAGTCTCTATAAGTCTTTTTTCCCATTGTCAAATATGGTCAACACTCAACAACTGCGTTCATGGGGTGAATCGATGGGTATTCTGCAGATTGGGTTGCCTTACATATTTAATCCTTGTGTACAGCATCCAGAGAGAGAGAGAGAAATCAACGTGATAGTGAAATATCAACTGGCTGCCTCCCACACACCCCCAAGGGGGATCGAGACCACAACCTGGGCATGTGCCCTACCTGGGAATCAACCAGCAACCTGTCAGTCAACAGGATGACACCCAACCAATTGAGCCACGCCGGCTGGGGAACAATTTTTCTTTTTATCTTTGTCAACCTACAATCGCATCACATCACACTTCCCAGTGTGAGAGTCTTTTGACGAGAGGCAGGAGGAAGGTCGATTTTCACTTCTTTGAGGCTGCAATTTTGGTTACTTCCGGTTCCCCACCAGTGCTAACAATGAGGAAAATCAGCCCTTCCAGGGGCGTTCTAGAATTGGCTCCGTGGTTTCAAAAGGATGTACGGGGCCTGAGAGAAGCAAAAGGAGAGGGACGTTGGCAAAGGAACAGAGTGGGGAGTTGGAGCAAACTGATCACACCAGGGAACGTCTGCAGCTGCAGGCAGCCCAGGTGACGGTCAGGGTCACAGCTAAGCTCACTGTCCTCCGGGCATTATATCAGGGAGATGCATGAGGCACATGCCATTTTTTCTTTTGTTTGTTTGTTTTTGTTGTTTTGTTTTTATAGATTTCAGAGGGAAGGGAGAGAGAAAGAGAAATATCAATGATGAGAGAGAATCACTGATTGGCTGCCTCCTGCACGCCACCTACTGGGGATCGAACCTGAAACCTGGGCATGTGCCCTTGACCGGGAATCGAACCGTGACCTCCTGTTTCATAGGTCAACGCTCAACTACTGAACCAAGCCAGCCAGGCACGACATGTGCCATTTTTAACGCTGGAATGAAAGTGACTAAAAGGACTATTTTATAAACCTCGAAAGCAAATTATCCTTGCCCTCCCCTCCCCATTTTTTTTTTAACATAAATAGCATCCCTGTTTTCTATTAAATCAGTTTCAAACAAAAGCGGACAGTCTCTCCAAGCATGCTCCAAACCCAAACTCTAAATCAGTGGTTCTCAACCTTCTGGCCCTTTCAATACAGTTCCTCATGTGGTGACCCCACCATAACATTATTTTCGTTGCTACTTCATCACTGTCATGTTGCTACTGTGATGAATCGTCATGTAAATATCTGATCTGCAGGATGGTCTTAGGCGACCCCTGTGAAAGGGTCGTTCGACCGCCGAAGGGGTCGCGACCCCCAGGTTGAGAACCGCTGCTCTAAATCCTCTGATGCTGGACACAGGGCTGGAACACATGAAATCATTCCGACAGCTGCTTCTACGCAGCGGCTGGAGGGGAGGAGCCCTCCTGGTATCACTCAGCAGCTGTCGAATGGCGGCAACGTGAATGCCCCATGGATGGATGTATAGAACACTGGTGGGCAGAGGGTGGCTTCCTTGAGGAGGTGGGGGGGAGGGGGTAAAGCTCTAACCTGCGAACAGTGGCTGTATTGTTTGGCCTGTTGATCCAGGAGCCTACAAAGGCGCCATTCTCCCTCTTCTCCAGCCCTCTAATGTGCCAATATTAAGTCTGATAGCGTCTCCCTCCTTCTCCCCCGCCCCTCACCCTGCCCCCCCTTTCCCTCTCTCTCTGCTATTTTGATAGCTGCCTGCTGTTTAAGTAAAAAACCGGCTTTCTTGACAGCTGAGGCCCAGGTGGCCTGGGTATCCATCTAAACAAGTTGACATGAAATTGATCTTCTCGGCTCGGGATGAGGGGAGGCGGCGGCAACAGAGCATTCCACCTCCGGGGGAGATCATTCTTTCATCATCTGAGGGTGAGGGGAGGGAGGGCCAGGAGGAGCTGACACAGGTGGCCACGGTGCCCCAACTCTGATGCCATCACCCCATCAAAGGGCTGTTTCCCGACGCGTGTTGATGTGGGTGGTGAGTGTCTCACCATGCACAGGGGCACAGCTGGGATCAGCCCTCTGTAGCAAAAAGATGGAGGAGCTGAACCACAAAAAAAACTATTTAGGCCCTAACCAGTTTGGCTCAGTGGATAAAGCATCGGCCTGAGGACTCAAAGGTCCCAGGTTCAATTCCGGTCAAGGGCATGTACCTTGGTTTCGGGCACATCCCCAATAGGGGGTGTGCAAGAGGCAGCTGATCGATGTTTCTCTCTCATCGATGTTTCTAACTCTCTATCCCTCTCCTTTCCTCTCTGTAAAAAATCAATAAAATATATATATTTTTAAAAACTATTAGGGCGGAGAAATGTTGATGGAAGCAAAAAAAAGGAAAATGCAAGCCGGGCGGAAATTTCCGTTGTTTTCAGCACAATCTGGGTGGTGTGAGTGCATGCGTGGTGGACAAACATACCTAGAGTTGACTGTTAATCACGGCCCCAGGTAAAATCCAGCTCAGAGAGTCAGTAATCCAGAAGTAAGGTTCCATTCAGGTTTTCAGGTTGACATGTAAAGTTTTTGGAAGTAGACTT
The DNA here is from genome assembly GCF_014108235.1 of Myotis myotis. NCBI lineage: Eukaryota > Metazoa > Chordata > Mammalia > Chiroptera > Vespertilionidae > Myotis > Myotis myotis. Next base: position 7,759,566 of record NW_023416326.1, on the reverse strand, counting down.
TTTTAACTGTATTTGGCTTGCGATCTACTTGGCTTTGCCATGTCGTGACTCTTCAAGGCAGCATGGACATTCAAAATACATGTCAGAGTGGCCATGGTGCTTGCTGAACCTAGTGTTGTCAATGGGGAAAATATAACACTTTGTAGAGAGAAAATGAGTCGTACTCAGGAGTTTTGCTGGGTGGCATGAACAGGGCCTTTTTTTTTTTTTTCTTGTTTCTCGCTGAGTTGGAACGGCTGGAAACAGGGCATGACCTAGGGCTGTAATGTAGGAACCACACTAATCCGTTATCTCTAAGTGTTGTCCTGAGATTAGACTAGAATCTTAAAACCACCACAAAAACTGACTACCAAGGCAAAAATGCAGATAAGCAACTGGTTCTTCACTTTCTGTAACACTAGAACAGCGGTTCTCAACCTGTGGGTCGCGACCCCTTTGGGGGTCGAATGACCCTTTCACAGCGGTCACCTAAGACCATCAGAAAACACATATATAATTACATATTGTTTTTGTGATTAATCACTATGCTTTAATTATGTCCAATTTGTAACCATGAAAATACATCCTACATATCAGATATTTACGATTCATAACAGTAGCAACATTACAGTTATAAAGTAGCAACAAAAATTTTATGGTTGGGGGTCCCCACAACATGAGGAACTGTATTAAAGGGTCGCGGCATTAGGAAGGTTGAGAAACACTCCACTAGAATGAGCTGATGTTGGACAAATCCAAACTTTTCCACTTAAAGAATATTCTGCAAACTCAACGTTAGCCTAGAGATTAAAAAAAAAAATAAAAATCTACATTTTAAAAAAACAGCCCAATGCATAATGAGCATCTTCTATGAGCAAATGTGCAGACTCGGCAGAATGTCGGAAGAGTTGGACACAGGCAGTGGGAGATCTGAAGACTGTCCCAGGTCTGCTCTGGGCTCCATATAGACTGAAGTTCAACATGCAAACAATCTAGCTTTACCTCTAAAATTCCATGTAAGTCATAAAAAACACTGCAGATGTGCTAAGAGTCTTGCTAAGATTACCGGGGAACTCGTTGGTTGAGCGTGTTGAAGAAGAAATGGGGACTCTTTGAAGTCTTGTTGCTCCATATGTAAACAGGTGAAACAAACTACTGAACTTCAGTTCAAACTTCCCCCGACGAATCTTTCCAGAACCATTTCCTGGAGCTTGGTAAGAAAATCTTTTGGGTTAAGAGAACTCAACTCATCCCTCTTCTTTATTCCAAACAATGGCACTTCATTCTCTACACACCAAAGCTGCGTGGAATTTTCTAGCGAGTACTAGAAGCCACAAAATTGGGTGGGCCCATGATCTAACTGAAAAACAACATGATTTTCATAGCGCAGTTCTTCTAATCTGGCAAGAAAATTTCATTGTCTTGTCTCAGCGGATAGTATTTCCTCTGATCACTGCTGTACAGGGGACTTGAACTAGAACTCTAAGGATTCTGGATCGGTTCAGCCCAAGTGTACTTTTTCTTCATGTGCATAGAATATAATGGAGTCATGTCTCTTTTTTTCTTTGCACCAAAAACGTGTAAAATATGTGATCTGAGTGAATGCTTCAGATAGCGTGTTTACTGCTATATTCTAGAATGGAGTTCATTCTTGGCCAGTAGTAGATGTTCAAAGTAAATAATTCCAATTTGTCCTTTTAATAGCATGAGTGGTGTTTAATCCTAACCATCTTAATCACACACATTTCCATCCTAATGAACAGGGCATTCTAAATGCAATCCCGTGTTTTGTCAACAAATGATGTTGACACAGAAAGCCTCGATTATGTAATTGTGCTCTGGGGATGGCACCTTTAGACACAGCTGAGGAGTGGCAGTCAATGTCCCCTACACTGGATGGCCCCTTTAGAACATTCTTTCAAGACCTCAGGCTCCGTAAGCCTGCTTCCCTCCAAGTTCTGCCTCTTGCCTCTCTCTCCACGATCCCCCATCCGTTCCTTAAAGGTTCACGGAGCACGTACCTTGTACCCTACCAGGCACTCGAGTCCTAAAACTCCTATAAGGCTCCATTCCTATAGAGAAAAGTGCTCGCACTTGATGATAATGATTTTCTATGCCGCTCAGAAATTCTTTCAACTCCCGTATGATTTGGGGCCTGTGTTCTAAATGACTGAGGGTTCTAGAATCCCAAATCCTGGGTTAGTGGGGGCATTTACTGCTTCCTTCACACCTTTATTTACCCAGGGCTGGCATGTTGCTCTCCATCATGTTTTATGTCTTTGCTTCTAATGACCCATAAGTCAGGAGACTGGAAAAAGTTCTCCCTTATTCCATAGTGACTAGCACATTGCTGTATCTCAAAAGCATCTCAGGTTGGAGGGACGTTATAACAGAGTGGGACTTGATTGTTTTAAAGCCCCAAGTCTCACAATCCTATAAGTCACAGAATACAAGCCCCGCTCTTTCCCGATTGTTGCTCTGGCTTCATTCTCAGGGAGGTATGCCAGCTCAAATCCTTGTGTCATTTCGCTGTCTCGCTTGTTCCCAAATCATCCCATGCCCGGACAGCAGGTGCCTGGATGGAGGGGCCGGGCGAATTTGAAACAGCCCATTGCCCAGTAACTCGTTTCACAAACGACAATGAAGCAGGAAATAACAAAGCCTGATCCCGGAATTAGGACTTCAGCAAAAATCCTTGGGAGTTTTTTCCACAGTCTGTAAATGGCCCCAGCTGTGTTTTCACGGTCCATGAACTCGAGAGAGGCCAACTCCAGAGACGAATTAAAATCTTGGATCTGGTCGGGGAGGACTTTCTTGTAAAGGTGCTCAAGTATATGGCAGAGTCGAGAAGATACACAAAGAGCCATAAGCCGAGCTCCGCTGAAAATACAAAGAGTTACTGTACGCATTGTCTACCCAGAGGAATAAGGACTGGCCCATATCAGAGCACAGATCAACCCAGAGAATAAGGCCTGTTTTATTGCTGTGTTTTACCAGGAGAGGATGAGGGTGTAATATTTTATTATGAAACAACTAACAGAAGGAACAGAGCACGCGGAGACCATGGCCTGACTTGGGAAGGAAATGACTAGTGGGTGAGGAGCGCCACCTTTTGGCGATTGGATGCATTGACATGCCCCCGGGAAAAAATGATTTTTTCAGCTTCGTGAATATTGCGCGTTACAATATCGAGCTTCCTTGCCGGCACTACAAGACCCGCCAGGACCCTCTTGTATATTTCTTACCGAATCCTAGAATCAGCCACCTCTCCAAAGAGCCCTGGTTCTCTTTATTGGAGATGGTTAGAAACCTAGGATGTTAGAATGCTAAGTACGCTCATTGCTACCTGGGTGATTGGACTCTATTTTTAATATAAGTTAAATACGTTTTGAAAGTATTTATTGAACATTCACTATGTGTCTGGAACTATACTTGGACCCCCCCGCCATGTCTAGACACCCGTGGCTTTTACGAAGCTTACATTTTACTAGAGTTTAAGTTTAAAAAACCAGTAATAATTTAATTGGAAAGTGATGAGTACTGCTGAAAACTAAAGCCTGAAGGGGAATCAGAGGGAGGGAAGTTGCCATTTGCAAGAGAGGAGCCAGGGAAGGCCTGCCCTGAGGAAGGTAAGGTGACTGAAAGCCACGTAGACAGTGGAAGTAGCAGTTCCTGGGAGGAAATAGCCAGGGCAAAGGCCCTGGGGCAGGAGCACGCCTGGCATGTGCATGGGCCAGACAGGAGGCCAGTGTGGCTGGATCGCAGGGAGCAAAGAGAAATGCATCAGAGGTAACGGTGCTGCAAGGAGGTGGAGAGGACACAGAAATCACGGGAAGCAGATAATGCCTTGTGAGGGCTTCGACTTTGCTCTAAGAAGTGGGAGGGGGCCCTAACCGGTTTGGCTCAGTGGTTAGAGCATCAGCCTGGGGACTGAAGGGTCCCGGGTTCGATTCCGGTCAAGGGCATGTACCTTGGTTGCGGGCATAGCCCCAGTAGGAGGTGTCAGCAAGCAGCTGATTGATGTTTCTAACTCTCTATCCCTCTCCCTTCCTCTCTGTAAAAAATCAATAAAATTTATTAAATAAAAAAAAGAAGTGGGAGGGGAAGGGCACTGGAGGGTTTGGATCTTCTTGGCTCATTATAAATGGAAACTTCCACTCAAAATGAATGAAGAAATATACATGTATTTTTTTTTTATTTTATTGATTTTTTACAGAGAGGAAGGGAGAGGGATAAAGAGTTAGAAACATCGATATGAGAGAGAAACATCAATCAGCTGCCTCCTGCACACCCCCTACTGGGGATGTGCCCGCAACCAAGGTACATGCCCTTGACCGGAATCGAACCTGGGACCCTTCAGTCCTCAGGCCGACGCTCTCCATCCACTGAGCCAAACCCATCCACTGAGCCAAACCGGTTAGGGCTATACATGTATTTTTAATTCGTACAAGGATCCTGGAAATGCATTTTGACTTCAAGGCGAACCAAAGCATACAACCAAGATGGAGTGCTACACTGTCCAATGCGGCCTTGATGGAAAGTAGTGCATTGTCTTGAGCAACTGAAGGTCCTCTCTGCCCTGGGCTATTTCTGTCCGCCCCTGAAGGCAGGGTGGGCAGCCTCCCGTGGGGAATTCCTAGGTGCTGTCTTCAAAGATCTGAGAAGGAGCAGGCATCCCAAACATCCCCCCTCCCCCTCCTCCAGACTCCTAAGGAAAGAGGTTTCATTATCAGCCTTATCATTAGAGTGTTTGGCAAACTGATCTAAAGATTACGAGCGGTTTTAGTGGGTGAGGGGGAAATCCACTTGGGAGTGCTAAGGAACTTTTCAGGGCAGCAGCTAAGCACACAGGTGGCAGTTCCTAGCAGCTGGCTTTCAACATGCCCTGGTTCCGATGTTATTCTTCCTTTCTCTCACCTTCTGGCTCCATGCTCTCCCCCCCACCCCCCTTTCTAAGACCCCTCTGGCTTTGCCTGAGGCATTTTTCTCAGGCCAGAGAGTCAAGGATGAATGAAAGTTAAAAAGAGTCTGGGGTCCTTGATCTACAGCAAAGCCTTCCATCACTCCTGCAAATAGAGTGTCTCCCTCCTCTGACTGCTCTCTCTTTTCCTCTCTTAGATGCTTCTAGAAAAGCACTAATAGGAGAGGAGGTCAGACCCACGGCCACCACTTCTGAGCTCTGCCACCCTGGTTAATTACTCAACCTCTCAGCCACCAGCCCCCTCAAGCACTCAATGGGAAGAAGCGGGTATGCATGGAAACCGTCTACTTCAAAAGCGTTACTGTGAGATTTTAATGAGCTAAAGAATGTCAAGTGCCCAGAACGTTGCATGGTCAATACGAGGCTTTCAGTCAATTTTCCTGGCCTCCCCCAGTTTGCTATAGCGTAAGGTCTGTGGATATAAAGCCTTTCTTGTTCATTCCTACACCTCCTTCAAAATCTAGTCGTGACTCGCACTCATGGAGGTTCCAAAGCTGTTAGCTGAATTAATGGATGTATGAAGCTTATATCACTTCATCCATGTGTATGGAGGACACACATCCCCCCCACCCCACCCCATCCCCCCCCCCCCCCACACACACACACAGGAATCGTGGTGCACCCTAATGCACGCGGTATTGACTTAGCCTGAAGCTTGCCACAGCTCAACCCTAAGTGGGAGTTTAATAAATGTTGTTGACTGACCGATGGCTCTGACTCTACCAGCGATGGAGAACTAACTGTTAGGTTCAAGAGTTACACCTGCCGAGTCCTGACACTCTTGCCTTACTCCGCACACAGGGACACGAGGAAAACCAAACACTCAAGTCGCGGTTGTTGTCAAGGACACAGAGATTTTACCCAGGCCTCACCCTGCCTGCTTTTCTGCCTCTCCGTGTGCTTTCAGCTCCCTCATTCAAGTCGAAATTGAATGTGCTTGTAAGAGAACAAAGTCGGAATGATGGATGAGCTGCCTCTGAGAGCATGGCCACTCTGCGGCCATCTGGTCTCTCTCTCTGAGAGAGGACTTGGCTGCTTGTCGACCTGGAAGATGTGGTGGGAAGAGACTGCCCAGGACCACCTGAAACCAGTGTCTGGTGCTTAGACACCGTCCACACTCACACACCTCACTGGATCCCTGTCTCCACGTGGCGAAGGGAAAAAGCTAAGCACCTCTGAAAGGTGACCTCAAAGCACAGCCAATGAGGTCTCAGAGAGGGGACTGCGACTATAGAGAAGGCCCTGACGGGTCCCAGGAAGGGCTCTTGGTCTTGCTGGCAATTCCCCAGCTCAGCTTGACCTGTAGAGGCAGGCCGCTGCCTGCCAAAGAGCACCCTCTCCTGGTGTCCTTGCCAGGATTCAATGCTGGCAGCTGCCCTTGGCGACTGGGAGACGCTGCCCACTCTGCCATCTCAGGAGTCCCTTTGAACTAAACGTGCTTTTTGGGAAACATTAACGTGTGTCTGAGTAGTCAAAGCAAAGGTCAGGCTTGGGGATGGGGGTACACCATCTAGATCAGCGGTTCTCAACCTGTGGGTCGCGACCCCTTTGGGGGTCGAACGACCCTTTCACAGGGGTCGCCTAAGACCATCGGAAAACACATCTATAATTACATATTGTTTTTGTGATTCATCACTATGCTTTCATTCTGTTCAATTTGTAACAATGAAATTGGGGGTCACCACAACATAAGGAACTGTATTAAAGGGTCACAGCATTAGGAAGGTTGAGAACCACTGGTCTAGATTTTCTCTCCCTCTGGGCTGGTTCTGCAGTTAGAAGCAGAGCCAGGCCAACAACCAGAATCTGAAGCCTGGTGTCTTCTGCTTTGGTCTTGCTGACAATCAAAGAGGACAACAGGGGGGAAACGTACTCAGACAAAGAGCCAGGAGGCACACGAGGGGAGTTCATTTCTGCCAGGGTACGCATATTTTGTTGCCATCAGAATCACCTAGAAGCTTTTTAACTATCCCTAAGCCTGTGGTCACCTCCATGACCAATCAAGTCAGATCTCTTAGGGTAGATCCAAACATCAGCAGTTGTAAAACTCTCCTGGTGATGCTGAGAAGAGCTGAGCTTGAAAACCAGCCCTTCATCAGAGTCCACTGGAAAGGCAGCGGCTGGAGACGCAGGGACCTCATTGGCCCCAGACCCCTGGAACCCAGCCTCGTCTATGGCACCCCTCACCCCAACACTGGACACACAGCTGTCGACTCATATTCTACCTGTTTCTAATGTTGCCTGGAGGACAGAGTGCTCTTGGGAGTGACTTTCTAAGAGTACCACTTTCACGAGGCATGACCACAAGGTACAGACAGATCAGCAGAAGCTATTCTGTTTCAAGACAAAGGACCTCAGTCTACAGATGGACTAGAATTAGTCATCTCTGCTCAATTTACAAGGACAAACAGCAATGGTTGTACCGCCATCCATGGGAGCCTCAGATGCCAAAGGTTTGGGAAAGGCTGGGTTTAATTGTCTCTAAGGAGAACAGGAAATATTTATTTAGGATTAGTGGCAGCTGCTCAGTGGTACAGCTGGGGAGGTGGAAGATATAATTAAGAAGATTGTATGAGGGAGGTCTGGAAAGCCACCAAAAAGTACCAGAGCCTTGGTTAGAGTTGTTTGCATAGGTTTTGGGGGAGCCTGGGGAAAGGGGGGCACTTGAGTGTTAATAGGCACTTAGAAGAAGAAAAAGATAAATACACAGTCTAATTAGAGGCTGATTTAGGGTTGCAAGATCAAATACAGGTAGAATCCCATTATAGCCGGCACCACAGGTCCTCAAAATTGTTGTGTTGAGTGAAATTGCATCATAATTAGCACATGGGAGAAACGATCACTCCTATCTCCCTGCCTTTTCTTACCACGCTCCCTCACCTAGAACGCCCTGCTAAAAGGGAGGCATTTGAGAAGGGAGTGGCAGGTAAGTTTTAATCATCAAAAATATGCTAGAACTATCAAGCATCGAAGAAATGAGTTGTGTAAAAAAATGAGACATTGTGGTTCTATTTCTTCTCTAGAAAGGTAAAATGTGAATTGCTTCAGCAAGATAAAAAAACAAAGACAAGTACCATGCACACATGCTCTGGGCCCTTAAACCCAATGGCTGTGCCAGGCCCTGAATTCCTCCCTCAGTCGAAGGCACCAGACTCATCCTTCAGGCCAAATGCCACCCACCTGGCCCACATCCCTATGAAAGACGAGCTTCCCTCCTTCGTGGCCCAGTCCACATAGTCTGTGTGTATACTGAGCCTTTGTTTCATTCTGCCTTGGGTCATCCTGAGTTGTCTTACTTCCCTCCACACCCAGGTTACAGGTAATAAAAGAACAGAGAGTTTATTTTGCCCATTCTTTATGGGACTTCTCCTAGTAGATGAAGATTATACGTTCATGAATTTGAATTATGGTAGCCCAGATGCTCTCTAGAGAAAAGCTTTGTCTGTCTATAATTTTCTCTTCCTACTCATCAAGAATGCTAGAATCAGCCCTGACCGGTTTGGCTCAGTGGATAGAGCGTCGGCCTGCGGACTCAAGGGTCCCAGGTTCGATTCCGGTCAAGGGCATGTACCTTGGTTGCGGGCACATACCCAGTAGGGAGTGTGCAGGAGGCAGCTGAATCGATGTTTCTCTCTCATCGATGTTTCTAACTCTCTATCCCTCTCCCTTCCTCTCTGTAAAAAATCAATAAAATATATATTTTTTAAAAAAAGAATGCTAGAATCAGAATTGTTTTCAGATGTGCCTACCGGGGAAAAAGTTAGCGACAATGTACAAGGTGGCCTTCCCTTTAAAAGATGCTGGGATTGTAAAGGACCTCGGAGAAAATTGGCCCCGTGCAGTGAAGAGGTTTGCCCAAAGATACACAGCAGGTTCGGTCAGCCCAGACCCAGCCCGGAACTCACATACCATGACTTCCAAGTCTCTTCCAGATGTCCTTCACTCAGGCCACTGGGTTACATGCTAGCCACTCTGAAAAACTCTTAACTAGTAGCCTTTTGGTTAAGAAATCCTTATTTGTGAGTTGAACCCTATAATTTCAGAAATGGCTCATTCTCTATTCTAGGTGAAATGTGATTATTAGAGTCTTCACCTCCGATTTTCCACCTCCAATTTCACCTCCATCCACTGTTGATCTTCAATAACTACTATCAAATGTACCAGAGACACTCCCCCTCCAATACAGCCACTAACCACAAGGAGGCAATGCTAATTTAAATTAACCGGTTTCAGCTGACCCCAGTTAATTAATTAATTAATTAATTAACTGGGGTCAAATATATGCTAACGGCAGGACACTAGACTTCGGGGAGTGAGCACACAATAGAATCTACAGATGTACGCCTGAAATTCTTATAGTGCTATTAACCAATGTTAGTTACCTGAACACATTTAAGGATTTTTTAAATAATTAAAATTATAGAGCATTTAAAATTCTATTTCTCAGGTGCCATAGCCACGCTCAGATGCTCTACAGCCACATGTGGCTCGTGGCTACCACACTGGAGAGCACAGATCCAGTCTTTGCATCAATACTGTAAGTTGCTACTGGAGAAATTGATGAATGAAAGGAACTCAATGATGAACAAAAGGAAGGATTCTCATAATGTGAATAAACACACCCAAATCCATCTGCTTAAGTTCAAATTCTCCCATTGAGTTTTCTTAAAGTAGGCAACTGAGTACATAGGTTTACCAGATAACTCCTATAAAGTTAAATTTTAGGTTCATAGCATATCTTAATCAATAAAGACCCAAACTATATCACTAGAAGACTTTTAGAATTCATTAGCAAATGCTCAAAACTCTCCTTTGGTCTAGAAAATTGTTATTTCTTGTCAACAACAAACAGTCCATCAGAACGAAATAGGTATTTCCTTAGCAAGTGATCAATGAAAGGAGGTGAATGCACTACTTCCTTTCATTTTTAGAGCAATTTCCTGCCTCTGGAAATAATGCAAAATATAATACTCAGAGTGATTTCTACCCTATTTTCTAAAAACAGCCTCTTTTGGAATGTTAATGAACAAGGAAAATAATAGCAAAATACATTTTTTTCCTTAAATTTTGAGTGAGAAAAAGAAAGTTTCTTTCAGGAGTAGCCTGTGATAAACTCCCAAACACAAATTGTGTGCTCCTAACTAGTTTCAGTCCTTTCAACAAATGAATACGCCAATATTACCATAGGCCGGATTACATTTTCTTCCTGATGTCAAGTGAGATGGCAAGGATAAGTTGGCGATCAGACACATGGCTTTGAGATATCTGTTTCCTATTACTCTAATTATGGCAAGTGATGATAGTCCATTTGCTATTAATGTTTCTACGATGTTGTGATTTGTGGCCAAATATTGAAGTTTACTTGATGGTGTGCTGATTTCAAGCACAGCCAAACGATCAGAGATAAAGGAAAAGTGTTGAAATGGGGCATTTTGTAAGCACAAGGAGCGTAGCTCTCCTTTTTGGCTGTTGTACCCATGGTGTAACCTTGCCCGCCCAAGGCTGTTTCTGAGCCCAACCAGTTTGACAGGATTTGACTGCGTTAGGAGCTGGCCGATTCCTTCATCCCATCAAGTTGCTTGAAGTTGAATTTGATGAAAACAAGTGTAATCAAAACTGTTCGCCCGATTGACCAGTTTTTTTTATTTTGATTTTTACACTTGAAGGATAATGCGTTTCTTATCATAACTGAGGGGTGATGCAAGTCCTCAGAATGAAGTTTTCTCATCGAGGAGGCATGCACTGCGGTGACTGCAACACGGTGACGGCCTTCAGATGACAAACGCACACACATCTGGAAAATGACTGAAAGTCATGGGACTAACTTCTTTGAAGACAAGAAGCGATGGAAACCAGGTAACCCCAGGTTGTTTCAGCAAACGGTTCTACTAGACCTAAAATCAAAAAGCTCTTCATCATAGTAGGGGGAGTGGTCCCAGGAAGGGGAGTTAGCCCAACCATGACAACAGGCTCAGCCCCAGTGCCCATGATCAGATCGCGTAGAGAAAGCCATGAGAACTGAGCAACAACACTCAAAGAGACAGAGTACCACGCTCTCTGAGATTAAAGGCCTTATGTTCCAGAACAGCTGGGGCAGCACCACATCCCATGATATAATACTATGACGTAAGTAGAAAAAGAACTAATGTAAGTGGCCTGGAGATGCTCAAAGATGTAGTCTTTCTTCTTACTTCTTCCCAAGAAAAGCTATAATATTGTATTTTTTTAATGTTTTTTAATGATTTTAGAGAGAAAGGGAGAAGAAAAGAGAGAGAGAAACATTGATCTGCTGCCTCCTGCACAGCCCCCTACTGGGGATCAAGCCTACAACCACTGGTTTAGAGGTTGCAAACAGGTAGCCCCTAAGTCAGTGGTTCTCAACCTTCTGGCCCTTTAAATACAATTCCTCATGTGGTGACCCAACCATCAAATTATTTTCGTTGCTACTTCATCACTGTCATGTTGCTACTGTTATGAATCATCATGTAAATATCTAATATGCAGGATGCTCTTAGGCGACCCCTATGAAAGGGTCGTTCGACCGCCAAAGGGGCCGCAACCCACAGGTTGAGAACCGCTGCTCTAAACAAAGGCCTTCTTCATTAGATTGCATTGAAATATGCCTCCTTGGGAACCAAAAATTCTCTCTCTCTCTCTCTCTCTCTCTCTCTCTCTCTCTCTCTCTCTCTCTCTCTCTCTCTCTCTCTCGGATGCCTTATTTTGAAGAAGAGCCTCATTTCCCCAACTATCTCCTGGAGATCATCTATCCAAAGCACCTTCAACTTCTGCATCTACAACATGGCTTCCATAACCCACACCATCATGGCCACCCACCTCTGCAAGCTCCTCCCCTGGTGTGAAGACGACACAAGGAGTGACAGGCTCCAGCAATGATGGCTTCTCCGGGCTGGGCACTGTCTCTCTTAGGTTGGCGTGCCCAGCTTCGGAGAAAGAAGCGATGACTCAACCACCAGGCTTCTGGTGCAAGGCGGCTGATTTCAGTAAGTGGCTGGGAGCTAGCCCTGTTAACAGTGTGCGTGATTAGTCGGAGGGTAGAAAATGAGGTGTGTATTTGATCGACTGTCGGAGCAGCAGATGGAACACAGCAGCCGTGACATGGGCGAGGTAGGACCTCATGGATCATCCTGAGCTGCCTGGAACCGATTAGCCGTGGGGCGGCTACACGCAGCTTTTAATTGATTGATTTGAGTTTGTGGTCAGAAAATGACTGTCGGCTCCAGCTTATCTATAATTAGCAGTAATCAGAACCAGACTTCTCTCCCCTTAATAGGCCAGGGCTTCACCAGCGAGCTTGACTTTTCTACTTTTCAGACTTTCTGTAACCTCTGCCTAATAGCCTTTCGCTGCCATAACATGATACCTGGTGACCATCGGGAGGAAGACTCAGGGGGAATGACTGTGGAGGTAACAGGAACGCTGCTCATTCGTTAGCTTAATAGTTGGACTATTTTGAGTTCAAGACAGTTTCAAATTAATAGGAGGTCTCTGAGTCGCAATGGAGCTGGTCTATTGTAGGCAAAACCGAGTGAAGGCTTAACACAAGAATTCCTGTAACTCTTGCCAAAATCTCATTTAACCTAAAACATGATCTTGATGCTAATTAGAGGCTGAAACCGTTTCTAAGAGTCAGGGTGTCCGTCTCCTGGGGAAGGCGGGACGGACCGTCTCACAGACCACCCAAATCAGAAACCGGGCAATTATTCAATTCTTCCTGCACTTCCCAACACAGCCCCTGGCCCCCCACCACATCCCGGCAACCACTGAGGAGTACCAATCCCCCCACCGAACCTGCGTGACCTCAAAACAAGTGTTTTGGAGCCACACAGACCTGGGTTCAAATCCTGACCCCACCCCTGATGCGTTGGCAGGCCTTGAGCAAGTCATTTTTCCTGCCCAGCTTCATTTCCCTCAATTCAATCCAGAGATAATATAATTATCTTAAAGGACATTAAATAATAATTATGTAAGACACAAGAAAGGTCAGATGCAGGTGTTTGGCATATATGAACTCAAGAAGTTATTTTTAATATTGTGACCGATTTCTTAAGTCTCTATCAACACCAGCGTGCTAAGTCCTGGACAACCAAGTCCTACATGAAGGAGGGGGAGGAAAGAGGAGAGAAGAAATAGAATAAGGGAGCGGGGCAGGGGGAGGAAGAAGAGGTGGTAGGGATGGGAACAGGAGGAATAGAGACAGAGATGGAGACATTTATGGTGGTAGTAACTGCTACCTTTAATGCTTCTAAGGTTGTCTGAATTCCCCTTGCTTCCACCTTGGTCCTGGGACCAGCCATCTAGACGTAGTATCTATGCCACTCACCCACTATGGAGGGCACCTCTGAAAGCATTGCCAGCCACAATGACAGAGGGATGAATCCACTGTGCTCACCTGTCTTTTCCTGGTGACCTCTCAATGCCACGCCTTAATTCTTCAATCTCAAAGAGGGAGGGTCTCACTGTTTCCAAGTCTCTCTGGGATTTTGTGAGAAAACAGTTCCTTTCTGTGAGGCCTGAACCAGGATGTGCTTCTTTCTTGTATTAAGAACCACTGGCCTGTGTGGGGGGACACCTCAGCACCAGGGACCCTAAAAGACAGCCTCAGCCTGGACTCTTACACCTGCTGGTCATTTAAGCATATTCCTGCGCTGTCACCAGCCCCAACCGCGGAGACTCCCAGGTCTGAGATCAGGTACAGATCATCCATCTCGCTGTTATCATTCAACAAGGCTGAGGCAGGAGTATCGTCAATAATAGGTGATAACCTGGGCGTCCGGTGGGTACTAGATTTAATGGGGTGATCACTTTATAAGACACGTAAACGTCTGATCACTGTGTTGTACACCTGAAAATATGTCCGCTGTAATTGAAGAAGTGAGAATTAAACAATGCTGACAACCTGCTACAAAGCGCCCGGTCACTTCTCAGCTATCTGGCGACCAAGCAGCACCCTGGATCTGTATGTTTCATCATTTGTTTATGCAGAGTTAACAGCTCTCCCTCTTGAAGGCCACTGAGCCTTCCGTGTTCTATCGGTTTCCACCTCTGTGGGTGTGTCAGGACAACTAGGTCCGGTGCACGCAAGGATGGGGTGAAGGAGAGTGACCTTCCATGTCCATGTAAAATATCAGTAAGGTGAGCATTTCCGAGGCTAAATGTAATCACTTCTCAGCATTAAGTCCAGCGCATTATTTAGGCTACGAGTCCCCACCTCCTTTCTCTGCCTTGCCAAATGGCTCACTTGGTTATCATATCTTGGTATGAGGAATCTGTGGGGGAGTAGAGCAAAGAAAACCAGAATGCCACACCAGTAAAGATGGCACTCAGAAGGTTTGAGTGACGTGCCTAATCTCTCACCCTACAGAAATCTAACTTATCACCCTGGCTGGTTTGGCTCAGCAGATAGAGCGTTGGCCTGCAGACTGAAGGGTCCCAGGTTTGATTCCAGTCAAAGGCACATGCCCGGGTTGCAGGCTCAATCCCCATTAGGGGTTGTGCAGGAGGGGTTGTGCATTAGGGGTTGTGTTGATCCTGTGCGACCCGATCAACGATTCTCTCTCATCATTGATGTTTCTGTTTCTTTCTCTCTCTCTCTCTTTTTCTCTTTCTCTCTCTCTCTCTCTCTCTCTCTCTCTCTCTCTCTCCCCCCCCCCTTCCTCTCTGAAATCAATAAAAATATATTTTTTTTAAAAAGAAATATACCTTATCAAAGCTCTCCTTCAGGAATTTCCCTCCCCTAATTGAAATCAGACTCATGAATTTCAGCAGGCATTCACTCACATCTCTCTCTGATCCCAAGACCATGGCTAGGGTGCCTACTGGCTCATACAACACCTTTGCACAAGTCAGAAGAGTGCTCCTTGCTCTGTGAAGATGCAGGCCCATTTGGGCTGGAGCTCATCCCCTTTCCTCCAGGGGCAAGATGCCCCCATGCTGCTGCTAGAAGTCCCTCCATATGGCTGCATCAGTGGGATGTCTCCCAGTATGAGGACCTTTTCATTCAATTGAAGCGAGAGATGTTAAAACCTGAGGGTCTCATCATCTTCATGAAACCCTTTCCCGTCGCGTCTGATCCCATCAGTGGCACTCAGATACCTCTGCTCTCAACTTGGGAAGCAAAAATTTACTCCAGCTGGCTTGTCTTCATCCTCGCATCCAGGTCGACACCAAATCTTCCCCGTCCTCTCTTGAAAAATAACTTAAATGTGTTTTTCCCCCTCCAACGACAACCCTCAGCTAGCCTGTGGGTTTCATTCCCAGATTCCTGAAACAGATTCCCAGTCTGTTTTATATTTAGTCTCTCATACGTCCAGATCTTCCAACACGACAACAAGAATCATATTTCTTGGCCATCAGTTTTTTAATCATGTTGATCCCCTTCTCAGAACACTGCAGCTGCTAAAAATAAAATTAAAAATTCCTAGGCTTTCATACTCTTCACCAGTTCTCACCCCACAAAAATGCCCCCAGCAGCTGACCTGAGACAGAACTTAGTGTTCACTAGATTGGGGGGTTCCCTTGGGATCAGCACCTGTGGATTGAATGGGAGGGGGAGCAGGATTGGGTAGAAGGAGATGCAGGTGTGACACAGACCTGGGGGCCCTTGCCAATCCCACAGGGAGTCTAGAACTTGACAGACTTACCCACCCAGAGCTAGAATGGCTGGACCTTTACACCCCTACTTCCATCAACCATTGCCTATGGGCCACCCATGGGAGGAGGTGACTTAGGAAGTAAGTGGTTAGGGAAAATGAGGCATGAGTGATAACCTCTACAATTCATACCTAAAAGGTTGGGTGCTGGTCACTGAGGTGGATACTAAGGCCCATTAAAATTAAAATTCATTCCTATAATCACACTTGAAGTAACAGAGCCGAGATTCGAATTCAAATCTTTCCTGTGCTCCAATATTTTTGAACTGGTACACTGATTAAGTCTACTCATTTGTTTACTATTGTAAAGTCCCCCTTTGCAACTATAAGCTCAGCAGGGACAGGGATCTGGTAATATCTGATTTCTAACAACTGCCGTCATAGGGCACGTTCATGCTTTGTTGATGGGGAGAACATTTGTGAGAAGGTATGATAAAAGTCTACAGTCCCTCTGTTTCCCACCCTCCTTGACTGTGTCACCAATCTGGTTCTTTCAGAAGGCTACATGCTTCTTATCTTGTTAGCTTTGGATTCTCCCATGGAAGTACTAATCTCATTAACCAGGCTGGCAAACTTCCCCCTAAGAAAGTGTATGGGTGCAATTACAGACATATGTTCATGGAGATAAAAGCACATGCTAGTTACTGTTCTACCCATAACGTTGCCTTGATGGAATCAACAACAGCCTTTATTTATTTGAGAAAAATCAAACACAAGAATATCTCATCAGCTATGTTATAAAATTCTGCATTTGATTATTAGCTGGAATATTCTAAACTCAACATTAGTTTCTTATAAATTAAAAAAACAAACCAACAACTTTACAGTTTCCAGTAATAGTGCCATTCTCAGTCAATCTCAGCATGATTTTGTCCTTGTAAGTGATCAGGAGTCACATGGCTCCATATATTTTCCAATCATCTTAGAAAATATTTAGACTTGCCCTAACCGGTTTGTCTCAGTGGATAGAGCCTGTGGACTGAAGGGTCCCAGGTTCGATTCCGGTAAGGGCATGTACCTTGGTTGTGGGCACATCCCCAGTAGGGGGTGTGCAGGAGGCAGCTGATCGATGTTTCTCTCTCATCGAAGTTTCTAACTCTCTATCCCTCTCCCTTCCTCTCTGTAAAAAATCAATAAAATATATTTTAAAAAAAAAGAAAAAGAAAATATTTAGACTTGACATATGGGAAGGTTTGATTAACCCAACCACTAATATTACATTATTCAACTGGCTTTCAAGTTTTGGGTCTTTAATCTCTTCCTCAGAAAATCAAAAGAAATTTTTCTTCATACATCATGTAATCCTCTGACTGCAATAATAAGATGAGGTCTTCCTCAAAGTTATCTTGAACTGATTTACCAAAAAAAACACCATTAATTACCATCTTGCTTCTTCAATAACAAAATATAACTAAACTCTATCACTCCATCAGTTCCAGTTTTTCTAAGTACCCTTCAGAGAAAAGTCAAAAGTGTAGGGATGGAGGAGACAGAACAGGAAACACAGTCCTCTTGGCATTCCCGTTGCAACACTGAGCTGGGCCTGGAGTACACACTTCACTCTGAGGACTTTGGCGTTCCTGTTAGTAGGGGGACATTTTTCTGAAAGGGCTCTTGAAATCAGAGATCTTTCTCACTTCAGATACTGATCAACTTAAAACACCTTGGCTCAATCCCTTTCTGGTAAACACCAAGATCCTACCATGTGATTACGAAGTTTATTGATACGGTGTTAAAAGATGCCCACTGAGACATGCTACATGAGTCTTTAGATATCCTCAGTGAAACTTTGGGGAGATTTTTATTATGACACCTCTGGTGAGAAGGTCATTTTTAACTTCCAGACCCTGTGGGTTTTTGCTGGGAAATGCTACCTAATACCTAAAGAAAAATTAACACCAATTTTCCACAACCTCTTTCAGAAACCAGAAGAAGGGGAAATACTTTCTAATTCATTTTATGAAGTGAATGTTATCATGATCTCAAACCACACAAAGACTGTGCATAATTATCCATTGCAGCTCTAATCATAATAGCCAAACTGGAAGCAATCCCAATGTCCATAAGCAGATGAATGAATACATAACCTTTAGTATGGCCATACAGTGGAACATTGTTCGGCAATAAAAAGGAACAACACAACACATTATAAGACACAACAACACGGATGAATCTCAAAAACACTGTGTTGAGTTAAAGCCATACACAGGAGAATCCATACTGGGTATTTCTATTGATATAGAATTCTAGAGTACATAAAGTTAATCTATAATGACAGAAAGAAGATCAGCAGTTGCCTAGAGTTGAGGTGGGATGGAGGCAGGAACTGACTACGAAGAGACCTGAGGGAAATTTGGGTGGTGGAAATTTTCTGTAGATGGATCTTGGAGGCGTTGGTTACACAGGAGCATACAATTGTCAAAACTCATCCCACAGAAACATATTTTGAATGCAAATTTCACTTCAATGAGGTTGATGAAAAATAAAATTCAAAGCATTGAACAAATATATATAACTACTAATACCAAAGTATTCAATATATATACCTACTAATTCATTTTTATCCAAAGGCCAATGAAATTCTGTAGTATTCACATATCAGAACACCTAAAGATACATTTTTTTACAATATATTTTTATTGATTTCACAGAGGAAAGGAGAGGAAGAGAGAGATAGAAACATCAATGATAAGAGAGAATCATTGATTGGCTGCCTCCTGAATGCCCCACACTGAGGATCCAGTACGAAACCCGGGCATGTGCCCTGACCAGGAATCAAACCATGACCTCCTGGTTTGTGGGTCAACACTCAACCACTGAACCACCCCAGCCGGGCGAAAGATTCATTTTAGCAGTACGGTAGAGCTTGACTCCTCCGTAGGCCAACTTACTTTTTCTGTCACAAATAAAACCATAAACTCAAAATTTCTGAATGTGACCTCGTTGTTTATCAAGTTCATATTGCGGGAAGGAAGGAGGAGGGCTCATCAGCCAGAGGCTGGGGATTACCAGTTCTTTAATTCATGAAAATTACAGGTTTGCTTTCATTCAAGGGTTCAAATTAAGACCCTTCCAAGAATGATTGTGTGTGTGGTCAGGAGGGGAGGAGGTTCTTCCCTGAGTCAGGTACACGGGGAGACCTCATGATACTTGGGTGGGGTGGGAGGGGAGCCAACCTGGTAGGCCCAAGAGAGAAGTTTTAGGAAGGATATTTTAAAAGAGGCACTAATAACACACACTTGGGACAGCACATAGTATTTGCCCATAAACCACAAAGAACCTATATAAGGGGCCCACTTTTTGGCAAAGGGTGTACGACATTAAGTATCTCTTTGTTGATCTTTTACCATTCTTGGTAACTATGGGCATGTAGCAATACCTTATTACGAAGGAGCCAATTACCTCATGTCTTCATGGGTCTGAGGTAATCAACCCACACATTCTGGTCAAAAACATGTTCAGAAACCAACCCAAAAAATGGTTTTCAGAGAAAAGACAGAAAAGAAACACTGCGAAATGCTAAAACCTGGTTGCCTCGAAATGCCAAAAATATGGATATATTTTCACTCACTTTCTAATTTCCCAATATCATTTTATAAGTATTACTTTTGCAATGGAAAGAAAGAGTAAACATGTCATTATGGTCGGCATTTATTGGGAATGAAAAAATAAATGTCAGGGACAACAAATTCTGCTCTTGTGCTGTCCTAGCTTCTATAAATTTCTGTAACTTTTGCAAGAAAATTGCTGCATAGCCTAGTTTTTTCTATTAATAAACAAAATGTGCCTTCCTATACCACAGTTTTACCCTCGTTGGTTCCTTTTTCCGTTGCATGTGTCCAATGCGTCAACGTTCCCTCCTACACACCCCAAGCCGCAGAGCCCGCATGGCCACCTGGGGAAGGCAAAGGAGCCTCCTATGATTTTGTCGGCTGGGAATGAGTTGGTTCTATTCATCCCAAACTAGTTCAGTAGCTAATAAGCTCAGGATGTTAGCGGATGGGGTGTTTACACCTAGGAGGAAATATAGAGCATCCCAAATAAGCTTAGGAAATACAATTTAAAAATTGCATACAGCCCTGACCGGTTTGGCTCAGTGGATAGGGCGTCAGCCTATGGACTGAAGGGTCCTAGGTTCAATTCCGGTCAAGGGCATGTACCTTGGTTGCGGACACATCCCCAGTAGGGTGTGTGCAGGAGGCAGCTGATCGATGTTTCTCTCTCATCGACGTTTCTAACTCTCTATCCTTCTCCCTTCCTCTCTGTAAAAAATCAATAAAATATATCTTTTTAAAAATTGCATACAATTAAGGAAATGACTCCCCTTCCCAGATGAGGGTTGAAGCTTGGTGACATACAAAACGCAACTAATGAATGAACAGATAAGTAGAACAATGGATTGGTGTTTCTCTCTCTCTCTCTCTCTCAAATCAATCAATCAATAAACATTTACAGAAAGATCAATAAACTTAAACAAATGCCAATATGCTGCCCCACCAGAATTCAAACAGATAGGTTTAAAAATATTTTTACACTTCCCTTCTCAATAGATCATAATGGAAAAATTGTTGTCGTCAAAGGTATTGCTGGTTTATGACTTAAGAAAACGTTTAGGAGGGGACCCAGGGTCCAAGAGCCCGCAGTTACTTCTACCTGCTGCCCTCCTCCTTCCCTGGGTGCCAAAGCGATCCTTAAATTTATTAAATTTTTTCTGCCCCTTTATCAACTAAGAAGGTACTCTTCTAAAGTGGTAACTTACAAAGGAAATAGCAGAGTTGGTTTAATTACACTTGGGAGAATGTGAGGACATAGAGTTAAAAAAAAAAAAATGTCCAGGAAAGTCAGAGAGCTGGACAAGTGGGGAAACAAAGAAGAAATGGAGAAAACCTCCCACTGTTCTTTTTCGACAGCAGAGCCACCCGGTGAAGCTAGGAATGTTTATGAGTTTTCCACAGCTACGTTTATTTATGTAATAAAAATCCATCCATAAAGCCTTCCATGGTGGCGAGAGGAAAACCAGGTGGACTTGAGGTTTCGTGACGCTCTCAAACCCTCCCTTGTCCTTCACAGATGCCAGGGGAGAGGCTGAGAGAATCCAAAAGAGAGAAATCTATGAAACAAGACGTGACCACTTTCCCATTCATGCTTAAACCATGTGTACTTGAGCAGCCGTAGAACCCACGTGATCCTGATTCGTTTACACTTGACTCATCAAAACACTGTCTTCCAAGAGCAAGTCAGTGTCCACGAGGATTTTCTGCATCTTTTCAGAAAGAGTTTCAATGAGTTTTCTCCATAAAAACAGGAAACTGCTGTGGCCAGCTGTCAACTGACTCAATCATGAAGAGAAAGTTCAGATTCCCTTCCAATGGTCAAGGCCGTGAGTTTTAGCCGATGTTCACGGTGCTTTGTCCAGGTGGGTGGGTTGCCTGCCTGCAGGTGTTACCAGGAGCCGACCTCCCCCAACACAACCCAGTTCCTGCCCATGTGTCCCTCACTTTTTCATAGTAATCTTAGCTTTTATTCCCTCCCTTTCCACAATCGGGTATATTTCTGGTTAGTTTCTGTCAGGCTGTGATCTATTCAACATTGTTTTTTTTTATCATTGAAGTACAGTTGACATACAATATTATATTCGTTTGGGGCCTACAACATAGCAATCAACATTTATTTTTTTTATATATTTTATTGATTTTTTACAGAGAGGAAGGGAGAGAGACAGAGAGTCAGAAACATCGATGAGAGAGAAACACCGATCAGCTGCCTCCTGCACATCTCCTACTGGGGATGTGCCCGCAACCCAGGTACATGCCCTTGACCGGAATCAAACCTGGCACCTTTCAGTCCGCAGGCCGATGCTCTATCCACTGAGCCAAACTGGTTTCGGCAGCAATCAACATTTATATTCCTTCGGATGTGATCACCAGAATAAGTCTAGTACCTTCTGTCACCATACAAAGGTATCATGATAATATTGACTGCTTTCCTTGTGCTGTACATTACATCCCAGGACGTTTTAAAGTTTATAACTGGATGTTTGTGCCTCTTATTGCCCTTCAACTTTTCCACCTATCGCCCACCCTCTCCCCTCCGGCCACCAGTAGTTTGTACCCTGTATCTATGCGCCTGTTTCTGTTTTGTTTTATTTGCTCATTTGTTTTGTCTTGTTTTCAGATTCCACATATACGTGAAATCATGTGGTATTTGTCTTTCTCTGTCAGACTTATTTTGCTTAGCATAATACCCTATAGGTTCATTCATGGTGTGACAGATGAAAGGCTTCACTCTTTTTATGGCTGAGTAATAGTCCACTGTATATATGTACCACAGCTTCTTTATCCATTCATCCATTGATGGGCACCTAGGTTAACTTAACATTGTTGCCAATGACTTCAAGGAGGAGAGTTAGGCTGCTCTTCAAGTATTTGATAACATCAAGCTAAGAGGACGAGCTAATTGACTAGATCCGTGGTCGGCACACTGCGGCTCGTGAGCCACCTGTGGCTTTTTGGCCCCTTGAGTGTGGCTCTTCCACAAAATACCACATGCGGGCGCACGTACAGTGGGATTGAAACTTCATGGCCCATGCGCAGAAGTCGGTTTCCGGCCTGGGCGAGTCTATTTTGAAGAAGTACTGTTGATATTTGGCTCTGTTGACTAATGAGTTTGCCGACCACTGGACTAGATGATAGAGATGGCTGGTTCTAATACTATAAAGAGTTATAAGGAAAAATTAAAGGACTATCCTTAGGTATAGAATATGTATACAGAGATCTATAAATACACAGCAAGGGAGCAGTTTTTTAAGAAGTCACAGATTAAAGTCATTTCCACGGGAGAGAAATCTCGATGGGACAGAATCCAATAACTTGACAGTATAGAGATGGGGACCATTTAGCCTGAAGATGAGAAGATTTGGGGAGGGTAAGCCCACTCTTGGAATAAAGTAGAAAGCAAATAAACCACCAACACCTTTATAGTCAGATTCATGCAGAAACCAATGGACTAGATAAATCCTCAAATCCCTTCTAGATCTGGAATTCTGTACTTTTGCCCACGAAGGCTCAGCCAGGCCTTCTCCATCAGGGTACCTTAGCTAGCTTAGAAATTGATCAATACTAACAACTGGAAAGCTCCAATATAAAGTTTTCTACTTCAAACATGGCTCTGGATTTCAGACTAACTTTTTAACTTGTTCTTTATTTCCTCAGCCTCTTCTAAAAGAGATGCCTGACATAAAGAAGTTACCTTCTCTAAGATGAAAAGATCTAATGAAATCCATGCCCAAACTCGAGGTATCTCATCGATTTGTAACCAGCTTCCTTCGGCAGGGGCACATTCCCCAAGTCTTGCTTGAAAATGTCCAAGAACCAATCCCTCCTCTCCTTTTAGGACTTTTAGTTATGAACTTGAGTAGCAAGAGGTGGCAAATGTACCCAGTGATGGACAAAAGTAACAGTTGTGAATTCTTATGACATTTAAGCAAAGGGGAAAGTGGGCTAAGCTCTTGCTATATAACTGTTCTAAAGGTGAGTCGTTGGCCACTTCTTTTTCCCACATAACCATTAGCAATTGTGACCTAAGGGTTTCCAGAACACCAGACTGGGCATTGGAATGACAAGCTCAGAGAACGCCTGGTAGTGAGCATTCACTGTAGACTCATCCAAAGTATTTCATTTGGGAAAACGAAGACAAGTCAATTCACTTTACAAGATGGGGGCGGGGGGAGAATTCATTTTTTGCTCTCCAGTTAACCACTGTGAGAATTGAAAAGACTCCATTTCCAAGAAAAGGATTCATTTTTACAGCATCAGCATGCTTTTTCACAAACTGCACTTTTAGGATACCGTGCTCAGCGCTGGAAACGCTTATACTCGAGAGGGAAGTCTGAGCTTTTGCAAAGTAGAGGAACAGCCTCACATTTAAACCATTGGATCTATTTTTATAAACACTGTAGTTAAGCCTACAGAATGATCTCTTTTAGAGGCTTTGAAATCGTCTTTGGGGGGGACATCTCCTTTGTCTTACCTCCCAGCGCACTCCGCGCGGTCCCGGAGCCCCTGCTGTCTATGAAGTCAGATTGCTGGGGTCACAGGCACAAACCACATATCAACAGAGACGCCTCAGGCCCCAGCATGAATTAATCCCCTGCCTCCCACATCCTCCTTTGGCAAGAGATGAGCAGTCCATGTGACTAAAGGGATGAGAGAGAAAGAGTTCCTGCCAGGAAAGGTTAAAGGAGCCAGAGATGCTTTACCTACAGAAGGGAAAGAGTGACTTGAGCATAGTTCTTTAGTTCATTACGATTTGTTTCATAGCCCGGCTAGTGTGCCCAGTGGTTGAGTGTCCACCCATGAACCAGGAGGTCACAGTTCAATTTCCGGTCAGGTCACATGCCCAGGTTGTGGGCTCCATCCCCAGTGGGGGGCATGCAGGAGGTAGCCAATCGATGATTCTCTCTCATCATTGATGTTTCTAGCTCTCCCTCCTCCTCTCTAAAATCAATAAAAATATTTTTTTTAAATATTTGTTTTATACATGCAATAAACAAACCAACTCCATGTCCACAGAGAACCAACAGGCGGAAATGCACTTCAGCTATATCCACAGATTTTGTCTTTGGACAAAAGAAAGTCTTTTCAAGGTTTGAGTGATAAAGAGTTGAGATGGTCTCCTCTGGGAGGTTCCAGAGGCTGTCTTCTTGCAGAGCTTCCTTTACAGAAAAGCTGGCCCTTGGTCTTGGATGGTTTAAACCAGTGGTCAGCAAACTCATTAGTCAACAGAGCCAAATATCAACAGTACAACAATTGAAATTTCTTTTGAGAGCCAAATTTTTTAAACTTAAACTATATAGGTAGGTACATTGTTATTAACTTAATTAGGGTACTCCTAAGGCTTAGGAAGAGCCACACTCAAGGGGCCAAAGAGCTGCATGTGGCTCTTGAGCCGCAGTTTGCTGACCACGGGTTTAAAGAAAGACTACCTGTGGCTAAAATGCAGCATTAGGGGCTTATGGCCCAACAACACCAGGCTTACATGAACCTACCCCTTGGGAAAGGATGCCCAGAACCTGTCGTAGTTCAGTCCTAACACTTAGCAACCTTCTCTGTCAAGGTGTTGCTCTTTGTAGGCTTGGAGTCCATAAGTCAAGTTCAGATCTTTCTCCACTGGAGTGAAGACACATGATGCCCTTGAGTGGTCCTTGGTCTCTTTGCTGATGATATACCAGCTTGCATCCTGGTATAGTGGGGTTCTGTCCAAGCTGCCCATCATAGGGCCATCAATAAAAGAGCTCTTGACAGTGAACAAAAAGGGGTTCATGTGCTTTTGGAGCATCTCAAAGTTACGAGGATCAACTTCAACTGATCTCAGCATGTTTTCAGTGACTCCTCCTTGCCTGGCTCTAAGCTTAGTGCTAGGCAAGTACACAATAAACGTATAAGTCACGTTACCTGCCTCAAGTCGCCAAAATGTCTTAGGTAAAAAGTAGACATCTTGCCCTAACCTGTTTGGCTCAGTGGATAGAGCGTCAGCCTGCGGACTGAAAGGTCCCAGGTTTGATTCTGATCAAGGGCATGTACCCTGGTTGCGGGCACATCCCCAGTAGGAGGTGTGCAGGAGGCAGCTGATCAATGTTTCTCTCTCATCGATGTTTCTAACTCTCTATCCCTCTCCCTTCCTCTCTGTAAAAAATCAATAAAATATATTTTAAAAAGTAGACATCTTCATACTAAAGAAGTAGAGTGCGAAAGCTTTTGTCAGACAACAAGCGGTAAAGAAATCGGAGATGACAAGGGTACCTGTGAACTGGGACGGGCTTCGTGCAGGTGATGGGATCACATTTGGAAACTGACTACATCCCTGAGCTAAGTTGCCATCTAAATGGTCTTGCTCTTGCCCTAACTGGTTTGGCTCAGTGGATAGAGCATCGGCCTGCGGACTCAAGGGTCCCAGGTTCGATTCCGGTCAAGGCCATATACCTTGGTTGCGGGCACATCCCCAGTAGAGAGTGTGCAGGAGGCAGCTGAATTGATGTTTCTCTCTCATGGATGTTTCTAACTCTCTATCCCTTTCCCTTTCTCTCTGTAAAAAATCAATAAAATTTTTAAAAAATGAAAATAAATGGCCTTGCTCTCTGCAAAGCATGCAGACCGGTCCCCACAAACAGCTGATCACGTTTAGTTTGTGGGTGGCTTGTCTTGTTTCCAAATGGGGACACTTTATAGCCGCTGAATGCTTTGACATAGTGTTTTTCATGTTTTAGGTTTAGTTGTAGCATGCTCGTGTTTAGTTTCAGTGTTTTTACACAGAAATCCAACTGGAAAGCGTGGTTATGAAAGAAAGATAGCATGAGCCCTGGTCCCTGAACTCATATTCTGAGAAAGATAAATTAGCCTTGGCCATAAATCGTGTGTGTTTTTTTCAGTCGCTCATTATGCATTTTTAAGACAAAATAAAATGTTGATGTTGAAATATATGTACTATCATGTTTAATATTTCTGTTTTCAATGACTTAATTAACCTGTCAGCTACTTCCCCCATAGCATTGGCTATTAGGGCTTTTTGTGCCAAAAGTGATATGAGAAGCACTGGGGAAAGAAATGGATTCTAGCTTTCACTCTCCATTGGAACTTGGTCAAGACCATTTCTTCCCTGGTCCCAGTTTTCAAGTTCATAGAAGAACAGGGAAAGTAGGTGTCTGTGTTCCCTTCCGGCCTGCGCATTCTATGAATCAATGATACCCACTTCCATGAGCTCTCTCTGCATTGCAAACCCATAATAAATACTTTTTAAAATATATATATTTTTTATTTCAGAGAGGAATGGCGAGGAAGAGAGAGAGAGGAACATCAATGATGAGAGAGAACCATTGATCAGCTGCCTCCTGATTGAGCCCGCAACCTGGGCATGTGCCCTGACTGGGAATCGAACCGTGACCTCCTGGTTCATAGGTTGATGCTCAACCACTAGTTGGGCCCATAATAAATACTTGTTAACTAGCAACCATTTGCACTTTTTACTGTCCCAACAGAGCACATTGTTAAATGCTCCCAGGCTCTGATACCCCTGGAACTTACCTTGTTTCTCCAAGTGACTCCTGTTCTCAACAGGAAATGTGGTGTCTTCACTCTGATCTATATTAATTTTGAAACAGGGAGAACAAGATGTGTGAGGAAAAGACACTTCTTACACATGGAATAATCTGCGTTATGAGAGGGGGCTCACTTTGGGCATAAACAAATCCTTGATGCTTTTGGCCTATGCCTCGAGAAGGGGGACAGAAATACAGTCAATTCTCTTTCTATAAAGATAAGATGCAACTTTCCCAACAAAGCAGCCCTTCTATATTGCATTTAGCATCCCTTTTCCTTTTATCTGAATTTTCAAGTCCCTTTTCCTTTTTCCCCCTCTGGGGATAGAGAAGAGCTTCCTTGTTGGGAAACATAGCCAAGGCCATCCTCTTAGGAAACCTTGAGCCAGCCGCAGCCAGCCACGCGGTTGGTTCTGCATTCTAAAATACCGATTTAAAGGCGCCTCCACCGCACGACGTTCACTTCAAAGGAACTGAGAACGCCTCTGTAGTTCAAGTTCCAAACTGAAATACGAATGAAGAGTTTTACAAGGCCAGGGGGCTGCGTGAGCTGCAGAGCAAGGAATCCGGTGCTGTGCTCTGTGTCTATTGCGTTGACTAGTTTCTTCATTGGAAATGCAACAGTGATCCATGGTGTGGAGTGATCCTACATTATTGGGCCTCAGAGAAAAGTGAGAGAAGGAGAACGAAAGAAAGAGAAAAAAGAAACACCTTCCTCTTTCCATTGTTTCCAACACAACTGCGCTCCTCTCTTGGGAAGGCTGCCTGTAACCCTAACGGAGGCTCTGGCGGGCAGTGGGCGGGCAGGGGTAAGAGCACCTGCTTCAGGGAGCTCACCAGGGATGCTGGGTGAGCTACTCACCTCCTAAAAGCAGCTGCAGGCCCAGGTACTTTGCTGGAGTTGAGCAGGGCAACAGATTAGGTTAATCCCTCCCTGAGGGCAGAAGACAAGTAAGAGGTGATCACTTTCCTCCACTTAGGGAGTGGAGGAAAGTACTCTATGGCCTGTGTGGGTGCGATCCTAGCAGGCCGGAAGCAGACCTGGAAATCTAACATGGCCCATGGCTTTGTCTACTCAGTGGTATTTGAAAGAAAAAATTACGTGGTCCTTAAGTTTCATCCCTCTGAGAAAATAGCTCCCTATGTTAAGAACATTGTTGTTCAAAAGACGCCCTGGAGAGCCATGCCCGATAGGTAATGCCACATCATAATGAGATTTTGTTGGTCTTTCAATTCTTAACTCTTTGAGTGGTGTCCACGGTCGGCCTGCCTCAGACTGGGTTCCACACGGTTGAGGCATTAGAGCGAGCTTTTGGCATTTGTTTAAAGGTCAAGGGGAAAGGCAGCCATTCACCTGTGGTAACATTTTATCATTTCCATCAATTATAATCAGAAAGCAACTTATGTTGACCACTTGGTGATATGCAATCACTTTTAACCAATATGTTCAACTAGGAAAGTTGAAGTAACTGTTGAACTCAGCACAGAATCTAAGGAGGGAAGTTGCTTCCGTATCAAACATCAGGAAATGTTTAGCATAATTCAGGGATCAGCAATCTCTGTCCCAGGATCTGGCCTACTGTCTATTTTTATAAAGTTTTATTGAAACACAGGCATGTTCATTCATTGACTACATCCACAACAAAATGGGAAAACTGAGTTGTGGCCACAGAAACAATCCAGTCCACAAAGCCAAAAATATTTACTATGTGGTGCTTTAAAAAACAAATTGCTGTCCCTTGAATAAGCCATCACTTGTGCCTCTAAACAAGATGACCTTGATCCTGGAGCTGAGAAAGATATCCTGAACAGACAGAACGATTTCTGAATGACCATGAATGAAACCTATTTCCAGAGGCCTGTGCCTTATTCCGCCCAATAGAATCGATTCTCAGTGTTTACTTTCTCTCCGGTACAAGCCTGCCATGTTGCCAACACAAAGTCATAGACAAGCAGTGCTTGCTAGTGTTGAATGTAAACAAAATCTGGCTCCACAATGGCTTTTATTTGAAGAATATTTAAAAACACTATGGCTTGCTAAAAAAACCTTCGGGGGTCTGTGTTTCTTCAAAACTAAGTAAAGATCTATTCAGTGACTTTCATTTCTTTAGAAGTCAACTGAGGATGGGGGCTCCACCCCGGTGTTCAATGGTGATTTTCTGTTTTAATTCCAAGCAGTCCCTTTTTACTTTCAAAAGGAGGGTAAAAGGAATCATACTCTCACCCTCTCAGTGTAATTCCCAGCAGACAAAATGACCTACTTGACTCTCCATCTTGACTCGGAGAATTGTATGTCTTTCTATGGTATATGTCCAGCTAGAAGAGGCTGGTGAAACATGAATAAAATTCATTCTGTTTTGAGAGTTGCTTTTCAGTTGTTTTCTGATTGCCTCGCCAAGTCACTTGGCCTCAGTTCCCCCGGTCCTGGGAGCTGTGTCCATGCTGGATGCCCTTCACTCGAATCCCCAAAGCCTCATATCCTGTTTTTCACTCTTTCTCTTGATTTTAGCAGATGTTGTCAATTAATGTGTCTGAGTGCTTCGGACGTTTCAATTATTGACTGAAGAAACAGGCTATTTTCAGGGGGCCAGTCCACTCAGTGACTGTCCAATTGTCACTGGTAAGAGCGCGGCCATCAGGATAAATAAATCACAAACTGAAACCCGTGGAATAAACAGGCTGGAAAGATTCAGTTTCTGGGGATCAGGAGGGGGAAATGCCACCGTTGTCCCATTTTACGGCTCAGCACAACTTCTAAACTCTCACGTGTCTACACCGATCCAGACAAAGCTTCCTTGTGTTTAAAAGTCTTCCATCCACCCTTGTTTGGGTGTCAAAATACAGTGTTAATCAAGACAGGTAGTCTGGTCGGGTGGACTGTAAGGTCACGGGGGGAATTGGTGGAAATTGGTGGAAGAAAGGGTAGGCTGAGTCCTGATCGCTGCATTAAGGCATATGGTGCTTATTCTCCAGGCCACGGAGACCTGTGAAAATGTTGAACTAAGTCAACTGGGCAACTGGGTCTGGGAGCTCCATTCATTTTTCTCATTAGCTGGTTGATTCTGGACCTCTGACCAGTTTTTACTTAAGATTTTCCAGCATTTAAAGGAGGAAGGAAGAACCTCCTTGACATCATTCACAGTCTGGCTCAGAGAAGCAAATGAGATATGCTTGTAAAATGTGTATAATAATAAAGTTCTACCATTATCATCACATTCATCATAATGGCCCAACTTATCCCACCTAGTCAGTTCACTGAAACCAGTTAAGAAGTTCCTGTGTTATAAGTGACGTAGTGACATAGAGGCTTGTTAAGATTTAAATTGCTTTTCAATTATTTTAAATGCCAGACAGGTATTTCTTTGATTGCAATACCATGCTGGCGTGGGCCACAGACTGCTAAGCTATGTGAAGGTTACCTGTAGAATGAAGCTTCCCCAGAACATAGAGATCCTTGTCCAGAAATGTGTGTTTAGATCAGGGGGTCCTCAAACTTTTTAAACAGGGGGCCAGTTCACTGTCCCTCAGACCGTTGGAGGGCCGGACTATAGTTTAAAAAAAAAACTATGAACAAATTCCTATGCACACTGCACATATCTTATTTTGAAGTAAAAAAACAAAATGGGAACATGTGGCCCGCGGGCCGTAGTTTGAGGACCCCTGGTTTAGATTCCTAAGCAAAGAGGGAAAGGGGAGGATAGTCAATTTTTCACATCCAAATGCATAGGATATAAAATCAGAATTTTGGCAGACTCTAGTTTTCCCCTTCTGTTTATGCTCACTTATAGTATTTAACAGCAAAGGTCTTGGAAAAGATGAATGAAAAAGAAGCTCCATGGAAAAAAATGCAGACCTGGAACACCCTGACCGGCGCCCCAAGAGAAGGAAAAGACGTTATGGCATGATCTTTATCTGCTTGCAACAGAGCAGAGCAGAGATTCTGTGTCCTTTTGCCGCTTAAAATATTTCACATAAATGAATCAACCAAAGAGTGGAAGCTAAACCGAACAATGTAGCAGACTTGAGTGCAAGATCTAACACCACAGACATGAGAACCCAAATGTATTTCTACCTCCCTTCCATTATTGAAGGTAATCATTTCAAGCAAACAAGGACTCAGCCTGTTGGCAAATAAGAAATGGTTGGGCCCTAACCAGTTTGGTTCAGTGGATAGAGTATCGGCCTGAGGACTGAAGGGTTCCGGGTTCGATTCTGGTCAAGGGCATGTACCTTGGTTGTGGGCACATCCCCAGTAGGGGGTGTGCAGGAGGCAGCTGATCAATGTTTCTAACTCTCTACCCCTCTCCCTTCCTCTCTGTAAAAAATCAATAAAATATATTTTAAAAAAGAAAGAAATGGTTGGGAGCCAGAGAAAGCAAGGGGTCCAATGGTCAGGCATTAGAAGGTGGGGTAAGATAAGAAGAGGGCTTTTCTTTGCAAAATTATGTCTTTGGATCTAAAGTTTAAGCTTATATTGTTTGTACGGGGCTTGGGATGCTTGGTTATTTTCAGTCTAACAATAGCATTCTAAAACTACCTCTGACCAAACATCCTATCTAGTCCGTTGTGCAGGGGATGGAAATCTGGGTGTGACTGCGCCCCTGCAAGTGACTAAAAGCCTGTTTTCATTCTAGACCCAGAAAGGGGGCAGCTCCTGGGCCAGGAGCAATGTGGGTGAGAAAGAAATCTATTTGGGGGCTGGCTCTTCATTCTGCATTCACATTCACGGAAAAGCTGAGCTACGCTCTTTTTAAGCCTGAACGTTCAGCTATGAAGGAAAAGCAATTCTGAATACGCATCATTGGGAGAGTTTCTTCATTTGGTTCCATACGCTAAGGCTAAGCACCAATTACCAGCTCCACGCTGCTGGGCAGCTCCCATCGGAACATCACCACAAGACACTTAGACGGCTCTGCCGATAGCAACATAATCACAGGGGTGGGGAACATCTGGCCCGCGGGTCATATAAGGCCCCCAAAATCATTTGGTCTGGCCCTGCCAAGGCATGAGGCATGAAGGGGGAGTTAATTAAATGGTTGACCCAATAGAGCAGGCTAATGTTTAAGTTGCTCATTGTGTATGGCCCGCAAAGGATGTTATAAATATCCAAATGGCCCCTGGCAGAAAAAAGGTTCCCCACCCTGCCATAGAGCGAGTGGTCTTACTTAATCAGCACAGAAGGCCAATACATGAACGCACGAGGAACTTTCTCCACCCCGCAGTCCCCAAAGGAGAATATAAAAAGTCGGATCTAATTCCTGCATGACTGCAGTGCTGGTGACCGAGTAAGCTGTCGGAAAGAAAAATGCTGGCACAACTCTGATTCCAGGATGTGGACATCACCAAAAGAAAAAAAAAGGCAGGCGGTTATTCATCTAAACATGCGGAAGAGGAGCAATACGTCCTCTCCAATCCCCTTCCTCCCCCAACAGAGAATCAGAATCAAAAAATAGGGTCATACAGGGCTATGCTTTCACTCCATATTAATTTCCAAGTGATTATCTCAACCTTGTACGGCAAAGATGGCAAATAAATCACTATTTTTAACTATCAGGGAATGATGAAGGTGAGCTGCCTTCCCATAAATTTCCTCAACTATCAATGAGCACCCAAATGTAGAAGTCCAAATTCCCAGTCCAACGCTTGTCCCCTTGGATGGTGGAGTTTCCTGTGGCCACGCCCCCAAAACAGCCTAATGAGGTGTTTCTCATCTGTGACGTCACTGACTTTCTGGACAAGGTAATTTTTGTTGGGACGGAAGCTGTCCTGGGCGTAGTAGGATGTTTAGCAGTATCTCTGGCCTCTACCTACTAGATGCCAGTAGCACCTCCCAGTTGTGACAAAAACTCTGCCAGACACTGCCAAGTATACCCTAGAGAATCACTGGGCTAGAACAATAACTTACTCCTGAAATTATTAACAAAAGTACATAAGTTCATCTTAGGAATTTACACTCTTCTTAAAAATATACCAATTGTTAGTCACCCTGTTATAAACCCCTATTATCATGCTCTAATCTGTACTATAGTTTAGCAATGAGTTAAGTCATTTTTTTTCAGTGGCACTAAGCAACACAGGAGTCCTCAGACACAAACACAGGTATTGCTTTTAAGCCCCATAGCAACCAGACACTGAGAGTCTACTGTTAGAAGCTGTGACGACATAGACCAGCGAGCTCGGCGTGTCAGCATTTTGAAAAACCCTAACTTAACTCTGGTGCCGTGTCACATCTAGAAATTTTTTGATATTTGCAACCATAGTAAAACAAAGACTTATATTTTTGATATTTATTTTATATATTTAAATGCCATTTAACAAAGAAAAATCAACCAAAAAAATGAGTTCGCGTGTCACCTCTGACACGCGTGTCATAGGTTCGCCATCACTGACAAAGACCATCTCCCTAATCAGTCACTGGGCATTACACAGACATTCTCAACACGCTGGCCCCACCCTGTCACCTGTGGGTCAAGTGGGACCTGGAGCCCTTTGAGGAACCATCAAGTTCTGAGGACCTTTAGATTAACAGAGATACCAACCAGGAAAAGTTGGATGATTCTAGTCAGGTCATACTCATAATACCCACCAAAGCCGATCGTGAATTCCAAGTCAGTGAGCCTAAACATCTTATTCTGTTGGTGAGCCCTTGTAATGATCTTCCTATACCATCAAGTAGTTGGAAAGGGCTTTGTGTTATAGATAAGGAGAGAATCACAATAATTCTTCCCTTAGAATATCTTAAGTCTGAATTTTACAATCTTTGCAAAATTGGGCCAGGCCTACTAGTATTCATCAAAGATTATAGGAACAGAAATAGCATTGATCCATTACTTGGGTCATATTTGCATGAAGATATTAGGTGACAGCTATAGGTCTAGACCAGTGGTCGGCAAACTGCGGCTCACGAGTCACATGTGGCTCTTTGGCCCCTTGAGTGTGGCTCTTCCACAAAATACTAACTTCTGCGTATGGGCTACGAAGTTTCAATCGCACTGTACATGCACGCCCGCATGTGGTATTTTGTGGAAGAGTCACACTCAAGGGGCCCAAGAGCCGCATGTGTCTTGCAAGCCACAGTTTGCCAACCACTGGCCTAGACATATTGCTGTAGGTTTTCTTCTTCTTTTTTTTTTTAAGGACATCTTCATTATGGACATCAGAATGTAAGAAATACCACTCTAAGATGGGGCCAAGGATCTTCCAGGAATAACCCTACCACAGGACATACAGTAAGAGATTGGCATTTGTCTCTGAGAGCAATATGATTGTGTGAGGGTTGGATGCATACAACTTAAATATTTTCAGAATTACTTAAAGCCATGATGTGTTGACTGCAAGCGGGATCATCCATTCAGAACTGGAAGTTCTGTTCTTCCTGGAACATGAATTCCAGGGAGGCAAGTTTTCTGGGGCTAAAAATCACAGTTGATGAACACTCTTCGGATGACTGCCAAGGGACGTCGTGTTGATTAGTACAATAACGTTAAGTAGAAGACCCGCCTCTAAGTGACCTCTCAGGGTGAATTCATCTCCATTCCTGGAAAAAGAAGAGATGACAACAGGATCCTACTGGAAAGAACCACTTCTCAGTAGCCAGGACCCTTGGTACCATCAGCCAGGAAGAGGCCAGAGCTGTGACCAACAGTAGAAATGTAAAAAAAAATGGCCAAAAAAGTATCAATATATCATCATTTCTACCACAACCTGCCAAGGACTGAAGTCAAACGCTGGGATTAAATATCAAATGATAAATCCAAAGAATCTCTTCAGCTGGTCCATAATAAAAGTGATAATGGATGATTCCAAACCTAAAATAGGCCATTGTTCCAGTATCAGTGAGCGTAGAAATGACTAGATTATATATGTTTACAGATTAGGTCTATTAGAATAAAAAGCTTGATTATGAGGGATAAGACGAAATGCATTTATAACACAGGTAATGCAGTGTTTCCCTGACATAGCCTAGTTCCGTGGCCGGCAAACTGCGGCTCGCGAGCCACACGCGGCTCTTGGGCCCCTTGAGTGTGGCTCTTCCTAAGCCTTAGGAGTACCCTCATTAAGTTCATAACAATGTGCCTACCTGTATAGTTTCAGTTTAAAAAATCTGGCTCTCAAAAGAAATTTCAATCGTGGTACTGTTGATATTTGGCTCTGTTGACTAATGAGTTTGCCGACCACTGGATAGTTAGTCTCAACTTACTCTTACACAAATGTCACTTGGCTAATAAATACGTTGCAACCAGGTTGGCAACGATCGTGCGAGAAACCTTCTGGTCTTGCCTGGTTGTGTATATTAAATGGTTCTCCCGGGGAAGAACCATGGATATAATAGCACGAGGGTTTGGTTGGGGTTGGATACTTGCCTTGAGCACAGTTTGCAAAGAAAAGCCACTTGTGTATGGAAAAACAATAATCTAGTCAGAAGCAAACTTCTGTGTGTTTTGCAATCAAAGGGGAAGTGACGAGCTCTGACTTGCTTGCCAACATTACGAGGAGCTTTAAAAGTTAAAACAACAGAGGTCACGTGGGGCTGACCTGTTTGGTCCTTGGTCTCCTTAGAAGAGCAATGAGATTAAAGGTAGGCATGAGGGTGGATTATTGTAGGGGGTCAAGCACTATTGGACTTGAAATCTGGAAGTCTTTTGTAATTCTACTAAGTAAGAATTGACGCAGCCCCTGGAATAATTCTAGAAACATCTTTCCCGCACTTCTGAACCGGAATCATTTCACCTGGAACTATCCCACCACAACACAAGCACGGACATCACAAGGCAGGTACAAGAACGAGAAGTCGAGTAAAACCTTGCCCAGAAACATCAATTATAGCTGGTTATCGTAGGGATATGGACATCACCCTAATAAATATTTGGGAACCCATCTTCTTCAGAAGAAAGGGGGGAAACCATTTGTTCTCACAACCAAGTGTCTGAAGGAGTCATGTATTAGTGAAGACAGCACAAGGAAACACCTGTTCTCCAAAGACGGGTTTCAGAAGACACATCTTATTTCTGAAGCGACTCTATCAGTTATCTCTGCCTGCACCATAAACAACCCGAAAACTAGAGAGAGTGGAAGGGAGGGAGGGAGAGGAAGAGAGAAAGAAACATCAGTGTGAGAGGGACACATCCATTGGTTACCTCCCGCACGCACCCTGACTGGGGCCAGGATTGAACCTGCAACCCAAGTATGTGCCCTTCACTGGAAATGGAACCCGCAACCTTTCATTGTGTGGGCCAACATGCTAAATGCTGAGAGCACTGGACAGAGCCTTTTGACCCATATTTGGCAATAGTGTTTATTATACTATGTTTCACCTATATTCAATATAGACAGACAGCCTCCTTACTTTCTGAACATGTGTCATTGGTATTTGTTGGAAGTAGAACTTCAACAGCGACTACAATCAAGATGGTCATCTGAGAAGTGACCCATGGCTCCCCAAGGCTCCAATTCTCACATCTCTCTAGGGAGCACAGCTCTGGCTCCTCGGCCAAACCACACTTTCTTTAAGTAATGATCTCATTCAGAGCTTCCCTCTCACTGGCCTCCTACAGAGCCCATCCATTTCATTAGCCTGGATGCCTTGGCTCCTACTCCACGGAGCCAGCCCTCCCTTGGCCATCTTCAGTCCTGGAATTTGCTCTCCCCAAAAATATTTATTTTGTTTCAGGCACCAGAAATATCAGTGATGGAAAAGCTGAGTGCAGGTCTCCGTGGTTCCCCTGGGTTTAGGTTACCACTGAACACTGAGCAGAGAGCTGGGAACTGAGTAACTCATTAAGCCTTCTCACTCTTATGGTGGCATCTTCAACTCAGGAAGACTGGAAGCTCAAACCTGTGCCTTTGACCTGTTTGACCGCTGGGTGACTTTTACATGCAAAATTTAGGCTTCAAGCTTCATCCTCAAATTTAAAAAAATAAAGGGGAGAATTGGGTGGTGGGCAAATGATGCAACATATAGATCTTGGAACATGGAAACCCACACCTGAAATCTGTATGTTCATGTTGACCAATGCCACCCCAATACATTTAATAAATTAAAAAAATAAAATTAATAAAAATAAAGTGGAGAAATCAAGGAGAGATTTTTAAAATGGAATTTAAGCAATGGACACAAAAATCTGCTGCTTGCTCAAACCCAGGCTCTAATTTTCCCAGTTTGGAGAGCTCACCCGGAAGGCACTATACAGCTACTTTCTCTTCAGAAAAGGTGATTCATCTCCCCCATTATTCAGGCGTCCCTCTGGCTAGTTTATGGAATTACAGCTGTAGTGTGAGGTTGACAGGAGGAAGAACCACAGGGAAGAGACTATGAAAGGAAGCCTTGGGGTGCACCCCGTATCTTCTTGTAGCTTCCATAGTACCTACCATCGTTCCAATAGTACGTTGTGAAAAAAGTGAATAAGTGAATCAATCATAGATAACATGGTGTTAGTAATGTCCTAAAACACAATTTGTGTCGGATTATTATAATGAAGATCCATAACTTAATGGTCAATGACTATTGATTCTCACAAATTCCCATGTACTCTTCTACATTTCTCAGGCTCCTTACAATTAGGCTGACCATGTGACATGCTCTGGCCAATGACATATGAGTAGCAGTGACATGTCTTGGCAGAATGACCTTGAAATCACAAGGTTACCTGTAGAGCCACGAGAGGGAAGCAGCAGCATCTAGAATCCCTGAAGAAGGTCTCTGGTCCCACCTGTTGGTTGGTTTTTCGTTGCAGGATGTGAAGTGCTTACTGTCTCTTTGTCCTCAGCCTTGAGTCCTATTTGAAGACAACAGAAAAAATCATCAGTTACAGATGTTACTGCCCATGCTCCTCATTTGGGCATCTGAACAGAAGTCCACTGACTCAGCAAGTCCGTGCAACCACGAAGACAGTGGCCTATAAGTTTGTAACCAAATGTGTGCCCTGACTGGTTTGGCTCAGTGGATAGAGCATCAGCCTGCAGACTGAAAGGTCCCAGGTTTGATTCCAGTCAAGGGCATGTACCTTGGTTGCAGGCACATCCCCATTAGAGGGTGTGCAGGAGGCAGCTGATCGATGTTTCTCATCAATGTTTCTAACTCTCTATCCCTCTCCCTTCCTCTCTGTAAAAAAATCAATAAAATATATATATATTTTTAAATGTGTCTGTGTGTTTCCTACCAGGCTAGCTCTCTTCAATTCCACCTCTACGTTCTCTCTCTCCAACTATATGTAACACCTTCTGTCTAGATTAAACATCTCACAATCTTGTACGTATACACAAAATTTAAGTTTAATATTTAACATTTTATTAAGTAAAATACACAAAGCAGCCCTGGCTGGTGTGGCTCAGTTGGTTGAGTCATCTCCTGCACCGAAAGGTCTCCAGCACATGCCCAGGTTGTAGGTTGGGTCCCCAGTTTGGGTGCATACGAAAGACAACCAACCCATGTTTCTCTCACACTTTTAATGTTTCTCTCTCTCTCTCTCTTTCCTCTTCCTTACTCTCTCTCTAAAAAAATCAATAAAAAGATATTTGGGGGAAAAAATACACAAAGCAACAAAAAGTTGACAATGACTGCAATGTCAATTCTAAGAGGTTCCATCTGTCTGGTCAAAATAAAGCAATGTTGTTCATAGTACTTTACAAGGAGGATCCCAGGGTACTTTGGGTTCTTCTGGTCTACCTTATTCACTATCTCCTCTTCCCTTTGCTTCTTATGGTGTCACGAAGTAGCACAATGAGACCCAGGGCGCATGCTTTGAGGAAGGGACATTTGCTGGAGTTCCTTGCTAGTGTTTTTCCTTAACTGAGATTTCTTAGCACAAAACCATAGAGTGCATAAGTGCCAACTTATAACAATGTCGCCCACAAACTATATTTAATCACGGCTTAGTTATTAAATAAAATGAGACAACAGAAACAGCCTTACTGCTTAGAGGGGGGAAACGGAAGCTTCCAGACCAGTTACCCCACCATAGCACAGCTGACAACTTCAAGTAAAGGCCACGATCCTGTGAGCCTGTCGCTCAATTGTACCTGGGCTGGGCGTTGTGTTTCATGTCACGGATAGGATTTCTTTGCTGCTTTTAATGGTGAACTGTAGAACCTTCTTCCTGCAATTAGCAGGATGCAGGATATAAGAGTGGAAATAGAAGCCTTTTCCCCTATTCACCTAGGCAGTGAAAAAGTTTAAACTCATAAATAGTCCCCGGGTTATACGCAGGTCATGCCAATTATTCCCCGACTATAATTGTGCTCGTGTTTTAAGAGAATTTCCTGCTTAAAAAAAGTATTCTGGTTGGATCACATCTTAAAACGACACTCACAGTTCATTGTCCATCAGCAGATGCACGGCCCTGGAGGAACTTCTCAGCTGTCCGGGAACACCTGGCGTGGTCTGTGCAGCCTTCTCACCACTAGCGCAGTGGTTCTCAACCTTGGCTGCACATTAGAATCACTGGGAATCTTTTTAAAATCCTGATTTCAGGGCCTCATCCTCCAGAAATTCTGTTTCTTTGTGATGGGATGGGGCCACAACAGTAGTAACAAAGCAACAGAATTTCCGGAGGATGAGGCCCAGAAATCAGGATTTTAAAAAAAGATTCCCAGGTGATTCTAATGTGCAGCCAAGGTTGAGAACCACGGCCCTAGAGGAAGGCAGGTGCTTTCTGAAGACCTTGGTCGTCAGGGCTGGTCCCTCCATAACCTCACTTGTGGTCGTGCCCACTTTTCCTCCAGTTTATTTGTGCATTTGGGCTCCTCTGTGGCTCTGTGTACCCTAATCTGTGAGCTCACTGCCCAAGGACTCTGTCTCAAATCTTTTGGACTCTCCAGCCAATGGTTCTTGGCCTATAGAAATGTATCACTTCAATTTTTTGGGGGGGGGGAGGAGGGGAAAAGAATGGCGACTATCTATGTTTCTTTCCTATGGCCATTCTAGATAATTGACTAGTGTGCTCAATTATTTAAAGTCGTGATGATGTAATAGATACATTTCATGCATTACCTACCACCAATTAATTTAATTTCAAGAAAAGTGAAAAGACCCCAGTACCCTGAAAGAATGCATTTCCACATGTTGGCCAAGGCTTGAGATTCCCATTCCCCTTGTATTTCTTTGTAGTAGATTTGCTATCCGTTAATAATAAAGTATTCCCAGGAAGATTAATACAGTGAACTATTATCACTTATAAAAGTATGAATGAAGAATTTTTAAAGAAATAGGTGGTGTGGAAACATAATTTGGAAACTGGATTTCTGAGGAGAGAAGGGTCATGAAAAGAGAGAAAAGGCAAATAATTGAAAGTTTGAGGAAACAAAGAATTTCATTCTTTTTTTTTTTTTTTAATGAGTAGTGTTTCTGACCCAGTAATTCCAGAGAACCTCAATCTTCATCTAAAACAAAGTCCTGCCCAGCTGGTATGGCTCAGTAGTTGAGTGTTGACCCATGAACCAGGAGGTCACGGTTCTATTCACTAGAGCACATGCCCAAGCTCTGGGCTCAATCCTCAGTGTGGGGCATGCAGGAGGCACCCAATCAATGATTCTCTCATCATTGATATTTCTATCCCTCTCTCCCTCTCCCTTCCTCTCTGAAATCAATAAAAATCTATTTTTTTAAAAAGAAATAATAAATATTTAAATAACCTTAAAGATTTAAAAAAAACATTTTTTAATAAAACTAAGTCCCTTTTTTAAAGTACTTGGGAGAAAGAGGGCTTTCCAGTGCATATCTTAGAAAATACAAATTGCCTACTGTGTTCTAGGGCCCCTACATATATTTTTCCTCACTCAACTGTCAACTCAATGTAAAGAGCTCCCATTTTATAGATGAAGAATCAAAGGCCAGGGAGATTAAGCAACAGTTAGAAAAACACAGATTTCAGCCACATCCTATGCTGGATCACCCACTCCGACACCACCAGCATCCCCATCAACCCCAACAAGCAAACCCTCCCAATGCAACACTATCCATATGACTGTAAATATGATTCCGTATGGTTCTGATCCAACTAAGCCCTTTGCTTGTCCTCAAACTCAGGAATTCCCTGAAATTATATACTGCCCTGGTACAGAACTCTTTTCATAAGAGACCCAAAGAGAAAGTGGCATTAGTATTCATATAAATAAATCGTTTCTGAAACTCAGAAGGCCAGACCTCAGGACCAGCCAAAGGCTCGCACTAAATCTGAGTCCCGGTGCTTAGCACATTCATGCTTAATGATCTAAGCGCTTCATGGTCTCTGCTCCGAGCTGGTACAGCCCATTCCCAGCAGCCTCGATCAAACTGGTGGTGAGCATCCAGTCATGAGAGCTGGAAAGGGACTCAGCACCTCGCAGCAGCCAAGCGATGACTTCATGCAAGGCCCTTTTTTTTTTATTTGGGTTTGTTTGTTTCTGTAGCTGCAATGATGCATTAAAGAGGAAGAATTTCATGTGAGCTTTGAGCTCCACCGAGGCTTTGAGTCCCACTTCTTGCAGAAGTCCCCTTGCAAAGCAGGCACTGGGGAGTGTGTGTGTGGGGGGGGGGGGGGCAGAGATTTCAAAAAAAAAATATGCTTTCAAGGAACTTATCAAATTGTTGGCACAAATGCTGAAGGGGAAGTGGGTCCCCCTGACCTCCCAGTGTAGAGGTGTGGAGTAGCACACTTCCTAAGGGAAGGGGCAAGCTCGTATCCACATTGAAAGAATGCCTTCGTCTTCCCCTGAAGCGTAATATTCATGTGACAAACTTGGCTCTTTCTCCATTGCGCCTGCTGGGCGGGGAGTCCCCACCAAGAACTGAGAGCTTTGTCTCCCACGGTCACGGTCACGGGCTGAGAGAGCCCTTGCTAGCTCTCTCCTCGCCTCCTGCCTCTCGTGCCTTCACACCTCTGTTTCAACCTAATGCAAGCGCAGGGGGAGTCTGAGGATAGTTTACTACCCACATTCCAATCTCTCCCCTCTCGGTTGTACATCTGTCCACTTATTCTGGCCCATCACTGAGGCCAATCAGTGAGACACAGATTAACATTTGCCTTTTCATTC
The DNA here is from genome assembly GCF_014108235.1 of Myotis myotis. Lineage (NCBI taxonomy): Eukaryota > Metazoa > Chordata > Mammalia > Chiroptera > Vespertilionidae > Myotis > Myotis myotis. The sequence continues at coordinate 7,717,835 of NW_023416326.1, read as the reverse complement.
TAGAGGGCGAACCTGGTTCTCATTAGGAAAAATTCAATGAGACTATCCCTCCTCCAAAAAAAAAAAAAATTTAAAGTTTATTCTGAGCACAGAAGAGCACATGCAAGTGTAACCTGTTCGTTTACCAAGCGATATTTTGTAGGTCTGATTTCATTGAAGAAACTGCTGTGAACTCATAAATAGGCCATTAGCAAAAAAGAAAACTGCCAATTAAGAAATCAGCTCCTAGTCTGTTCATCTCTATTTTGACCACAGAGTAAAAAGTCCTGTAAATCTGTTGATAGAGGCTCCAGGAATATAAAAATAAAACACACACACACACACACACACACACACGTACATATACACACATACACACACATACATATACACACATACACACATATATACGCACATACACACATATACACACATACACACACATATATACACACACACACATATACACACACATACACACACACAAACACATGTTTTTTCACTTCAATTATCTCAAAATTTGGCACTAAAGAATCTTGCTTTGGGGTTGACTTCTTTGGTTTATTGTCTTAATCTCTCACTTCTGGTTTTATGAACAGACATAACCTTCGCGCTTAGAGACCATTTAGCCCGATTCCCTCCTTGGCACCCCTGTCGGAGACAGGAAGTGGGGGGCCAGAGCTTGTTAGCAAGACCCCTGCAAGGTGCCCGAGGAGTAGCTTTAGTTCTGCTGACCGTGATGATGTCATTGTGGGCCAGGGGGTCTTCCTATACAGCTGCAAAATGACTGGCGTCCAAAAGGGGACCCTGTGACACAGAGGTTCTCACTTGAGTCCCCTGATTTTTTAAGTTCTCCAGCTGCAGGGATTTGCTTCTCGGGACCCCTTTGTTTCTGCTGATGGTTCTTTTCTTTTTCCTTCACTACGTTTTTTTTTTTTTAAAAAAAAAGCAGAGCAGAGCAAAGCAGGGGGAGGTGGAGGGTAGCTGTTCTGACCGCCTCTCTGACTTCCACCCTGTGCGGCCAACATTGCAGCCGGTCTTAGAGCGCCCCCTGCCGTTCTACGGTGGCTCTTTGTTTCCAGCCCTTCCAATCTTGCACCCCAACTTCTGAAAGAGGTTACTACTCAGTGTGCACTGAGTGCTGTGCAGAACAGAAGGTCACAGTGATATCTCTGCAGACACTGTGCTTCTGTATGCTCGGTAGGAAAAGCTTGGGGGGAATAAAAAAGCAACATTAAGTTGATAAAATTGTTCCTGGTACAGCGCCCCCTAATTCACGTGGAATGTAGCTCACCAGTGGGCTTGCATAAAGCCTTGATCTTCCACACGCACGTTTATCACAAAAGCGACACTTTATCCCACGGGTAATACACTGAGTGGCCAGATTATGATGACCACCCCATCAGTACAATGAAGTGAATTAGTTATGCAAATAATAATAATAATAAAACCTTGAGAGTATTTGCTTAGGAAGTTTTCAATATTTAGTATTGTGGGAAGTGTCAACGAAGTACTGATGGGTGGTCCTCATAATCTGGCCACTCAGTGTATATCTTGTGTCGGAATCCGAACAGTATTTCTTCTCGAATGGGGGTGAGACAGAAAGCTCTGCCAATCAAGGCAGAGAGAGGAGCCTGCCGCAGACAGCACGCCTCTGTGTTGGGGATATAACCCCACATTCATTCACACAGGGCCACGCAACTTTAAAAAACAATGCCACGGGGGAAAGAAGTTAGATTTGCAAAAGAAGTTTCTCCAGGTACTTGGGGGGGGGGCGGGGGGGTCATCTCTTTCTCTCTTACTTTCTGCCCTTCAGGGGGAAAAAAAATAAAAGCTGGCAAAATGTCTTGTTTGCTTAAAGGCGAATGTATATTTACAGAGTCACACAAGCCATGGGTCGCTTTGAATGTAGTAGCTCTTAGATACACAATAGGGCTACTGTGTTTCAAAGGATTTGGCCACCCATCGCGGCCCACTCCTCCGTCTGCTGTCCATTCATCTAAACACCGGCTCTCTCACTTTATCCAGATGCTGGACGATCGTGTACATTTTTTTTGATACTACTTTCTGGTTAGTGGGCCTCAAGGGGAAAACGTTACCAAGAGATCCAGATGTGTCCCCCAAAGGCTTTTTTTTTAAAACAAATGCCCCACCCAATTGCCACAAGCGAAAAGGAATAGGCTTTCTTCTCCCTTGCCAAGGGTCCATTTTTATGCTACGTCTATAGATTATTGCTGAAAGCTGATACACTAATGGTGGAGCAGCCCTCGGTGAGCAGAGTACTTCCATTGCAAGGATATCTGATGAATACTCAGTTTGAACATGTAACTCATTTTTTTAGAGCAGTTTCCAATTAGCATAAATAAAGTTTCTGCTCGTGCAGCAATAAATAAGCAGTAGCTATAGAACTTCAGAGGATTGATAACTTTTTTTAATATGTTTTTTATTGATTTCAGAGAGGAAGGGAGGAGAGAGGGATAGAAACATCAATGATGAGAGAGAACCGTTGATCGGCTGCCTCCTCTACGCCCCCCTACTGGGGATCAAGCCCGCAACCCAGGCTTGTGCCCTGATTGGGAATCGAACCGTGATCTCCTGGTTCATAGGTCGACGCTCAACCACTGAGCCATGCTGGCCAGGCTGGTAGGGGATAAAACCTTTGTATCCACAGACAAAAACATGGTATTTTCCATTTTAAACAGTTCAGTAAGCATTTATTGAGCATAGCATGCATTATAAGTGCTACAGTTACCACGATGAAAAGATATAATTCCCATCCTGAAAGAATTCATAGTCTAGAAGAGACAGCAGGCAAACAATTATTTTTGAGACTGAGATACCCAATGGTTCAGGGTCAGGCCCTAGAACAAGACAGCCTGGTTCTCAATGTTTTCTCTGCCATTTATTAGCTCTGTGATCTTGGGTTTAAAAAAAAACCCAGATGGACCACAAGAATATAAATAACTAACTGTAGCCGTGCTTTGGTGAAACCATGAAAAGTCAAGGTAATTTAGAAATATTAATATATTATATATTGTGTATTAATATATGGACACTGTATAATAACATAATACACAAGAGTACTAATATATGCTATTAACTAATGATATCAGTAATATATCAAATAGACTTAATTACTTAGTACCAGAAATCAAAGCCTCCACAGTGTCACACTGTAAACTTTAATACCGCAGCAAGCAGTCCTGGGGACACCAAAGCAGTCCCCTGGTAATCATTAGTGACTCCCCCAAACCATATCTCCACAGCCCTGCATCTTGGGCTAATTTCAAACAATTAAGAATGCACACCTAGCCCAGCTGGTGTGGCTCAGAGGTTGAGCATCGACCTACTAGTATGAATCAGGAGGTCAGGGTTTGATTCCCAATCAGGGCACATGCCCAGGTTGAGGACTCCATCCCCAGTAGGGGGCGTGCAGGAGGCAGCCAATCATTGATTCTCTCCATTGATGTTTCTACTTCTCTCCCCCTCTCCCTCTATAAAATCAATAAAAATATATTTTTAAATGCATATGGTTAGCTTTATTTCAAGAAACGGCCCCCTAGCTGTACTTCTTTGGTATCAAAGACCGAGAAACTTGACGAGGTACAGTTTTCAACATCTTTGCAGAAGGATCCAGCTCTCCAGGGGTGACAGTGCCCCCAGAGTTTGGCTCCGTTCCCTAAAAGGCAAACCACACCCATCCATCCTCTCACCAACATGCGACAGGTGGGCGGGCCCAGGCGTGTTGGAAACGCCACAGATGTTGCCAGCCACCTCCTAGGAAGAAAGGCCAGGACTCTTAACTCCTAAAGACCAGCATGCTGTTTACACAAGTATATCAGGACTCGCACGCGGTGCCTACACGTAGCCTACGAATCCAAAGAACCAGGAAAAGCAACACGCCATTCCGCCAGGTATTCCGCATTCTGCAGCATCCCGCTCATACATAACCAGGGAGAGAGTTTTCTTTCCTATCCAGGTGTTCGGATGTTGTACATCTACACATGTATACACAAAAGGACAGAGCCCCCACCTTTCTCATCTGTTGCTTACCCTCTCACATTGTCCACATCTGGGCCGTCAGCCAGGGTCCCAGGTACCTGCTAACAGGTGCACACACCCCACACGACACTTCCCTGATGGGGTTTTTAGAGGAGTTCAGTGGCTCTCGATTTAAGTCAATCTGGGAAAAAACCCATTAAAAGAAATAAACTCCCTTTTTGCTCCCCGACTTGCTGAGAAAACAGTTTTCTATTTAAAAAAAAAAAATTCTATATATATATATACATATATATATATATATATATATATATATATATATATATATATATATCCCTGACCGGTTTGGCTCAGTGGATAGAGGGTCGGCCTGCGGACTCAAGGGTCCCGGGTTCGATTCCTGTCAAGGGCATGTACCTTGGTTGCGGGCACATCCCCAGTGGGGGGTGTGCAGGAGGCAGCTGATCGATGTTTCTCTCATCGATGTTTCTGACTCTCTATCTCTCTCCCTTCCTCTCTGTAAAAAATCAATAAAATATATTTTTAAAAAATAATAAAATAAAATATATATATATAAAATACACTGCAAGAGCCTGTGTCATCTAAACTGTTCAAGTGCAAGAGCCAGTTGGCTGGTGGTGATTTAGAAGTTCAGGGCAAACACTCAAAACAAACAGAATATTGCGAGACAGGCTGTTACCAGATGTGCTCCAGCATCTAGGTCCCAGGGGGCCAAGACCAAGTTCTCAGACAGGGTGAGGAGGCTGTCGGTATCCCCAACCCTTGGACTGATGGACCATTTACCTCCCGCTCAGGTCCAAGAGCGGTTATGAACGCGCCGACGAGGGTTGCAGCCACTGTCGTAAAAACCTCACCGCTGAAAGGATGATGGGAGAGGATTTCTGTTTTCATTGTGATTGGCCCACAGGTCCCCCTGCCGGGAATGCGACAGCTTTACACAGAGTGACATGAAGCCATCGCCGGGCTTTCCCGAGGGAGGCGAACGTGGTTTGGCTTGGATGCTCCCAGGGGAAGCCACTGGATCTCCTCGGATTGGTTCGAGCAACCCTCCTTCTGACCCCCGATTCTCAGAACCACAAAACACAACACCATTCATCGCTCGCTTCAGAGCCTTGACTGAGCCTCTCACCACCCCAGCCCGAGGCATGCGCCTGCCTCTCCATTCAGGGGAGCTGGGGTCTGGGGCCAAGCACATTTCCATCCACGTTTGCACGCGGGGCAGGGACAAAAACAGTGAAGCCAGAGAGCTGATTCAGGAAGGTCTGGGCGGTTTCCTCGCCGCCCCCGGTTAACTGGCTGCTGCGTGTAGTTTTCCCGTGTGATCACAGAGCGTGAGGCGTGGCTGCTAATACCCTGACTCGAACACGTGGACAGTTGCTTTTCATAAACTCGGATGTGCTGGTGAAAAGCCCACAACTTCTCCTTTTAAAAAAAAATAAGATATATATATATATATATGTATATATATATTATTGATATTTTACAGAGAGGAAGGGAGAGGGATAGAGAGTTAGAAACATTGGTGAGAGAGAAATATTGATTAGCTGCCTCCTGCACACCCCCTACTGGGGATGTGCCCGCAACCAAAGTACATGCCCTTGACCGGAATCGAACCTGGGACCTCGGTTAGGACAAAGCCCACAACTTCTCCATGGCCATGATCTCTGTTGGCGAGTGCTCCAGATCAACATCTCCCCAACGGGAGCCTATGGCCTGGCCTCCATGATCTTTCTCACCCATGGAAGCCACTGGAAGGGCCAGGGCCTTCAAAGCCTGAACCCATCATGCACTAGAGCCGTGGTCGGCAAACCGAGGCTCGCGAGCCACATGCGGCTCTTTGGTCCCTTCAGTGTGGCTCTTCCACAAAATACCACGTGCGGGCGCACACGTACAGTGCGATTGAAACTTCGTGGCCCATGCGCAGAAGTCGGTATTTTGTGGAAGAGCCACACTGAAGGAGCCAGAGAGCCGCATGTGGCTCGTGAGCCGCGATTTGCCGAGCCGCAGTTTGCCGACCACTGCACTAGAGTCTGGACAACGGTCAATGGAACCCAGGGTTCTCAAGCCCTAGATATTGCACCAATGAATTGGCAAAACTTATTGATCACATATGCCTGGATCAAAGGGAACCAAATTTTACACTTGAAAGAGCTATCACCACCCTGGCTGGTTTGACTCAGTGGATAGAGCGCTGGCCTGCAGACCGAAGGGTCCAAGTTTGATTCCAGTCAAGGGCACATGCCCCGATTGTGGGCTCCATCCCCAGTAGGGGGCGCGCAGGAGGCAGCCAATCAATGATTCGCTCTCATCATTGATGTTTCTATCTCTCTCTCCCTCTCTCTTCTCTCTGAAATCAATAAGAATATATTTTTTTAAAAAAACTGGATTCTAATCATGACTCTGCATGCTAACTCTTCAACCCTGAGCTGCTGGCTCTCCCTCCCTAAACCTCTTTCCTTATCCGTAAAATACAGATAATCCCCACACCTGGATCATACAATTCTTACAAAGAACCAGGGGCATAATCCTTCCTCTGCCACGAGTAACGAGGAGTTTTCTAGGGCCGGACTTGGACTGGGCAGGGTAGCGGGTGGGGGAACGGGTGTCAGACGTGAAGTATATTCTGCGTGTGACGTCCCGGTGTGAACAGGCCTTTGGAACTTCCTCTCATGAATCAGCATCTCTCATGCCAACGTGAAGGGTGAACCCACATGAAGTCAGGCTCGATCGGTTCCGTTTGGAAACTCGAGGCTGTTGAAAGGTTTTTAGCTGAGAAGGTATTTGCTCCCTTGATGGGAAACACATGGTCCACTGGGAACCTCTGGGAAACACCAGGCAGCCACAGTCCCCAGCCCGTGTGTGCGAGGGAGGAGAGGGGCTTGGGCAAAGCTTGATGCTGCTAGAGCAACGGTTCTCAACCTGTGGGTCGCGACCCCTTTGGCGGTCGAACGACCCTTTCACTGGGGTCGCCTAAGACCATCCTGCATATCAGATATTGACATGACGATTCATCACAGTAGCAACATGACAGTGATGAAGTAGCAACGAAGATAATGTTATGGTTGGGTCACCACATGAGGAACTGTATGTAAAGGGCCAGAAGGTTGAGAACCACTGTGCTAGAGATAGCCACTGCTGGCGGGGAAAAAAAGGGAGAGAAGAAAAACAATGAGACTTCGAACATGAGCTAAATCAAATAAGCCCACCGACCTCTTAGTAAAATATACAGGCGGTAAGTCAGGGTGTCCTGACACGTGGTTAAAGACCCCCCCGACGTTCAGAGGGGATTGAATAAATAGACTTCAAGTCGTGTGGCTCTTGTGAAAATGTCAAGAATAAATGTCCCTGGGTGGCGTCCTTTTCCTCCTCCTCTTTATAAAAATCACAGATTCGCGGGGCCGGGGGAGAAAGAAGAGGTCCCCTTATCCCACACCGATTCCTAGCACATTCGTGTCAGCGGCAAAAGGACCCTGAGCAAAGGGATCCTCAAGTTCAAGGGCGACTCAGCCCCTGGGCCAAAGAAGAAGAGACGCCAAGTGGCAATGGAGACGCGGGTGCTAGAAAGCGGCCCCGTTGTCGGCAACTTCTTCTTCTAAGCGCTCACCAGCGCGTTGGTGAGCCTTACTGCGTGTGAGTCTGAGGACATTCTGCCTTCGTCAGTGCTTCCCAAACACATGTTCTGAAATCAGCATGTATGTTCCCTGAACGCGGCTCCTTCCAGTCACTAGCCAATGGGAAAGCCAGGAGGCGATGGGGATGGGATGGGAGAGGATGGAGGGCAGGCCGGCTGCCAGATGCAGCTCCCTCTGACTCTATAGCGGAGATGCAGTGATGAATAGGCACCATCAGAACAAATGAGTGAAACATTTTTTTTAAATGTTTTTATTGATTTTGAGGGAGAGAGCGAGGGAGAGGGAGATGAAAACATCGATAAAAGAGAATCCTTGATCGGCTGCCTCCTGCACACCCCAACTGAGGATGGAGCCTGCAACCCAGGCATGTGCCCTGACCGGGAATCGAACCAGTGACCTCTTGGTTCCTGGGTCGATGCTCAATCACTGAGCCACACCAGCCGGGCTGGGCCCTACTCTCTTAATACAATTACCAGGTTTAAATGTTCTAGAGTCTAAATCAGTGATGGCGAACCTTTTGAGCTCGGCGTGTCAGCATTTTGAAAAACCCTAACTTAACTCTGGTGCCGTGTCACACATAGAAATTTTTTGATATCTGCAACCACAGTAAAACAAAGACTTATATTTTTGATATTTATCTTATATATTTAAATGCCATTTAACAAAGAAAAATCAACCAAAAAAATGAGTTCGTGTGTCACCTCTGACATGCATGTCATAGGTTCGCCATCCCTGGTCTAGAATCTAGACAAAATGTCTATAATAAGGTTGTTATCAGTTTGTATGTTGTCTATAGCTTATATGTTGGGCAGAAGGAAGGGGGAGGAGATGAGAAACGGAGGGGAAAGACAAAGAGTAGGGCGTGGCAAACAGGTGAACATGCAGAAAAACACCCACATATGACTGAAGAGGAGCAACTGTGTATGGAGGTCTAAGCCCCATACTGTCTGCTTTAAAGAGGTATTGGTATTAGTCCTCAAAAAAAGGGTGGGTTATTATTCCCATTTTGCAAACAGGAAAAATGGGATGGTTGCTTAATTACTTCAGAAGCTTGAGTAACGATTTTTTTTTTCTCTTCTCCGTTCGCAATGTGGAAAGATTGCTTTGAAAATGAAAAACAAATGTTTACTGCCTTGTGGTGGCCCTGTGTGTCTGGAAGCATCGATCCAGGCAGCTGATCACGGAGCAGAGGGAGGACTCGAAGGGAGGGCACTGTGGACGGTGTGTGTGAGGTGGGGAGGGGGAGGAGGAAGTGGGGGGGTGGGGGGGACTTGGATCAGAGCACAGAAGGAACCCAAAGTTTTCCACAGAGCTTACCGAAAGGTCGGATCCCTTACGCCCCCTGCTCCTCTCCTTGCAAACCTACTGCAGCCCTCCCCTCGCTGAAAAGGGTCATTAAAACCCACATGAGCTCTGGCTGGTTTGGCTCAGTGGATAGAGTGTCGACCCACGAACTGAAGGATCCTGGGTTCGATTCCAGTCAAAGGCACATACCTCGGATGCAGGCTAGATTCCTGGCCACATGCGGGAAGGCAACCAATTGATGCAACTCTCTCACATCGATGTTTCTCTCTGTCTCTCCCCCTCCCTTCCATTCTCTCTAAGAATCAATGCAAACGTATGCCCAGGTGAAGATTAACGACAACAACAAAAACCCACATGAAACTTTCACTCAATCTAGTCCTAGATGAACTATTTTTTTAAAAAAATACATTTTTATTGATTTTAGAGAGAGAGGAAGGGAGAGGGAGAGAGATAGAAAACATCAATGAGAGAAGAAACATCATCGATTGGCTGCCTCTTGCATGCCCTGCCGGGGATCAAGCCCCAAATCTGGGCATGTACCCCAACCAGGAACCAAACCAGCGACCTCTTGGTGCACGGGTCGATGCCCAACCACTGGGCCACACCGGCCAGGCTAGATGAACTCGTTAAACTCACTCAACTCAGCACCGCCAAGCGCTAGCTTGAGCGCATTTGTTTGCCATTGGAATAACCTTTAAAAATACCCAGGTTTCCCTTTCCAAAACAGAATCGTCCTCTACTTTGGAATTGCAGCGGTGGGGCTATTGCAGAGAGCGAGCTTGTAACAACGGGGTGAGCAACAGACCAGTCTCCTCTAATTGGGGGGGAAGTTCCTCATTTTTCCATAACGGCATCGACATTACATGTCCAGATGCTCCGCCAGATGTTAGCTCTACACCCCACAGCATCTGATGTTGGCAAGCTTCCGTCAGGACGCGCGGCCGACGCCAGAACCGCCGGGGAGCCATGGGAATGAGGACGGAGGCTCTATTCGCAGGGTTAGAAACAAGCTAATCAATTAGCGGCCTGGCCTCCTCCAACTCGCCAAATTAAGATGCCTTTAAAAGCACAGCCGATCTTTGTACATGAACTTCCCCCTCTGGTCTCTCCTCTGGGAGGTTGGCCATCGTAAGAAAGTAATTGTATGAATCATCTATTTTTCTGGAAAAGTCCCAGCGCCTCCAGGTGTGACACAGATGGTGGACAATGAGTGGGGGAAACACGTTTTCGTGGCTAGGCACACACGGGCTCGCATAAACAGCAGGTCCTATTACTTCTCAGCAGGACTCCCACCGCCCCACCAGCCGTACCAATGTCCCCTGCCCCACACTCAGCATAACTGGCTAAAGCAGGGGTTCTCAACCTGTGGGTCGCTACCCCTTTGGCAGTCGAACGACCCTTTCACAGGGGTCGCCTAAGACCATCCTGCATATCAGATATGTACACTATGATTCATAACAGTAGCAACATGACAGGGATGAAGTAGCAGCGAAAATAATTTTATGGTTGGGGGTCACCACCACATGAGGAACTGTATTAAAGGGTCACAGCATTAGGAAGGTTGAGAACCACTGGTCTAAAGGGAGAGAGAAACCCTACAAGGGCTTTGTAGCAAACCCTACAAGGGCTTTGGAATCAGACTGCCAGGATTCAAAGTCCAGTGGCTCCCCCTACAGGCTGAGTGTTATCAGGTAAGGCTTACCTGATAAGCCATTCATCAAGCAATTCATCCTCTCCAAGTCAGTACCTACCTCTTGAATTCCTGTGAAGATGGAGTTAATGCCTGGAAAGTAACCAGCCTGGTGCCCGGTACCAAGCTTCATGGTTTAGGCACACGTGGTCACCTCCACTATTCCTACAGAGAATGAAATAAAGGAGAAAGGGGAGAGAGAAGGGAAGAGGCAGGACAAGAGAGAGGGAGAGAAGGAAGTGGAGGAAGGGGAGGAGAGGTTGAGTTTATCCGCTTCATATTTCTGTGATGATGGAAGAAGATTTAGCTGAACATCTTTAGGAGTGTGTCACAGCCAGGAAAAGTGAGATGCCCTTTTTAAAAATATATATGTATTTTTTTTATTGATTTCAGAGAGGAAGGGAGAGGGAGAGAGACACAGAAACATCAATGATGAGAGAGAATCATCCACCGGCTGCCTCCTGCACACTCCATACTGGGGATCAAGCCTGCAACCCAGGCATGTGCCCTGACTGGGAATCGAACTGTGACCTCCTGGTTCATAGGTCGATGCTCAACCACTGAGCCACACCAACTGGGCACGAGATGCCCTTTAGAAGAGGGAAGTGGGAAACCAGGAAGAGAGCAGGCGAGGCTGCCCTCAGTGCCTGAATAATGATGATGAACCAATCACTGTACACACATCATCTCACCTTCTGAAGTGGAACTGAGATTCCGAGTTAGGCCTACTTGTCTCTAAGCTTCGCCGTCTTTCCGCGTCACCACCCTAAACCGTCTGCCCACAGCAAGTTCGATCTGAAAACGATCTGCATGGTTTCCCTGGTTATGGGGGTGCAATCCTGCCAAACAAGGCCGGCGGGGGGACATCTAAGCTATGATCTTATTTCCACTTAGTACCATACCATCCCTACATTAAACTCAACTCTGACTGACGTACTAAGCAGTTCTGGATCTGGGTGCTGGTGTTGAGAGTTTTGATGGTCTTTAGTAGCAGACTCTGGTCAAAGGAGGAATTAAGCTTCTCAGAAAACGTTCTCAATAAAATGAAGTTGGAAATAAGAGCTGCCTTTGCAGATACCTCAGACTCCACAGGTTTCACACGAGTCTAGGCGGCCAATGGCCTGCAGAAGTTCGGAGGAACTGGCCCATTTTTGTTAATCTGATTAGAAGGGCGTGAGAAAGACCACGGAAGGGGTGGTGCCTGGCACAGTCCCTGGCAAGGGAAGGCCCTCCATAATATTGGTTGGGCAAATGAGCAAATAAACCAATGCGTATGTAGTATGTCATCTTCATTCTGCTCTTCTTCGATTCTCTTATCACTTCCTATAATTAATTATGTGATTGGCTTCATTACTTTTTAATTTTCTGACTTTCCCATTAGCAAGTAAACTCCATGAAACCGATACTTTTCCGTGTTTACCACTTTAAAACAGTGCCTGGACCATAAATATTTGCTGAATGAATGAATGAATGAATGGTACTTGTATTCCTAGGATCGAGTGCCATGCCTAGATCAGAATAAATGCTTAATAAATGGAAATGTACTCTGCTTTCTTCTATAATTTAGTAACAATTCCATTTCATAGGCTACCCATTCATTTTTCATATAGTCAAAGGCAATCATGGACTGAATTTCATGGATAGCTCTTTCCAGAGCGGGGACGTATCTTTCGCATCACCAAACCTTGCCAGTGGCCGTCTGTGGCAGGTTCTGAATTGCAGACCCTCCTGGGATGGGCTCCTGGGTAACCTTTGACTTTAATGGGCCTCCCCCTCCTTCCCTCAAAACCAATAGAAATCCATCTTGGGAGATGTTCTGCGGAGAGAGAAGGCATGTGCCCTTCACACAGCTGTTTTCATGACCAAATCACACTTCAACTCTTTCAAGTGCTGCCTGTAGCACTCACAAAAGAAAACAAATCTCTCTTGACACAACATTTTGACCAAGTTCAATCTGGTTATCCGTGTTATTCCAACGTTTTTTTGGCCGAAAAGATAAACATGGTCTCTGTGCACACGCACGCACACGCGCGCGCGCACACACACACACACACACACACACACACACTCACCACTCAGGCCCTTCCAAGCCCCAGCCCTGGCTTCCAGATGCTCCCCTGTTCAGCTTGGTTTCATTAAAGCTCCATATGTCAGCAACCCATCAGCTTCAGGTGTGATTCAGATCGCCCCAAAGCCAAGCTGAGAAATGTACGCCTACAACAAAGCCCATCGTTACAAGGCAAGGCTTGTAGGGAGGGGGGTTGGGGGGGGGGTACCGTGGTTACCTCCCTCCCCGCTTTGGATTTAGAAACATCACAAAGAGGACCTGGTTCAGATCCAGTCCGTGACCTAGATCAGTGACCATGCTCTGGAGGGAGGCAAGGGACCGCTGACGTCTGACTCCTGGTCCGAGCTGGCTGCTGCATCCCCAACATGGTCACTGTTTGCAAAGGAAGCGGAGAAGTCTGGTGCGTCTGCACCCTCCCACACCCTCCCACAGCGGAAACCTCCCAGCAGCTTGTTTATTCTCTTCCTTTCTCCCCTTGGGGTGTCAGATGGGAACTTTTTATAGTGCCTCCAGGTCTGTAGTTAACACACAAAGAAATGTAATTAGCTGACAGAGTTTGCTGGCTGCCGTAGCTACAAATGGAAAGATAACTCCCAACATGATGCAGTCATGGATGACAACCAAACTCCTATGGGAGAGGGGGAGGGAATTCTCTTTGAAGAACCAAGAGACCTGAAGCCCAGAGGCACAGGACTTTCAAGGGCTGTGAGGAAAAGCATGGCAAAGCTCCCCTGGTCCCATGACATGGAAAACCAGGTTCCATGAATGGGGAGCCCGGCCCAAGTCTTAAGAATCTTACTTCATGCCAAAACCGGTGTGGCTCAGTGGATAGAGCGTCGGCCTGTGGACCGAAAGGTCCCAGGTTCGATTCCGGTCAAGGGCATGTACCTTGGTTGCGGGCACATCCCCAGTAGGAGATGTGCAGGAGGCGGCTGATCGATGTTTCTCTCTCATCGATGTTTCTGATTCTCTATCTCTCTCCCTTCCTCTCTGTAAAAAATCAATAAAATATATTTTTTTAAAAACTATATAATTACTTCCTGTTGCTTATACAAAACAGAAAGAAAAGCACATTCAGGAATTTTTTTGAAAATGACATTTCTGCAAACAGGCAGCAGACAATGTGGCAGAATGAGTATTGCAGCAAAGTGAACCTTCTTGAATTAAATAACTACATGGACCTACTTCTTGTTTTTTTAATTTATATTGTTGAAAGTATCTATATACCTACTTTTTAACAAATTAGGACTCATTAAGACTGAATATTTGGAGAGTTGTATTGGAAAGAGTTCTTCATAGTTTTCTTGCATTTCTTCACATCTTACAAGCAAGGCTACCCTTTGTTCTGTCTTTGCGAAGATGCGTAGAGCAAATGTCCTTAGAATGTAGGGATAATATCTCCCACTGAGCAGAAGGTGCTGTTGTGCCCACAAGTGACTAAAGGACACAGTGGTCTCATGCTTTACACAGGAAATGCCACGGACCACCCTCAAGTAGGAGAGAACAGTAATGATAAGGTGCAATCCAGCTGCCGGCTCCAGAAACCTCCCATTCTTCTCTGTTGAAAGTGACAGAAATGGCCAATTTAACCTGAGTTAGAAGTGATTTGTGTCCTCAATGATCTGGGGTCTTTCATTCAGCAGATACCCTCTAATGCATGCAAACAGGCTTATACAAACAAGGGTGAAAGATTCCTACCAGGGAATTTTGGCATGCGTCTCTTGACCTTGGGGCTAGGTTTCAATAACCCTTCAGTTAAAGAAGGAAAGTGTTCTGAAGTTGGGTGTTTTGCATCGTCTGGCCAGAACAACTGGCTGATTGTTAGATGTTTTGCTTGCCCATTCGTCCTTTGGGTGCTTGAAGATAATGAATCGATACAGACTCAGAGGGGCTCTGTGCATCTGTCTTCACAGAAGAGCCTGGCTAAACTATGTCAGATCCTGTGCTACTCATAGAGCCGTGTGGATTTGTAAAAAAAAAAAAAAAAAAAAAAAAAGAATGTACAAGTCAAAATATGATTTATGATACCTTCATGGGGTGCTGTTATCTGAAATGAGATCAGCCCAGCCAGTGTGTCTCAGTGGTTGAGCACTGACGCATAAACCAGGAGGTACTGGTTCGATTCCTGGGCAGGGCACAGGCTCGGATTGCAGGCTCGATCTCCAGTGTGGGGCGTGCAGGAGGCAGCCGATCGATGATTCTGTATCATCATTGATGTTTCTATCTCTCCCTCCCTCCCCCTTCCTCTCTCTGAAATCAATTTTCAAAAACACATATTAAAATGAGATCACATCTAGGAATGACTACATTAAAGTATTACTTCAGCCCTAAGAAATGGGACCACAGCTGACTTTTCATTTCTTCTCATGCTTCTCTGTATTTGCAAAATTTCTGCAAATGTACAGAGACTTGCTTTTATACTAAAAACTTTTATGCAAAGAAAGAACCTTCAGATTGAACATGAATTAAAATCATCTCTATAATTTGGACGACTGAGTGGAAAGCAACCATGAAATCTGATCCACATAAACGTCTGTGTTTGGTTCAGAGAAGTCCATGGCCAAACAGCAAGATAAGCAAGGCCTCGCAGAACAAGTTCATATTAAAGGGAAAGAAAGAGAGGAGAGGAGGGAGGGAGGGGTATTAAGAAGTAAACCAAAAAAAGAAACCTCTGAAAATTAGTTGACTACGATTTCAAAATAAGCTTCCCAGATCAACATGGTTGGTAGAGCAGTTAATGGAAGAGGAGTTTCCATTATCAGATCAAAGGAAGAGCTCCCATATCCTCAATGGCCCAGCCACATCCATTGGGTACCGCATTTTAAGAACCTTGTCAAAACGGATTGCATTCACAAGAAAGCAACCTGGATGTTGAAAAAGGTCTGGAAAACATCCTCACAGGAGGATGGCTGGAGGAATTCCGCAAATTTCAACTGAAAATAGGAGATGGGCAGTAGCCCTCAAATGGAGTCTACACAGACACGCAAGAAAAGGATCTGATTGTTTCTTAGAAAATCAACTTGTCTCTCCAGGGGCTAGAAAAGCAAAGCCAGGATACACAGACAGCCCCCCTCCCCTCCGCCCCCCAGTCCCTGCAGCCCAATGTCAAAGGCAGTTCTCCAAGAGAACGTTCCCAAAAGCCTTCTGCGAAGGTCAAGAGTGGTCAGGTTCCTTTCCTTCTGGATTCTGGCTGCTCAATTGCATCCAGCTCTTGAGCTATCTCATCACCCTTCTTACAAGAATCCCTCATTGCTTAAGCTCTCAGGAGTGGTCTATTGGTTGCAAAACCCTGAGGAATACATGTCTATTCAGGACTTGCCTCTTAGGCGATTTTCTTCTTCTCTTTCTGTCTTGAATAGATAAGAAGTTTTATTAAGGGATAAATTATCAATATGTGTTTCCAAAACCTAACTCCTTTTAGGTACCATCCAGTTAAGGTGTTAAAAAAAAATAGCAGAAACTTTGAACTTCCATTGGCTTCCAAGCTGAACCTTGGAAAATGCCACCCATCAGCAGATGAAGAAAGAAAAGGAGAATCCCACATGGACGGTTTTTTGGAGCCACGTCTGGGAATGGGCGCCCATCATACACACCCACTTCATTCTATTCCCCGGAGCTCAGCCGCCCCAGGTGCAAGGCTCCCTGGGGAGAACTCCCTGGTCCATTGTTCCTGGGGCCCTGAGGTCTGGTCTGAGAGAGAGACTTCCCTAAATATTATTCTCCAAAGAAATATACGAATGGGAGAGGATAGTCTGTTTAGGACAATAGAGTTTCCATGGTTCACTTCTTGCCCATTCCCCTTGGCAACCCAACAGATCCAAGACTTAAATCAACAAGGCTTTAGTCCAGACTCATGGTTTCTTTGGCAGCAGGATTCCCTTGAAACTTGGTAGGTTTCATATCTATTTGCTAAGTGTCATGTGCCAGCAAACACACCCAATGTTCTTTGCTACATATGACACTCAAGCCCGTTCTATCTCTTTGATTTGTTGCCACCCCTCTCCCCACCACGAATAGTTCTCTCGCGTTAATAATCTTGAGGCCATCTGCTCTGCGGGGCAAGTCTACCCCTTTGTCTAGATCTTTGCAACAGAGCTGAGTTGTTGTTTTTTTATTGGTTTTCTACCGAGAGGGAGAGGGATAGAGAGCCAGAAACATCAATGAGAGAGAAACATCGATCAGCCGCCTCCTGCACACCCCCCACTGGGGATATGCCCGCAACCAAGGTACATGCCCTTGACCAGAATCGAACCCAGGACCATTCAGTCCACAGGCCGACACTCTATCCACTGAGCCAAACTGGTCATGGCACAGAGCTGAGTTTTCATAGGCCTTTGTCACCAGCTCTGTGCACCCTCCATTGTGTGGAGTCAAGAAACAGTTGGCTTCTACAGTGCGTCCAAGCCCCACATTTCTGTTCTGTTTTTTTTTTCATTTCTGCTTGCAAATCGGCCAAGTCTTGCTTCGGCTCATCTCTCTCTTTGGAGAACTCGCTCAGCGAAGCCAGTAACATCAACACACTCTAGTAGCATTCTGTTTTCCAACCTAAAGCTACACACCGTATCTTCACTTTGCCCTCCAAGCTCTCGCAAGATAATGGCTTTACCAAGTGTTTGGCCACTGCTTGGCGTGGGTCTTGATCTTCCCAGATTCCCACATCAATTTTCCTGCCACCCGCCACAAATGCTAAGTCAGTGCCAAAACATGCAAAAGAGAAAAAGTCACAAATTTTGATTTAGATAGAATCGTACCGCTTTGGTAATAATTTCTATATGAGCTAAGATAATGGTAGCTTCTGTGACAGATAAACCCCAAACCCTCAATGGCTCCCCAGTCTTCTCTGGGCTTCAACACCAACTAGCCAATGATAGGAGAGGAACGTCTCCGTGGAGGAAGGTTTTATACAGACAAGACCTGGATGTAATACCCATCAAACTGAGGCTGAAAATTCAGCATCTAATTTTCCCAAAGGGCAAAACAAAACCAATATGCAGTGAGAAAGGGCAGGAAGAGGGTGCTAAGCAACATCAAAAAGGACGACTATTTTGATATCTTCCATACACTGTCATGAAGGAGAGGTTACCCAGATATTTTGAAAGACTGACTCTTACTTGAAGAGTGGGGAGAAAAAAAGAAGCGCAATTCAATCCCTGCTGTGTATCGTATGCCTTTCCATGTTACAATGAAAGTTGTCCTGTAAAGAAGAATGCCCTCTCTCTTTGTCAAAGACACCGTTTAACCATGTGAGTGAAGGAAAGTAATATTTTTCCTATTTTACTCAAAGCGTTACAGCCAAGATATTCCAAATGGCCCATCTCTTACAGGCCGAATCCAGGGAAAAGATAAATGAGGAGCCATTTACATCACTGGAAATGTATGCCTGAGAAACCTTGCTCTTTAAAAATTCAACATGAAGTTTCAATTATGCGAGATGAATCTGTTCTAGAGATCTGCTCTATGTCATCGTGTCTGTAGTTAACAATACTGTATTGTACACCTGAAAATCTGTTAAGAGGGTTGATCTCATTCTAACACAATAAAAAAAACAAAATCTAACATCGGATGACATCAAGAAGGGAAGTTGTCAGAAACTGACCGGGACATTCTTACCTGGAAACTGAGAGGTCTTAAGACTGTACTTTTAGGGGACAAAGGATAGCAACTTGCCTAATTGCAAATATTTCTCTTTATGTGATGATGAAAGGTTACTTTTAAAGAAGCTGGAATTAGATACTCAAGCAACCTTTTTAACATCTTTTGTCAAAGTGGGAGAGTTGCTAAGAGGTGAATGCCAATCAATTTCTTTTCATGTCTGTAAAGATACAACAAAAGGAATAGACTTAAATTACAGTCAGAAAGCTTTCATATCAACCTAGGAGTGGGCCTTTTTGAGGATGATAAAGTATTTGTTTAGAATATGCCGTAAAGCCTCCATTCTTCAACATCGTCAAGAAGATGAAATATTTGCCCTGTATAAGCACTCTTTGCTAAAGTCAGGGCAAAGTTCCCTCAGCTCGGACTCCATAAAATGAATATCTTTTAAAGGTGCATGAAAGTAGCTGATTTTTTTTTTTTAATTTTCTCTACAAATTCAGGGCTGAAATTTAAGCTTAGAACAATGTCTATGTTAGCCAATCAATGATTCTCTCTCATCACTGGTGTTTTTTATCTTCCTCTCTGAAATCAATAAAAATATATTTAAAATAACATAAAAATAAAAACAATGCCTATTTTGATTATACTTGAAAGTGACAAAAATGGTCCCTTTCTGGAAATCATTACTTTAAAGATAAACTTTAAAGACATCTCTGAATTTCGTTGAGTACAGTGTCTCGGGCCAATGTTATCTATAACAATAAAAGCATAATATGCTAATTAGACTGGAGGCTGCGAGGGCCACGCCCCTTGCACGAATTTCTTGCATTGGGCCTCTAGTTAAAATATAAAATGCAATTAAGGGCAAACTACATCAATATGCCTAGTATGCCACAGAAAGCGGTGCTTATTCCTATTTCCCTCAATGGTGTGTTGGAGTCTGCTCATACGGGTCATAAAAGCCAAACGGATCCACTGATAGATGAATGGATAAAGTAGATGTGGGATATACACAATGGAATATTACTCTGCAATGAAAAAGAAAGAATGAAATTGTGCCCTTTGCAACATGTGTGTGCCCCTTACCTTCAGGGTACTTGCTTTCCCAGGAGGAGACACCGGGGTCTCTATATCAGTTATGTATAGTAGCATAGCAAACCATCCCCAAACGGAGTCATTTGAAAAAATGCAAATTAATTATTGGTGATGAGTCTATCATTCAGCTAGATCAGTGATGGCGAACCTATGACACGCGAACTCATTTTTTTGGTTGATTTTTTCTTTGTTAAATGGCATTTAAATATATAAAATAAATATCAAAAATATACATCTTCGTTTTACTATGGTTGCAAATATCAAAAAATTTCTAGATGTGACACGGCACCAGAGTTAAGTTAGGGTTCTTCAAAATGCTGACACGCCGAGCTCAAAAGGTTCGCCATCACTGAGCTAGATCATTCTGCAGGGACTGATGTAGTTGAGCTCCATCGTGCAATTGGGGTGACCTGGCTAGTCTGGGATGGGCTCACGTGTCTGGTGGTTGACTGACAGCTATGATGACAAGGTGACTGAGCCACGGGTTGCTCATCATCCAGCGGCTAACCCAGGCAGGTTCACAGGGTGGTGATGAGTTTCCAAGAAGGTGAGCAGAAGCACCTACAGTGTCCTGATACCTAGCCTTAGAGCTGCCATGATTTCATTTCCCTGCGTTCTATTGGCCAAAGCCATAAGGACGGCCCACATTCTCGTGGTGGGGAACTAGATTCCATCCCTAGATGGAAAGTGTTGCAAACTCTCATTGCAAAGGGTGTGTGGCTCAAGAGAGAGAGAGAAAATAGAGGCCATTTGTGTCCTCTCTCACAATCCCTTTCGCAAATAAAACACTGGTTAGTCCACTTGATACTCTAAGAAATGCCCAGACACGTCCGGACACTAAGGAGAGCTTGGGTTCTCACTCTTGGAAAGTCTATGGCTATACAGAGTACAGCTCTTTGAGACTGCATTCCCTCTTCCTATATCTGAGGATGAGAAAGACATTTCCCCCAAAGGTAGTGACCCACAGCCATGTACTGCAGAGCCAGAGTTCTGCGTCCCAGGTGAGGCTGGATCCGATCCACTCCCACGTGTGTACATGAATCACCTACCAGTTGTTTGGTCTTGGAAGAGGGATGTTACATAATAGGCTTACCACATAATTAAGAAATATTTTTCTTGGCTCCCTATAGCTCCCTCCTCCAGCTTGCCCTTAATTGCATTTTATATTCTAATAACATTGGCCCAAGACACTGTACTCGACGAAATTCAGAGATGTGTTTAAAGAACACTTTGATCTAACTTCCCAGATGAAATCTCCGCAAATCCATTTAATTCTAATCTAGTATTAAAATGCTGCATATTGTTTCCTTAATAGAAAGAACGCCAACACTACCACAGGAAGAGGTCAAAGAGATGAGAAATCTCGGTGAGACACGTCATATTTGTGCTGCGCGTGGATATTTTTTCTTCTTTATTCTTTTGCTATTGACATTAGCCTTTCAAAAGGCTTGAGGGCACTTAACATTATAGCTCTCCATTGTGATTTATGGGATAGCTATGGAAGCCAGAACTCATTCCTAACACTTGTTCTCTTCCAGGAAAAGTATCCCTAGGTTTGGGTTCCAAGTGGTAATATTGTGGATTAAAAATTCAGCGAATGATGTATGTAGCAACCCAGGAAATTTGGTGATGAGCATTCCCTGGAGGGTCTATAACCCTTTCTTCCCTCCACTTTTCCCTCCCTGTATCCCTCTTCCTATACTTGGCATCTCCTATCACCAAATCCACTTCAAAAGCCATTCACTAATTTTTTTTTGACATCTGAGTCTAAGGGAAGAAACCTATTAATATGCAATTCATGGTTCAGGAGACATCAGCCACAAGGAGCAAGCCCAGGGTTTCTGAAATGCTGCTCATTGGTTTTGCTGTTCCAGTTTAGAGCCCTGTAATTCCAGGTGTGGGGTAACATGTTAAGCCAGTGGTTCTCAACCTTCTGGCCCTTTAAATACAGTTCCTCATGTTGTGACCCAACCATAACATTATTTTCGTTGCTACTCATCATTGTCATGTTGCTACTGTGATGAATCGTCATGTAAATATCCGATATGCAGGATGGTCTTAGGCGACCCCTGTGAAAGGGTCGTTCGACCGCCAAAGGGGTCGCAACCCACAGGTTGAGAACCGCTGTGTTAAGCCATTCTCAGCTGTTAATAACTAAACACAAGCTATCACATCAACTAACTAGAAGTCACCTTGGAAAGTTGAGGACGGAGCCCTGAGCAACCACCTCAGTAGCCCAGAATCCACATTAGAAGATGGAAAAGCATTAAAGCGAAGGGGAGAAGGTCCCACAGGCAAACCTGTCTCAAACTCTGCATGAGCCCAGCCTGGACAAGATAGATGCACGCAGGCAGCCTGTGAAAGCCAAGTTCAGATCCCACAGCAAGAACGGGATTATACAGCATGGGAGAGATATGGCCCCACACGTAGGTCTAAGAATGCTCTGTGCTATTGGGAAGTCAATATTTTGATTCAATTATATCAGAGCACGTTGGGTCCTTGTGGAGAGCTATGTAGACCTCTCCCGGGTGTTGTAAACCTGTGTTATCTGCATCGGACTGTTTCCAGGCTGGTGGACCTTTTGGTGAGTCTACATCCTTCCAGAATCTTTCTGCATGTCTGATTAAATCCATCTGGCTCTGATTAACTTGCAATTAACCTGCCAACGACTGTCTCCGAAGAACAGCAGCATCCAGTCAGCTGAGACATCGTCCTGCTGAAACTAGATCTTACAAGAGCATGGGAGACCCAAGTGGTCAAAAGAGGGGGATACCGCTGGGGGCTGGTGGGAGCCATCGAGGGGTCCCAGGAAGGGAAGACGGTGTGAGCCAGGCTGGCAGGAAGCAAGCATGTCTGCTCCTTTGTAGCCACCTCAGTGTTTAACAGTGTCTTACAAATAACAGATATGTAATAACTACGTGTTGATGGAAAAGGGGCCAATGAAGACTAATAAATTTCTCGAGAAATCACCAACAGCGACATCTCCAAGATTTCAATTAGTTAAACATCATCCCAAAGTTTCAGAACCCCATGTGACCCCAAAGGAGGGGGGGGCGGGGTAAATGCCTTCTTAAGCATCTAGCAATGTGCTGGGCGGCTCTTGGGAGATTTGTATTCCCAGTCAGGTCTAACGGAGACTTTTGTCTAAATCAATGAGTCTACACATTGAGAGTCAAAATCCTTTCTTCAGATGGGATGGGGTCGGGAGGAGAAGACCTAAGAATTGGTTGTTAGATTACAATCATTAGGTTTGTTGGTGGGTTCCTGCTTATTTTTTTCCTTCTGATTATAGTCCAACCCATTTCTGGGGAGGTTTTAACCTCTCATTTCTATGCCCAAGATACTGGAGGAAAAGAGGGAATGAGCGGGACAAACATGAGTCCAGTGGGATGTTGGCTGTTGTTTGAACACCCACCTGGTCGCTTTTAACAAGTTATTTTGCTACTTCATTGACCCAGCCCCCAGGTACGTGCTCTTGACTGGGAGTCGACCCCAAGATACTTCAGTGTCCTGGCTGATACTCTAACCACTTAGCAACACCGGCCAGGGCCAAAAATCCCTTTGGAAAAGAGAACATACCTTACCCCTCAATGAATTCCAGAACACAGCGATGGTGCCCAGATGAATGGGTAATGAACAGAAAAGGGGACTAGAAAGATTCAAGAGTCCTTCATCCAAGTATCTTGGATGGCTGTTAGTTTAATTTCCTTCAATCATCACTTTGGTATATGTAGATTGTTTTTACAACTAACAAGATTTCCTTCCCTTCCCCCAAGGCCTTGTGCCTCGAAGTAAGCTTCCAAAGTACAACTATGACTAAACAAAGTGCTGGCATTTCCAACGATGACTATCCCCGGAAGCAAAGCATGGCTACTCTGTGAAACTGAGTCCTACACACCCAGCAAGCCAGAACATTTTCTGTCAACCGATGCTGCCAAAAATCAGATGGTTTTCATCAGCAAGAAAAGAGAGATTCCAAAAGGTGGAGATCTTATAAATGCTTTGGAAAATGTCAGCGTTTTCGGTTCAAGTTATGATTGAAATGAGTACAACCTCGTATTTTAAAATGCTCGGAATGCTCTTGATGTGGGAGAGAAGCACAGGGAAAGCCAAGGCTGCCAGGACAGCGTCTTGATTTCTCAGGTGGACGTGACAAGAGGGTGAGCCTGGCCAAGAGTCGCCCTTCACCTGGGGCACTGTCATCTGTAACCGGGAAGCCATGAACACCATAAAGCTAATGGCCAGTGCCAAGGATGCTCACTCAAGAATGTCCCACCCAACAAAGGATGGCTCACCCTAGCCGGTGTTGCTCAGTGGATAGAGTGCCAGCCTAGGAACCAAAGGGTCCCAGGTTCGATTCTGGTCAAGGGCAAGTACCTTGGTTGCAGGCTCCTCCTCAGCCCGGGCCCCGGTCAGGGCTCTTGCAGGAGGCAACCAACTGATGTGTTTCTCTCACATAGATGTTGCTTTCTGTCTTTCCCTCTCTCTTCCACTCTCTCTAAAAATCAATGTATGCATGCATATAAGCAAAACCAATGGACACAGACACCAGGGGGGTGAGGGCATGAACGGGAGTGGGGTGGGGGACATTGGGGGGATAGGGACACATATGTAATACCTTAATCAATAAAGAAGAAAAATTTTTAAATACAAATCAATGGGAAAATATCCTCAGGTGAGGATTAACAAAACAAAACAAACAAACAAAAAAAGAAAGAATGGTTCTCAGCAACATGACCAACTCAACAATTTCCTTCACACTATACTTGTGAGCATCAAGTTTTTGCTACTGACCTAAAAATCAAGGAATCATTTCTTTGTGGTGGTAGCATCCCTGTCTTTTTCCCAATCTTGTGTTCCCTGTAACATGCAGATGGTACAATGCCTGGGCCGATGTGAATGAAGGGAAGGTGGCCCAAAGGCGGGACCCACCAGATCCTCATTGAGTTTACAGTCTAGGCCAGTGGTCGGCAAACTCATTAGTCAACAGAGCCAAATATCAACAGTACCACGATTGAAATTTCTTTTGAGAGCCAAATTTTTTTTTAATATATTTTATTGATT
Organism: Myotis myotis; assembly: GCF_014108235.1. Lineage (NCBI taxonomy): Eukaryota > Metazoa > Chordata > Mammalia > Chiroptera > Vespertilionidae > Myotis > Myotis myotis. The sequence continues at coordinate 7,693,387 of NW_023416326.1, read as the reverse complement.
TTTTACAGAGAGGAAGGGAGAGGGATAGAGAGCTAGAAACATCGATGAGAGAGAAACATCGATCAGCTGCCTCCTGCACACTCCCCACTGGGGATGTGCCCGCAACCAAGGTACATGCCCCTAACCGGAATCGAACCTGGGACCCCTGAGTCCGCAGGCTGACGCTCTATCCACTGAGCCAAACCGGTTAGGGCGAGAGCCAAATTTTTTAAACTTAAACTATATAGGTAGGTACACTGTTATTAACTTAACTAGGGTACTCCTAAGGCTTAGGAAGAGCCACACTCAAGGGGCCAAAGAGCCGCATGTGGCTCGCGAGCCGCAGTTTGCCCCCCATGGGTCTAGGATGACAGAGAAACATTAAGCAGATAATTACGGAATTACGAGGGAATAAATGTCATTTGTCGTTAATGAAAATATTAGAGCAAGGGTTTAAAATTTTCAAATTAGGAAGCAGTATAGTGAAAATACACGACTAAAGGAAAAGAGACCAAGTTCATGGCAAAGAGTGAAGCCATGGGAAGGTTGAAGGTAAAGCCTGTTGATCCATTAGCTACGCTCAAGAGTCTTAGATTCCTTCTACAGGAAAACTAGCTCCGGAAGTAATTTCAAGTCTGTCTAGATTGCTGTCAAGCAGGAAGAGAATCAGGAGCATATAGCATACATGGTGGTGTTTAGAGAGGGCGAGATACCTCAATCAGATACAGCAGGAGAGGGCGACTGAAGAGGGGAGTTATTTCCAGGGTCCTCCGTGGCACCTGCAGGAAGCGGTCTTGACCGCGCACTTCCAGCTTTCACCACGCTGCGTGCATGGCCAGCCTCTCATCAGAGCCGCAGCATGCTGCCTGTGAGTCATCTGCCTGGGCAGAAACTAGCCCGAATCAAGCCCACACGGCAGATTAAATCACCTTTAGGCCAAAATGCCTTCTCCTGGGGAGGAGGCGAGCTCCAGCAGAAGGTTCCCCAGGCCCAGCCGGTGTGGCTCAGTGGTTGAGCACTGACCCATGAAACAAGAGTTCACCAGTTCGATTCCCGGTCAGGGCACATGCCCAGGTTGCAGGTTCAATCCCCAGTAGGGGGGCATGTAGGCGGCAGTCGATCGATTGTCTTTCTCATCAATGTTCTCTCTCTCTCTCTCTCTCTCTCTCTCTCTATTTATTTTTTTATTTATTTATTTTTTTTTTAGTGAGAGACACATCAATTGGAGGCCAGGGATCGAGCCTGCAACTGAGGAGCGTGCCCTTGACCGGAATCAAACCCGGGATCCTTCAGTCCGCTGGCCAATGCTCTACCCACTGAGCCAAACCGGCTAGAGCTCTCATAGATGTTTCTCTCTCTCTATCCGTCTCCCTTCTTCACACTCTAAAATCAATAAAATGCATACATATTTTTTAAAGTTTATAAAGAAGGTTCCCCAGGAAGGGCTGATCTTTGAGCGAGGAGGTCAGTGTTCCCAAGCAAGCATTGAAGAGGGGCCCGTCCTCCAGGGATAGCCAGCCGCTGAAGAGTCCAGTGCTACCCATCTGCTTTTGGTGACAAATGGGTGGTTTGCCCACCAACTTGGAAATCCAGCCAAACCAATGTGGGTTGCACTGCAGGCTCTTTTTTTTTTTTTTTTTTGGCTCTGTTCTGGGTCCTTTTAAAATATATGATTGCCTCCAAGAGATTTTCATAAGCTACTTTTGGAAGAATTTTGTTACTAGACTTATCAGGGGGATCACTTCATAACTTGTATACATGACTAATCTCTATGCTGGTCCCCTTAAGCTGCTCTAATATTAAATGTCAACTGTAACTGAAAGATAAAAAATAATTTTTTAAAGAAAAATAATTGGCCCTGGCCGGGTGGCTCAGTTAGTTGGGACACCATCCCATATATCAAAAGGTTGCAGGTTCGATTCCCAATCAGGGAATATATTTAGGTTGCGGGTTTGATCTCTGGCCTGGGCACGTACAGGAGGCAACTGATCAATATTTTTCTCTCACATTGATGTTCCTCTCTCTCTATCCCCCCCCCTCTCTCTCCCTCAAATCAATACACATATCTTCAGGTGACAATAAAAAAAAAAAAAAAAAAAAAACAAACCTGTTTTCTAGTCTTCCCTCTCTAGGAAGAGACCAAATTTCCAAAATGAAAATGGAATTTGCCCTTCTGCTCCTGTGTCTTATTCGTGGAAAGAAGGCAGGTGTGCACACCCGGACCAGGCACAAGCACCTACTCAACATGCAATCAACTTTATTTAGTTTCAGATCTGGAGTCCAATGCGGGATAGTCCATCCTTCAAAAATATCTCCAAATGGCCCATTTAACCACCACCTCTTCCTATTTTGCTTTGTCCTTGTCATTCCTGTCCACCTTTCTTCCCTGCACGCTGACTCTGAGAACAAAACTACATATCTTGATTTGAGACCCAGAGACCCACCTCACCCAGTCCTCCGCCTGTTCTCATGCCTGGCATCCCCAGCACGCGTCCTCTCTCACACATATATCGCCCCGACATGTGTGAGAACGGCTCTCAGAGGGAAGCCCCAGGTCTGTTTACAGTTAGGAGGGGAAGGGGCAGACTGAAGGCTGTCACAGGTTGGACCCCCCCCTTCCCTCCGCCCTGAAAATCAGACTCTGACTCTGAGATTTGGATCTGGGAAGCCGATTAGTCAGAATGCTCAGGATAAGCACCTGCTGGGGACCAAAGAAAGCAGACTGAGCAGAGGGCAAAGCTGGCTGGGGTATTATGGGGCGCTCCGGGGGCACAGTGGCCTTGGCCTTCACCTATATATGCTATATGCTCCTGATTCTCCCCGTGAGTCTGCAGTTGGAGAATAATAACACCATTTACTGCTTAACAGTGGTCAGGTTCAGCTCAGGACACTGTCCACATGCATCCTTTAATTAAATCCTCCCAAAGTCCTGTGATGGAAATATTATTACCACCATCTTCCTTAAACAAAGCAGTAGGTTCCAAAATTCTTTTTTAAAAAAAAATATATTTTATTGATTTTGTACAGAGAGGAAGGGAGAGGGATAGAGAGTTAGAAACATCGATCAGCTGCCTCCTGCACACCCCACACTGGGGATCGAGCCTGAAACCAAGGTACATGCCCTTGACCGGAATCGAACCTGGGACCCTTCAGTCCGCAGGCCGACGCTCTATCCACTGAGCCAAACCAGTTAGGGCAGGTTCCAAAGTTCTTAATCTGCCCTCTGCCATGTAACCAGTGAGTGGCGGAGGGAAGATATCTGAGGCTAAAGCCATGTTCTTACCTGCTACACGCCAGCAAATGTCTAGTCTTCTGCCTCTAGAACCCTGGGTCACCCATCACTGGCCCTGGGTTCCTAGACCATGTGCCCAACTGGAAATTCAAGACACACCAGGACTTTACCTGGACTTGACCATCACACATGCACCCTTCACAGCCACTGGCCCAGAAGAGAGTGTGGGGGCATCTGGGGGGAATGTCTCTGTCCCGGAGAACATTCCCTGAGACCAAATGCATCTGCCATCCAAGATGGAATCCTTCCAGCTCCATTGGAGAGCTCCTGGCTAGTGTTTGGTTACATCTGTGGAGGCTGTAGGGCTAAGCATCATGTCCCAACTCCTAGAGAAATTTAACCTGGGTCCAACTGGCTGTACACGCTCCACATTCTGGAATATTTTGACTCCTGGACGCCCGTGACCTTGCATGCTAGCCCCACGTGACTCCAGCGCACAGGGTTCTTGTTTAATGTGTGACCTTCTCAAAATAGTTACCGATATTCACTCTCCCCGCAAGGTCTCCCTGGGGAGGCTTCGGAGACAGACTCGCCTTTGAGCTCTCCAAGTCCCTTGTTTGGGGTTTCAGAAACGAACCCACAACACAGCCCTCCCTGGACCTATCTATCATCGCTGTACTTTTGAGAAATCTGAATCACTTGGAGCTTTGTGCTACTATATTCATTTTCACTGATCTCATTTTTTCCCCTTTCTTCATTTTTTCCACTTAAGGGGCCACTTTCCCACATTTCTGCCAAAAGCTCTGTTCCATGAGAGGTGATAATAACTAAGTTAAGTGTTGAAAACTTCCGAGATGTTTCCTGGGGACCATTAAGGGCTGTTGCTTTCTTCTTCCTCCTAACAGTGAAGACAAAAGGGATGGTAGGACAGGATATCATCGAGATACGATAACAGGTACACGGCTTAACCAAGATGAGCTCATTTCCTATTTTGGAAGAAATGGAATTTTGAAGAACTGAATTTCTCAAGTGATAGCACCATCCTGTGAGGGGGAACGTCTATGAGACAAAGAACTCCATGGGAGCAGGACACTCTTCAAATAGCTCAGTAAACACAAAGGCAAAGGAAGCCAGAGGTCAAGTTGGCCAGCCCTGACCTCTGTAAGTTTCTAAAAGGAGGAATTGGCCATAGCATTCAGTCAACAAGAACAACACATTTCATTCATTCATTCACACTAGCTATGAACACCTAAGTGTAAGACACTATGCTAGGCACTAGGATATCAAGATATTTAAGGCTCCGTTCTTACCACCAAAGAACCCACCTCCACTCAAGTGCAATGGCATCTAACATTTTCCATCAGATTGCTTCTTTTTCAATATCAAAAACTTTGGTGAGAGTAATGACAGCAAATCCACTTCGGCAATCCATGGGTTGGGAAAACACATATGCTCTGGGGTCATAGATTCTTTACAGGGAGTTGGACGGTACCAGGGAGCAGAGAGGCACCGGGCTGGTGAGATGAACAATGAAAGCAACATGATGAGAGGGGAACCTCGCTCCGCTCTGCACGAGACGGGATTTGCCTTTTCAATGAAAGACTATTGACATCTAGCCCCACTGCACTCACACAGACGTCCACTGATTCATTGCCTGATGCCCGACATTCCCCATTAGTCAGACTCTCCCTTCTCTTGCTCTACTTTGCCCAATGGCAAAGCATCACCAGCATCATCATCTCGTGTGCTCTTGACAGTGACCCCTTGAGATAAGGATTATTAGCAGGGACAGGAACAGGCTGTGGAGGTGGCATACACAAGGTCACCGAGCCAGAGCGACAGCCAGGACTCCTCCAGCTCAGCCATGAGTCTTCCAACTCGGATTCCAACGTGCTTTACACTATATCACGCTGCTCCTGCTAATAAAGGTCACACATAACCCCCTAAAATTTACTGGACATAGCCCTAACTGGTTTGGCTCAGTGGATAGAGCGTTGGCCTGCCGACTCAAGGGTCCCAGGTTCGATTCCGGTCAAGGGCATGTACCGTGGTTGTGGGCCCATCCCCAGTAGAGGGTGTGCAGGAGGCAGCTGATAGATGTTTCTCTCTCATCTATGTTTCTGATTCTCTATCCCTCTCCCTTTCTCTCTGTAAAAAAAAAAATCAATAAAATATATTTTTAGAAAATTTACTGGACATGTACAGTAGTACAAATGGAAGGAAGGAAAGGAAGAAAGGGAAAAAGGAAGGGAGAGAGGGAGAGAGGGAGGGAGGGAGAGAGGGAGGGAGGGAGGGAGGAAGGAAGGAAGGAAGGAAGGAAGGAAAAAAAGAAGGAATGAAGGAAGGAGATAGGGTTGGAGAAAGGGAAGAAGGGAGGGAGGAAACAGGCATTTAGCAAAGCACTTTTTATAATATTATCATCCCCTTCACCCACCCACTTATGATTATAGATAAATTTATATATGAGGCAACTAAAACTCAGAGACATTGAGTCACTTGCCCAATGTCACACAGCCTATAAGAAATAAAGCCAGAGTTAAATCCCAAGTCCACCCAACTCCAAAGCCCATGCGCCTAGCTCTTTATCTCCCCAAGTGTGACAAGTGCGTGTGATTCTGAAGACTCGTGTAACATCTGAGTATCACATTGCTCATTCCTCAAATGGGACCTCACTAGAAACTACCATTTGTTAACCATCCTTTACCTATCTGTCTTCAGTACTGTGAGATCTCAAGACATGTATTATTAGCCAATCTCATTTTAACTGAAAATGAGCTTGCATCTCAAAAAGACAGATGGAAGGCAGAGTCGGGATTTGAACCCATAACCCTCACATACCATAGCTGAGCATTTCCCACGATTCTGTGTCATCTCTCCAGCCACCGTACAGGCATGTTGGGGTGGGGGGGAGATGAGACAATGAATAGGGAAGGCCTTCATAAAGTATAAGCTAATACACTAGGGTAAAATATTATTATTGGTATTACTATTTATTATTACTATGATTATTCCAATTATTCAGCTGAGATATTAGACACAGAGGTTAGAGGTCAACGAACTTGCCCAGGATTACGCTGCAGAGAAATGAGACCTGGGTTGAAATCCCAAGTTCTCAGTCCTCGTGTCCGTTCCACTTCCTGCTGAGACTCCATTAATTAATGTACCGGTGCCTCAACCTCCTTGGCAAGAAAATGGGAACCAACCAGCTGCTGGCAGGATTCAGTGAGGTCACACATGCACCTACCCCAGTGGTTCTCAACCGTGGCTGCACGTTAGAATCACCTGGGAATCTTTTTAAAATCCTGATTTCTGGGCCTCATCCTCCGGAAATTCTGTTTCTTTGTGATGGGGTGGGGCCACAACATGAGTAACAAAGAAACAGAATTTCCGGAGGATGAGGCCGAGAAATCAGGATTTTAAAAAGATACCCAGGTGATTCTAACGTGCAGCCACGATTGAGAACCACTGATCTACACGGTGCTCAGTGAAATGTTTTTCCTCCCACCCACCCAGCGCTCCAATCACCGAGCCGCACCCCGGCTTCCAAGTTTATAACGAGTTGCCCCGTTTTCCCAACCGCAGGAACAGAGCGGGCTTGTCAAAGGCCACCTCCACCTCGCTGACCGCTTATGGAAACACTGACTACAGTCCGATCTGCGCAAAGTCATCTCTGTTGTGCAAGCCGCTTGGAGGTGAAGCTGCGATCGTCTCAGCAGATTGGGGGGAAACGGTACTTCTCTCATGTCATCGCCCTTTCAGCAAACGTCCCAACCACCTCTCACAATGAAAAACTCCGATGATCTAAGGCGCCGGAACCCCGGGGCTGCTGACACCATCTTCTTCATCAATCCTGCTGTTAAGACACTTCCAGGAATTGTCCAAGTCAGCAGCGAGGCTCTCCAAGCAAAGAGAAAGCTCGAGTTCTCGGGGGCAGGCCTTTCCCATGGGAGCATATGATTCCGCGGATGTTTAACTCCTGCCAGACTTGGCAGGATTCTTCCAACTCTGCATCTGATAAGAAGCATCCGGAGAAGAAAAACCTTCCATGTACCCTCCTCACCACTCCCGGACGCCACGGAACTGGCATGAGCCCTGGCTACTTGCGAAGAGGCTGCCCAGATAAGCTTGTGCCTGCTTTACAAATAGATTGGAAAAAATGAAATTCCTCCAGCAACTGTGTTCCCACCAGACTTTTTTCAGGCGATTCCTTTAGAGCAGTGGTTCTCAACCTTCCTAAGGCCGCGACCCTTTAATACAGCTCCTCATGTTGTGGTGACCCCCAATTTCATTGTTACAAATTGAACATAATGAAAGCAGAGTGATGAATCACAAAAACAATATGTAATTACATATGTGTTTTCCGATGGTCTTAGGCGACCCCTGTGAAAGGGTTGTTCGACCCCCAAAGGGGTCGCGACCCACAGGTTGAGAACCGCTGCTTTAGAGGCATCTATCTTTCTGGGCCTTGCTGACTTCCATTTTATAGTGATGACTGAGATGAAATCATGTGTGCCCACAGCACGCTATCTTGCCATGGATGCTTTCATTTCATGGGGCTCATTCAAGGGACACAACTCAATGAAGCAGGTGGGCAAATTCTACTGATGGTCAACCCACAGGTAGTTTTGAGGAATGACATGCATTTCCGGTTTCCCTGTCCCTTGGCAACGCTACACCACACACATTCTCACACCGTGTGAGACATCAGCTGCTTTTCCCTCTGAGCCGGTCCTTAATTTGTATAAGCGTGTGGGTTATCTGTTTGCACATCCGCCTCCCCCATAGGGAAAAAAAATAGCCCTGTGTTCCAGACCCAAGATCAGAATCATCTGAGAGGCACAGAAGAGCAGCATAGGGAGATGAAAATAATCACCTTTATTTCTTTTTTTTAATATATTTTATTGATTTTTTTATTACAGAGAGGAAGGGAGAGGGATAGAGAGTTAAAAACATCGATGAGAAAGAAACATCCATCAGCTGCCTCCTGCACACCCCCCACTGGGGATGTGCCCGCAACCAAGGTACATGCCCTTGACAGGAATCGAACCTGGGACCCTTCAGTCCGCAGGCCGACGCTCTATCCACTGAGCCAAACTGGTCAGGAATTGATCAATTACTTTTGATCAATCTCAGACTGCAGAACGTGGCTTACGTGGACAGCAACAATGAGCTCTTTATTACTGAATCCCAGAAGTAGGCATGTGGAGGCTGAAAGAACACAGCTTGCCCCTATAAAACTTTCAGCGCGAAGGAGCAGGTCAGAAGGTGTTTATAGGCAGACAAATCTCCTCTCTGCCCCCATCTGGCCCCCACCCCTCATACAGCAAGGCAAAAAGAGGTCCACCTACTTCCTCGTCCTCTTCCTCATCCCAGATTTCTTCACGTCCTCATCCCTAACTTCCTCTCCAGTAAGCCACACCTTCCCAAGAAAGATGTGAATGAGACCTGCATGTTCTGCTAATAGGAATCCCTCAACACAGAAAGGAACCTCGATACTGGAGAAGAAGAGTTCCTAGCCAAACAGGTGTTATAATCATTCACCACAAATGAGGAAAGAAAGGCTGTAGTGCAGTGGTTCTCAACCTTCCTCATGCCTCAACCCTTTAATACAGTTCCTCATGTGGTGGTGACCCCCAACCATAGAATCATTTTCGTTGCTACTTCATAACTGTCATTTTGCTGCTGTTATGAATCGTCATGTAAATATCTGATATGCAGGATGTATTTTCATTGTGACAAATTGAACATAATGAAAGCATAGTGATGAATCACAAAAACAACATGTCATTATATATGTGTTTTCCGATGGTCTTAGGTGACCCCTGGGAAAGGGTCGTTCGACCCCCAAAGGGGTAGCGACCCACAGGTTGAGAACCGCTGCTGTAGAGGAAGACGCAGATGAGTCCCCAGCCAGTTTCCAATGCCAAATCAATACACATGAAATCATGAGGCGGCCACAGCAACACCTCTTGTCTGGCCTGAACACCTAGTGCGTGAAAAGCGAGTGAGATCATGACAGGTACATGATCAACAACCTGCGAAGCCAGGGACCAGAGAATGAGGAGATGGGGTTGCGGCTGAAAGCAGATACTTCCGGCTGGAGACGGGCGTGGGTAACGGAGAGCAGGGAGACGTTCCAAAGATAAAGAAGGAAGTCAGAAATCTTTGGATGATACAGCTTTGATTAAGAGCAGGCATTCCCACCGGAGTGCGCTCCTGGATTTAGGCCGTTATCAGTGTTCACACTCCAAAGAGGCTGGAGAAGGAAGCTCAGGCCCAGAGCTTTGGGTGGGGGAAGAGGGAAATGAGCGTGGAAAAGCTTCCCTTCTTTGTTTGCACTGCCCTGCCAACCACATGTATTTATGTTTTACTATCTTCCACTGCACAGGGTGACAATCAGCAGTGGGGTAAGCATACGCTGTTGCCATGACTCCAATGTGAATGCTAAACAATTATTCGGTTGAGATTTTAAAAGACCTCCTCTGCGACCATTCAAAAAGGGAAGGGCTTGGTCAACCAAATACTTCTCTATTGTATAACACTATAATTGCTTTTTATCTTTTTTTTTTTTTTTTTAAAAAAAGCACATTTGTTTATCCTAGGAAAATGTTAAGTGGTCCTTAATGTTTTTACCACATAAATCTAGTAAGGACACCATCACCTACTGACATAACAGATCTCACTTTTAGAGTTTTATAAGTTACAAAGCTGCCTCACATGTGAAATGATTTTTATTCTTATTTTATAGGTGATGAGACTGAAGCTTGGGGGATTTAAATAAATTGTCTGTCTTCATCCATCTTAAAGATAGTACGTTAAGATTCAAGTCCAGGTTAAGATTCTTTAACTTTGAAAGAACACTCTAAATATTTCATCGTGCCATCCAAAGAAACATGACAGAGAGATACCTAGAAAATCCTGAAATGGCTCTATTAGTATCTTGGATCAGATGCCTCTCTTGTTTTGTGAGTGAAGCTGAACAACCATCCACATAACCAAAACTTTTGGTAACTTCTTTTTTATTTTTTCCCCTTGTGGATCCATAAGAAAAATGTTTGGGTTTTTTTTTTTTATTTTATCTTTTCCTTGTATTAAAATAGAAAAAAGCACAAGGACAGTTGTTTTGCTGGTAAATATTTAACATGCAGCTCTTCAGTGAGGGAAAGATTTGCACAACTCAGTGAGTTCTGCGGTGGAAATACTCCCACGGTGGTCAGTTTCAAGCTGCCAATATGATGTCACTGAATGAAGAGTTGGGAAGTGATGTGCACGACCAGCTCTCGCGAGCCAGGACGAGGTGGGTCAAACACACCACTGCCTACGACGGCCAAACTGAATTAGTCAAGTTCATTAATCTGGTGATGGATCTTGTGAAGAAATGCACCCATGACAGAGAACTGCCTACAGATAGGCTCCGGGTGTGTCATTCGTCCAGCTAAGTATTGAAAACGGAATTGGTCTTTCGACTGAAGACATGAGAATGTATAAAGGAACCTCAACTTTCCTGATAAAACTGAAGCCAGAACTGCCAACTGGAGCTTTTGAGCTTGAGAAAGCAAATCTCTGGGTGAGAGGAAGCGAATCGGAAGACATTCTTGGTTTGTCCCTGTTTGCACTTCCCCTTCCCAGTTGTCTAAATTTAATCCCCTCTTGACTTCACTGGCCCCTATGGTGAGTCACTTTCCTTTCAACACTATTGATTCCCCTTAGGATAGTTTAAAATTTCAGAATCATTTCATTTAACAGAGAAAGCAAGGAACACAAAAATCTGGTTTGGAGCCTTTGAGCCTGTCCCACTGTACACTTTGAGACACCGACACGCAAGTCCCAAAGGGCTGGGACACATGGACACCCCCTTTCTGCTCCTCGCTTCTAACTTAACCTGTTTCCACAAAGAAGCCACCACGTTACGTCCCACCACCTGGGAGCACCCTTTGAAATACCTCAACACCTTCATCCACGCTTAGGACCACGCATTAGGGCAACAGAATTAATTCTCATCTGAAATCACTTCATGCTGTCCCTCCTCCCACCATTTTCTGACCTGAACTCTGACTCTTCCTCATCTCAGAAGACACCCCACTCCTTGTGAGGGGGCAACCACATCTCCTCACAGATTCATGACATTTTCATTAAAATAAACAATAGCCGCCGAAACAGGTTTGGCTCAGTGGATAGAGCGTCAGCCGGCGGACTGAAGGGTCCCAGGTTCGATTCCCGTCAAGGGCATGTACCTTGGTTGCGGGCACATCCCCAATAGGGAGTGTGCAGGAAGCAGCTGATCGATGTTTCTCTCTCATCAATGTTTCTAACTCTCTCTCTCCCTTCCTCTCTGTAAAAAAATCAATAAAATATATTTTTAAAAATAAATAAATAAATAAAATAAACAGCCACAGTGTTCTAATAATGAGAAATATACAAGGCAAGAGACATACTGTTCTCTTCCTCCAGGTAACCTGAGGTCCAAGCAACCTGGCTCCATCACTGCTCTATTTCTTTTTTCCATATAATTATCACCTACTATACTATACAATTGATTGATTCATTTCATTTATATTTATATTCTCTCCCTCCCCCTCCCCCATTAGAATATAAGCTCTTTATGGCAGGGATTTTTGTCCCTTTTGTTGGTTCTATATCCAAAGAGTTTAGGACAGAAGCTAGAAGGTACTAAGACATTTGTTGAGTCAATGAACACTAGCAGAGACCTTCTTATCTTACTAGTAACCGTCACCACTCTTCAAATAATATGCTCTAGGAATGTCAGGAGGTCTTGGCCACCCAGTATCCTGTCATGTTCCCATTGTCTTGGAGATGGTGGGCACTCAAACCAAGATGCTGCCATATACAGGATTTTCCTTATCTTGCCTTTTCTTCCAGAACCACACACATGAGTAATACCTACTGTCAGTGGCAGCAGCAACAAATACATTGAGCCCAGCTGGCGTGGCTCAGTGGTTGAGCGTCAACCTATGAACCAGGAGGTCATGGTTCGATTCCCGGTCAGGGCACATGCCCAGGTTGCAGGCTCCATCCCCAGTGTGGGGCATGCAGGAGGCAGCCGATCAATGATTCTCTCTCATCAGTGATGTTTCTCTCTCTCTCTCCCTCTCCCTTCCTCTCTGAAATCAACAAAAATATATGCATTTTTGAAAATACCCAAAGTAGAACTGCTGGAACACATTTTTTAATTTTTTGAGGGCCCTGTATAGGGATTTCCATAGTGTCTGCACCAATGTACAGTCCCACCAACCAGCACAAATAAGCACTTGACTATGTTAAACATTGTTAGTCATTTGATAAGTACAAATGAAAACCACCATAGGCTATCACTACGTGCATATTAAATTGGCTAAAATTTAAAAAACTGACTATACTTTTGTTGATGATGATGTGGAGGAACTGGTAGGAATATGAAATGGTTCAACCACTTTGGAAAACACTTTGAGAGTGTCTTTCCAAGTTAAGCATCCAGTTTCTTAAAAAGTTAAGCATTCTGTGAGCCAGCCATTCCACTCCTAGGTATTGACCTAAAAGAAGCAAACCACATGTCCATTCAAAAACCTGGACAGGAATGTTCATAGCAGCCAGTATGTTCATAGCAGAATATAATGCCCAAAAGCTGGAACCAACCCAAACGCCTATCAGCAAGCGAATGGATAAACACATCGTGGCATATTGATACAATAAAAATGAATGAAGTCTTGATATATGCATCCCATGAATGGATCTCAAAATAATCATTTTGAGTGAAAAGAGTCAGACCAAAAAAGAGTATGCATTGTATTTATACAACATTCTAGAACATGCAAACGAACCCATAGTGACAGAAAGCAGGTCAGTGGGTGCAGATGTGTGGGGATTCAGAAGGGGTGGGAGGGAGCGATTACGAAAGCACGTGGGGAAATTTTTGGAGATAATGGATATGTTCACTATTTTTACTGTGGTGATGGTTTCATGGGCAAACACATGTCAAAACTTATCCAATTGTACACTTTAAATATGTGCAATTTACTGTATATAAATTATACCTCAATAGAGCTGCTTTTCTTTATTTCAAACAAAAATATTTTTTTAAAAGAAGAGTATTCTGAAAAGATACTAATATCCCTAAGAGAGTTCACACCTTATGCCTTATTAGCTAATACCGTACTGAGAAAGAGAATGAGCAGTGGTTGTTAAGGGCAAACCTCGTGGTCTTTCCAGAAACTTGCCCTAATGACACACTTACTAGACACCCCAAAACTCTGACAAGTTCTTACGATGGCATGTCATAAAGAATCCATTCGGGGACGTTGCCTTTTTTCCCAAAGGTGCCACTCAAGCCCATTTGGAATTCAAAGCTGGACACCTCCGGGCCTGGTGTCACTGTCCTTACTATTTGTGCTTTTTTTGTTTGTTTGTTTTTAAATATATTTTATTGATTTTTTGACAGAGAGGAAGGGAGAGAGATAGAGAGTTAGAAACATCGATGGGAGAGAAACATCGATCAGCCGCCTCATGCACATCTCCTACTGGGGATGTGCCCGCAACCCAGGTACATGCCCTTGACCGGAATCGAACCTGGGACCTTTCAGTCCGCAGGCCAACGCTCTATCCACTGAGCCAAACCGGTTTCGGCCTATTTGTGCTTTTTATTTCTCTCCTCTTTCCCCCAGGCCGCCAAAGCAAAAATCAACCAATTCTAGACAAACAACAACAACAACAAAAGCAGGACAATTTCCTGGAAGCCAAGTAGTCACCTTAACCTCTCGGATGACACCTCCTCAAGGTCAGGAAAGGGAACGAAGACGACCTGCCACCTTGGAAATAGTCGTGTGCCTGGTTCCAGGGCCGGGACTCCGGCCAGCTCTGTGGCTCACTGAACTACAAAGAGGCCCTCTGGTCCTCAGTGAAGACGTTCTCAGGCTTGAAGAAGGTCAGCTCACAGCTCATGGCCACTGGAGCATCACTACCGCCCAGAAATCAGAGAAAACTCAAGAGAGATGTGAATGTTCCTACATCCCGCGTGGTTCAGGGTTCGGGCTCTGGAAGAGGGGCCACACGCAAATGAAAGAGATGAGACAAGAAATAATAATTTGGAAATATTGGGGGCCAGGCGGGCAAGCCCAATGTAAGAGAAAGGACTTCCACTGGTGCCCTGGCCTCGCCAACCTTTTATTCAATTTTGGATACACATCTAGCTCTCAGTCAGGCAGGTAATTGCGGTAACAGACAGACTATTTTAAAGGTCAGTAAATATTAGGATTTACTCTGAGACTACTTTATCAGGAAATAGCTTGAGCCCCCGTTGTCTAGACGAAACAATCGGTGCATAGCTCTGGCCCTGCCATGGGTTCAAGGTTCACCAGCGTTCCGGGCTCCTTGTTTGCACTTCTCTGCTAGTGAAGACAATGGGTGGCTTCATAAAAATGTGTCATGGATAGCCTTCAAACATTCCCTCACCCAGCGGTTCTCAACCTGTGGGTCGCGACCCCTTTGGCGGTCGAACGACCCTTTCACAGGGGTCGCCTAAGACCATCCTACATATCAGATATTTACATGACGATTCATCACAGTAGCCACATGACAGTGATGAAGTAGCAATGAAATAATTTTATGGTTGTGTCACCACATGAGGAACTGTATTAAAAGGGCCAGAAGGTGGAGAACCGCTGCACCCATGAGCGTGCCGGTCGGTGTAGGATGCCCTGTCCCGCATGGGCACCCAACACCGGCACCTGACTGACTCAACGGGGGGCGTTCCCAAGGCCAAGTGGAAGGAGGGAAGGACCGGCCACCACCTCTCAGGACTCTTTTCATTAAAGGGGTTTCTGGCACAGTCGAGTTTCTGGAGAGGACTCATCCATCAGCCGCGGAAGCCCATTTCCAAGCCTGCCACCTGTCAGATAGCATCCTAACTCCTGATGCGAATGAAGGTGAGCTGAAGCGCACCGAGTCGGCCGCTTGGCCGGCCAGCGGAGCGTGGGCAGCCGCAGCGACCTTGACCTCCGTGCACCGAAATGAGAGGAAGCTGTGACCCGGAGCTGACACTTCCTGACAGCATCGCCCAACTTTCCCAGCCCGGGGACCACAACTCACTGATAATGGGGCTTTGAAGTGTCTGGCCGGGGGCCAGGAGGCATGGCGAGTGTCCTTTGGAGAATATCTGTTTTAGATTACTCCCGGTTTATAGGAAGCCGCGCCGGCTAACTTTAGCATTTCTCCTGCCGGCCTTCAGAGCGTGGGGATTTCAGGCTGATTGATCTCCAGCTTGTTCTCTTGGCTCAAACCTAAATGGCAAGCCTACTGGGTCTGGGTGGTTTCGTTTGGAATTTTTCCCCCCTCTCTGCGCTGCATTCCAACCCCGCGTACATTTCTCTTCTTCAGCTCCTCACTCCAGCTGTGTTCGCTCATCATTCTCACATCCCCGGGGGAACTTGCTCTTTCTCCTGGTGGGGCACTCATTCAAAAGGTGTTTCTGCCGTGGAAACCTAGCTCTACACCACACAAGGCACACGGAAGGACTCCATGACCAACGAGGACCCCCCGAATGTCAGTAGTGCAGAGGGGAAGAGACACTGCTTTGGGAGTGATGGGAATAAAAGTCGTAACTCTGGAGTGTCAGCCCATACACCCAAAGTTTGCCGGTTCGAATCCCGGTCGGGGCACATACCTAGGGGCGGGTTTGATTCCCAGTTCAGGCACATTTGGGAGGCAACTCAGTTGATCAATGTTTCTCTCTCACATTGATGTCTCTCTCTCTCTCTCTCTCTCTCTCTCTCTCTCTCTCTCTCTCTCTCTCCATTCATCTCTCTCTCAAAATCAATAGAACATATCCTTGGATGAGAATTAAAAAGAAAAAAGTAGTACCTTTGACCAAATCAGAGAAAGTAGGAGAGGGAGCAGTTTTTTACAGACTATGGCAAGCCCTTTGGGTTTTATACGCTTTCTGTGTCAGGTACACATAATACATACAGGTTGGAATGTTCCTGAACCAGTAAGGCAAAAATGATGTAAACATAAGCTTATCAGCTTGGATGGTTCAGCATAAAACCTTTCGTCTTGAAACCTCACCCAAACACAGAGCTTCACTTAAAATTTGGCACCACCGCCCAGCCAGCAGGGGCTTGGTCCCCAGTGTGGGGCGTGCAGGAGGCAGCTGATCAATGATTCCCTCTCATCATTGATATTTCTATCTCTCTCTCCCTCTCCCTTCTTCTCTGAAATCAATAAAAATATATATTTTTAAAAAACCATGCAGGCTGCACAACGTGTTGGTTGCTACGTCTGCTCCTTCTCCCCCACCCCCACCCCCCACGGCCCCCACCAGCCCTCTCAGAGTCACCACCACTTCCAGTCTACAGTGGTCTCAGGGTCTCAGCAATGCACAACTCTCTGTCTAACAAACCCACCTAGTGCTGACTTCTTTTGCTATGTGGTGGTGGGAGAAAGACGAGAGACAACCTCTATGCACAGAGAGCTTTCCATATGGGCAATAAAAAAGGATATAAGAACACGCAACAGACAAAAACATGTGATGATCGTGACGGGGCTGAGCCATGTGAGTGCACACATGGGCGGCGGGGATAAAAATTCACGAACCCGTTTCATCGTCTGCCTAACTGATTCTTCCCCCTAATTTAGGAGCTTCTTTGACATGATGTTGGACTCACAGGAGAACAACTGAAAAGAGAACTGACTTAGGAAAAACAGTAGGAAACATAGCAACTTCCAAGCATCTATATCCCCTGATCCTATCGGGTATTTTTCCCCCATAAACTACAATACAAGCATGTCTTCTGCCTCCGAGCTCTCTTAGGAAACTTATTCTTGGAAGATCTGGACTTATCTCTGAGATAAGCTCTGGAGTCTGGTCAATCTTGTCTTTAATTAAGAGTACAGCCCCCCTGGCACGCACCCCCTCGAGCCTCCCACACCAGGGAGCTTGGCTCATCTTCCCCAGTGGTTAGCAACGTGAAGTCACCTACTGGTCGTGTCAGTACCGGGTGACTGAGGCTGAGTTCTACAGGCCGAGAGCTCTACCCGCTGAGTCATTCAGGCCAGCAGATTCCCCGTCCTCTCCCCCACCTGCCGTGGGCAAGGCCGCTCTCCCACATCTGCTTCTTATCTGGATCCCACTGCGTGTGCTGTGCGACTTCTACCGACCTGTGACCTCCCTGAGCTTCTATATCATCGCCAGTTAAAGAGTCATTATAGTTCCATCTTCCCAATGCCAGGGTCTTCCATTTACTTAATTATAAACACTGTTGCCCGGCCGGTGTGGCTCAGTGGTTGAGCATCGACCTAGGAACCAGGAGGTCACAGTTCAATTCCCAGGGTCAGGGCACATGTCCGGGTTATGGCCGCCATCCCCAATAGGGGGTGTGCAGGAGGCAGCTGATCAATGATTCTCTCTCATCGTTGATGTTTCTAGCTCTCTCTCCCTCTCCTTTCCTCTCTGAAATCAATAAAAATATTTTTTAAAAGACTGTTATTTGGCTAAGGACTATGGGATTGGTGACAAAGATTTCTACAACAAGATAATCTCCCACCACCACTCTTACAAGCCATTCCCAGCACACAGCTAATACACCAACAGAATATGTGGAACCGAATTACAAGTGGGACTTTCTAATGTTCTAGTCCCATACATGTACATTCATATGCACAGTACTCCCCCCTTACCCACAGGTGTACTTTCCATGGTTTCAGTCACTTGCAGTCAAATGTGGTCTGAAAATGTTAAATGGCAAATTCCAGAAATAAATAAGCCATAAGCTTTAAATTGCAGGCCACTTTTAGTAGCATATGAAATCTCGCGATTCCCCCTCTGTCCTGCCTGGGACTCAATCATCCTTTGTCCAGCATCGCCACGCTGTAGACACCACTCACCACTGGCCAATTAGTGGCCATCTCTGCTATCAGGTTGATTGTCATGGGATCATGGCGCTGTGTTCAAGTCACCCACCCCTATTTTACTTACTAATGGCCCCAAAGCACAAGAGTAGCGATGCTGGCCATTCAGATGCGCCCAAGAGAAGCCAGAAAGAGGTCCCTTTAAGTAAAAAGATGAACATAGTTCAATCACATGTTGCAAGAGAGAGAGAGACCACATTCACATAACTTTTATTACAGTATACTGTTGTAACTGTTCTATTTTATTATCAGTGATTATTAATCTCTTACTGTGCCTCATTTACAAATTAAACTTCATCCTAGATATGTATGCATAGGCCAGGAAATAACAGTATATGTGGGGTTCGGTACTACCTGGGGTTTCAGGCATCCACTTGAGGGTCTTGTATCTATCCCCCATGGATAAAGGGGGAATACTCTAAATTCATTCAACAAAACTTTGTTGAAAATCTACAATTTATTATGAAGTTCACAGGATACAGAGAACAAAAGGGGGAAATCCATAGACACACACTATATGGTATAAGAAAATGTTAGAAATGCTACAATTGTATGTACGAAGCACTCTGGGCACAGACAGAGGGGCCTCAGAAAGGAGAGGGCACTTGAACTTGGCCCTGGAGGTAGGGGGGCGTTACCAGGCTAGAGAAGAGGGATCCTGGGCAGAGGGCACGGCTTTGGCAGAGGCAGAGCCATACCGCTGGGAGTCACGAGGAGTCCAATGTGTGAGAGGATGCTGGTGCCAGAAGCGGCGGGCCCGCGAGGGGTGCGGAGACGGTCAGTAAAGAGCAACAGATCCATCAGGCAAGTCAGCCCAGAGCCAGATTGTAAAAGTCACACCAAATAGATTTTCCTTTATCCTCCAGGCAACGGGGAGTCATCAAATGCTTTTTTTAGCGCGATGGAATAAAGGGCAGGAGAGAGAAAAGGGGGGAGGGGAGTGAATCCAAAGTCACTGGACTCGCAGATGCTATTAAGGAAAGTCCCAGGGGTGCACTGGGCAGGGGAGGGGGAGGCAGAGACGGAGTGATGAGCTCAGTCATTGCTGGACCCCACCCAGGAGAGGGTGAGCCGCGACCTGAACGGGGCAGCCCAGTGGTCTGTCTGCAAACGGGTTGCACACCGGGCCTGCTGGCTGGGGGGCTCCTGAGGGAGAGAAGGTGCCCATGTGTTTCAAGCAGCAGCTCCATACCATGGACGTGACTCCAATGTTGGGCTTTGTGTTCCAGCTCTCTGCTGCTTTGTTGATTTTTATCTGCTCTTCCTTCTGCATGGTTTTTGTATGTGTGTTATTTTAACATGCTTTTGGGGCCCGGCCGGTGTGGCTCAGTGGTTGAGTGTTGACTTATGAACCAGAAGGGCACGGTCTGATGGATTCCCGGTCAGGGCACAACCCCAGGTTGTAGGCTCGGTCCCCGATGGGGGGCGTGCAGAAGGCAGCCGATCGATGATTCTCTCTCATCATTGATGTTTCTATCTCTCTCTCCCTCTCCCTTCCTTCTCTGAAATCAATAAAAATGTATATTTTTTAAAAATGTCTTTTGGTGTTTGCTCTTATCTCCTAGGAGGGTTAGAGGTAAGACAGGTGAGTATTCCATTGCTTTGGGTCAAAGGACTGAAAAAAAGACCCGAACGGGCCTAAGAAGAAAGCAATCGCCAGGGGAGATCACAGATGCAAGAGAGAGCCACATCCGTGCATACACTTCTGAGCCTGGAATCAAGTTCATCTTTATGTGGCTTCACTCTTGGGTCTATGGTCACTTGAATTGGACAATTGAAAAACAGGCTAATCACCAGGCCTCCGTCTCTTGGTCCCGTCTTTTCTGGAATAGCTTCTTCAATTCTTTCCTGAGAGCCGACTGATGGGTGTTTTTATTTACTTTAATATATTTTATTTATTTTTTTTACAGAGGAAGGGAGAGGGAGAGGGATAAAGAGTTGGAAACATCGATGAGAGAGAAACATCGATTCAGCTGCCTCCTGCATACTCCCTACTGGGGATGTGCCTGCAACCAAGGTACATGCCCTTAACCAGAATCGAACCTGGGACCTTTCAGTCTGCAGGCCGATCGATGCTCTATCCACTGAGCCAAACCGGTCAGGGCGTGATGGGTGTTTTTAGATGAAGAGCACATGGGAAATGGCTGGCCAGGGCTTCGTGCAGGATGGTGCTGTCCTGTCCTCAGTTGGGGGCCCAATAAGGAACCCGGATGACAGTGACAGGCTGACCTGCCTGTTTCTCCAGCCTCGTCTCACACCAGCTGCCCACACGTCCTTCTCATTCCAGCTACACTGACCTGCTTGCAGGCCCATTAATCTGCTGTCCCCTCACATCCCTGGACCATGTATCTGGACCGTTTCCCCCAAGTTCCCTTCTCTGCCTGGGGGAGTCCTACTCGTCTTTCGTCTGACGTGATGGCGATAGTGTTCCCACCTACCTCAAAGGGTTGTTGTGAGAACCATCCACATCCTGTTCTCAGAACAGCGCTTGGTCTGTTGCAAGCATTCAACGCACTCGAGCTACTCTTACTCCTTGTATTTCCAGATTCAATTCAGGTATCGCCACTTACAGCAAACCATCCATGAATCCTTCCCTTCCTATGAGGTGCCTGTCTTCGATGTGCTCCTGGCACACTGCACGTGTCTCTATGACAATGACAATGACAATGAATAAGGACTAGCAGGTACTGACTGCTGTGTGCAGACGCTGCCCTGGGTTCTCACAATAGGAGATGTACTAATCATAGATGTACCAGGAGGTAGATGTACTATTATTCCCATTTGACCCACTGGCCAATTCCAGGACAATTGAGCATCAAAATAAATCATGATAGCAATGAATGATAACCTGGTGAACAAAAGGGAACTACAAGTCCATTCAGATATAAAAAAATGAAGAAATGAATTAAAAGTGTGATGAAGAACGGGATGTTTACATACTTTTAAAGCAACTCCCTATAATATATTTATGAACCGCAATGAACGTTTGGAGAGAACTACAAAGAACAATTAGAAAGAAATGTGTACAGTGGTGAAGTCAGGCAGACACCACCATAACCACGTTAGCAACCATCAGCAGTAAAAGACAAGCTGAAAGTGTGTACCCCCGATAGGATGCAATAATGAAAGCCTTGCAGGCAGAAGGAGCAGGAGCAAGGAGGTTATGCTAGAAAAAAACCAACGCAGGTTGGCTAGGACAGTTACTCTCCTCTAGAGCAGTGGTTCTCAACCTTCTGGCCCTTCAAATACAGTTCCTCATGTTGTGACCCAACCATAAAATTATTTTCGTTGCGACTTCATCACTGTCATGTTGCTACTGTTATGAATTATCATGTAAATATCTGATATGCAGGACCGTCTTAGGCGACCCCTGTGAAAGGGTCATTCGACTGCCAAAGGGGTCGCGACCCACAGGTTGAGAACCGCTGTTCTAGAGGATGGAGGGGTCTATGAGGAGGACCCCCTAACTAGTCCTGACCATGTGATCCTTGACTGGCTAGTTTAAGATTCCATTTCGCGGAGAGCTGAAATTGTAATTAAATTTTTAATTTATTCTTTTTTGGAGAGAGTGAAAGAAGAGGAAGAGAGCGAGAGAGGAAAGGAGAAAGGGAGGGAGGGAGAGAGAGAGAGATTTGCTGTTCCATTTATTGATGCATTCATTGGCTGATTCTTGTATGTACCCTGACCAGGGATGGAACCCACAACCTTGACATTTCGGGATGACAATCTAATCAGCTACTCATCCAGGGCTGAAATTGTAATAAAATTATACCTCGGTTTGGTGACATGGGACTTATTTAGCAAAAGTGACCCCATTGGAGGCCTATCGTCCTGTTTTTAACACCTGTTACCCAGGCTTTCTCCCAACACACCAAGCAAAGCTTTGACTATACTGGTAAACGCCACATAGCGCAATGGACTTCAAATGTCAATGGCATGAAAAAGAACCATTATTTTAATGAAGCATGACATTTTCTGCCAAATTTTTGAACTAACTGGGTAAATTTTGACAAATCCAAAATTAACACAGAAGGGCGCTATGGCACGCTCCTTGTCCATGCCCAGCTGTCAGATGCCCCCTGGTCCTGGGGGGCTCCCCCGACCCTACCACGCTAGCATTTGACTGTCTTGATCACGGGGAACAGAGATCCACTCCAGCTGCCTCAGGAGTGAAGATTTATTGTAACAGTGTGCACAGTAAGGGAGAAAGGGGGAGCTCAGCCAGAAAGCTAGCCATCGAAGCAATTCAGGAAAAGACGAACAACCTAACCTGGCCCCATGGGGGAAACTGAGCTGGAGAGACAGGCTGAAGGGCTTGTCTAAACCCAAAGCAATCCCAGGGAGCTCAGCACAAAGCTTTATGGATTTTCATTTCCCAGCCCTGCCTTTGCTGCTTTCTGCGTGTTCGTTGACCTCTCTTCCCACTCTGGGCCACTTACTCATCCCTTCTCTCTTAGCAGCTCGGCCAGTCCATTGAGAGCTTCCTACCCTCACCTCGGTCTTGATGTCTCGTTCCTACAGCTGTACATCAGCGTCCACGCTCTACACTGCTTCACCCTCCATTCCCCGCCATTCCCCGCCATTGCCAACATTCATCCTGCTTCTCCATTCCACATCCCTAAGAAGGACACGCTGACTGGCCAGAGAGTCTTCATGATTCAGGATGGGCCAGCAGCCTTCAGGTTGGTGGCTTCCTATTGTTAATCTAAAAATAAAAAGCCAATGTCGGTCTGGCCGGTGTGGCTCAGTGGTTGAGCATCGACCTATGAACCAGGAGGTCATGGTTCAATTCCTGGTCAGGGCACATGCCCGGGTTGCAGGCTAGATCCCTAGTAGGGGGAGTGCAGGAGGCAGCTGATCAATGATTCTCTCTCTCATCACGGATGTTTCTATCTCTCTCTCCCTCTCCCTTCCTCTCTGAAATCAATAAAAATATATTTATATTTCTTAAAAGCCAATGTCAGAGGCCACGAGCGTTTATTTGAGATCACAACATTGCAATTCAGGGGTACGGATTTAGGCAGAAGCCCGAACTGTGATTACAGGACGAAGGCAAGGAGGGAGGGGAGAGGTGTATGAGAAAAGGCAGGGAAATGATGACAAGAACAGAAGAACTTTCTAGTGGTGTTAAAGCTTCAGTGATACACGGCTGGTGACTAACTCTGTCTTCAGAAAGAATGTCCATGATCATCAGTCTTTGCGGTCAGGAGTCTGCTGTCTTGTTAGCTTTACAAACAGCTGTTAGTAAGACCCTGTGGTTGCTGTGGCCCAGGCCAAAGAGTGGTTTGCCCGGTTCGAACATCCCAAAGGCAGCTCCTCCCGCATGCCTGCTCTGGCTCTATTTTATGCTGGTTCCACTGACGTCATCTTTCACACTAGCTTTCCTCAGCTGTGCCTGGGAGGATGCAGACACGTGGTTCCCGGCAGGGTCCCTGGGAAGGGGCTGTGAGCGGGCATGGACCATGGTTCCATGTTCAATCCTTAGCACTTAGCACCGATGCGTTCGTTTCATATTTTGACGACCATACTGTGTTATCATAACTGGCTTCCTTTGTAATCATGTGTGCTTTATGGTGTGCCTCTAACACAGGGGTGGGCAAACTTTTTGACTCGAGGGCCACAATGGGTTCTTAAACTGGACCGGAGGGCCGGAACAAAAGCATAGATGGAGTGTTTGTGTGAACTACTATAAATTCAAAGTAAACATCATTACATAAAAGGGTACGGTCTTCTTTTTTTTATTATTTAGTTTTATTCATTTCAAACGGGCCGGATTCAGCCCGCGGGCCGTAGTTTGCCCACGGCTGCTAACATCATTATTTGTAGAAGACATCTATAGGGCCAAAGGGCCCCTGTCCTAAACCCAGATCATCTCAAGGATATAGATTGGGTCTCATTCTCTGCTGTGCCCTGAGGGTCCAGCACAATGCCTAGGCCAGAATAGGCATTAAAATATTTACAGAGCCCTAACCAGTTTGGCTCAGTGGATAGAGCCTCGGCCTGCAGACTGAAAGGTCCCAGGTTCAATTCCAGTCAAGGGCATGTACCTCGGTTGTGGGCACATCCCCAGTAGGGAGTGTGCAGGAGGCAGCTGATCGATGTTTCTCTCTCATCACTGTTTCTAACTCTCTATCCCTCTCCCTTCCTCTCTGTAAAAAATCAATAAAATATATTTTTTTAAAAAACATTTACAGAAATAATGAATACTTTTATTACAGAAGCAAAAACTGTGCACAGCCCATGGAAGGTACTCCATTAAAGTTTGTCTTTTATTTTTATGAGAGAGAGAGAGAGAAACATCGATATGAGACAGAAGCAGTTGCCTCTCATACGTACCCTGCCTGGGTGGGGACTGGGGTTCGAACCTTCAACCTGGGCATATGACCTGACTAAGAATCAAACCCACTCCCTTTTGGTGCTGGGGACAACGCTCCAACCAACTGAGCCACACCAGCCAGGGCTGCAATCGCAGTTTTTTCATAAACAGCAACTCACCCTCTGAGCCCCAACTTGCTGGCCCATCACCTCCCTCCATGAGTCTCGTCCAGCGGCCCGCATTCCAGCATACCAAAGCACAAAATCATTTCTCCAACAGGCTGGTACCGTCTCCACCACCAACTTTTACAACCATGCAAAACCCTCCGCCGCTCATAAATGACTTCAAGATAAACACCAGGCCGTTGAAGGGAGGCGCAGCCAGATGGACGAACAATTCCAGAGTCTAATGAGAGACTTCTCAGATCTGGGGGGCCTCCTTTCAGAGGAACTCTCCAGGCCGGGGACAGGCTTGGTATGTAGCCATCCGTGTCCCAGGCCCTGCACAACACACATGTCCCAGCCAGCTGGTGAGAGCCGGAGGCAATCTGAGGACTTGGCCTGATTTCTTTGTGTGCAGATTCTCTGGCTCCTATGGAGACTTGGATCTGGGCCCTTGATTGCCTTCGCCCTCTCGCCTAACCACTGAGCCATTCATCTTGACCACCTGAATGGACTTGGAGCCTCTCAGGGAAGGAACACAGCACAACAGACATACCCAGGAAGCCATGGTCATACAGAACGAGGCTGCGAGAAGGTGCCTGCATAACATCCTTGCCACTTGACTTCCTGCTCACAAGAACGGCAGAGGGCTTCGAAGCGACCCCCTCCTTCCTCACTCCACCCAAGGCCTGACCTTGAGTGGATGACAGCAGACAGCCCGGAAGGTCACGTCCCTGAGTCGCAGGCAAGGTCACTGCCGATGATACCAAGAAAAAAACGAATCCAGATTTTGTGGCTGCAGTATATTTTGAGTTTCCTTCCGCCAACTTTATATGAGCTTTGCTTTTGATCCATCCAGAAGCATGTAGGACAGCGGCTCTCAACCTGTGGGTCGCGACCCCTTTGGGGGTCGAACAACCCTTTCACAGGGGTCGCCTAAGACCATCGGAAAACACATCTATAATTACCTATTGTTTTTGTGATTCATCACTATGCTTTAATGATGTTCAGTTTGTAACAATGACATTGGGGGTCACCACAACATGAGGAACTGTATTAAAGGGTTGCGGCATTAGGGAGGTTGAGAACCACTGATACAGGAGGACCAGGGTTTACGTATCTCTTCCAAAGAAAGCCCTTCCCAACTGGACGGTCCAGGGACTCCGATGTGCTCCAGCAGATGGGGGCTTACAAGTGGCTTTGGATGCGCCAGCAGTAGGAGTAGGCATCTCACCTGTTATTTCATTCACAGGGATGCACGTTTAGAAACTATTTAAAACACCTTCCTTCTAACGTGCCTTCAGAACTAGACCTTCAAAGTTGAGGAATAGATGAGCTGGAGAGATTCCTAAGTGAGGAGAATGAGCATCTTCCTAGAAGGAGAGTAGACTATGGGTGGTGGACATGTGTTACCTGACTCTTGCTGGGGCTGAATTCTCAGGGTAACCCATTGTCACTGCTGTCACGCCGGAAATGGTCACTGGGATACGGAGACTTTAGGGCAGTGGTTCTCAACCTTCTGGCCCTTCAAATACAGTTCCTCGCCGAGGCCGGTTTGGCTCAGTGGACGGAGCGTTGGCCTGCGGACTGAGGGGTCCCGGGTTCGATTCCGGTCGGGGGCATGTGCCTGGGTTGCGGGCACATCCCCTTGGGGGATGTGCAGGGGGCGGCTGGTCGATGTTTCTCTCTCATCGATGTTTCTGACTCTCTGTCTCTCTCCCTTCCTCTCTGTAAAAAATCAATAAAATATATTTAAAAAAAAAAAAAAAAATACAGTTCCTCATGTGACCCAACCATAAAATTATTTTCGTTGCTACTTCATCACTGTCATGTTGCTACTGTGATGAATCGTCATGTAAATATCTGATATGCAGGATGGTCTTAGGCGACCCCTGTGAAAGGGTCGTTTGACCGCCAAAGGGGTCGCGACCCACAGGTTGAGAACCGCTGGTTTAGGGTTTTAGTCATGGCTTGGTGCCTGGAAGATCCTTCATGCTACTGGAAGGGTAATACGCTTGGAAGGTAACAGGAGTCAGTGAGAGTTCTGGGAACCATGGGACCAATGAGATGCCACTGCATGGGGTGACAAAAGGGCAACAGATAGGATAAGCTCCCTCCCCAGTCTGCCCAGAACAGCCCGGTGCTGGTGCTGGTTATCCCAGTGTAATCATTCATACTGTCCCCTTTCACTGTCAAACGGGTCCCAGTTTGCATGACCATGACCATGAGTCAGACGACCTATGGGATCTAATGAACAAAATAAACAAGCAAACAAAATAGAAACAGACTCCTAGACACAGAGAACAGACTGGCAGCTGGCAGGGTTAGGGGCACTGGGTGAAATAGGTAAAGGGATTAAGCAAAACACACACACACACACAAACCAACAAAACTCATTGACACAGACATCAGCATGGTGATTGCCAGAAGGAAGGGCAGTGGAAGCCGGTAGAAGAGGTTAAGGGGGGTAAATGGTGACAGAAGGAGAACAGGCTATGGGTGGTGAACACAAAGTACAATTCATAGGTGATGCATTATAGAATTGTGCACTTGAAACCTATTTAATTAACCAATGTAATCCCAATAAATTCAATAAAAAATATCTTTTAAAAAGGAGTATCAATTCTCCTGAAAATGATTTACAGAATCAACAAAATGTCAATTAAAATCCCAACAGACATCCTCGTAGAAAGAAGTCAATGATTCTCTCTCCTCGTTGATGTTTGATTGTGTGTTTTTTAAAATATATTTTTACTGATTTCAGAGAGAAAGGGAGAGAGATAGAAACATCAATGAGGAGAGAGAATCATTGATCAGCTGCCTCCCGCACACCCCCCACTGGGGATCGAGCCTGCAACCCGGGCACGTACCCCAAACAGGAATCTAACTGTGACCTCCTGGTTCATAGGTCAATGCTCAACCGCTGAGCCATGCTGGCCAGGCTAGTCAAGAATTGATACAATCACCCCAACCAACAATCCCACTTTTCCCATGGTTCTGAGCATGTGGTTACTTTGGTCCGTGGCATCCAAGGGCAAGTTCATTTTATTAAGAGCATTTTTAGAAAGCGAGAATGTCAGAGTTTGACACCATCTCTTTCCAGCCCTCTATTCTGGGTAACATCGTTAAATACCCGGCTGGCCCCCAACGCGAGTTGCACCTTTTTTTAATCTAACAGCCATTCTGTGGCTCGCATTTGTTTTCCGCGGCTGCCAAGGAGACAATCTGGCTCTCATTGCCTTTGAAGAAGAGGCCGCTCTGATGAGTCAGGTCTACACTGGGAATAATTAGGTCAAATAAATGAGCCCTTCCAGCTGCCTATGGCATCGCTCAACGCCCCACGCTGCAGATCCAGAGACAATGCTGGCGGGGAATGAGGAGTTGATCTGCTGTGAGTTTCCCCTTCCTCTTGCCCAAGGGATATTATCAAAATGTAGGCAAGGTCGTTATGACTCTCTCTTCGCATCTGGAAAAGTGAAAACTGAGCCATAGAAGCGGGTGGCGGTCCCACTGCCTCCCCACCCTCCACGAGAAGGCTCCTGGCCCAGGAGGAAACGCCAACCAGCTGGCAGGCCCGAGACAGGCTTCTGCCTCGTGTCGCATGTCCCCCTGGGGTCTCGCAGGCACCTTATCCTGGGCTGTCGTGGCCACTGGCAGGGGCAGAAGGAAATTCAAGGAGGTGGGAGGCAGGTGCCAGCTCTCATTAGTATTCAACTCGGGCTGGTATCTGCAGCTCCCAGGCCAACCAGGACTGGCAGGCGGCTTCCCGGGGTGTCCCCCACCGTGGGAACGAGCCCCTGGCCTTTCCCAGCCTGATAAATGCCCTCGACCAGCTTTGAAAATCACTCACCGTGAGCGCCTGCCCCCCGCACGAACGTCTAAGTTGTACCCCGGCAGGAAGGCCCCTGGGTCTCCCAGGCACACACACAGAGCGGATCTCCTTTGTCCATGGATTCAGCCTCTTGTCTCACTTCTGGAGACAGTTTCTACAGGATTATCAGGCGAAGTCAGTTTCCTAGGAGACGCCCCCACCCAACCCCAGCAGGTATTTCCAGCCTCGCAAACCATTAGATAAACTTAAAGGACAAATTAGTCCCCATTGTCGGCCCCTCCCCGCTCACCACTTCAATCCGGCTATTTGCTCAGCCGGTTGGAAGCCCAGCTTTCAGACTCCAGCCCTCCAACCAAGAGCCTGAGTCCATAACTCATCCGAACAACCACCTACCGACTGCTTCTTCGGTTTCTCACATCTGGTATCTGCTCCCACCAGCAGCGAGGGCTGGGGTTAGGGTAAGTTAAGTCTTGAAAAGAGAGAAATGAGGGACGAGCAGGAAAATCAGGACCACCCCAGGGGGCCAGTGTCGGACAAGGGTTGGGAAACACTTGAAATAGCTCTTTCTGTTCTGTCTCGGTTTTGTCCACCTGCTCTGCTAGGCCCAGCCACTAACCAACCGCTGGTAACTTTTAAGAGTTTGTTCCCCATCAGATTCACAACAAAACCTATTGGGATTCCATGGGCAGCCACTCAGCTGAACTGCACACCCTAAAAGCACAGTGCAGTGGGAAAAGCCCAGACCAGGATCCAGGCAAGCCGGGGTCCCTATTCTGCCTCTACCCCCTAGGTTAGTGCGATGAAGGCAAGCTATTCTCTTCCTTCCTACAGACCTGGAATGATTGTGCCTATCTCACGTGACTTAAACAAGAATAAAATCTTAAAAAATGAAATGACAGGCCTGGCCGGTGTTGCTCAGTGGTTGAGCGTTGACCCACGAACCAAGAGGTCACCGGTTCCATTCCCAGTTGGGGCACATGCCCCAGTTGTGGGCTTCATCCCCAGTAGGGGGCGTGCAGGAAGCAGCCGATGTTTCTCTCTCATCGATGTTGACAACTCTCTATCCCTACCCCTTTCTCTCTCTCTAAAACCAATAAAAACAAATAAAAAATAATAAAAACATTTTGAAATAAAATTGTATTTTATTTAATATAATATAATTTTTATTATATTATATTAAATAAATATAATATAAAATATAATATAATATAAAATTTAATATAATTTTATGGCTTGGGACAGTGCCATAAAAAAACAGTCCACTTCCCTTCTCCTCGAGGTACACACAGCCGCTGGGACCTCGTTATTAACTGAGTCTGACATTCTCATGTGTCTCAGTTTCCTTATTTATAATAACTGGCAAACAATACCAATAGCCATAGTTATTGTATTATTTAAGCAACAAGCACAGAACAATTAATTAAAGATCACATCAGAAAAGCAAGTGTTTACACAAAAGGGGGGAAAGAAAGGCTGGGAAGAGATGAGAAAAAAGGAAATGCACACCATTAGCTGCACTCTCAGAGAAAGAGAGTTTTATTGTATCTGAATATGTCCTTTTAACAGAGTAAAACATTACACAAGGACGTTTTATCAAATTATAGAATATTAGGTTCGTTTAGTCCAAATCCTGATGAAATACCAGAATACCATTTTAAATGCTTTTTACTTTTAATTTGCTCTTTTCTTAAAATATATTTGAATTGATTTCAGAGAGGAAGGGAGAGGGAGAGAGAGAGAGAAACATCAATGATGAGAGAGAATCACTGATCTGCTGTCTCCCACAGGCTGTCTCCTACTGGGGATGGAACCCAAAATCCTGACACATGTCCTGACCGGGAATCGAACCGTGACCTCCTGGTTCATAGGTCGATGCTCAACCACTGAGCCACACGGGCAGGCTAGGTTACTCTTTAGAGTACGTTTTCAAAAGGCTATTTGAGGATTCCCTGAGGTAAGCAAAAATGGTCACAACTCAAGAACAAGAGGTTACCAGTGATGGAGGGGGGTAACTTAAGAGAACCCTCCCCGTCATACACACTGAGCTCTAGTGACGAGGGTGCATGCCCTCTAACAACCCTTCAGAAGGCACGGATTGGAAGAGACTCCCTAAAGTAAATGTAGTGGCTGCTCCCCAGTGGGCCAACGTCCTTGGGGACTGATGACGTCATGGAAGGCAGAGCTCCACTAGGTCTGCCGGTCCAGCATTTCTCAAAATGGGGTGCACGCCCAGCTGCATCTCACTCCTCCTTTGGGGGTCGAACTACCCTTTCACAGGGGTCGCCTAAGACCATTGGAAAACACATCTATAATCACATATTGTTTTTGTGATTCATCACTATGCTTTCATGATGTTCAATTTGTAACAATGAAATTGGGGGTCACCACAACATGAGGAACGGTATTAAAGGGTCGCGGCATTAGGAAGGTTGAGAACCACTGCTCTAGCCCATAGAATCTTTGAAGATGCTACTGAAATTAGTATTTTTCGCCCCCAAAAAATGCATTTTAATTAATTCTGAATGTGAAACCATATTTGTAATGTGAAGGGAAGTGAAAAAAAAGAAAAGAAAGCGAAGCACTGTATATACTCATCATTGAAAAGAGGCAAAGTAGATTATGTATGAACAGAGAGAAAGAAGGAAAACAAATGAGATGTCCCTGGCTGAGTAGCTCAGTTGGCTAGAGCAGTGGTCGGCAAACTGTGGCTCGCGAGCCACAGGCGGCTCTTTGGCCCCTTGAGTGTGGCTCTTCCACAAAATACCACGTGCGGGCCCGCACATACAGTGTAATTGAAACTTCATGGCCCATGCGCAGAAGTTGGTATTTTGTGGAAGAGCCACACTCAAGGGGCCAAAGAGTTGCGTGTGGCTCGCGAGCTGCAGTTTGCCTACCACTGGGTTAGAGCATCATCCTGATACCTAAGGTTGGGGGTTTGATTCCCTGGTTGGGGTGCATACAAGAATCAACCAATGAATGTATAAATAAAGTGGGACAACAAAACCATGTTTCTCTCTCCCTTCCTCTTCCTCTAAAAATCATAAACAAAAATTTAAGTACTGGATTTTTTAAAAAAGAAGAGTGTGCTGGTGTGTCATAATGTAGCATTTGGAAAACGCCCATGTAACTCGTTCCTAACCCAACTACATCTGGGAGAAATATGACCCCATGCTCCTAAAGTGATTATCAAATGTAGTCACATTTTTAAAAAATATACTTTATTGATTTTTACAGAGAGGAAGGGAGAGGGATAGAGAGTTAGAAACATCAATGAGAGAGAGAAACATCGATGAGCTGCCTCCTGCAAACCCCCTACTGGGGATGTGCCCGCAACCAAGGTACATGCCCTTGACTGGCATCGAACCCGGGACCCTTCAGTCTGCAAGCCGATGCTCTATCCACTGAGCCAAACCGGTTAGGGCAAATGTAGTCACATTTAAAATAGAAGAGTAGAAATAGAGACTTTTGATTGCCTTAATACATTACTCAAACACTCAATATTACATTTTTCTTAAGAGTCAAAACATGAACTTTTTGGAGAAAGAGAAGCATCGTGGAAAAACAATCGTTGTGTTGGGTATGAATGGGCCTTTCTAGAAAACAAATTAAGTTGCCTTCAGTCACATAAGAAAAAATTCCTCAGAAAGATTCTCGGGGCATAAGAGTAGAGAACTGTTTAACTTAAAAATCACAACGGAAAATGTTCTTAAATTTCCAGGAAGAAGAGCCAGCATCCTCTTTCAATTCATGGGGAGGTGTGGAAAGTAGGATCACATTTACCAACGGGTAAGTTGCTCTGGTTCATTCTCTTCTAACTAAAGCTCTTGAGAACCTAACTTGAAAACTTTATCACAAGTTAAATATTTTGAAATAAGAATGAGTAAACACATGATAGAGAGAAATCCAGATGTATACTACCCATGAAATGGGTCCCTTCACCTTGGTCATTAGACCCTGTAACCTTCATCAATCTTCTTTCAATTTGCTGTTCCTATACCTTCATTGACACCCTGGATTATATGCCATCTACTTCAAACCTGACTGAGTAGTTCATTCACCTAAAACAATGGGGTACAAGTTAAGAGATACGAAGTCCTACAGAATTCTTAGAAATCAGAGGCAACATCTACCAGGGATGATCAAAAAAGTTTTTATGAAAATGCTAATGTAAAAGAGTCCCTGAAAAGAAGTGTGGGGGGGGAAAAAAAAAAAGAAGAAGAAGTATGAAGTTCACTAATAAGATGACCAAGAGAGGACATTTCAAAATTAGAGAAACATGAAGGTCAAAAGTAAAGGTCAAAATTAGAGAAGAACATGACTCTCCTGCCACCTCCCCTCCACCTGTTATCAATCTTCACGTCTTATCTATTAGACTTCTTCAAGCTCTCTCTTATCTTTGCTTTATACTCAGTTCTCTTTATTGGGATTCTAATTCATATCCTCAATATCGTTCTCCACCTAGAATCAGTGGTCGGCAAACTGCGGCTCACGAGCCACATGCGGCTCTTTGGTCCCTTGAGTGTGGCTCTTCCTAAACCCTAGGAGTACCCTAATTAAGTTAATAACAATGTACCTACCTATATAGTTTAAGTTTAAAAAATTTGGCTCTCAAAAGAAATTTCAACTGTTGTACTGTTGCTATTTGGCTCTGTTGACGAATGAGTTTGCCGACCATTGATTCCATCATCTATGGATGAATCAACTTACTGCTTAGTTTAACACAGATTAAAAACATGATTGGGTCCCCAGTGCCTACTGAATAAAACCCAAAATCCGTACTCTAATATTTTATGTCTCAACTCATCATTCTAGATTTTGGTTTTAAAATTTCCCTTAAAGCGGAAACTCAGAGGTCAAAGAACAAGTGAAGTCAAGTCACAAGAGTCCTGGGAAACAAATAAAGAGTCATGAGTTGCCCACCCAATGTGGCTCAGTGGCTGAGCGTCGACCTATGAACCAGGAGGTCACAGTTCAATTCCCCATCAGGGCATATGCCTGGGGTTGTGGGCTTGATCCCTAGTAGGGGGCATGTAGGAGGCAGCTGAGCAATTATTCTCAGCATTGATATTCCTATCTCTCTCTCCCTCTTCCTTCCTCTCTAAAATCAATAAAAATAAATGCAAATAAATGAAATAAAGAGCCATGAATGACCTTTGAGAGCCCAGTCTCAACAGGGTGGTGGGCGTGAACCACATGGAGGGGACCAAACTGAGGCACAAAGAGGAGCTGAAGAGGGGAAAATAAGGTGTTAGAGAGCTCTCTGGGGACATCAGACCATAACAATAACGAGAATGACAGGCTGGTATGCTAGGGGGAGTTAGCGGTGATGAGGAATGGCTTCTTGGTGGTAGTGCTGGCAGGAGATGGTGGTGATGGTGGTGGTGTAACTTTTTTTGGGGGGAGGGGGGGCAGTAGAGAAGAGACTGAGTCCCCAGTTCCCATATCCAAAATCACAAAAGAGAGAGAGAGAGGTGCTCCCCCACAACCAGGCAAAAGTGAGAACTAAGTCCAAGGCCCTCACCAAGCCAACAATCTGCACAGAAATCTTGAAAACATGTAGAGAAAGCACAGCTTTGAGGAGAGAACCTATCTCAGCACATTTTGGGAAAGGAAGGGGCACTCTTGGTTCAGCATGAACTTATCTGTGTATTTGCTGATTCCCCCAACTCATCCCATAAAGAATCGGAGGCAGCCACAACGCGCCATGTGCTGGACGGGAGCCACCACGGACTGGAACATGAGCTCAGCCCTCCTGGCCACCAGTCCTGTAGGACCCAAGCACACAGATCGTAAACAAAGAGCTCAAAGCCCCAGCCCTTAAAGAGGAGGAAATAAAACTACGAGAGCCACGATGAGAAGGGGCGGCTCCCCAGGTGTACCCGAGGGCCGGACCGGCTCCCACCACATCAAACGCAATGGCCCGGCCCCTCATTCCAATGGCTGAACCCTTTTAACAGCTGGGAATTAAAATAAGCTGTCAGCCAGCTCAAAAAGATTTTTTAATTCAAAATAAATCAGGCTAACAGCCTGCAGATGTTTGGAAAGAAAACGTTTGGGTGAGTCACTTTCAGAACCCACTTTCCCAACTTTGCCATTTCAGAGTTTCTGAATGGCTGCTACCTGCCCTTAGCGCCCGAGACCAACTCTGATGCTGACATCCTCGGACTTAACACTGGTCTACCTTTCGATGCGCAATCAATAGCAGAATATCAATGTGAGAGGGACACATTGATTGGTTGCCTCCTGCACCTGCCCCCACCGGAGCCAGGGATTGAACCTGCAACTCAGGTACGTGCCCTTGCCTGGGAATTGAACCCACGACCCTCCGGTGCACAGGCAGATGCTCTAACCATTTAGCCATGCTGGCCAGGGCAAGTGTTCATTTTTTTTATATTTTTTTTTATTGATTTCAGAGAGGAAGGGAGAGAGAGAGAGAGAGAAACATCGATGAGAGAGAATCATTGATTGGCTGCCTCCTGCACGCCCCCACTGGGAATCGAACTCACAACCCCGGCATGTGCCCTTGACTGGAATCGAACCCAGGAACCCTCAGTCTGCAGGCCGACGCTCTAGCCACTGAGCTAAACCGGCCAGCGCTCATTATTTTTAAAGTAATGATTAAATGAATGAACAAGAGGGGGTAAAATAGATTATATTACTTATGCCCTCATCATCTTATATGAAAAATAACTCTTGCTGGAAGCATAGCTCCGTATGATTCCTATTTATCCAGAATTCAATAAGCATCTAATAAACACAGGATTAACTATTATGGTCCCAGCCATGTGTGAAACCCTATGCGTGATGTGAAAGTGACGTAAACACGCATGCAGTGCAAACATTTGCAAACTTTGGAGGCTACAAAAGACTTCGGACATTTTATGATTCAAACCTATTGCTTTATTGGTTAGGAAACTGAAGTTCACGGAGTTTGATTTGTCCAAGGTTAACAGCAGCAAGTAACAATACACTGTACACTCACCATGTGTCAAATACTGTACATGTACCATCGCCTTTAATTCTCCAAACCGCACTCTGAAATAAGTGCTGTATTATCCCCATTTCACAGAGGAGGAAATTTAGGACTAATGGGATTAAGTGAGTTCCCCCAGACAAAGGCAGTGCTCAGGCGGAGGCCGTGTGCCCCCTGCCCAGGCCTTGTGTCCCCTCATCACACAGACCACACAGCGGAAACCATCCGAAAGCAGGAGGTGAGCAGGACTCCAGTGGAACCCAGCTAACCCGGCTCCTAGCATCGCCATGGGGAGCGGCATTGGCAGCGACAGGACTGGGGGTGTCCACGGCACATCAGGGGCAGGCAGATTCAGGGTGCACAAAAGTCTGTAACTTCTCATCTCTCCTGTTATTTATTCAATGCGACTCTGTTTACTTTCATAAGAGGAAAAAGGCCAGCTGGCGTGGCTCAATGGTTGAGTGTCGACCTCTGGACCAGAAGGTCATGGTTTGATTCCCTGTCAGGGCACATGCCCGGGTTGTGGGCTCAATCCCCGGTAGGGGGCGTGCAGGAGGCAGCCGATCCATGATTCTCTCTCATCATTGACGTTCCTATCACTCTCTCTCTCTCTTCCTTCCTCTCTGAAATCAATAAAAATATTTGTTTTAATAAAAAAGGAAAAAGAAGGTGCTTGTTCTCGCTCCCTGCCATGCCTGCCCCCTACTCGTCTCTTGGGCACAAGAATAAAGGCATAAAGAACACATGTGGGTTGGAGGCGCAGAATCACTGACCATCTCCAGAGCCCCTCACTCACTCACTCACTCACCAGAGCAGGACACCCAGGTCCACGGCAAACAGCTACCTTGCTGTCCCCTCCCTCCCCGCCCCCCAGAAGCAAAGTCCACTCCTGCCACCTACTGTGAGAAGTGGTCCATGCCAAGGTTCAGGTGGACAGGACACAAAAGAAGCCCCAAAGTGCAAAATGTTTTCAAATCAGTACCATTTGCTTTCTCCAGACTCTTTCATCAGCTACAAAACACACTTATTGATTTCATGTTTTTATTGATTTGAGAGAGAGAGACAGGAAGGAAGAGGGAGAGAGAGAGAAAGACAGAAACATCGCTGAGAGAGAAACATCACTTGGCTGCCTCTTGCACGCCCCCTACTGGGATCAAGCCCACAACCTGGGCATGTGCCCAGACCGGGAGGGAATTGATGGAACCTGCAACCTTTTGGTGTAAGGGGCGACGCTCAATCAACTGAGCCAAATGAGTATTCACAGGTCAAATGCAGAAAAACAGAGGCCATGATTATAAACCAGCTGAAGCCGTTTTGACGATGAATTGCAAAAGAATGTACCATGAGCCTAAGTTGCAAGGCATGCCCATACTGGCTTCAAAAGCATGGGTACAAACTACAATAAATTTCAAATCAGCAGCGACCAATGAGACTTTATTCATATCTACGACAAAACCGTTTTTCTTAAGAAACCACAGTTTGGGCGCTGGCCTGTTTGGCTCAGTAGATAGAGTACTGGCCTGCAGAAGGGTCCCAGGTTCGAGTCCAGTCGAGGGCATGTACCTTGGTTGCAGGCACATCCCCAGTAGGGGGTGTGCAGAGGGCGACTGATCGATGTGTCTCTCTCTCATCGATGTTTCTAACTCTCTATCCCTCTCCCTTCCTCTCTGTAAAAAAAATCTGTAAAATATATTTTTAAAAGAAAAAGAAAAAAACCCACAGTTTGGGAGAAGCACGTTTTCCCCGATACTGAGATATGAGAGAATCTATTCCCTTGTTTGTTTTCTTGGGTTTTGCCCTGGTAAGAAGCACACTGTATGTGTGTTTCTTGGGTTTTGCCAAATCAATGTGTCTCTCTCACATCGATGTCTCTCTCTGTCTCTCCCTCTCTTTCCACCCTCTCTAAAAATCAATGGGAAAAAATCCTCAGGTGAGGATTAACCAAAAAGTAAATAAATAAAAATAAATAATAATAAAAATGAAAGAGACACACAAGCTCTATGCCAATGTGGATGGACAAAAAAAAAAAAAAAAAAATTTTTTTTAAACTGGGGTCAGTATGGTTAGTAGAACTCAATCAATCCAGAGAGTTGAAATCCACAGCCCCTGCCTCCCCCAGCACCTGCCCCTCCCCTGCACACACGTAAAGGCGGAATGGACTGTAGTCCCCATCTCTCAAAGTAGCTCATGCAGGAAATACAGACCTTCGGGGAGAACTGCTAGAAACCAGAGGGGTAGTCAGATCGGGTTCGGGGCCGCAAACCACCGGTGATGGTGGGAGAAGGGAGCCAGAAAGGGCCTCCCGGGCCCAGCCGGGGGGAATCCAGTTACATCACAGGAGGGGGAAACCACATCAAAGTCTAGATATTGGCAGCCGGGATCCCACAAGGGACTGACATGAAATACTACCTATCCCACCAGGCCTGGGGCGACGGACCAAACAGCTTCATTCCTGCACGGGGCCGGCTCCCCTGACCCTTTCGGCACAGTGGCCACAGTGTCTATGCACACGGTTCATTTTCTGGAGAGCTACACAAGATGATGGAAAGGCATAAATTAAAGAGGTATTTTTATGAGGGGGGCATAGTTTTTTATATATTTTTTTTTAGCTCTGCCACCTGCAAAGTCATTTCAGAGCCACAGGCTATGGAAGCTGAAATGCTAGAAGGGAAAGAGGCAAGAAGCAAGCGAGAGGGCGCCCTGTGAAGGCAGGAATGCGGCTGGAGGCCCAGGCATCTCTACTGCGGATCCCGGACAATCATTCCTGAAAAATATTCCTCACGGACAGAGGCTCCGACCTGAGACTGAGGTTGTGCGGGGAGCTCCTAAAACCCAGTCCGGCCTCCTGCCGTAGAAGGGTCTGGAAATATCCAGTACAGATGAATTCAAAAGCATACAGAAGTCCTGCTACATATCTGCCCAATGGCCTCCTGCTGCGTCTCTCCCGTCTCCGACTCAGAAGGTTTTTCCTCTTTTCTGACACGTTATAAGCCCAACTCCATGCCCGGCACCTACAAAGAGCTTCCTGCGAATCACACAGAATTGCAAAGCTCCCTCCTAAAGCCCCACCCTGAGTATAAGCCACCAGGCGGGTACCTTTGTGTGCGATTTGCGCACCTACAGTCACGCGTCGCAAAATGACGCTTCAGGTCAACCATGGGCCACACACAAGCCGAAGATTTTCTATCACCTCGTGACCTTGCCGCCTTCCTAAAGTTGCATTTTGACCTAAATATATACAAGCCTCGGTCAGATAGGTACAAGTATTGATGTGGAACTATACACTAAGATAAACTTTTAAATTTGCAATAGAAATAAAATTGTAAAACCCTCATTGAAATCGGTCACATTCATTGAATGCGTCTAACAATGTCACTTTGCTAAAATAGTCACCAGTGAACCTTTAGTGCCGATTCCTTTATGATCCTTCAATTCTTTGGAGCCTTTTCTTTTCTTTCTTTCTTTCTTTTTTTAAAAATATACTTTATTGATTTTTTTACAGAGAGGAAGGGAGAGGGATAGAGAGTTAGAAACATGGATGAGAGAGAAACATCGATCAGCTGCCTCCTGCACACTCCCCACTGGGGATGTGCCCGCGACCAAGGTACGTGCCCTTGACGGGAATCGAACCCGGGACCCTTGAGCCCACAGGCCGATGCTCTATCCACTGAGCCAAACTGGTTAGGGCTCTTTCTTTTTTTTTTTTTATTGATTTCAGAAAGGAAGGGAGAGAGACAGACACATCAATGATGAGAATCATTGATCAGCTGCCTCCTGCACGCCCCCTACTGGGGATCCAGTCCACAACCTGGGCATGTGCCCTTGATCAGAATCGAACCTGGGACCCATCAGCCCACAGGGCGAGGCTCTATCCACTGAGCCACACCGCCTAGGGCTCTGGACCCTTTTCTATATATACTGAGGTTATCGCCACACCTCCCCTGACACAGCTTTCTGGGGTGCCCTTGGCTTCCACTTGATGATCACCTGGAACTCGAGGCTCTGAGTAAACAGACTCCGGGCAGTCCAAGGTCTCTCCCTGCTGGTGCTCCCTGGGGACCCCGCCCTGTCCGGCTGAGCTAGATTCCTCGTCCTGGCGTCTGACTCCATCTTCCCCGAGAGAGAACGAGGCTTTCTGCCTCCTACTCGCAGGAGCTGCTGGCCAAGGGGAAGGTTCTCTGTGGGCGATGAGAGCGGCACACCCACTCCATCACATGTTGGAAAATCCAACGAAAGGGGAAATGGTGTCCTTCCTGGCTTCTCCAGAATGACCGGGAATAACCAGAGGCCCCCACCACACACACAGCCTCCTATCTTCTGGAAATTTCACCTCGGGCCTGGCCGGTGTGGCTTCAGGGGTTGAGCATCGATCTATGAACCAGGAGGTCATGGTTCGATTCCTGGGCTCTATCCCAGGTGTGGGGCATGCAGGAGGCAGCCGATCAATGATTCTCTCTCATCATTGATGTTTCAATCTCTCCCTTCCTCTCTGAAATCAATAAAAAAAAATTTTAAAAAAAGGGGTCGCCTAAGACCATCCTGCATATCAGATATTTACATGACGATTCATCACACTAGCAACATGACAGTGATGAAGTAGCCATGAAAATAATTTTATGGTTGGGTCACAACATGAGGAACTGTGTTTAAAGGGCCAGAAGGTTGAGAACCACTGCTCTGGATGGTCACGCTGGCCTGCCGGTCACGGAGTGCCTGATGCCTTCTCTGTTGTTCCTTAAAGTTGCCAGGCTTTGCCGACTATTTGATGATTTGGCCGCTTGGCCAACAGAGAGGCGTTTGTTCTCAGGCTGGCCTTCTTCTCATTCTGTAGACTCTGCTACCCTCCTGTGGTCATGTCGAGCTATGGCCACCTTGGTTTTCTTGTAAGATTTCACCACCAGCAGAAGGTGAACCTCAACATGTGAACCATCCCAGTAAACACTGTGAACCATCCCAGTAAACACTGATCTAGGCAGGAGCAGTGAGAGGATGCGTGGGTACCTCAAACTGTTTCTATACAAAGAGGAAGTGCCTGCATGCTTAGGAAACCCAGCTCCAGGGGAGGAGAATGTCAACGTAGATCATGGAAACTAAGGACAGAGTCGTGGGCAAAGGATCGCCCGAGACAAAGCTACTATTTTAAGTCCTGGGCCCCTTTGACTTGTCCCCCCGGCTACAGTTTTGCTGGTGGGAGCAATGCCTTCAGTCGGATATGAAATAGACAACAGCTTGACATCCGCATGAACCCCACAGGCACGTGACAACCAGACAGCGACCTTGGTCTCCAACAAGCATTTGAGAAGTGACTGTGAAGAGCAGTAGTTTCTAGTTGTGCCTTTTGTTCTTGAAAATCCCTGCTAATTTCGGATGAGTGCAAGCGTGACATGGACATTGCCCCGTCCCAGCCGAGGAGAATATAACACACAGCTACAGAGGGCATTCCCTTATTCAAGACAAAAGACTCTTCTTCCTGCCGGGGAACGTGGCCAGCACCCGTGGGTCTCAGTAGAAACGGCAGGAAGCTGGGATTGATGCACACAGTGAAGAATGTACGTGAGATGCGAGGAAGAAGGCTGGGAACGGAGCGTGGCTGATAATGCCATATGTGGCCAAGAAAATGGAACTTAAAATCTAGGGGGCTGGACTTTCCTTTCTGCTCTGCCACCAAGGAGCAGTGTGACCTTAGAAGGGTCGTGTGACCTTTCTCAGTGCCCTCGTCTGCAGGGAGAGTGTCACACTAAACAGTCTTTCACCTTGACCGGTTTGGCTCAGTGGATAGAGCATCAACCTGCGGACTGAAGGGTCCCATGTTCGATTCCGGTCAAGGGCATGTACTTTGGTTGCGGGCTCCATCCCAAGTAGGGGGCATGTAGGAGGCAGCTGATCGATGTTTCTCTTTCATCCATGTTTCTAACTATCTCTCTCCCTTCCTCTCTGTAAAAATCAATAAAAATATATTATTTTAAAAAACAATCGTTCACTGTCCATTTAACCCTGAATGTTCATAAGCCCAAGAGTCTAAGAGGAGGCGGTCAGAGGGAGCAGCGGCAGTGAAGGGAGGAGGAAAATTTTAAACTGTTTCATTGGTTGGGACACAGATGTACTTGCAACCAAGAGAATGACTCAATGACCCTTTCAGATGACCTTTTCTCCCAAAATCTAGGGAATTGGAGGTACTTCTCCAAATAGGCTGTTTGCCCAATGAATAGAATCCTAGCATCTCAAGATTTTAAACCTTGCCCTAACCGTTTTGGCTCAGTGGATAGAGCGTCAGCCTGCAGACTCAAGGGTCCCAGGTTCGATTCCAGTCAAGGGCATGTACCTTGGTTGAGGGCACATCCCCAGTAGGGAGTATGCAGGAGGCAGCTGATCGATGTTTCTCTCTCATCGATGTTTCTAACTCTCTATCCCTCTCCCTTCCTTTCTGTAAAAAATTAATAAAATATATTTTTTTAAAAAAAAATTTTAAACCTTGATGGTTCAAGCAGCCTTTGAAAGCCTGGTCAATGGAGAGGTCTTCTGGGTACATAGCTAAAATCCGCCTCACTGTAGGTGATCATCATTGCTCCTAGTTTTACCCTTGAGAGTCGGAGAGAACAAATCTAATTCCTCTTTTTCTTTATAACTAGCCACATGTTAACAGGTATCTACCAGGTTCTTCTCTTCTAGTATCCACAGTCCCCTCAGTGAATCCCTGCCCAGCTTGGTTTGAAGTTCTTTCATCACGTGAAGGGTTTGAATACAGGGTGGGGAGTTATTGAAGCTATCAGGCAAACAAACCGCCACAGAAAGACTACAAAACATTTTTTACACACACGGTCCCAAAAATCGACTCCCAAACAATATTTTTCAGAAGTTGCTGGAGAAAGGGCCCCACCAACACAAGGAAGTAAATTAAGAGAGAAGTAAGGGCTGGAATCCAGAAAACAGAGATCTATAACAAGGAGAAAATCCCCCCCAAAAAATGTTCTTGTAAGATCACATGACCAGTTCAACTTGGAGCAGAGCAGAGGGGCTTTTAAAAAACCCCTATCATACAAGGCGAATTTGATAGAACACCTTACGTATTTCAACATACCGAGAGATTTTGGCAATTGAAGAAAATGGTTGGGGTTCAATGGGCGACATGTCAATAATAAACCTAAGCAAACCAAAAAATACTCAAAATTTTATTAAATCTAGGAA
The DNA here is from genome assembly GCF_014108235.1 of Myotis myotis. Classification (NCBI taxonomy): domain Eukaryota; kingdom Metazoa; phylum Chordata; class Mammalia; order Chiroptera; family Vespertilionidae; genus Myotis; species Myotis myotis. The sequence continues at coordinate 7,650,811 of NW_023416326.1, read as the reverse complement.
AAAACAAAACATTGTGCAAGAAAGGAAAGATACTTGATTTGACACCACTATAAGATCGGTCACTCTGTTTTCCATTTATTTTGTAACCAGTGTGTTGAGGAATTGGAATTTCAAATCAATGGGAAACAAAAAATTTTTTTTAATTTTTAATCACACTCTTTTCATTCACGCTCTGTCAAATCTTCCTTCCCTGCACGATAGTAAATCCTTTAACACCTCGGGCAGGTCCCATAACTTTCCAGTTCTTTGCAGTTATTAAAACTCAGTCCCATCCTGTTAATAAGTCTGGGCTCATATCTGATTCAAAACGTTCCCTTCTCCCTCAGTGTGAGCCTGACCTGTGGCTGGAAGGAAGAGAGTTTTTTATCGCCACACCATCTCCATCTTCATATTCCAGATCCTTTGGCAGTGGGAATAGGGAAGGGGCTTGGAGGGCGGGGGGCGAGGCGGGGGGGGGGGGGAGACAAACATCTCCTTACTTAACTAGAGTCATTGGAATCCTCTCTCTTGGCCAACCTTGACTGGCCAGTGAGTCTCGGCCAACCTTGACTGACCAGTGAGTCTCGGCCAATCTTGACTGGCCAGTAAGTCTAGGCCAACCTTGACTGGCCAGAAAGTCTCGGCCAACCTTGACTGGCCAGCGAGGCTTGGCCAACCTTGACTGGCCAGCGAGTCTTGGCCAACCTTGACTGGCCAGCGAGTCTCGGCCAACCTTGACTGGCCAGAAAGTCTTGGCCAACCTTGACTGGCCAGTAAGTCTAGGCCAACCTTGACTGGCCAATGAGTCTCAGCCAACCTTGACTGGCCAGTAAGTCTAGGCCAATCTTGACTGGCCAGTAAGTCTCGGCCAATCTTGACTGGCCAGTGAGTCTCGGCCAACCTTGACTGGCCAGTAACTCTAGTCATGTGGAGCTGGAGCACAAAGCTGACTCTTTCATGGGGTACATGTGTTGACTGTAGGATGTCATAGGCACCCCTCCACTACATGTTTCACTAATGGGAACCAGTGGGAAATGCTACCCTAGCTCTACTCTTCTGCCCTCCCAACTCCCATCACTAGTGTTCCATCCAAAGCCTCTTGCTGATGGGGTCTCCTCATGCTGTGGGCAACCCTCTGACTTGGACTATCAGCAACAGGTCTCAAGGCCAGCCTCATCCTGCAGGGTTCCCTCAACCCGCTGGGGACTCGCAGCCCCCTCCCGGTGCTGGTGTTGACCACGGCTCTGCTGCTGCCCCTTTACTGAGCCCCCATGGTCTCCCTCCGATTCTTCTCCCTTTCTCTGGTTCCTTTGATGTCGGTGAAGGAAAAGAAACCCTTGTGGGTTGGCAAGCCCCTCTTACCATGAACGCTGCACTCACTCCCCACTAGGCTACACACTCTAAAAATTCCCCTGTGTCTCTAGACTTCTTGTGTAAACTGCCACCATCCCTCTTCCCACCCTTTCTCCCTGGTTTGATTCTCCTAGATCAGTGGTCGGCAAACTGCGGCTCACGAGCCACATGCGGCTCTTTGGCCCCTTGAGTGTGGCTCTTCCACAAAATACCGACTTCTGCGCATGGGCCACGAAGTTTCAATCGCACTGTTACATGCGCACCCGCACGTGGTATTTTGTGGAAGAGCCACACTCAAGGGGCCAAAGAGCCGCATGTGGTTCGTGAGCCGCAGTTTGCCGACCACAATCCTATATGGTCTGGCTCCCTCCCCTCTGTCTCTCCTTCAAAAGTAGGTAGGAGACTTTGAGCCTCTTCCTTTCATATGGGGTTGTAGTCACAATTCTGGACATGTAATTACATCTATTCCTTGGCATTTTCCCCCTTTAAGTATTTATTATCCAAAGTTATCAATATTAACCATTCCGGAAACAATCTTTAAGCTAGGAAAATTGAATTAAATTGTGTTAAAGAAGAGAGGATGAATGTTTTCATTTTTCTAGCCTTTGGCCTTCTTTTCTTTTTTTTAATTTTGTGCATTCATCAGAAGAAAAAAAAGTGCTTTTATCATATTGGCGACCTTCATGCTACTCTCATGAAGCAACTTTCAGCGTTTTATTACATAACTTCCTCTGGCCAAAGAATTATACTTCAGTAAACCTATTATATGACATCATCCCCTCCCAAATGCAATGTTTACTCTGTACAGAGCAAGGACTGTATGCCAGTCATTGTACTAAGTGTTAGGTCTGTGTTTTTCAAACTATTGGTCATGACCCATTGATGGGTCGTAAAATTAACTCAGTGGCTCATGACCAGGATTTTTTAAAATACAAAATAGAGTAGATATAAATGTCTTGCCACAGTCCTGTACACCTGAAACTAATATAAAACAATACTGAATGTCAACTATAATAGAAAAAATAAAAAATAATTTAAAAATAATAACATTAAAATAAATAAAATTTTAAAAAGAAATCGAACAGGAAATATCAGAGTGTGTGGCACATAATAAGGGTGTTGTTTCATGACATTGTTGTTAAAGTTATGTATGTCTCTGCCCATGTGTACATCTAGGTACTCCAACTATTAATGTAAAAATCTGTTTCCTACTGCAGATTATTGTAGGAAAAATGAAAAGCACTTTTGATCCATCCCCTTATTTAATCCTAGCAGACAGATCACAGATAGATAGATAGAGTAGATACAGTTATTGTCCTCAGTTTGAAGATAAAAAAACTAAGGTTGAAAAGAATTGAACCATATGCTTGGGTTCAAAGAGCTAAAAGATCATAGATTTGGGATTCAAATCTAGACCCAGCTCTGTGCTCTTCACCACATCCTGTCTCTCTTCCACTAGATTAAGGAACAAAATAAGAGGCCATGGGCAAAGCTATGTTCACACCTTTGGATAAAAGGCCTAATACAAAGGAAAGAGACACAAATTTCCTAGACTAAGGTCCTGCTTCCATAGGTCATCTCTGTTTCCCACCCTATCAAAACCATTTCACATGACTCATGCTTAGGGTGCAGAGTGGTCCTTCGTACTTATTGAACTTGGCCATGCAGGCATGACAGCGAGCACAATGAGTCAGCAGCAATACCTGTCCCCGTTGTCGCCTTAAGATCTTGGCCTGGAGTCTGTGTCTAAGCCATCTGGGCTACTCCATCCATCTTCATCTCATCCTTCACATTGACTTTTCTCAAACTCCATGCACCCCCAACTCCCTCCTCCAACCTGTCTGGGAAGGCAGCGGAGCAGCTGGCGTGGGGAGCCAGGTGGTGTCTCTCGTGGTTAAGTGTCTGCTGTGGTCAAGCTGTGCTCTGACCATCTCCATCTAACTCATCCACACACATCGCCGTGGCAATGGAGATGCCGCATCCCAAAGCCCCGACACCAGAATTCACCACCTCCCTGTCCCTGAAGAGCTCTAGAACCACAATTAATGAGCTCACTGTTAAAAACATCCTAAAATCATTAAAAATCCTCACAGGCTTACCCCCGAGAAAAGTGACTCCAGTCCTTGCGCGCAGTTCCCCAAGAAGGCCAGTTTGAAGAGAGGAGATTCTTGCTGGACCCCAGAACTCCCTGATGCAAAGTGTGAGTGGCCCGGGGATCTGCTGTTCCCTTCAAGCAGCTGGTCCCATCACTTTGACGGACATGCATTAGGTTTCTTTGGCCAAGTATCCATCAATCGAATCTGAGCTTCAAATGGATCAGTAAGTCCAACCTAATCTTGAGAGCCAGTTGGGAGAGAAAAAACACAGCCTTGCTGGAATTCAGAAAGGGTAACAAATTTCTCAGGTGTGGGCCAAAAACTAGAGCTTCAGATACAAGACTAATGGGACATTCCTGTTAACCAGACGGCCCATAACCACCAACCTCCAGAACAGCAATGGCGCCCATTACTGCTCCCAGGGGATCTCTTGGGCCATGGGTTTTAGGGAGCTGCCACCCCCCAAAGGATTCAGTGTACTCTGACCTCACCCTCGAGCTGCCTTGGCCACTCCATTGGTTAAAAATACCCCTGAACTGTCCTAATTTTAGAAGAGGCAACACAGTTATGGCCAAGGTGATCTTGCCGAAGAAGCCAGCCCATCAGGCAACACAGCGATGCAAGTACCTAGAAGCCTTCTGCCCCTGCAAAGTGTTTCGGAGCTTCTAGTCCTATGGGATGTGGGTATATGCCCAGGGGCCATTGTGGGGAGCATCCAACCTCTTTGTGCCAACATATCTCCAAAAAGGGGGAAACAAAATGTAGATACATCCAGGGTGCATCCCATGGACTCTCTGCCTTCTTTCCTCTACCCTCATGCTACATGTGGATGATGACAAGGAACACAGCCCGGCTGGTGTGGCTCAGTGGTTGGGTGTCAACCTATGAACCAGGAATTCACAGTTTGAATCCCTGTCAGGGCACATGCCTAGGTTGCAGGCTTGATCCCCATTGTGAGGTGTGCAGGAGGCAGCCGATCAATGACTCTCTCTCATCACTGATGTTTCTACCTCCCTCTCCCTCTCCCTTCCTCTCTGAAATCAATAAAAATATATCTTAAGAAAAAGAAGCCCGGCCAGTGTTGCTCAGTGGTTGAGCACTGACCTATGAACCAGAAGGTCACAGTTTGATTCCCGGTCAGGGCATGTGCCAGGGTTGCAGGCTTGATCCCCAGTGTGAGGTGTGCAGGAGGCAGCCGATCAATGATTCTCTCTCATCATTGATGTTTCTATCTCTCTCTCCCTCTCCCTTCCTCTCTGAAATCAATAAAAATATATTTTTTAAAAAAAAGAAAAGAAAAAGAAAACAAGGAACATAAACTTTCCTAGAGACAGAATTCAAGTTCCAGTCTTACCCATCACCTATCATGCCCACATGACCATTGAATCTGCCAGTGGTCAAATCTGACCTTCCTCTGGCCTTCGTGACCTCAAAATAGCCCTGCTTTCCCGCTGATCTGATAGGCACTCTTGGAATAATTACTCTAAATAATCACTACAAATAAACTCTATTGTAGTAGCTATTCCACTTCTGGCTTTCATGTTATTCACCTTCTTCCAAATAAACATCATTTCCTGATGCCTGGAAAGTTCCAATCTTGTTCCAGATTGACATATTACTTTTCCATTATCTCAGGGCAGCAATAATAATAACAGTTATAACATCTTCCTTCTCCTAGAAGAATCCTGGCCACTTCTTGTACTTTTCTTGTTCGGAATTCTCTTGTGGGCTTTTTTTTTCCTCCTCCTCCTCCTCCTCAGTGGAAAATGTTACTTCTAGCTGCTGGATTTAATTTACTTTAATTTAATTACAGCATTTTCCACACATGCCCACAGGCTCTTGGTAATAGTTGCATTTTTTAATAAATCTAATATATAATAATGACTTTGTTTTTAATTTTCCACTGAGAATTGGATCCTGAGTTGAATACAGAGCTCCAGACAGGGGCGTCTGGTTCCTTCTATGTGCCTGGGTTTCAGGCAACTGAGGGGCTCCTAACTGGAAAACGGCTGTGCCTTTACTCTCTATCCCCACACACCCGTGTTCCGTGTCCTCTGCAAACATCCCATGAGGGTGTGCAATGGCCAGTTGCTTCTGTCAAAATGATCAAGCTGGTTGTGCAGGCCTGCCCCGGGCTGGACTATGAGAGAAAACTGAAGGTTCCTGGCCAAGACGATGATACAAAGCAATTGTGTGGACAGTACTCTTTGAGGATGGCCTTTACTGGGTGTCCTGCTGCTGTCTGCCTGTAGCCACACATCACGGGGCCAACTCCGAGTTGTAATCAAATACAGTCCAACCCAAAGATAAATCCTATGACCATGGCTCTGTGGTCTCTTTACAAAGACCATCCTAGCACCATGGCAACGTTCATTGACTGACATCTTCATGAACATGTGTTCATGTTCAATTCATTCAACTCTATGATAAATTAACCAAGTTTGGGGTTCTCCTTTCCTTGTATTTCTCCCCTAATCCAAGTGCTCAGTAGAGAGCTCAGCACCACAATATACACTCAGTAACATCTAGGGCTACTTTTATTGGGTGTTTACTATGTGTCAGACACCATTCTACACACGTTACCTGTACTACTTCAGAGTACACCTACCAGCATGCGACTGTCCCCATCCTATAGATGAGAGAATGGAGGTCTACAGAGGTTAGAGGACATGTTCAAGTTCACCCTGCAGTAAATGGTGGAAGTGTTCAAATGCATAGTCCATTAGGCTGTGCTTACCAATGAAGGCACAGAACTGCCAATCTGCAGCAAAGCGCTTGGAAAATGCCCTGCCTTTTAATACACTGGGCATCCCCTTGAGGTCAAGTGCAACAGACCTCAGGTCTCTGCCAGTAACTGAGATCTGCCCACAAGAAAACTTCTCTATACACTCCAAGCACCTACGAGAAAAGCAGGCAAGCAGGACAAGTCAGAGCTTCGAAATGGAGCTAAAAGTCCCTGCTACAGTCTTTCCCATTTGACCATGGGGTGAGGGTGCTTTAGAAGCATGGCCTAGGACAGGGGTGGGCAAACTTTTTGACTCGAGGGCCACAATGTGTTCTTAAACTGGACCGGAGGGCCGGAACAAAAGCATGGATGGAGTGTTTGTGTGAACTAATATAAATTCAAAGTAAACATCATTACATAAAAGGGTACGGTCTTTTTTTTCAATAGTTTTATTCATTTCAAACGGGCCAGATCTGGCCCGCGGGCCGTAGTTTGCCCACGGCTGGCCTAGGAGAACAGGACCACCAAGGTACCCGGGCGACCTTCCACGTATCCACATAGGCCATGCAGGTAGCAGCTTGAAACACAGCCCATCTGAACATCTCATGATCTTCTCAGAACAGGAGAGCCTGGGAGGCCTGGGAGGAGCTGCTTCAAGGTCATGGCCCACTCACCTCTCGGTCTGCCTGCAAGGACATCATGAGACAATCTCTCCTCACCTCCCACGTCCTAGGGCATGGGGCCTGCCTCCCTCAAAGCAGAAATGCAGGCGATAAACCCACCCAGGCCCGGGTTGGGACTGGCTCCTCGGCCATGGGGAGTGCCATAACTTGTACTGCAGTGGTCCAGCCCCTTTCGTATACGTGCTGCCTTTTCTGGTGTGTTGGGTAAGGACCACGGGGAGCTGAGTACCTTTGGCTATTTTTCCTTTTGCCATGTAAGTAATAAATGGTCTGGATCTATCTTTACCAGCCTAAGCAGTCAGGCCTTGGCCTTACAGTACGTCTTGTGTGCGCTGACAAACTATCCCATCAAAGCAGGCACCTACTCAGGCAATGAAATGCAAATTAGCCAAGGAGAATATTTAAATAAGGGCTGCCTCATTTCAACTGACCACATAAACTGATGCCAAAATCTAGTATCTCTCTCTCACACACACACACACACACACACCTGTTTAAAAGCATTTCTAAGAGCCTGGCCAGCATGGCTCATTGGTTGAGCACTGACCTATGAACCAAGAGATCACAGTTCAATTCCCAGTCCCGGCACATGCCCGGGTTGTGGGCTCAATCCCCAGTGTGGGATATGCAAGAGACAGCCGATCCATGATTCTCTCTCATCACTGATGTTTCCATCTCTCTCTCCCTCTCCCTTCCTTTCTCTGAAATCAATTAAAAAAAAAATTTTTTTCCAAAAAAGAAGCATTTCTAAGAAAAAGATAAGTCACATTCACCAAAAGCCATTGCCTCAATTTGCCTTTTGCTAAGCAAGCTGGTGGTGACTTGGGAAAATAAATGCACATGCATTCCGTTTAACAAAATTAATATTTATTTTCTATAAACAAACTCAGGAGAATTCTCAGTGGGCACATCTTTCCACGCCAGATTTTAAAGTTCTGTCTTAATTCTGAATCTCGGGATCTGTGCGACTCCAAATGCTAAGATGTGTCTGAGGATGGATCCCATCCCCTCCTCGGGTCTCACATGGGCCGTAACAGGCAAAGGAACGCGGGGAACTCCCCGTCACATGGCAGGACTGGGGATGGACTGCTCTGGTTTACAAATACACCGACTGCCAATTTTTGAATAGTTTTGTTCAAAGAATATGTGAAACATGATTAACACCAAAAGCACCATGAACTTATTGTAAACTACATTTAATGATTGAGAAGTCACTTCAGGACAAAGTACACGAGTAATTAAAAGTGGGCCAGCCCGGCCAGTGTGACTCAGTTGATCACGCACCATCCCATGCACCAAGAGGTCACTGGTTCGATTCCCAACCAGGGCACATGCCCGGATTGCAGGCTCAATCCCCAGTAGGGGGCGTGCAGGAGGCAACCCATCAATGATTCTTTCTCATCATTGATGTTTCTATCTCTCTCTCCCTCTCCCTTCCTGTCTCTCTAAAATCAATAAAAACATTATTTGAAAATAGTCTAATTACCATAGAATTTTTTTAAAAAACATGGAGGAGAAAACCCTCATTCTAAAGACCCAGACAATGTTGGAGAGGAAGATTTTCATTAATCACACTAGAAAACGCATCAGCTTTTTTTTTTTTTTTTAATCAAAGCCTCAGAATTACCTCTGGGAAAACGAATTATCACACAGGCTGGGCAAAAGTAGGTTTACAGTTGCCAGTACTCAAACCACAGAGGTGATTCTTATATGACTGTGTATTAATTACTGTATTGTTTTCCATACAAACAACTGTAAACCTACTCCTGTTCCCACCCGGCCTATCAGATGGGCAGGACCAGCTCAAGATGATATGATGAAGGAATGCCAAATACCCACACTTCCACTTTTTAAGTTTTTCAAGTGTCTTTCCGTTTCACTAAGTTATCCACTGTTTGAAATCCCAGGTATAATTAGCTTCATAGACATCGAATACAAAGGAGAGTGAGAACTCTCCCTCCCGCCAAATGTGTCCGACACGCCTAATCTCACTGGTGTCCTCACACACACAGTTACTACAAAGTCATCCGCCTTTCCAGTTGGACTCCTTCGCGTGGTTTTATTAAGAATGATGTCATGCAGTACTCCTTAGTTCACTTTTTTAAAAATTTTTCTTTTCTTTTTCTTTTCTTTTTTTCATTTCTTTCCCCCAAAGAAGTCTTCGGACTACAGTCATTTGAAATTCATCCAGTAGGTTTCAAATACCATCAGTGAAGCTGCTTATTTTTTAATTTTTTACCCCAAATCCTCATAGAAAATTCGAGAAAAAGAAAGCACATGAAGGAAAAAACATTTTCAAAATTAACCAAACCATTGGGTGATGGGTGCACAATGCAGTGTGCTGATGATGCTTTGTTGAGTTGTACACTTGAAACCTACATGGCTTTGTTAAGCAATGTCACCCCAATAAAACTCAATAAAAAAAAGAAAGAAAATTTAGTGGCAGCAATAATAACAATCTCATCTAAAAGCTGGCTGTAAGCAGATGTATCAATGTCAACGTCAGCTCTACCGAGTAGGGACTCATCCGCTGTGTTCCAACAAGCTCCTGTGCACACATCACCCAGCCCCTCGGGGGTCACCGCTGCCTAAGTCCCTATCTCCTCCCTGGGCCCTGAGCCACTGGAGGACAAGATCAGACTCAGCTTCAAAAATGACTAAGCACCTACCATATTCAAGATACTGGGATTAAAAAAATATGAATAAGATATGCTTCCTGCCCTCAAAGAACTTACAATCTAATTTCAGCAGGTAGAGAATGAGGAGAGTAGAAATAAATAATTTCCACATACAAGAATCCAAGTGATCATTGCAGTATATCCAAGGTCATATGAGAACGCTAGAGGCCCAGTGCACAAAATCCATGGACTTGTGGGGAGGGTCCCTCAGCCCGGCCTGTGCCATCTCACCGTCTGGGAGCCCTCAGGGGATGTCTGACTGCCACCGAGGCAGGAGAGGTTCCCACCACTGCCGAGGCGCTCGCCAGCCATGAGCCCAGCTTCTGGCGCACTGACCACCGGGGGGAAGCTCCTGCATTGAGCGTCTGGCCCCTGGTGGTTAGTGCACGTCATAGCGACTGGTCGTTCCGCCGTTCGGTCAATTTGCATATTAGCCTTTTATTATATAGGATAGGAGGAGAGCCAAGCAGGTAGGGGAGGTCTCCTTGCGGAAGCAACAGCTCTGCCTGAAAAGATGAATGGAAATTGACATGTAACAGGTGGAAAGGAAGGGATGACAGAAGGGTGCTTCGGGCAGGAGGCAGGGCCTGAGTCTAATACCATGATTGGTGTGTGCCCAGCCTACCAGTCATTTGCTCTCCTGGAGTCAAGTTCAAGGCAAGGAACAATGGGAAATAGGACAAAGAGCTTCCATTTACTTACGCTGAGGTTCATTGGGGGTGGGAGGGTGTCACTAAAGGCCAGGGAGTGGTGTGGGGAGATTTGCATCTCCTCAGAGAGGAGCAGGAATTGGGGTACCTTTTATGTAGTGGGGGGAGGGGGTAGTGGGGAGATTAATTTCTTGCTAAGTATAGTATCTCCCCTTTAAAATATGATGAAGAGTTAATCCAGGAAGTTTAATCAGCCGGCAGGCAATTGGTGTACAGTATGCAAATGTCTTCCCAGCCATCCCCACGGAAATCTCAACCCCTTCTCCAATTTGAATTCCAATTGGGAGCTTTAAGACTGAGAATCAGAAGTTTCCTTTCACCAAAGGTCAGCCCTGGAAAATCGTTCCCTAACCCCCAAAACAAACTCCGTTTGGGGGTTTCCCAAGCTGACGTTGATTTCCGGAATTTACCAAGTGCTTACTCTCATTACCGCTTTATGTCCCCCTAATGGAGCAAATTCTCTTTCCAAAGGCGGAACTCTTCCCAACTATTCTGTGAAAAGCCGGCCAGAGTTACTGCTCTACATTTCAACACTCCGCGCTCCGCCAGCTGTAGGGAGGACCTTCACCAACATCATCCCCTCCCTCAATCAAGACTTACTTATTTCGGCCCGGCCGGTGTGGCTCAGTGGTTGAGCATCAACCTATGAACCTGGAGGTCACAGTTCAATTCCTGGTCAGGCCACATGCCCTGGCTGCAGGCTCCTTCCCTAGTAGGGGACATGCAGGAGGCAGCCGATCATGATTCTCTCTCCTCATTGATGTTTCTATCTCTTTTTCCCTCTCTCTTCCTCTCTGAAATGAATAAAAATATATATTTTTTAAAGCCGTAACAAAATGTTATGTCTCTTTAGTCCCTTTGAACCTGAAACGGTTCCTTGGCCTTCTGTGTGTGTATATGTGTTTCTCTCAATGGTGCTATTTCTGAGAGAGGTAAGCCAGTTCTGCAGAAAGCCCTTCCATTTGGATTTATCTGATATTTCTCCATGATTTGATTCAAGTGATGCATCTGGGAGACAGGAAAACCACAGGCATGACGTGCTGTCCTTAGTGAATTACTTCCAGAAGCCCATGTTACTGGTTTTTCCATTGTGGGTGATATTAACATCGATCCTTGAGGGATGTGTGCCAAGTTTCTTCACTATAAATAAAATTACCTGTTTTCCCTTTGTATGTGCTTTGTAAGTCAGTACTTGGAGACCATCATGCCTTTCCTCATCAAATTTTAATCACTAGCTATAACATTCATTGCCTATTTCCAACTTCATTGTTCCTTCTACGTGTATTAGTTGGCAACATAATGTAAGGAAGAGCTGTCCCATCTCTCCAATTTATTTATTCATTCACTCATGTACATTAGCACACATCATAAATATTAACTGGATTTATTGGTTTGTAATCAAATTGTGATGCTCAAAATTGGCCCAGATTTCACTAAAGGGAGCCTCTTCAAGCTGGCTGCTGCGTTCTTTTCTACAGATCAATAATGAACTTCTACTTTTGGAATCATTTCAGAGGTACAGAGAAGTTGCAAAGATGGCACAGACAGCTCACATCTGCTCCTCGCCATTCTACGTTACCATGCTACATCTGTCAAAGCTGAGAAACCAGCCATTGTGTGTTACTATGAACTGAGCGCCAGACTTCATTAGGGTCTGCCAATTTTTCCCACTGCTGTCCTTCCTGAATCCAGTTCAGGGTACCACATGGCATCTCAGTCCACTCTCCTCTCTCAGTTTCTTTCATCTTTCCCTGATTTTCATGGCCTCGAGTATTTTGAGGAATACTGGTCAGGTAATTTCTACAATATACCCTAATCTGAGGTTAGGGGGTGTTTCCGTCATGATTAGACACGGGTTATGGGGTTTGGGGAAAGAATACCACGGAGACGAAACCCTTTGTGATCACATCATAACAAGGGGTATAAGCCAGCAACATGACATACCACTAGGGGCATTGACCTTGATCGCTTTGGTTAAGGGAGTGACTTCCAGGTTTCTCCACTGTCAAATGACTCTTTTCCCCTTTCTATGTTCTAGTCATTGGTAATGAGTCACTGTAGCCCAGTCCACACGTTGTTGGGGGCACAGAGGGGGTCAGTGTGGGAAGATGAAGTGCGAGATCCAGGAGAGGGTGAAATATCTACATGTATTATCTGGAATTATTCTGTAAGGAAAGTTTGTCGCTTCTCCTCCATTTAGTTATCTTGTTATCCAGTTATTTATAGCATGTACATTTTATCCTTTGAGTCATGATGCCATTTTACATGTATATTTGTTGCAATTGCCCCAGCTTAGACCAGGAGTTCTTTCAGTTTGGTGCCTGAGTCCCCGTGACGTGTCTCCATGCTTTTGGTCTTTGACCACGTCCTTATTTCCTGCCACTACAAGTCTCCAGGCAAACCTTGTACTCCCCTTGCTCTATCCCTAGAATAAGCTTTTTTTGTTTTAATTTTTTATCCTCACCCGAGGATATTTTTCCATTACTTTTTTTTTAGAGAGAGTAGAAGGGAGGGGGAGAAACACAGAGAGAGAAACATCCATGTGAGAGAGAGAGATACGTGGACTGGTTGCCTCCAACATGCACCCCGATGAGGGCCAGGGATAGAGCCTGCAACCGAGGTACGTGCCCTTGAAGGGAATCGAACTGGGAGCCTTCAGTCCTCAGGGCAAAGCTCTATCCACTGAGCCAAACCGGCTAGGGCTAAGCTTATTATTTACTATTTCCCCAAGGATCCCTGGCTCCCATTATGGGAGACAAGTATTTAGAAAACAAGATCTGGTGGCCTGGTGTGCTCCTGGAATGTCACTGCATCTAGGCCAAGAGCCTTTCTTTTCAAATGTCGGTGAGACAGAGGGATAGTGATGGGAATGGAACGGGAGCAGGTATCCGATTTTTGTTGTACTGATCCCAGGAACGGGCAAAGCTGTGTTTTAGATCCTGGCTCCTCTTGAAAAACAGAATGAACCCAACAGACTAGTTAGCTAGAAGGGAAAGTGAAGGCAGGTGGCCCAGAGGATGTGAGAATTTGAGAGAAATACTCTATTAAATAGACTCTATTTAATAGAGGATGAGGCAGATGACCAAACAATGGATGCTCATTCATCCCAGTTTTCGGAGGACAAGGCTGGTACATGCGGCCTATGGCCCCCGTGTGATGATTAACAGCGCCCCTTTCACGCTCAAAGGGACCTCAATTTGCACAATCTGGTCACCATGGAAACTACCTGGAGGATGAAGTTTGTGGTGGCTAAACCCCTGATGAGGAATTTGAGGGTCAAGCAATGTAATCACGCCTTTGCGTTTCATAGACATTTCCATGGAGATTGAAACGACTTTTCAAGATTCCTTGGATTTCAAATGTGTTTCTGCTAAGCTTTCTTCCTGGCACCCCGCTGGGCTATGAAGGTTAAGAGTGTCCGTCCATCTGAAAAGCTTATTGTTCCCCACGTCTCGGTTAACCCAGCGACTGGGCCGGGTTTACAATCCCCGAGCGGCTTCCACTAAGTCCCCTTTGGTGCTTTAAGAGCAGATCCCACCAATGGAAAGGGAAAAAAGTCCCTTTAACAACCTTTTCTCACTTACCCAACCCTCCTTCCGCCTGCTCAGTGCCTTAGATTCCTGTCTATACCTTCCTCCACTGCCTGTCCTTGTCCTTCAAGGCCCCATCTTGAAGGACACGGGTGGAGTGAGTGTAAGCTTGACTTAATTTTCTACCACTCAGATTTTGAAATTTTGAAATGATGTTTAGACAGAAAAAAAAAGTGGGGGGGGGGGGCAGGGGGCAGCCTAGCCAGTTCTGCTCAGTGGATAGAGAGTCGGCCTGCAGACTGAAGGGTCCCGGGTTCGATTCCAGCCAAGGGCATGCCCAGATTGCGGGCTCGATCCCCAGTGTGGGGTGTGCAGGAGGCATCCAGTCAATCATTCGCTCTTATCATTGATGTTTCTATCTCTCTCTCCCTCTCCCTTCCTCTCTGAAATCAATAAAAATATTTTTTTTAAAAGGTTTCCCCCTACTGGATAAAAATGCAGAATGTTATTTATTTATTCATTAATCCTCACTCGAGGATATTTTTTTCCATTGATTTTCAGAGAGAGTGGAGGGAGGGAGGGAAGGAGGGGATGGAAGAGGGAGAGAGAGAAACATCCCTGTGAGAGAGACACATCAATTGGCTGCCTCCTGCACCAAAGCCAACAGGGACCAGGGATCAAACCTGCAACCCAGGTACATGCCTTTGACCGGGAATCGAACCCTCAACCCTTCAGTGCTCGGGCCGACACTCACACCAGCCAGGGCTTGTACAATTGGGGTTTTGAAACCCCAATTGTCTACCCAACAATGTAAAATTCCAGGATTTCCTAGCAACGGCAGCATGCAATGAAAATACCCAGTGCTAAACTTGGAGCCGAGAGGAACATTCGCATGGAACTGGGTTTTATAAAGCAGTACTTGCTCCAGGAACTGGGCGCCTCGAAAATTTAATCAACTGCAAACGGACCATGGCTGCGATGTGTGCACGTTTAAGAGTTAAACGGTTTGCAAGACTTGGACCAGAAGGGTCTCCTGGTTTCTCTCAAACGAAGTTGCTCCAGAAAGAGTTACCTAAGTGCAAGCAAGCCCAGGTGACGTTTTTATATTTCCAGGAAGCCCTCGTGCCAAGATTCGGCCCTCAGAGAATGATCAAACCTTCATTAAAACTCCCCAGAGCAGGAACTGAGACCGGGAAATAAGACGTTCTCACTTCACGGGTGCATCTAGCGCCAGCGCTCACGTTGTAAGAGCTGCTGGGGAATCAGGTCTTGGTCCTGACAGAGGGTGTGTTAGAGAACCCACAGTTCCCTCTGAGAGGGGTCTTCCCAGAGGTCAGAAGGCAGGTGTGGCCCTGCTGGTATAACCTGTGAACCAAGAGGTCACGGTTCGATTCCTGGTCAGGGCACATGCCCAGTTGCAAGCTCGATCCCCGGTGGGGGGGTGGGTGCAGGAGGCAGCTGATCAATGATTCTCTCTCATCCTTGATGTTTCTCTCTCTCTCTCTTTCTCTCCCTTCTCCTCTGAAATCAATAAGAATATATTTTTAAAAAAATAAACAAACAAAATAGAAACAGACTCACAGATACAGAGAACAGAATAAACTGATGGTTGCCAGATGGAAGGAGGTGGGGGGAGGGGGGGGCTGGGGGAGGGAGGTGAGGGGTTCAAGAAGTACACATTGGTGGTTACAGAACAGTCACGGGGCCTGGATTACAGCACAGGAAATATAGTCAATAATACTGTAATAATTATGTGTGGTGCCAGGTGTGTGCTTGAAATATCGAGGCAACACTCTGTAAAGTATATGAGTGTCTAGCCACTACACTGTACCTAAAATCAATGTACACCTGACACTAATACAAAATAATACTGAATTGTAAACTGTAATTGAAAAAAAAATATTTAATTAAAAAAAGTGCCATATAGAAAATCCACATGCGAGTATTGGAAGTGGAATCTGGATTGGGGGATAGTCTGCGTGTGTTGTGCTTAAAAGCAGTGAAACGCATCAAAATATGTGTAGAACTAAACGTCCCAAATGGTGACCCTGCCTTTAAATTTGGGGGAGGGTGATAGATGTGTTCATGTAGTGATGGTTCCTCAGGTTTCGGCATTTCTCAAAACCTATCCAATTGTGGGCTTTGTTTTTTTGTTGTTGTTGCTGTTTTTTAAATATATTTTATTGATTTTTTACAGAGAGGAAGAGAGAGGGATAGAGAGTTAGAAACATCAATGAGAGAGAAACATCCATCAGCTGCCTCCTGCACACTCCCTACTGGGGATGTGCCAGCAACCAAGGTACATGCCCTTGACCGGAATCGAACCTGGGACCCCTCAGTCCACAGGCCGATGCTCTATCCACTGAGCTAAACCAGTCAGGGCCAATTGTGGGCTTTGAATACGTGCTGGTTATTCAATGCCAATTATATCTCAACTAGAGGCCCAGTACACTAGCACCAGTGGGGTCCCTCGGCCTGGCCTGCACCCTCTCGCAATCTGGGACCCCTTCATGGATGTCAGACTGCTGGTTTCTGCCCAATCCCCGCAGGCCAGACTGAGGGACCCCACCAGTGTACGAATCTGTGCACTGGGCCTCTAGCATGCATATAAGACCTTTGGTTACTCTTTTCCCGCCCTCCCCCTTTCCCCTTCCCTCTGAGATGCATCAGTCTGTTCCATGTCTCCATGCCTGTGCGTTGAGAGTCTGCCCCCTGGTGGTCAGTGCGCATCATAGCTACCAGTCAATGGGTCAAACAGTCACTTAGGCTTTTATATATGTAGATAGAGGTGTTTTTGAAAGAGGACAGGTGGTGTTCAACACCATCTTAAAGGGACAGTCCAGCTGCTGGGAGTGGAGGATGGGGGTTAGGCATAGGGGAGCAGGAGTGAAAGGCGTTTTGCTTTTTCCTTTCATATCCCTCTCTGCATTGACTGAGTCCGTTCTCATGCTCATGAACTTGTGATTTTATGATTTAACCCATTTCATTTCAAACTTTATCGTTTAGAGTTGAGAATTTTTTTTTTTCAATGCGCATGCTTATTTTTACCTATCACTTTCCAATTGCATCGATTTCTGAGAGGGGAGGGGACACAGAGAAAGCCGTTTTACTAACAGAAAGGAAGGAAAGGGGAGAACTGTACCACAATGTCCCACACGGGAGGGGCGGGCCCCGATGGGAGACTCCAGAGTCAGGCTCCAGAGGGAAGCTGTGGACATCAAGAACAGCCTTAGAGCCGAAACTGGTTTGGCTCAGTGGATAGAGCGTCGGCCTGCGGACTGAAAGGTCGCGGGTCCGATTCCAGTCAAGGGCATGTACCTGGGTTGCGGGCACATCCCCAGTGGGAGATGTGCAGGAGGCAGCTGATCGATGTTTCTCTCTCATCGATGTTTCTAACTCTCTCTATCTCTCTCTCCCTTCCTCTCTGTAAAAAATCAATAAAATATATTTAAAAAAAAAAAAAAAAAAGAACAGCCTTAGAGCCCTAGCCAGTTTGGCTCAGTGGATAGAGCGTCGGCCTGCGGACAGAAAGGTCCCGGGTCCGATTCCAGTCAAGGGCATGTACCTTGGTTGCGGGCACATCCGCAGTGGGGGGTGTGCAGGAGGCAGCTGATCAATGTTTCTCTCTCATCGATGTTTCTAACTCTCTATCCCTCTTCCTTCCTCTCTGTAAAAAATCAATAAAATATATTTAAAAAAAAAAAAAAAAAAAAAGAACAGCCTGAGGAAGAACCAGGACTGGGAACCCAAAGGCCTTGTTTCCACATCGATCCCACCAGGAACCAATGATCCGATTCCTGGGGGGGAGCCCAGGAATCTGCACTGTAGCTCTCCATGTGGTGCTGATGTGTAGCTGGGGGTGGGGGACCATGGCCTTGGATGGTACAAAAGATCCTTGAAGATCCCTAAGTCTAGAAGGCTGATGCTCAGCTTCATTCAGAATAAAAATTGCCCAGTAGAGGGTGCTGCTATCTCTAAAACAGAGAAACCCTCCAATGTGAGTGACTACATCTTCCCTCTGCCATGAGTTTGGGGATGGTGGTTGAGGCGGGGGTGTCAAGAGCCCCCACCTGGCATCAAATCAGGTCTGAGTTGATGGTTCATTCACTGTGAGGTCAACTGCGCTGTGGGCAGGAGAAAGGAAAGGTGAAAGGCCTTTACTGGAAAAGTTAGTTTGATGGACAACTGAAGGATGAGTTGTAGGACGGTGACTGGGTCAGGAGTGAAAAAGACAGAAGGGCCTTGAGCTTCCAGAGGCTCCAGACAAATAATAAAACTAACAATAATTACTACTGTGCATTATTATAGATGATTCACATAACATTAACAATAACAAAGTATTGCCCGGCGGCGTGGCTCAGTGGTTGGGTGTCCACCTAGGAACTAGGAGGTCACAGTTCGATTCCAGGTCAGGGCACATGTCTGGGTTGCGGGCTCCATCCCCAGTGTGGGGCGTACAGGAGGCAGCCGATCCATGATTCTCTCTCATCATTGATGTTTCTCTCTCTCTTTCCCTCTCCCTTCCTCTCTGAAATCAATAAAAAAATATTTTTTTAAAAAATAGATAGCAAAGTATTGTTTATTTAGTATTAGTATTTTTATAGAGCATGGGCTCTCTGCCAAGCACCCTTTTAAGCACTTTACATAATGGTAGCTAGTTAGTTACAACAGAGCCATGAAGGAGGAATCATTATTAGCCCAGTTCACAGAGGGGTACACTGAGGCTGAATAACTTGCCCAGAGTCACCGGCTGACATAAGTGGTGGAGCCAAGCCGACTTGTTTGACTCCACAGTGGCTGGGTGTACAGACTCCATCCTGTGGCCAAAATAGGAGAGGAATTCAGGCCACTTAAAATGACCCTCTGTACCCTAGCCGGTTTGGCTCAGTGGGTAGAGCGTTAGCCTGTGGACTGAAGGGTTCCGGGTTTAATTCCGGGCAAGGGCACATGCCTGGGTTGAGGGCTCGATCCCCAATAGGGGGCCTGCAAGAGGCAGCTGATCAATGATTCTCTCTCATCATTGATGTTTCTATCCCTCTCTCCCTCTCCCTTCCTCTCTGAAATCAATAAAAAAAAAAATTTTTTTTTTAAAAAGAAGTGAACATTTAAGATAAATAAATAAAATAAAATGATCCTCTGCAAAGAGGCTCAGCTACTCCGTGGGTTTGGGTGCAGGAGGCTGTTGGTTGATGGGGAGCTCTTGGAAAATATCTGAGAGCCACGGAACAGAAGGGACAAGGAGAGCTGGGCCCCACTTCTCTGCCCCTGCTACCTGAGGGCCCCGGGCTGACCCCTCCTTCCCGGAGAAGTGTCCTCAGGGAACACCTTCAGTGGAGGAGAGCGCCCTCGTGGGTAATCCTGACCCAGTGCTTTTATGGGGCTGTTATCAGGAGGGAGCCTCACACCTCAGGTTCACCGGTCTGTTATTACCCCCGGTATTTGCTTTGGCAAACCTTGGTTGCGAGGTTAATTTAGTTGCACGGAATCAAAGGTAAGTTGGATACATCCATGCACCCAGCAGCGCTGAATTCACTGCTCACGGTGAAAGAGCATAACTGTTAGAATATCCAAAAGGCAGCACCTAGGATTCCAACGTCTTTCTAAAGCCCACGCATCCCACCACCATCTCCAGGAGTCAGGGACAAGCACTGAGAGGTTTGTCAGGCACCAGAGGGGAGGGAGGAGACTCCGATGGTTGCCGCTAATAAAATGTGCAGCCCTAGCCGGTGTGGCTCAGTGGCTAGAGCGTCAGCCTGCAGACCAAAGGGTCTCGGGTTCGATTCCGGTCAAGGGCACGTACCTTGGTTGCAGGCTCCTCCCCAGCCCAGACCCTGGTTGGGGCTCCTTCAGGAGGCAACCAATCCATGTGCTTCCCTCACATCCATGGTTCTCTCTGTCTTTCCCTCTCTCTCCCCACTCTCCCTAAAAATTCAATGGAAAAATATCCTCAGGTGAGGATTAAATAAATAAATAAATAAATAAATAAATGTGCAGGTGAGTTTGAGCACACTTAACTTGTTCAAGACCAAGTTTCCTTTATGACCCCCAAGTCCCCAGGCCAATGTAATCCATTGGCCATCTAATCTCACATAATTAAAGTTAATCCAAGGAGGGATGTTTTAAAATTCTCATGATTGCCCTGCTCCTTTTTCTCTTAATATTTAAGAACTAGAGGCCCGGTGCACGAAATTCGTGCACTCAGGGGGGCGGTCCCTCAGCCTGGCCTGTGCCCTCTCCCAGTCCAGGAGCCCTCAGGGGATGTCCAACTGACGGCTTAGGCCCGCTTCCCATGGGGAGCGAGCCTGGGCCGTCAGTTGGACATCCTTAGCACTGCCATGGAGGCAGGAGAGGCTCCTGCTACTGTCACTGCACTTGCCAGCCATGCGCCCAGCTTCTGGATGAGAGGTGCTCCCCCCGTGGGAGCGCACTGACCACCAGGGGGCAGCTCCTGCATTGAGGATCTGCTCCCTCGTGGTCAGTGCACATAATAGCGACCGGTTGTTCCGCTGTTTGGTCAATTTGCATATTAGCCTTTTATTATATAGGATTGTTTATATGTTATATATTAGTCACTCTTCTCCATCTTCATGGTTAGTAACACCAAACCTAACAGGCTCACACCATGTCATCAAGGTCCAGCCCTGGTGACCATTCTCTGGGTTAAAGGGTCTTCAACTGAGCTCATTTTGATTCCTCAATAAGAAAACCTGACTATCAAGGGGTCCACGATTCTCTATGACAAATAGAGGCATCCCTTAATGCAAACACTATGTTTCAGAAACTTGCTTCATTTTCCCATGGTATTTTTTTTAATAATATATTTTTATTGATTTCAGAAATGAAGGGAGAGAGGGAGGGGGAGAGAGGGAGAGGGAGGGAGAGAGAGAGAGAGAGAGAGAGTGAGAGAGAGAGAGAGAGAAACATCAATGATGAGAGAGAATCACTGGTTGGCTGCCTCCTGCAGGCCCCAATGGGGATCGAGCCCGCAACTTGGGCATGTGCCCTGACCAGGAATCAAACCGGGACCTCCTGGTTCACAGGTTGATGCTCAACCCCTGAGCCACGCCAGCCAGGCATTCTCCCATGGTATGGGTGTTTAAAATAGTGCAAGGCGAGGTCACAAGAATTTGTTTAATTGAACATAGGCCAAAGAAAAGAAAGTGTATGTGCAATAAAAAAGGTGTTGTTACTGTGATGCTATCACTTAAATATATTGAGAAAGACAAATTTAATTTGTAAATATTGTCTATTTATCCTAAGAGTCAAGGTTACATATTGGAAAGTTTAATTATAGAAAAATAACCAAATGAAGGATTTTGTAGACATACTTTGGTGACCTTCTGGATAATTACAAGAGAGTATAAGATTAATGAAATTTCCTTAGGATGCATGTTAACTCCAGGAGTTTTAACTTTGCTTTTTCCAGGCAGAAGTATTGCCTCATAGAAATACTTAATCAATACAATTTCATGTTACACTCTGTGCAAATTATTCTTACTTATGAAATTGTGTGGCAGCTAATATTGTTTAAAACAGATTGTTCTCTTAATTTTAAGACACTAATTGCAAAGTTTTGTCAAATAAAATATGAGGGTTTTTAACCGAGTTCCTATCCAATTACAATATCTATTATTCAAGTGTAGAAAATCAAAATTAAGGAACCCCATATTTAAACTGTATGTATCAGATAAAAACCCATTTAAACCCAACAAAATTTCCCACGGAAAGGATAGAAAGAAGAGCAAGACCTATTCTAGTCTAGTAACTGGTATAGCCTAACGCTTTTTATAAAGCTTAGAGGAAGTTAATTCCTGATGTGGTGTTATTAAATTATTTCTTTTCTCTGACTTGGGTGGAAATGGAAAATAAGACGCACACGTGGGTGTCCTCGCTGCTGCTAACCAACCATGTGTCAACTATGAGACTGGCTTATTACTTACTAGTGTAGACTCTTCCACAGCGAGTCTGAACTCCTAAATGAATTTCCTAGACCCTGACCCTTGGGCTTTTAATTCTCAATAAACACCTGATCATTGTACTTCAGTCATACTAAAATGACATGAAGTGTAAATTCAGGTGTAAAAGCAAAGACCTAAGTGAATTTAAACTCTTGACTCTTGACTTGATCTCAAGAGTATCTTCTATCTAGCCCAGCAGTCAAAAGCTTTCTGGGTTCCTAATTTGGTGAAAACCAGGAAACTTTGATCTCAATGGAAGAAAAACAAACTCCCCTAAAACTCATTACAGGTTCAACTCAAACACACACACACACACACACACACACACACACACACACACACACACACACACGAATCCTAAGGGTGCTGACCATGGCTAAACTACTCCTCCCCAAAAGCCCCCAGTACTGCAGCCCCCCTTCTCCACGGTCTCACTTTCTGAGGTTTCACTTCCTGGTGGTCAACCACAGGCAGAAATTATTAAATGGAAAATTCCAGAAACAACTCAGAAGTTGCGCGACCTTCTGGGTGGGAGGGATGAAATCTCGTGTTATCCCGCTCCATTGCGCCCGGGACGTGAATCATCTGCGTCCGGCATATCTCCATGTTGTACATGCTCCCGGCCCATTGGTCTCTTAGCCATCTCGGTTGTCAGACCTCCTGCCACAGTATCACAGCGCTTGTGTCCAAGTAATTCTTACTTTACTGAATAATGTCTCGTTCAAAATACAGAGATTAGGCAAGAAATAACCTAGGGGACATGTTTGTTAGAGGAAACATTTTAAAATGTTGGACAGATCTTCATTGTTGCTATGGGGCTGTTTATTTGATTCCGTCTCGCTATTTGGTTAAGGTCATCTTTGAGGTAAAAAAAAAAATGTAAAAATATTTAGCAGGCTCCCCATTCTTTCCAAAAGTATAAAGATGAACTAAAATCAGTGATGAAAGAAACAGAAAGCTGGAGGGAGGATTGTGATGAAACTGTGAACAGTGAAAATATGTAAGATTGGTATGCTTTTATAATAAAATATTGTTTAATATAATTATAATAAAATAAAATAAAAGGTCTAACTCACTTCACTTCATCTTATCACGTAGGCATTGTATCGCCTCATATCATCACAAGAAAAAGAAGAGGGATACATACAGGACAGTAAGATATTTTGAGAGAGACCGCATTCACATAACTTTTATCCCAGGATATTGTTAGAATCATTCTAGTGCATTATTCGTTATTTCTTTAATATATTTTATTGATTTTTTTAGAGAGGAAGGGAGAGGGATAGAGTCAGAAACATCGATGAGAAAGAAACATTGATCAGCTGCCTCCTGCACACCCCCTACTGGGTGTGTGCCAGCAACCAAGGTACATGCCCTTGACCAGAATCGAACCTGGGACCCTTGAGTCCGCAGGCCGACGCTCTATCCACTAAGCCAAACCGGTTAGGGCACATTATTCGTTATTGTTGTTAATCTCTTACTGTGTCTAATTCGTAAGTTAAACTTTATCATAAGTATGTATATCTAGGAAAAACAATATACAGAATGCCACCCCCCTCCAAAAAAAATGTATACACATTGTAACAGCTGACACCTCAATTTTGAAAAAGAATTCTATTTTAATAAACACTGCCTTTATCATTATTCAAAGTATATGTATACGTTTTGGGGGAGACCTTATATATAAGGCTCGGGACTATCTATGGTCTCAGGCATCCACTGGGGTCTTGGAACGTATCCCCCACAAATAAGGGGGGGACTGCTGTACATTTCAGAAGTCCCAGATGCTGACCTTTCAAGGCTGAAATATGGTCACAGTCTGGCCATGGGCGTGCTGAGCCCTGGCGCCCACTGGCAGCTCTCATTCTGGCCATCTAGGAGGTTAATATTAAACCCTACGCCCTTCGGAGATGCCTGCCCTAATCTGGTTACATCTGTTTTATCCCACACAAAAAAAAAGAAAAGAAAAAAGCCAGCAGTTAGAAATGTTATGAACAGTCGCTGCAAAGATCATTCCACGTCTTAGATAACACGGCAATACGGTGGGTGCTGTGGTTTTATGAGAGCCGTGCGAATGTTCTAAAACTTTATGGCTTTACGATCCCTTGAACCCAGGGACCTCCTCCTCCCTGGTTCCATGAACCCATTAAACCCTTCCAACATCACCGGGCCCGTGGCAAGCCTCCAGGTCGGTTCCCTTGCTCTGAGCACCTCGGATGAACAGGTGAACCTGCTATTCACGGTGGTCACCGGGTTCAGGGGGAGGTGACTGGGCGGCAACCTGGTGGTGTAATGTCTAGAACTCAAGACCACTCCCTGCTCAGTGGGTCAGGGCGAGGGCCAGGCAGGCGAGGCCCTCGCCCGCCTGGGGGCAGAACTGAAGAGGGAGGTCAAAACACCTAGCGTAGGGCGATGCAATATTTTAAAAAACAAAGAGGAATGCGAAAAGAAATCGACGATGAGCCCTAACCGGTTTGGCTCAGTGGATAGAGCGTCGGCCTGCGGACTCAACGGTCCCAGGTTCGATTCCAGTCAAGGGCATGTACCTTGGTCTCGGGCACATCCCCAGTAGGGAGCGTGCAGGAGGCAGCTGATTGATGTTTCTCTCTCATCGATGTTTCTAACTCTCTGTCCCCCTCCCTTCCTCTCTGTAAAAAAATCAATAAAATATATTTTAAAAAAAAGAAAAAGAAATCGACAACGAGCCAAACGTCAACATTGAAAATAAAGAAAGATTTGGATTCTGCCCTTGTACGGTTCGGCCTCACTCACCTCACCAGGATCCTGGCCCTTCTGTTCTGACTCAGTGGTCCCAGAAACTCCACACTTTGGGAACAACCCCTTTTTACAGCATCGCCTGGGACCAGAATACTCAGACTCAACACATTCTACCTGATGGCAATTGGTCTAGCAAATGCCTTCAAAAAAACAGACTTGGGGAGTCTGGAGAGAAACCAAGAATGACGATGCTGGGTCTGTGGGGGCAGCAATGGGACATCAGGAAGATAAAGAAAGCCTTTCTTGGTTTCTTACTCAAACAAGACTTAATGTGTCAAATATTCTAGTTCCTGGACATAAGGGGGCGCTGCCAGGCCTTAGAGCAGTGGTTCTCAACCTTCCTAATGCCGCACCCCTTTAATACAGTTCCTCACGTTGTGGTGACCCCCAATCATAACATTATTTTCGTTGCTACTTCATCACTGTCATTTTGCTGCTGTTATGAATCGTCATGTAAATATCTGATATGCAGGATGTATTTTCATGGTTACAAATTGAACATAATGAAAGCATAGCGATTAATCACAAAAACAATATGTCATTCTATATGTGTTTTCCGATGGTCTTAGGCGACCCCTGGGAAAGGGTCGTTCGACCCCCAAAGGGGTCGCGACCCACAGGTTGAGAACCGCTGCCTTAGAGGCAGGCTGAGGATTACTTGCTGCTTTTAACTTCCCAATCGCTAGAACCTGTTGCCTTTAGGCCACAAGAACAGAATTTTTCTCAACAGACACAGTCAGCAATTCTAGGTTTGCAGCTGCTGTGAATGTATCTAACTCCAGAGCATTTGTAAAAACCCATCCAATGCGCAAGAACCGGTGGAAACTTTCTTTGCAAAGATGTGCAACACCAGAATGAAAATGTGTAAGAAGAATGAGGCTAACAACAAAGCTATCGGTGTCCTCCACCGTAGCCATCCACACTAACAATATAATTGCATTAAAGAGCAGTTACAGCATTTCACATGAATCAGAACTCCCTGAAAATGTTCAAGATGCTTCTTTAGAGTTGGACATCCAATAGCACAGCTTCTTAAGGAATGGTGGACAGTGTCTCAGGCCACCAAAGCCAAAAAAATGTGCAGCAAATAAGAATTTAGTCAAAATATCCCCATACCTTCAAGTGCGATCCCCCCCCCACCTCTATCCCCAAATAAATAGCCCCTCTCTTCCAAACAAAAAGTGGTTATTTTCTGTTTTCAACTAGATCCAGCACAAGTTTACATGTTAAAATATCACATCATCCCTTGATTGCATTTGTAGGGATTTTTTTCTCTCCCTTTCAAAGTGTCTAGAGATGAAAGAGCATGGGGTTCATTCCTCAGCCTTTTTTGTTTTCATTATTCCTGGGCCCTTCCAAAAACATACAAGTATCCACAGGACAGATCAACTACAGATCTTCTAAAACTAAAGGCTGATGTTTAGTGTTGATGCTTTAAGTGCAGGGGGGAGGCGGGCATTTTCCTGAAAGAGAGGAAAATGGTTAAATCAACACTGGAAAACTCCGAGACTATCCCCAAAGTCCGTGAACTGGGCAAAACCAGGGCGTGCCACAGGGACCCAAGTCAGCGGAGCAAGCAGAGAGCTCAGCCTGATCAGTTCTAATCTTACAAAACGAAGTTTCTAGACACCGTGTGACTTGTGCGAGACATGAGGCTACATATCAGAAAGCTGCAGAGTAACACAGAGCAAATACAGGTACAGATTCAGAGGGAAAGAGAAATGAACAGCCAGTGTCTTCTCTTGTCAGAGAAACTGGCTTACATGTCTCTGTTTTCTCTGTAGCCAAGTCATGTCACTGCCACTAAGACATTTTCAGAACAGAACCAAGTGCAGCTCCAATAGTCAACTCAAAAACATTAATGAGAAAGTGAAAAAATGTGCTAAAAAAGAAATGTGAAAGGTCTCCATCCAGTTTGGTAGAGTGTATACCTTCAAAACTTTAGGAATAAATAAAACCTGAATAGAGAATGACCCTGAAGAGGAAATGAGGTGTTAATACCTGTGTTTCACCAAGAGAATTACAATTGACCATCCCTAAAGGAAGGGAGAATTTATGTTATGAAGTAAATATGTTTAGCTTTTAAAACACGCTAAGCTAGTCAAGTGATATGAGATGCCTAATGGGAAATGACAGATTCCTAAGAAGAGAAACAAGATGGTTAGCAAGAAGATGGGTTGCAGTTCATATTCGTTTCTACACTGTTTTATACATACAGGAAAACACTGAACTCACAATCCATGGCATCTTCAGGCTAGTTTCATGTCAGGTTACCATGATGCCGGATATAAAAATTGATATCAAGAAAACGAAAACATGTGGACAAGTTAAGTTCCGTTTAATACGCAATGTTCACATGATTACCAAATGTGTTGTTGATTCTACAAGAGAATTAACTTACTGGGCAAGTTCACTGACGGTTTGGCAATCAAATGCGTGTTTCATTTTTAAAATATTTCAGGTTTGACACATTAGTGAATGACATCTGAGTGACTACATACTGAAAACTGCCTTCTTTAAAAATAAAAAGAAAATTCCCTTCTTAAAATACTTAGCTTCCAGGCAGCCCCAGAGAAGCTAACAGTTTTAAGAAATGTATTGGAATTACTGTCAGCATGAAATTCAGACGTAAAGAGCTCATTTGCCTAATAGAGTGGTTCTCAACCTTCCTAATGCGGCGACCCTTTAATACAGTTCCTCATGTTGTGGTGACCCCCAACCATAACATCATTTTCGTCGCTACTTCATAACTGTAATTTTACTACTACTATGAAGCGTAATGTAAATATCTGATATGCAGGATGTATTTTCATTGTTGCAAATTGAACATAATTAAAGCATAGTGATTAATCACAAAACAATATGCAATTATATATTCAATATGTGTTTTCCGATGGTCTTAGGCGACCCCTGTGAAAGGGTCATTCGATTCTCAAAGGGGTCGCGACCCACAGGTTGAGAACCACTGGCCTAATAGAATGTTCCTATAGCCGTTACTACTATCAACGATTTATTTTCCCTTAGCCTCAGATCAAAATCCTTGGGTAATGTTTTTGGCCACCTTGCCAATTAAAAGTAAATACCTAAATAGCAGTGCATTCATGTCAATTTTCTTATTGTGTAATTAGTAACCATATATAATACATTTATTTTCTCTAATATAATGAAATGTTTGATTTCTGATTTTGTTGCTTTGGGTTAATTTTTTTAATGGCATCTGCATCCTTTACTCTACTTTCTCAGTGAAATTCAACTATAACACAAACTTAAACACTAAAAGTGTCTAGGAACGAGTTAGAGTTGGTTGGAAATTGTCTATATTCTGAAACCTTAGGTCTTAACGGCCAGGATTTCTGTCTACCACCTGAAACCTTTTGTAGTCTTTTTGGAACAAAACTAACAAAAGTATTTTCGTTGCATCAAATAATTCCTTATAGCCATTGTTCTAGCTGATCTTTGACAGAAAAAAATTAAATAATGTAGTCTAATCTATAATACAGTGAAAAGTACATCCCTGTGAACTTTGTGCCCCTGTATGGGTTTTTGGTTTTTTTTGGTGGGGGGGAGGGAAGTAAGGAGGTTGGTTTTCTCTGTATCTAATACCTATTTTCTCATTTTACTTATTACATGTACCTTTCTGTGTGTCTTAGTCGTATAAACGAGCTGCTAAAATGCACCCACAATAATAGTCTCTCTGTATTTATTTATTTATTTATTTTAAATATATTTTATTGATTTTTTACAGAGAGGAAGGGACAGGGATAGAGAGTTAGAAACATCGATGAGAGAGAAACATCGATCAGCTGCCTCCTGCACACTCCCTACTGGGGATGTGCCCACAACCAAAGTACATGCCCTTGACCGGAATCGAACCTGGGACCCTTGAGTCCGCAGGCTGACGCGCTATCCACTGAGCCAAACCGGTTAGGGCAGTCTCCCTGTATTTAACTTGTAGGAAGTTCAAAGTATTTTACTGGCATTACCTCCTAAACCTTTCTATCCTCTTGAAAAAAAAAAGATAATAAAGATAAGAACGACCCTTTTTGCAATGACCGTGGTGTTCTGATTTCTTGTTTCAAAGCATAACTTGTGAGAGCTGGGTCTTCAGATGAAACCCGAGGATAAACCTCATGGGGTACGCTCACAGTCATCTTCTGAGAAGCCGTGTAGCCTCAAGGTCAAGAGTGGGGGCACTGGAGTTCGACTACCTGGATTCAGAGCTTGGCCCACTCACTCCTACTGGGGATGTGCCCGCAACCCTGGTACATGCCCTTGACCGGAATCAAACCTGGGACCTTTCAGTCCACAGGCCGACGCTCTATCCACTGAGCCAAACCGGTTTCGGCATCTTTAATATCTTATCACAGCACAAGGTAACAACTCTTCTCTTTCCTTTGCACCTAATTCAGCAGTTTCAGTCTAATTGTGAAAAACTAGCCAGTTTTTTTTCTGTCTGGTGCTTTTGTTTATTATGTGTCTAGCAACTGGATTGGAAATGAGACAGCTATTAATTTGAGGGGGGAGAAAAAAGATAAAGATGGTTGATCCTAACATTGTATTACTAGATGTGGTTATTGTTAAGGAATGTAACGTATTTTTCTGTTACCTTATCCACATGTTATGAAAAATTCCAGGTGAGGATGAGTGGTTGTCAAGGCGTGAGATATCTCCCCGTAAATGGTCACAATGGGAAAAGTATATTCCCCTGTTAATCATATGCCCAAATCATGTTTATTTGAAAAGTATCATGTGGGAATGCAAGGCTCATTCATGAATTCATTCAAGAAAGACTTAGTGATTATCTATTATTTGCTAGAATAAACAAGACTTCCAAGCAGGTCCTAGCATACTGGTAAAAATATCTTATAGCAGTGGTTCTCAACCTTCCTAATGCCGAGACCCTCTAATACAGTTCCTCATGTTGTGGTGACCCCCAACCATAAAATTATTGTCGTTGCTACTTCATCACTGTCATTTTGCTACTGTTATGAATCATCATGTAAATATCTAATATGCAGGATGTATTTTCATTGTTACAAATTGAACATCATTAAAGCATAGTGATTAATCACTAAAACAAGATGTAATTATATATGTGTTTTCCGATGGTCTTAGGCGACCCCTGTGAAAGGGTCGTTCGACGCCCAAAGGGGTCGCGACCCACAGGTTGAGAACCGCTGCCTTCTAGTATCCAAAGCCAATTTCATGAACCCATATGAAACCTTTTCTTTCTCAGCCAGGAATCAGTCTGAATGTCTATGAAAATGATGCTCAATTTGGATTCAAGTCTTGCAAAGTTGCCTCTGGGCTATAACAGCAATGGCTCCTGGCACTACTAGTAAAAAGTAGGGCTCCCCGCCTCCCCTTGCTAATTAAATCAAGGATGGAAATGAATACATAAGGGAGCAACACAGAGGTCCCTGCTCAACGCCACCCTGTCTGTATCACCCAGCTGCCCCTGTTTCTAACGTCTTCTGCCATCTCAGTGGAACAGAATAGATCACTGCAGCCTGCTCATCTTCTTCTCCTTGAAGGAAATACACAGGGAGAAGGGATGGGTGGATGACAAACATGTCATCGTGACGCGAAAGCGCACCGAGCTTCTTTAAGAATCAAAGGGCAATCCCTCTCCTCTCTTCCTGAACTCAAGAAAGCCGCTGTTGGAAGCAACTGGAAGCTGGGATTCTGTGTCTACGCGGCTCAGGCACCCAGGCAGCCAGGGGAGCTACTGGGAGGAGCTACTGCAGACAAGTCTGTGAGAACCCCTCCCATGCAGTCCTGCTAGCCAGGAGAGCAGTTCTTTTGACTCATACTGTTAACTCCTCTGTACAAGGTCTGGTTAATGCTCAGGGGACCGAGGAGAGAAAGAAAGATCCTCTTTCTTCCAGGAAGAAAAAGAGATTTTTAAAAAAAAGAAAAACACACACAAAAGTACACTACTATGTTTTATACTTGGGGACAAAAATTTTTGAGGACTTCCATTGTTGGTTAAAGTAATATTTGTCATAATATGAAGTAAATGTATAAAAACATAAATTAGGTTATATATTTTAGCTCCTAAAATATACAACCAACACATTTAAAAATGTAATGGCAACAACAAAAAAAACACATTGATGGCATTAATTTAATGTAATGAATCATATATTGCTAAAACTAAATCACTGCCCATGATGTGAATATAGTTCTGATTGAAAATAGATGATTGCATAAAAGATATATAGTATACAGTGAGAAGGTTTAACATATAAATACTCATAGAAGAAGAGGAGAAGGAAAAGCAGAAACAAAATTTGAACAGATAATGGCTGATGAAAACTGCAAATGACTGATTCAAAGGCTGTGAATTCCAAGTAGAAAAAAAACTTTTAAATCCACACTTGGTACATTATAGTAAAGCTGATGAAAAGCCAAGACAATGAGAATATCTCAAGAGGAATTTTTGAGGATAAAAGGAAAGACTCATCAAAACAGTAGAACAACAGCTGACATTTCAACAGAAACAATAAAAGCCAGAAGACAACGGAATAACATATTTAAGCTCTAAAAGAAAATCACTGCAGACCAAGAATTCTGTAGCTGATGTAGGGACTTCTTATACAGCTGTAGTAATTAAGACACTCAAGTACTGATCGAAGGATAAACAAATACACCAATGTCAGATGACAGAGTTATGAAACAGACCTACATATATATATAGAGACACTTGATTTATGACAAAGGTCACACTGAAGAGCAGTAGAGTACCTTTCTAATAAGTGACATAGGGTCTATTGGGTGCGTATATAGAAAATAAATGAATGTTAGCTCCAACATATATATTCCAGACAAACTGTATATCTAAATGTGAGTTGTAAACCAAAGTCTTTTGAAAATACCGTAGGAGAATCTTTGCAATCTTATGGTAGGAAAAAGCTATTTAAACAGTACACACAATAACCACCAACTTATAAAATCTGATAAACTGAATAGCATTATAATTATAAATTCTGTTTATCAAAAGACACCATTAAGAGAGTTTAAAAGGTGAGCACCAGGTAGAATAAGACACTTGAACACTTGCAATTAGAATGACTATAGCTTGTTGGTTATAAAATGGTTGCATTCCCCCCTTTCTATACAGATCACTATTTTTGTCCTAAGTAAATAATACTTTTTAATTATTATTCATTATCAAGGGCATTTGTTGAACTACAAACATGTATAACAAATTAAAATCTGGTGTGAATGACATGAATGCTACTTTAGCAAACGGGAGCTTCCTTATTAACACAAAAATTTAAATTTGTATTATTTCGATATGCACTGTAAATTAACTTAAAATTTTTTATCACCACAGAAGTGACACCTTAGAATGTTAATATATTTCACTGTTGAGTACATATGAAAAATTATTAGTATACAATTTAATTTCCCTACACAGTTTGTTTTGCCAACATTTTATTTTTCTATATATTAGGTTGTATTCTGCATTTTTTCAAAACTCACAGTAAAGATGCAATAAAAGCAGTGATCCATGTGGAAAAAAAAAATGGTTGCATTTCTTTACCCATCCCTGGGTCCCAACCAGCCAGAAAAAAAGAGGGAAGAATTCCCCACTTCTACATACATTCCATTTTCTACCACGTGTCACAAGGCCACATCAGACTGCAAAGGTGACTGGGAATGTAGTCTTTATTCTGGGTCTGTACCCAGCTAATACTCAGGGTTCTATTCAGGAGGGGAAAAAGGAGAATGGCACTGACAGGTAATTAGTCATCTCTGCCATGTTCTGGATTGAAAAGATTTCTCTATTTTTTAATTTATTTTTTTATTTTATTTTTTGGAAATTGCTTTACATTTTGGGGAAAGAGTTCCTCCAGTGAAATTTAAGTTAACAGTGATACGCTCTGGGCAACTGACATGAATGTCCTAAGAGGCTGAAGGGCTTAAGCCTTAAGTTCTTTTTTGCTTCTCCATCTTTCTCTATGTGTTCCTCTACCAGCTACAAGTACATTATGAACACTCTTGGGAAAATCTATTTTTCACAACTGATAACTGCATTACTGATATAGCAGATTATAAACCAATTGTTGCATAGGCACTGAGCTTGATGAATACTGATTTCTAGTTTGAAAAATGTTTTTGTTTGTTTTTTTGTTTGTTTTGTTTGTTTGACTGATTTTCAGAGACAAAGGAAGGGAGACGGGGAGAGAGAGAAACATTGATGTGAGTATGAAACATTGATCGGCTGGCTGCCTCCTGTCTGCCCCCACCAGGGATCGACCCCACAACCCGGGCATGTGCCCTGACCAGAATCAAACCAGCAACCTTCAGTGCACTGGGTGATGCCCAACCAACTGGGCCACACCAGCCAGGGCTGAAAAATGCTTTGAACAGATTATAATCTGCTTAAACTGCATATTGATGTCCTGATAGCCTTCTGGGACTTTAGAAAAATCAAATATACGAGAGATAAGCTTAGGAATTTGCAGCAATACTATAGAAGGAGAACTTTAGCCTCTGGGTAGTCACAGCAAAACACTGAAACCCAATCACAAAATTCATTGACATTATTTCTCCGAAACAAATGCAAGGCTTCCTTTTATGAGATTATGAAACCAGAGTTCAAGACAAGTTCAAACATCTAATAAAATCTATAAGACACATCATTCGGCTGACTTGTCCCTTGCTAAATGTCACCTCGCTATAAAAATGACAAGGAAAGAGAAATTAAGGCAATCGAACTACTTGGAAAGCAAACAGAAAAGGGGAATTTTAACAATGGCATTGCTTTGAGTCTTCAATATGATCATGTTTTAGTGCCTGAATGTCTGGGTTTTGTTGCCTGGCTCGACCATTTAACACTTGTTTTGGGAAATTACTTCTCTCTGGTATTTCGTTTTCTCACCTAGAAGTAGGGAGGAAGGAGATAGGCAATAAGTCTATCAATTTCATGTGATCATTTGGAAGATGCAATGACTTGGTACTATTCTTATAAAGTGCTTGGACAATAACACTCAGTCACTGTGGGGTATTATTATACGCATTCAAGAGAACATGGCCAGGCCTTGCCTAAGACCAATTCTAAATATGAATCTTTGAGAGTGAGTCCTAGGCATTAAAGCTTCTCGCGTGATTCAAACGTATATCCAAGGATTGAGGTGATGTGACCATGAGCAGACTGTACTACAAGCCTTCAACTGGAAGGTTATCTGCTAATATGTCAGCAATCTTTCCTCTTAAGTCTGGAATTACTGGGGAGTTTTATTTTCCTTTTATATGTGTGTGGGGGGGGTGCTTTTCTGTGGTTTCGAATTGTCCTATAAAAAAATACTAGTGGCCCGGTGCACAGATCCGTGCACATTGAAAGGAAATTAATTAGAAGACATATTTTAATATTGCTATTCGCCCTTTCTCTGTCATAGAAGTGTCAACCAAATTCACAATTGACAATGACAGATCAAAACATATGTGTGCGATTGGGGTCAGCGAGCGCTTTATATGTATCGCGCATGAGCGAGTCGATGTTTACTTTTAAATTGTCAGTGCGCATCTTGTGTACCGGCTGATTGGTCGGTTGGATGGTCAGACAGACGTATGGTTGGTCAGTTTAGCCTTTTATATAGAGTGATGTATTACCACATTAGTAAACATGCTATTGGAAACATTTTACACACATATGTGCCTGATGCCAATACACCGTCCTGGCCCTCAAGGTTGTGCAACAGTGGGGTCAGGTGTACCAGGAGAAAAGTGTAAAACAGGCAGATGCCATGAGTGCCAGGAAAGACACTCCAATGCAACACAACAGCCGTTCAGAGAGAATCAGCACTTCGAGCCGCTGAAGGCTGGGAAGGCAAGGGGACCTAGTGGACTTCAATTTTCAATCAGAAGCGGAGACTCTTCCTGGTAGATAATGGGAAGGAGTTAAAGGATTCTGAGACAGGAAATGGCACAGGCGGATCTGTTCTTGGCAAAGAGAACTCTGGAAACTTTCGGCAGGATGAGCAAAAAGGAGATGCAAACATCCCGGAGACTAGAGATACCATTGACCCTTGGACAACGTGGGGGGGGCGGGGGGCACTGACCCCAGTGAAAATCATCTGCAGATCCGAGGGCCAGCGCAATTCAAATGCATGCTGCTCAAGGGTCAGCTGTTCATCGGTGGCGTGGCCTTGTGTTGTCCCGGGTTGCCACCTGCTCACTGTCCCCGAGCCTACTGAATTCCCACCTCCCTGTCTCTCTCTTGCCAGTTTTTTTAAACTTTGGCACCTGTTCAGCTTCTCATCTTGCCATGGCCCCGGTAAATTCCATCATGCAAGTGGATCACCCAATCCCAGGGCCACGCTTTAATTCCTCGAATCAGAAGACCTTCAGCGCCATTCCATGGTGGCCACCCAGTCTGCGACCTTCAACTTCAAGCTCCCGCCCTCCGACATTCGTCTCGCATTCCCTATTCACACTGGCCCTGCCCTTAAGTCTCAGTCGGCCTTCCGCTCTGCCCATCCCTCACGCTTCTCTACTTCCAAGTGGCCCACGGCTGTACCTTCTCAATGGAAGTACCCCCACTTCTGGGTGAAACGGAGGCCACCATGTGGGGACCCCCTCAACTGACTGCTCCTCAGCTACCAAGTCACTGGCCTCTTAACTCCTCTTCTTTCTGTCTCTCTCTTTTTTTTTAAATTTCAGAGAGAGTAAGGGAGAGGGAGAGAGATAGAAACATCCATGATGAGAGAGAATCATTGATTGGCTGCCTGGTTCATGGGTTGACACTCAACCACTGAGCCACACCGGCCAGGCAAGTTGTTTTTTGTTTGTTTGCAGTTTTTAAAATATATTTTTATTGATTTCAGAGAGGAAGGAAGAGAGAGAAACATCAATGATGAGAGAGAATCATCGATTGGCTGCCTCCCACAGGCCCCCCACTGGGGACCGAGCCCGAAACCCTGGGCATGTGCCCCTGACCGGAATCGAACCCAGGACCCTTCAGTCCGCAGGCGGCTGCTCTATCCACTGAGCCAAACCGGCTAGGCCAAGTTGCTGTTTTTTTAAGGCTCATATATTCATGGGATGGGGGAGAGGGCTTATAAAATTATAGCCTTTTCAATCAAAGTGCATTAAATTTCCTTTTCAGTTATTATATCAGGGCATCTGGCTATTTTCAAAATGCTTAGCAAATCAAACCTTTTTCTGAAAATGCAATTGCCCCAGCATTAGTCATAGAGGTTTAATCATTGGTGAGGAATAAAATGGCCCTATCTTTACCATATGCCACCGTAATCACTTGAGCAAACAGTCTGGAGACATTAGTATTATTCCCTGCGGGCTAATGGGTTCAAAGTTGTAAAGTCTGGAAATATTTTACCAGGAGAATGCTGCTATCGGCATTTCCCATTCTGAACCTCAGCTGGCGCTGTTACACCTTGCAGGTCAAGCACCTCGCTTGACAATGAAATACGGAGCAAACAAATGAATTGTGACGCTACCCAGACACGAACTCCCAGAACAGGGACAGACCCCAGGAGGCCAGCTCCCTCTCCATCGCCCACTCCCTCTATTCTGATGGGAGCACAGCGCCTTTTCTGGCAGCCCAGCTCCAGTCCAGGCCTGCACCCTCTTTCTCGCTCTGGTTACCCTCTACTTTGTTCTCCATGCGGGGAGCTCAGCATCCATGAAATTCTCCGTGCTGACCCTGTGCTGGTCATTGATGGGGAGTGGGAGACAGGAGTCCTATCTTAAGGCACTTGGCGATCGTAGATGTCAGAATGTCAATATGAGAGGCCAGGAAACTAGACGTCATGAATGTGTATTTTTAATTTTTTTAATATATTTTTATTGATTTCAGAGAGGACGGGGAAGGGAGAGAGAGATAGAAACATCAATGAGGAGAGAGCACCATGGATCGGCTGCCTCCTGCATGCCCCACACTGGGGATGGAGCCCGCAACCCAGGCATGTGCCCTGACCAGGAATCGAACCATGACCTCCTGACTCATAGGTCAGTGCTCAACCACTGAGCCACACTGGCTGGGCATTTGTGTGTATTTTTCATGGACACTTACTGTGCACTGACAACTATTACTTTTTCTAATCGAATTCACCAATCCTGATGTTTTATGAATTTTTTTAAAAAACTGGGATTCACAGAAAGGAGAGGGATTAACATGACTGAAAGCTTAGGCTATGATGAGCATTTTACATGTTCTCCATCCTTTGAATAGAGATTAAGTGATGTATCCAGAAATATGCAATTGATCAGCAACCAATCTGGCCTTTGAGGTCTAACTCCAAAGTCCCTGTGCTTTCCAATCTTCAGTCATTTAAATGACTTACGTCAAGCCTGCAGGGCTTTTGCCAGAATCTTGTACTGTATATGCTACTGTTTCCTTAGAGGCTGTATTGTTCAGTGGTTAGAACACACTCCTGAAATGAACCTACCAAGTTCCAATCCTAATGGTGCCTCTTACTAGCTTCTGACAACGGACTTAACCTACACCTCCCCTCGTGTTTAAAATTGGGGTGAATAATTAAATGAAGTAATGCATGGTAAGGCCGTAGAGCAGCAGTTCTCAACCTGTGGGTCGCGACCCCTTTGGCGGTCGAACGACCCTTTCACAGGGGTCGCCTAAGACCATCCTGCATATCAGATATTTACATGACGATTCATCACAGTAGCAACATGACAGTGATGAAGTAGCAACGAAAATAATTTTATGGTTGGGTCACAACATGAGGAGCTGTATTTAAAGGGCCAGAAGGTTGAGAACCACTGTGCTAGAGTAAGGGCTCAAAGTTCACTCATATCATTTCAGAATTTCCTTCAAATCAGGCTTTTGCTACTTAAGGTGATGTATTTAGAAGGTGAGATTTTTATAGCATAACCCTGAAAGTACAAACTTGATGTGACCGTCATATTTCCATGAACATGAGAAGAAATGCATACTATTTCATTTTAATAACGATGTATGGTGCCAGATGGGTACTAGAAATATCAGGGGGAACACTTTGCAAAGTATATGATTGCCTAACCGCTATGCTGTACACCTGAAATTAATACAAAAGAATACTGAAGGTAAACTGCACTTGTAAAAAAAAAAAATTTAAGACTAAATAAATATTTATTATTTTTTGAATATATATTTTTATTAATTTCAGAGAGGAGGGAGAGAGCGATAGAAACATCAATGATGAGAGAGAATCATTGATTGGCTGCCTCCTGCACGCCCACTATTGGGGATCGAGCCCACAACCCGGGCATGTGCCCTGACTGGGAATCAAACCCAGGACCTTTCAGTCCACAGGCTGATGCTCTATCCACTGAGCCAAACCAGCTGAGGCTAAATAATATTTAAATAAAAATGTTTATGTATCACCTGAAATCATTTCCCATACTTCACCCTACTCTGGAATCATGTCCCCACACCAGGCTGCTTGCTATTCATAAAGAGATCATAGGAAGCTAAGCATTTAAAGGTTCCCATGGAGGAAGCAGTCTTAAGCTTCCTAGATGAGTGGAAAAGAAGAAAAAATTAAGAAAACCAAAGGGTAGACATGGGGTGGACTGGGGCAGATGCCAAAACCAATTAGCAAAAATGAAAAGAAAAAAAAACCCACAATTTTTGCAAGGCTACTATTTCCATAGAGCCCGCCTGACAAGAGAAAAAGTTCTGAGATGCCCTCAGTGAAACCACAGCAGGCCAAAGAGTGGGAGAAAGAAACACCCCAAGTACCCAGTTGATAGCCATGGCCCGGAACTAACCGCAGACCCCTCACATTCCTGAATGTTCCTTCAAACCTGGAATCAGCTTCCAGGTGGCTGGCTACTTAAAACAACAGCCGACCGCCAGATGCCACGGCGTTCAGCGTGTGCATGAACGTTCCAGACTCTTGCCCACAACCGCTCGAGAGGCAATAATGAATACGTCTTCCTTACAGACTGGGACCCTATCCTAAAAGAGTCCCCGCTTCACTTTTCCCCGCCTGTATCTCGAGCTAACGTACATTCTTTCAAAACAACTTCCATCTTTCTTCCCCAAACCCGTTCCGTAAAGAGCCCTTCAGCCTCAGGTCCATGGCCATGTTCGCCTTCATCCAGCCCTGCTGCTGGTCGTCTAGACCAGTGATGGCGAACCTATGACACGCATGTCAGAGGTGACACGCGAACTCATTTTTTTTTTTGGTTGATTTTTCTTTGTTCAATGGCCTCTAAATATACAAAATAAATATCAAAAGTATAAGCCTTTGTTTTACTATGGTTGCAAATATCAAAAAATTTCTATATGTGACACGGCACCAGAGTTAAGTGAGGGTTTTTCAAAATGCTGACACGCCGAGCTCAAAAGGTTTGCCATCACTGGCCTAGACTGTAGGTCCCGGCACCTGGTCCTCTTTCTGGCTAATGTAGGGCTCCATCAGGGAGTTTTAGGATGTGAGGGGGATTTAGACTGAAAGTGTTCAGCCCCAAATAGTATTCAGGCTATGAAAACTCTCGACATAGACAGGGTTTTCCCCGACTTTCACAAAATATCTTTGCTCTCTGACAATATCAAACACTGGGAGGTAGTAATTTCAGATAGAACAGCCTAGAATATGGAAATCAATGGAAAAGATTATGATTCTTGCCCTGGCCAGTCCGACTCAATCAGTTGAGGGTTGTCCCAGGCACCAAAAGGCCACCAGTTCGATTCCCGTCAGGGCATAACCCAGGTTGTGGGTTCGATCCCTGGTCTAAGGATGTTTCTCTCTCACATCAATGTTTCTCTCTCCCTCCCTCTTCCTTCCTTCCTCTCTCTCTCTCTCAAATCAACAAAAAAATATATATTTATTTAAAAAAAGGAAGAAAAGATTATGATTCTTGAAAATGTGATTTGGCAATGCATGAGAGTACAAGACAAAGCTGAAACAATATACAAGGTACTATCAACTGGGAATATCGATTCCCTAAGCAGGCTAGTATTTGTGAAAGGGGAAACAAGGAAACTAGGGGACTACGAATCAGTTAGGAATGCTTTGAGCTTCAAGGAACAGAAGACTTACTAACAGGATCTTGAAAAAAAATACAGCTTTACTCTTCTCATATATAAAGAAGCCTAAGAGATCAGCAGCTACTGACTTTGATGCATTAATGGCATCCCCAATCTCCTAACCCCCCAATCCCCCAACCCCCAATGACATCAAGACCTGAATCCCTACATGGCCATTTTTGGGGGGGTTGGGAGGGGGTTGGGGGGTTGGGGGGTTAGGAGATTGGGGGCTGGGAGGGAACTTTCCTGTTTTTGATCTCAACTTGGTTCCCTCTGCTCTGTGGATCCTCTGAAAAAAAGGGAGGAAGGGAACTCTCTCTCTCTCTCTCTCTGTCAAAAAAAATAAACAAAACAAAAACACACACACAAAAGCCTTCCCAGAATTTTTCCCTCCCCCACCTCAATCGCTTACCTGCCGGAAAATGCTTAGATCACCCCAATTT
The DNA here is from genome assembly GCF_014108235.1 of Myotis myotis. Taxonomy (NCBI): domain Eukaryota; kingdom Metazoa; phylum Chordata; class Mammalia; order Chiroptera; family Vespertilionidae; genus Myotis; species Myotis myotis. The sequence goes on along the minus strand of NW_023416326.1, from coordinate 7,610,874 downwards.
TGAAAACAAGCTGTTCACTCATGTTGACTTTCGTTTGTTTTCTGAACCAGATAATCTTCACACTGCGAGGCATTTTTTTCCTGAGCCAAAGGTGAAGACTTGGAGTCCTTACCTGCTGCCTCCCAGGGCTCCCCCCTCAGTCTCACCCAGGCTTTCTGGAGACTCAGGGGTTCAACGGGGCTTTGGGATTTGACACGGAAATGTAGGAAGCTTTGGGTAACTGTAGGAACCGATCTCCGTTGAGCAAATGTTTCCCAAACCTGCTCCCAAGATCCAGCCTTTGACCACCTCTGCCCTTCTTTCTAGGCATTCCCTCCACAGCCCCTGCCCTCCCTGACCCTGGCTCCTCTCAAGCACACCATCAGCACACATGCAATCTCAAGGCCAAGGTTAATTTCCCTCATTTACTTTTATCTTTTCTTAAGAAGTCCTTGCAAACAACTCTAATTCTGCTCTATTGACTGTTTCTTTTCTCTCCCTCTCTCTCTCTCATCACTCCCTCTTCTCCACATTACCCCCACGGGAGCTGACATGAATTTTTGCAGGCTCTAGCATCCAAATTCTCCCAGGCCTTGCAAAGGCATTCAGAAATAAACCTTCTTACGTTAGAATTTCATAAAGTAAGAACCTGGAGTTAAGGACAGGCGACTACATATCTCACACAACTAGAGATTCTCAAAAAGAAGAAAATCAAATGAAAAGGAGGAGAAGGAAGAAGAGGAGGAGGAGAGGGAGGAGTGGGAGGAGGAAGGCCAGGACTCTACTGCAAGACATGACTTGTTGCGTGGATGATACCACCATGGGGCGTGGTCGTGGTCCCAAGGAATAGCATGTTCAAAACATTAAGAAGTCCAGAGTTTTCGTTTCCTCAGCAGTTGCCAATGCAAGCCCTCTTTTACAACAAGGCAATTATGTATTCTAATGAACAACCGCTAGATAAGAGGGTTCATTAATAGGCACCCCCACATTTCCACATCAATAACCAGGGCTCCATAGCAGTCATTTGCTCTCATCTACTGAGCTTCACCCTCTGCCTCCCAGCAAATGTTTCCGGTGTCAGAAACCACTTTACCTTGGCCCCGGTGGCCTTTTCTCCTGCCCTGCTGTGATGGCTCAAGTCCAAGGTGCTGAAGAGAATTCGGTGGATAATACTGTAAGGAAAAGAAGTGTTAGGGGAGACCCATGTGGTCAGGGCATATCTTATAGACTTGGTCTTTGAGGAGACTGAATTGGGATATGCGTCTTTAGAGGAAGTACTGCCCTCTGTTATTTTTAAATAACTTTTTTTGATATTATATAGGTATCACATACTCATTATGGAAAATGGGGTGCAAAAAATATAAAGAATAAGCATTCTAATGGCATTAATTCCAAATCCATACACACACATAAAGTGTTAGAGTCATACCAGTGGAATTTAAAGTCCACGTGATTGTCCACCTGGCGTGGCTCAGTGGTTGAGTGTCCGTCCACCAAGAACCAGGAGGTCATGGCTGGATGCCCAGTAAAGGGGGAGGCGGTGCAGGAGGCAGCCGATCAATGATTCTCTTTCATCATTGATGTTTGTATCTCTCTTTCCCTCTCCTTTCCTCCCTCTGAAATCAATTTTTAAAAAAAATAACGCCCACGTGATTTTCTACAGGAAGTAAATTCCTCAACAGGAGAATAGATATTTAAGTTGAGACAGCTGTACAATGGAATACTAGATAGTTGTATAATATAAATAGAGTAAATCTTTACATCCTAACTTGGAAAGACAGCCAGAATATAGTGTTAATTTTAAAAAGCACGTTGAAAATGGATGGTGGACAGGTGAGAAGGGGATTGGGGGAATGGATGAAAAAGGTGGAGGTTTTATGAAGTACAAATGGGCAGTTACAAAATAATCACGGGAATGTAAAGTACGCCATAGGGAATATAATCAATAATATTGCAATAACTGTGTATGGTGCCGGGTGAGTCATGGGGTGGGGGGGGGGGGGTCACTTCGTAAGGTATATAAGTGTCTAACCCAGTGGTTCTCAACCTTGGCTGCACATTAGAATCACCTGGGAATCTTTTTAAAATCCTGATTTCTGGGCCTCGTCCTCCGGAAATTCTGTTTCTTTGTTACTCATGTTGTGGCCCCACCCCTTAATAACGAAACAGAATTTCCGGAGGATGAGGCCCAGAAATCAGGATTTTAAAAAGATTCCCAGGTGATTCTAATGTGCAGCCAAGGTTGAGAACCACTGGTCTAGCCGCTATGCTGTACACCTGAAGCTAATATAATACTGAATACCAACTATAATTGACAAGTTTTTTTAAATTTTTTTAAAATAAAAAAGCAAATTGGAATCCGAAATGCATAACGGGAAAACGGTTATGTTAGTAAGCACGCTTTCCTCTGAGGTTTGCAATGATCTCAAACACTTTATACGCGTCTGTACCGTTTGAAGACCATTTAGTGATTTTTAAAATGTTCTGAACAACACGACAGATGGCGGGAGTGGAGCAGAAGGTGAGACGGACCGGGTGCAAGTTCACCTACCGGGCCTTGACCTTGACCTGCGGCTGGACTTGTCCTCGGGGACAGGTGACCCAGCGACCGGGAACCCGGGCCTGCGAGGCAGCCGCTGCACTGGCGGCTGAGGCGCCTGCGCAAAGCCAAGGAGGAGGCCCCGCCCAGGGAGAAGACCCCGCCCAGGGAGGAAGCCCCGCCCAGGCAGGAGGCCCCGCCCAGGGAGGAGGCCCTGCCCAGGGAGAAGGCCCCGCCCAGGGAGGAAGCCCCGCCCAGGGAGGAGGCCCCGCCCAGGGAGGAAGCCCCGCCCAGGGAGGAGGCCCTGCCCAGGGAGAAGGCCCCGCCCAGGGAGGAAGCCCTGCCCAGGGAGGAAGCCCCGCCCAGGGAGGAGGCCCTGCCCAGGGAGAAGGCCCCGCCCAGGGAGGAGGCCCTGCCCAGGGAGGAAGCCCCGCCCAGGGAGGAGGCCCTGCCCAGGGAGAAGGCCCCGCCCAGGGAGGAAGCCCCGCCCAGGCAGGAGGCCCCGCCCAGGCAGGAGGCCCTGCCCAGGGAGAAGGCCCCGCCCAGGGAGGAAGCCCCGCCCAGGGAGGAAGCCCCGCCCAGGCAGGAGGTCCAGCCCAGGGAGAAGGCCCCGCCCAGGCAGGAGGCTCCGCCCAGGGAGAAGCCCAGGGAGTGAAGATGCACCTGCAGGACCTGCCCATCCTGCCCAGGGTGATGGTCGGCCTGGTGGGCGTGTGCAACAGCAAGAACTTCCACCGGGTGGAAATGGATCCCGAGATGATGATCAGCCACGACCTGGGCGAGTTCTCCATCACCTCCAGGCCCAGGAGGCACAGCCGCCCCCGCCTTGGGGCCACCGACTCCCGCTTAGTCAACCGCGAGGAGCTAACAAAGGCATAGGCTTCTCTAAAAGGAATGTTCTGGAGTGGATCCAGAGACCGTGAAGCAGGGAGCAGAGTGCGGGATCTCGGAGGGAAGGCGGGGGAGGGTGGGTGGGTGGTGATCAACCAAGGACCTTGTATGCATAGATGCATGGCCCATGGGCACAGACAGTGGGACGGAGAGGGCCTGGGGCGGAGGGCGGGTGGGGGAGCGGGCTGGAAGTGGTAAATGGGGGTAATAAGGGGACATATATAATACTTTCAAGAACAAAGAATTATTTTTTTTAAAAAGTTTTGAAGCCAGGTTCAATTCCAGTCAAGGTCCCATGCCTAGATTGCGGGCTTGATCCCTGGTAGGGGGCGTGCAGGAGGCAGCCAATCAACGATTCTCTCTCATCATTGATGTTTCTATCTCCCTCTCCTTTCCTCTCTAAAATCAATAAAAATATATTATTTTTTTAAAAAAAGAAAGACACGCCCTAACTGGTTTGGCTCAGTGGGTAGAGTGTTGGCCTGCGGACTGAAGGGTCCCAGGTTCAATTCCGGTCAAGGGCATGTACCTTGGTTGCAGGCACATCCCCAGTTGGGGGTGTGCAGGAGGCAGCTGATTGATGTTTCTCTCTTATCGATGTTTCTAACGCTCTATCCCTCTCCCTTCCTCTCTGTAAAAAATCAATATAATATTTTAAAAAAAGAAAGGAAGACAAAAGGAACATAAAGGGAAGTGAGGGGGGAAGAGGAACAAGAGCCATCAAAGCCCAGAGTAACAAAGGGCACTATCTTATCGAGTGAGCATTGGGGCTCAGAACATCTGTTTCAAACGCCGCCGGGGCCTGAGACGAATGTGGGTGTGGGAGCCTAAGCCAGGGCTCTGCCAACGGGAGATAGCGGTGTGCTCCCCCGAACCACTGTGGGGTCCCAGAACCCACACCTATCTGCTGCGACCATCCTTTCATTGACGTGTTCAACATGACTTGGAACTTGTCCAATGGAGCCCATTTGAATGTTGGTGACAAAGGACAAAGAAAATACCCCCTTGGGTGGGTAAGAGATCAACCAAAGGACTTGTGTGCATGCAGATGAGCCTAACCAATGGACACGGACAGCCGGGGGTGAGGGCATGTGCTGGGGGGTGGGAGCGGCAGAGGAGAGGTCAATGAGGGAAAAATGAGACATATGCAATACTTACAGTAAAGAATTTAAATTTTTTTAAAAAGAAAATACCCCCTCGATAGACTGTGAGGTAAGAGGTGAACTACACTTTATTGTTTCATTCATTCATTCATTCATTCATTCATTCATTCATTGATGTATTCAACATGTATCGATGATTGACAGACAGAGACCTGAGTACCTGGATAATAGGGTAACCACTCACAAGCCATGTGACCTCCCTGCTGTTTCACACACACACACACACACACACACACACACACACACACACACCACACACGGGCGCTTGCGCGTCAGCCTCACTCTATCCAATTCATATTTGACACCATCATAGTGATAACAGTGGTGGCAATGGCTGCAAGGAACACATAACCTTAGGTGTCCGGCAGGTCTAAGCATGATATTTAAAGGTGTGGGGGTTTTGATGGAAGGAAATAAAAACGAGGCAAAACAAGACAGTGCATTTGATGTATGTTCTGAAATGAGATGGTCAGGGAGGCAGACGTATACAGAGGGCTCCACAAAATCAGCTGGCGTTGGAAATCACTGACCCTCCACCACGAACATGCAGGGTCTGGTGGGACAGCTACAGCACCCCTGCAAATGGGTACCCTTCCTCACGTCAAAAGTGTGGGGGATCTTGACACTCCAAGTAACTTGCCCAGAGTCTCACCACTTCTTAGTGGCCTTGTAACCAGGATTTCAACACTCATAACTGCTCCAATAAAATGCACCAACAAATATATTAAGAGACAAGCAGGCCCCGTGACTTCAGGAAACGGACCCTCCTGGGTCAGGGTGTCCCTAGGACTGGCCCGGCACTCAGGGCTGGGCTGGGGTAGTCTCCTGTCGAACCCCATTTCTCAAACACCAGACCCAGCCAGACAGGAGGCCCCTCTGTCCTCTGGTCCAAGCACAGACAAAAACAAGAACACTCTGCAAACCACAAAATTACCAGTCAATCCCCCTTGTCCGGGACAATCTGAGTGACTACTGAAACAGGAATTTTTAGGGGGTGAAAAAGACAGGTTTAGGAAATTTTAGACATTAAGGGGGACCATGGAAGAAGCACAGGGCTGCAGAGCAGCAGAAGGTATATGTCCATAGAATAAGGGAGATGAAAAGCTGCAAGAGGTGCATTTCCATAGAATGAGGGAGCTGGGAACAGCAGAAGGTCTATATTTACAAAATAAAGGGAAGAAATCCCCTCATTCAGAGAAGAAGAAAGCCCAAAGGGAATAGGAAAACAATAAGGATGGGGGGGTGGAGAACCTCACTTGTCCCCTGTGAGGTTCCACCTTTGAGCTCAGGAGTTACTATAGTAACCAGTCTAGGGAAATAGTGACCAATCAGGGGGGATATCAAGGCATAAAGATGTACAGCTTTTATAAACTGTGGAAAAAGAGACTGTGGGACTCTTTCCCCCTCCCCACGTGGGAGTCTGTGCAGTGAAATTCTTTCCCCCTCCCCACGTGGGAGGCTGTACTTGTTCTTCAATAAATTTCCACCTTTGCCATACCATCTCCCGTCCGTGGATCCATTCTTCGACTCCAACGGACAAAGAACCAGGGGAACCATCCTGCCCAGGGGAATATGGCGTGTTCCAGCCCCCAAATCCTGCTTCTTTGCCAGTTCAAGCCTGAGCCTTGCTTCATTCCTCCCACTTTATAGATCGGACTTATTAAGTCTCCTGGCTGGTGTGGTCACAGGTTCAAGTCCCAGTCAGGGCACATTCCTGGGTTTTGGGCTCTATCCCCAGTAGGGGGCATGCAGGAGGCAGCCTATCAATGATTCTCTCTCATCATTGATGTCTCTCTCTCTCTCTCTCTCTCTCTCTCTCTCTCTCTCTCTGAAACCAATAAAATGCATGTATATATATATTTTTTTTAAAAGTCATATTAGCTTATGCTGTGTATCTCTGAACATGAAATTACAGCCACAGACTCACAGCCTTCCAGCAGGCCCGTCTCTAGGCCCCCAGTCTTCTGAGGCAGATAAGAACCCTGGTCGTTTTCGTCACCACTGCAAGCCTGTATCAGCACAGGCCACTGGGAGAATTTTCTCCTCCCCCGCCCCCACTTCCCTGAGAAAACGTAGGCAAAATGTCACCAGCCCTGTGGTTATAAATCCACGCAAACTTGTATCTTGCATCTGAGCTTAAAAAACACTTTGGCTCAGTCTTGGAACACATGATTATGGCACAGGGACAGAAAATAAGACTCGCATTAGTAAAACCAACCTAAAGAGATACTGAGTGATAAACTGACTAGCGGGCCCGGCCGGTGTGGCTCAGTGGTTGCACGTCGACCTATGAACCAGGAGGTTCCTGGTCAGGGCACATGCCTGGGTTGCGGGCTCTATCCACAGTGTGTGGTGGGCAGGAGGCAACCGATCAATGATTTATCTTCCTATCGTCATTTATCTTTCTATCCCTCTTCTTTCCTCTCTGAAATCAGTAAAATAAATAAGTAAACCCACTAGAGAAAGCGACAAAGGCGTTGAGCTGCCTGTTGAATTCCCACAAACATCTCAGCCGTGCGTTTACTTTTCAAAATGTTTATTTGCAGCACCATCGAACACCATTCACTGTCGGCGGTACGCATACAGGACTGGGGGACTTCACTTACAATGAGCACTGAGTTTTTTTCAACTTCATATCTTAGCATTTTCCTAATCCCCCCCCCAAAAAAAAAATGTGACAATGACACTGTGGCAAAACATCGCCTGTGGGGACAGAGGGAGGGCTAGAAGCAACAAAACTCCACAATACTGTAACATAACTTGAGACCTAGCTCTCCCAGGAAAAACATCCTCATCTTGTTGGATTATTCCCATTAGGATGCAAAGCAGGTACCCAGTCTCCGGCCTGGCTTTGGACCAAGCGGAGACGGTCCATCCATCTAGCAACATTCAAGAAAGTTCCGTGTAAACAAGAGAGTCCAGAATAAAACATCTAAAAAGGGAAGCTCCAGAAAAGGCTACATCTGCATAAACTCCCAATTCCTAAGAACATTTAGGTTACATGAAGGGGTACGGTGTGAGGCAAGTTCCATTTGAGCAACCAATTTCCTGATTCAATTCCTACTTCACTCCTGGGGCTACTCACATGCAAACATACTGAGAGGCGCAAATAGGTGACCATGTGTCAGGGCTATGATGGCAATAGACCTGACAATCGGTCAGTGACCATTCCTCAGTCTAAATTCCAAACACAAAGCAAGTCATGTTTCCCCATTTTTTTTTCCAAACCATCTCCCCCCACCCTATTTTTTTGCAGTCTTCAATTACAAAAGTGTGGAGATACTTTTAAAGGCAAGATACTTGCAAAGCAGGAAATGCATTTTGTCCTCTTGGGGAAAAAAATGGATAGGATTTGACAAAGGTTAGCCATAAGTAATAAAGACTTGTGTTAACATTTTTAGTGCTGAATTTGTCCTGGGTACTAAAAAAAAAAAAAAAATCGTCCTTGTTGGATTATTCCCATTGGAATGCAAAGTTGTTTGTCAGGGACCAATAACAAGAAACACCATGAAGTTTAAAACTGGTGGAGAGCCCTAGCTGGTTTGGCTCAGTGGATAGAGCATCGGCCTGCGGACTGAAGGGTCCTGGGTTCAATTCCAGTCCAGGGCACATGCCCAGGTTACAGGCTTGATCCCCAGTAAGGGGCGTACAGGAGGCAGCCAGCCGATCCATGATTCTCTCTCCTTATTGATGTTTCTATCTCTCTCTCCCTCTCCCTTCCTCTCTGAAATCAATAAAAACATATTTTAAAAAAAAAACTGGCAGAGAATTAGGCACCTTGACCCCAGGACCCAATGGTCTGACATCACTGGGTCCCACTTTGCAGTGGGTGCATCAGGTTGAGAACATTCATGAATTGAAGAGATCATCACAGACCAGCAAGAGCAATGCTTTTTTCTTCATTTCGTTCCACGTCGTTGTGACGGATCTATACAGTCAAATTTGTAAGGCCTTTTGCACAAATTATATCTTTTCTTTAAATATCTAAAGTTCTTACATAGAGACGGCATGATTGTAATTCTTATAAATTATAATTCTTACAATTTATAATTCTTATAAATTATAATTTTTATAAATAGTTTGATCTCCTCTTTTACAATATATTACAAAACAGAGAATTCTGCAGAATTGATTATATTACAAGAATTACTGGGCGTTGGCAGGGTTTTTGTCAACAATATCCCTCTAGCACCCTTGGATTGAGTCAGTGGTTCCGAACGAGGGCCATTTCCCCCCTCAGGAGACGTGTGGCTATGTCTGGAGACATTGTTGGTTGTCCAATGGGGGTGGGGGGTAGGTGATACTATCATGTTGTGGGTGAGGCCAGGGAAGTTGCTAAAATTCTGCAATGCACAAGATAGCAGCACACAACAGGAATCAGCCAGGTCAACATGTCAGCAAAGCCCAGACTGATAAAGCAGAGCCAAAGCCCTTACTACCTCACAGGGCAGCTGCTGTATTATAATCCACAATCGACCTCAGTAAATTCTTTGAGGTTCAAAGCACCCATTCCTCCTGAAATTCTGATTTACTCCAACTAGAATTCAGTTAGCTGGTGGCAAAAAATAAAAAGTAACTAAATATGGAGACTATCTTTAATTGCTCTTCAATGTTTCTCTATTTTATTAATATTTTATCAAAAAAATAGAGGGATAACACATTTTTTTTCCATCAGCAATGGAGCCTGGTCGCCCTATGGATATTCATGATGGCCAATTATCATAAAAAAAAATTAAGTTCTATTTTCAAAAACAAATGGAAAGTTGGCAAATAAAAGTGGATGTAGTATTTCCTGCAGCTGTGCTGGAATTCTGTGGAAAGGACTCTTTTTGGAGAAATAGGAGGACTGAGGAGCAATGCAAAATGTCATCCCTGCATCTTCCAGGCTAGCATGCAGGGATGACATTGCCCTAGGCGTTTTAGAAAATCATTTCCAGTTCTGAATAAAAGGGAGACAGAATTTTCTGGAATTCACCTAAGTACAGAGGGACACTAAACTGAGTGACAGTATTTTTTTTTTTTTATCTCAGAGATGAAAACAGAGTTGTTTAAATCCACTGTTTATCAGCTGCTACTGCCACCAAGCAGGGCCATTTCAAAGGGAGAAAGAAGCCCTTGGCACTTCCTGGGGAGGATTAAAATGCAGGACAACTAAAGGCCTCGGGAACCCCAAGTAGAAACACCCACAGCAGGCACCACAGGGCCTCAGATGGTAAGAAAGCACCGAACTCGTCACAAAAACATTGCACTTGCCTTAACCGGTTTGGCTCAGTGGATAGAGCATCGGCCTGCGGACTGAAGGGTCCCAGGTTCGATTCCAGCCAAGGGCATGTACCTTGGTTGCAGGCACATCCCCAGTAGGGGGTGTGCAGGAGGCAGCTGATTGATGTTTCTCTCTCATCAGTGTTTCTATTTCTTTATCCCTCTCCCTTCCTCTCTGTAAAAAATCAATAAAATATATTTTTAAAAAAAGAAGAAAACATTGCACTTGCTTCGCTCGCTTGGACATTATTAAATGCACTCAGTCAAAATGTCTTACCATGGGATTATGTCACATCGGCCCTACTGCATCATTTGCTATGTTCATTAGATACTTTTCTGAGGTCAGACTTCATGATATTGGAATTAAGTGCAATAATTCCAGAAAATAGATATGCATTCCTGTAGCCAGTAGCACAAAAGTTAGAAAATTATCATTGTTCCCTTTTAATAAAAGCAGAGTAACCTGAAATCAAATTAGACCTTCACATTGGGGAGGAAGAGACAAATTTCTTCTCTGGCTCCGGAAGGGCCTTTCAAATAACATCTATCCAGGAGAATTGGGTCCACGCATCACCATGGTGAGTTTCCAAAGCCCCTGTTTTGTGTGAGTACCTGCCACACTTTTAATATTAAAAATAAAATGATGTCATATATTTTAGCAATAAGCATATATATAGCCTAGTCCAATAAACTCCTAGAGATAAAACATATTTAGGTATTTTTCTAATTTACCTAACTCATGGCCGATTTAAACTCAGATAATAGACTTTCAAGGAATAAAACTATTCTTATCCTACTAAGGATAGATGGCTTACTTATTTTAGTCTTAGAATTTTATTTATTTATTTATTTTTTTAGTGATGTTTGTGCTGGGAGATGTGAGTGCTTTTTCTGTTAAATTCTGTGCAGGACTCAATGCTAAGGGCCTAAGAGGGGATCATTTTCGGTCAACTTTGCAACCCATCAAAGAAGATTCTAGTTCTCTGGTGAGGTACCGCCCACTTTCTCAAACCTATTTTGAGACAGTTCTGATGAAAGTATTCTGCCTGGACTGTGTGTTAAATGCACGGCAGATGCTTCTCCAATACTAAGACAGGCCCGTTATGGTTATGGATCCGAATCAGAGTCTAAAAAATGTATCTGAACTTGGTAACACGGGTCAGACACATGAAAGTTTAAGCTCCTCCAAACACATTTGGTAAAGTCAGCAATAAAATTCCTTCTCATTTCCATATATTTTTCCATCAAGTTATTAGTTGCCAATTGTAATAAATATTTTTAAATATGTCTCATTCAAGAAAAATCAACCTAGCTTAATTCGGGTGCAGGAATGAGTACAGAATATTACATATTCTTCTACCCAGAAATGCTCATTTTTCTCCTGGTAAATGCCTCATAGATTAATGTGATCATATATTAAAAAAAAAAAAGACTCAAAGGAAATTTGGACAAATAAGTAAGTCATTATTAAGCAAATAAATGAAAACAGTCCCCATGGACTGAATCTCAAAGACAGTATGAAAGTACTTGTGTCATACTTAAGTAGAAATATTCCTATATTTCCAAGTGAAAAAAAGGAAAATAGTATATATATTTAAACATTTGAAACGCCCAGTTCACAGCAGAAAGTAAACATTCATTTTCTTTCCACCTCACACAATGAAATGGCCCAATAGCATTTTCCTCCTGCTCTCTCCCCGCTCCCCCCCCATAAACTCCACTTTTTCTCCTGTTCTGAAAGTGGTCTCTTCCTTAATTGGTCTCCATTTTACATTCATTCAAAAATAAGCCAAAGAAAAAAATTGCTGCAGTGGCAAGACTATTCTTCTTCTTTTATAATCTTCCAGTGGAATGGAAAAAACAAACAAACAAACAAAGAAACAGCCATCATGGCTCCTAAGTCTGTGCGATATACTTGGCCATGAGCTCCCCTGAGGGTCAGCTGGAAGCTCTAATGGGTGTCAAACAAAAGCTACTTTGAGTCCCGTGTCCACAGTCGCTGAGTCCCCGCCTTCAGTGCCCCTGACGTTCACACACCAGGGCAGTTTGCTTCAGAAAAATCAATGAGCAAACGAAAACTCTTGGAGAGCAGCATGAGGCCTCCAGGACCACGCAATGGGTTACCTTGTCAGTCCCGTAAAAATTCACAGGCACGGTCAACGAACACCCCACACTGCCAACCCCTCCCTGACCACAGAGTGTACACCGTGGGTTTGGTCAGTGCCTACACGGACTCCCACAAGCCAAGCTGTAGGTCCAAAGTGCCTCCGTCTATACAGTCTGCTTATGCGGGGACAGGGTTAAAAATGTGTGCTGTTGACATAACACTGGTCCCCCTGAGTTTTGGTGAAAGTTTGTCCATGGTCACTCCCACGGCCATCCAGAGATACTTCAATCGCCACGTCCGAGAGTTCTGGTCTACCGCGGCCTTGGCTTTGGTACATGTCTAGGCGGGGAGAGCCGTTGTGCTCGGCACAGCCATTGACGTGGGCCACGGGCAGTGCCCGGGGGGGACAGCACAGGTGCTTGGCACAGCTCTTAGAGATGCAGGGGGAGCTGCAGAGGGACAGCGTGTCCTTCTGCTCCAGGGACTCCGGCGAGTCCACGGCCTCAAACTGGATGGTCACGCTGTGGATTCCCGCCCTGTGGAAAATTTCTCGAATTTTCAGACTGGCGTCCTGATACCCCCTGTCCTTCTGGTACTTGATGTGCAGGGTGGCAATGATCTTCCCACTTATAAGTTCCCAGATATGCAGTTCATGAACGCTGCTGATGTCCGGCACGGCCGCGAGCTTACTCACTAGGACAGACAGGGAAGAGCAAGCGACAGCCCGGGTGAGAGCTGGAACGGAGACATGGAACTGCTTCAGGGGCGGGGGGTGTGGTCCCTTGAAGCGTTCTCACCAAAATGATGTATTTACGAAGAATAACAGGAAGAAAAATAGCCTCACCGACTACTCAGCTATACAAGGACATGGCCCCATCATCCTCTTTCTCCTCTTGGAATTCCTCTACCAAATATTTTTAGGCCATAAAAGGCAATTCAAGAAAATAAGCTTAAGAACAAGAAAAAATGCCCAGTGTGGCTCAGGTGATGGTGTTGTCTCATGTACCAAAAGGTTGCCAGTTTGATTCCAGGTCAGGGCACGTGCCTGGCTTGCAGGCATCCATCCCCAGTAGGGGGCGTGCAGGAGGCAGCTGAGCGATGTTTCTTTTTCACATCAATGTTTCTCTCTCTCTCCTTCACCCCTCCTCTCTCTCTAAAAGTCAATTTAAAAAAAAAAAATTTTTTTTTTAATCAATTAACCTGAAAGCAGGATCTAGAACACAAGAGATTCATGGTTTCAGAATGGGGAGAATAAAAATGGAGTTCACCTTATTTGGATGAAAATAAATCCTTGACATGAAGGTAAGTAGCCCAGGTAAGTAGCCCAGGAACAGGAATTGCCTGAGCACTACATTCTCAAAAAATGTGCAGGTCAGCCCAGCTGATGTGGCTCAGTGGTTGAGCATCAACCTATGAACCAGGAGGTCACGGTTCGATTCCCTGGTCAGGGCACAGGCCCGGGGTGTGGGCTCGATCCCCGATCCTGCAGGAGGCAGCGGATCAATGATTCTTTCTCATCATTGATGTTTTAGCAACCTCTCCCTCTCCCTTTCTCTCTAAAATCAATAAACAAATATATTTTAAAAAAAATGTGCAGGTGAGTCACAGAATGATAGGCTGCAAAGGACCTTTGGTTCTGGGAGCTGTGACTCATCTCACGAAGCTCCAAGGGATAAGGGATGTCTCTACCGCTGATAGGGATAATTGAGGCTCTGAAATAACTCGGGCCCTTTGGCCTGGAGAACAGGAAGTGGACAGTGGTTCTAGGTCAGACCCGCCTGACTTACTCAGCTCCTCCACGTTGACCCCTTTGGGGACCATCTGCAACAGAATGATGGCGGTCTCCTTGATGAGCGGGAAGGCAGACGACAAAATGATGATCACCATGACGATGGTCAGGCTGGGGTCAATGTAGCATTGCCAGTTGCAGTCGTCATCCTGGCCCAGGGGTAGCACATAGAAGATGGTGGCCGTGATCACCACCACCACCGAGCCCAGGGCGTCGCCCATCACGTGCAAAAGCACACCTGCCGGAAGAAAGCAAGATCCCTAATGCACACGTCCAAGTTCAGGGGCCACGTGACGCTCCGGGCTGGGGTCCCACGTCTGTGAAGATTGTTTTCTTTTGGGTAAGAACGGCAGGATAGATTCAATTTTTTTTAAATAGATTTTTATTGATTTCAGAGAGTTAAAGCGAGGAGATGGCGAACTTGATCTTAAAAACCTAACATATCTGTTTTTTTAAACTGAACCTAAAAGCAAGATAAGTAAAAGGATAGTGATTCTTTAAAAATATATTTTATTGATTTTTGACAGAGCGGAAGGGAGAGGGATAGAGAGTTAGAAACATCGATGAGAGAGAAACATCGATCAGCTGCCTCCTGCACACTCCCTACTGGGGATGTGCCCACAACCAAGGTACATGCCCTTGACTGGAATCGAACCTGGGACCCTTGAGTCCGCAGGCCGACGCTCTATCCACTGAGCAAAACCGGTTAGGGCAGGAGAATGATTTTTTTTTTTTATTACAGATTCTCTTTCCAAAAAGACTCACCACCAAGCTCTTTAGAAAGTCTCCTATTGTTATAAAGTATACAAGTGCCTAACCACACTGCTGTCCACCTGAAACTAATACGAAATAATATTGAATGTAAACTGTAGTTTAAAAATAACATTTTTAAAAATTAAAAAAAAATAATAAAAATAGTGGGTGAGGGACTAAAGATCTTGAAAAAGAAACTTTCCCAACTCCTGAGAAGAGCAGATTATCTATTGTACAGAACAAAAATCATGTCACTAAGTCATATCTCATTTCAAACCCCAAAACTATTGAATAAGCTTAAAGCCTTCATCATCATTGGTTGACTCTATGGGTGTAAGACTACAGAGCTTAAAAATGTTAATTCATTATTTAGAAATGTCTACATATCCTGTTCTATTCTAAGAGCTTCCCCTTAGTTAATTTCATGACAAAATAAAACCTAAATAATTAAATATTTTTAAAAATCCCTCTGTTGTAGTTACATTTCTAAAATTAATTCATTTAGAGTTTTTAGGAGCTCACGTGTTGTTATTTTCTGATCTCCCTATAGATCCACCCCGGGTATCATTTTGTAAAACAGATGTGAGACTCTCAAAAACAAAGACGTTTCCTGGATTATTAATTTTTCTTCATATTATTTCCATCTAAGCCCTAGGCTTCCCCAAACCACCTGAAAGTAAAAGGTAGTAGCATGGTCTTTGTTGAAATTCTCCAAATCAAGGTTGGGCATTGACCCAAAGCAAAGTCATTGTCTGAAAAGTTGGAAAGGAGAGATGTTGGTGCCTGATGAGAAAGGCACCTCTGAACCCCCAGGGCTGACCTTGGCCCAACACTGTGACCTTGAGCTCTTGGTAGGAGGAATGCTAGGGATGTGCCTTCCACGTGTCTCCCCAGAACCCCCACTTTGGACCTGGAGGTGGCGATTCAAGTGAGTCAACAAGACCCATCACAGAAGGGCCATGAGGGTCAGTTCAGCAATGCCACCTGGGATAGCTGCCCGCCTACTCACTTCCCACCTTATCAAAATGACATTCAGTGAAAATGGGCTGCATTGTAGGTTAGCAACGCCCACGGGTGGGCAAAACCAAGAGAAATGGGAGCGTGTCACCGATCTGTGAAGTTCTTGAGCAGGCAGCGCTGGGGCAGGTCTCAGTGAGCAAGGGTCAATGGTGAGCAATGAGTGTCTCCCTCGCAATCGATGCGGGGATGAGGCAAGAGCCGGGTCAGAGTCTACAGGTCGCAGCCTGCCCACTTTCTAACCGGCTCAAAGGCGAACAGAAAGGGAAGGGACCAGCGCAGACCAGGTGTAGCCCTGAAAGGCTTTCCAGTCGGCCCAAGGGCAACCCCACCTCTGATATTCAGGGCTTCCGACTTCTTCTCCTTCCTCATCGTCTCCTCCGGCTCGTGCTGGATGTTCAGGGAGTCACCTGCATTCAAAGAAGAAACCTTGTGTTGTGTATAAGTTCTACAAACAAAAAGAACCAATGGTCTCAAAAAAAGGCTTGTTATTTTCAAATTCCTCCCAGCTTATCTGACCCCCCACCCCTGTACACACACACACACACACACACACACACACACACACACACACACACACGGCTCAGAGCCAGGAACAGGCCCTGCTGGCCTTGACATGAGCCTTGGGATCCACCTTTGGACTCATTCACACTTCCAAACAATTGTAACACCAGGAGGCAAGTGGGGAAGCCCATCTCCACCCCAAAACCCATAACTCCAGGGGAACGAAAGGATGGGGGGTGGGAGTAAAAGAGGAGAGAGAGAAGTGCAGCTCGCATCTGAAGAAGGGGGAGGGGAGGGGCGTGATATCTGTTGCCCAATAATAACTAATTTCCAAGACAATCGATACTGTACAGAAAGAACAGGGGGGAGGGAATACACGCAAAGCGGGCCCACGGGTCCAGGAGGAAAACAGAAGTCGTGGGCATGGAAAGAAACCGTGGGGGAAATGTTGGCTTAGCATGAGAGGTCTGGAGCGGGACTGCAGAGGGAAATGGGGAGAGGGGGGAAGCGAAAGAGGGCGCGCTGGGGGCGATGGGGAGGGCACGGCGGTGGAGGCTGCACCCGAAAGGCACCTGCTACGTTGGCGAACACAGTGGCCCCCTTCTCCGCGGTCTTTCCCACGCGCAGGGTCACGGCCGAGTCCGGGCTGGGGGCTGCGCGGGCGGCTCCCTGCGGGCCCCCCAAGGCTCCCGGGGCCCCGGGGGGCGGCGGGGGACGGCGGCGGCGGCGGCAGCAGGAGGACCAGGCGCCGCAGTCCTGGAAGACCAGCAGCCCCACCACGTTGACCGCCAGCCCCAGGGCGCCCACGATGAGAACCAGCGCCGGGTCGTCGATGCGCTCGGGCCGCCCCAGGCGCAGCACCGCCTCCACGAAGATGGTGAAGCAGAGCGCGGTGAGGAACACGGCGTTGCTGAGCGCGCCCACCGCCTCGGCGCGCGCGTAGCCGTAGGTGGCGCGGGGGCCCCGCCGCGCGCGGCGCGCCAGGGAGCCCGTGCCCAGCCCCACGCACAGCGAGATCAGGTCCGACAGCATGTTGAACGAGTCGGAGATGAGCGCGATCGAGTTGCCCAGGTAGCCCGACACCAGCTCGGCCACGAAGAAGATCACGGTGAGCACCAGCATGCACAGCAGGCGGCACGTCTTGCCCGAGTAGCGGCCCATGGTCCCCGCAGCGCAGCGCGCACGGCCCTGCGCCCCGACCCCGACCCCGCGGAGCCCGCACCGCCTCGGGTCCCGCCGCCCTGCCTGCGCCCGGCTCTTTATGGAGCGGCTCGCCGGTCCCTGCGGCCAGAGTCTACAGGAGGGGGCCGGGCGGCGGCCGTATCTACAGAGAGCGCACGCCGCCTCGGCGGTGGCCTTTCCCCCTCCCTCGCGGCCCCTGGCGGGCGGCCACCGCCGATGGCTGTCCCTCTGGGGCACAGCGGGGAGCTACAGAGAAGAGGGGGCGTGTCTGGAGGTCACTCCCCTCCCCAGACCCCCAGTCCTGGCCCCAAGCCGGTAGGATCCACCCCACCAGCCACTGGCTTCTCCAAGCCCTTCCAGCTGCAAAGCCTGACTGTTGACCCTCAGCGATAAGGGCCCGGCTCCTGGGTGTGATCGCTGTCCTGGACGTGGCCGCCGGGGCCTACGTGCACAGACACCAGCCGCTGGCATTAGATTCCTCATTAACCCGGGAAGGCCGGGGGCACCCATCGGGCCAACCCTGTCCTGCAGGGCGCTTCCTGTTTTGTGAGGTTTGATCTGATCCCTCACTCATCGCTCCCACCCCACGCCCACCCGTGGTCTAACTATCTTATCCCCTCTGCTTGCTCGCAGCCCTCATAGAGGGCGCATTACCGTTGCCGTCACCCCCTCTTGGCACAGTCACTCCCCCACCCCCTCACCCCTCTTTAGGGTCTTCATTCACGAGGCCGCCTCTCCCAGGTAAATTACAGACAGCCCTGGGGGACACACCGGTCACTTTTGTAAGTGTGGCCTTGCCACCCAGCATCCCGAACCCAAGTTCTCCGTGGGAGGCACGGGGTTCTTGGCCACCAGAGAAGCCAGGGCAGGGCTGCGCTGTGTGCTTGTACCGTTCTCCGCTGGAGAGAATGTTCCGCGCACCCCACGTGTCCCGACCTGACACTCACAGGTCAATCGACTGACCTCCATGAAGGTTTATTCCAAACAGAGTCTTTCTCGTGTTGACGAAAGGATCTGTTCCAAGTAAAAGTTATTGAACGAGTTATTGAATGGTCCTAAAGAGGACCGTCCTGCCCCAGGACTGCGGGAGGCCAGGGAAAGGCCGGGGAAATGAACGAAGCAGACAAAAGGGTGCTTGCTCTAGCGGTTTAGGGAGTGGGTGGGGGGAGCCCTTGTGGTTTTCTTTATTGGTTTGTATCTACTTGTCTTGTTCCAAAAAGGATCTGAAGGTGAAGTCCGGCGATTTCTGTTCTCTTCCCGATCCCCAGCCCCTGAGCTTGAACTTGGAAATGACGACGGCACAGAATGCATTAGCAGAACCTTCTAATTCTAGCCCCTCACTGACTCAGCCTTGGAAAGCACCCCCTTGTTTTTGTTTTTTAAATATATTTTTTTGATTTTTTACAGATAAGGAGAGGGATAGAGAGTTAGAAACGTCCAGGAGAGAGAAACATCAATCAGCTGCCTCCTGCACAACCCCTACTGGGGATGTACCCACAACCAAGGTACATGCTCTTGACCAGAATCGAACCTGGGACCCTTCAGTCCGCAGGCCAACGCTCTACTCACTGAGCCAAACCAGTTAGGGCAGCACAGTCTTGTTTTTTAATGCCCTCTGTGCTAAACCAGCCTTGATCTGAGGGCCCCAACTTTTACCAGGTAAGCCTCCACACTCAAGGTGCCTGCTAAGCATCTCCCCACTCCACCTCCAAGAAAATACCCCTGCAGGAGAACTTGAGGACATTGGCTATTTCGAGCATTCTCTAAAAATCAGTATTAAAATGATCAACAATTTAAAAAAAGGAGATGAACATTTTGGAGCTGTGTAGCCTGGTACAAGACCCTGAAGTGTCTGAGCCAGTTTTCACTGCTATTAAAAGGGAGTAAATATCTGGGTGCAGAGGGTATTGTAATGAACCAAACAGACAAAAACCCTGCCCTCATGGATCTTACACTCTAAAGAGGGTGAGACAGACAGTGAACAAAATAAGGAAGTGTGAACCCTGACAAAGAAGACACCTACCAAGAAGGGCTCCTGCTGGCTAACGGGGCTCAAAGTCAAAAACAAACAAACACCCCAATAACAGAGCCAACCAGCCATTCTAGGCAAACTGCACTTCAAGGAGAGGCCTGCACTGTTTCTGGATCTGAGCCAGCCCTTATGAAAAAGTTCTGGAAATCCTACTTCAACCAATAGGACTGAGGCTCTCCCCATCCAATCTGATTTCCACAGCTTCAGCTCATCAGAGCAGCTCTAATCTGACCAATCAGGGCACTGCCTTTTGGACCAATCAAACTGCAAGAATTTGGAGTCCTCATTTGCATGAGGACTGACCAATCAGGGACCAGGAGCATGGACTTTTGTCCATAAAAGCCAGCTCCCAGCTGTGGCTCTGGGAGTACACTTTCTCTTTCCACCAAGGATTGAAGACTGTCTCTCCCTGGCTGAGCTGAAACACCGGCTGGAGATGTGTCCTTGGAGCAGACCGGAGCAGCCTGGCATGACACAGAGCCTACCATACAACGCAAAGCAGGCTGGCCAGGACCAGAGCCCCAGAGGGGCCTGGCCCCAGGGCCACCTCACAGCTGTGCTGTATACAATTGAGCTATAAAGTTTTAGTCTTCACTGCAAAAAAAAAAAAAAAAAAAAAAATTGCAGAGAGAGAGAGAATAAGTAATAGGATTACATGGTTAATAGTCGTAAAGTGATTATAACAGCAACTGGCACATAGGAGGCACTCAATACATGCTAGCTGCTTATTTAAAAAAAAAAAAAGCCAACAGGAATAAAAAAGCCAACAGGTGCAGGCTGAGGAGAAAGAGACTGGGCGGGAGAAGGGAAGGGTAGAGGTCAGAGGTCCCCGCACTATCATTCGCGTGTTAGTGTTATGACAGCACGTGTGTCAGAGAGTCCCAGGTGGCACACTAATCTCATACAGGAAAAGGTGAGCCAGGCACCGCCCACTTCCCCCTTTCTGCCTCTCACTGTCCTCAGACTAAGAAACCTCCCACACATGCACCAGGACGGCTAGCAGAACAATCAGAGGAGAGAGGAAGCCTTAGGGGCATGGCCTGACTGCCAGGCTCAAGTATCCCCTGCCCATGGCAGGCAGCATTCACAGCAGAAAGAAAAGCTGAGGTCAGCAGAAAGGTATCCAGGCAGATAACAGGAATGATGTCATGGCCCCGGAGGGCCTTGAGGGAACTAGAAAGCCATTGGCTGAGGGACCACAGGAGGGAGCTGTGTCTTCCATGCCCTACCCAGGGCCTCACTGCTGACTTCTTTTGTTTTTAATATATTTTTATTGATTTCAGAGAGGAAGGGAGAGGGAGAGAGACAGAAGCATTAATGATGAGAGAGAATCATGGATCGGCTGCCTCCTGCACGCCCCCTACTGGGGATCAAGCCCACAACCCCGGCATGTGCCCTTGACTGCAATCCAACACGTGACCCTTCAGTCCACAGGCCTACGCTCCATCCACTGAGCCAAACCGGTTAGGGCGCTAAATTCACTTTTTATAGTTGTTTCATAGATTTCCTGGTATTTTTAAGGTAAATAATCATATCATCTGCAAATAAAAGACAATTTTATTTTTTCCTTTTATGTAAAGAAATGTATGCAAGCTCTATTTCCACTAGGCTTCTGACATCAGTATCACATAAGTTTGTTTTTTTAAAATATATTATTACTGATTTCAGAGAGAAATGGAGAGGGAGGGAGAAACATCAATGACGAGAGAGAAACATCGATCAGCTGCCTCCTGCACACCCCCTACTTGGGATGTGCCTGCAACCAAGGTACATGCCCTTGACCAGAATCGAACCTGGGACCCTTCAGTCCGCAGGCCAACGCTCCATCCACTGAGCCATACAGGCTGGGACCCAGGTCAGTTTTGTGTGTATGTGAGGGAGACCCTCCACTCCGCTCTGCAAGCTCCCATTTATTCCTCGGGCACCTCTACAGGAGCAACCTGCCTGGCCTCTTGCTGTCACTTCCCCGACAACTGAGAGGCAGGGTAACTGCTCAGGTTAGTGAGCCTGGGGGAGAGAGAGTAGAGCGCAATTCTTCTAGGCTTTCTTTTTTTCCAGATGTGCTTCCCACGGACCTGAACTCCTGGTCTGTGTGTACGTGAGGACAACCAGATGGGGCAGCTGGGCCCTGTGCAGGGGGGCCTGGGACTGGGTGAGTTTAACTCTGGGATGGACTATTGAAAAGCTCTTTGCTTCCCGGCCGGCGTGGCTCAGTGGTTGAGCATCAACCTGTGAACCAAGAGGTCATGGTTCAATTCCTGGTCAGGGCACATGCCTGGGTTGTGGGCTTGATCCCCAGTAGGGGGCGTGCAGGAGGCAGCCGATCCATGACTCTCTCTCATCATTGATGTTTCTATCTCTCTCTCCGTCTCCCTTCCTCTCTGAAACAGATTAAAATAGATATATATATATATATATATAGATATATATATATAGATATAGATATATATAGATATATATATATATATGTATATATTTTTTATAATTTTTTAAAATATATTTTATTGATTTTTTACAGAGAGGAAGGGAGAGAGATAGAGAGTCAGAAACATCGATGAGAGAGAAACATCGATCAGCTGCCTCCTGCACCTCTCCTACTGGGGATATGCCCGCAACCCAGGTACATGCCCTTGACCGGAACCGAACCCGGGACCCTTCAGTCCGCAGGCCGATGCTCTATCCACTGAGCCAAACCGGTTTCGGCTAGATATATATATTTTTAAAGAGCATTAAAAAAAAGCTCTAAGCCACAGCCTTCAGTCTCTGTCATAAAGCTGACATTTTATGTTCAACTGGCATCTGGATCTTACCTACCCAGGGCTTCCCAATGCCAGAGAATAAGAAAAGAGTACAGGGTAGTGCAAAGGAGGTTTACAGTTGTGAGCATGCGAAACCTGGAGCTTATTCTTGTATTATTATTATTATTGATTGATTTTTGCATTCTTTTCCATACAAACTACTGTCGACCTACTGCTGCCCCACCCTGTGTCCTTGAGTCCCCAAAGCCCTAACACACTGGTGAGTTGGCAGGAACCTTGAGAAGATAAAGGTGAGAAGCTAGAGGCCAAAGTTACACATGGAGATTGAGGCTTGGGACACGAGCTGTGGGTTTTAAGGGCCCGGAAACCTTTCCAGAATGTGCACGGACAGCTCCACATCCGTTTCCCCTCTCCACTGGCAGATTTTTTTACCTCCCTTTAGTTCAGAATAAGTTCTTCTATTATATCTTTGAATACCTATTCTGCTACATGGGTCTGATCTCTACCTCGGCAAACACCTATGCCATATATCTATCTAAGTGTGAGCCAGGCAGTATTTTGACCTTGGCAGGTCATAGCAAGCAATTCCTCTGTACTCCCTTCAGAAGAGTGGAGGTTGTTATAGAGGGCTGTTTCAACAGGCCTCCGTGAGTGCGAGCTTTCAAGACTGGGTTTTACTATATGCTTCAGTCTTAACTGTGCCAAGAAAACGAGGAGAGGGAGAGTAGTTCGCAGTCAGAAGCAACAGATTGAGCTGGAGGAAGAGTTAGCTTTCCTGAGGCTAGGGGGATGCAAGACAGAAAGGAATGAAGGAAGGGAGCTAGGGAGAAAAGGAGGAAGGAAAAAAGGAAGAGACAAAGGGAGGAGAAAGGGAGGGAGGGAGGAAGAAAGGGAAAGGTAAGGAAACGTTCACAAACCTAAATATTATTTTGTTGTTAATCCTCACCTATGGATTTTTTTTCCATTGTGTTTTTAGAGACAGTGGGAGGGAGGGAGAGGGAGAGAGAAACATCAATGTAGAGAGATACATCAATTGGTTGCCAACCACACTCCCACACTCCCCACAACTGGGGCTGGGGATCAAACCTGAAACCTAGGAAATATTCTTTTCTTTTTTTTTTTTTTTTTTTTAAATATATTTTATTGATTTTTTACAGAGAGGAAGGGAGAGGAATAGAGAGTTAGAAACATCGATGAGAAAGAAACATCGATCAGCTGCCTCCTGCACACTCCCCCCTGGGAATGTGCCTGCAACCCAGGTACATGCCCTTGACCGGAATCGAACCCGGGACCCTTCAGTCCGCAGGCCGACACTCCATCCACTGAGCCAAACCGGTCAGGCAGGAAATATTCTTAAAGAGGAGATTGGATCAGATCAGGGGCTGGGATACAGACACATTACCCAAGACAGGAAGGCAAGTTGCCAAACAGCTGCCTAAGATCTGGAATAGAGCCTCCTCCTCCCCCACCACCACCAACCACCACCAGCACTGGAAGCCAGATCCAGGGAGTATGAAAATCACCCCCTTAAAGCTGTGAATACTCCAAAATACAAGCCACTGGGGACTAGGGCAGCTCCCGTGTCTGTCCAGCCACTGTGTGCTGGGTGTGTGGACAGCGGGTCCTCTGTTCCTTCAGCTCCCAGAACTGCGGGTGGAGGGGAGACTCAAGGAGCCGGACCTGGGGACTGCACCTGCGGAGCCACCTTGGCCCAGGCCCCGAGTAAGATGACGTGATCCTGGGTGTGAGGCTGATGCCCAGGCAGCAAGATGTTAGGGGCCTTGAGGAGCAGTGAGTGTATCCATATGGGAAGTGACCTGACCTGCAGCTGGAGGGCAGACTGTGCAGACCTTTCAAAGATGAGAGCCAGGCCCTGGCTGGTTTGGCTCAGTGGATAGAGCAGCAGCCTGCAGACTGAAGGGTCCCAGGTTCGATTTCGGGTTGCAGGCTCGATCCCCAGTAGGGGGGGCTGTAGGAGGCAGCCAATCAGTGATTCTCTCTCATCACTGATGTTTCTATCTCCCCTTCCTCTCTGAAATGAATAAAAATATTAAAAAACAACCATTGTGGGTGGCGGGACTGCCTATGACAGGAACAGGAACAGGGCAAGAAGCAGAGTTAGGGCTCCAGGAAGGAGCAGGAAGAGGGAGACACACTGAGGGTGGTCGAGGAGAGCATCCGATGGTCCGACCTTTGCTTTAGCTGGAGATGCCTTTCGAGTGACATGGTCCAGCTCGGAGAGGTGACATCGACAAGATGTGTTTGGACAACAGCTGCTGCTGGCAGACCCACGACACACGGACTTCATTCCTCTCACTGCCATCACAACAGCAGCATCCACGCTGGCAAACAAATGTCTGACCCAGAAAACAGTGGCAAAGTCAAAGGGGGAAAAGTCCACCAGAAACGACAGCCTTTCCGGGCGATGGAAAAGGAAGGAAAGGACGTTAGGAACTGGGTTAACCCATTCAACGTCAACAAGGCCACCAAGCCTTCCTGAGAGAGGGACCCCAGGGGCCAAACACGGGACGCATCTCCCCAGCTTCCAAACAGAAGGTTGATGCAGGACGATGCGCTGCTCAAGGCCCACAATGCGCAGCTGTGGAAAGACAGCATCTAGAGGCGCACCCCCCACCACCACCACCCCTGCAAGCGTCCCACATTCCCAACAGCTTCAGCTGGGAAACCTGCAGAGGCTGCCCCTCAGGCCATGACAAAGAGTAGAGTGAGCAGGAACCTCCTTAGGGAGCAGGACTCACAGGCCTAAGCAGCTCAGGGAAAGTGCCACCAAGAGATCTGGAGCCTGGCCCTGGCCGGTATGGCTCAGTGGATTGAGCACCGTCACATACACTGAAGGATCACGGGCTTGATTCCCGGTCAGGGCACGTGGCCTGGTTGCTGGCTCGTTTCCCAGTAAGGGGCATGCAGGAGGCTGCCCCTGTCAATGTTTCTCTCTCACATCGATGTTTCTCTCCCTCCAATATCAATCAAATCATATATAATTTTTTAAAATTTCGAGCCTAGAATATCATGGAAATTTATAAACTCTGGAGTAGGCAGGAGTCTGGTAAATGTCACTCCCTGGTAAAGGATGTGCTGTGTTTACCAAACACGGAGAGAGAGAAAGCAACAGCATGGACGGGCCTGGAGAGCATTGTGCTAAGCAAAATAAGCCAGTCGGAGAAAGATATATATCACATGATCTCATTCATTTGTGGGATATAATGATCAACATAAACTGATGAACAAAAACAGATCCAGAGACAGAGAAGCATCCATCAGACCGTCAAACCTCAGAGGGAAGGCAGGGGAGGGTGGGGGTAAGAGGGAGAGATCAACCAAAGGACTTGTATGCATGCATATAAGCCTAACCAATGGACACAGACACAGGGGGTGGGGTGGGGTGGGGAGAACAATGGTGAAATAAGGACACATAAGTAAAACCTTAATCAATAAAGAAAAAAAAGATTTGGAGTCAAAACAAAAGTAACAAATGAAACTGGAGGAAAGGCATTTTGTAAAAATAAATACATACATACATACATAAATAATAAAAGAAGCAGATATTTCCGATGTCAATCTGTCATTTATAAATTCGACCAATGGGAAGCCTGTGCTACCCCCGACGGAGCTGCACACATACTTTTGTTTTAAGATAAAGGCCAGGGCACAGCGAGGTGTCTGTTCCGGTACAAGTCAAGGGCATGGAGAGATCTACTCGTGACATTTCAAATAAAACCCAAGCCTGGAAAATTATCCAAAATAAAATACCAACATCAAAAGAGAGGAAATCTAAGTAAACAAGGAGGAAAGCACAGACACGAAGCACCTTTAGTCCCTCGTCCCAGGGAAAGGAACTAGCAGGGCCCCCTCCTCTCCAGGGTCTGAACCCTAGGAATGCTGGTCCCCCACTCCCTTCCCCAAACATAGCACACGAGCCACCCACATGTTGGACTTCAAATCTATTTTGTTTGTTTTTTCTTTCTTGCTTGCAGTTTTTGCTTTTTTCCTGTTGCCTTCACTTTAGCCCCAAACTCCTGCTTCGCCATCAATTTTGTGTGTCAAGGGGGAACTCACACTGGTGGGAATTGGTCTAGGCCAGTGATGGCGAACCTATGACACGCGTGTCAGAGGTGACACGCGTGTCAGAGGTGACACGCGAACTCATTTTTTGGGTTGATTTTTCTTTGTTAAATGGCATTTAAATATATAAAATAAATATCAAAAATATAAGTCTTTGTTTTACTATGGTTGCAAAGATCAAAAAATTTCTATGTGTGACACGGCACCAGAGTTAAGTTAGGGTTTTTTCAAAATGCTGACACGCTGAGCTCAAAAGGTTCTCCATCACTGGTCTAGGCTCTCTCGTCTCAGGGAAATCTTCCAGATATTCTTTTCTCCCAGGTGTTCTTATTTTTTTAAAATATATTTTTATTAGTTTCAGAGAGAAAGGGAGTGGGAAAGAGAGATAGAAACATCAATGATGAGAGAGAATCATTGTTCGGTTGCCTCCTGCACGCCCCCTACTGGGGATCAAGCCCAAAACCCAGGCATGCACGCTGACCAGGAATCGAACCGTCAACCATTGAACCCCACCAGCTGGGTTCTCCCAGGTGTTTTTAAAAATGTCTGGCTGGCCCTAGCTGGCTTGGCTCACTGGATAGAGCGTCAGCCTGGGGACTGAAGGGTCCCAGGTTCGATTCCGGTCAAGGGCATGTACCTTGGTTGCGGGCACATCCCCAGTAGGGGGTGTACAGGAGGCAGCTGATTGATGCTTCTCTCTCATCAATGTTTCTAACTCTCTATCCCTCTCCCTTCCTCTCTGTAAAAAATCAATAAAATATATTTTAAAAAAAAATAAAAATGTCTGGCTGGTCTGTCAGATTTTCCAATGAATTTACTCCATGAGTCCCAGGGATGTTTAAAGTCTCAACTATATATACAGCCTGTGATGTTAATTTTAACTTAAAGTTGGTGGTCCTATTTTTTACTTTTCTAGGACCTCAAACATGAAAGATAACCGGTGTCATCAACTCCTGCACCAGATAGACAAAGCAGGACAAGTACACGGTCCACAGAAGCAGGGGAGGCGGAAGGCTTGCAAAGTCACAAACTCTCTCCGGCCACAGGTTTCACAGAAATGATGATTCCCTGACTCCGATCACTAAACCAGGAGGTACCACAGTTCTCTAGCTGAGAGGCACTTCACACGACGCTTCGAGCCAGGATTCCAGACACACCGAAGTTCTTTATCCTACGTTTACATCAAGTCTTTTGAAGCCAACAATCATTTTTCCCTCCTATTTGAAACCTCCTAGTAGAAATCAGTATGTATGGATTGATTAGATTTCTTCTTGGAATAGAAGCCAATTGAAATTGGGTTAATGGCAGTTTTTGATATCCATCCAACCCAAATGTTTACTCTTTACTGTAAGCTTCTTTAGGTGGTTAAAGGAATATTTTTTAAAATGTATGTTTTGGTAAAAGTGATGAATACCTTGAGACACAAATGCTAAGAAGCTAACTAGCTATCCTAAAATTACTCAGAGGGTTTAAATACTCTAAGATTCCTAATAGAAAAATTCAGCAACACCTAAGGCTACCAAAATGAACATGAACCTTAAAGCACTAGCTATATGTGTGTAGTTCTTATTGCACTTAGGTATTTTATTTGTTAAATATGTTTTTATTGATTTCAGAGAAGAAGGAAGAAGAGACAGATAGAAACATCAATGATGAGACAGAATCAAGGTCTGCACACCCCACACTGGGATCAAGCCCGCAACCCAGGCACGTGCCCTTGACCGGAATCGAACCTGGGACCCTTCAGTCCATCGGCCAATGCTCTACCCACTGAGCCAAACCAGGCAGGGTGCACTGTTATTTAAAGTAGAATACTGTATAGCAGCAAACACTTCAAAAGAAGACAGACGCTTTAGAACACAAGAGAAACCCATACGGTCAGGGTGGAATATCTGTCTTCAGTCTCTTGTTATTATGTTAGCATGGACACAGACAAGAGCCAAACTAAGACCTATCCAATAATAATCTGATTTATAAAAAAAACAAAAAACCTACGGTTGTCTACCAGTTCTCCTGTTGGCCAGAGTCAAACCCTTTGCCTAAATTGTTTTTGTAATGTGCAGAAAAATATGTTGAGAGTAAAGACAAATTGGAACTAAAAACATAATGTTTACTAATGGTGACACTTCTGTTGTCTGTAGGAGCACTTGTTTGATGTGAGCTTTCTTACCTTTATTTATAGTTAGCAACAAATATATATTTTATATTTATATTTTATATATATATATATATATATATATATATATATATATATATATATATATATATAGTGAATTTTATGATGTGGACACTCCAGCAGTAATTCTTTCTATGACTGATATAAACAAGGCACAAGGTCTCACATTAACTAATTATTGTCTTTTTAAAAAGACGGGCCCTGATTGATTCCTTAGTCTGAATAAAGATACAGACTCTAGTTTTTTGCTTGTTCCCTTTTATACTTAACACCTACTATAGGTGCTCTCAAAACATGCATTCCACCAGTGGGAAATTTTAGACAAAAATAGGAAAAGGACTGGGCCCAGCCGACATAACCTACAGTAGCGGCAAAGACAGGAGGAATACAGTAAAAAATGCAAACGTAGACTCAGGTTCCCCAGGCGAGTTAATGCCCCAGCTCATGAGAGAAAACTGACTAGCATCCAATAAGGAAAATCCAAAAATTTCTTAAAATCCAGATGAGCCATTATAACCCAACAGTACTGGATTTTCACCTAATTCAAAGGCTTGCATTGTTTCATTTTTTGAAAAACCATCATTATTCTTCACCAAGTGCCTATTAACTGCTAAAGCCTCGGAATCTCATTACTCCTGTAACCCCCACACGACAGGTGGGCACCCAGGCTGGCAATGACACTGGACCACTGCCCTGCGGTAGAGCCGTGACTTGAACCTGGTTCTGTTCACGCCATAGGCCTCCTTTTAAAAGCACTGGGAATTTTCTCTTCTGCTAGGGCTTTCATATTTTTTCTAAAAGAATTCCTCTCATGGCAGTAAACACATGGTTCTAGCTGGTAATTTATCTTGTGGATTGTTTTAGGTTTATTGCCGGATTTAAAATCTCACCTTTTGACCAATGATCCAATAAGTTTGCTACCCGCTCTGAAGCCCCCCAGAGATCCACGTACACAATTCTCCTCCTTCTCAAAGAGGACAGATTTAGAAATGCATACAGATCATTCCATCCAAAAAAGAGCTAAGTTTACTAGGCCAGCTCCTTCTTTTCCCTCTCCATGTTACTGAACGTTCCTTGAACATCCTCCCGAGTCCACCATCCTAGCCAATTGTTCCACACTTTCTCTACCTGAGCTGGCTATAGAGTCCAGTGCTTTCTAAACATACTTTATGGGGACACTAAAACATTATTTTTAAAGTCAAACAGAGCCAGGCCATATCTGGGTAAACAGAAGGAAGTCATTAAAGGAGACTGTTCTCAACGCCACGTCCACCTTCCTTCTCATCGCTCCTTCCGTGGCTGCGGTCAGCAATTCCCCTCCCTTTCTCCACCTGCCTGGACTCTTTCCTTCCGTCACCAAACGAGAAAGCGGACCCTCACGATGGAGGTGTCCTGCTGCCACCCTGCTCACAGGGAACTTCGGCCTGGAGGCGACTCTTTGGCAAAGTCAGGGGAACAAGAGGCCCCTCCATGGCCCCATCGGAGGAGGCCCCCCCTCCAGGACCGGACCCACCGAGAGCCCCAGGACACTGCCTGCCCACCTGCAGGGTTTACCTGTGCCCGGGTCCTCCAGGGGCCGGCCTGCTGAGCAGTAGCAACAGTCCAGGATGACATAGTTGAGCACGTTGAAGAACAGCCCGACAATCCCAGCCAACAGGACCAGCAGCGCTTCTTCCGTCTTCTGGGGGTTGATGTATCTCTTGATGGCCTCCACCAGGATGCTAAACATGAGCGCCACGGCGAAGATGGAGTTGCCAAAGGCTCCCACCACGTCGGCCCGCAGGAAGCCGAAGGTGCTCTTCCTATGGTGGGAGATGGTGCTGGCCCGCAGGCTGAACAGGCCGATGACCATGGACAGGAGGTGGGAGAGGACGGCGAAGGCGTCGGAGGCCAAGGACAGGGAGTTGCCGATGTGGGCGACCGCCAGCTCCATGACGAACAGGAGGATGCTCACCACGCACATGAAGACGAGGCGGAAGCTCCTCCCGGAGTATCGGCCCATGGCTCCGGCTGGCGGGCCGTTCCTCTCCCTCTCCTTCCTCTCCCTGGAAGGCTGCGCTCCGAAGGGAGCAGCTACAGATCTTGAGATTACAACTCCTGGAAAACTCTCCCCCTTCAGCCATTCAGCGCTTGTCAGATTTGGAAATCACCCTTTATAGGCTGCCATAAAGCCATAAAGCAGTTTAAAGGGCAATTAAACGGGAGATGTCATGTGAGCTGGGACTGTGGAAGGGGAAGGCTCGGCCTCAGATACGGACTTGGACTGGAGGAATTTGTTTGTTGTGTGTTTCATCCCAGAAGTCAGGAGTCTCTGTGCCTTCGAATCACACAGTGGCTCACCGCTGGCTTCAGCCCTCGCAGCTGCCACTCACAGTCACCGGGGAGACAAGTCGGTTGACAAAGGCCATCATCAGATCCTGTCCACCCTGGTGTGCAAAGTTTTGAGTGCTCTCCACCGCCTGGGTCAGGGGACACTCTGGATCACAGCTACCGTAAGTGAAACCCAAACATGACGCGAGGGGGAGTTTTCCACTGCCTGGGTGCTGATCGAGAATACACAAGCACCTACTTCCACACATTCTCCCAAATAAGACCCCCCCAAAATAAAAAATTCCTCATGGTCAGGGAAGATAAAACACCTTTAAACTGGAGGAGCTACAGACATGACCCCAGTCATTTCAGGAAGAAAGCCAAATTATAATGACTTCACTGAGACAAGGAAATTTTTTTGTTTTTAATCTATCACCTGTCACACTCAAAGGTTTGCTGGGTCCTGAATCCATAAAACAATAGCGGCCTCTATTGTTTTGAGTAGCCTGCCTACAGTCAATCCTTTAAAGAAATAAGAGACTGAAATGACTACTCCCAGTGTTTCCTGAATTTAAATTCTGTGATGGTTAATTTTATGTGTCAATCTGACTGGGCCACCAGGTGCCCAGACATTTGATCATTGTTGTTTTCTGTGAAGGTGTTTGGATAAGATTAGCATTTGAGTCTGAAGACTGAATAAAGCAGATTGCCCTCCTGTGTGGGTGGGCCTCATCTAATCCGTTGAAGGCGGGAAGAGACACAGACAGTCCAGATTCCTCCAGCTGAGTGCCTTCAAGCTGAGATGCAGGGCTTGAATTGAAAACATTAGCCCTTCCTAGGTCTCAAGCCAGTGGCCCTCAGACTGAAACCATCCCCTAGACCAGCAGTTCTCAACCTGTGGGTCACGGTCCCTTTGGCGGTCAAACGACCCTTTCACAGGGGTCGCCTAAGACCATCCTGCATATCAGATATTTACATTACGATTCATAACAATAGCAGCATTACAGTGATGAAGTAGCAACGAAAATAATTGTATGGTTGGGTCACAACATGAGGAACTGTATTTAAAGGGCCAGAAGGTTGAGAACCACTGCCCTAGACTCTCCTGAATTTCCTGTTTGCTGACTCACCCTGCAGATCTCAGGACTCTTCAGCCTCCATAACCGAAATTCTGTATAATCTCTATTTATTCACCCATCCTCTTGGTTCTGTTTATCTGGAAAACTCTAATACATTCAATTAGGCCTAAATCCTCACAACTTAGATGTAGCCCTAATGGTTTCCTTAGCATCTCATACATCACCTCCAATTCATCTCCAGACTTCTAATACAACCAGGTTGTGTATCAAATCGCACCCAGATCTCATCCATTCATGCAACAAATACTGAGTACCTACATGTCACACACAGTTGTAGGCTCTGGGGAAGGGAGCAATGAGTAAGACAAAAATCCGTGCCTTTATGAAGCTTACAGTCTAGTGGGGGGAGACAGATAATTAACAAAATAAGTCATAAAATGTATTGAATGTCAGGTGGTAATAAGATGGAGACAAACGAAGCAGAGAAGGACAGAGTGTTGGCGTAGGGGTGGAGTTCTAACTTTAAATGAAGTGATCAGGGAAGAATTTACTGAGATGCTTGAGTGAACACCTGAAGGAGGTAAGAAACTCACTCATTCAGCAGGCGTTTCTTTTCTTTTTTATATACATTTTTATGGATTTCAGAGAGGAAGGGGGAGGGAGAGATACACGTAGGTTGCTATGCCAGACTCTCCAGTCAAATGCCTTCTCTTCACTGTTTTATGGAGTGTTTTCTGCTGCTGATGCCAAGACCCAATGCAGGAGGAAGAATCTGGAGGGTCTGCTCAGCCCTTCAACTGATTGAACGAGGCCCACCCATACTACGGAAGCCTACCTGCTTCACTCCTCTACCAGTTCATCAGCAGGTCTTTGTTAATGATCTGTCTCCCCCTACAACATGCTGTTACTACCCAATTCTAGCAAATGCACCTGGCCTACTGGTTTTCTTTTTTTCTTTTTCTTTTTTTTTATATATTTTATTGATTTTTTACAGAGAGGAAGGGAGAGAGATAGAGAGCCAGAAACATCAATGAGAGAGAAACATCGATCAGCTGCCTCCTGCACATCCCCCACTGGGGAAATGCCCGCAACCCAGGTACATGCCCTTGACCGGAATCGAACCTGGGACCCCCTCAGTCCGCAGGCCGACGCTCTATCCACTGAGCCAAACCGGTCTCGGCATGGTTTTCTTTTTACTGCAATGAACACTAGCACACACTCATGACTGTGAGTGCCAGCCATGTATCTTCATTAACGGCTGTCATCTGCAAGCAAAACAGTGCCCTTTCCTAAAGGACGTTGTTTGGCCGCAGGCTTCTGCATCCTCTGGAAAAGCACCACCTCTTCTCAGATGTTTGGAAAGTTTTGATATTTTAGCTGAATCCCAATTTAAAGAAAAAAGTCTACCTCTTATCAATGTAGATTTAGGGTAAAAGATTCCTGCCCTTCACATACTGACTTACTGTGGAGTTCCTTTAAAAAATGAATTCCTTTGAAGCAGCCAACTTCAAGCTTTTCTGCATCTAGTTCTCACCAGAAGCTTCAGGAAATTCC
Organism: Myotis myotis; assembly: GCF_014108235.1. NCBI lineage: Eukaryota > Metazoa > Chordata > Mammalia > Chiroptera > Vespertilionidae > Myotis > Myotis myotis. The sequence goes on along the minus strand of NW_023416326.1, from coordinate 7,577,695 downwards.
TACGAATGGAGGATATTTTCACCTCTTCGTAGGAACTTCCTTGTAGTACGTAACTCCAATACTTCAGAAACGAACTAATACATAAAACAAATGAATTCATGGTATTTATTACTGGGGTGGTTTACAGAAAAGTCTTTTGCCACTGGTATTTGAGACATAAGAACAGGTGTTTATCTCATGTGACCTCCTTTTTGAAGTTTTATTTTAAAAAATCATAAAACTCTGTATCTGGGAAGATATTAGTATCAATTTTTTAAAAAGTGCAGAGGGTTGGAGAGAGGGCCGTGGCTTTGTCCTCAGTAACTACGCCCAAACAAGGTGTAGTACTTGGCAGGGTTCTTGCCGCAGACGCATCTGGCTCCAGGCTGCAGCTCACAGAGCGGTTTGAAGGGGATGCAAAGGCTTTTGGCTCCCATGGATGGAGCACCAGGTTCCAGATCCTGATCCCTGAAATTAAAACATACAAGAATTCCATTCATTGAAGTTGTGCATGTCTCTTCTTTCTCACAGCCTCACCTCCCACGTCTTATCTGCTCATTGCATTTACCTGGCCGTGGTCTTCTTGATCCAGTCTTCACAGTCAATTTCCCCACAGAATGGGATCTGAACAATCTAATAGGAAAGGAACAATATACAGTGTGTATCCCTCCTTCCAGGCTGTAAATAGAGCACCAGTTATTTGCAGCCACCCAGCCCTTGCTCAAATGGAGTCCCTCCTGCAAACTCTTCCTTGCACGTGGGACTTGGTTAAAACATGTTCCCAGAGGCTTTTCTAAGAACAAAGTGAAATAGACGAAGAAATGATAAAACCTGAGCAATTCATCAGATGAACGTTCCTGCAGAGTAAGGAAGTTACCTACTTCTCTCATGTTCATTCAGCAAAATGTATTAGCCTGAGCCCCCAACTTGGTAAAATGTCATTTTGATCATCGGCCTTGAGATAATAAAGAGGTGATAATTTCAAGGCAAATCTTGGAGGGAAGGAATGAGTGGGTAAAGGGAAGATGGAAGGGCTGGTAGTAATAAATATTCTGAAAAAACTGAATAGAGAAATTGTGCAACGCAAACTGAAGCAAAGACCAACCTGGGTCTAAGAGCTGAAATCACACCAACGGCAGCCCTGAAACTTGGAAATCATTAGCAGTTGTGCAATCAGAGCATGAAAAAAATGTGTTTGTTTTAAACAAAGTATTGTTTAAAATTCATTACAGAAAACAAAATGGGGGAAATCTTTACTGTCACTATTTACGCAATGATAAGAATATTAAGACAATTACAAAAAAATGCCTTTGGATACTAAATTTGGTTTCTTAGAAATTTTTACTTTAACTCACAACATAGCTATATTTTTAAATAACTAATAAATTTTACAGCAAATAGTCTTATTTTCTTTTTCTCATGAGAAAACATTATTAAGCCTCGAGAAGGTATTTCTAAAATAATTTTTAAAATTTAAAACGATGTAGCATGTAAAAAACTCAACTTAAGTTATTAAATGTTTTGGACTCATAAATGATAATTTTGTAAAACACCATGTTTTAATTCTTTCTAGCTTCAAAGTAAAGTATAGATAATAAGACCTAAAATTTCTATTTATTCATATAAGTCATTAATATGAAGTACAGTATTCATTTTTATGCTATTTATTCAGTCATGGAAAGGTTCTTAATTTTTATTTTTTATAATTTCTATATCTATGTTTTTTAAAAGATACAATCTTTTGCAACACACAATATCTTTCATTTTGTAGCAGAAAATGTTAGTGACAAAAAATAACAAGACTCTAAAATTATGATGATCAACAGATTAGTAATGTATGTCAACAGTAAATATATATTACAAATATAAATAACATTTATTTTTCATTTAACTAAGACCATCCCCTTGGAAAAGTTACTGAAATCAAGTCCTACACATTTTTTTTTTTTTCATTTATACCAACAGGGAAAGTAGAAAATCAAACTTTCACCTACATTCACATTCCAAAGATCCCTTCCACCTTCTCCCTTCTTAGTAAATACAATTTTATTTACAGTAACTTCAAAGGTTGCTGGCAAGCCAGTAAACATATTTCAGCTGAGCAATATAAGATGAGATGCGGACGGAATTGGCTACTGAATTCAAGAAACGAAATGTGCTTTGGCCTCTGTGCTCTTTGGACATACAACTAAAATATGTATTCTGCTTTAGAACAGATGTGGAATCTATGATTCCACTAATGTCTGCTGAGACTCATTTCTTTGAGAGCAATGAACTAACTAGTGTTGACTCTATCGATTTATTAACTCTTATGTAATGTCTTCACAGACTGTATTGCTACAGTGACTCCATATTTCTATACTACAGGAAATTCTAAAGTTCAGTAAATAATGGAGAAAAAATAAAATAATCAAAAATTGCAGTGAAAGGAGAAACGAAACGTACACGGCACCAGTGGCTACCCATTCTCTAGCCTTCTCTCAGAAGGACGGAGCTTGAGTCACGTGACAAATTACAGAACCCAGAACGGGGAGGATGAAAGGCAATATTCCAAGCATAAGAGAACGGTGGACACGGAAGAATAAAGGATCTGAAGGGCATTTTGAGATGAACTATTTTGCACTCATTTTATAAGTTAGTAAACTGAGCCAGCGAGATTAACATGCTCCCAGACCACGCACTGAGACCTAGTAAGAGGTTTTAATCATAACCAATTAAAACTTTGCCTATCAAGCATGAGAAAAAGCTTTTACATAATCAGCTCACAGTGTTATCCAAAAATGATATACTGTCAAGTTTTAGGAAAACCAGTTGAAAGAGAATATAATGGCCCCGGCTCGTTTGGCTCAGTAGGTAGAGCGTTGTTGGGCCTGCGGACGAAAGGATCCCAGGTTCAATTCCCGGTCAGGGCACATGCCCGGGTTGTGGACTCGATCCCCAGTGGGGGGCGTGCAGGAGGCAGCTGATCAATGATTCTCTCTCATCGCTGATGTTTCTCTCTCTCTCTTCCTCTCCCTTCCTCTCTGAAATCAATAAAAATGTATTAAAAAAGAATGCTGAATACTATGTAATCCTTCTGTGTGACTGGCCTTGAAAAGGGGATTAATATCATGCTTCAGTGAGTCTTAAAACACCATTTACTGAAATAGTTTTATATTCAATTGTTTTCAGAAGTCTCTTACCTTTCCAGAATCCAGCAGCTTCTGGAAGTCCTCCATTGAATTTGCCACCACCATATGAGTCTTAAGGTCTTCAGAAGCCCTACCAAGAAATAGTGAGAAAAGAACACATAATTTCTCCTAATAATATGATGTTATTTTTAAACAAGCATAGTTTAATGAAATAACAACAACCTGGAAGTGAAAATTCAATGAGAACCTCGACTTTGTCACTAGCAATGACATTCAGTAATCTCAGTGAACTCATCATTGTGTAACTGTGAACACGAAATGGATGCGGAATTTGCCAAGCACACAACAGGTAATTTTTACTTTTGTTATGGTTGTTAAATCTCTGTTGACCAACATTCTATTCCTGCTATACCACTGGCTACCTGAGAGTCTGGGTTGTCTTTTTAAAAAATTTTTTTTTGGGGTGGGGGGGCATTTTTGAAACCTCTCTGGTCTTACTTTTCGAAGTTTTTACAATCCTGGAAAAGTACTCAGGTAAATCTAATTACCCATACAGGATTCTAAGAATCAAACACGAAGGCATGAAAATTTTTGAAAAGGAAAAGCTCATAAATATCCATTATTCAAGCTATTTTCACCCACTAGGTAATTCTTTTAGAAATGGAAATAAATGTTATTCTCTTCTGCATTTGAAGGCAGGCATGACATGAGGAAAGGAAATAAGGTGCCACACATGGACCAACCTTCTAGTGCCTCTGCCTTGAGACCTGCGATTCTAAGGTCAGGGCAGCTCCGAGCATCCCCCACCCCCTAACCCCATAGGCGGTTCTGAGCCTTGGCCACACATCAATCACTCAGGAGCTTTCACTACTGTAGGTGCCAGACCAGCTCTAGACCAATTACATTGACATCGCATGGTAGGGGCCCAGGCACCGCTGGTTTCTAAAGCCTCCCAGGGGCTGCTCATATGTACCCAGCAGGTGAGAATCAATGCCTTATTTCCTCAAATTTATGTCATAAAAGCCTAGATCTAAAACGAACCCAAATTAGCCCATGGGCCAGTCAGTCACTGCTGCAAACCCAGCAGGGAGCAGGAAGCACCTAGAAAAACATTCATAATACAAGTCAAAACACAGAGAGAAAGGCGCATTAAGAACCACGGGAAAGAGGACTTCCCGTTGGGACAGAGAATTCCCAGGACAGATCTCAAAGGTAGAGTGGGGTTGGGAGATGAGAGGCGTGAGCCGCTCATTCTGAGGAACTGACTTTCTGAAGAGATTGGCGTGGATGTCCTCCAGAAGAGCTTGAAGTTTAGTCTCGGCCTCATTTTCAGCCACCGTGAGCTTCTCTCCAGTATCGCGTCGGACGGCCACAAACTGACAGCTCTTCATATCACGTGGCCCGACTTCCAGTCTAATGGGAACTCCCTAGGAAACAAAAGAGGCGGCTAAGGTGACACAGGCACATCTCCAACTGACATAGGGGGGGGCGGGGGGGCCCACGGGTAGGCTTACAGTTGTGAGTTCACAAAACAGTTTATTCTTGTATTATTAATATTTATTAACCCTTTGTACGCATAAGTGTCCATAGGCACAAGCAGTAGACCGTCCCCACACGCCAGCCACAAACCTCGCATATCAACTCTGGTCGCCCAATTTAAAATCAGACTTGTTAGTGACATCTCTGGGTTTGTAAGGAAAACTATGGTAACTTAAATTCGTCAATATTCCAGCATATATGGAAGAAATTCCAGTATCTTCCCATTTTGGATGCGTGGCAGTTAACTAATTATAGCATTGTTTATTTGTATTATAACTGTAAAGCTACTTTTGCTCACCCTATATAGACTAATTTCATGGCTTTGACATAAATAATAAAGAAACAAAACAAAGGCATGCACAAACAGTAAGAAAAAGCAGGCAACATTCCTGAGCCATTACACAAACCCATTCCAACGAGGCATAAACCTAAGAAAAAACTGTACTGCCTGAGGTTTATTAAAACAAAATAAAAATAAACTTCCTCAAAAACGAGTTCAAATTTAGCAACTGAGCTGAACACATAGTTTCAGTGAAGAACTCATAACGATGAAACAGAGAAAAGTCATGAGAAAGACTTACATTTTATAAAAATACATGTAAAGAAGACTTAAATCCAACGGGAGAGTTTACCTTGAGCTCCCAGTGGTTGAATTTCCAGCCAGGCGAATAGTTATCTCGCAAATCAGCTCGAGCTCGAATATTCACACTGAGCAGCCGCCTTCGATAATCATTGCATTTTGCAATCAGAGCATCTCTGTCTTCCTCAGAAAGTGCGTTTGTGATGCCACAAGGAATGACCACCACCTGGAACCCAGCACAACAGCATATGTTCACACAAAGAAACAGCATACAGACGTGACTCTAAATCTCAACACAAATCAACACGGGGGGTGGGAGGGGTTGGCTTACAGTTGTGAGTTCATGAAACAGTTTATTCTTAATTATCATTTATTAATTATAGCATTATCTGTATTACAATGTAAACCTACTTTTGCCCACCCTATGTAGACTAATTTCATGGCTTTATTGACAATCCTATATAATAAAAGCCTAATATGCTAAGTATCCGGTCGTCCATTCAACCAATCAAAGCGTAATATGCTAATGGTATGCTAAGGCCACTCAACTCCTTGCTATGATGTGCACTGACCACCAGGGGGTAGACACTCGACTGGTAGATTAACTTGCTGTTGGGGGTCCAGCCAATCGGAACTGAGCAAGGTGGGCCGACACACCCTGGAACCCTCCTGCAGTGACTCCCTGGCTGGCCAACTTCCTGCATTCTTCCCCAGCCCTAATCGTGCACCGGTGGGGTCCCTTGGCCTAGCCTGTGCCCTCTCGCAATCCAGAACCCCTCAGGAGATGTTGGAGAGCCAGTTTCAGCCTGACAACAGAATAACAGGCGCTATGACACACACTGACCAGCAGGGGGCAGACGCTCAATGCAGGAGCTGCCCCCTGCTGGTCAGTGTGCTCTCATGGGGGAATGTCACTTAACCAGAAGCCAGGCTCACAGCTAGTGAGCACAGTGGCAGTGGGGGGAGCCTCTCCTGCCTCGGCGGCAGTTGGACATCCCCCAAGGGTTCCTGGACTGCGAGAGAGCGCAAGCCAGGCTGAGGGAGCCCGCCCCACCCAAGTGCACGAATTTCGTGCACAAGGTCTCTAGTGCAGTGGTTCTCAACCTGTGGGTTGCAACCCCTTTGGGGGTCAAATGACCCTTTCACAGGAGTCGCCTAAGACCATCAAAAAAAAAACATATATAATTACATATTGTTTTCGTCATTAATCACTATGCTTTCATTATGTTCAATTTGTAACAATGAAAATACATCCTGCATATCAGATATTTACATTACGATTAATAACAGTAGCAAAATTACAGTTATAAAGTAGCAACGAAAATAATTTTATGGTTGGGGGTCACCACAACATGAAGAACTGTATTAAAGGGTTGTGGCATTAGGAAGGTTGAGAACCACTGCTCTATTGAGTAATAAAAAAAACAAAACAAAGGCATACACAAGCCGAAACCGGTTTGGCTCAGTGGATAGAGCGTCGGCCTGCGGACTCAAGGGTCCCGGGTTCAATTCCGGTCAAGGGCATGTACCTGGGTTGCGGGCACATCCCCAGTGGGGGGCGTGCAGGAGGCAGCTGATCGATGTTTCTCTCTCATCGATGTTTCTAACTCTCTATCTCTCTCCCTTCCTCTCTGTAAAAAATCAATAAAATATATTTAAAAAAAAAAAAAAAAAAAAAAGGCATACACAAACAATAAATTGCTGGAGCGATTTCTAATCTATATATAATGTCTACCAATTAGCTGCACATGGCTTGTCCATGCTAAATAAATCATTTCAAAAAAATGATTTCTAAAAGAAGTTTTATATAAAGAAGCTAAAAATTAACAGTAAAAAACAAGAACACAAACGATATACATAGTTATACAACTGAAGTCTAGACTGAATTCTATGTTGTTTCTCTGTTGGCAAAATCTACCCAGATGATATTCAGAAAATTGCCCTTTCAAGTTTCTGTTAGTAAATATGACCTGTATTTTAAGTGCTAACAGAAATACCTTCTTACCTGAACGCAGGCTACACGGGGAGGTAACACTAAGCCCATGTTGTCCCCGTGAACCATGGTCATGACACCAATGGTCCGCGTGGTCAGGCCCCAGGAGTTCTGATAGGCAAACTGCTTCTCTCCTGGCGTCTTTGGGTCTTCAAAAACGATTTCAAACATTTTGGAAAAATTCTGCCCTAGATGATGTGATGTTGCTCCCTGAAATAAAGAGAAATAGGAGCTTTAATTGTAATAACCTATTATGCCTGCGAAAATGACTACAAAATCACATGCCTTAATATGACCTGTTTTGTCTTCCTTGATTTATTTATATATAACACATTTTAAAAGTGTAGCTGATACACCAAAGAGAGTAGGTTTAATTAAAAAGTGCTGCAGAAGTGCGCTGCTGTGGGCAGCCCCTTTCGGGGGAAGAACGTTAGTTATGAAGGTTAAATGGGACTCCACGCCTTGGCAATTCAGAACACAGGCCTTGACTTAAGGACTGACCTGGGAGACTTAGGAAAGCGGGGCAGACATGCCTGGAATTGGCATGTGGGCTAGGAGCACATGACGCACTGGTTTTCTAAAAGAGCCACTGCCCCGAGGACAGGGAAATGCGCTGGCTCTGCCCACAGGCCATGCCGACTCAAGTCCCCCGCGGACCCAGGGCAGCAGCCGGTACCTGGATGGCTCTCCCACTGGCAGATATAAACGCCTCTACGGTGGTGGTATAGTCTCCTCCTGCAAACTTCTCCTTTTCAGTTTTTCTTCCTTTTACAACAGGGATTGCCAGGAGTTCTTCATATACCTGAGCATATAAGTCAAGTATCTGCAAGACCTGCAACATTTTAAATGCAGAAGTGTTCAAATCTCTGGTATACTTATTTATTACAGACCTATAACCCTGTACTATCTAAAACTAACTGTGGTGGGAAAAGCACCTCAAACAATAAAAACCTTTTTTTGTGGGAAGGTTAAAGCAGCCAGTGTGAAGTTATTCAGGAAGACATTCCAACAAAGCAGTGTGAAAACAAGTTAAGAGCTTTTAAAAACCTACATAAATTGAGAGTGCAAGAGAAGATTAATGCTTTTGAAAGATACACAGCAGCCAGGGTAAAAGCCTCCTGAAGAATAATTAATTTCACCCACAGGTTTATTTCTGCTACATCCTGAAGTCCAACCATCTGAAAAGCTATAATAGCATTTTCTAAAAAAAATTCAACAAGCAGTTTCTTAAAGTCCATGCATACTTGCATTCACTAGTTTTTTTCTTTTAACATTGCAATGTTAAATTACAACAAAATAATTTATACCAAGAAATTATTTTAATGCTATTTTGATCAGATCAATTTCAGCTTAGAGTGATATATTGAATGGTCACCTATAATAGACGTACTGCATTCCTCACAGCTGGAAAAAGCAGCACAGGGTGCACAAAGCAAAGGACACGCACAGAACTGAGCAAGGACGGCCACTCTTCATACCTCTGTTGCTGCTTCCTCAAATGTGGCAAAGGCGCTGTGCCCTTCCTGCCAAAGGAACTCGCGAGTCCGCAGGAACGGCTGCGGATGCTTGAACTCCCAGCGCTGGAAGAGGCAGGACGACAATGTGGTCGTTAGAGCTTTGCCGTTTTCATTAGCAATTTCATGTGTGAGCAATCAGAAGTCATAATGTGATCCAAAGGACTGCAAAAAAGCTTCCATGCTCCCAATGCTTTGAATAGACACGTAAGCACCTACCACCACGTTGCACCACTGGTTGAGCCTGATGGGCAGGTCTCGGTGCGACTGCACCCACTTCGCATACGCAGGATACATGACTGAAAGACACAGGGAAACAGGCAGGCTTAGTCACTGGAGGTTTTCTTTCTCCCCGAGGGCTGCTAAGAGGTAAACTGCAACGTAACTAACAGGAAGGAGAAGGTCGTGTTTGTGTAAATGTGTTTCCAATGTCTGTAATGGTCAGTGAATGGTATTATGTATTTCCTAAAGCAGGTTAATCAAGAAAGTTACCTAAACCTGATCATATTTTGTGTTCTTAGCAATGAGATTTACATTTATTTAACATTTAATTTGCTTTTCTGCTGTTTTGTTTTTAAAAAACACTAAGTGAAGACTTATAGTATATACCACGTTCTATGTTAAGGTCTTTGCATTCATTATCCTGTTCAATTTTCACATTCAACCCAGAAAGTTGCTATCACAACCTCAATACTAAAGACGTGGAAACTGAGGTTAAACACGGTAAAGTGCTTGCTAAATCAGCAGTTACAGGGAGAACCAGAATTTAGGGTAAATCTGTATGTTTGATGCATCTACCTGGAGTATGGAAAGTTCTTGCCTTAACTACTAATTTGAGTGAGGCGCCTAATCTTGCTCCTGCTGCTCCTCTTATCATGGCCTAGTCAGGACTATCTATAGCTAGTAACACACACACACACAAAAAACCCCTTGCCAATCTAGTATGTGAAAACCAGCTGGTGTCATAATTTCAATAATGCATCATTACAATATCACACAAGAGCTTCACCAAAGTATCAAAGAGCAAATAATCCTGAACTACAGATGGATGCTCACGTTGGAAGCCACCAACAAGCCCAAAGCCTCAAACTCCACTACTAAATGTACATCTAGGAAAGTCACTGAACCTTTCAGCCTGTTTACCTGCAATGGAGGTAACAGTAGCTGCCTCATCCTTCCTCACTACATGTTGTAAGAGTAATACAAGATACAAATACAACCATTAGCAACCTATAGGAAGCCTACATGAGTGTAAATGTAGTATTAAGAAACAAAATTTATAAATACGACATAAAACATTCGTGTTGGCAATTTTATAGCTAATTTCAAGAATAAAAATTATCCCAAGAATACAATTCCTTGGAAAGTTTTGAAAAATTATAGCATAAAAACAAAATAATAAAACGGTGGTGTGTTTTTTGTTTTAAAGTATATTTTTATTGATTTCAGAGAGAAAGGGAGAGGGAGAGAGAAACATGATGAGAGAGAATCATTGATTGGCTGCCTTCTGCATGCCCCTTACTGGGGAATCGAGCCCGTAACCCAGGCATGCGCCCTTGACCGGAATCAAACCTGGTACCCTTCAGTCCGCAGGCCAACGCTCTATCCACTGAGCCAAACCAGCTAGGGCCTGTGGTGTATTTAAAAAACAACAACAAACCTTTATCCTATTGCTAAAGAGCTCTGTAATGAATACTGTACAGAATAAAATTCTATACAGTATTCTGGTATTCTAGTCAGTTTGCATTCATTCATCTTGGCATATACATTAAGCTTTACGTATTGTCAAAAGGATTATAAACATCACAGAATGAAGCGGAGACCCACTCTACACACTGCCTCTAACACTTCAGTGCGCTTCCTCCTGCACCAGGCCGCTCCTCACCTGTTTCACTGGTAGGACGAACGGCAATGGGTTCTGCCAACTCTGTTTTGCCAGATCTTGTAACCCAAGCAACCTGGTAAGAGAAATTACTGTTCATACATTGTACAACAGCACTTAGAGAAGTAGCACAAATGCTGGCATTTCAGCAATTCAGCTTTTGCTCTGTTACGGTAAGGTGAATGCTGCTATTCACTATGGGAAAAGGTAGATACTGTCCTTACAAACATTGAGAGAAAAGCAGAAGCCAGTTAATTACTTAATGTAACAAACACAATCAGACACAACTTGCCCTAAAGGCAGAAACATGTCTTAAAAAATGGCTTTTAATTTACAAAAACTTCTCTAAATCGGCTATTATAACATGCCTTTTAAATTACTATTCAAGTGTGAACTGAAATACACTTTTGAGTTTACGTGAAAAAAACGGCAAAAATCAATCCAGCCCACCCACCTCCGGGGCAAAGTCGGCCACGTGCGTCTTCTCCGTCTCCAAGGCGCTCTGGGACACGAACATGGGGAAATAGCAGTTCTCCACTCCCAGCTTCTTGATCTCGGCGTCGAAGAAGTCCTTGATGGACTCCCAGATGGAAAAGGCCCAGGGACGGAGGATGTAGCAGCCACTCACATCGTAGTATTCAATCATTTCTGACTTGGTGATGACCTTTGTAAAAGAAAAATGCAGGTTTTAAGGCCGAAACAGAACCAAAATTACAGTACCGGTGCTGGGAGCAGGGTAACCACGCCTCCACCTGGAGGCGGCCAGCGCTGGTACACCCTCTTCAAGTGCATGTGAACAGCCCTTTCCCCCTCAGAAACAGGGAGCCCTACACCTGTCCGAAGACTTGAATTCTAATCTTGCTCCTGCTGCTCCTAGCTTTGTGGCTTTGGACTATACCGTCACCTCACCATACAAAAATAAAAATAACAATAATGACTATCTCATAGGGCTACTTACTTCGTGATTCCACACTTATGTGAAGATGCTTTGAAGACCGTGACATGCTAGATTTCTATATTATGTATTATTAAAGGCATTATACTTTATTATTTTGTGTCTGGATTTCAGAACCGAAATATAAAATTGCCTTTGAGAAATTTAATACATAAAAATCAAATGAATGCATACTCACCTGAGAATACCAATCTGCAAGATTTTCTTCTTTTTTTGCCTCAAGACCCAACCTGCAGATGTGAACAGTAAAATATAAATTTCTTCATTCAGCAATTGCTTCTAGGTTGAACAGAAAGAAACCTCTAAAGGTCAAAATATTCATTTTTCTTTAGTATAAGTTATTTCTGTATTGATATCTCTTCTATATTCATTCTATTCTAGATAATAATCCTTTTCTTGAAACACGAATAATTACTCAAGAGCCGTCTTATGATGCACACAGAAAAATCTACCCATGAGTTGTTTTATAAAAAGTACATTGTTTTAGAGTTTATAAACAAGGCTTTCTTGGTTTAAAATCTTAGTGCATTTATACTTGAATTCTCCATTTGTAACATTTCAAAAAATGCCCATCTTAAACCTGCCCCTTCACAAGTAGTCAGAAGGTAAAAGATGGAAATTCTAGTCTTTCTTCCACTATTCTGTGCATCTGATCACACCGTCAATAGGCAAGAAAAGCAACTGCAGTATCCTCTTGTCTAAGAGACTGATGTGAGCATGAGACAGAACTTGAACTTCAGCTAAACAAATCTAAAACACAGTCTCTCAGGACAGAAGCTGTTAGTAACAGTGCTTCCTCCTACTAAGCCACTCACGGAACCAAGCACAAGGTTCAAAGTTCTGGATGGGGCTTGGAGACGAGAATCACATTATGTGCACAGATTGGAAAGTACTGGACCACCACCTATCCCACCACTATTTTGTTTTTGAACAAGCTTAGTTTTATATACAACTAAACCCACTTGAAATCCTCGTGAGTCCCCACAAAAGAATTTCATTCAAAAAATCTGTCTAGAGTGCAAACCGACATGTCTAGTTAAGTACCACATGTGTTAAAAGGGAGAGGACGGAAGATGTATATGTTTGCTTTTAGTTACCTACTCAGTGGGCACAGAAAAAACTACTAACAGTGGTTACCAACTCATTATGGTGGTCGGAGGGACTGGGAAGGTGGAAAACAAGCATAGGATGGAGACTTCACTGATTCTATTCTGAGACTCCTGAACCAGCAAGCGAATGTGTTGCCCATTTAAGTAAATAAACAGAAAATTAACAAAAGCTACCTGACACTATACCTTTAGCATTCTCTAACTTAGTGTGACAGTCAAACTAACCACAAAAAACTCCTTTTAATGTAAGAGTCGAATGCATTCCAAACACTGCTTGCCAGCAAAGGGAGTTCCCGAGGTGGTTACCTGGTCTGCTTCCGGGGGCCCTGCCCTTCGCCGGCTCCGCTGGGCGGCAGCCCACCACCGCCCTGGCCCCTAGAGGGCTCTTTCTTTGAGCCATCATTTTGCTTTTGAGGTTTATTCTGCTTTTCGGATTTATTTTCCTTTTCTTTCTTTTTCTTGTCTTTGTCCTCGGCCCCAGTGGCAGAGACGGGCTTGTACTCGACGCCGGTCAGAGACTTGTACTGCGCCTTCCGCTGCAGGAGCTCCTGCACAGCCGCGTCCACCTGGTCCTTCGGTTCAGCAAGAGAACAGGAGAGTGTTTAATTCAAAGCCCTGCCCGAAGCTTTAGAAGCAGATCTGAGAACACCACTGCAGGCAGAGGGGTATGTGGTAGGGGGAGAACGCTGTATGTACTAACTTCTGAAATAAATAAGTGAATATGAGGAACAGGGATAGGACTGTGCAAGAGAGTGACTTAGAAATCGTGCTGTAACTGCACTGCCCAAAGAGTAGTCATTAGCCCCATGTGGCTATTGACCTCTAAATTGAACTGAAGTAAATCAATCAGCAACCCGGCTCCTCAGTCACAATGGCCACACTGGCTGTGTGGGACAGAGCTATCACGGAGCACGCCTCTGAGAAGGCACTGGTGCAGAGCACATATCCCACCACAGTTTAGGAGCCACTCAATCACACAGGTGGAACAGTGACCACTGCCAAGATGACAGCAGTCCAGTCTACATTCCTGGTCAAATTTCAAAACCTGTAACGTTTCTGCCTTCCACTCAAATGAATCTGTACCAAAAAGTCCTATTTGTATAAAGGTAATACTATGAGCATAAACCACACCATGGTTCAAAATAAAACTTGTCGTTCAAGACCAAGCATGTCAAACTCAAAGGCTAACATGGGCCAAATAAACGAGGCATGCGGCCCGTGGGCCACGAGTTTGACATACTTGTTCTAGACTGAAGAGCTTTAGGAGAATGAGTCCAACAGAGAGCACGGACTGCTCAGGGCCTCCGTGAGCCAGGCACTGCTGGGGTCTAGGCCCCTATTCTCCAGCTCTTACAGACCAGAGAGAAACAGATAATTTCACAGCTGAAATAAAGGGCAGTTACGTATTATGTCAGAGAAAGGCTGTGTCCTAGGAGAGTGTGCAGTCAGATCTAGTTGGGGGAGAAAGGACCACGGAAGGCTTCCCTAGCAGACAAGACAAAAGAGCTGGAAACTGAAACATGAGAAGTCTGCCAGATTCCATGGGGCAGGAAAATAGCAGGTAACGTGAAAAACAAAAATACACACAGAACAGCACACCAACCTTAGAGGCTTTCTCAGCTTTAAGCTTCCGAACGACCTCCCCTTGAGAAGCTACTTGATCGAAAAGCACTTTGGCTTCCGCTGTTTCTGGACCACAAGGCTCAGAACTCCTGGCTGGACTTGAACCTGAGCCGTGAGGTAACGGGGGCTGGCCAGGCACGTATTCCTGCCCGGTCTTTTCTTTATACTGAGCTTTCAGAGAAAGCAAGCACTCGACAGCTTCGTTGACTTTAGCCTGTGGTCAAGGAGAAAGAGATAAATATTTAGTGCTGTAACTTTTCTTCTTCCTTATGTAAACAGACAAACGACAAAACAGCCAAGCAAACTGCCAGCGACCACGCCCTGGGTAAGGAGAGGAGTCAGAATTTATAAAATCGGAGCACAGACCACCCCAATGGCTTGGCCAATATAAACCTTATTTTCTTCATTTCTGAACAGAAGGTAAATACAACACTGGGAAAAACACACAATCTGGGCCCAACTAAAGAACAGTTACATCACTCCCTCTGATACTTCAACATAATCATCATGAAAAAGAACGAAACAGCCCAAATGAGACCCTTGTGACTCCAGCAGGGAAGGCCAGCCAGGCAGGCAAAGGCCTCAAGCCAGAAGCCTTACCTGGTGGCAGCACTAACCACAAACCAACATGCCACCGGGAAGCCACGGTAGAGAAAAAGCACCTGCAACTCACCCTACCCAAGTCTCACGGCCAATTCTACCAGAGCTGAGAGCCACCCACCGGAAGCCGGAAACCCACGTGGGGGCCAAGGAGGCAGGAAGCATGGGTATGCCTTCCGAGAACGGGCATCCGACAGCAATCATTTCCTTGGGCAGCTACTTTATGAGACAGTGTTCTGCCGCCTACAGACCTGGAGCCCGTCACAGCAGCACCAATGGAGCGAGCACAGGGAAAGGCAATCGCACACCGATAAGGGGGAGGCTGGCTGACCGATACTCCCGACCTGTCTCTCACTTACAGTACTTTAGAATTCAGGATATTTTCACAGCAAAACCTACCTGATCCTAAGAAAAAGGAGGTAGTTCATCAGACACACAAGAATCAAGAAAAACAGAAACTTCCACCAGTTAAAAGAAAGGAAATGGGGGAAAGTGAAGGGGCTGTCCTGCAACCATTTCCACAGAAAGAGGCCTATTTGAAAGAAGCTCCACTTTGCCACTGGAAGTGTTCACTCGAGTTTAAAGTCAGATGGCGCACGTTTCACACAGGGAAACAACAGCAAAAAACCACACCTTTGTTTGGCAAGACTACAACTTGAAATATTATAAAGGAGAAAATTAAGATGGCCAAACGACTTCATTACGACTAAGACATTCCAGTAAGAGTAAAAGCAGAAGGAAATTCTAAAACTAGATTATGTCTGTTCGCTGGGCTCCACGTCATGAACCGTGTCCTCCTTCCCTGCCACTTTGCACCACAGCATTTCTCAGCAATTTAGACACCACGGTCACACGGCCCAGGACTGTGCCAGCGTGCGTCTCCTCAGCCCTCCCCCAGCCCTCCCCCGGCCTCCCCCAGCCCTCCCCCGGCCAGCAGGTGATGGCGAGCTGCTGCTTGTTAATGTTTCCAGGCTTGGCACACGGCAGGTGTCAGTAAATGTTGACCGTTATGTCGAAATGTTCAAGCAGACAGTCTACAAACATCACGTCCCCCAGGAAGCCGAGTCCGCACTAGCAGCTGGAGGTCACGGGCCTCCTCACAAGGCTGCCTGGCTCCCCCAGCACACTCACCTTAGGGGCTTTTTCCGCTTTCAGCTTTCGCACCACCTCCCCCTGTGCAGCCACCTCATCGTACAGAGATCTGCCTCCCGGGGGGCTTGCTGAGGACGGAGAGGACACAGCCTGTGCCGCCGCCGCCGGAGGACTTCCAGGCTTGTATTCCTGGCCCGTCTTCTCCTTATATACGGCCTTCAAAGCCAGAAGCTGTTTTACAGCTGCATCGACATCTTCCTTTGCTGCTTTCTTGGCTTTCAATTCCCGAACCGCATCCCCCTGGGCAGCCACCTTATTGTAAAGGACCACGGGGTCCTCAGAGACAGCACTAGTATTAGTCAAAGGGGGCGCTGGTCTATCCTTAACAGGAGTCGTCGTCTACGGAGGCAGAAAACCAAAAGCACGATAATTAATTCATGTTCAATGTCTCTCCCCCAAATTAAATCAAACTGTTTTGTTTCAAGTTAAAATTTTAAAATCAGAGACCAGTTTTTATTGTGTAAATGAAAGGCTCAAGTCACATTCCCATTGTAAATAGTTTCGAACTCGTATCTCCTAATAACCTTGCACGCTCCTGCCGTCCCTAGCTCAGATATCTTACCACTTCCTAGTCACCAAAACGAAACTAGAGGTTACTGTCTTAACAATTCTACTCCCTGGATCCATGTCCTACACTGTCCTCCATACTCTCATCCTCTAACCACTTACAACACCATCTAATCCGACATCCCACCCACCCTCCAAACTGTCTTCCTCACTGATGCTAAATCTTCAATGACTACCCAACTGGCACATCCAAACTATGCATCGGGTGCTCCAGGTGCCACAGAAAATTCACCAGATGCCACTGATACTGTAAGTGTCTGAGGCAAACAGAGCAAGATGCCCACATCTGTGTGTGCCACAAGCTCAAGGTGTTTCAGCTGTAACATTAGAGCGTGCTGCCTTCTTTCAAGGACATCAGATCTTGGCAAAAGTGAAATAAAGCCCTGCCGGTGTGGCTCAGTGGTTGAGTGTCGACCCATAAGGTCACTGGTTCGATTCCCAGTCAGGGCACATGCCTGGGTTGCAGGCTCGATCCCCAGTAGGGGGTTGGCATGAGGCAGCCCATCAATGTTTCTATCTCTCCATCCTCTTACCTTCCTCTCTCTCTAAAATCAATAAAAACATATCTAAAAAAATAAAATAAACAAAAGGTGAAATAAAAATAAGAATAAAAATATTAAACATTTAAGAACAAAGTATTTTTAAAATAAAATGTTTTTCTTTTCTTTCAACTTACATGTATTATTTTTTCAAATAGCTACCAAGTTATTGGGATATAATATGTATGTAGTTGTTTGCACTTTTGTACTTAATAGAGACAGTATTTACCTCATTTTTCAGTGTTTCTACTTTGGTCTTTTCCTTGGACCCAGAAGTCGGCATTTCCTTGGTGTGCCCATCAGGAATGAATATTAAGACACAGGGTGCTTCTCTGCAGCTATGTGGGCTGAAGAGAACAGGAAGGGCCGGAAAAGTAAATTTGAACCGAATTATCTGAACAGCAATTAAAACTGAATTCCTAGATTGAGTCGATGGCACTGTGTTAATGCTCTTCAATATAAATAGTCCATTCTCTTAGTTAAATCAGAGGTTCTTCCATGTAGTTTAAAAATAACTACGTTAATAAAAATCAACCATGCTAATTATAAACTTCCAATTTATAAACTTCCATAAATGCGAGCATGCTAAGCCCAGGATAACAGTACATCCGCTCCACGTGGCACCAGAAAGGCATCAGAGGATGCTAACGGTGTCACTCTTGACATAAAAGGCAATTCATCTACCTATCTGCTTAGAAGCAGAACCATTCCTGCAAAATATTTGAGAATTTCTCAATTCTAAAGGGTAATTAGCAAACTCCACTGCCCTGAGACTATATGCAAGCAAAGAATTTCTTCAAATTTTGTAGTAAATGCCAAATGAAGAGAAAGAATGTAGTAACAATAGGATCAATGCATCTCTTCAATATTTATTAGTAACTAGAGGCCCGGTGCACAAAAATTTGTGCACTCGGGGGGGAAGGGGGGGTCCCTCAGCCCGGCCTGTGCCCTTTCGCAGTCTGGGACCCCTCGGGAGGTAACGCCCTGCTGGCTTAGGCCTGCTCCTGGGTGGCAGAGGGCAGGCCCAATCCCTAGGTGCAGCCCCTGGTCGGGCTCAGAGCAGGGCCGATTGGGGAGTTGGGCCGCCGCCCTGTCATGCACAGAGCAGGGCGGATTGGGAGGTTGCGATGCCACCCTCAGTCACACTCAGGGTAGGGCCGATTGGGGGGTTGGGGCACCACCCCGTCACACTCAAGGCAGGGTCGATGGGGAGGTTGCGGCGCCACCCCGTCACGCACAGAGCAGGGCCAATCAGGGGGTTGGGGTGCCGCCACTGTCACACTCAGGGCAGGGCCGATGGGGAGGTTATGGCTCTACCCCATCACACACAGAGCAGGGCCCGTTGGGGGGGAGAGGGTTGGGGCGCCACACCCTGTCACACACAGAGCCGCAGGGCAATCAGGGGGTTGGGGAGCTCCCCCGTATCAGGCATAGAGCAGGGCTGATCAGGAGGTTGGGGCGCCTTCCCCTGTCACGAACAGAGCAGGGCAGATAGGGAAGTTGTGGTCCCGCCCCCTGTCACACACAGAGCCGCCGGGCGATCAGGGGGTTTGGGCGCTGCCCCGTCACGCTGATCCCAGTGCCGCGAGGCCTCTCAGCTCCGCTGATCCCGGTGCTGGGAGGCACATTACCCTTTTACTATATAGGATAGAGGCCTGGTGCATGAGTGGGGCTGGCTGGTTTGTCCTGATGGGTGTCCTGGATCAGGGTGGGGCTCCCCACTGGGGTGCCTGGCCAGTCTGGGTGAGGGGCTGAGGGCTGTTTTCAGGCTGGCGGGTGACAGCAGCTCCCAACTGCTCCTTTTTTTCTTTTTTTTTTTTATTCTGGGCCAGCTTTAGCTCTGGCTCCAGCTCTGAGGCCTCTGCTGCTGAAAGCAGGTATCTGGTTTGTTTCGGTTCTATAATCGAAACAATGTATAACTCCAGCTCTGAGATCCCGGCTCACTGAAAGCAGGTTTCTGGGGTTTTGTTTAGCTTCTATATTTGTTACAATGTTTCAAACTGCAGGCTCAGAGGCCGGCAAGGCAGGGGGGGAGGCAGGGGGGGAACGTTGGTTTCCTCTGTCACTGAAGCAAGCCAGCCTCATGTTAGTTTCAAGCTGCCTGGCTGCCATCTTGGCTGGCAGTTAATTTGCATATTGCCCTGATTAGCCAATGGGAAGGGTAGCGTTCATATGCTAATTACCATGTTTCTCTTTTATTAGATAGGATAGCTTTACTGAGATATAATCTACATAACAAAAAAGTCATCCTTTGCCCTGGGAGGGTAGCTCAGTTGGTTGGGACATCATCCCATATACCAAAGGTGGTGGGTTCAATTCCTGGCCAGGGCACATACCCAGGTTGTGAGTTCGATCCCCAGTGGGGGCACGTGCTGGAGGCAACCGAAAAAATAAGTACGTTTCTCTTCACATCTATGTTTCTCTCTCCCTTCCTCTGTCTAAAATCAGTAAAACAAAATAAAAATTCACCCTTTGAAAATCCACAACTCAAGGATGATATGAAGTGTGCAACCATCACCACTATCTAATTTTAGAACATGTCTATCACCCCAAAGAGAAACTGAACCCTTTGTCCATCACTCCCAGTCCCCCATTCTTCTAGACCAGTGATGGCGAACCTATGACATGCGCGTCAGAGGTGATACGCGAACTCATTTTTTTGGTTGGTTTTTCTTTGTTAAATGGCATTTAAATATATAAAATAAATATCAAAAATATAAGTCTTTGTTTTACTATGGTTGCAAATATCAAAAAATTTCTATATGTGACACGGTACCAGAGTTAAGTTAGGGTTTTTCAAAATGCTGACACACCGAGCTCAAAAGGTTCGCCATCACTGTTCTAGACCCTGACAACCACTAATCTGTGTAGTTTCTAAGGACTTGTCTATTCTGGACACTTCACATAAATACGTGGTCTGTTTTGACTAGATTATTTTACTTAGCATATTCTTACAAGGGTCATGAACGTTTTAGCACAAATCAGTACGAATTTCATTCTTTTTTATGGCTACATAATATTCTCTTGTATAAACAAACCACCTTTTGTTTATCCATTCATGGCTGTTATGAATAATGCTGCTCTGAGCCTTTGGGTACAAGTTTCTGTGTGAACACATTATTTTTCTTAAGTATATACTTGGGAGGAGAATTGCTGGGTAAAATAGTAAGTATATGTTTTAAACTTTTGGAAGAACTGCCACACTAAGTTTTCGGAAGTGACTGCATTATTTCACATTTCCACCAGTAACGTATGAAGGTTCCAATTTCTCCACATCCTCAACACTTGCTATTGCCTGTCTTTGTGGTTATAGCCATCCTCGTGGGTCTGGAGCACATCTCACGGTGACCTTGATCTGCACCTCCCTAATAGCTAATGATGCTCAGCAGCTTTTGTGTGCATACGGGCCATTTGTATATCTGCTCTGGAGAAATTTTTTCTTTATACTTGGACTACATGAAGATGAATTATAAGATGGTTTAGTTTCAGAAACGAATTTGTGAATATTATACTGTTTCAAAGATATCACTAATTAAAGTCTCAAATATTAAATACAGAAGAACAAATCAAACTGAATAGAGAATTACCAGGTACAACATTTTCATGAAGTTCAATTTTTAAAGTATGATTCACTCTAAGAACGTTAAGCATTTTCATTTAGTTGTTCAGCTACACTTATTTACCTGACAGGTTCATAAGGTTGATCACATATAAAGAACCCTCTTCTTTGGAGCTGTATAATGTCCCCTTTTTTCAAATCCTTAAGGCAGGGGTCCCCAAGCATCAGTTCTTCATGCTGCAAAGGTGAAAAGATGAAAAGACACTTTCTCAAAAAATCAGAGCACTAAATGCAAATGGTTTTCCAGTAGCTGCAATATTCCTATTTTACACAGATATGTTAAAAACTTTACTATGTAAGCATACACAACAGAACAGAGAAGTATAAAAACAAATAATTATATTTATTGTAATTTTTGAAGTTAACATTTATAAACTGACTGGCTTCAGAAAACCTTTAAACTAACTTGCTTGGAGTCCCTGCAGGTATAAAAAAGTTTCCCACCATAAATATAAACCATTCACACCAGACTGAAAAGCACTTACGGATAAGGGCTCTAGAGCCAGGATGCCTAGGTTTAAATCCCAGCTCAGCCATTTAGTGTCTGCCTCAGGTAAGTCACTTATCCCCACTGTACCTTACTATCATCTGTAAAATGAAAACATTACTCTTTCACATCTTCTTATTTTAATCAAATTCTACAAATCTCTTCCACTGTATTTGAGGAAACAAATACTTAAAACTAATTTTAAAAATCCTAAAGAGAAGTTTACATAGCAGGGAAAGACGAAGTACGGTTTCTTTTAGTTACCTTACTGTTCTTGTTGACATACTGCTTGAAGTCCTCGTCTTTTCCCAGCACTGGCTTCGTGATCAAGTGCTCATACGTGACACAGATCACTGGGATGGGAAGAGCATGGGCCGTCTCTGCAAGCCACGTGATCTTAGTGGTTTTCTTGTAGTCTTTGTTCTCCAAATTCAATTTGGCATCAAGAGATACAATTTTTCCATTTGCATTTCTAGGTATAAGATTGAAAAGTGTTTTTAAAACATAAACCCTAACTGCCCTAACAGTATCTGTAACAAACAGATCGGGAATTTTCTTTGTAAAAATTTCAAACCAAACACTTATTTGAGTTTTTCGTATGTGCCAGGCATATACTGGTTATAAATAAAATATAATCCCTGCTGTCAAGATACTAAGAATCCACTGGACAACAGACCCACATACATCTGGTGAAGACCATGAACATATTTACAAACTTTAAAGTGAGCCATACTAAGTATTAAAAAAAAAAAAATCTAAAATAATGTATTTTAAAACATGTAGCAATTACTTAAAATCATATGCAATGACTGGACAATTAAGATGTCAGAGTCTATATAAATCAATCTTCACATATTTTGTTCCATTTATGTAATCTTAAAATTATAAGTACAGCACAATATAACCACTGGAAAGTTCAGATTCATCATTAAACAATTAATTTTAAAGCTGATTTCTGTATAGAGAACATGTTAAATTCTGTCCAAAGAATCCCTCTACCAGGTAACTATAAAATGAGAATCAGATGATCAACAGGGACCCTAAAACATTAAAACTATTTTTATATCTAGATGAAATAAATTTCAGCATCACAATTAAAAGCTATCCTGATACCCTTTTAGTAAACTGGAACATTTATGGGAAAAAAATTATCCAGAACTTGCAGTACTTATGCCTGGGTAAATTTACCACTCAGCCACATGAATGTATCTGAACCAAGTAATTTTTTTAATTTTAATTTTATTTATTTTAAAAAAATATATTTATTGACTTCAGAGAGGAAGGGAGAGGGAGAGAGAGAAACATCAATGATGAGAGAGAATCATTGATCGTCTGCCTGCTGTATGCCCACTACTGGGGATCGAACCTGCAACCCAGGCATGTGCCTTTGGCTGGAATCGAACCTGGGACCCCTCAGTCCACAGGCTGACGCTCTATCCACTGAGCCAAACCAGCTAGGGCATGAACCAAGTAATTTTTAATACGTGAATAAACATAGCACACTTTTATCCCAAATTTACTTGAAAACAAATGAAAGTTCTTACTTGTGTATTTTGGTAATGTTGATGTTGCCCCAGTTTATGAATGTCACCATCTCCCCCTCTGACAACGTCTCCGCATCGGCACCTTCGATGAAAACTCTGGGGCTGTACCACACGGGCTTCAAGCCCACGTCAGGATTCTGATGAATAAAGGAAAGTGTTGGTTAAAAAGACAACTTGTTGAACCCAGTGTGGAAATTCACCTATTCTTCCATTTTATTCTTTCACCAAAAAGTTATCTGTGCTAGCTGGAATCCCAGCCCCGTGACCTGGGTCAGTCAACTGACCACTGATGCCAATGGAGTTAGATGAGGTGGCCTGCCCGAGAGTACATCCAACCTAAAGCACCGTTTTCAGAGCTGGAACAGCAGTAGTTGTCGCTAAGAGTCCTCGACCAGAATCTGCTTTGCTAGTCTCAGAATCTCACTGCTTTTGCAGGAAAGGAGAAAATAAAGTCATTCCTGACCTCTGCTACAGATTATAGGACAGATATCACATCTTAGCAGGAAATTAGGAACCTTCATGTTTTAGGAGACAAATTTTAAAGACAGAACTGTATATGTATAGATAAATTTTCTGCCTTTTCAGTATATTTTACATGAAGAAGGTAAAGGAATTTGGGGAATAAAAAGAATAGTATACTTGTTAAATTTCAGGTTTTGAGAGAATTCAAAAGAAAAAATATATGAAGATCTTTTGAAATAAATGTTAGATAGCATGTGTTTAAGAATGGTTCAAAATTGGACCAATGCATTTGAGAAAAACCAGTATGTTGTAACAACTTATATTATGGTGGGGTCAGACTAGAATACTGGCAGGCTAAATATAGAACACTTTGTGAGGGAAATAATGACAATGAAAATTTCACAAATCAAACCGAGAAATCCACTCATCATTTAAGTACGTTTCCCTATCAATTAATTCTTGTTTAATAATAAGCACTAACGTCACTCATGCTATCTGTCTACAACAGTCACTTTAACAAATAAGCACCCTTAAGAAGTTTTATCCTCACCATTTAGATTTTAAAACATTCAGTCAACTTCACGTTTAAGCTAACTGTAGTGTGTGATATATATCGTATGCCACTGTTCACCTAGTTGAACTGAATAATCAGATGCAAGATAAAGGCAAAGCCAAATCAATCAAGCTCTCTCTCCCTCTTTCCCCCAAATCTTATTAGGGCTCCCCTTAAAATAACTCAAATATTTAAAATAAAGAAAACAGCTAATGTCATGCATAGAAAGGCATCACATAAGGCAACGGCCTAGAATATGTATAGCTTTTCATGATGCATATCACCATATGTGTGAGTCTAGGAGCGTAACACGGTGATGAGTAAGGTCATGAGTCCATCAGTCTGCTGATGTATGGCGGGTCTCTGAACATAGCCTTCGCTGTATAATGAGGATATTTACAGACCACTCACAAAGCTGGACTAAAAGAACCTACTTTTCCTTCAAGACAACCCAGGAAGTCATGACCACCCAAGATGACAAGCATGGCTTGACTGCAGGGAGCTCCCTGCTACCCGTATTTAAGACTTAAATTCTAATTTAGACAGATAACACTTTCACTTTACTGGTATTTTCTAAAACAGAGCAAAGAGCAGCGTGATAAACTCTGGGTACATGCTGTGACTTAATATTACTCGGTCCGATGTTGTGGCTTACAGACAAAGGTAAGCGCTAGGGAATAACCTAGCTAAGCGAGAACGCCCCTCAGCTTCCACACCAAGAAAGGGACGTGAACTGATGCCTCATCTTTCAAAAGGCCTCGGAGAGGAGACGCGTTCCTATTATACACGGAGATGCTATCTCCACAGAATAAAAATCAGGCACCAACTGAGGGGAAGTCTGTGTGCTGTGCTGTGGATTTCACTAGGATAAATGTCTTCAGCAAGAAATCCCCAAAGTCTTTTCTCCAATTAGTATCGCAACCTGATAAATAATGTTGGAGAGAAACGATCCCCAAACCACGCTCTGGCCACCAAAGCACACTCTCCCTTTTATTCACTATCCTGTCCCTTCTATTAGACCGAGCGGCACTGAGTGTGCAGGGTGACCTTGGGGTGTTTGGCCACTTCTTTCATCTCCTCCTGAGCTCCAGGGACGTGCACTGGGATCACCTCCTTCTTCAGTAACGCGACGTATCGTGGCGCCACCGGGTCAATCACCTGCAACAAATGTGCCCTCGTGTGAGAACATTCAGATATTCCTCCACATTCCATAAACAGCACAGGAATACTAACTGGCTTCCTTTGTTACTGCATTTACTAATTTTTTTTATTCATCAGCTAACTCTCCTCTAGCATTTTGACTGTCAAGTAGAAAATAGAGGAACAATCGTAAATGAAGGCTACAGGAAGGACCGAGACCGCCTTTCCAAGAATGAGGACTGACAGGTGGAAAGAAACCAACTGCTTAAAGCATAATAGTATTTTGAAAGTAATTTTTTAGTTTTATTATTTTTAAATGATTTTTAGAGGGAGAGAAACATCCATTCATCATTGCCTCCTGCACGCCCCCTACTGGGGATCGAGCCAGCAGACATGTGCCCTGACTTGGAATCATACCCGAAACCTTTCTGTGCACAAGAGAAAGCCCAACCAACTGAATCACACCGGGCAGAGAGAAAAGTAATTTTTAACTCTGCGATCAGAAGGTAAGGAAAGATTATCCTGTGGGATTACATATTAATCCTACAGGTAGATATGATCTTCAATCCTGTATTATTGGAAAAGTCCATTTTGAAGGAATATAAATGTGTGCTTTAGTATAATTTTCTATAATCAGGTTTAGGTAATGCATCACCATCAAAAGCAGAATAGCATTAGATCACTATAATAAGGCAATTCTGTAGGTTAAAAAAATGTAAACAAAATATTTCTACGTGTTTGCATGCTCTCTCTACAGGGACCACTGTATTCCCAGTCCTAGCAAGGGCCTGGCACATACAGGGAATCAATAAATATTTGCAGATTAACTGAATGACTTGTCCTCGTCACTGTGTTCTAACCTACTCTACCTCCAACACAGCAGGAGCTTGGCCTTCGGGTCCAATGTGCTTTTCTCACTTCACTGCTCAAGTTAAAATTTTCCATGATGACCAATCACAAAATCAATGTTTAAAACACTAAATGAAGCTCGTGGAAGAAAAATGTAGGTAGGAGGAAATGTATCTAAAAGGAATGGAAATTATCTTTTCCCATTTGAAGGATGCAGGAAATAGTGGCTATGACTGCTTTATTTTTTACTCGCTTTTTGTTTGCTTTAAAAGTATTCTGGAAACATGACATTGTGGAAACTCTGAATAAACTCAGAGAAGAAACCATTCTCAGAGGATCACTCACAAAAGTATGAAAAGCTAGTTAATTTTCCCTTGCCTGCTTCTCCTCCCCCCATACCAACTCAGCACCAGCCCCTCTAGGTGGACAGCTTCAGCCTTGCCTTCCTTGAGACTTACAGGTCACTTTTACTAGTTAAGGGTTCTTCTATGATCAAAGATTTAACTTGTGACCACTTGGTTCAGTGTTTAAGACGGTGAGACAACTTCTTTAAGACAACTTCTTTAAGACAACTAAGAAGCTAAAACCAACCTGAGAAACGTACTTCCGTCTCCTGCAGCTGTTTCCTCGACTGACGAGAGCAGCAGGCCGTTTCTCACACTAACCAGCTAGAATGACCCCTTAGGCCTTGGCTAGCACAGATTTTCAGGCCACTTCAGTGTAAAGGACTATGATTCTAATGATCTGAAGTGAGGAAATCTATTTTTTTAAATGTTTTTATTGATTTTTTAGAGAGAGAGGAAGGGAAAGGGATCAATAGAAACATGGATGAGAGAGAAATATCTCGATTGGCTGCCTCCTGCACACCTCCTACTGGGGATTGAGCCAACAATTCAGGCATGAGCCCTGACTGGGAATCGAACTAGCGACCTCTTAGTGCATGTACTGATGATGTTCACCCACTGAGCACAAGGGCTGGGCAAGCCCAACTCTTCCTCTTAAGGCCTCCAATCATTCTTTTAGTCTCTTCCCATGTTAAACGTGAGCAGATAACCAGTGCTAAACAGAAATCTGAAAAACTGCCTTTAATATCAACAAAAAAACAAAATGAACCACCTGGAGGAAACAAATGCTCTAAATAAAAAAATACTATTAGCCCTAGCTGGTATGGCTCAGTGGATAGAGCGTCAGCCTGCAGACTAAAGGGTCGTAGGTTCGATTCTGGTCAAGGGCACCAGCCCATGTTGCGGGCTCAATCCCCAATAGGGGGCGTGCATGAGACAATGATTCTCTCTCATCACTGATATTTCTCTCTGTCTCTCCCTCTCCCTTCCTCTCTGAAATCAATAAAAATGTATTTAAAAAATATTATAACCATGAAGTAGGAAGGGGACGTTATTTTGAAAATTCAGAGAAGAGAAATCTTGGAACTATGAGAACGTAAATGAACAACTCAGCGGAAGGGTGGTTGAATAGATCTACCAGAAAGTAGAGCCAAATGGAAAGATAGAAAATAGAATCAGAGGACCGGTCCAGGAGGCCCAGCATTTGCTCAAGAAGAGTCCCAGAGAGAAGAAAACTTTCTAGAGGGAAAAAAAAAAGAAGAAGAAGAAGAAGGAAGGAAGGAAAGAACGAATTCGAGAATATTTCCCAAAACTGAAGGAATGAGTTTACAGACTGGAAGCCCTATGTTCTTCCCATGGCTATGGATGAAAAAAGACCCAAACCATGGCACATCATCATGACATTTCAAAGTGAACGCATAGGCCACAGAGAAGGTCTCAAACACCTTCATCCCAGGCCCCCTTATCAGAGAGCTCCTGAGGCAAGCAAGAGGTAATAAAAAGAGAAGGAAGATCCGCGAAGCAGACGATCCACCAGCGAAAGAAAGCAAAGGGACCTGCAGGGGGAGGAGGAAGCCTGATGGGGTAGAGATCAGGCCCAGCAGCACCGAGGCTGTGGCAGAGATGTCTCCGGGTGGCACTTGCAGCTGAAGGGATACCTGGGCATGCAAACACTCTGGTAGGGAAGCTAGACAATGTATGCGGAGTCTGAGACACAATTAGAACACTCAACAAATTAAGGGGCCGGGGACACACAACGACCACAACAATCAGCTACAAGAAAACCAACAAGTTATGAGAAAAAGAAAGAGACCTCATCTTCCATGGTGGGAAGTCAACTGAGGAGGCCCAGAACTACAAAGTCAAGAAGTAGCAACACACATCATTTAGAGAAACGGGCAATAAACACCAAAAGAGTTATTGAAGGAGCTGAAAGTGATTTGTCCAGGGAAGAAAATGGAAGGAAGACAGAGGAATATACAGAACTATATGACTATAGTGAAATGCATTTCTTATATTCGAACAAAGTATACATCTGTAACTTTATTAAAACTGAAAACCTTTAAAATTTGGACTATTAATAAAAAGTACATCAATGTTAACTTTGCCTATAAATTCTACTTTATTATTAGTAACTGCAGCAACAGAAAGAACCAATTAATCACTCCTTTATGGATCAAAAAACTGACCAAACACAAAAGACTAAATAAAATAAATTCAAGACACATGCGAGACAAGCAGCTACTTCTTGAGGCCAGGCATCAGCAAATCAAGCAGCAACACGAAAGAGTTTACAGAACACAATCACAGAAACCACAGTCTGAAACACAGCACTTCAATGATTTGCCTTATTATAGTGTCCAAGCATCTGCTTCCAATTAGTATTATTAACAGTGTCAATATGCAGTATTCCTCATTTGAGTTCATTTAAGAAACGCTTTTTAAAAAGCTAGATTCAGTAAGACACAGGAATCATAGTTAATACAACTCAATGGAATCTGTAACTTTAAAACTGTGTTCTCTCAGTTCACAAGGGAACGGTGGAATGGTCAAATCTTCCCTTTGCCACGTTCTTAAAAACTAGGAATAGTGCATTTTCAATGGGTTTGTATAAACAAGTCTTACATAAATGTGATTGTGCTTCAAAGCTGTACAACAGCTCAGGGTATAAGATATGCTAGAAGCTTTGTGCTAAGTAAGGCGAATAAAAGCATTAATACCTTCTTACAGAGAGCTCGCAGCTTGAAAGCAGAAAAATGAATGCAGAGTGTTCATAAACGATTTAAGGAAAAGCCGTTACTGTTCCCCATCACTCCAAGTTTGCTTGCTTGAATCACTGTTACTCGTTTGGTACAGTTAATAGGCTTAACGCTCTTTATATGTTTAAAAAAGGAAAATATTCCATTTTCCTGTAAGTCTGCAACAATGGTAATATTCTTCACAAAAGTGCCTCTCCCATGAGCACACTAATGAAGTCTACAGGTAGGAGTTAGACATGAGAAAAGAGGCGTAAGAGTCAGAACATTTACCTTTTTGTTAAATGCCCAAATTTTGTCCCATTCCATGTTCACAACTGAACGCGAGGAACCCTGGAAAAACAGTAATAAAATGACTTAAAGGACAAGAAGTAATGAAAACATTTCCTTTAACTGTAGCTGTGCATGTTAGAAAAAGTAAGCCCAGTAATTGCTTGCAAGTTTATTTCCGTTGGAATACAAACTTAATGATGTACAAGCTAATTTGGTACCTTCAGCAGGTAGAGTCAACAGTCACATACTGCACTGGGTAAAAATACCCCAGCTGCTTTTGTCCACCCCAGCTTGGAGGAAGGGCATTCTCAGTTTCCCGTTCTCAGAGTATAAACAGTACTAAACATACTCTTTTTAAGAAAACATTCTGCCCTTGCATTAGAAGGCACAAACAAGGAATAGAAAGAACAGAAATAAGAAAGACCAAGGAGGTATTAAGAGACACTTGAAAATTCCAGCGGAGAATCTGGGAAAGACACCATCACTCACCTGAGCAGCAATAAACTGCTTCAGGCCTTCAACCGTCATCCCTCTTCTCAGCACACCACGAACCGTGGGAAATCTGGGGTCATCCCTGGGAAACGGACATTTTTCAGTATTAATGAGATTTTTTAATGTGTAGATGCAGAGAGTACAAAATACCTTAACGAGTAATATTATATTCAGCTTGTTAAATATTTGGACTGAGAGGTGGTTATAATAACTGGGTAGATCACAACCCAGAGCCCGAGTGCTTGGAAGAGGAAAGCTGCTCACCAGTCAGCTACTGGAAACAGTACAAGTATATCTGAAGAAAGACACAGGGTGACACCTTCAGATACGGAAAACCCAGGCATTAAACAGTAGGTGCTTTTTACTTCACAAACATTCAAGGTCCCTGCTGTACATATGACCAGGCGACCAGGTCTCTGAAGGACCAGACTCACAAGTACTTTGCTATGAAATGCTGAGATCTGCAATGGATGTACCCCCATGTGCAGGGGATGTACCCCCATGTGCAGGGGATGTACCCCCATGTGCAGGGGATGTACGCCATGTGCAGGGGATGTACGCCATGTGCAGGGGATGTACGCCATGTGCAGGGGATGTACCCCCATGTGCAGGGGATGTACGCCATGTGCAGGGATGTACGCCATGTGCAGGGGATGTACCCCCATGTGCAGGGGATGTACCCCCATGTGCAGGGGATGTACGCCACGTGCAGGGGATGTACCCCCATGTGCAGGGGATGTACGCCATGTGCAGGGGATGTACCCCCATGTGCAGGGGATGTACCCCCATGTGCAGGGGATGTACGCCATGTGCAGGGGATGTACCCCCATGTGCAGGGGATGTACCCCCACGTGCAGGGGATGTACCCCCATGTGCAGGGGATGTACCCCCATGTGCAGGAGATGTACCCCCATGTGCAGGGGATGTACGCCATGTGCAGGGGATGTACGCCATGTGCAGGGGATGTACCGCCATGTGCAGGGGATGTACGCCATGTGCAGGGGATGTACGCCATGTGCAGGGGATGTACTCCCATGTGCAGGGGATGTACCCCCATGTGCAGGGGATGTACCCCCATGTGCAGGGGATGTACGCCATGTGCAGGGGATGTACGCCATGTGCAGGGGATGTACCCCCATGTGCAGGGGATGTACGCCATGTGCAGGGGATGTACGCCATGTGCAGGGGATGTACCCCCATGTGCAGGGGATGTACTCCCATGTGCAGGGGATGTACGCTATGTGCAGGGGATGTACGCCATGTGCAGGGGATGTACCCCATGTGCAGGGGATGTACGCCATGTGCAGGGGATGTACGCCATGTGCAGGGGATGTACCCCCCACGTGCAGGGGATGTACGCCATGTGCAGGGGATGTACCCCCCACGTGCAGGGGATGTACGCCATGTGCAGGGGATGTACCCCCATGTGCTTTTCATTCCCACGCACCATGGCCCACAATGTGCTCTATGTTTGCAGCATTGAAACAAAGGGGAAGGCGGACCTGATGCGCCGGAGCAAATAAAGACAAGGACAGAAACCCCCCAGGCCTAGCATTCCACCTCCTCCCATCCCTCCCAGCCTCACAGCAGTAAAAAAGCCGCTGAGCTCCCATGCCCTTGCTCCCCTCCATTCAACACTAAACATACCATCCGTCCACCAGTCCTTCGTCTACAAACCACGTGAGTTTTCTCTTGGACAGCACTGTGTTGTTGAGGTTTAGCCGACTATATTCCCAAATGTACGGTTTTCTGATGCCTAAGGCTTCAATAATCCAATAAAACTGCTCATCTCGGTCATGGTATTCTGTTGTTCTCAGGGCATGTGTAACCCCTTCAATGCTGTCCACTATCGGGCAGGCAAAATCGTATGTTGGGTAAACACTAGGGGAAAAGGGAATATTTAACACCATCAACAAGAAGCATTTTAGCCTTTCTATCTTAGATTAGGCATTATAAGCAGCAATACTAATTTAAAACATAGTCTTTACAAGTTAGGAAATTCTTAAAACCCAACATGTTTTATGACCTTTAATAATCAAAATATATCAAAACATTATCAGGTTTTGAGAATAATGAATTGGTTACCCACTCAATATTCAAACAAAAAAAGCAAATTTGCAATTTAATAGATAATCGGGTATTGGCACAGCCAACTGTACAACCATATTTCTGTAATGACCAATGTACATCATGGTAGGAAGCAAAATACAATCATTTGGAGGGAATTTAGCTTTTCAATATCTTATTAATCTCACACTCAAGTAAACGAAATTGCTTTTGTAATAACTGCATTCAAGAAGAGATAAGAGGGGGGAAAAATTAGGAAAATTAAAATTCCATTTAAGATTGAATACACCTAAAATAAATTTCTGCCTAAAAAAATGTACATAGCACATAAGCAATTTTAATTTTAATTTTAAAAAACGTATTACTGCTCCTGCATTAGGCTTCGCAATTATTTGATACTGAAAATGTGGATGCAAATTCACTTTTCCAAATGTATCCAAAGCATGTGCTTAGTAAAACAAGGAGGCACACATCAACACCACCCAAGTTTACTTAAAGGCACACTAACCAACCAGGTAATCATTATATTTACCAATCTCTTCAAGTTATAAGTCAGTATGAGTACGCAATAGGCTTCTTCAAAGTATAAGAAAGCATATTCTATGATTACTTTATGAAGTGATCTAATGAAGGAGGAACCTTTTAAAGAAAAAATTCTATTAACCTGAAAACCCAGACAAGAAACTAATAGAAACTAAAAACACATACTTTCTTTTACTGTTCCTATTTCTATAAATTTTCAATTCTGTCACATTCATGAATGAATTTTTGCCTAGCAGAATCAAAGTTTAAACTAAGACAAGTATCTTCATCAAAAGATAAATAAAAAATAGATACCACAGTGTACCTAATCAACACATTATAAAGCAACTGCAGGCAGCCTGGAGGACTTCTCCAGATACAAGGCATCTCAGAAATGATGTGGAGCCTTAACTGATAAGTGTTCGCCCGGCAGGCTGCCTGCTTTACACAGGCCCAGTTCATCCACGATGAACAAAGATCAGGAGTCATCACTATTCCATCCTGTACCGACTCCGAGTTTACAGGGAGCATCGGAGCAGAGCCTGGCAGGCGGTCACCTTACTTGTATCGATTTCCAGTCCTCGGGTGAGGCTGAATTTTGCAGCGGTACAGTGTCGGGTCCCTCATGCACCCATTGTTACTGTTCATGTCAATTTTTGCTCTCAAACAACAGGACTGACCAAACGGGCTCCCTTTTTTCATTTCTTCCCACATTTGCAGATTCTTCTCAACAGCTATAAAGTGAGAGTTATATTAGTTGATCTAGCATATTACTAATTGAGTTGAATTCAAATTTAAGAGTCCTGTAATTTTATGTAAGTGTTCATGCTCTGGTTTTATATTATCAGCAGTTTAAAAGTACGATAATAGTTCCAATATCTGGTGCCAAGAGTAAATGCACTGTTTTTTTTTAATGCAGAAGTTTCAAAAGACACTTAGAAAATGCCCTCTATAAACATCTTTTAGAAGAAGTCAATACATTCTACGTGTAGCACTGATGAAGGCTAAGACAAGAAGCATGAGGCCTGGAGGTTTCTCTCCTCCGCATTTCCCATTTTCCATCATGACCCAACGGGCCGGCCCCCCTCAAATTAACCCCGTGCCTTTGAAGTGGAAGCACCCTGTTCCTTTGCCACCTATTGCCCAGGGACAGCCCGGTCTGGCCCGGTCCATGCGGCCTGAGAGTCTGAGCCTGAGGACTCCCTGAAAGCCCCCATCACTCCAGTGGGAAGAAGGACACCCTTGGATCCGAGAAAATGAGAGGATAGAAAACAGCGATACAAGTTTAATCCTAGAAAAGGAATGCTACATCCCAAGTGACTATGGTCTTACCTATGTCAGAATATCGAAACCTTTTGGATAAAAAGACCCGTTAAACAATGATGCTCTGTGAAAACTACTGAAATATGGTGGACACATGACCTGCTCCCAAAGGATCAAGTTAGGTCTAAAAGTCCAGTTGGTAACTTGAAAAGAAAAAAGACTTCTGTAACTATTTGACAAAAGACCTCTATAACTATTTGACTTTACTTCCCAAATGTGACATTCAAGATTTAACTATAATAGTGTGGAAGTTCCGGCAACATAATTATAGAATGAATATAGGCCAATTCCGAAGCCCAAGGACAAGTAATAAGAAAGATGTGCGTTTTTGTCAAGTGCTATTTCAAAGATTTAGGGCAACACCAAGATTATAGAATATGTTCACATTTACCCACATGCTGAAAGGAAGGTTTAAAGCATGAATAATATTATCACCAAACACTACAAAGGCTAAGCATTTCAACTGAGAAAAATATAGAAATGCCACAGAAGGAATCACTCCAATAGAATGAAGTGCACAAGGCTGCACGTAGTACGTGAGAGGCAAAGGGCACACGTACCTAACGCGCAGTTGTGAGGCTCCCAAAATAACAAGAGAAAGATGACAGAGAAAGAAAAAAGACTGGTGAGAGATGGACTAATATATGAATCATGTTCCCAAATGTGTTAAACCAGCGTCTTTCACAGAAAAGAAACCACGTTCTACTCCAGGCAAAGCACAAGAACAGCAATAAAACATCAAACGCTGACTGTGCCTTACAGTTGTTTCTGTGTTTGGATTCTGTCCTCTGCTCTCGTTCGGCTTTCATCCGCTCGGCAGGAGTATCATCCACATACGCCTTCCCTTCCTGAATTAGCTTCTCGGCGTATTTCATTATAGTTTCAAAATGGTCCGAGGTGTAAGTAAACTGGTCTGGTTCGATATGCAACATGGCAACATCTTCTAGGATAACCTGCAACAGGAACCCCAAGTCACCATCAGTTGATCTTGCACATTTCCTTGTGCACTTTCATTCCTTGACACTGTATTTGGGCAAAATGTAATAACACACCGTCAGTCTTATTTAGCCTGGAAATGGTTGTGCAAGTTGTATTAGATCAGAAAAGAAAAAGAGACTCGCTCTACTAGCTTCTGAATGGTCAGCTGAGAAAGTGGCCTCCTGAGAGAGCTTTCCATTTACTCTGGAAAAGCTGGTTACTATTGGCCGTTCTGACAATGACTTGCCCTCTCTGCACACCTTGCAGTGCTTCTGGGTAAAGATGATATGAGAGGCGAGGAGACCTTCCCATTCCCCAATACGTGGTCGGTGTGTGTTTCAGCCATAAACTTAAAATTATATGACAGAAAGGAAACCTGCCTCTAGTTACCCATTCATTTAAGAAACGTATTTATGAGAAAATGTATTTAGGTAAATTCTAGGTATTTAGGGAAAATGTATTTAGGTAAATTCTAGGTATTTAGGTAAATTCTAGGTATTTAGGGAAATTCTACAACAATCGAGGAAGAACAAATAAACTGAAGGTTTTGGTATGGGAGCTCAGTACTTACTGGCTTAGGTCTGAGACACAGAATACACAGATGAAGGAAAAAAGCGTCTATGAGAACAAACTTAATTTAGTGTCATGAATTGTTTCTATTTAACTCACATACCATGAAGGTATCAGGTCACCGTCTAATTTGAAATAACTTTTCTGACAAAGGGTTATCACTACACCTTTAATTACCTTCTCAAAATCTTCCTTTTCTTTTTCAGGATTTGTGTCATCGAATCTCATGATCAGTTTCCCTTTAAAGTTAACCTGGTAGTGCTGGTTGAGAAGAGCAGCTTTGGCATGCCCAATGTGTAAGTAACTAAAACAAAAACATTTCACAGAGACACTCATTAACACGTCGTGACTGAAGAGTTACACTTAACCTTTCTGAGGAGATGAGAACTAACAAAACTGCTTCTAGTTGGAAAGTACTGAGATAGAAAATCTGACCCTGGCAGGAAGGAAGACAGACTACCACACTTATCTTAAGAAATAATCTCATATGCAAAATCTCACCAAGTTATTTACAGAAGGACTTTCCCTAAGGGTCTCATCCAGGACTAAGGTCTCACTCTGTACACCAGTCTATGCAAACACTACTGCTCCGAAGGGCAGCTGACAATTATAAGATATAAAATGAATCAGAGGCAATGTTGATAATGGTACACACCTCAACACCCTCTTCTATCAATGAAGTGGGTGAAAAGCAATGCCTACACTGTTGCTGTTAAAAACGTAATTTATCTGCCAGCAAACAGGGCATGAAGCATGAAGTTTAATCGGCTCTCACTACTTTTTACTAGTTTCAATTGATAAAGATAGCTGCAGTCACACTGTTCTACGGTCACCTCATGTCACACACACGTCTGATCTTAGTTAATACCAACAAGGAAGAAAAAAATACAGCACCCTGTATGTCACTATATCATTTTTAAAATCAACCCTTTTTAGAAATTCATATAACGTTCTAGATCAATGATTCCATTTTAAGAGTTTATATGCACAGGTTAATGGTAGACAAGTACAATGCAATGCATTTAGGGTTATTCAAAACTTTCTGCATAAAATAAAGGGCTGTAAGCGGGCCCAGATGATATTCTAGAACAGAAAAAGAACATTAGGAAAAAACTGATAAAATTAAAAAAAGATATGGAGTTTAGATGATAATAATATATCAATACTGGCTCATTAGTTGTGGCAAAGGTACCATAGTGATGTAAGACATTAACATTAGGCGAAAACTAGGTGCAGGGTGTATGGGAACTTTTTACTTTTTGAGCAACATTCCTATAAATTTAGAACTATTCTAAAATAAAAAGTTCATTAAAAATAAAATAAGAGAACTGCATTTCAAGAAACAAACAGAAATACTGAAAGCATTAAACCCATAACGTGTTACCCCCTGTTGTTAAGGAAAAAAAGATTAATAATCACTGACTGCCTGCTATCTGGCAGTTAATATGTTAGGCATTACACACAGGGATTAATTTAGGAGAAGTGATAAAATCAAACCATTATCTTAAACTTGAAGGTATTTCTGACTCTGAAATAATGTGTGCAGTTCTAATAATTCAAACCTCAGGAAAGCTAACAGGACTGTAAAACATTCATTCCCAAGAGACAACCTGTATTAGCTCAGCTAAAGAAAATGCGACTCGTGCTGTGTTAGCACCGATGCTGGACTGGGCTCCTGCTGCACGTGACAGGCACAGGCATATAAGTTTAAGTCACACGGACTCTAGAGCCAGACAGTGTAGGTTTGAGCTGGCAAGTTACTAACCGTCGTATGAATCAGCTTCGGAAAGCATTTGTAAAATGGAGATACTAGCAGTGCCTTTTTCACAGGCTTATCAGGATTAAGTAAGTTACTGTATGTAAGGTGCTCGGTAGCATTTGCACAAAATAGTTATATATCATGTTAGCTAAGAGTAAGAATAAAGGGTGAGTCAAGCCTTCTGGCCTTTCATGCAAGACCAAAAGTGATTAAAAAATAATTAGCCCTGCCCTCACCGGTTTGGCTCAGTGGATAGAGCGTCAGCCTGCGGACTCAAAAGTCCCGGGTTCGATCTAGTCAAGGGCATGTACCTTGGTTGCGGGCACATCCCCAGTAGGGGGCGTGCCTGAGGCAGCTGATCGACGTTTCCCTCTCATCGATGTTTCTAACTCTCTATCCCTCTCCCTTCCTCTCTGTAAAAAAACAATAAAATATATTTTTTTAAAAATAATAATTATTATTCTTCAGCAATATAAGAAAATATGATAAAAAATATGGAAAACCTAAACATTGATTTATATTCCCAAATCCCAAAACTGTATTCAGGTAAGACCATGTTCTTTGACATGGTCTGTATGACATTGACATACTTTAGAACAAATGAGGAATTCGTTACTCCAAGTGATAGAAAATATAAAGATTCAAAAAGGACAACTGTTCAAATGGCATCGCTATAAACAACTACTCCTAAGAAAGTGGGTTTTATCAAATCACCGAAGTCACTACCCAACAGGGCAGCCATGACCTCTCACCCCAGGGACACAGGAGCAGAAAACGGGGCAGACTCCATGGGAATTAAACCATGCAAGACAGGTATTATTGGTGACCGATTCCACCCAGTCGACCAATCAATCACTTAATGATTTAGTCTGTGAATTTTCCAGAATCATTATTTCTCTTTCATCTCTTCTACCCATTCATTATTTCACCACCTAAATCAGTAAACTTAGAAAAGCAGACACAAAACGGGGAATGCTAAAACTGGCTTTGCCGTTAATGGCGCTTATGAAATAGTTTGTGAAGAACTAGAATGGATGGCTAGCCCTAACCGGTTTGGCTCAGTGGATAGAGCGTCGGCCTGCGGACTGAAGGGTCCCAGGTTCGATTCTGGTCAGAGGCATGTACCTTGGTTGCGGGCACATCCCCAGTGGAGATGTGCAGGAGGCAGCTGATCGATGTTGCTCTCTCTTTTTTTTAAAAATATATTTCTTTATTGATTTCAGAGAGGAAGGGAGAAGGAGAGAGAGATAGAAACATCAATGGTGAGAGAGAATCATTGATTGGCTGCCTCCTGCACACCCCCTTCTGGGGAACGAGCCCGCAACCCAGGCATGTGCCCTCGGCCGGAATCGAACCTGGGACCCTTCAGTCCGCAGGCTGACGCTCTATCCACTGAGCCAAGCCAGCTAGGGCCGATGTTTCTCTCCCATCGATGTTTCTAACTCTCTATCCCTCTCCCTTCCTCTCTGTAAAAATCAATAAATTAAAAAAAAAAAAAAGAATGGATGGCTAAAAAGCTGTGTATCTGCCACTTTCTATTGTCTACACATTCCATTCGTCACAGATGGGGAAGAATTTGGCTACACAATACAAAACCTGAAATTAAATAAAATTCTTTGGAGGAAAATAACCATCTCATTTATAAAATGTGTATAATACCTTCCCAACGGCTAAGCTCCATGCTACTGCTTTAACAAGAGGCACTGAATCATATTCGCATCCGTGAAGGGCTCTGTTTTAAAGCCTGTCTCCTGTGCTCCAGGAGGCTGACAGGTGTTCGAAAGCCGAGACTCCCGTCTTGGGGATGCTGGGCACGGCCCGAAGCAGCCCCAGGCTACTACCTGCAGCCACAAGTCTTTTTCCTAATGAGCTAGCAACCTCGTATTATTGTCTGAGGGCTCCAAGAGTGAAAAGGGTGGGGAAACCCGTTAATAATTTTTAGGACCCCCCCCCTCCTTTATTTGAGGAAAAAGTAACTGAAAATAATTCTACCATCACTTCTACTACTAATGACAAAATTTAAGTCCTTATTAAATGAAAACCTAAAAATCTCAAAATGTAAGTAAAACTGAAGCCTTTCTACTTAATGGAGATTTTTCTATCATAATTATAATTCTGTCTGGGGTAAAGCACAAACACTGTTTCTCTCCTGGAATTAATAAACTAAAACTATAAATTTAATACATTAACTGTCAATAATTCAAAAAGGATTAAAATTTTAACTCCCACAATTAAAATCTTATTTTCTTCTATATTAACCTATTAATATTAAAAATATTTTAGAACTAGCTAAAGATTTTCCACTATTATAATTTTAAGTTTTATTTTCTTACCCACTAGCCTCTGGAGGAAATCTGACAGTAACCTTTCCCATCTCAGCACCTGGGAGCTCAACAAACTTCCCAACATCTGGCTTTTTCTGAGGTGCCTGAAAACAAACAACAACAAAATAGTTCCATGGTTAAATGTTTAGGAATATATTAATTCAACAAATACCCCCCAGAAATGACATGAAGGCTCTGCAGAAGCCCAGCACTCGATGGTCAGTGGTTCAAAAACCAAAGAGATCGAGATCTGGGAGGAAGAAAAGATGGTACACCTAAAAGTAACTTGGAGTTTGAAATTTCTGAGGGACACACACTAGATCAGGGGTCTTCAAACTGCGGCCCGCGGGCAACATGCAAATACAAATATTGTATTTGTTCCTGTTTTGTTTTTTTACTTCAAAATAAGATATGTGCAGTGTGCATAGGAATTTGTTCATAGTTTTTTTTTAAACTATAGTCCGGCCCTCCAACGGTCTGAGGGACAGTGAACTGGCCCCCTGTTTAAAAAGTTTGAGGACCCCTGCACTAGATGATCATCATTGTTTCGGCCTAGAATTATGTAGATGATGGCTGTATGTAGTTAACCGGCTGCAGAGGCCAGCCAAGACTTACAATGGCAGGTTCGTCCAAGACCTTTTTTATTCAGGAAAAGAAAATGAACTATGACTAGCGAGAACTTTCTTTTCAGATCTGGGGTCTCTGACAGACAAAGACGTCAGCATTATACAGTTTAAACAGGCTTACCCCTTTAGCTTTGGTGGCTGAAACATTCCACTTGGTACCCACTGACTGGAAGGCCTGCTGGGCTTCAAGAAAGCCAAACCAGCGCTTTACATGAACCGGAGCTCTGTTCTGCTGCAGCTGCTCCTGCCAGGCCACATTTCCTGTAAGCAAACATAATTTTAACATCACTCAGTAAGTCTGCAACTTCAAAAGCAAAGCTCTAGTTGGGGTTAATTTAAGGAAAGAAAATGGCTCAGAGCTGTGCTTCTATAATGAATGAAATCAGGGTATACACTGAAATGTTTTCCAAACTTAAATATACTTTACAGAATTCACAGAAGTTAATTAAAAATACTTTTTCAGGCCCTGAGCAGTTTGTTTGGTGGTTAGCGCATCAGCCCATGGAATGCAGGGTCAGGGGTTCGATTCCGGTCAAGGTCATGTACTGTCCTTGCGCATGCAGGAGGCAATCGGTCCGCCTGTCTCTCTCGCCCTTCCCCTCCCACCTTTCCTAACAGAAAAATGTTTTCAATTCAATTCACTGACATAAATAGTAAACCGTGCCGTCACCACTGCCTCACGCCCACTGAAAGGCCACTGCTACATTTCATATTTAAGGAAAAGCTTTAAGGAAGTCAACTAGAGATCAAAATAAAAAAAAAAAATTAAGATCAAGAAGCAGCTCATTCCTTCAGATATATTAAAAACAGGTATTGAAGGAAATTTGTTTAACTTTAACATCACAAAGTTATATCCTTAAGGTATATTTCTTTCATAAACATTAAGTAAAAAATCAATATAGACAAAAATGTCATGACAAACCTACAGATGAAAAGGTCTAACTAGAAAAGGCCTTCAGTTAAATTGTTAAACAACAATTTAATTTGAAGAGTTTAAGCCACAAAAATGTATAGAAAATATTTTTAAAACCCCACATAAACCAAATTTAAAGAATAATAAAATACTATGGCATATTTCCTTCAGGCATGTTTTTACAGAAAGTAAATTAACAAAATTCAGGTCCCCTTTTTACCGCTCCTCAATCCTACATCCTTATCCGTTGCAACTAGTCACAAAAGACCGAAGCCGTGACCTCGGAGAGGGACAGCTCCAGCTCACCCCCTCACTCACACGCCTACTGAGCGATTAGACAGCAGTGCCCGGAGTAAAGTAATGGCTGAGACAGGAGAGGTCTAGCATCAATGGGATGAGGGCATCCTTAGCAGGAACAAGGCCAACTCCAAAGGCAAGAGGGGATCTGAGGCAGTGAGAGCGATGACCCCCAGGGCACAGATATGGACAGGGATAAAACAGCTGGGCTGGTCATTTCTTTGTAAGTCCTAAGTATCTGCCGATAGATAAATGGATGTTTATTCAAATACAGGGAAGCAAGTGTACTTCTTATCCAGCAAAACGTTAAATAATTAAAACACAACATTCTTCAAGGCGAGTTATTGATACCTTTCAGGGTGGCCCAAACACACAAGTCAGCTAAGCTCAATGAGTTTCCAACCAAGTATGTCCTCAGAGACAGGCAATGGTTGAGCTCATTGATGGCAGAAGGGCACAGATTACATGAAGACAATTTTGTGGCACTAAACTCCAACCAGTGATCAATCTGTGAACATAAAAGAAATGCATCCTGGAATTTAGATTTTTTTTTTTTTAATTTATTGCTTAAAGTATTACAAAGGGTATTACATATGTGTCCATTTTATCCCCCCGCCCTAGACAGTCCCCGAATTTAGATTTTAATAAAAACAAGCAAACAAACAACCTCAGTCAGAACCATGCCTTTCTTTTAAGTGATAGAATTTACTATTATGTGGATTTAATTCTAATTGCCTGGGATCTAAACTGGCGTTTACAAACACATTTTGTGGTTATTTTTCTGTGCTATTTTTCCTGCAGGACATTAAGGGGCACTTTCAGGGAAGAAAAAGAAAAAGATAGGAGAACTGGCAGCAGGAAAGAATAACCAACTGACTGAACCCA
Organism: Myotis myotis; assembly: GCF_014108235.1. Taxonomy (NCBI): domain Eukaryota; kingdom Metazoa; phylum Chordata; class Mammalia; order Chiroptera; family Vespertilionidae; genus Myotis; species Myotis myotis. The sequence goes on along the minus strand of NW_023416326.1, from coordinate 7,535,749 downwards.
ATAGGTGGTAGCCAGATGAAACAGACTCATCCACTTGCAGGGTTAAAAGTAAACACTTGGAAACTACTCTTTGTATTCTGGATTTTATAAGCATTAGAAAAGTTAGAGCTGAATACAAACAGAAAAAAAAGGCATTACTGTAATTAATGAGGTATATACTTAGAAAGGAGAATGGGGTCCAACCTACGTGTGTGACCCTGGGGAAACTTAACTTTAACTTTTCTAGGCCTGTTCCTCATCTGTAAAGTAAGGGGATTGCATAATATGATCAATATGGTCACTTCCAGATACAGAATTCTAGGAATCTAGGAAGAGGAAGAAAGCACTCAATGACCCAACTTTGGGATTAAAAGTTCCAAGTTAGGAGCTAAGAGTTTTTTTTTTCTTCTGAAAATAAAAATGGGCTCAGAATTCCTTAACTTGGCCTATGACTCACACTGTCAATATCCTTAAACAGAATAACAGTACATAAGCCAACAAGAAAATGAAGTTCTCAAAAGAGCAGAAGCATAAATCAAAACTCATCACACCCAGATGCTCATTCCGTACCTCGGTGTGTTCCATCAGGTTAGAGCCGTACAGCCTGGCTGTCATGGCCACTCTAGCCAAGTAGCGAAGGATGGAGTTTACGTCCGTGAAGACCACATTTCTAGAACAGAAGCATGAGGCAAAATATTACTGGCTCTAGCAAATTAGTGAGACTTAAGAAGAAATATAAAGATAGAAATCTCCTATTTACCATGTGTTTTCTACTACAGCCAAAAAAAAATGTGATTTGTCCTTTACTGTTTCTATCAAATTCCAATTTGTTCTGCAAAGTTCAGCTAAATCCAACAACTGACTCCAGAGTAGACTATCTATATGATGCAATGCATCCTCCTCCTAGTAGTTTCTATATGTCTATTCAGTGGTGCAAATATGAAAATATAATTGGAATATTGAGAATAACTGGTTTAAAATAAATCAAAGCACCAAAGCCAAGGATATATTCTCAGAGAGAAGCTAGTTTTATCAACTTCCAGGTAAAGATAGAAGATCAAACCCCATCAAAATTGTTTTTGAAGAAGTATTTTAAAAGACCCAAAATCATAAAGAAAATAAGAGAAGAGGCAATAAAATAATTCTTACTAAATTTATTTATTACCACTGACTTTAAATTCTTACAATCTTCCACCAGAGTAAATTATAATTGAATTTAAAATCCTTATATATACTTTCAACAATGATTTTTTTTAAAAATAAAATCTATATATATATATGTGTGTGTGTGTGTGTATATATATATACATATATATATATACATCTTTCTGTATATTTTTACTTTCTTTCAAACAGATTACAAATATAAGTCTCTAAACAGAGTTCTTTTAGAATGAAGAAAAGCATTCTTCTTTCTAGGGACTATCTACCCATTAGCAAGTAAAACAAGCCTGCAACATTTAATCCTGAACGTTTTTTAAATGCTGCTGAGTACTGAAAACAAAGCTATAAGGCACTTACTCAGACACACGAAGAACATTCTCTTTCCCTTCTTCCACAAAAATGCTGACGTTGTCTTTCACATGTTCTACCGCCAGCAAAGCACCTAAAAAGAACAAGATGAAAAGGTTTCTCCTCATAAATACTGTAGTGTTTAAAACCTGAATCATAAAGCAATTAAGGATGACTTAACACACCAATATTAAGTCTCGCAAAGGGTAAGCTTTTTTCCCAGGAGTCTATAAACAGAAAGTACTAGTCTTCTGGTTTTGGAGGGGGAAAAAATCAGAAACCATTCCCTGACACAGTCCAACTGCCTTCGAAGATGCTCAGCTTCCAGTTAGGGACCCTGCAATTAATCTTTCCCTCCTTCAGGAGGCAAGAAAAAAATTAGAATAGAGCTTTATAGATAAGCTATTGTTAACAGTATTTGAGTGATTACTATGCGGTAGGCACTGTGCTAAATGTTTCATAGACTTTAAAATGTTTAATCTTTGCAGCAACCTTAAGAGATAGACACCTTTATCTCCATTTTACAGGAGAGCAAACTGAGGCTTGCAGGAGTTCTAGCCCAAAGTCCTTGACTAAATGGTGGGCTGTTGGTATTTGAATGCAGGTCTAAGGCAGTCCAGAATCCAAAATCTAAAACACGGTGTCCTCTGCCTCTCCACACATATGGAAGTTTACTAAATTGGTTCATTAATCCTTTGTCCCTTCGTTCTGGCAACCAACCCCATGTGGAAGATAGCATTCCTCCTTCCTCACGGAAACTGTGGGGGAAGCCAAACAAGGGACTTGCCACGCTCCCACCACTAGTGAGTGGCGGCCAGGATTGGACTGGGGTCCCCAGGAACCAAGGTCTTTGTTCTCACCCGTGAGACCACACGGCCCAGTGCTTTTCAGCTCGGGAATCAAACCCACTTCTTTCAGAGCGCACTGATTTGTGTGAGGTTAGCCCATCATTACTGGAACCAATAGGCTAAAACAATAGCATCTTTAAAAGGAATGTTTAAAATAGCTTTTCAATTGTGGTTTTTGTTACAGTTATACTCAGACCACCACCAAAGGAGGAAATGTAAGGCATCCTTCGTTAGCCCTTTGTGGCCAACTGCAGCCAAAGATCTGGCCCGGCCGGCGTGACTCAATGGTGGAGGAACCAGGAGGTCCCGGTTAGATTCGGGGTCAGGGCATATGCCAGGGTTTGGGGCTCGATCCCCAGTGGGAGATATGCAGGAGGCAGCTGATCAATGATTCTCTCTCATCGTTGATGTTTCTATCCCCCTCTCTCCCTCTCCCTTCCTCTCTGAAATCAATAAAAATATATGTATATACTAGAGCCTGATGCACAAAATTCGTGCAAGAGTAGGCCTGCCTTCCCACAGCACCCAGGACCCGGGCTTCCCTCTTACCGGCACCTGGGACCCAGGCTGCATCCGGAAGGTTGTCCAGAAGGACGTCCGGTCTAATTAGCATATTACCCTTTTATTATTATAAGGTTTTTAAAAAGATCTGGGCTTCTCAAACATTAGCAAAGCGCCCATGTGTCTATACCAGTGTTTGGCAAACTCCTTAGTCAACAGAGCCAAATATCAACAGTACAACGATTGAAATTTCTTCTGAGAGCCAAATTTTTTAAACTTAAACTATATAGGTAGGTACATTGTTACTAACTTAATTAGGGTCCTCCTAAGGCTTAGGAAGAGCCACACTCAAGGGGCCAAAGAGCCACATGTGGCTTGGGAGCCGCAGTTTGCCGACCACGGGTCTATACTATCTATAGGCATTAACAAATACGAGGTCAGCCCTAGCTGGTTTGGCTCAGTGGACAGGACGTCGGCCTGCGGACTTCAGGGTCCCGGGTTCGATTCTGGTCAAGGGCATATGCCCGGGTTTCGGGCTCGATCCCCAATAGGGGGTGTGCAGGAGGCAGCTGATCACTGATGCTTCCATCTCTCCCTCCCTCTCCCTTCCTCTCTGAAGTCAAGTTTTATATATATATTTATATATACTTATATATACTTACATATATATATATATATATATATATATATATATATATATATACACACACACACACACACACACACACACACACACAAATACGAGGTCAATAAGCTAAATTATTTCGTGCAACTTTCCCAAAGTGATGATAAAAAAAAAAGCAGAAATTCTAAGCTCTCTCGCCACAATAACCTCGGCCACGCTGACAATTGCAGTTCCACCCTGAGCCTAAGGCGCATGGGGAAGATGACAGCTCCTGGCATTCCCTCCGTCCGCAGGGCGCCCAGCCAAGCAGCCCGCCAGCCCACGCCGTGCGCTGGGGTGCTGCGGCCATGACCCCGGCGCCTCCAATGAGAAATACAGGCAGCCTCCGTGGAAACTGTAAATGCCGCTGTGACCGTCTGCCTCGGCCCCTCTGAACCCAACGCAGAGGCGAGAAAAGCCAAAGCCGGTGGGCTGAGGAGCTGTTCTGGAGGAAGCGAGGAAAGGAGAGACGACAGAGACTCACGGGGGGAAAGTCTAAGAAAAGGGGGGGAGGATAGTGGGGTCTGAAGTTCTGAAATGTTACCCCTACGAGCAGCTCTCGGTTCTCCAGGGAAACCACTTCCAAGAGGGAGGGGAGGGGAGGCGGCCGGAAGCGGTCCCTCCGACCGAGGGCAGGTCCCGGGCTGAGCCCCGCGTCGCCCCGCCGTCCCGGCTCGCCCCGCGCCGCCCTCCGCGCCCCAGAAAACTGGCGTCAGGAGCAGATGCACCCGCCGGGGGACAGAGGAGGGGCGCGGAGCCGACTCCGAGTTCAGGGGTGTTTGTTGGGGGGTTGGGGGGAGGCCTGGCCTCCGGGACCGGGTCCCCACGGCGCAGCCAGGCGCGGCGACCTTCCCGCCCCGCACCCTCTCCGGCTGATGCAACCTGCCCCGGCCCGGGCCGCGGGCCTTACCCAGAGGAGGGTCCCCCGAATTCACGGTCAGACACAGCGTCGCCATCGCCGTGGGTCTGCGGGTGCACCTGTTCCTGCGCCGGCCTGGCTGCCGAGTCCACCCGGGACGGACGCGCCGAAAGGGAGAAGCCGCAAGGTATGCGCCGCACGCCTGACGCAGCCGCAGCTCTCGCCCCGCCCCTGCGCCGTGGCCGCCGGGGCTTGGCGCGCGCTGCTGACGTCATCGCCGCGCGCCCTCTGCGTCCAGCAACCCGTCCCCTCCCCGCCCCCCGCCCCGCCCCCCGCATCTAGGGACCCCAGGGCCTACGTGGCCTTCCTGGTTGCCATGGGAAAGACGCTGCAGCCACGGCGTTTACGACACTTCGTAAAGCACGGAAAGCAGGTGGCGAAGTCAAGATCACGTGAAGTACAACTGGAAATAAACAAATGGTGTTGTTTATTGTCCTGAGTGTCAGGAACAAAAAAATAGAATATGGAGGACTAGCTGTGGTTACGGGAAATATTAATCATGCTCTGTTGCCATGATTGCCTTGTGCTGGTTAAAGAAAGGGCATTCTAACCTGGCTGGGGGTTGTACGCTCCTGGGACCAGGGAGTCCCCTTGAACCTAGGAGTCACCCTTGTACCTGGGAGTCAACCTTGGAATGTGGTCCATTCTCATTCAAGAACCGCCTATTATCATGGGAAGGTGAACAAACTGTTGCCCAAACAGCGGAGTCCCACCCCAGCCCGCATTGCCTACCTCTCCATGCCTGTAATCCCTACTCCCCCATGTAATCTTGAGAAGGCTAAAAGGCTGGTTCCAATGTAACCCTGATATTTGGGGGGGGGGGGGGGGGGGGCGGGGAGCTAGCAATCTGAATCCGTGCCAGCAAGCCCTGTGTACATTCTTGATAACCTATAATTAAGTCATTGCCCCTTTCTCCACAAACTGGTCTTGCAAGACCTATTACCTAAATGCTCACCTTTCACAGAGACCATAAACCATGACACAGCCCCAGAGGGGGGTTATCAGGGCCTGGCACCAGGCCAGGCCCTTAGGAATGGTCTCAAGACCCCCAACACCTGGGGCTTTTTGCAAAGCCCGTGAAAGGTCCGGAAGTCCCATTCCATATTTGGGGGTCAAAGACACCAAAAGGGGATAAAAGTGGGGTTTCCACCATATTGGTTGGCTCAGAATTTGAGAGGCAACCTCCTCTGAGTCTGCCGGTGTAATAAATCTATGTAACTCCATTTCTCTAAGCATTGCTTGGTTTTTCTCCGGTCTTCTATAACAATCTTTGTCCTATCCTATACATGCAGCTGGCTTACAGGGGACTGCAGGACAGATTTCTGTGGATGACCTGCTGCTTTCCCATGCTGCTGGCGTTATTGGAATAAATGCTCAGATATGATTCAACCCTGTCTCTGCTGAATTGGCTCAAGTATCGACAGGCAGCCTGGACCCACTGTGTGTATGTAAACACAGAACAAGTCCTGGGCGCACACACCAAGCCCACAGCTGTGGTGACACTGTGGATGCAGGAACTTATCTCATGTTTCCTCCATTTTTTGTTCAAAAGGAGAATGTATTTTCAATAGTTCTTTTTGTACTTGAAAGTAATAGTTATAAAGAAAGGATTTACTGGACTGGGTGAAAAAAAGTGAAAGGGTTAAGAAGTACAAAATGATAGTTACAAAATAGTCATGGGGATTAAACAGAATAGGGAATATAGTCAATAATATGGTAATAATTATGTATGGTGCCAGTTTGATACTGGAAATATCAGGGGGATTGTCTAACTACTTTGCTGTATGTCTGAAACTAACACAAACTAATAATAAATGTAATCTGGAATTGAAAAATGAAAACAAAATTTAAAGATAGGATTTATTAATAAAAGGCATTACTACTAAAAGCCCCTGTCCCAATTTATCTTGGCGTTGTTTGCCTGAACTGCCCTAACCTTTCGGAGCGTCATCTGTTTCCTGCTCTTAAGTCCTCAGTTACGAGTATATGTGTGTGTGTGTGTGTGAGTGTGACCACACACACTTCAGGGGCTGGTTGTCAAGCTCAAGGGGCTGAGGATTGATTGCAAAAATCATCTCAACCTCATCACCACCCCCACTTTCTCTTAACCTCCTAAAGACACCCCTATTTTATACTATAGTCCTGCTTAACTATGGGGCTTAATGCAGCTATAGAGGAGTTATTTCTTTCTGTCCCAACCCACCATCAAAGGTGGCTGCCTCATTATAGCCAGCCTCTAGAGTGGATAAAGTGCCTGCATCAGAACAAGACTCGCCCCCCTCCCCCTTACCTTCCTATCAGAATCCTAGGGATGGGATCCATAATCTAATTTTATGAAGTTCTCTAGGTCATTCTGTGCACATGAAATTCCATCTTTCTCCCTCCCTCCTGGCACTTGATTTTTCTTCTGCACACCCTGCTAATTCTCAAGGTTCTTGTTTGCTGAAAAACTTTATTTTAGACATCATACTGAGTGTCTTCTACCATATAACGCACTAGGGATACAGAGAATCGTGGAATCAATTATTCAACAAGTGAATAACCAGATAGTCTCTGTTAAAACACCTTCTTTCTAGCCGAAACCAATTTAGCTCAGTGGATAGAGCGTCGGCCTGCGGACTCAAGGGTCCCAGGTTCGATTCCGGTCAAGGGCATGTACCTGGGTTGCAGGCACATCCCCAGTGGGGGATGTGCAGGAGGCAGTGGATCGATGTTTCTCTCTCATCGATGTTTCTAGCTCTCTATCTCTCTCCCTTCCTCTCTGTAAAAAATCAATAAAATATATTAAAAAATAAATAAATAAATAAATAAATAAATAAAACACCTTCTAGAACAGTGGTTCTCAACCTTCCTAATGCCACGACCCTTTAATACAGTTCCTCATGTTGTGGGGACCCCCAACCATAAAATTATTTGCATTGCTACTTCATCACTGTCATGTTGCTACTGTTATGAATCGTCGTGTAAATATCTGATATGCAGGATGTATTTTCATTGTTACAAATTGAACATCATGAAAGCATAGTGATGAATCACAAAAACAATATGTAATTATAGATGAGTTTTCCGATGGTCTTAGGCGACCCCTGTGAAAGGGTCATTTGACCCCCAGGTTGAGAACTGCTGTTCTAGAAGGTACTAAGGAACTTAATGCTATCCAAGACAAGACCCACTGTTTCTAAATACCTATTATTATGCACCTAGGAATGCGTTTCCGTACCTCTGTCCACTTTCCTCTCAGGCTCTCCAGAACAGTCTGGGACCCCCCCCCCCCCAACACTCTCATATGTCAAAGGCTGTCCTGTCTCCCATGCTCTCGCTCCCTAGGTCAGATGTCTCCAGTCCATTCACCAATCCTTCAAATGATAGTTGTAATCTATTCCAGCTGCCCTTTTCCAGCAGATACACTCCTGCTAGTCAATGTGCCTTTTAAAATGTGATACTCAGAGCTAAGCAAAATGTTCCGGGTGTGGTGTGATGAGGGCTGAGTGCTGGCAGAAGCACGCTCTTAATGTTCCCCATTACAGGGCCATTAATGCACCACAGTAGCTCTTCACAGCGACAGTAAAGTGTCGACTCACGTCAAGATTGTAAACAACAAGTCCCCAGAGTTCCCCATTCTCCAGTTTTCTAGTGGAAGACATTGCATGCATTCATTCACCCTTGTCTTGATCCGTACAGGATTTAATCGAACTAATTTTCTCATTGTAAATATCATTGCTAAATTTTAACTTTTGAGATCATTTCTTTCCATCTCTATCACTCAGTGCATCCAAGTCATCTATCCTTGTTGATTTTTGAGAGAATGGAATCAAGGAAATGGATGTCATCAATAAAAAATGACTTGTGAAAAGCCTGCCAAAAAAACAAAAAGATTAGTTCCGAGCTGTGGTACACAAATAGAAACCTGCTTTCAGGAAAGCAAGATAGAGCCGTAAGAGTCCCAGTGATAGTGATCTTGTTGGATGCTTTTATTAGTCCCAAGAGTTCTAGTTAGGTTGGATTTTCTGGATAGATCATTGTTTTCCTTCTATCCAATACATTTTAAAAAATATATTTTTAGCCCTAGCTGGGTTGGCTCAGTGTTTGGTAAAGCATTGGTCTGTGGACTGAAGGGTCCTGGGTTCGATTCTGGTCAAGGGCATATATGCCTGGTTGTGGGCTCGATCCCCACTAGGGGGCATGCAGGAGGCAGCCAATCAATGATTCTCTCATCATTGATGTTTCTATCTCCCTCTCCCTTCCTCTCTGAATCAATAAAAATAATATTTCAATATATATATTTATTGATTTCAGAGAGGGAGAGCGAGAGATGGAAACATCAATGATGAGAGTGAATCATTGATCAGCTGCCTCCTGCATACCTCCTACTGGGGACCAAGTCCAAAACCCGGGCATGGTTCATAGGTGCTCAACCACTGACCCACACTGGCTGGGCTCTATCCCATATTTATCTTTTTTAAAAATATATTTTATTGATTTTTTACAGAGAGGGGAGAGAGTTAGAAACATCGATGAGAGAGAAACACCCATCAGCTGCCTCCTGCACACCCCCCACTGGGGATGTGCCCGCAACCAAGGCACATGCCCCTGACTGGAACCGAACCCGGGACCCCTGAGTCCACAGGCCAACGCTCCATCCGTTGAGCCAAACCGGTTAGGGCTTTATATCTCTTATATGTCATCTTTTTTCTTGTCTAGGGATTCAGTATAATGTTGAATAAGAGGAATGATAATGTTGAACAAGAACATTTTTGTCTAATTCCTGATTTTAGTGGGAATATTGATATTTAAGGGAAGGAAGATAAAGAAAAACTGAGAAAGGAAACTGAGAAGGAATTGGTAGAAAAGGGAGGAAAAATATCAGGATGAAGAGAAGAAAATTGCAGGAGGGAGTAGCCAAAGATGTCAAAGCCAAGTCCTCTTCAGGCTCGATTACAGATGCTCTCCGTAAAATGATACTGTCTTATGGAGGGAGTTCTGAACTTCAATGCCGAGTTAATCCCTGGAGTAATCTTCTTAAACTGTTCAGAATCAAAATTGCTGGATGGAGCCTGTGACCACTTTTGCAAAGCTTCCTAGGTTGATTCTGAGATGCAGTTGGGGTTGGGAGTGATTAATTTCAGCCACTTGCTTCATCTAATAACAGAACAATTTATTTAAAAGCAGTTAGATGGGCACTAGGCTTACAGGGTTGACCATTTTCTAAGTTTTATAAATGTCTAATCACTATGTTGTACACCTGAAACTAATATAAAATTGTATGTCAATTGTAATTTAAATAAAAAAATAAAAGCACGGGACAGAGACCAGCTAGAATGAAATAATTTATTATAAAGAAGCCATTTTTCCATAAATCTGTTTCATCAACATACATAACAACATTTCAGTATGTTCATAACTGGAAATTTTTAAAAATTACTGTGAAAACAAGAATGAGATTCAGGTAACAACCTGTGCTTCTGTGGCCTAAAAAATCTGGCTTATACAATAGGAATGTTGATTAAACAACTGACAAGGATAGTCAATTGGAACTAAACTTTTCTTTTACTTCTCCCAATAAAAGGAGGAACAGAAATGTGACAGACAGACTTTACAGATTCTCCAGATTTTAAAATTGGTCTGGTGGATGAATTAATCACCAAGTTCTTAAAATCTATTTTCTACTCCTAAGTACCTAAAAACAGATCACTGATCAATGCAGAATAAAGTCAAGGGGTCGCTCTGATTACACCCCATTAGTCTTAAACTGTATGATTTTGAGAAGCAAGTCCTCCTCCTAGCTAAGTAAATGAAATGTTCCCTTAAAGAATGAGTGCATGTTTTTAGGTTCTCTGTGGTTTATTGATAATATTGCAGCACAGCAGACAGACTCCAACGGCTCCACGTGGTGTCTTGAAATTCATCCCAACGGGAGGCTGAGTGACGTGCAGGCTGGACAGACTGCCCGAGTCCGCGAACGTCAGCATTTTCTCAGTGTCAGGATCAACTTCAAGGACATCCTCATCCAAGGCTGAGACTTCGGGAACGTGGTCCTCTCTCCTCCCTCTCCTCCTGCAGCTGTCCCCCTAGCTAAGGCCACCTGACTGGCTTAGGGGACGAGTGCTTTTTTAACAGATTCGGGAACGCGGCTGGCGTAGTAGTCATGGTTCCTCAGCGAGGCCAGGACCCCAGCGGAGTTCATGTGCTTCACTTCCTTGTCGTACTGAAGGGCATTGCCATGGACGTCGGTTAACTTGCCTACAGAAAAAACACAGCACGTTAATGGCTGATTCTACCATAATAGTTCATTATTTGTAAGCGCCTCTTGCTTCCCTGGGCAATAATATTCAATTATCTCTGCAGAAGGAAAATAGTGGTTAAGTGTTAATAATTCACTTGACACTTAAGACTACAGAACAATTTTAACTAACTGAAGGATAAAACATTTTTTCTTCTGATTAAAATCATTTCACTTAGCATTTTCTTTTAAAATATATATATATTTTATTGGTTTTTTTACAGAGAGGAAGGGAGAGGGATAGAGAGTTAGAAACATCGATGAGAGAGAAACATCGATCAGCTGCCTCCTGCACACCCCCTACTGGGGATGTGCCCGCAACCAAGGTACATGCTCTTGACCAGAATCGAACCTGGGACCCTTCAGTCTGCAGGCCAATGCTCTATCCACTGAGCCAAACCGGTTACGGCTCACTTAGCATTTTCAATTTTTATTTCTCAGCGTCAATGCCTTTCTCTTTTCCTGAGTTGATCGCTTTTCCTATTGGTTATACTTCATCATCACTATTCCCATTTTTAAAACTACTTTCTTTATTCTACCATTTAATATTAACACTTTATTTGGTAAGAGTTTAAATGAAGTACATTCAGAAGATATAACTATGATATTAGTTTCATTTAATAATTCTAATGAAAATGGATTGTGATGAATTTAACTTCCTTGTCATGTAATGTTAATGAGATACTGATAAAATAATGTACTTGGAAAAAGGAAAAGATAAAAAAAAATAAAAATAGCCCTAGCCGGTTTGGCTCAGTGGATAGAGCGTCGGCCAGCAGACTGAAGGTTCCCAGGTTCGATTCCGGTCAAGGGTACATGCCTGGGTTGCAGGCTCGATCTTCAGTGGGGGTGTGCAGGAGGCAGCCAATCAGTGATTCTCTCTCATTATTGATGTTTCTAACTCTCTCTCCCTCTTCCTTCCTCTCTGAAGTCAATAAAAATATATTTAAAAAAAAAATAAATAAAGAAAAGGGTTGACTTGATGTCTATTTGAAATTTTAAAATCACCTATGTACATATTTATAATATATTTTTAGTCAGATTTTTAAAATTCTAACTCTATGACCTTTAGCACTAATACAGAGATATTTACCAACATTGGCTTAAAATAAATTAGGTGGCTTTTTCAAGAAAAAAACAACAACCCTAGCCCTTGCTGATTTGTCTCAGTGGATAGAGCGTCAGCCTATGGACTGAAGGGTCTCAGATTCGATTCCCATCAAGGGCGCATGCCCTGGTTGTGGGCTCAATCCTCCGCAGAGGGTGTGCAGGAGGCAGCCAATCAAAGATTCTCTTCTCATCACTGATGTCTCTATGTCTCTCTCTCACTCTCCCTTCCTCTCAGAAATCAGTAAAAATATATTTTTAAAAAGCCCTAAAGGCATTAAAGCCATAAATTAATAAGGCTTTAATTAAGTTAACTACATGCAGATCAAGGTCCAAAAAAAGAAACTATATGTAAAGAAAAATGAACTGGCTGAAAATCTACTTTCTCGCCTATGAAATGTGGGGGTTGGAACAGATAATCGCTAACTTTCCTCCCAGCTCTTATATCCTGAGAGTCTAGGTAAAGTGGCGTTACTGCAAAAACTATAATCCCCGCTAATAAAACGGACTCACCTCCCACAGCGTGTAGAATGACTTCCGGAGCACAAGTGTCCCACTTCTTACAGCCAGGACTCGCAAACACGTAAGCGGAGGCTTTGCCTTCAATCAGCTGAATGATCTGTAAAGTGAACGATGATAATTATCCCTCGACCATGACATGAATGAGGTACAGATAAGAGAGGATTGCTTGTTTCTATGAAATATATTTTAACTCCTCTGTTAGGATCCACTTAGGTGAAAGCCTTTAGCAGGTTTAAATGACAAGACTATGATGAAGAAACATACAGAAAACATGCATCATAATATCCAAGGGGGAAAAAGTTGCCAATAGGCTACAAGAAGGGTGAATGAACAGTCTCCATATTCCAAGTTAGAGAAAATAGTTTTCTTTTTTATGTTTGTTTTTCTTTCTTACTGACTGTAAAAGCAATATATATGTGTGTGTGTGTGTGTATGTATATATATAGTTCCAAAAATGTACACACGCACTTTGAATAATTATAAAGGCAGTGTTTATTAAAATACATTTCATTTTCAAAATTGAAGTATCAGCTGTTAGAGTATGTATACATTTTGGGGGGGCACCCTGTATTTACTGTAGAAAAATTAAGTTATTTAATGTTATAAACAATTGACCATTATTATACAAGGGATAGAGAAGCATCAACTAGTACAATAATGTGTCAATTGTAATAGCTCCTGAGAGATGTGTGATGCTGACTAGTCAATCTAACAAGTAGTTAGTTACTTGTCTTTGGGGTCATATCCATTATTAGTTGCACTGCCAAAATATGAATTTTTAAGCAGTCATCTTACTGATTCTTGTAATACTTTCATAAAACTGAGGCCACTGATAGAACTTGCATGACACAAAACTCTGGAAGCTTCTGTAAAGTGTGGTGAGGGATGATGATAGGTTTCAACTGGGGCACTGACAGTTGAGATGGACAAGAGACATTAGGGAAGAATTAAGATCTCTAGCTGGGTCTGGCTGGCCTGGCTCAGGGGTTGAGTGTAGACCTATGATCCAGGAGGTCATGGTTCGATTCCTGGTCATCCCACTAGGGGGCCTGCAGGAGGCAGCCAATCAATGATTTTCTCTCATCATTCATGTTTCTATCTCTCTCTCCCTTCCTCTCAAAATCAATAATATATATATATATATATATATTACCTATAGCTAGGACTAATTGATAGGACCTGAGTAAAGGAGTCTAGGACGACTTTTACATATCCAGCTGGAACAATTGGGAAAATGCTGGTACATTAACCAGAAAGGAACAGGGAGAGGAACACATCTGGGGCAGGCAGAGAGAAGGTGAGTTCCAATCGGGCATGCTGAATGAGAGCCTGAAGAATGTCATCATCATGGTATCCGGAGGGGAATTAGATGAGAAGAGACGCAGATCCCACTGTTCCATTTCACAATTTCCTCAGGAGATGGGAGCCTGGAGGAGATCGTGGGGAAGTATCCAGGGAGAGGGGGCGGGGCGGGCTAGGAGGAGTGGGCTAGGAAATAATCCCAGAGGGTCCCTGAGAAAAAAAGGGTTGGCAAGAGGCACGGGATCTTATCCTAACGACATTTTATATAAGTTTTTTTTTTTTAGTTAAGCCTCACCTGAGGATATTTTTTTCCATTGCTTTTCAAAGAGAGTGGAAGGGAGGGAAAGAGGGAGGAACATCTAGGTGAGAGAGACACATTGATTGGTTGCCTCCCACACATGCCTCAAGGGGGTGGGGGGAAGCAACCCCCCTCTGGTGGTCGGCCTATGCTCTAACCACTGAGCACACCAGCCAGTTGACATATTTTCTCTGAACTGTCTTCACAAGAGATTTGAACCTTCACATTTAAAAAAAAAAATTCAAAAATGTTGCTGAAATGTGCTTTGAATGGCAAATTACAATCTTTAATCTCTCCTCCCAAACTCCTCTTTGACATTTAGTTAAAAGCTCAGGTGTTCCCTTCAGTGAGTCAACTGCATTCCGAGTGGGTGGCAGACTGTTTCGTACCTTATTTCCCGCCCCGCCCACTCGCAGCACGTCGTCGGGGTTCATGGCGGTGACGCAGTCGGTGACCAGCTTGTTGCTGTGGGACCGGGTGGTGGTGATGATGTGCTTCCCAGCAGGCACTTCTTTCAGCTGGAACCCGAAGGCACCCAAGCCTAGAACTCCCCAGATTGTCCTTCCCAGAGCAGCACCCGGCCCTGCCTGTGGAAACAGGAAACACCAACACAGCCTGTGATTAGTGGGAGAACATGTCAGCTCAGAACAAATAGAACACTGAGCTGTCACAGCATCCTAACTGTTAGATCATAAAAACATGATCATGCTATAGAGTACAAAGACAGTAACATCGACAGGGACATTTTCCCTATGGAATCAGCGGGTCGTTCTCACTGCTGTTTTGGTTGATAATTGGGTTTCAAAGGTACTGAAGGGAACTTCTGGTTATTCCCCGGAGTCCTCGGGAGAGGAGACAGGCTAATTCCTGCTGCTCTCTGAATCATCGAATAAGCTCATTATCGTATTTGAAATAGCTCTTTGCAAAGGGCACTGAAGTCCCCAGGAAATGAAACGCCATGTACTGATTAGTACTTTTCAATACTCGAGAAGCAGGCAGGATCCTGTCGACATGGGCCTAGGCCAGGGGTGGGCAAACTTTTTGACTCGAAGGCCACAATGGGTTCTTAAACTGGACCGGAGGGCCGGAACAAAAGCATGGATGGAGTGTTTGTGTGAACTAATATAAATTCAAAGTAAACATCATTACATAAAAGGGTACGGTCTTTTTTTTTTTTTAGTTTTATTCATTTCAAACGGGCCGGATCCGGTCCGCTGGCCGTAGTTTGCCCACGGCTGGCCTAGGCGGTGGTGATAATGCATTTTGCTGCTATAGAGACAGAACAGCTGAACAGGCTAATACCGAAGAGCAGCCTGGATAATGGAGGTCAAGGTCACAGACTTCACTGGCAATGGTGGTAGTAAAATGACAATGCCGACGCAGCCTTAGAATCTGTATTTGCCTTTGCAGAGCTGGGAGCATTTTCCACCACATTGTTTATGACCACGCACTTCATGTAGAAAAACATAACCGGTATTGCATGTCAAGTAAAACTGATGCATAAAATGATTAATGCAAAGTCATCAAAAAGACCATTATTTAACACTAGAGGCCCGATGCACGAAATTCATGCAAGTTCGTCTGGAAGGTCGTTTGGCTGTCCGGTCTAATTAGCATATTAATGCTTTTATTATTATAGATAATAGACATACTAGTATATGGTAGGCATACAGACATAAGTATGTTACTGAATACTTCACACGTACTAAGTGCTTTACATGTAGTATCTCATTTAATCTCCCAAACTACCCCATGAAGTAGGTGTTATCATCCTTACTTTATAGATGAGAAAAAAAGAGATTGGAACCATTAAATAAGCTGACCAAGGACTCTAGGAAAATCATAACCAAACTGAGGCTCTTCTGGGTTCAAAGCCAACAGTCCTGAGCATTAGTCTGAGCTGCCTCAGTTTACTTGCAAAAAGCTTTCAAACACAGCACCCTGCGTGTCCTGCAGCAGGACCCTGAGGTGGTGGGATGGTGGTGGAGGAGTGCCCCTGGGGCCAGCACCCATGGGAGGGAGGGAAGGCAGCATGAGTGGACAGAGGGGGAAGCTGAGTTGTGATGCAGACCCGACAGCCTCTGCCGGCTCTATGGGAGCTCTGGAGCTAGACTGGCCCTTCAGGGTTGTACCAACTGGGGTGCAACGCCAGGCCTTTGTCCTGCACTCATCAGTCACTGGAAGTGCACCGTCTTGGGAAGGAGCGGGCCACTGGGCGAGGCAGCTCTTTGCAGGTGAGCGATCCCCGAGGACGCCGACAGTATCACGCCCTGCAAATGGAGCACCGAAGGCACCGCAGGGCCAGCACTGGGGACTCTCAGCCCCTGGAGCATGCACTACCGAGAGGCTGGGGCCTGACCCGCCGATGGGCTCAGTGGTGGCTCTGAGGGCTCAGTGGGCCTCAGATTGACTGCTGAGAGGACTTATCAAGAAGCCGACTTACTTAGCTTTCGTTATTCTGAAGCAGAAAGGAAAGCAATACAAATAGTGGACAGGAGCCTGGCCAGTGTGGCTCCGTGGTTGATGTCACGGTTCGCTTCCTGGCCAGGGCACATGTCCGGATTGCGGGCTCGATCCCCAGTAGGGGGTGTGCAGGAGGCAGCCAATCAATGATTCTCTCCCAGCAATGATGTTTCTCTCTCTCTCTCCCTCTTCCTTCTTCTCTGAAATCAATAAAAATATATTTAAAACACAAATAATGGGCACGAGTATTCTGGGCCTGAAAATGAATATTCTGGGCCACATAAATGAATATGGAGGCAAAGAGTACGGGACCATGGAATCCAGCATCTGGTGGGCAGGGCCATGCAGGCCCATGAGGCGGCCAGCCAGCTTCCTTTGTGCTCCTGATCGCCCTCTCCTCACTGTCTCTCTCCCTCAAAGGCTCCCCACCAACTCTCTGGGGGCAATGAGGCTACTCGTTTCACCTTACCGATGAGCTAAATTAAATCTCAGAATGGCTAAGAAGCTAGCGCCCATATAAAGATACACTGGGTTTCTTTGCACTAAGCCAAGTGTTTCCTTCAACTGCCTACCAGCTTCGGTATCTGTTAGAAGCAATAACAGAGTTTTAACTGATAAAGGTCTTTCATCCGGCTCAAAAGAGCAATGTAGAGGAATCGGTAAGAGGTTGGACTGGGGTTTGAATCCCAGACGTGCCATTGACAAACTGGGTGACCCAGGGAAGCTACTTGCTTTGGTTTCTCTATCTTTAAAACAGGGACAAGGGCCCTAGCCAGTCTGGCTCAGTGGAAAGAGCATCAGCCAGAGGACTGAAGGGTCCCGCGTTCGATTCCAGTCAAGGGCATATGCCCAGGGTGCGAGCTCGATCCCTAGTAGGGGGTGTGTAGGAGGCAGCTGGTTGGTGGTTCTCTCTCATCACTGAGGTTTCTATCTCTCTCTCCCTCTCCCTTCCTCTCTGAAAGCAATAAAAATATTTAAAAAATAAAACAGGGACAAGGTGAAAGGATGATGGTGAGCATTAAATGAGATAATGCATGTGAACCCCTTGAGTCCGGTAGGATATAACAAGTTCTTGATGCATTTGAGCTATTATGGTGATGATGATGATGATGATGATGACTGGAAGCTGAATATTCAGCCTTGCGCACTACCAACAGAGCTGAGCAACCTTCTCCTTGCTGCAACATATTTCAAGGCACAAGCAAGAGGGAAGGAAGAAAGGATACGAGAGTATACAGAGGGAATGTGGTGAAGGGACAGGCGACGAAGGGAGAAACAGAACAGGAGGGATGAGCGGCTGTGTGGGCTCGACGAGGACTGGCTGGCAACACAGGTTTCCTACCTCTTTGCTGCCAACTAGTGGAGCCAAACCCTAGCTATTCTTCTCACCTTTGCTTCCTTCCTGCGTTCCCTCAACTTCTGCTTTTCATTGTTCTGTGGAAAATGGAATACAAGTTTTCTAATCTCAGAAGGGATGGGAGGGATGGATGTTATTCACAACTTCTAAGCACTCAGATCCTTTGTGGATGAAAGGTGCCATGCATTACAATGTGATCTAGGAATAAAAATGTCTCCCTTTCAAGTAACAGTGTTAACTTAAAGTTTCCGTAGCGGCCACAAACTTGTATCTGTATAAAATGTTACATAAACATTAAAGTCAGAGTAAAATACTTAGTGGACACTTAATATGAGAAACTTTACCAATAATGCCTAACTAGTTTTGCGAAATAGTCCTAAGAAGAGTATGATTATAAATAGTTATTATCATACAAATGGCAGAATATAACAAAACTATCTTAGAGGTAGAGGTTATGCTTGCTCTTAACTCAAATTGGAAATTCAGAAGGAATAGTCCTCACTCTGCATCCCTGGCACCAATGCCCCCGAAGCTCTGACTCCCCAGGTTACTTGGTTTCTCCAACGTTCTATCAAGGTCAGACTCATGTCAATACCTGAAGTAATAACCTCAATTGTTTCCTTTAACTTTAATGTGATCTAGTGATCTATTCCTGCTTCTGAGGAAGACATTTCTTGGGAGCAGAGTAGAAAGCCCAGCCCTACTAGAGAGAAAGTACGAGAAGGGTGCAGGAGCGTACTTGGTTCTGCTTCAACGCTGACTCTAGTCTAGGCGCGAGGCAGTGTTACCTGGGAAACAACATGGCTAGCATCTTTCTCGGTTCGAATGGCTCCCTTCTTCAATGTGCTTGAAGGGCCACCTGTAAACCAGGTGTCTCAATGACCAGGCTAATCCAGAACCACATCAGTAATCCCCCAACGTCTGCATTTGAACGTCAAGGCCTGCGCTGCGTGTGTGACGTACGCATCCCTGGCACCAATGCCCCCGAAGCTCTGACTCCACAGGTCTGGGGCGTATTTTGAAAAGATGAATGCACGTGCAACCGAGCTAGACACCGCCAGGCTAGATAATATCAGGGACCATATATCACTGTAATTATTGATCTAATAAAATATTTGTGTGTGGCTCCCCTGCCACCTCCCTGCCGGTGGGGGCCGCCATGTGTGGGCAACATCGACCTGCTGGCCGCCTCAGCCCAGCTCCCATGTCTGCATGAGAGAGCAGGACAGCACAGCCAGGTGCACGGCGAGGCCTCCACCCGCACTGGTCACTGGCCGGAGTTCTCCGTTCCCTGACCCCTGGACCCCGCCATAGTCTGCTTGAGTGGCCCTATTTCCTGGCATCTGCCTTCCCACAGAAGAAGTGATTCAAGTGGGAAAGAAACGTGAGCAGGTGCCATTGAGGCTTGGAGATGCTGAAACGTGACTTGTCTGCTGCAACCTCGGGAATCAGGAGACTGAATCTAAAGATAATACGGAGGGAAACCCAGAAGATTCCAAGAAGTCTAGGGGTGACTTCTCAGACACCACACGCCACAGCGATGCGGAAGACTTAGCACAGGAGTCCTGTGAAAACTGCCCTCCAGAGACCAAATCATTAACTCCCTTTACCTGATTCTAGGCTTGTTGGGTTCCTCTCCCTTTGCACGAAAAGACCCCTTTTCAACTCTTTCAAAACCTTCATCTGCCTGGGGGAAGCGGGTCGGGCTTTCCCCCGTCCCATCTGGCTGCCTCTTGAAATAAACTCTGTCCTTGTTGCATTAAAAAAACAACTGTATCCGTTACAGTCCTACCTGGTAGTTGTAATACGGCTGGTTAATAACTCCCGCTATGGCTTTCCCTTCATAAGCAATTCCAATCAGGACTGTTACATTGTCAAGAAGACCTAGAGAGAAGAAATGAGTATCGATTATGATGTAACTTTTTCATGTTATGACTCGTCATCGGCACGTCAATTGCTGAGGGGTTATTTTTGCAGTAAAGGTATGGAATCCACCGTGATTCATCCATGATCAATCCAACTTCTGGCAAAATGCACACATTATAAGAGAGCTGGCCAGAGAGAGAAGCGGGGTCTAGGGCTACGTCACTGGATTGCCACACCTGGTCTCATTAGCACACTCTGAAAACCAATTAAATTGACCGGCCATAATTCCACAGCCATTATCACTGGATCCCTGTGCCCCCTCTGCCACCATCCAGCTCACTCCTGCCTGCTGGAGTCACTTTTATAATAAAGGCTTCTCAAGCCCTTTCCCAGAACCAGTGAATCAAAATCTCCAGAGGTGGGGGAGGTGGGAATCTAGACCAGCTGTGTAGGTGCTATGTGTACCCTAAAGCTGTCCAGAGCCTCCCTGTTCCACAGTGGAGATGTCTTCAGTGCACACACATACATACACACGCACACACATGCACACGTGCTCACACACGCACGCACACACTCTGCAGGACTCGCTCATTGCAGCTACGTCTCCTCCAAGGACAGAGAAGGAGTTTTCTCTAGTAATTATGAGAAATTTTCTTTTCTCAAGCCATGCAGCTGAGAACCAACGTAAGAAAAACTAGGGAGCTCTTTAGTTCAGAAGTAAAACTCAAAGCTTACGTTATGCTCGTAAAATCTAAAACTTGGGCTCTGAGCCTGGTCTTGCTTACGTTCATGTTGCCCATTTTAAGTTAATTTGCTGCTTTGTTCTCTTTCTCATCTTCAATAATTTCAGAAGAGAGAAATATTGCACGGTGTTTCCAAACCCATCTTTAAAGGTGAGGCGGAACAGAAAGACAGTGAGGGGACAGTGTATGGGGGGGCGGGGGGAATAGGGCCAGTGGAGGAACAAGGGCAGTACGGTTGTGCTTCTCTTTGGGGCTCTACACCAACAAAGCTGGGGTTCAGTGTGGTAACACTGGTTCAATGCTAGTTATTCTCACGTAAGGCCATTAGAATTGGGGGGCTGGTAGACTGTGTGTGTGTTGGGGGGGGGTATGAGAAGGAGATGAATTTTCTCTGTGTCTTGTGTTAGCTAGGATGGGCACACACACAGCTTTAGGACACACACATAAAAAATAACACCGGCTTTTCACACAACATAAGAAACAGTAAATGTTTACACTCAACATCACAGGCTAGTCCTCCTGCTTCCAATACAAACAGGAAAGAGGTACCAACCTTCAGTGTACTCCTTGGTGCCATCCAGAGGATCGACCCAGACCACGAGCTAAAAGATACCAGGAAATATCCACATTAAGTCTCCAAAACATATACATGTAAAAAAAAAAAAAAAGATTTAAATAGACTAACCAAAACAACTCCCTTTTTATTTCAGTTCTGAAATTATATTACAGATGGCTTACACCAGTGTCATCAGTTTTGTGATGGTAAAAAGAAACGTATTGTTTTGCAGTCATGGAACAAGTCCTGTTCAGTTGAAGAAAAGTCCGACCTAAGAATTTTAAAAATGAAGTGCTTCCCGGGTTGACTGTCAGCGGCAACTGGATACAATGCCGGGTACACACTGAGCGCTAGATCAGTGGTTCTCAACCTTCCTAATGCCGCGACCCTTTAATACAGTTCCTCATGTTGTGGTGACCCCCAATTTCACTGTTACAAATTGAACATCATTAAAGCATAGTGATTCATCACAAAAACAATATGTAATTATAGATGTGTTTTCTGATGTGTTTCTTAGGCGACCCCTGTGAAAGGGTCGTTCGACCCCCCAAAAGGGGTCGCAACCCACAGGTTGAGAACCGCTGCTCTAGATGGTGAGATGGAGAAACACCACAGTGGCGCCAAAGTGCGCCGATTTTAAAAAATGACGACGTGACTGACGTAAGGTCACCGTCTGTATATGACAAATAAAAAACCACAGTTTATAGAACTGATGGTAGACAGAAAAAGGAGTCCTTTCTACTTAAGACTGTTGACCTGATTCAGGCCAGGTGGCCATGAACCATTAGAATTGGAACACGATAGGACTTTGCCAGCGAGGGCTTCTTCTGATGAAAGACACGTCTCCTTTCCTTTGCATCCTTCAGACCCCAGAGCAAGGTGCCTTACTCACGGTGAGTATTCAATGAGTGTGTGTTAGACAAATTAAAAGTAGAAAATCAAAGAAGTATGACAGTTATCTGAAGTCACGGATGTAACTTAAGCAACGACAAAATGCAGGCAAGGCGAGTTTCACGGCCTTCCAAAAATGTAAGGTAGTGGTCTGTTTCATCTCCTTCCGGCCCCAGTTGCCAATGAAATGTTTTAGTACCAAATCTGCTACGTAAAAAATTAGATTTTCTCCCTAAAAGTAGTTTTAATAATAGTTTTAGAGTGAAGAAGAACCAGCAGCAAGAAAAACTGAATTCTAAATTAACAGGTCAGACATTCCATGTGGTGCCTGATACCCCACGTTGGCTCTGAAAGTTTCCCAAGTCCCGGGTGCCCCTATTTTATAACTGCCAACTTCCCATCATTCTAGGCGAGTGGTATTCCCTTTACTATGGCAGAAACAAACACAAAGAGACCACCAAGAAAGACGAACAGAGAGCTGAGCAATGATGTGGAACATACATCTTCCTCTTTAATCGTGCTGTACTGCGACGGGCACGGCTTCCGGAGGATTTCTTCCCACTGCCCATCTTCAATCAGCTCCTGATCCACTTCCTCAGAAGGCAGGTCCTGCAGCAGAGAACACTGGTCACTGACGCGGCCGGGTGTCCACCGAGCACTTCGGTGTCAGGGACGGAAGAAATGTCAGCATCCGTTTTCACTATTCCTACCATTTAGGTTCAGCGCTTTAATTGCGGGTAGTTTTTATCGCGCGCTAACAGGTGGCGCGGGCCATTTTTGCTAATTTTTTGCGCAAATGGCAACGTTCAGTAAAATTATGATAACTTTAGTTTTACATATTTTTTTCAATGAAACTTTTTGTGATTTACTATAAAATGTATACTGAATTATTTTTCTTAGAATCTCACTGAATGCATGGCGAGGCAGAGAATTGTGTGAAGGGATGACTCTACGCAGTTGAATAGATTACCGTTATACCTGGAAGTACATACATAATTCACCATTGTATGTGTTAGAGACCCAAATTTTGTCCTTTGGAATTTGTATATCTGCATGTTAGCATCCCTTTAGAGCAATAAAAAAATATAAAAATAAACGTATTTATACGTACCCGCATTCTACCGCTAGTCTATAAAAAACGTATTAATATGTGTCCTGTGCTCTACTACCAGTCAACGTAAAACGTATAAATACGTTTCCCGCATACAATGTGTTAAAGCAAACCGAGTAAAACTGCAAACATGACCAGATAGGGCTCGTCAAAGCTGGCTACAGAGTCCCAACTTCATTAGGCTGAACAGTGAGAAGGAAAAGAATTTTTACGTACTATAAACTTTTCAACATAAGTGGTTCTGACGTCAGCTACTGCTCTCTCAATTACATGAGACATCCATTCTTTCACTTTCTCAGCGTTAGGGTGTTTGGCTACGTAAGTAAGTAAGCCTAATTAGAAAAACAGACGCCCTGCAGGTGTGGCTCAGTGGTTGGGCGTCAACCTATGAATCAGGAGGTTGTGGTTCGATTCCTGGTCACGGTACATGCCCAGGGATGGGGGCTTGGTCCCCAGTATGGGGCATGCAGGAGGCAGCCCAACATGATTCTCTCTCATCATTGATGTTTCTCTCTCTCACCCTCTCCCTTCCTTTCTAAAATCAGTATGTTTTGAAAAAAACAGAAACAAAACCCATTTTATTCTAAACTTCTAGAACTCTGCCCATCTTTTAGTTCAGATGCTGAATATTATAACAAAAACCATATCTTTGATGGTCAAGAATTGAGACATCTGGCCTAAAAATGGACCAAAATATTTCATAATCAAACATTTCCTTCAAGTCTTAAGGAATATAATTATTTTTGCATTAAAATGGTAGATATAATGCTTGAGATCATAATAGTGGTATATAAATCACTAACGTGGCAACTGTACACCCATATGGTAAACAGGCATTTAAATACATACATAGCCCTGCCAACTCTCACCTCTTCCCCTATGATGGTTAGTTTGGGGAATTTCCGTGCCAGGGAGGAGCAGATGCTCATTTGTGCCAGTCGGTCGGCTTTGGTCTGCAGGTCCGTTGGACTGGTCTGCAACAGAGAGGCAAGCGTTAGCAGAGCTCATATGCAATGTCATCCTCTGATGCCTAAGACATGAGCATCTGTATCATTTAAATGACCCTGTCTATTGTTAGATTCATAGGACTTAACATCATATGATCAACTATTTTCTTGGCTTGGTTTTTCTCAGGGGATTCAAAGTGGTAAAAGTTTGGAGAGGAGCTTTCAGATTATCAGAAGATGTTCTTCCCAGTTCAGAAATTGCTTTCATGCCTGGCCAGTATGGCTCTGTTGGTTGAGTGTCATCCCATGTATGAGGAGGTAGAAGTTGGATTCCTGGTCAGGGCATATGCCGAGATTGTGTGCTTGATTCCCCGTGGGGAGCTGATCAATGTTTCTCTCTATTGAGGTTTCTATCTCTCTTCCTCTCCCTTCCTCTCTCTGAAATCAATAAAAACATATTTTACAAAAAGAAAAGAAATTGCTTTCAAAGATCTCTACATCAATTTTTTTTGTTTAAACAGGTTAAGAGATAGAAAATTCATAACTTCTTCAAGGCAGTCAAAGCTAAAAAACACTGTATCTTCAGTTACTTGAAAGGAATTCTTTATATGGATTCTTCCAGAACTTTCACTCACTAATCCGAATCCTAGTAATTCAAGGGGTCCCCAGGGCACCTCCTCAGTGTAAAGAAAAAATCCCTATTCCTGAAATATAAAAATGAACAACTATAATATTTAATATGCTGCTCACTTATGGCACCCTCACTCAACCCAGTCATTCTAGTGAAAGACAGTGGAAAATCTCAGAACTGACAGCCACAACCTGCTTTGTTAGTTTCTTTTCAGAGAATTATGACTAGCTCTCATTTACACATGCCTGGTTAGGTGAATTCACAGATGATATGAATTTGCGTACGCAGTGCAATTTTTACGATGCTTTGTAATGAGTTCGGCAATGATCATGAAAATCAACCCCTTTAAGGCACACTGCGGTCTGCTGCTTATCTCGATGCCAAGTGCTACTCTGCCCCAATGTGGTGCCACCAGGCAGAGATCTCTGTTTCATTCCCTAAAGAGTGATGTCTGGCGCACAGTAGGTACTCTGAGGAGAATTGTTGAACTGGAAGACGACATATATCAATGAAGTTCAGAGACCACCACTCCAGAGAAAAACACACACGTTGGCAACCATTTAACTCTATGAGAAAGCTATTCCTACTCTTTTCTTCCCTAGCACAAATATTTCCTGCTCTTCCTACTGGTAGAGGGTCAGATCTCACCATTCTGCAATCCCCAAAGGGGAGCCATTGATTATTCCAGCTATTAAAGTCTGTCCAGATTATTACATCCTTGAGCGAAACCTCAAGGAACAAAAACGAAGTCGGTACGAAATAAGATGAGATTTCCCGGTACCTTCTCCACAATTCCCAGGTCTCCTTCGGCGATAACACGTCTGACTATGGTTCCTGCCTTCTGAGCTATCGAATATGCTGAGGCTACCAACCGCATCAGCACCGTGTGACCGGAAGCCATGGTCAGTCCTAAAGGGAAAGGGAGAGAAAGGTTTTGTTACTTTCAAAGCCAACTACTGGCTTTTATGTACTTGAATTCAATCCAGCACGTATACTAGTACAGTGCATGCTCACTTGGGGTTGCCCCATTTAACTGTGTAGATCGTTAAGAGAGATCTGGAAAAACCCCCATTTCAGTAACAGCTCTCAATAAACTCTAAGTCTTCTCTCTCTGCAGATGGGACATGTGGCGGCAACAGGTCCCAGCCGACTGAGCACGCGAGAAAGCTTTATGCACGAGGTGTGTGACGTGCAAAGACTGTGGTGGGCGCTTCCGGAGCTGAAAATACATAACAACTTCCTTGAAGAGCTGATATTGTGGTGCACTGGGAATAAAGTATTAAACCCTCAGGTCTATAGCATAGACCTGGTGCCAAGACAGGTGTGAATAGCATAAGGGATGTGGATATACAGCAGTGACGGCGAACCTTTTGAACTCAGCATGTCAGCATTTGGAAAAACCCTAACTTAACTCTGGTGCCGTGTCATATATAGAAATTTTTTGATATTTGCAACCATAGTAAAACAAAGAGTTATATTTTTGATATTTATTTTATATATTTAAATGCCATTTAACAAAGAAAAATCAACCAAAAAAATGAGTTCGTGTGTCACCTCTGACACGTGTGTCATAGGTTTGCCATCACTGATATACAGGGTGTCCCCCAAAAATGAATGCACACTTTGAATAATTATAAAGGCAGTAGTATTATTAAAATGCATTTCATTTTCAAAATGAAGTAGAATCTACAGACATAGTGTGCATACATTTTTAGGGGGGGTATACCCTGTATGTGTGGAGTAATTAAAAAGGGGAGGGATTGCATGTGATTACAATTAGTTTCTGAAAAATCGGCAAGTATTGCTTTAGAGATAAAGTGAAATTTCACTTGCTGATTATTTACCAGCATCCTCATCAGTAGCCACACAGAGAGAATAGCAGCGTAACTAACTGGAGTGAAGACCAATTGTATAGAAAAGTAATGAGTGTCTGAGTCGTTTCTGGCCCCGGTAGAAAAATAGGGAGAAAACAGCCTTTAGGATCAAAGGCAGCAGCTCAGTCCAAGTGAGAAAGGCCCTTCACCCCTTTGTCGACCCATTCCAGGTGAAGTGGCTCTTCTCAGCAGATGCATTCCCACAGAGAGGTGTCAGCTAAAGGCTACCCATTGGGGGCACTCGGCAGCCAAGGAAATAAGTCCCTCAGTCACTAAAATTGCAGGATTTGAATCTGTATCTTCAAAGATGAACATATTTGATCCTAAACCAGTCAGGGCCTTTCAGCCTCTTTTTAAAAAATTTATATTTTTATTGATTTCAGAGTGGAAGTGAGAGGGAGAGAGAAACATCAATGATGAGAATCATTGATTGGCTGCCTCCTGCACGCCCCACTGGGGGGCATTGAGCCCGCAACCCGGGCATGTGCCCTTGGCTGGAATCGAACCTGGGACCCTTTAGTCCACAGGCCGACGCTCTACCCACTGAGCCAAACGGGCCGGGGCCATGAGGCTGTTTTAATGTGTTGCACACTCAGTCCCCGCCTTACGTAAGATGGCCGTGTGGGAGGCGGACCGGTTTCCCGCACTGTATGGTGTTGTTCTTCCTGTTCTCATGTAGCATTTACCTTTGAGCCGGCTGAGCAGTCATTACAGTCTTGCCAGGCTTCATACATGACTAAACCACTCCCCTTTCTTTTTGCCAAGTCCACGGTCACTTCTTCCAAAGAAAAACTTGTAGGCTCTGTCTTTCTCCTACGTTCTTCAGAAAATGTATATTTACGAACCCCCATGTAGGAACCGACATCAGCTTTATGCGAATGTGGAAAATCAGGTTTGGTGCGAAGCGCACATTGACTTACAAAGAGATCCTGTAAATCTCTTTTCAATCGGCACATAGGAAAACATGTCTACCATGTCCTCTGAAGAATTTCTTTGGTCCAAGCTGAATCAGCAATGAAATGTTACGGTCCCCTAGCCCTAATATTGTTCTCACATACTTTTTTAAACAAATGAATACAATGTTGGCTCTTTGTATAAGGAAAATGCAGCATATTTTTATTTTTTATTTTAAAATATATTTTATTGATTTTTTTTTACAGAGGAAAGGAGAGGGATAGAGAGTTAGAAACATCAATCAGCTGCCTCCTGCACACTCCCTACTGAATATGTGCCCGCAACCCAGGTACATGCCCTTGACCATAATCGAACCTGGGACCCTTCAGTCCGCAGGCCGACGCTCTATCCACTGAGCCAAACCGGTCAGGGCCCTCTGAGCCTTTTTAATTGTGACCCACCCCAGACCCCAAATGAGAATTACCTGTAGCCGGTACCAGTGGATACAGAATAAGGCCAAAAAAGCTACCTGCAAGTTAACTAACTTCCTTCAGATTAAACTCACCCTGCTTCCTTCTCTACCATCTGTACTCCACTGGGTCCTAAAACACGCCCGTTCGCTTACCTGGCTCAAAGGTGAGTGATACCTGTGAACAATTAGAACAACACTTCTACAGCAACGGTTCTCAACCTGTGGGTCGCGACCCCTTTGGCAGTCGAATGACCCTTTCACAGGGGTTGCCTAAGACCATCCTGCATATCAGATATTTACATGACGAATCATAACAGTAGCAACATGACAGTTATGAAGTAGCAACGAAAATAATGTTATGGTTGGGTCACAACATGCGGAACTGTGTTTAAAGGGCCAGAAGGTTGAGAACCACTGCCCTACAGTAAGGGAACCTGATCTGTCTTGTGCGAGTTTACTGAAAACCAGCATAGCGGTTACAGGCGCAGGCATTGGAGACAATTGCCTGAGTCCAGATCATGGCCCTGGCACATACACGCTGTGTGACCTTAGGAAAGCCACTTAAACTCTCTGTGCCTCAGTCTGTAAAATGGAGCTAACAAGGGTACCGAAAGCACGGAGTTGTAATCATTACACGAGAAGCACATGTAAAGCACGTAAGACAGTCCCCGGCACAAGGGAAGCACGGAGTTACACTGGCTAAAACATTCCCGTAGCTTTTGCAACGTTATTTTCACCCCGAAGATATTCTGTTGATAATCATATGACCCTGAATCATAGTACAGCTTCTTTTAAATCACATTCTGGGCTTGAGGCTTAGAGTAGGTATGAAAAAAAGGTTGTATGACCATGGAAAACAATCAACCTAACTTAATCCTATCTTTTAGGTCAGTGGTTCTCAACCTTCCTAATGCCCCGACCCTTGAATACAGTTCCTCATGTTGTGGTGACCCCCAATTTCATTGTTACAAATTGAACATAATTAAAGCACAGTGATTAACCACAAAAACAATATGTAATTATATACATGTTTTCCGATGGTCTTAGGCGACCCCTGTGAAAGGGTCGTTCGATCCCCAAAGGGGTCGCAACCTACAGGTTGAGAACCGCTGTTTTAGGGAATCTTTACAGCTGCCAACGTGGCTAGTTCAGGAATCCAACAATCCTCTTTCTCTCTCTCTCTCTCCCTCTCTCTCTCTCTTTTCATAGCCTGGGAGAGTATCTTGAATTCTGTATAAAGGTGGCGAGCATATGAGGGATTAATGAGTGTGCGATCAAAATACTGAGATTATTTATCTTTGGAACCCAACCAAATGGTGCTAATGTTCAAGGTCATCTGGAAATATAAAAAATGTGAGCACAACAGAGCATACTCTCCTTACCAGTTACCAAAATAGGTTATAATATTAGAGTAATTAAAACAGGTTAGTCCTGGGCAGAATAAGACAAATTAAGGGCATCAAATAAATTCCAGAGCTAGAACCAAACACAGTAAAGCTGATATTTCAAATCACGGGGGAAAGTTAATTAGGCATAAATGGCGGGGCAATTGGTAATTTTTTTTTTTAAAAAAAACGCTGGATCCTTTTTGCATTCTTTATATTGATACAAATTTCAGATCAGTGCATGATTTTAAAAGCAAAGCATGAAACTCTAAAAGTATGGGAGTAAAACGGGTGAAGTGTTTTATAAGTTTGGTTAAAGGGCTTATAAACATGACGAAAAAAAAGAATCCATAAAAGAATGTACTGATAAATTTGACTGCATATACAATTTTGACTGTATAGTCACAACACCATAAACAATGCAAAAAGATGATTGACAAAAAAAAACCAACAGAAAAAAATTTGTATCACATGCTAGATACATGAGCTCATTTTTGTTACATAAAAAGGGCTTGTAGCCCTAGCCAGTTTGGCTCAATGGATAGAGTGTCGGCCTGCAGACTGAAGGGTCCCGGGTTCGATTCCAGCCAAGGGCACATGCCTGGGTTTTGGACTCGATCCCCAGTAGGGGGCATGCAGGAGGCAGCCGAACAATGATTCTCTCTCATCGTTGATATTTCTCTCTCTCCCTCTTCCTTCTTCTCTGAAATCAATAAAGAAATATATTTAATTAAAAAAAAGGGCTTTTATGCACCCATAGGTAAAAGATGAATAATCCAATAGAAAAAGGGGCAAAGGACACGAGCAAGCAATTCCTAGAAAAAAGAAAAGCAATGGCTGGTAAATACCTGAAATGCTCGACTTCACTAGTTATGATAGAAACGCAAACGAAAACCATGAGAAATGGCTGTTCGCTTGTGAGATTGGCATAGACAAGAGAGTTTGCCCAAATGTGTCTGGAGTGTGAGGACACCTCGTCCTGAGCACTGTTACAAGGATGCAAAGTGGTGAAACCTTTTGGAAAGGTTATAAAAACCGCATTTAAAAAGCCAAACGGCCCTAACCGGTTTGGCTCAGTGGATAGAGCCTCGGCCCGCGGACTGAAGGGTGCCAGGTTCGATTCCGGTCAAGGGCATGTACCTGGGTTGCGGGCACATCCCCAGTGGGGGGTGTGCAGGAGGCAGCTGATCAATGTTTCTCTCTCATGGAAGTTTCTAACTCTCTATCCTCTCCCTTCCTCTCTGTAAAAAAATCAAAAAGAAAAAAGCCAAACGTACAGGTTTCGAACTAGCAATTCTATTTTCAGGAAAACAAGCAAATCAAGCAGGTGTACAGGTGTGTAGGGAGGACCCACAGTAGGAAGAATGCCTGCTCTTTTAATGAGATTTAATTGTAGGTTTTAATTGTAGATTTAACCCACAGTCTAGGTTTGCCTTGTTATTTTCACAAAATAGAGCCCATAAAGACCCCGGAGAATGAAGATAAAATCTCATCTCCGCACCTGCAATGGTGACACTCACGAACCTCGGTCCGACACAGGACCATCCGGACGCGCAGAGTCACGCCAATCTTTTTGCACAGAAATCCCTCGAATCTCCGCGTATCTGTGCAGAGGGGCGGAGTTAGGGGACCTTGCCCTTGCCCTGACCCGCAGGGGAGAAACTTACTTACGCGGACAGGCCTGGGACAGAGTTGGTCGAAAGACACTCCAGGGATAACCCCCCAAAAGGCGTTATGAAGCAACAGGTCCCTCGCGGCGTCCGGCACAGCTGTCTCCCAGTCAACCGGACGTCAGGGGACGTAGGGCAACCCTACCCCCGCTACTGCGCATGCGGCAAACCTGGCGCAGGCGCAGAGCAGCTGCGTCGCCGAGGCACCGTCCGACTCCCGGCCCGGCGAAACTCCACTGCTCCGTGTTTTCCTTAAGCTCTCGGTTGGCGCTAAGTTGCCCGCGGCCCAAGTGGAAGGTGTGTGTCTACCTTTTTAAGGATTCTTGCTGCTTTCAGCGAGTTTCCTAGCCCACTCTGTGCAAACAGTCCACCCTTTTTTTTTTTTTTTTTAAAAAGTACTTTATTGATGTTTCGCAGAGAGGAAGGAAGAGGGATAGAGAATTAGAAACATCAACGAGAGAGAAACATCGATCAGCTGCCTCCTGCACACCTCCTACTGGGGATGTGCCCGCAACCAAGGTACATGCCCTTGTCCGGGATCGAACCTGGACCTTGCAGTTCGCAGGCCGAGGCTCTATCCACTGAGCCACACCACTTAGGGCCACGGTCCACTCAATATGTTCCCTGGGTTAGTGATCTCACCCTCGAAGGGGTTAACCACGACACCTCCACCTCCTCTCCCAACAACAAAACAACTTTATGCAGAATTGAATTTGCATTTGCCTGCTGATCACTCCCAGGAGATGGCCTCTTCCTGGATATTAATGATTTTTTTTTTTTTTTTTTTTTTTGCTTGATGCACTGCCAAAAGTTAAAACCGGCAAAAACAAAATTTGTCTCTCCCTCTCCCACCCCACGTAGGCATTCAGCGTATGTTTAAGGAGCACACTTTATGCTGCTTGAGCAAAGCGAATAGCCAACCATTCTTTTTTTCAATATTAAAAAGCAGGGCACTGTGCTTAGACCAATAATGAAAAGCAAGATGGCAGAGTAAATAGCAAACCTATGGGTTATAAATGCAAGTTGCTTAGCCTCCTCCATATAAACAGAAATTCTGCGATTGATTGGCAAGCCAAGACCCCTGCAGTTATACCTCATGTTATTGCACGTTGCATTATTGCGCTTCACGGGAATTGCGTTTTGTTTTTGTTTTTTAAATAAATTGAAGGCAAGTTCGAACTGCAAATTTGGATTCCTCATTTGCATAAATTGGACCCATCCCGGACCTGGGCGGGGACTGTCGTTGTAAAATTGGGCCTCCTCCCCCCATTTGCCTCAAGGGAAGCTCACCTTTAGTTTCCTCCTGAGGCTGTGTTCTCAGGTTGGCAAACAGTTCATCTGAATAAAATCTTTTCTTTTACTGCACCCCGAACTGGGGATGCACCCCGAACTGGGGACGCCTGTTGGCATTGGATTGGTGGCAGCAAATTTTGTTGACATGATAAAGGTACTACTTTATTTTTAAATATTAAAAAATATTTTAAAAAGATTTTATTGATTTCAGAGAGGAAGGGAGAGGTAGAGGGAGATAGAAACATCAATGTATTTTTTATTTCATTATTATTTTTTAAGGGCAGGGAGCTGTGATTGAAATCAAAGCCCCAGCTGCGGCCACATTTGGCCCCGCCCCGCCCCCTCGGACTCAGCCCCGCCCCTCGGAGCCAGCCCCGCCCCTCGGAATCAGGCCTCCCACCCACTCCCGCCCCTACCCCAGCGGCTGAAGCGAATACCCGGAGCTGGACTACCATCTCGGATCGGGAAGACTGCGCGCCCTACCCTTCCGTGCCCCGCGCGCGTGCGCACTCCCGCTCGGCTCGCGAGGTGTTGCTGGAGTCCCTGTTCCCCGATCTAGGGTGGGAGCCGAGGCCCCGGCGATCCCCGGGAACTTGGGGGCGGCCCGGCATGCGTTGGGGGCTGCGTCCTCGCGGGCCGGGGCCGGGGGCCCTGGCCGCCGCCTGGAACCTGTGGGGGCCGCCCCGCCTCCTCCCCTGTCGCCCGGGGTGGCGAGGGGCCGCCCGGGGGCTGGTGGTGCGCTCGGTCGCCGGGGCCAGTAACCAGCTGCAGAGCGCGAGTGAGGGCAAGTACCGGGACACGGTGCTGCTGCCGCAGACCAGCTTCCCCATGAAGCTGCTGGGCCGCCAGCAGCCCGACACGGAGCTGGAGCTCCAGCAGGTGCGGGGGGCCCCGCCTCTGCGCCGCGCGGGGGACCGGCAGGGAGGCCGGGCCGGCGGGAGCTGGGGAGACGGGCGGGCCCGGGCCGCGCTGGGCGGGGAGGGCGTGGGACAGGCCCGCGGGCTCCAGGCCCCTTTGGGGTGCGTGTGTGTGTGCGATCAGATGAGTGGAAACCACCCACTAAACCACCCACTTCTTACGGGTTTTCTGCCTGAAACTTCAGTGAAGAACCTGGAGGTAAGAGTCCCTAAGCGGCCGCAGGTTCCCGAGCAGAATATTAAAGGGGTGAAACCTAAGTCCCATGTTCCGCTCGGGCAAAACAGGCCAGTGTGGATACTTTCCCAGCGGCTTGTAAAAAGTAAATGAATCTGTTCACATAGAAATAAAAATTTGATTAGTGCCCGGCTGGTGTGGCTCAGTGGTTGACCCTCGACCTATGAACCCGGAGGTCCCAGTTCTTTTCCCGTTCGGGGCACATGCCTGGGTTTCGGGGCTCCACCTCCAGGACGGGGCGTGCAGGAGGCAGCTCATGGGTGATTCTCTCTCATCACTGATGTTTCTATCCCTCTCTTCCTCTGAAATCAATAAAAAAAATTTTTTTTTAATTTTTGGTTAATGCACTTTCTATCCTCTGTAAACTTTTGTGCTGAATGTTTGGACTGACTACGCTAAATAAAATTTGTTGCCTAACTGTACAAAAAATTTTTTTTTGGTTATGAGGACAAGTGGAAGCTCACCTTTGTGGTGTTACTAGATCCCTGGTTGGACTTACGACTTGTTTGCAGGACGGAGTGGTGAGACTTAACTCTCTCTGAGTTGCTTCCCAAACTAGGTGACTGCCTCCTGTATTCAGTCGAATATTCTAAAGGGCAGAGATGCACATGTTAGTTTCATTCTAGGCAGCGGTTCTCAACCTGTGGGTCGCGAACAATGAAAATACATCCTGCATATCAGATATTTACATGACGATTCATAACAGGAGCAAAATGACAGTGATGAAGTTGCAACGGAAATAATTTTATGGTTGGGGGTCACCACGACATGAGGAACTGTATTAAAGGGTCGCGGCATTAGGAAGGTTGAGAACCACTCTTAGGGTCTTTAAAGCCCATGACACTCGGGATATATTGGTTAAGCAAGTTTCGGTTAGCTTACATATGACAGTTATCAGCCTTCAGGACTCATGGACTTGTTCTGGTACCTAATTTTTTAAAAATATATTTTATTGATTTTTTACAGAGAGGAAGGGAGAGGGATAGAGAGTTAGAAACATCGATGAGAGAGAAACATCGATCAGCTGCCTCCTGCACACCCCTGACTGGGGATGTGCCCGCAACCAAGGTACATGCCCTTGACCGGAATCGAACCCGGGACCCTTGAGTCCGCAGGCCGACGCTCTATCCACTGAGCCAAACCGGTTAGGGCGGCACCTAGTTTTTGAATGCATTTTATCCGGGACCTTCTGTATTCCAGGAACTGTGACCGTTTCAGATGTTCTCTTATTTCATCTTCACGCCAAGTAGATGTTAACGGTTTTTTCAAAGGAGGAAAACAGGCCCATTAGGGCAAAGTTGAGTGGGCCAAGGTCACGTAGTAGATTGCCCTGCTGTTGTCTCAGACTTGCAGAGGAGCAAGGGCTGGGATTTAATCAGAAGTCTGTGAGGGCGACTATTGAAAGGTTTTAAGAGAGTCCTCAGCTGTCAGAGGGGAAGGGGGTTAAGGAGGCTGGTGGAAAACCTGAAGGGATTCAGCAAAAAAACAAAACAAAAGAAAAACCCAAACTCACCCTAGCCAGTGTGGCTCAGTGGATAGAGCGTGGGTCCTCGGACTGAAGGGTCGTGGGTTCGATTCCAGTCAAGGGCATGTACCTTAGTTGCAGGCTCCATCTGAGCCTCAAGTTGGGGGCGCGGGGGAGGCAGCCAATCGATGTGTCTGTCTCTCTCACATCGATGTTTCTTTGTCTCTCCCCCTTCCTTCCATTCTCTCTAAAAATCAATACTTATAGACACAGACAACAATATGATTACCGGAAGGAAGGGGGGATAAACGGTGATGGAAGGAGACTTGAATTGGGGTGGTAAACGCACAATACAGTATACAGATGATGTATTATAGAACTGTACCCCTGAAACCTGTATAATATTGCTAACCACTCTCACCCTAATAAATTCAATGAAAAAAGTACTCAGGCTTCCTCCTGCAACAGGCGTGGGTCACGCTGTCGCTCGCTCTCTTTCTGCCGCCATCTTGGTTCCGCGTTCCCCGCACAAAATGCCCGGCGAAGCCACAGAAACCGTCCCTGCTACGGAGCAGGAGCTGCCACAGCCCCAGGCTGAGACAGGGTCTGGAACAGAGTCTGACAGTGATGAATCGGTACCAGAGCTCGAAGAACAAGATTCCACACAGGCAACCACACAACAAGCTCAGCTGGCGGCGGCAGCTGAAATCGATGAGGAACCAGTCAGTAAAGCAAAACAGAGCCGGAGTGAAAAGAAGGCACGGAAGGCTATGTCCAAACTGGGTCTTCGACAGGTTACAGGGGTTACCAGGGTCACTATACGGAAATCTAAGAATATCCTCTTTGTCATCACAAAACCAGATGTCTACAAGAGCCCTGCTTCAGATACCTACATAGTTTTTGGTGAAGCCAAGATTGAGGATTTATCTCAGCAAGCACAGCTAGCAGCTGCTGAGAAATTTAAAGTTCAAGGTGAAGCTGTCTCAAACATTCAAGAAAACACACAGACTCCAACTGTACAAGAGGAGAGTGAAGAGGAAGAGGTTGATGAAACAGGTGTGGAAGTTAAGGACATAGAATTGGTCATGTCACAAGCAAATGTGTCAAGAGCCAAGGCAGTCCGAGCCCTGAAGAACAACAGTAATGATATTGTAAATGCTATTATGGAATTAACAATGTAACCATCTAAAAAGGAAGACCCTTTTTTGTGTGTTTCAAAAGAGTTACTGCAGCTTGGTTTGAAATTTGTACTGTTTCTATCATTAATAAAGTTATGGCTTCTTGTGGGATGAAAAAAAAAAAAAAAAAAAAAAAAAAAAAAAGTACTCAGATGTGCATTTCAGAAACACCACCGTTTGTGTTTTAGAGTTAAAGACATTGGAATGAGATAAGAAATAAGTGCTGCCTGTTCCTCATGGTAAGACTCAGGAGTATGTGTTTATATGACGTTCAGACATTATCGCTCTTTTTAAACAGAAATGTGGATTTTCAGAACTCTATTCATGGCAGAGAGAAAGGAAAGTAAAGACAGAATTTTGTCTTCATGATGGACCTCCTTATGCTAATGGTGATCCTCACGTTGGACATGCTTTGAATAAGGTAATCATACTCAGGTCTGTAAGACTTGGGGTAAATATTTAAATACACTTTACAAAAGAGTACTAGAATAGTATGACAATGATGTACATTTGCATTGACACATAAAATGAACGTCTTAACAGAAAGCAGCAGTCAACCATTTCGGTCCTGCGTGAAGAATAACATCCCTGGTATTTGCTTTGAGCTTGTTATTTTATGTTGGTAAATTTCATTTTAGTCAGTAAGTCATTATTGAGCACTTCCTATGTGCCAGGCGTTGTTCTAGGCTGGAAATAATCAGTGAACAAAATAAAGATAGGCCTTGTCCTTTGGAGCTTATGCTTTAGTCAGGGAAGACATCATCAGTCAGATAAATAAAGTATGTTAGAGCTGCTATAGACTGCACATTGGCTTCTTCTTCCAAATTCATATGTTGAAACCTACTCCCTACTGGGGTGGTATTTGGCAATCAAGGTTTTGGCTTCTTTTGCTGTAGATTTTTTTTACCTATTTGAAAATTTCAGAGAGGCGGAATAAAAGCATATACTAGTATGTTTCTATGTCTGGTTTCTATCAACCACGGATGGAGTATTTCTGAAATTCATTCATGTTGTTTTAGATGTCAGTAATCGCTTCTTTTTTTCGTGGCTGAGTAGCATTCTATTGAGAGAATATACCACAGTTTGTTCATCAGTTTTTTTGTGGTTTTTTTTTTGAGTTCTTTATTTTCACGTATACTTCCATGGGAAACTGGGAGAGGGTGTGGCCTTGGACATCTGTCTCTGCTTTCAAAACCAGGAATCTGGTCACCAAACAGGTCCATACTGCTTAGAGCAGTATTGCATTATAATATGGATTGTACATATTGTATTAGAAAATTGTATTGAAAACTTTTAGCATTTGAGATATGTTATACATATTGCACATTCCACAGAGAACAAACTCTGTTGCTTAATAGCTCATTTTTGAATTATTGCACATTTTACAACAGCCAGCCAAAAAGAAAAGCATAACTTCAAATATCTGTTACTCTTGTTATTATGTAGAACTTGAATTGGGAGATTTAATAGGTTACTTTATATAAATCCCTTTAAAATTGGGCTTTCTCAGTGTTTTAAAATATTAAGAAAATAAGGTAAACTGTTGGATACATGCTTCATGTATGAGTGATGATTAGTATTTTCTTTGCAGATTTTGAAAGATATAGCCAATCGATACCATATGATGAGGGGTTCCAAAATCCACTTTGTGCCGGGCTGGGATTGTCATGGGTTACCCATTGAAGTAAAAGTCTTATCAGAACTTGGCGGGAAAGCTCGGGATCTGTCAGCGATGGAAATTAGAGAGAAAGGTAAGTAACCTCTCTTTCTGTTTTGAAATGGTATTTGTAAACACTGGTTCTTTGGAAAAGTCTGGGCCTGATCAGAGAGACCTGTTTATTTTGTTTTTGTTTGTAGTTAGAATGAGATCTGTTGGAAACCACTTTGTCACAGAAAATTCAGATTTTTTAAAAATTGACCTTTGTGGGAACTTATGTTCAGAGATTGAAGGAAAGATTTGTAAGCATTTCAAAGTACATCGTTTAGTTCTTTAGTCTTCGTGTGAGTGTGTGCGTGTGCGCGCGCGTGTGTGTGTGTATATGTATATATATAATTTATTTATTTATTTATTTAGTTAATCCTCACCCAAGGATATTTTTCCCTTGATTTTTAGAGAGAATGGAAGGGAGGGGGAGACACACAGAGAGAAACATCGATGTGAGAGAAAGGCATTGATTGGTTGCCTCCTGTCCGCCCCCTACCAGAGCCGGGGATCGAGCCGGCAACCGAGGTACATGCCTGACCACAATCGAACCTGGGACCCTTTAGTCAGACTGTCGACGCTCTATCCACTGAGCCAAACTGGCCAGGCCTAGTCTTCATATTTTGAGATTATTATTTTGACCAGTGTTTTTATTTCTTTTCCTCGCTAGGGCTGTTGACCTATTTCAGGTGATAAAACAAAAGTAAATTCTGAAATACAAATATATTTTAAAATAATCTCTTATTTGATTCTTCAGTAGATTGGGTCGGGAAGGAATCTTGTATTTGTTTATGTTAAGCTATTGTATATTTGGATATGATTGTGAAGATTATTTACTTCCTTGTGAAATTTATTATCATCGACTCGATGTACTGATTAATTTCTTTTGTATAATGAAATATATCCTCTGATCTTTTCTTAAATTCAGAAATTTGAGGAATTCTTCCAGTGCATTGTTTTCTAAATGTGAGGTCATTGTACAAAGTCTAGAAAATACAGAAGATGGTAACAAAATTTTAACTTTTGAAATTCTAGTTAATTTTAGAGTTTGAACACCTTTAACTTTCAAAATAACTTTGCCTATTAAGTAAACTTTATCATCTAAACTGTGTACAATACCTGCATTTAGAGAGATACACGGCTGAGCCATTTTTAAGAATGTGAATTTACGGGTTTGTCAAAGCTTTTTCTTGTCTGTGTTTTGTTCAGCTAGGTCATTTGCTAAAGCAGCAATTGAGAAACAGAGGTCTGCATTTATTCGTTGGGGAATTATGGCAGATTGGGACAATGGCTACTATACGTTTGACGGCAGTTACGAGGCCAAACAGTTGAGAATTTTCTACCAAATGTATGACAAGGTACCGAAGTACTTTTTTACTTTTTTCCTCCGGGAGTGTTAGATTGTTACAGAATCCCAGCTTTTCATAGACCGTCTTTGTCTTTTCTAGGGCCTGATTTACCGGTCTTATAAGCCTGTGTTTTGGTCTCCCTCATCGAGGTATTTGTGTGTTTTTGCTCATTAAAGGAGACATTTTGTGAGGCCGCCAGATCCTTATGTCTAATATGTTTCCACCTCAGGACCGCCTTGGCTGAAGCGGAACTGGAGTATAACCCCCAGCATGTCAGTCGCTCTGTGTATGTAAAATTCCCTCTCTCGAAACCTGCCCCCAAGTTGGCATCTCTCATAGGTGCGATTTATTCATATTTACTCATTGCTTGAGTTTATGACAGTTGTGGGATGGGAACATTTGCTAACATATTTGAAATTCTGTTCCCACAGATGGTTCCTCTCCTGTTAGTATTTTAGTCTGGACCACACAGCCTTGGACAATTCCAGCCAATCAGGCTGTTTGTTATATGCCAGATGCAAAGTAGGTAGAGCATTGCATTTTTTGTTTGTTTTTTTTTAATCCACAAATAGGATCAGTTCTATCAGTAGCATTATTTTGAACTTATTTCATCCTCATTATTCTCTTAAAAGTTAATGTGTTATAACTTAACCGTGTTCATATAGGCTTTAAGATTTTATTTCCAGCGTTTTTTGGAAAACAAAACATGTAAGGGATGAAGTCCTTTGAAAATAGTACTTTTGGGATCTTGAAGGTAGTTTTTCTAAAATGGCACTAACAGATTTTAAATGTTATCCGTGGCTTTTTTTCCGTCATTGTTAGTAACGTTACCCTAAACTTTTATTTGAGGTACGCCGTTGTGAAGTGTTCCACATCTGGAGAGCTGTACGTACTGGCTGCAGACAAAGTGACGTTTGTTGCTTCTGCTTTGAAAACAACATTTGAGGTTATTTCAACATTTTCAGGTGAAGATTTGTAGATATTCTCACTATCACAGTCATCAAACTATTGGGTGGATTGAGGTACTTTGCTGAACGCTGCTCATTCTGAATCAAAACAGACGTGGCTTCTGCCTTTCCAGAAGATACGTTACAGTGATTCCCCTGAAGGAGACTATATATTAAACATGATAGGGGTATAGAAAAATGTGAACATTGACAAAGGCACAACAGACAAAATATTTCTGCCAAATATCCAATGTAAAATTGGACAAGTGTCCTTTCTGTGAGGTAGAATGTACAAAGATCTTTTCAACTTTTTATCCAAAATTAAATTGCTAAAAAGCATTTTTATCTGATGTAATCAAAAGAACACGGAAGGAAGTAAATATATTTATTTTTGGTACATGATTTTACTAAGGAAATTGAGTAAATTCTGAAAATTAGTCCAAAAACAGTGCTTCAATCAAAACAATCTTTAGTGGGCTTCCATTTGGGACTGGTTTTGAGATATAACTGTGGAATCAGGGAGGTTTGAAAATTACCTTTGGTTGGGCTGGTGTGGCTCAGTGATTGAGTGTTGACTTGTGAACCAGGAGGTGACGGTTCAGTTCCAGGTCATGGCACCTGCCCGGGTTGTGCCTCCATCCTCAGTAGGGGCTGTGTGGGAGGCAGCTGATCAATGATTCTCTCTCATCCATTGATGTTTCTCTCTCTCCTTCTCCCTTCCTCTCTCTGAAATCATTAAAAATAAATAAACAGAATTACCTTTGATCCTTAGGGATGATATATTTTTGAGTTTCTTACAAAAAAATGTTTTTTAAATGAATGAGATAACCCAAAATGGGAAGATTGCCTAACTAATAGTGAAGCCCTCCATCTAAATGCCTAGGTTCAGATACAAGCCAATTAGAAGTTTATACAGTCTTAGCAAAAATAAAAAGGATTTTTTAAAAAAAAATACTTTTATTGATTTTTTACAGAAGGAAGGGAGAGGGATAGAGAGTTAGAAACATCGATGAGAGAGAAACATCGATAAGCTGCCTCCTGCACACCCCCTACTGGGGATGTGCCCGTAACCAAGATACATGCCCTTGACCAGAATCGAACCTGGGACCCTTCAGTCCACAGGTCAACGCTCCATCCACTGAGCCAAACCGGTCAGGGCAATAAAAAGGATTTTTTGTGAAAGGCAGGAAAGAAGCTACAGAATGTTTAACACTTAATATCATTTGGTCCTTACTGGTGCAGTAGGTAAAGAGGATCCAGTATATTCTCTTTTCCGCCCCTCGCCAATCCCCTACCTGCATTTTTAGTGCAAAATGTCTACTCCACAAGTTAGGTGTTGTTACGGAAGCTGAAGGGCATTCTCTGAAGGTTTTTGAAAGTGGTTATAGTTAAGATCACTCTTCTAGATTATGTAATTGTTTCAAATTATTACTGTGCAGAGAATTATTGGGTTGCTATTTTAAGCCACCACATTTCCAAGCAGTAGATGTAATTCTCACGTCTAGCAAAATAAGCTGGTGACAACTAGCTTACGACTGCTTAGAGTGGTAAGAATGTTGAACAGCTAAAGCAGCATAATTTGTATGGGGTAGGTTTTCTTTGCAGAAAGAATATATTGTTTCTTATTAATCACTTAGAGCTCCCAGAGGAAGGGAAGGGGGAAGCCGGGCGTGGGCCGGTCTCGGGCCAGGCTGCTCCTCTTGTCTGCCCTGTTGCTGCTCTCAGAGAGGTAGGAGAATCGCCAGCTGAGATGATTCTTTTCATTGTGCTTTTCTTCGCCTTCAGGTGCCGATTTGGAAAATGGTACTTGCGCTCATCCTTTAATTCCCGATAAAGTCTCTCCGCTCCTACCTGCAAATCATGTGACCATGACCAAAGGCACGGGATTGGTTCACACAGCCCCCGCTCATGGTATGGAAGATTACAGTGTAGCTTCCCAACACAACCTGTCCACGGTACTGGTCCTCTTCCTTCCTTTTTAATCGCTGCTTTCGTAGAATTAAAGTGATAAACCGCGTAACATCTTTCTTTTTTAATAATAAACAATCACTTATCATAATTGTGAAATTTGTGAAATACGCTGGAGCTTCATTAATTCGCCCTAATTGAGAAAGATTTCCCAGACAACACAAAATCAGCGTAAAATTAAATTTGAAGAATGTATATTGAGTGGGGGCAGCTTTTTCTTTCAAATATGAAGTCACATGGACAAAGTACTTTCTCTGAAAATTGGCAAGTGGATTTTACTAGTTTTACTAGTTGAAAAGAACAGGTGTTTTTAAAACTATGTAGTCCTCTCTAAATTAATTTTACACACATCAATTGCTTAGCAAGTTTTTCCATTTAAAGGTGAGTCTCAAAGTCATCACTGTGTGTGTACGTTGCCATAGATCCATGAATTAATAGAGATCAAATTAAAAGTGATGTTTTACTTTTTAGTAAACATTAGGTCTCTGCTTTAATAAGACATTTTGCCTTTAGTGATGTAAATGTATAAATTTACATTTCCTAGTCACTGAATAAATCCTCGAAATTTCACTGTAGTGAAAGACTAGACCAAGCATGTCAAACTCGCTGCCGGCGGGCCGCACGCCTCGTCTGTTAGACTGAGATGTCTTATCTGTGTTGTCTTGCCAGATACTGTCATAGGTAAAATGTCTTGATACTTTAATTTTTCAAAATGACACTTTGTAGGATTGTTTAGTGGATGAAGATGGCGTTTTCACAGCAGCTGCAGGGCCTGAACTTCAAAACAAGGCCGTCCTTGACGAGGGGACGGATGTGGGTGAGTATTGTGTATGTTGGTGTCATAAATCCGTATTTTCTGAAAAGTAGCCAGCAGGAGCCTTGACTTACGCTCCCATTTTATAGTTTCAA
Organism: Myotis myotis; assembly: GCF_014108235.1. NCBI lineage: Eukaryota > Metazoa > Chordata > Mammalia > Chiroptera > Vespertilionidae > Myotis > Myotis myotis. The sequence goes on along the minus strand of NW_023416326.1, from coordinate 7,492,994 downwards.
CAAAAACAAAAGGCTAAAATGACGTCTTATTTTGCCACATGGTTTAAAATAGAGTGTAGAGTTTTTCATATCTCCCTTTGAAGATGCTCTGTTTAAGCAAATCAAGTTGTGGGCAGGGCGCGCTCCCTCTGAAAGATCTGTGGACGAATCCTTTCTTGCCTCTTCCGTTTCCGGTGGCTCCTGGTCATCCCTGGGTTAAACCAGTCCTTGGTGCACGGCTGTTACTCCAGTCTCTGCCCCCAGTGCCACCGTCGTCCTCTGTGTGACTGTGTTCTTTCCTCTTGTAAGGACAGTGATGGCGTTAGGGCTCACTCCAGTCCTGTGACTTCATCTTCACTCGATCACATCTACGAAGACCCCATTTCCAAATAAGCTCACATTCACAGGGTCTGGGAGTGAGGACTTGAGCATCTCTTTTTGGGGAACAAAATTCAAACCACTGTGCCTCGTTTCTTTTTTTTTTTTTCCACCTGTACCTGGTTTCTTCTGGAAACATGGTCACCATTTTAAGAACCTAGACATGTAAGATGGTTACTCTGAATTTCAGGTGTAGAATTCTAAGTGTATCGTGTTCATCTTTCCTTTGAAGTGAAGGCAGTGGGATAATCCGGAGTCTGGTTGAGGTTTTACAGTCCCTGCGTGTCTTGCCCCGAGAGCCCCAGGTTATGCCTGTGGTACTTGGCAGGTGGCTACTCTTCCTGCACCTGCTGGTGCAGATGTAGGTCTCCTGGGAGTGTAGAGGGTTACTAGGGTTTTCATAGTACTTGTAAATATGTCTAACGCAAATTGTTACTGACTTTTTTTTAGTTATAAAGATGCTTCAGGCTTCAAAGAATTTGTTGCTAGAGGAAAAATTGGTGCACAGTTATCCCTATGACTGGAGGACTAAGAAACCAGTGGTTATACGTGCCAGCAAGCAGTGGTTTATAAACATCACGGAACTCAAGGCCACAGCCAAGGTAGGAAGGCGTCCTACTGCAGGCTGGGCTTTCTTGTTCTCAGTGGGGGAGGGCTGCTGTTAGGATCTCAGTGTGAGGCGGAGGGAGGGTGTGGTGCTGTGAGGATTTGGTTTCATAAAATTGTAGAATTTCAGATCAGGAAGAACCTTGGATTTCCATTCCTCGTTATACACGTGAGGAAAATCAGCCTGAGAGGGGTTAAGTGACTTGCCCAGACCCTGCCCAGTGCAGTGAAAGTGGCACAGAATTGGGGCAGAATGGAGCTTGGCAGATTGTTTCATCTCTCAGAGCCTCCGTTTCCTCATCTATGTACAGGCGACCATAACGCCTACCTCCTGGAACAGGTGGGTAAACGTTTCTGGAACAGGAGTCTGGCACATGAGGATTCAATACAATACTTTCAAGACCCTTGGTTTTCCTAAGATTGAAATTTCAGTCTATTTGAAAAGTTGTTGCTTTGTGTTCATACTTTAGGACAGAGGTTCTAAAGTTTTATATGTATTTGAGCTCTTTCATTTAATGAAATGTTGGCATGGCAGTTTGGGGCCCTCGCCAAAGCTATGTGTAGCAGTTTGCATTTTCTGAATTTGTATTGAGTCAACAGTTGTGACATGGACTGTTGTGTTTTTTTTTTTTTTTTGACATCCCATGAAGCCCTTACTTGTAAATGTTAAAATTTGTAACTTCCAGCTCTGCGCAGACTTTTGGATGCAGAACATCTTAGTCCGACGCAATATGCTGAAGCTGTTTTTAAAAAATGTCTTCTATACAATTTTCAGTTGCTCTTTGCAGAGATAGAACAGAGTGATGTACTGCCATGCTTCTTTCGCCCAAGTTCAACAACAATCAACTTACGACCAATTTTGTTTTTACCTAAACCCCTCCCACTACTCACTTTTTGTTGTTAATCCTGACCCGAATATATTTGCTCCAGTGATTTTTAGAGTGGAAGGGAGGAGGGAGGAGAGATAGCCAGAGAAAAAGAGAGAGAGTGGGAGAGAGAGCGAGAGCGAGAGCGAGAGCGAGAGACAGAGAGAGAGAGAGAGAGAGAGAGAGAGAGAGAACCATTGATGTGAGAGAGACACATTGATTGGTTGCCTCCCGCATGCGCCCTGAATGGGCCTGGGGATGGACCCTGCAACAGAGGTACATGCCCTCGACAGGCAGTCACACCCCAAACCCTTTGGTGGGTGAGCTGACCCTCCAGCCACTGAGCCAAACTGGCCAGGGCCCACCACTCATTTTTACTCCCTATCCACTGGATTGTTTTTTTTTAAATTTTGTTTTATTGCTTAAAGTATTACAAAGAGTAGTACATATGTCTCCTTTGTTTTCCCCCTTGACCTTCCCCCGGCCTCCCCTACCCCCCAGTGTCTTGTGTCCATTGGTTATGCTTACATGCATGCATACAAGTCCTTCGGTTGATCTCCTACACCCCCCCCCCCCACTGTATTGTTTTGAAACAAATTTCAGGCAACCCTTTTCCATAAACATTTCAGCATGTGAATCTGAAAGATAAAGATTCTTTTTTTTTTTTTAATATATTTTATTGATTTTTTTACAGAGAGGAAGGGAGAGAGATAGAGAGTTAGAAACATCGATGAGAGAGAAACATCGATCAGCTGCCTCCTGCACATCTCCTACTGGGGACATGCCCGCAACCCAGGTACATGCCCTTGACCGGAATCGAACCTGGGACCTTTCAGTCCGCAGGGCGACGCTCTATCCACTGAGCCAAACCGGTTTCGGCAAGATTCTTTAAAACATAATTCCAGTGGCATCATCATCACCTTAAATAAGTCATAGTTATTCCATAACAAAATCAAATATCTCTCAGCATTCACATTTCTTGGATTTTTAAACCCAGGTGTTAAATTGAATGGCAGGTTTTGTCATTCTGCCAGTAGGTGGTGCTACAAATGGCTTTGGGGGAGAAGGGGTTTCAGGTAAGTGAAAAAACGCAACACGAAACTGAAAATATAGAAATGCTTTTATTCATGGGTAGGGAGATTTTAAAAATGAAGTTAACGTATTGGCTTTTTTTGAGCTTATTACTAAATACTTTTGCTGTTTAATGTGTTTTTAGTAATTAACAAATGAAATGAAATCAGATGTTAGTAATTAGATGTTAGTAATTTTCAGCTCTTGCTTGCGGGGTGGGAGGGGCAAGGAGGGAGCGTTCTTGAGAGATGAGAGACAGCAAGTGAAGGAGAAGTCACTTATTTTGAGAACGTGTTTTTCCGTTTTAAACCATACTATATGCAATTAGGTTAGTTTGCAATCCTTGTTTGTATGACAGTAGTTTTCCTTAAGCATTTAAAAAATGATTGAATTCAACTTTGAATTGATTTTAACTCTAGTTTAAAGAAGTGTAATACTTCTACTAAACCTCTTATTACTACCTGTTATTGCCAGTTTTGGTCTGGTGCTTAGAAATGGCATAAAATCTTTCACTACATACTCAGAAGCTGCCGTCTGCTCTTGATGCTCTTTATTAGATTCTTTGTGGCCCTGGTTCAGCTGCCCCATTTGCTCTGAAATGTGTAGTGTTTAAGGTAGTTTTTTGGGGAAGGAGAGTTGGCAGGGGACATGTGAATGAATACAAATATCTAAAGAAAAGAACTATATTAGGATAAATAGTGACTGTTCTAGGAAACTCGTTCTGCTTTCTCTCACTGGACTTGCTTTGTGAATCAATTGCAGGAATTGTTAAAAAAGGTGAAATTCATTCCTGGATCAGCCCAGAATGCCATGGTTGACATGATGGACCGGCGGCCATATTGGTGTATATCCAGACAAAGAGTGTGGGGTGTTCCGATTCCCGTGTTCCATCATAAGACAAAAGACGAAGTCTTGATCAACAGGTAGGACTTTCTGAATATTTTCAACATTTTAAAGTGAGTTGTATTTTCCTCAGAAATGGAAAAATAATGGATTATTGCGAACTCCTAATAGATGTTAAATAAAATATTCTAAAATAATTATCTTTTGGGGGAGGAATAAAATATAAATTTCAGAAAGATCCTTTCACTATGATTGAAGTTTGAACAGCTTTGTTTTTTCAGTGTTTATACATAGGAACAGAGGCTCTGATGTTTTTTTTCTGAGAATTCATTGTTCCTATGTGCTAGGCCGTGTGTTAGAACCAGCTGTCGGGAATCCAAAGATGGACAATGTTTCGTGGGGGAGTCCCAGGGTGTAATTTTTCTTTATGAAGTAGAATCACTCTCTTACTGAGTCTACCCACCCTTTCAGCGGGAATAGTGTCATGTGATTGTGTAGATGCCTTAAAATTTAAGAAACTATAATACAGTTCAATGTATAAAATTACATTTGTTATAGTGATTACATTCCCTATTGTATCTTATTTTTTTCGTAAGTTTTTTTTTTTTTTTTTCATTTGGAAAGATAACATATGGACATAGTAAACAGTTTGGAGCAGAAAAGCTTATAGAGTGCAAAGGAGATTTTTCCCCAGGCCAGACACTTGACCCTTTGAGTTAGTGAACAAGATTCCCGTGGTCCCTGCTCAGATGAGATGATGGTCTAGCTGGTGTACCTTCTAGGAAGTTAGGGAGGCTGCCCGTCTTGTGTTGTCCACACATACGGGAAGGGGAACAGGAGTCAGTCCCTTTAAGAAGAGGTTTTTACTTGTTTTGAGTACATTTGTTTTAATTTGGTTTATGGACTTTTTACTAAATTATTCTGTAAGACGAGTCAGGAGTGTGAGCACATTCTGTGAGTCATTTCACATTTCATCCGTGAGGATGAGCGAGGCTTTGAAGGCATGCAGGCCGACAGGTGGGGGGGAGTCAGGAGCCTGCAGACAGGGGTGATTGGCCTACGTTGGGTTTGTCATCGTTTTTGTGAAAGGTTCTCCGTCTCATCGTCAACATTAGCACAGATCTTTAGATAGAGCTTTTATGAAAATACGTATTTTAGAGTTTCAAAATGTTGATTACAGTGGTTTTTGTTTTGTTTTGTTTTAATCACTTATAGCCCATACATTGGGGGTGAAAGTTCCTTTTCAATCTGAAATACGCTGTCGCTCCTTCACCTGTCACTCCTTCCCAGGGGTCTGACACCTCTGGCCGCATGGCCAGGCAGCACGAGAGGCTGGCCCTGGGGTAAATACTGAACCACATGCCTGCTCACTTGCTTCTTTCACAGAGGGTGTGGCGTTGGAGTAGGCCTCGCGGATGAGCTAGGACCGTGGTCGGCTAACTGCACATGCGTCTCTTTGGCCCCTTGAGTGTGGGTCTTCCTGAGCCTTAGGAGTACCCTAATTAAGTTAATAACAGTGTACCTACCTATAGAGTTTAAGTTTAAGAAATTTGGCTCTCAAAAGAAATTTCAATCGTACTGTTGATACGTATTTGGCTCTGTGGACTAATGCGTTTGCCGACCACTGAAGTACATCTGGGGAAGTATTGGCATCTGCAGGAGCTGAGGAGCTGGGGGGGAAAGTAGAATGTGTGTGTAAGAGCCATAATGCGCTGAGTGTTTGCGAGGGAACTTCAGAAAGATGAACTCTAGGACACATTGGTTGGGGGAAATTATAGTGAGTCTTGAGTACTAGGTTAAGGAATTTAAGCTTTTAAGTAGACATGAAGAGTGAGTGTATGTTTTAGGAAAAGAAACTAGATTCTGGAGACCAGGAAGTCATTATAAGGCTTTTTATTACAATTATAATTTTATTAATACTTGGAGCTAAGATTCTTTGAGCCTAAATATTGTTGCTTATGTGTTGTTTTTTAATTGAGGGCTTGATCAGATATAAACTACTAATACCTTATTACCTCTATTAAGAATTAAAGTTGAGATAAGTGCACACAAGTGAGAGAGAGAGAGAGAGAGAGAGAGAGAGAGAGAGAGAGAGAGAGAGAGAAACAGACAGACATTGATCAGTTGCCTCCCGTATGCTGCCCCGACCGGGGATCGAACCCGCAACCTTTGGGTGCATAGGATGATGCTTCAAACCAACTGAGCGACCTGGCCAGGGCAGAACAAGTGTGTTAGGGGATTTTCTTGAATTGATTGAGGTAGACCCTGTGTATATATTAGTAAGCAGAGCAAACGGATTTATTGGATTATTATTTAATCAAGACAGTTAAATGGTACATAGGTTGATTGATCAGTAAGCTGGGTGAAATAAATGCGAGCTTCGTCGGAAAAACACAAGCAGATATGCATCAGGTACCATTTATGTTTTATTTATAGTCAGTACATTTACATGGTTGTTACAGATTCTTTTTTGTGTGTGTTACTTGCATGGTCCCAGTTGGTTTCTGATTCCAAAGTCGTAGAGATATACAGAATATTGGCCTACAGAAATGACAGACACACTTAGCCACACTGTCTGTCAATTCATAGGTCATTTTCCTGTACACCATTCGTTAGCTCACAACTCGGCCCCACGCGCGGAGGGCTGGGAGGGACCGGAGGAAGAGGCAGCCCACTCCTGACTGGTAGGTGGCAGGTTGTGAGACAGGGAGCTTAGCCGAGATGAGAACCATAGTGACCAGGATCTGCTGTCTTGGATGTGCCTTTATATTGCAGCGAGTTGGTAACCATCAAAAGTAACAGCATCTCCACTGGAAATTGGTACACAGTCCACATGGAGTTGCTGTTACACTTGATAACTCCATTATGTGTATCAAAAGATGCCTTCAGCTTTTCTTGATGAAAGTCTATAATAATCTCGTAAGTATACTTAAACTCTGATGTTTAATTTTGATTTGAATTAATTTTCTCATCTACATTTATATTCATATTTGTAGTTTCTCAAATAATTCCATTTCTGTCTTTAACATCATCAGTCATTTTCTGAATCTGTAATTTAATGCCATTATAATTCAGGTGGAAATCTATTTCTAGTTAGCAAAGATAAAATAAGTACTTTTTAGCATAAAAAAAGATAAACTATAGAAACACTGCTACCTAGGAAGGAAAAGAAGTTGTTAAATTCCTTTCACCATTTCAGATGATTATAATTAATTTAACAGTATAAATGCAATAGTTAACCTACACATTTAAGGAACTTAGTAGCTCCTGATTTCTGGAAATTATGAGAAATTTCCTAGAAACAGTCTAGGAATTTCTAATTTAAGTTGGGTGTAAGCTTTGGCTACCTCAAAATTTTACTCATGTTCATGGCCATTTGGTGAAAAATTATAATGTGTATTAAACAAAGAAAATTTCTACAAATAGGTTTCCTTCACCTTTCAAACATAAGCATAGCGTAAAGGTAAAAAATAGCTCCCTTCTCTGATTTCAGTGTGTTCCAGAATTAAATTTAGTACGTAAATAGGAAATATTTAGTCTCTTACCTTCATCTGGTAACTTACAGAAGAAGAGAAGTTCTTGTAGTCCTTAGTATTTCTTGCTTCTATGCAGACAAAACGCAGGACACACTGGACAGCAACCGTTTCTTCATTACCTAGTAACCCTAATGCTGCTTAATTTCCAATAACACGCTAAATAAGCTTCCAGCCTCGTCAGTGTCAAAGTCCAGGGGGATTGGTTGGTGCTGTAGTTGCTTTTACTGCCAGGGCATTCTCGCCGATCGAAACCTGTTGGGCACTTAGTGCATGTGTTTAGATAAGGCTCTTGCGTAAAGTACAGAGTTTTATGGTGGACTTATCGCTTTATGAGATACAGCGCTAAAATGGAAGCATATAGGTTAGGTGCTGATAAGCAGTTCCACCCACTCACATCGACAGTAATTTACACTGATCTTCAGGTTATAAGTTAACTGTTAAATATAGGCCATTATTAACAAAACTAGAGGCCTGGTGCACGAAATTCGTGCACTGGGGGGGGGGGTGTCCCTTAGCCCAGCCTGCACCCTCTCCAATCTGGGACCCCTCGGGGGATGTCCAACTGCCAGTTTAAGCCCGATCCCTGTGGATCGGGCCATCCCTCTCACAATCCGGGACTGCTGGCTCCCAGCCGCTCACCTGCCTTCCTGCCTGCTTGCCCCTAACCACTTCTTCCTGCCAGCCTGATCACCCCCTAACCACTCCCCTGCCAGCCTGATTGATGCCTAACTGCTCCCCTGCTGGCCCGATCGCCCCCAACTGCCCTCCCCTGCTGGCCTGGTCACCCCCAACTGCCCTCCCCTGCCGGCCTGGTTCCCCCGAACTGCCCTCCCCTGCCAGCTTGGTTCCCCCCAACTGCCCTCCCCTGCTGGCCATCTTGTGCGAGGGCATGATGGTCAATTTGCATATTCCCGCTTTATTATATAGGATGGGGGAATTCTTAACTTTCCAAAGATAAATTTTGACTTCATCCTTGTATTTTTTTCTGAAGAATATTTGATATCACTAAAAAAAATGCCTATCAAATAGTTTAAAAAAATTTTAAAGCATGATCTCAGTTTCGTTATAAGAAATTTACACTTCTAAATATTTATCCAAGGGACATAAGGGGACCAATGTCTTGTGCAATGATGTATATGTAAGGAGGTCCCATACAGTTGTTTATAAAAGCACATAATGGTATAGGAAACAGATAACTTAAGCCAATTTCAGAAGAATGAATGTGCAGTCATTAAAAGTGGTAGCTCAGCTCTTAATGGGTGCCAGTTCACTGTGTGTGAAAATGAATGAATGGAGCCCATCCAGCATGTGGCTATTCTGGGGCTTTGCTGCAGATCTGTGAGTATCTTTCAAGCAGTTGTGCAGCCTTTGCTTGTATTTTTCCTCCAAAGTTATCTTATTGGTTTTTGTTTGAATATTAAATTTATTTTTATTTTGTGATCCAGTAAACCTCAAGTCTGTAGGTTGGATGTGTGTGTTTATTTTTATTGCAAGTATTGTTCTTAAAACTCTCCTAGAGTTTCTTAGGATCATTCGGACCCCCAGAGTCCAGGTCAAGAGAAAATTGTCACTTTCTGACACCAGTTCTGGGCATTTAACTTGTGATCTGTTTAGAATGGGAGGATGTTTTTCTCGTTGAAACCTGCATTCTTATGTATCAGAAGTTTTGTTCAGTTTTTATCCTCTAACTCCAGAATTGTCTTTAATTTCTTTTTGTTTTAAAAATGTGAGTAATAGTTGTCTACGGTCTCAAAATAGAATTGAGTAAATGTAGCAATTAAATCATGAATTTTAGTTCTACTAGAGCGGGTGGGTTTTTACAATTTCTTAGTAACATGCCAGCTGCAAACTCAGAATCTTTCTTTGTTGTTTGGTATTTCTAGTTATCGACGAGGCAGAGTAACTGAGTATAGTTCAGTAATACTTATAGTAAATCTTCACTGAGTTACCTGCTATTTAGGGATGTAAAAAAGCATTGACTTTGGCATTCTAAAATGGACATGTCAAAAAAAAAGGGGACATGTCAGTATCACCTGTAGTTGTAAGTTGCTTTTCCCGGTGTCCATGGCGACTGAAGCTCAGGAGAAGAATATGCTGTGCTCCTGTCAGGATCTGCCGAGTTGCAGGTGGACTCCGGTCCTTGGACTTGGTGCTCCTTCTGTCAGCACTAATCTCCTGAGACTCCCTGTGCCCCGCCTGCCCCTGGCTCATGGCTAGTCCTTGTGCCTCTGCTTAGCAAACCTGAGAGATGGGGAGTGTGTGTTGACTGTAAGTGGTGGTCTTTTAGATGCGCTACAGAGGCTGAATAGCAGAGTAAAAACATTTGAACCATGATTTAGGAGACACGCTTTCCAGGCCTGGCTTTCACTGTGTTACTGGCTCCGGCTCACGAGTGTTAAGGAACCAGGAGGCACAGAGCAGAGCTAAATGTATTTTCTGTGAATCAGTGCTTAAAAGGGGCTTTGACAAGTGTAGTGCATGGTGGACACAGAAATGTTTATTTTGACTAATAATATTGATCCCAACATTTCAATCCTATTTTCTAAGTGAATATGAAATTTGAACCATTCGCTTTTACTTTTGTATTATTTTTTAATTTTAATTTTATTTTTTGTACTACTCGTTTAATCTGTGTATTTCCAACATTTAAGACTGGTTTCCTATTTTATTTTACTGTTTACCTGAAATTGCAACTGATTTTTACAGCATATTGTACTTGTGTGTAGTATAAGTATACTTTTTCTAGTATCTCTCTTATTTAGGTTTATTCAGATTTTTTATTATAGTATATTCATATTTTCTTAACTGATAAAATGTTCTGAGCAAACTGCATGAACTAGTAATAAGTAACTAAATATTGTCATATAATTAGTTATTGCAGAGTGTTTTATGGTCTCATCAGAAAAGTTTATCTTTACTGTTAAAGTCCATCTAAAATGTGTGACTTGCCCTAGCTGGTTTGGCTCAGTGGATAGAGTGTCGGCCTGCGGACTGAAGGGTCCCGGGTTCAATTCGGTCAAGGGCACATGCCTGAGTTGCAGGCTTGATCCTCATTAGGGGGCGTGCAGGAGGCAGCCGCTCAATGATTCTCTCTCATCATTGATGTTTCTATATTTCTCTTCTTCTCTGAAATAAATAAAAAATATATTTAAAAAAATAAAATGTGTGACTGTGTTAGATTTATGGACTTGTGCCCATTTTAACATTATTGCTTTTCATAATTTCTTTAAAATAGATGCTGGTAGCATTATACTTTTTAATCCTTCATAACATATTTTGCTTCATAGTGATACTTTGCTATTATAAGGTATTTAATTTATACTATCCATTTGATTTTTGCTTCCCACATTTTTAAATAAACAGTCATCGGTCGGTGAATGAGCAGACCCAGAGAGGTGAAATGATTTGCACCGCGCAGTCATGATTCATAAACCGTAGATGCAGATTAAGAACTTAAAGCTTTTTCCTACCCACTAACTCTGTCCATTGTCATTGGCTCTCATGGACCGATAGTTAATTCTTCGTTACTTGCGCTGATGGACTGTGGAAGAAAGGAGGATAACAGAAAAGTCGGCTTTAGTGTCTTTATTTTAATTAATTGAACTGTTAATGTGGGTATGTGTTTTGGTAACAAAATGAACTCTAAATTTACCCGACTTTCAGAGAATCAGTTTGAGTAATAGTTACAGCTCCTCTACTTCTTACTAAGAGGTACCAGACACTGGTCCAGGCATCTTATATATAAGCTTGATTAGGATCTGTGATAACTTGCTTAATGATACTCTTATTTGCATTTCACAAACCAAGGTACAGAAACGTTACGTGCTTTGCCCGGGGCCACATGCTAGACAGTGATAGAACCAGGAATTACCCAAAGATGTCTGGGTCCAGGGTCCATGTTCTTGACCAGGATATATACTGCGACTTGGCGGAAAGCCAGCAGAGGAAGGTGTAAAATCCATAAAGCTGTGACAATAAGTTAAAGCGTGCTGTTCCTCTGAGAAAATTTAGTATAAATTTCCCTGAGTTTGATTTTTAAATAATTTATAACTGTATCTCCCCAAAGACATGGTCCATTTCAGTTTTCACTTGCTCTGCACTCACTGGCTTTCTGCTGGGTGTTAGGCACTGTGCTGAGGGGTCCGTGGCTCAGCTCAGGCGGTTTGCCGTCTTCCTAAGGAAGTACGTAGGATCACTGGCATGGAGGGTCACCAGGGCAGGGACCTACCTGCCTCAACTGCTTTGTCTCCGGTGCTCGGAACACTGTCCGAGACATTGGGGGTGCTCAATAGATAGTTTTGAACAAATGAAGTTTATTATTTGCAACACAGAGAACAACCAGGACTTAGAGGTGTGTTAGTGCTTGAGGTCGGTCTCTATAAAAAGTGGCAGAGTCAGGATGGCAGCCTGGGTATCTGTTGTCCAAGGGGTCGTCCTGGTGTTGGGGGTGTTCTGGTGTGGCGCTGCCCGTGCACATGGACTTGGACTCAGGCCTGTGAGCTGTGACGGGCACTGAAAGTGTCTGAGGGGGTTGGTGAGGCCGTTTCAGGAGTATGGTTCTCTCAGAGCGGTATGGTGACATTCAAGGGATGAGAACTGGGGAGAAGTGAGACCATTGCATCCATCCAGAATCGTGGCAGACAGGTTGCACGAATTCAGTATTAGATCAAGAACAAGTTGGAGCAATATTTCAAAGGTAGGGCTGTCAGGATGTGCTGCTTTGGGGCAGGAATTGGGGGCAGGGGTGGATAACTAAGAGGTTTTGAATATAAGTACTTGAATAGGAAATAGATGGATAGAAATAGGGAAATGAGTAACTGAAATAGGAAAAGTTTTTTTCTTTTAAGGGATCCATATGAGTTAATATTATTTTTGAGATATATTGATATTATTTATATTGAATTTAAGATGATAGCATCAGCCGAGTGAGCAAGTAATTGAAGAGAATACCATTAAAGCAGTGGTTCTCAACCTTCCTAATGCCGTGACCCTTTAATACAGTTCCTCATGTTGTGGTGACCCCCAATTTCATTGTTACAAATTGAACATAATTAAAGCATAGTGATTAACCACAAAAACAATATGTAATTATACATGTGTTTTCTGATGGTCTTAGGCGACCCCTGTGAAAGGGTCGTTCGACCCACAGGTTGAGAACCGCTGCACTAAAGTTTGTGGGAAAGGATAGGAAAATATCCTGCGATAGGAAAAATATTACTTTTTAAAACATTTAAAATGTTGGTATTAATCACAGTAGTTAATGGAACAACTCTGTCTTGTCCCCGTCAAACAGCCAGACCATTGAGCACATTGCTAAGCTGGTGGAGCAGCATGGCAGCGATATCTGGTGGACTCTCCCCCCCGAGCAGCTCCTTCCTAAGGAAGTCTTATCTCAGGTAAAGTTCCCTTTGTCAGCCACCAGCCTCTGTGTGCATTGCATGACTTACCAGCAACAGAAGAGAGTCTTGGGAGTTAAAAAAGTAGGTACATTATCATGTAAAGCAAGCATGTCAAACACGCTGCCGGCGGGCCACGAGTTCGACACGCTTGATGTAAAGTGAAGGAGCTATTCACTGTAAATAGAAGTCAGTGCATGGAGGGGAGACGTTTTTGTTTAGCTAGAGAAGCTTGGTATTTAATATAGCTGAGGGTGGGAGGGTTTTTGTCATCTCATTGAGGTCCAGAGTTTTAATGGACTTGCTTAAGTAGCTGTAATTGCGAGAACAGGGCCTGATAGTGGTACACCAGAAATTTGTAGGATCTGAATTAGGGGTAACCAGTGGCATCACACACCAAATATCCGAACTGGAACATAATCTTGAGAAAACAAAAACAAAAGCAACATTACAAACAGTTTTATATTTGCATTAATAAATGTGTAAATCAGGTGGCCTTACTAATTTTGGCCTGCAAATGAGTGAGTTGTATGTAATTGTGAAATGTTTGTCAGTGTTTTAAATTTAATGTGAAAATGTGAGGGTAACAGTTGCAAGCACTTCATGTCCTTTGGACTTCCGGGGATTTCTCGTGTGCATTTCTGGTGAAACTCAAGTGCTCTTCTTACCTGTCTCCTCAGGTCGGGGGTCCCGACGCCTTGGAGTACGAGCCCGGCCGGGACATCCTGGACATCTGGTTTGACAGCGGGACCTCCTGGGCCTGTGTGCTTCCAGGTGATTACATCGGAGTCTACACACCAGCCAAGCAATTTTTGACTGTGCAGACGGTACTTAGCAGAAATCTATAGCCAGGATCCCTCTGGCTTTACTTGGAAGATCTGCTCTAAGTAATCTGAGATCGGAAGGACCCTTGGAGATCATTCAATCTGAGGATTTGTACACTTCGTGTTTGTTTTTCCAAATGAAATTTTATACGGAACCTCAATACATGAGATAGAGAAAAATGGGAGTTTTCTCCCTCCTTTAGCCTCCCCAGCCCACCTGGCCACCCCGAGGCACCCGGTTCTATAGCAGCAAGTGTGGACATCTGGAAACGGTCTGCCCAGCATTTTTCAGCAGAGGCAGTGAGACTGAATCAGAGGCCAGTTAGGGGCTGGTCACATAACCTAGAGTCAGGCTCAGGGACTCAGTACCTGGCTTTCCGTTCTCCTCCTTCTCTACTACATGCGCCCCCCCCCTCCCCCCGCCGCCCAGTATGAACAACTGACTACTTTTACACTTACTCCTAGTTAGGGTGAGTCTGTGACTCACTGGCTAAAGGGAAAGGAGCGATTGGGCAGGAACTAGGCGAGCAGGAGAAGGTGCACACCAGAGGATGTGTTCAGTTGCTGGGGGAGAATGTCCTTGGGGATACTAAGTGGAAAGTTCGCGATAAAGCGAAGTATGCGGCGGTCACCCCTGGGAGGGAGGAGACGGGATGAGTTGCCCCGGGAGCAGTGGCAGCTCAGGCAGGTGCTTGCACTGCTCCGAAGGGCCGGCTTTGGCCCAAGAGGCCCTGTTTGCTTTTGGGAATAAGGGAGTGTGGGGAAATGGCTTGTCTGTGCAGAGGCCGCTGTTAAAGGGATGGGAGGGGATTGACCTCAGGTTTTCCCTGCGGCATGCTCTGGCTCGAGGCCTCGGTAGGGGGAGGACTGCAGTATGGATCCCAGTAGGGGAACCATTCCTGCACTTGGCCTTTCAGCTTAGGAAATTGGAAAAGCAAAATGCATGTAAATCCATGTTTACTCTATGTTACAGCTACAATATACAGAGTAACATGGCCAAGTGTAAGTTATAGTAATACAGTTTTATATTTTTTTATGTAGGAATTTTCAGAATTAGTATTTCGTAAGTTTCTCCCACTGTATTGAAGAGAAAACATGTGACCTAGTGCTCATGCAGTACATTTCAGAGTTCACTAACTGCTTTGGCTTTGGTGAGAATTGCTGCTGCTAGCATTGTTGCTTTTTAATTTCTGAAGTGGTTTTACATCACCAAGCACATCATCGCGTGCCAGTTATACCTGGTCATTGCCTGGGTCACAGAACGGGGGAACGCCATTAAGGACCCCCCTCCGCCTCGCCCCTGCCCTGTCCGTGGTGCTGATGGCGTTTAGTCATTCTGTTTCTAGTTTGTGATGTTCTGAACCAAATATTTGTGGCAGAAATACTTTATTAAATGAAACTTATGACAAAAATACACCTGATGAGCAAACCATGTTTTTCTTCCCTGTCACATATGGGTAATTCAAAGGAAGAAAATTAATTTGTTATTTAAAGATGTATGTTGCATGCATAGGATGCTGCCAGAATAGAAACTACTTTTATGATAATACATAAGTCTCATTTTAGACTGGAGTTTTCTGCTTTTTCACTCGTCTTATATTCCTCCTCCTCAAAAAAAAAAAGTAAACAAAATAATCTTATGAGATTAGTCAATAAGAATTAGATAATTGGTTTATATTTTACCTATTTTCTTTCCTTTTATTCTTTTATGACCAAAAACCCCAACAAACTTGAAAAGATAGGCATACACATGAAGTGGGAGTCAAGATACGAGGCGAATTCATAGTTCAAAAGGCCATAAAGTGAAGGTGACTTGCCTTAAAAAACGCACCACAAGCCACCTTTTCCTGAGAAGGCTTGTTGTACTCCTCATTCTCAAGTGGTCGGCATCAAGTCCAATGTGAAGTGACTTTATTGCCTACGTCTGCGTATTTCCTTGAGAGGACATTATTGAAAAATAAAATCAGCCTGATTTTGAGCTAAATTTTAGCTACCAGACTTCATCAGTACCTGCTAATGTTTAATGAGATAAATTTGGTGATTACATGGCATATGGTTTTACTTTTGCTGACAGATTTTATAGCAGTGAAAGAGATTTGGCTTATCAATTTTAACACCAGGCCAAATTCGGGTTTCATTGTGAGTTCAAGGTCAATAGAACTTAAGAAATGGAAACTTGAAACTTCCTGAAAGGAACTAGTATTTTTAAGTGAATCTTATATAGGTAATAAATCATACCTGTATTTCTAAAACATTCTTTAAACATTTGCCAAAGGCATTAATTATTGCAGTGATTTTTTTAAAAACACACACCATGAATTATTTTTAAATTTTAAGTAGACTAATTTTTTGGAGCAGGTTCAGGTTGACCACAAGATGGAGTGTCGGGCACAGAGTCCCGTACCCTTTGTCCCCCCTCCCCCTCAGTCTCCCCATCAGCATCCCCCACCCGATGGCACATGTGTTACCGTGGGTGAACTCCATTGACACGTCATCACCACCCAGAGTCCATGGGTGACAGCAGGGTTACCTTTGCCGATGTAGCTTCTGGGGTTTGAACAAATGTGTAATGATACGTGTCCATCATGATAGGGTCATACAGAGTATTTTCAATGCCCTAAAAATCCTGTGTCCCGCCACTCATCCCAACCACCCCGCCCCTCACCTCCTACCCCAACCCCTGGCTCATGTGGCTTTTTTATAGTTTGTCCATCTTTTTCCCGGGCCACTGTCAAATTAGAAGTTAATAATTTGCCCTTTATCAAGAGTTTTGGTTTTTTTTCTGATTAAATGTCTTGGTTGAGCACATGTACTCCAGATTGTCTAGGTTCAGGACCCTCCCCTTATCTGTCACTGCTGCTCATCTGCATGACCTTGTTCAAGTAAAACCTCTCAGGGTCTCACCCTCCTCATCTGTAAAGTGGGGATGATAGTAATTCCTGCCTTACTGAGTTACAGTGCACAGCAAGTGAATTAACCTGTAAAGTTAATTACCTACGGCTTGGGAGTTCACACGCAAGGTGTATTTTCTTCATCTGGATTAATAAATTGGCAGTGAGGGTAACAGCCATTGGTTACTGAGACACAGGAAATAAACAGTGTGATCCCTCTATCCTTTCAGTGCTTGGGTACAGATACATTTTTCTTTCCTATTATAATGACATTTCTGTACTCGTCAATGCTTGTTTTGAGGTACGGACCAAAGAGCAGACTTATACTTGGAAGGAAAAGACCAGCTTGGCGGTTGGTTTCAGTCTTCCTTGTTGACAAGTGTGGCCGTGAGGAAAAGAGCCCCTTTTAGGTGAGTCTTACACCCGAACGGAACACACCGCACGCTCTGCTTCTGCCAGGTCTGCCAGTGTGGGGAGCTTGTGCCAAACACCACCTTTCCTGAGCTTGCTGTCTCCAGTCTCATGAGAGAAGGCAGAGTTTGAAGGTAGAGAGAGAGAGAGAGAGAGAGAGAGAGAGAGAGAGAGAGAGAGAGAGAGGAAGGAGGTAACAATGCAGAAATGTCTGGTCACTGATATGGGACTCGGCACTGACCGGAGAACAGGGAAACCTGCGGAGAGCGAGGCCTCCAACGTGGTCGGACTCACTCAGAGGGACGGAGACAAGGGCGTCCTAGGTCGATCGAAGGCAGTCTGGGCTCAGATGTCCTTACATTCGTAATCTCCAGAAGTGGCTACTGTACTGAACAATCCCATCAGGAGGTTTATTAAATTAGGGATTCATAGTTATAGGTCATTGCTTTTGTTTGTACAAATATGTGTATAGAGGTTCTAATCAGAAATATTTAAAGAGCTTAATAACACTTTTGCTATTTTACTATGAAAACCCATTCCAGCAAATTTAAGTGTTTGCTTCTTGTATAACATGCTTTTCTAAGCCAGTAGAACAGCAGGTATTTTTTTCTTAAATTGCCTTTTTCAAGATAATTGGAGGTGATAATCTGCTCTTTTTAAAACATACTTTTTCCCGGTTATTTTTTTTTTTTATTAAATATATTTTATTGATTTTTTACAGAGAGGAAGGGAGAGGGATAGAGAGTTAGAAACATCGATGAGAGAGAAACATCGATCAGCTGCCTCCTGCACATCTCCCACTGGGGATGTGCCCGCAACCCAGGTACATGCCCTTGACCGGAATCAAACCTGGGACCCTTCAGTCCGAAGGCCGACGCTCTATCCCCTGAGCCAAACCGGTTTCGGCCTTCCCGGTTAGTTTTAATGATCAAAACCAGCACATAATAGATGCTCAGGAAATGCTTATTTAGGGAACGTAAACATCAAGAACGTTTCTGTGTGTAAGTAGAGAGCTTACTATTTAACAATCATGATAAATGAGCTGCTGAAATTGGACTTTCAAGAAAAGCTCTCCTACATAATCTGTCAAGAAAAACCCCATTTTTGTGTTAAACGAAGATAGTCTTTTAAAGCGATAGGTCACCTTCAAAATGATCGGGATGATTGTTATTATGGTTATTGTAACAGCTGATTTGCCTTCTCAGGACGGTGGTGGTCCATGGGTTCACCCTTGGAGAAAAGGGAGAGAAGATGTCCAAGTCTCTAGGGAATGTCATTGATCCTGATGTTGTCATCAATGGAGGAAAAGTAGGTGACTTTTCAACATTCCTTTTATATTGGTTTTAAGGCCCCAGACCCTTCATGTAGTCAGTGTTAAAAAAACGAACCCATCTTTTATATGAATAGCAGATGCCTTACTGTGTCCTAAAACTAGACTCTTAAATAATACGATTTTAAAGAAAAAGGGAAGGGCTTGGATTTCGGCCCTTTTAGACCCATTTCTGGTCTGAACCTTTAGGTAGGTCCTGAACTCTGCTACCCCTTTTTTATTTGTCTGAGCTCTGAACTGCAATTTTACATTTAAATGGAAATGATCTAAGAAAAAATGAAATTGCCACTTCTAAATGCATGTTTCATTATTCTTGGAAATTCTGCTCTTTAAAGCACGCCATTAATGAACATGAAACCTGGGGTTGCTGATAATTTGGTTAATTTTGAAGTAGTTTGCATAAGAGAAATCATGGACTGTTGTTCCTTTGGCCTTTTACTGCCCTCCTAATGGCCAGGAGTCATTTCCCTGTGTAGAGTTGCTAGGGAACATTGAGAGGGAAAGCAGCCCTTCCCTCCGTCCGGAGACATCCGGGCGCGGCTCTGTCTGGGCAGCCACCGTGACCGGGGAAGCGGTGTGTTAGCATCTGCACGGTACACAGGACTGCAGGGGACACTCCCTTTTCCTGAGCTGTTTCAGAGGCAGCCTGACTCCTGAGTGTAGCCCTCCTTTCATTCCAGTGCAGGCGTCTGTTCGCTCACCTGTGCTCAAACCTTTGGGCGTAGGAATACCAGGAAGGCTTGTTCACCTGCTTGGAACTGGAATGGAAGCCAGGTTTACGTTTGTGTGTGTTTTTCCCTCAATGAAAAGGATCAAAGCAAAGAGCCTCCTTATGGTGCTGATGTCCTTCGCTGGTGGGTCGCCGAGTCCAACGTCTTCACTGAGGTGACACTGGGTCCCTCTGCACTGAATGCCGCCCGAGAGGACATCTCCAAGGTCAGAGCTCCTGCGTCCTGTTGCCCCGTGAGACGTTTGCCAGACCATTATTTTTAAAACAGGCACGGTTTGTGTGGCACTGCAGATCTTAAGAGCATTTACAAATATCCTATGTGATTTGTTTAACAAATCAGTAATAATTTTATACAGTCTTTTTATTATTAAATATATAGCATAATACGGGAAATTGTGCTAATATTTTTGGAGGAGGCTGCATTTTATTCGAAAATCCACCCATTTTTGCTGACAGGCATGTTAACACTGTAAACAAAAACAGAATCTGCCGAGACAATGAAGCAAGTATGCTGGACCTCCCCTACAGAATCAATTCCTGCAGCACACGGTCCCCTAAGGCCCCGCTCAGCCCACGTTACGTAAGACAGGCTTACACAGGCGCTAATCGCAGCGCAGGTTATTTCTTCCTTAAGGAGACTCTAGTCTGGACATGGAAGATACTATTTCCCCCTATTTAAAAGGCACATGCTGACTGTACCTTAGTGGTGGTTTCTATACCTGGGCTCTTAAAATGAGTTTCATGTTTTTTTTTGCATTTGTAGTCTTATTTAGGAATGTTATTTAAAAAGTATCCCATTGAGAAAGTATAAATGCTCATTTATACAACGTGAGTTGTATAAAACCTAATTGCAGAGAAATAGAAATAAGAGACCTTTTCAGTAAGAGCGTAAAAGCTGTAGACATTTTTTTATTGTTTTCAATAGCTTAGGAACACACTCCGCTTTCTTTTGGGAAATGTGGCTGGTTTCAACCCGGAGACAGATTCCATCCCCGTGAACAAGATGTACGTCCTAGACCAGTATGTGCTGCACTTGCTGCAGGACTTGGCCAGCAAGGTGAGTGGGCGCCGGTCGGCCTTTGGGAAGTGGGAACACCAGCACCGTTATGTGGTGAAATCCGAGGCGCAGCAAGGAAATTGCTAGAAATTGTAGCTCCGGCCCTGAGAAAAGTTACCCTTGATAAACCCCACATGCTCCGAGGTTGACCTGAGGTCTTAAGTCTTACGACCTCTTCCCAATAGGCCCAGGTATCTACTCAAACCACCTTTTCTCCCCAGATCAGCTGTTTCTAGGGAACACCTTTTGCTAGTGACAACCTGCACTTCCCTTTGCGTACCCCAGCATGCCAGTGTTTCTGCCTTTGTTCCCTAGATCACCGATTCATATAAACAGTACGATTTCGGAAAAGTGATTCGGCTGTTACAAGCCTTTTACACCAGAGAACTTTCCAACTTTTACTTCAGCATAATCAAAGACAGGTATGTACAGCTGAGCAGTCACGTACTCAAGGGTTGCTCGTCTGTTCTGCTTGGCAAGGGCTGGGCATCCCGCTGTGAGCAGGTGGGCAGCTGGGCGGTACCAAGGTGGATTTTGAGTGAAGGCTGCCTCTTCCTGGCTTTGTGATTCGGGGTGGCTGACGCCACCTCCGCGTGGTTACGACAATGAAAGAACAGTCACGTGCTCGGTGCTGTGTGTGATGCAGAGCTCAGCAGTAGCTGCTCTGGATGCTTGTCTCTGGGAGTTAGTAAAGCGCAAGGGCCGGCAGCCTTGTAGGGGCCACATTCAAAGACCCCAGGTAACTTACTAGTTTGGTTGGCCTTTAACGCAGTAGCCCAGGCCCTATCACCTGGAGAAGGGAGTTGGAGGTGCAGAGCTGCTGAGAGGTTTTGAGGCGGTGGGCACACTGGGAGGAGGAGAGTGCAGGGGAGAGTGTTAGGGGAAACGTGTAGGACAGAGGGTCTTACTCTTGAATTCGAAGGGGATTAGACCCATGAATTAGCCGCTGTAAGCATGAGCTGGACCCGGGACAGGTCGTGTTGGCAGCCAGCGTGGCCAGCTGTTGAGTAAGCTGTCCTGTGCAGGCTGTATTGTGAAAAGGCAAATGACCCCAAGCGCCGCTCATGCCAGACTGCGCTGGCGGAAATTCTGGATGTCATCGTCCGCTCGTTCGCGCCCATTCTGCCTCACTTGGCTGAAGAGGTGTTCCAGCACGTGCCTTACCTGAAAGGTAAGGGCAGCGACTTGCTCCCTAAATGAGAAAGGTGCTGATGAGGGTGTGACTGCTGATGGCAGGCCCTCACCTAAGGGCCCTGACCCCCGTGAGTGAGTGATGGGGGTGGCACACCTAGTCCCTCGGCACCTGTTGTGGAGGGGTCGGGGGGCTTCAGAGGGGCCTGGACGTGCTTTCTGAAATGTTAGTAGCTCAGTGACATTGAGAAATCACTTTCCCTTTAATATTTATAAAGGTCAGAAACATTAAATTTTATCACAACGAAGTATAGTGTTTTTTATAAGCTTTTTTCCTCTGATTGGATTAAACTTAGAGGAAAATCAGAAACTATAAATCTGACTACCCCCAAAACAACTACTGTTACTATTGGATAGTTCTCTTTGCTTCTAGGCATCTTTTTTTTCTTTGAGATCTCACTATATGTTTTATCCTTTGTTTAAATTGAGCATGATCTCCAAATGTTCATATAAATAAATGTCTGCTAAACATTTAGGATAGCTCCGTAATATTTCCTCCCATGGTTACCTTAAATAACAGTCCTTATTTCCCATGAATAGTAAATGTTTAGTGGTTAAGCTTTGTAGGGAGTCTAGAGTAGATGCAGACTCGTGTGTGTGTTTGTTAAGAGCCCAAGAGCGTTTTTCGCACGGGGTGGATCACCACCAGCTCCGTCTGGAAGAAGCCGGGGCTGGAGGAAGCGATGGAGAGCGCGTGCGCCATGAGGGACGCCTTCCTCAGGAGCATCCCGGGCAAGAATGCAGCCGAGCACCAGGTGACCATCGTCATCGAGCCTGGGCTACTTTTCGAGATAATCGAGGTAAGCAGTCATTTGTAGCTTTTGAAATGGTGTTAGGATCACAGTTTCACTGGAAATTTGTCTTTTAAAAATCTGTATATTGGGACAGGGAAGGTATTTTCACTTGAAATGCAAGCCCTCAGGGCTATTGAGATGACATGACATGCAAATCCAGGGCAGCGGCATAAGAATACACAAAAATCGGAGTTCTGTGTTAACGGTGTAGTTTTCTGAGAATTTTTGTCCACGTGGATCAGATTCAAAACAAATCCAAACAAGATTTCCATTTTTTTCTTGAATTCTGGGGAAAAGATCATTTGTTCCAGCAGATTGTCATGTGATCTCAGAACATTCACCCTATTTTTATGTCCAAAGTTCTGTCCAGTTTTCTAAAAAATGACCATCTCATTTGGTTGGTAAGCTCAGTTTGAATTTTTTAAGTTGTACTTGATCAAGAACTGAGGCTTGAAGTCGCTAGTAGATGAGATTGTCAGTCAGAATAGAGAATTGAGAAGAGACCCACATTCTATGGTTGGGAAGTTCTGGCTCCTTCATTTCACGAGTGAGGAGATGGGGCTGCTGATCCTGACCCGGCCGAGGCCACACAGCCGGACTGGGTTTGTCCCTACGTGTCACGTGTCCTTTGATTCAGTAGCTCTGAGTGATAAGCTGAAAATACAGCTGGTTTGGATCATTTATATTGGAAAAAACGTGACTATATTTTCCTTGGGAATTACACTAAGTAGCTGTCAGATGAAGTCCTGGTTCTGTCAATTACTAACCACATGATTTGTTAAAACCAAATTAATCTCTTTGAATCTCCAGTTTTCTCATGAGCTTTTTAAAAGGAGTGTCCCTTAGTTCACGGGCATTTTGAGGATCAAAATCACAATGAAAAACGTGAAGTGGGCATCGTACACCCCAGTTAGTGTCCTCGTATGCGGACGGTGCCGTGCCAGGCGGTGCCCTCACCCCGCGCCTGCGGGCAGCAGCACGATGCAGGGTGGCGCCCGAGGGGCTGAGAGCTGGGCAGCTGGACTGTTGGAGCCTGCGTCCCTGTTTGATTGGACGTTTCCGTTCCAACCTTTCACACTAGTAGGGACTGACGTGCTTTAGTGGAGTAGCGTCGGGGCAGCGGTACAGAGGGTTTCTCACGAACACGCAGTGTCTGATCTCAGCTTACGTGACACTGAGCTCAGCGACTCTCCCGTGCTCACTGCCAGATGCTGCAGGCGGAGGAGACGTCCAGCACCTCCCAGCTGAACGAGCTCATGATGGCTTCCCAGACCACGCTCCTCCCCCAGGACCCGCCCGCCATGCCTGCGGATGCCACGGAGCTGAGAGGGACGTTCCTCATCAACCTGGAAGGTGAGGAGGGAGGAGGGAGGACGAGCGGGAGCTGGAGCACGGACTGGCGTCCAGTGGCGCCTGTGCTCTGAAGGCACCTCCCATGGGGACTGGCAGGTTCCTCAGCAGCTCTCGACAGTGTCCCACCCGACGAGCTTGGGGACGCAGTGCCAGGGCTGGAAGGGGTTCCTTCTGTCCTGACACACAGTGGCCGTCAGCACCCTCACTCCCGTTTGGCCTCTGTGTCCCCCTGTCCTGTGATACCCGGAATCCGAGTGCTGCCGGCCCTGCCCACCCTTCCCGCGTTGACTCTAAGATGTCCGGGGTAGACCCCAAATTACACCAGCACGCAGCTGTCCAGGAGGAGGGGAAGAGTTCTCTGGAACCCATTCCCGAGTGAGGTGTCTGTCAGCCTCACTCCTGCTCACTGATGGACGTGGAGACGGGAAAGGGGGTGCTGCCCGTCCTTCCTCCAGGGCTCAGGTCCCGGCAGGACGCGCTGGCTTCCTGGCAGCACGGACCGCACAGCGAGGCCTCTGCTCAGCTTGCTTCCCCCGACGCTGACGTCCGGTCCTGGTGCGATGACTAGACACTAACTTAGTTACCAGTCTGACGTCTGAGGGTCTTCATAGTGGAAGAGGTGTCATGTCCTTTCGTCCAGACCAGGAAAAGCGGGGACACTGCAGCTGTCTCTCTACTGTGGCTCTTTTTAAAATTCTCAAATTCACTGCCTTTCCAGCCACATACTTACCAGATCGATCCCAGATTGGGAGCCGGAGGGCTGCCTGAGTTAGGTATGGAGCCGGAGCTGAGCTGGGGAGCAATCAGTTCACCTCCCCTGTTCCCTTCAGCTGTGCGAGTCTGTCCCGGCTACATACGTATGTCATGTGACAGGCTTTCCCACAGCAGGAAGGAGAAAGCTCCAAAAAGGAGCCCCTGCAGAACCAGCGCCAACAGCGGGGCGAGGTGAGTGGCCCGTCAAGCACGCGTTTCCCTCCACAGGCGGTGACATCCGGGAAGAGTCCGAGTATAAAGTGATCGTCACGCCCACGACCAAAGAGAAGTGCCCTCGCTGCTGGAAGTACACCGCCGAGGCCTCAGACACGCTCTGTCCCCGCTGCGCCGACGTCGTGGGGGGGAAGTAGTGCCTCGCGCTGCTGACAGCCGCCCCCAGCACGACCCGGCAGGGCCGCTGCGGGTCCGGTGGGCTGTTTACAACCCCGGGGAGAAACGCTTCGGCCCCGAGTGGCGGGTGAGCGCCCGTCAGAATGCTAGGCTTTTCCTGTCACTGGATAAGACCATGTGTATATACCTGCAGGCATCCCATGTGCAGACGGAGACTGGGGTATCCACGATGGACTCGCTCAGAACACGGGCACCGGGTCCGCTTACCTTCAAGTGTGCTGAGCAGGGAACGTTTTATATTTTACAAGTCTTCCTGACTCAGTACTCCAGCCCTCAATGTCTACAAATAAAGGCATTCTGGAAAGCGAGTGGTGTTGGTGCAGAAGTTGTGCGATGCACGCAGAGGTTTGCAGGGCACTGCGTTCCGCCTCGCCAGCGCACGCCCACCTCTTAGCGGAGCTGGTTTGTGGGGCTGGATTGGGACGGAAACATCAGTGAATCTGTTCTTCTCACAGACGAGGGAAAAACCCTAACGGTACGTGCTTAGGTTTGTGAACATGAAAGCTGGAAGTTTATTTCACTATTATACATAAATTCACAACAACGAGCAGACAGGAAACAGCGGTATATACAGAACTGCATATACAGACTAGTACTTACAGCACAGGACGCTAGGCCACAGAGGGCTCCACACACCACTCGGAGCTGGTTACACTCTCCAGGATGGCCGACTACTCAGCCAAATCCAACTCTTATAAGTCCAACAGATCCACTCCTGTCAGGCTGAGGGGCTTTCCCTGCTGCTGTCAGTACTTTAGAAACATTTCTCTTAATTACATGAATCACAGCCACTTCTAACTGGATGTCTGTCATATTCCTATAAGCTTAGTATTACTACAGCTGAGATTTTTGTGGTTGTAAATTGCAATTAACCGTGTATTTTTTTTATAAAAAGAAAGCTAGTTAAACGTCATGGTGTTAACTTTGACCTAAGATGAATTTTTATAACGATGGCGAAATGGAGAAGACCTGTTGTTTCTGTTTTTTCTGTGCAAAGGAAGGCAGCCTTTAGAAGCCTGATGTTTGTTCCTCTTTATCTACATTTATCCCGGCTCTTGGGAGTCTACGTCTAAACACGCCTGTGATGTAGATCTGTGATCACGTGAATGCTTGTTCTTTCAGCATGACAGCGGGACTGAACACGGACCACCACGCCTGTTTAATGCCGTGGGGGCGGGGGGAGGCGTGTATCTGGGAAAACTGCTGGTTATTGGCTTCCATCAGTAACTGCGGTAAGTGCAATAAGCCCTTTGTTTCAGAACCAGCCACTCGACGTCAAACCTCACTCCTTGACTGTGGCTCTTTCTTGTTGCAGACCGTGTGCAGGCAGACCTCGGCGACCCTGGGTTCAGTCCAGGCCACTGCAGTTAAGCAGTTCGTGACCGATCTGCTGATGGTCTTGCCGTCAGTCTGTACACACTGTGTCTGTGAAGTGCAGGAGAGCAGGCCTGCCTGCACAGAGCTCTGTCTTCCTTCTATCAGGTTTATTTTAAAAGCCCTTGATGAAATAGTAACCTGTGTAACTGTTTCTTAACCATACAACTCAGCACTCAACGTTAAAATTCTGGGTGCGGATTTTCGGTTACACATCTAACTAGAGACTCGATTTGTTATGGTTCTACGTGACTGTGTGTCCTTCCAGAATAATTAGCTTAAATGCTGAGTAGGTTCGTCTTCCCCCCAAAGTGATATGGAATCTTTAAAAATGCCTATAATTCCAAGACGTTTAACCAGCTTCCAAAGTATCACTACCTTCAGAATATGTAGAAAGATCACAGGAAGAGCCAGTCTTAGACTGATCGTAACAAGTGACTGACGCTGCCTACGCTCACCAGAAACCATCTGAGTGCGTCTGGATGGGGCAGCGGGGACCCAAGCAGAGGCTGGACTAGCTTCAGGCGCCTCCTTGGCCCAACAGCCTGCACAGCTCTTTTCCGAGGTTTTCAATGGAGCGGGAGTTGCTAAGTTTTAGACAGGGGCGTTCCTATTTGGATGTGATCTGTAGTTCAAGAGCATTTACACTGGGATGCCCTCCCCAGACGTTTCTTTATGCCCCGGAAGCGCGTACTCCTCAGCCCTGTGCAGCTGCTCGAGTGGCTTCTCCCAGGGAAGAGAAGCACTGATCTATCGTCTATCACACTGAGCTACACGAAGAACGACAGGTGCCACTGACCGCACGGAATGGCTACTTCCAGACGCACCAGTGTAAATGCTTGGGACCTGAAGGGCTCACAGCACTTTTCAGAGTTGGGTTAATTGGGTTTTACTCCGATTACTCAGCACTTGGACTGCGAGGCACTGAGGGTACAAGGTCAGTTGTGTTTTATCCTCTCAACCCGCTCTGAGGTAGGTTTGCTAAAGCTGTACTGTCACGACGCATTTTCTTACTGTTCCCCAGAACAGAGAACATTACCAGCAGCAGACATTTCTAAACATTTGTAAGAAAAATAAAGTTAGACTTACATTTTTAGCATCTTTGCCCCTTTTTTTAAACATAAGTTTTACAAGATTGTACATTTTTACAATGACCTGATGTGGATACGCTTTTGAATCTTGGCAAAAAGCAAGCCTTACCTTGTGTTATCATTAATTTTGTGTGTGGCTCACATCTCAGATTCTGTTTTGGCAAGTACAGGCAGGTCCTTTCATACCAGAACAGGGGTTCTAGCTAATCTCCCTTCTGATGGATACGATGACCTTGACCGTGTTACTCTATTGCAAGGTCGCCATCCTCTGGGAAAGGAACCTGTCAGCTTCCAGGACTCCGGGTGGCAGTCCCGTGAGAGGTTAAGCGCGTAACAAAAGCATCTTCCTAACAGTTGTGAAAGGAGAGTGAGTGGGACGTTTCTCTGATTTTACTGATGGGACTGTATTTACATGACCATTGGAATTTACTTAGAACAATAACATCTGCATATGAAATATAGAATCCTATAATAAGAACATAATCTGTAAACTATAACCAATTTTAAATAGCAAAATTTAACAATAAAGCTATTTAAGTGCTTGAATTAGATATAAACAGGAAAACATCTGTATGAGTAGTTAATAGTATCATTGATATTTGTTCATATTTTGCCGTAATTGATACTTGTTTATATTTTACCTTTGGTATTAACCAAAGGAGTGGAACTGAGCCAGGACTGTACTTTTTAAAAGTAAAATACATATTTTTAAATTCATTTTACAAAAGGAAAAAAAAAA
Source organism: Myotis myotis (assembly GCF_014108235.1). Classification (NCBI taxonomy): domain Eukaryota; kingdom Metazoa; phylum Chordata; class Mammalia; order Chiroptera; family Vespertilionidae; genus Myotis; species Myotis myotis. The sequence goes on along the minus strand of NW_023416326.1, from coordinate 7,465,370 downwards.
GACAGAGTCCCTCCATCAAATCCCAGCTCTGACTATATAAAATAACCATGCACTACTTCACGTGCTAGTCACACACGTGGACGGGTCATAGAGAAGGAATGGCTATGGCTTCCACAGCTTCGATGAGGTGTAAGGCTAGACTGTACTGCCCGTGGTTCTCTGGTAAAAGCTCAATGACTTTATTCACTAGTTTAGCTGTCGTTGCAATTGGCACTTCTGTGTTTTGAAGATCCTGGGGGTCCTACAAATAGGACACAAAAATAATCTATCAGTTATACACACCTGAATAAAAATGCTTTTCTTCAGAGCGAAGTAAACTAATAATTAAGATTTTCTCCTGAGCTGGTATCTAAGGAGGCAGGCGGTGACCTCCCGGTGGTCTCCGTCCGTGTGTACTCACCATCGCTTTCAGCCAGGTGCAGAGAGTGGGTGACAGGCGGGCCAGCAGCTCCCTGCCTTCCCTCGCCTGGGTGTGGAGGAGCGCGTGCGCCAGCCTCTGCCCCGTCAGCACCAGCAGCTGAGAGGCCAGGACCTCTTTGTCTTGAACCTGCAGGATGGCCTGCGGAGGGGAACACGGACAACCAGGGTGAGAGCTGGTTCTGATCTGTGGCCGTGTGTACAGTTGACCCTTGAACAACATGGGAAATAACATCCTCTACTCTGGCTTACTGTATGCAAGAGCTTAATGTGTAAGACATACAACACACAGGATGTGTTCATCAAATAGCCAGTCAACACTAGGCTATCGGCAGCTAAGTTTTGGGGAGTCAGAAGTTAGACACAGATTTGCAACCGTGTGGGGCCAGCTCCTCAACCCCCACGTTCAAGCAACATATCATCCAAATCAAACTTGGCATTTCCAACCCAAATTTCTGTTTTCCAATTTGGAACGACTGCAACTTGTGGATCATTTTCAAGCTTCTGCCTGTTTTCCTGACGGCTAGGCCGGTGCAGAGAGCAGGCCTGCACACTGGACTTTACTCAGCATTAAGCAGGGATTTTAATATTTTTATATTCTGTTCTGTTTTTGTGCCTAGAAGCTCTAACAGAAGGATAAGCAAAAAGCTTTATGGAGACTTGATTGGTTCTTGACTCCAACCATCCCCTTTCTCACTTGAGCCCAGTTAGCACCCCGAGAGGCTTACCTCCTCCCCGAGGTGGTCCACTCCGTAGTTGTAGAGCTCCCCCACGTAATGCCTCCTCACCACGTCTTCGTTAACCTGAAGGTGATGGGCCAAGTCCACGGCCAGCACTGGCCACTCCAGGTCTTGCCCAGGAGGAGCGGCTGGAGCCGTGTCGGAGCCCTCCTTCTCCCTGGCGCCCGCGTGCTGAGCCTGGACAGCGGCACTGACAACCTTCAGCAAGAACTTGAAGGGAGACAGACACAGTGGCCTCCGTTAGTATGTTTCCGTAAACATACCTGTGAGAGTGGCTTTCCCATGGAAGTTGTGTACTTGTCAAGAAGCGACACAGGTAAAGGTAAACGAGCTTTCCACAGGCTGCGGAGGTGGTCGGCCTTCACAGGCCAGCTGGGGTTTTGTTTTACTACCTTTTCCCCAAGAAACAGAAACAAAGCCCAGCAACTGATTTACCTGTTGTCGTATAGAAATCAAATTGGGATCCATTTCTCCGCTGGGTAGTAACTGAATTGAAGTTAGGTCTTTGAAAAATGCATTTTTCCCCTGAAGAGAAAGAAGAGACCAAGAAAACGAGTATGGATTAAAAAGCATTTAAGACTATCTTGTGGTTGATGTTTTTCCTCCTCCAAGAACATTTATCTGGTAGGCGGTGCCAGGGACCCTCCTCCTGGCAGTCACTCGTGGCTGGTGACTTGCTGCTAGCAAGCAACTGGGCAGCCATGACAGCGGGTCACTTTACAAGTTGGGTTACAAAAGGGCTGTGGCCTCAGCCTGCGTGCTCCTGTCCCTCGCCTGCTCTGAGGCAAGCGAGCTGCCTGTGGGCGAGGAACTGAATCCTGCCTACATGTGAGCTTGGACCCCGCCCCGCCCCCCGCCCACACACACACCACACACAGCCCCAGCCGTCTGAGCCAGATAGGAGAACCCAGATTCTCGGCTCACAAAAATGGTAATCACCTCTGGTCTCCAGCCACTGGGTTCTGGGATAATCTGTCATGCAATAATAGGTAATAATACTCAGTATGTGCTCCGAATCCTTTTAAAAACACCTTGCTCGAGAGCAGATGTGTGTCTGAAGAGCCAAAGCAGAATCCAGGGTTCACGTTCCTCGGAAGGAAACGTAACAGAGCAGAGTGGCCGCTGAACCGGAAGCCACGGGCTCTCGTCCCAGGCCCACCCCTTCTGCCCCGGGAGTGTGATGGGAGGAGAGGACCCAGCGTGATGGCCCCGCCCACACCTGCGACCCCAGCTCCCAGGGGCTCTGGTCCTGAGGCACTTGCCTTGCTGTCGAAAAGCGACAGTGGCTTCACGGCCCTCAGAGAAAACCGCATGACCGCGTACAGGATGGAGCACAGGACGGAGTGGTGCTGCACCAGCGGGTAGTGGATGGGCCTCTGCTCCAGGGCCAGCTCCACGATGGAGATGGGCCCTTCGGCCGCGAGCCACGCATCCTCCGTCTCCAGGTCGGGCGCCTGCATCTCATCCCTGCCAACATCCGCCTGCGTGTTTGAGAATGGAGACCCGTATTCAGAGCTGGTGAGGGCAGAGCTGGCACATCTCTCGTTTAAAGAGCCCACCAGAGCAAAGTGCAAATCCCTAGTTCTCCCCACCCCCAAATTCTAATTTTAACCCCCCCAATCCAATTCTAATAAGAAATAGCACTATTTTTAGGCTTAAGTCAAAACTTTGAAATGAATAAATGGAAGTATTTTGTAGTGCTTTCATTGGTCCAGTGAGTTTCAAACTAATTAACAGCTCAGACAGTTTAGAGCGAAAATACGCCTTTTACCTCCAATAAAGTCTGCAGGAGATCCAAGCAGGAGCCGAGGAACGAGGTCATCGCCGTGTCGCTCATCCCCACGTCCTGGTTTCAACAAGGAACAGACTTAGTTCCCGCAGCAAAGCTGCTCCAGCTGCTCTCAGAGAAACAACACGACTTTCCACCCTGAACGGACGGCACCAGCACATTTCAGTTGCTTTAAGAAAGTGGCACCACGGTTCCTTTTTAGCAGCTGGTGTCCCGGGTGCACGGTTCAGACACCGTGTCATCCGCCACCATGGACGGGGCACTGGTGCTCACTGTCCCAGAGTCATGGGGGACAGCTATTCGACAGCCACTTCGTATGGTCCCACCTGACAGTTCCGAGGAAACAGCCTGGCCTGGGCTCAGAGCGCCTTTTAGGGACTGAACGGAACCCTCTGAACAAAACTTGAACCCTCAAGCCTGTGAACTAAATACCCCACGATGCTGTGTGCAACGGTCGTTCCTGCTGACGCCCTTGAAGGGCCTGGCCGAGGGGCCCCTGCAGTCACACGCTGTTTATTAAACCGGCAACCAGCACATCCCTCATCCCTAAGATGTTCAGAGAGACAGTTTGTGTGTGTGACATGAACTACAGTCACAGGGACGTTCGAGCGTGCACCAGAATCCTCAGCCACGGCGATTTTGGGGGACCGAGGATCTATAGTAACTGAGTTTGTCCCTATATTTCTTATATGTGCAATAATGTTCCAAAGTTTGAGGAAAAGCCAGTGCCCGCGGGCGGGAGTGTTGATCTAACTCTCCCTGTACAAGTTCTTATTACATAAAGGTAGATCAAACCGCTACTCCTGGGTCTACTTCAATTTGAAGTTCGATGTTCTGTGATCAAGTTCTTACTTGAACGACAGCAAAAACATGCAGCAGCAGCAACTTGTTACCCTCCTGTCCACAGGGCAAAGTTGCAGGCGTCTCGTGAGAGCCTGGCTGGCCCAGCTCTCTGAGATCCGCACAGGCAAATCAGGACCGGCCAGAGCTCCAGAGCAGTCCCCTCACACGGTCCCACCTTCCACTTTCCTTTTCTCCCGACATGCCATCAGCCGGTGAAAGGCAGCGCTCGCCCCTGCCTTAGGGGGTTCTAGTTCAAGTGTGGGGTCAGCAACTACACATCCAGCTCAGGGCGATTCACTTACCCTCCGGCATAGCCTCTCCTTGGGTGACTTTCCAACCTAAGACAAAGGATGGGAATGCTGTATTTATTTAGTAACTTAAACAAAAAGGCAGCACACACACACATAAGGCATCACTCTGGTATGGGAAATAAAAGTAACCAAATTCTAAAAATACAGATACACCTATAAGTAAGTGTGGCCACCATAACACAATGCAATTAATTGTGTGGTGGAATTTGGTAAAAGTACATTACGAAAAAAATAACACTCTGGGCTCACAAATAATCCTTTTAAAAAATATAGATTTTTGAACTACTAAATAAGGAAGACTCTAAAAAATCTGGTTCTTTCTTTGCATAATTAAATAACTAGGTTTCTGTGAACTCAGAACGAAACTCCATGCTACAAACAAGGAGCAGGTAAGAATTCTCCTGGCTGATGAAGGCACAATGATTTTAACTGGCCGGAAAGGAGGGGCGATCTAAAGCAGACAGAAGCCCCACTTCTAGCTCGGAAAGCCAGCTGACTTCCGGGACACAGCGGATAATAAGCCTGCTGTTCACTGCATTGCACAGGGTGGTGAGTGGCAGGTAACGTTACGTGACAGCACAACTCACAGGAGGGAGTGACGGTGGAAGACGGGACTCCAGTACAAAGGACTCCGCCTCCTTCGCTCCTGCTGAGATGACAGCAGTGGCCTTCCAACAAGCAGGCTCAGCCCACCCAACTCTAATGTGTCTCACCCTGTCGCTAGAATCATTTTCCAAAATGCAAATCTGAACACATCATTCCTCTGCTTCAAGTGGCCCCAGTGTCTTCGAGAAAAATGAAAAGCTGCCCCTCACTGAGCCCTCACCCCACAGCCAGGCCGGAGGGTAAGCGGCCGACACATTTCACTAGAAAATCCCAAACCCACACCAGCCTGCAGCTCGGCCTCCAGCAGCTGCAGATCAGGCTCCAGTCCTAACCACCAGTCTTCCTGAAGCTCACAGACGGGCCCCAGCCGCTGTGCCTGAGGCCGGGAGGCTCCTGTTAGCGCCGACAGCTTCCGCTCCCCCAGCCCAGGGACATGCTGGCACATTAAGTTCATCCCCAAATCTAATGCTGGCTGCACATACTGCAATTACGTAACTGAATTCAACCGATGAAAGGTGAATGACGAAACAAGGCAGCTATGCCTCTCAGTATTATGTTGACTGCTTTAAAAAGATTTATGGAGAGTAGCTGACGCCTAGGTCTACTGGAATAGACACAGGAAGCAGCTACAAAGATTGGGGCTCAATTATAAAAATCTAAAGACTCTGCACTCAGACTGCACCATACCTTTGAGAAACAGGTCCTAGAACTCACGGGCAATGCATTATGGGTGAGGTTATGCAGGAAAACCGAAGAACTACAATCGACCCCGTTCTAAGAAGATACCTGGGCTCCGCACCCAGAGCTGAGTGAGTGCGGCACCTGCAGGCTTTAACCTAAAACAGAGGGCCAGTCCCTGCCTGCCCCGACCGCCAGTCCTGGCCTACGGGGTCCACAGCCTTCACCAGGACTTTCCAGGACGTGGGCTCCTGCTCGAGTCATGGGATGCCAGCAATGGGACCACGTCTCACTGAGCAGGAGTGAAATGTGGTGTCAACTAAAACACAGTCTAGCGAGGCCAATGGAATAATCTTTCTAATATCCACTCACTCGGGACCAATAAACAAGCAGCCAGGACGTGAAATTTAGGGTTACCTTATCCAGCAAGTAGGTGGCAGCAGAAAACCTTTTCACCAAGAACGTGTTCCACATCATCAGGGCGATGCCTGCAGCAAGCGGAGGAATGCAGTGAGCGGAGACTCGGGTTTCCTCTCCATCACACGGGACGCACCCGGCTTCCTGAAGCTTATACAACTACGCGGGCTGTGTACTGAGATTTCAGCTCTTATGCCTCAGGCAATACGTACAAAGTTAATAAAAACCTTCACTTAATAAAAATCAGAACGGGACTGCCGAAGAGGACATCCAAATGGCCAGTAACCATAAGAAAAGACTCAAATCTTTAGTTATAAGAGAAAGATAAACTAAAACAGTGATGGCGAATCTATGACACGCGTGTCAGAGGTGACACGCGAACTCATTTTTTTGGTTGGTTTTTCTTTGTTAAATGGCATTTAAATATATAAAATACTACCATATGACCCAGCGATTCCACTGCAGGAATGAATACAGCTTCATTCATACAGCCAAACACTGGAAACAAACCAAATGTCCATGAGCTGATTGTTCTCATATATAATCATCAAATAAAGTGATAGGTAAAAAATATTAAGAACCAAAATACAGAAAATATAATTAAAAAGCACACCCAGGCTTTATGCTTGCATATTTAATAAACTATGGCGGTTAAATTAAAATTCTGAAACAGTAGTCAGAAACTGTCAGTGCAGCATGACACCACGTGCAGTTACACCCACACAGCCGCTCCTGGTGGAGCAGCGAGGCCCTGCCAGGCTGTGAGGAAACCGGGAGCCGCGGTGCACACGGGGTCCGGCCCTACCCTGAAGAAACACTGCCTGACGTCCGCAGGTAACAGTTTTATCAGGGAGGACACACGACTCTGGGGACCATACTCCCTGAGGAGTCACTTTAAATCTTATTTTCTTTTCCTGGAAGAAGGTCTGATCTCAAACGGTGAGTAATGAGCTAATTTCCAAGCTCCCCTCATGTCACATGAGGCCTTGTGGAATTCCTGCCGTTTGACTTCGTGCCTCCGACTGGGAGGTGGTCGCGGAGGAGAAAGCAGCAGCTTCGCTAGAGCTGACCACATGGACCGACAGTGACACTTCCTCCTACCACCCAGACCTCGTCTCGAAACCTCGGTGACCCACGAGCCAAGGCTCAGCTCCTCAGCTCTGCTGGGAACTCACCTAAGTGGAACCAGCAACCTGTTTACAATTTCTCTACAGCTGCCAGCCCCTCCCTTTTCTGGACAGTATTTCTCTAAGCAGTTAAGAAAGCCAGTATTTTGTATAAAACAATACACGCTAATGTTTAGGTGGTAAGACCACCAAACAGAAACATAACAGGATGTGAATGTAAAGATTCCTGTCCTTGAATCAGTGATGTTTTTAGGCCTGTTTACTCACCGTTCTGAACGTGTGCGTTAAGGATGTGCTTCAAGTGTTCTATTGACCTCACAAAAAAACGTGCTTCCTTACATGAAGGGAGGAAAAAAGAGCAAAAAGAATGTCATTTAGTAAGTGTTTCAAATACAAATGGCGACTTCTCACATAAGCTTCTCCATAAAGCTACATAAGGATGCTGCAGTAAGAACATGGAAGTATTAGGTAAGAAGTAATTTTTCCTGAGATAACGTCATGCTCTCTTAAGTCCACATCACCTATATAATGATTGATTCCTAGACACCCCCAGGTCATAGATGCTGACACCTGAGTTCAAGATTTACTGTAATCTGTACATCACAGCAGCATTCCCCAAGAAATACTTGCATTCCACACAGATATGAAAACAGTGCATTTCCTGCTTTGCAGTATCATTCATTCATTATTCAACAAATATTTGTTGAGCAACTACTATGCACCAGGTTGTGTGAGGCACCAGGACCACTGTAGTGAACAAAACAGACCCCAATCCTTGTCCTCGCTGAGGTGACACTCTAGTGAGGGGGCCAGATAAAATATGCAAATAAACCACACAGGATGTGAGTGATCAATGCCAAGGAGAAAACAGAACGCAGCGAAGGGAAACAGGAAACACTAGAGGGGATGCTGGAACGTCCACTCTTTCTAATCAAGGTAGTTTAAGACTCAGATACAGTTTGTGAAATGTTCCCCAGAAATTTCCAGATGTTTGCTGAGTAAGTTTGTGGCCTGCACAAAGACTAAACAAACACATCACCTTGGTAATTTCAAGTGTTCCGAGCCTAACAAAGCTGTGTGTGCAAAATGGACCTGGGATGGGGTTGCGTGGGGCAGGGAGATACATATTTAACAGGAAAAAAACCAAGCAAATAAGGAAAGCGGCCACTTATTTCAGAGGCAGCAGCTCTAATGGACCAGGGTGACACTAGTCAAAACGTCAGGCACCGTGCGAGCATCTTCTCTATAAACCGCTACGACCCCGAGGCAGCTGCTGCTAGACCCTCATTTGCTTTAAGGAGAAAACAGGACAAAGGCTTCAGAACATTCCCAAAGCTGTTAACCAGTGGTGGTGGTGGTGGTGGTGGTGGTGGTGGTGGTGGTGGTGTGTGTGTGGGGGGCCTTGAACTCAGCTCTGCCTGTGGTTTATAAGTGAATGCTTAAAACAGCGTCTCTGAAACATCACTTTCTTAGCCGGGCACCTGGAATTGATTCAGATTTTGGCAATTACGATGCCCGTTTTGCCCTAGTATTCTTTTCCACGTGGGAAAAGGACCCACTTCTGTAGCGAGCCTACATACGATTACCATTCAGACTGGGAGGGTGATTGGAGGGCACCGGAAGGTCCCCTGTCCCTGAGCTCTTCCTGGTCAAAGTGTAACGGATCAGACCACGCCTTCGTGGAAAGCACTTACATTTTAAAGGTCTTCCTTGAATATGTGAGTGATTACATACTGGAGACTCTTTTTGAGGAAGGAAGAATATCATCACTATATTATATCATCTATGATTTCGTTCATCAGGGAGATTTTCACTCAGAAGTGCAACCCGACATGAGGACAGTAAGGGAAAGAGTTCTGGGGGGAGAGGGAGAAGGCAGCAGGGCACTGACGAGGGAGGCCTGGTGAGCGACTGTGCCTGAAAGGGGGCCGAACACCACGTCTTCACATCTTATCTATCCTGGCATCAGTCCTGAGGGATTGGCACCGTCGAGGAGAAACGGGCTGAGAGAGGCAGTGCCTCCAGGCATGGGGCCCTTCTCTCCACACTTCCAGACGTGAACGCCCGGAGACAGGTGGTCGCCAAGAGTGGCCGAGAATGATGCCCGCAGAACTGAGGCCCCGAGGCCGGCCTGGCCTCGAGTCGCCCTGTGCACAATGAGGCCGACGCAGAAGGGATGAGGGGATGCAGACGCCTCTGCACAGTCGGCCCTGGGCGGGCATCAGGCTCCTGACTCACTTTTATCACGGTGACCACAGTGTGAAGACTTTTCAGTTAGGTAGGTGCTATCTCATGCAGGAACTCAAAAGGAAATAACAAATATACTTATTTCCCGGCTGGCGTGGCTCAGTGGTTGAGCCTGGACCCATGAACCAGGAGGTCAGTGGTTCGATTCCCAGTCAGGGCACATGCCCAGGTTGCGGGTTTGATCCCCAGTAAGGGGCGAGCAGGAGGCAATCAATGATCCGCTCTCATCATTGGTGTTTCTCTCTCTTTCTCCCTCTCCCTTCCTCTCTGAAGTCAATAAATATAAATACACACATGTATTTACTTTTCACGTCTAACAGGGAATAGGCAAAGCACACTGGTTTTAGATCAGAGGCCCCGAGGCTAAATCCCGACTCAGCAGTGCGCTTAGCAAGGAACGCAGCTTCTCTGGACCAAGCTCTAGCGCGAGGATAATGGCAATGCCTACACGCCACGGTTTCCTGTGAGCGTGAGGACAATGCCCAGCTCCCAGGACAGAGACATCCGAGGGGGAAATCCCGTGTCCCTGTAAGTTACGTAATTAAACTGCCCGTGTGCACAGGGTGAGCACAGGAAGACGACCCCGGAGAGGGGCGGCGTCTCACCTCCGGGTCCTTGTTCCACTGCACCACGTACTCCCAGCAGCAGTGTGCGTGCAGCACGTCCAGCTCCAGGCTGCACGGGAACTGCTCGCGGGCCGCACGCAATAGGTCTGCAAGGCAGAGGCAGGGGCTGTGACTGCCGCCTCCACGGACACGGGCGGGCCTCCTCCGGGCGCCCATCTCCCCGCATTTGTGTGTTACCTGTTATGGCTCCCAAGTTCACGTCCACCTCTGACGCCTCAGATAAACCTCGGCTGATACCTTCCTTGGGTTCGTCTGGGTTTTCGGCATCTCTTTCTTCGTTAGCCAGTTTTAATACTTCGGGGCTCAAGTCCTGTTTAAATACCCACTTGGCCACACTGTCTGCGATGCCACCTGCCGTTTGGAGACAAGAAAATGGAAAGTTGCAGCATAGCGTCTGCGGAAGGGAGCCGTTGGCAGGACCTGCATTTCCAACCACAAGTCTAAGTGCCAATGTTCAGCTTTCAGCCGGAAAGTGACCCAACCCCAGGGGAGTCACTGCAGTTCCTACCTACCACTCCACCTGTGAGGGTAGCCGGGCATTGGCTACCTAAGGGCACTTTTAGACTCACCTAAAATATTAGACAAATGTAAGTGCATATGCATGCATGCCTGGATACTGCATACCTTCTACATTCACAAATTCAAAATATAGGGAGATGAAGGGATGAACACATCTTTGAAAAACACTTTCATTTAAATGTAAGTGAAAACATGGATTCGCACGATACTGGTCTAGGCTTCTTAGGGCAATATATTACTTTTAAGAGTCAACTAACTTGCCTAAATGGAACATTTAGGGGCAAAATTTAGCTACAGTTAATCAACAACATGATGCTATATGCCATGTTGCAATTAATTTAGTCCAAAAACTTATCAATGCAAACTGAAAAACCTTCACTATGAAGAGTCCTGTTTATTACCCAAAACATATTACACATCTTCTGTAACTTACTGAAATGTCTTCTCTCAGTCTTTCCTCCTATTTTGATTCAAATGTACACCTTTCCACAAAAAGAATGCCTCACAGTAAAATTACAATTATCAGGGGAATGGGAGAGCAATGTGCTGGGCGAGATGTAATTTCGTATGTTTGGCTTCCCAATCACCTGCAAATTTTCCTTCCGGAATCAAGGCCCTGATGATACTGCTTCGGTGAATATGAAAGTGGTGTTCCCACACTTGCCCCGGGTGGCAGCGTGGGGTGCTGTGAATTTATAATTAAAAACTTCACAAGTCTTATAAGGAATGAGAAAATGGGTTAACTAAATAAAAACCTATAAATACATGCGTATTTATAAACCCAGAAATAGTCATCCCAGCATCACAAGCCTGACGGAGCTGCTGGGAAGAAAAGGGGACGATCAAGGTCATTCAAGATGTAAATGCTTATGGTCCTGAGATGGAAGCCTGGGACCGACTCCAGGAGGCAGGAAGCCATGTGTCGGAAAAGATGCACACGGTTCAGTGGAAATTAGCAGGAAGAAGAGGAGACCTGAAGTTCTGGTCTCATGAGAGGCTTCTGGGAGGAGGTGGCACTTGAACTAAGATGTAGAGCTCAGGGTCCAGGAGAAGAAGAATGAGAAAGGGGGAGGCGGGGAGAGGGAAGCGCGCAGGCTCAGAGATGGGGACCCCCGGGCTTCACTGGCGCTGAAATCTAGCGACCAGCAGGAAGTGGGAAGGGGCTGGATTCAGTCGGCCGTGCTGGAGAGCCAGCTGCCGAGGTCACTTTGTCCGGCAGCTTCTGAACTTCTTAGTGTCAGCCTTAGTCCCTAAACGCTTAACCATATGGGCAGCCCCAAAGACTAGCTTATGGTTCATATGCCTCAATAGTTATGGCATTAGAAGTTACAATGCAGAAATTGTAAAAAATGTTATAATTCATTTTAAAATGAAAAAATAAACCCACTGCAGGTTAATGTTTTATGAAAATAACTAATTCCCAAAGCCCAACAGGATGTCCAGGGAGGAGGGGCGCTACACGTTGCAAATCTCTCTCCCATCTGGCTCGGTCTGGAGTCTCCGATGAGCTCTGCCTCCCGCCCACTGGGCTCGCTGTGCTGGGTGAACTGCTCGGGGAAGGAAGGGATGCACCAGGCACGGAGTTGGTAAAGGGGGGACGCTGGAGGGCCCCAACCATTATTTAAGAACGGCTGCTTATTTTGCAAGGCTGGGGGGTGGGGTGGGGTTCCCTGAGCAAGGAATTGACAGGATCAGACTCTGAGAAGTATGTGGTGGGCTATTTACCCATTTTAAAATCTGAGCGGATTGCTCTTTCCTATTCTTTCGGTCATTTCCATAACAGACGCTCACACCACCACAACAGAGCTGCAGACACACATGCTCCCACAGACTCCGTTACCTCTCCCTCCTTCCAGGAGCTTCCTGATGGAGAGCCGGGGGAGCGGCTCGGCCGGCAGCGAGGGCGCCCTGGCGGGGCGCGTGTCCGCTCTGCTGTGCAGCAGGGTCTGCAGGATGAGGCAGTCCTGCAGCTGTTTCAGCAGCAGCTTCCAGTACTCGGTGTCCAGAGACAGGGCCTCCCAGGAGTCCGTGAGGGCCTCCGCGTCCGCACCCAAAACTGTTTGGGAAAACTGACAGACAACGCCCGGTGAGGACCTGGCAGGGATTCCCATCACCACGAACTTGAGTGAGCTCTGAACCTGTGGGCTGATGGACAGCCCAGGCACATGGCACAGATGTTACCACTCAGCTGGATGAAACGTGAGGGTCAGGAGTGGGCGGGAGGCTCGGGGGCGCGGGGGATGGAGTGTGGACATTTACAGAGACCTGCCGGCGCCCCCTCCCTCGGGCTGTCAGGGCCGCGCTGGAGAAGGGCCGGCTCTCCTATCAGTACCAGGACACTGACCTCTCCTCAGAATGCACTCACCAACACAGAAAACGTGTCTCCAACTTCTCCCTCATATTGCAAACCTCTCCAGCTGCTGATATTAACCAACACTATGAACTACTGAGACTGAGGATGTAAGTGACTGCAGACCTAGCTGAGGGTCTCATCCAGGTTACTGGGCTTCCCGCCAGGAAACATAATCTGAGCTACCACAAGCGATGGGATGTTAGCCCTCCCTCCCCACCTCCCCTACTCCCCGTTTTTTTAAAAAATATATTTCTTTACTGATTTCAGAGAGGAAGGGAGAAGGAGAGACAGAAACATCAATGATGAGAGAGAATCATTGATCGGCTGCCTTCTGCACACCCCCACTGGGGATCGAGCCCGCAACCCAGGCATGTGCCCTTGGCTGGAATCGAACCCGGGACCCATCGGTCCACAAGCTGATGCTCTATCCACTGAGCCAAGCCGGCTAGGGCTCCCCCTGTTTTTTTAAAGTGTCTCCAAGAGGTGAGGAGAAACCACCCAGGAAAGGGTCAGCAGGGAACTTCTGAGTTGTTGGTGCTGCGTGCCCCACACACCCTGTGCTCACACAAGGGAGGTCGAACACAACCGCTGCATTTCCAGGAGCTGGAACAAACCGGGGAAACATGTGGTCCAACCCTGGCCTCTCCCACATGGGAAACTGAGGCCACAGGACTCATCTTTAAGGGACTTGCCACCGATCACCAGCCACTGGCAGAGCCACAGCAAGTTCAGCTCTTGCCCCCTTGGGCCACGTGTGCTATGCTCACATGTGTGGGTGTTGTCTGAATAAACAGACTAGGGGAGCACCCCTCACCCCCTCCTGACCCTAAGAAAGACAAGTAAGAATGGGACACACAGCTCAGACCCCCGATGCTGCACAGCACAAGGACGTGCGGTGCCTCCGCAGGTGGGACCGGCACGGACAGACGCTGCACCCTGCCACTTACCTTCTTCTCGGTCGCGCTGTCCGAAATCTGTGCGGCCACCGAGTGCCCCACGTGCGCGGACAGCAGGGCAGCCCCGTTGTTCTCAGACTGAACGCAGGCCGTGCGCATCTGCTGCCACCATGGGGACACCGACTGGGAGTCCCACGTGTCGTCGAGGGCCACTGCAGTCAACGTCAGAAAGGAAGCTTAGTTCCCCAGTTCTGGGCCCGGTTTTCCAGATTAAACACAGTTAGAAGTAAATTCCCAGGGACGAACCGGCCTATTTCTGAATGAACTGGAAAATTGGTCTAAGTCTAGCTGAGTCAGTGCCAGGAGCCGGTCCATGCTTGCTGTTTCAAGGGACCTGGCATATATGGCATACTGTTCTTAATATGTTTGCTCACCTTCTTGGCACTATGTGTTTTAACCAAGGTCTCTGAGAAAGGTTGTTTCCCCAGGTAGGGATTTTCCCCTGAAGTTAGGGAGGGAATAAAACCTCTTAACTAAGTGCCAGGTGAGTAATTAATCACTTTAACTACGAACAATTATGCTTAAGCTACATAATCTTTACTCCCTGGAATGGAGATAAGAAACTCCCTAACCTTTGAATTAGAGAGATTGATAGGATTGGAATCAACTGGTATAAATACAGATGTAAGAAGACAGAACCAAGAGAGACGGAACCTAGGCACAGAACCTACACAGAACGTTCTCTAGAGACAGAAGAACTTCGCTGGAGAGAACATGGCAAAAGTTCCTGGACAGAAACTGGCCTCAGAACCTAGAGACAGAACCTAGCGAGAGAACATGGCAAAAGATCCTGGACTGAACCTGACTACAGAAATTGGCAAGAGAACCTGACTAGAACCTGGTAACTGAACCTGGCTGGAGAACCTGGACAGAACCTGGCTGGAGAACCTAGCGAGGGAACTTGGCTACAGAACCTGGCTGGAGAACCTGGTAAGAACACGTCTATTCCAGTTACTCTTGCTGTGTTGGTCACCTTGCTTCTGGACCAACTTTAAATGCCTGCTTGGAATAGTTCATCATTGCGGAAATGGAGCATCGAATGTTTAATATAATAGGTTATTGTTCTCAGCAGAACAAAAGTAAGAAAAGTAATAACCTCCACCAGAGACCATTAGATTTACCTCCGAGTTAAGCAAGCGCACTGTGCAGATTACATTATTTTTGGTGACAGCATAAAATGCGACTTTCAGAAAGCCACGTCCTCACAATGCATGAGGCGCGTTCTCTGGATACGAGACTCTGGGGAGAAAGACTTTGCAGGAGACACGATCTCTCTTTCCTGCGGCTTCTCTAGCACTTCAAGCACTAAACAGGCTTCCGAGAGCGGAGGCCGCGGACCCGCAGGCCAGGCCCCAGCACTTTACCTTTCATCCGGCTCAGGAGGGACAGCGTCGTGTGCAGACAGCGGACAGACTGTGGCCTCTCCAGGATGTCCTTCTCCTTAGAAAGCCACACGCTCAGGAGCAGAGACTGAAAGAGATGTAGATCCTCTTCAGTCTAGACAACATTTCACTTCAACTCTCGCACTTGTACACGGGATCCAGTGTTTCTGGGGAATGAGTGGGGGCTGGGACATCATGTGACAAGGACAGAACGAGGTGCCGTCTGCCTAAGGGATCCCTAGTCCTCTGTGGAGACTACACCCCTCCTCTCCACCTCTTCCCTGGTCTAGGCGCTGCCTTCCAGCTGGAGCCTCTGTCACACTAAGTCCTCAGTTAATGTCATCACCAGGGTCTGCGACTTTAAGTGAAATGATGTGTAACAAAACCCCAACTGTACCGTAGCCTCTCACACATGTATGAGTTAAGTTCCCTCAGCACCTTACGACATGTAACAAAGCCATGGCTACGTCACACACATATGAGTTAAGTTCCCTTGGCATCTTACGACGCGTAACAAAGCCATGGCTACGTCACACACATACGAGTTAAGTTCCCTCGACACCTTATGACGTGTAACAAAGCCATGGCTACGTCACACACATACGAGTTAGGTTCCCTCGACACCTTACGACGTGTAACAAAGCCATGGCTACGTCACACACATACGAGTTAAGTTCCCTCGACACCTTATGACGTGTAACAAAGCCATGGCTACGTCACACACGGAAGAGGTAGGCTGTGGCATCTCCTCTGCTCTGCCTGGGCACTGGCAGTGGCTGCTCTGGGAATGAGCCAGATGCAAGCAGGACACCCGCTCATGGCGTGGCACACAGACCCGCATGTAGGTTACCTCGGCCAGAGGGCTGAGCAAGGGCCAGGTCGGCTGCCATGTCCCCTGCTGGACGTGACCACAGTGACCAAGCAGGGCTCTTTTTAAAAGCCAATCTTATTCTACATCCAATTTCTGACTTTGATTCTTGGGCTCTGTTTTTTGTGTTTGTTTGTTTTTAGAGAAGTTCCCCCTCCCTTCCCTTCGCAGCTGTGAACTGTGAGCGAGGGCATGCGTCCATGTGCATGTGGGGTGGTAAGAGAACAGCCTGTGACAATGGGGTTACTTCCTCGCCCTTTTTAGAACGAGCAGACGTCAGTGCTGCGGTTTACCCACGGGATGAATCTTCTGTCTACATTTCCTCTAGCACAGAGGCCAAGGTCTAACATAGACTCTGTTTGGGAGTACCTGACCACCCTGCACTGCTGGGAGGAAGTTCATTCTGATAGGAACATTGCTACTGATGGTCGCGGTCCACTGAGAATGCATGCATGCATGTCACATGATAAATTTCCTTTAGGGCTATGCTGTTACAATCTACAGGGAACGAGAAAAAGAAAATACTATTAACTAACTAAATATGGGGTGAATTTTTTTGACCATTTTTAGAAGGTTTTCATGTATGTTCTATGATATACTTTAGACCAGCGGTCGCCAACCTTTCAGACCTCACAGACCACCAGGGGTCTGTGGACCACCAGTTGGCGACCGCTGCTTTAGAATATGGTAAAAAAAAAAAAAAAGAAAAAGATGGACAGTTCCGATGAGTGAGCAGGAGAGAACAGCGTCAGCAACAAGGAAGCTCACCAGCAGCAGCTGCGGGCTGAGTCCCGCCAACTCCAGCGTGCGGCACATGTCCTCCGTGGAGCTCTCTCCGTGCAGACACTTCCAAAAGAAGAAGCTGCCTGTGGGCGGAAACAGGCCGCATTAACCAGTGACCTCACCGTTCGGACAAGCTTCCTCAACGGCCACCTAACCCCCACAGAGCAACAGAACGGGAGAGGAGGGGAACTGCTGGTTCAATCTGCTTGACTTCTTAAAGCGGAGCCCGTCCTGACACCGTCTCTTAAGTATACTTATGGATACAACACAACTGCTGTGACACAGTGCCTGCATGCCCAGAGCATCTTTAGGGAACTGACAAATTCTTCGGTTAATTTCAAAATGAACCGAATCTCTGAGATGCTCTAGGCTCGTCCAGGCTTCCTTTGAGAGCGGGCGGGATTCCAACAGGGGTCTGTGATTCCACCCACCTAGAGCCACGTGCTCCTCTTCACCCATCTTCCTTATGTTGATCGCGTCCTTCTCATACTCTAGATATTCCAGGAATGTCTTCACAGGCAACACACCATCCTGATCATCAGAAAAGCGGACAGCAGCCCTGCTGTTCTCTTGTTTGTACTTCTCTAGCAATGCCTGGAGCTTCACGAGTTCCTTTTCATCCAGCCTTAGCAATACAGCCAAGTCCTTAAAAACAGGAAAAAATTCTGAATGGACGACATTGCTCTCTCTGAGTCTGCCACGGTGTCAACCCCGTCCCCTGAAGTGAAATGCAACACCACAAGCCAAAGATGGATTTTTAACTAACGTGACTGCTCCAATGAACTTGCTTAGGGCCTTACTCGCCAATTACTCTGCGTAAAACTTGACCCACATTCATGAGGAGGCTATTTAAATAAAGTAAACTAAAAGTACCATTTTTAGAACATTTCCTGAGATTATACTTGTCTAAAATGTTCAGGTTTTAATGAATGCGTTACTGTGTAATCAGAAAAAAAAATTTAACAGGGTGTCCACTGTCACTCTTGTGATTCTGAGGAAACTAAGGAACTAGTCAATAAGAAACGGACTCCTCATTTATTCAGCAGCATAAACACTGGAGAATGTATTACATATAAATTCTCCATGTGGCTTCGGGGCTACAGAGATCGGAAGTCCCTGATACAGCCTGCAGCCTTTCAAACCACTCTTCTATACCAATGTGCAGGAACATCTCCTGACCTGATTGTTTTTCTAAATTAGGGAAAAGTACACACACACACTTTAAAGACCATACTTTTGCCACAGCAAGCACAACTCGCTCCCCCCACGTGACGTGAGTAAGGCTGCATCCTTAAACCAGAGCAGTTTTATCTATTTATTGACTAGGCTGTTGTTTCTACAAACAAGCAGTAAAGTGCCAAATGCTACCAAACGCATGCCAGCAGTCCATGCTATACTGGGTTTATAGATGAGCTTATGGACCATGTCCCAGAGATAGCAAAATGAATTAATTCAGCCCTGAATTTCAGTTCTGTGTGCACAAAATTAGCCAGTCAGCCCAGAGGCTGAGTGTATGGTGTGTAAAGGATCTAAAGAAGTCTATGGCAAATAAGGTTTTAATTCTTAAAAAGTGCTTTAAAAAAAAAAAAAAAAAAAGAACAATCTGACAACTGATTTTTAACTTTGCATATTATGCTGAGCTATCAGGTGGAGATGCATTCTGCAGGGGATTAGCAGAGCCATCTATGTAACTTCCTTTGGCAGAGTGTGAGACGGTAGCTGGGTCTCATGAAAACATTAGGCACTGCCCTAACCGGTTTGGCTCAGTGGATAGAGCGTCGGCCTGCGGACTGAAAGGTCCCAGGTTCGATTCCGGTCAAGGGCATGTACCTTGGTTGCGGGCACATCCCCAGTAGGGGGTGTGCAGGAGGCAGCTGATCGATGTTTCTCTCTCATCGATGTTTCTAACTCTCTATCCCTCGCCCTTCCTCTCTGTAAAAAATCAATGAAATATAATAAAAAAAAAACAACACATTAGGCATTGAGGAATCTGTGAAATGCCTAGGCAGTCCTGTGCACATAACTCAATCAACCTGAAAATCCTGGAAAATGGCTTTGTCATGTGCAACAGCAGTCACAGAATACTATGAATATATTACTGTTCAAGTGCTTTGTAAAATCCATCTATAATCCCAAAGATAAAAAAGATGCTAGAATGTGGAAGTTGTTTCCATTACAGAGAGAAAAATCTTCTCTTATTCTTATGTTTAAGAAATTGTTATTCATGTATGCATGTTTAAAGTACATTTCAGATGCGCCAGATAATTTTCTTAAAAGAACTACCAGTGACCTGACATCAGTAAAACCAGACAGATGGCCACAGTAACACAGAAACTGGAGTGGGAGAGGGGACATACTTCTCTCTAGTCCCCATTAAAGAAACTTCATTTCTCTGTATGGAATGTAAGGATTTTATATACACGCCTCAGAAATGAATGATACTACACTGTAATAAATAGAGATTACCAGGTGCTATCACTTTTGTTATGTTACGTTTTATGGAATAAAAGCATAGAACATTTACTATAATTATTGTAAACACTTAGATGTACGATAGTCTTTTAAAAATTCATTTCTTTATGTGTACACAACAGATGAGCTGTATGCGTTTGCTGACAACAACACAGAAAATGTGGTCTCTCTGTTTGGCAGAATCATTTTTTTTCTTTAAAGGAAATTAAAGTTTTGCTACTTCGGTAAGCTGACTCTATTTTAACTGGCAAATGTTGTCCAGAAGTTGTATTATAAGTAGTAAATTAAAAAATGATTTCAGGCCCTGGCTAGTTTGCTAAGTGGTTAGAGCGTCGGCCTGTGGACTGAAGTGTCTTGGGTTTGACTCCCAGTCAAGGGCATATACCTGGGTTGCAGGCTCAATCCCCAGCCCCGGTAGGGGCAAGTGCGGGAGGCAACCAATCGATGTCTCTCTCACATCGATGTTTCTCTCTTTCTCCCTTTTGTTCCCCCCTTCCATTCTCTCTAGAAATCAAAGGAAAAAATAGCTTCAGGTGAGGATTAAAAAAAATGAGTTCAGAAAAACTAGAAGCTTCTAGGGTAGTGTAAATGGATTAACAATAAACTTTAATTTTTCTGGCATATATAATATAAACTTAGCAGCAAGACACAGAGAACCAGCAGGGAGTCTTGTAAAGAAAATACACCTGTAAGCTTTACAAAATTTTTCCATTTTCTACTTCTTTACTACCAATTTGAGAAACTGAAAATAATCGGGGAGACGATTTTGTCGAGTGGGTAGTGGGAGTACTCACGTTCTCAGAGACCGACGTGTCTGCAGGAGAACCAAGGGCGTTTAACTGACTGACGGACTCGTAAAGATGAAGCAGCTTCAGCTTGCTGGCACAGAACTGGAGCAGTCCTTCGTCAACAGACTCCACCTCTAAAAGGCAACATGCAGTAAAGAGATGTTTCCCAGATTCACAAAAGGGTTTTCTCCATTAAGTCTCTTAATATTACCTAATTCCCTGCTCTAATTTGTTAAATACTGGGAAGCTTACACTATAGACGATAAATAAGGCAAAAATAATTTTTCTATCATGGCCAAAATATTTAAATTTTTAAATGAAATGAGGTACTCTAACAGTAAAAAGAAAAAAAAAAAAAGAAATATCTTGGTCTAATATTCCAGTTTAGATAAATGATCTGGAAACAGCTTTGAAAATGTCCTCTCTCAGTCCATGACTCATCACTGCCTATTAGACTCTCACACTGAAGATAACCAATTAAAGCTGCTATCGTGGTGGTCAAAGATATGACGATTCAACCAGAAACTGTGGACTGTGCCAGATGTATCCTCAAGAAAGGGTGGCAAAGAGACCAAAAGTACAATTCCTATCAATTAGTTTTTTTCCCCAAGATTAAAAAGCTCAGATAAAGAGCAACTCATACCAAGAACAGGGAATAAAAAAGTCCCCAAATCTTAAAGGTATGAAAGAAGTTTCCTTTTATCTTAAGTACTTTATTTCCACCTTGAAGTAATAGGAGAGCATCATAAGCCGTGGATAGCTTTCTACTTCTACGATCAGTTATACAATGAAGTGAGACCATAACCACCAATTAGGACAATCTGATTACCTTGATTTTTCAAAGTGTCCATGAGAGTTTGGGTGACGTTTCTAAGGCAGGAAAATGGTAGACGTTCGTTTGCCAAAATGCTTTCCAAAGCCTAGAAGAAAGTAGCAATCCAAGTCATTAGAAGGCAATTATTTGTTTATATTTGACATTGATGCCTCCACTTTCACTACACCACATTTCAAAGGGAAGCTCCATATGTAAGCTGCATTAGTATATATACCTGTGAGTGAAGGGTGCATCGTAAGTAATATGTAATCAATTTCTTGTCATGCCGAACATGATATGACAAAAAGTTCAGAGGAGAATGAAACAACCAAAAGCGACTGGTGTTTAACAGAATAGCCAAGACTAATTAGAAAGAGAGGTAAGCTACTCACTAATAAGATGCGTTTGAATAAGTCTATATTATGTAAATATCAACGAAAAGTAGAGGCTGTTGTCATGTCAGTGACAACTTAATTACTGCATATGGATGGGGCTGACTGAATCTAGGCCAGTCTAGATATATAGGGTGTGCCCCAAAAATGTATACACTTTGAATGATTATAAAGTTAGTGTTTATTAGCATACAGTTCATTTTCAAAATTTAAAAGGACCTACAGAAATGAATGATTTTTTTTGTCAATGCGTTTTCAAATTGATGACCGTTCTAGTCCAGGAACTGCTGATAATGTGAAGCAGTGGAATTGCAAACATCAAGAATAATCTCATTGGGTATTTGTGGGCCCTCAATTCGTCAACTGTTGCTGGTTTTGTATGTATCACCTTTAGAAAGTCTAGTGGATAAGTTTCTTTGTTCAAAACTTAAGACTGGCTTCACCCATTATTTCAAATTAAACCTAAAAAGAAGTGAAAATTAAGTGAGTTATCAGCTGTTAAAGTGTGTATACATGTTTTGGGGGTACCGTATATATACTCACCGCACCTGCCCCTTCCTTCCCCCTGGTAGAAATTTAAGAGCTTTTTCTTTTTTTTTAAAATATATTTTATTGATTTTTTACAGAGAGGAAGGGAGAGAGATAGAGAGCTAGAAACATCGATGAGAGAGAAACATCGATCAGCTGCCTCCTGCACATTGCGGGGATGTGCCCCGCAACCCAGGTACATGCCCTTGACCGGAATCGAACCCGGGACCTCTCAGTCCGCAAGCCGACGCTCCATCCACTGAGCCAAACCGGTTTCGGCGAAATTTAAGAGCTTTATCACCAGTTCCCAAATCTCTCTTCATGCCTAAAGAGGCAACCATCAGAGTCCCCAAAGGGTTGGACACAGCAGTTACAGCTCATATTATCATTTCATATTAGCACATTAAATTGGATTTTTATTGATGAGGTGAGTGTAAAAGGTTAGGCTGAGAATGTAGCATGAGACACACCAGCTGTGTGTTTGTGGGGAAAATCAGGCTTAGCAGGTGGCTCGAGAGGCCAGCCAGGCCTATGATGACACAGCTACCTGAAGACTATACAGAAAGTGACCACATGTGGCAAATACCCTGGCAGATGTCATCTGCATCTGCTCTGTCTACTCTGACACAAGCCGGCAGCTGGCTTGCTTTCTTCTCTACCACTCAGTCTTCCCAAGTCAAAACTAGTTTCTTTTCTCCCCTTAGTGTCAAAAACAACACACAACTTTCACTATTAGGTTTCCTGGCATTTTTTAAAAATTCATAACTTCATACACAATTCAGCAGTATAGTAACAACAATAACAGTCAAGACGACAGTTTGCACTATGCTCAAGATTCCCAGGATGTGAGAGAAGAAAGATGGGGTGAAAACGAGAAGGCGTGTGTGGTTATGACCGCCCCCTTTCTGCTACTGATTCCGAGCTGCCTGCCTAGATGCCCACCTTGTCATGAGAGTGCCATCCTTGATACCCGAGACTTGCTCTGAGGAAAGGAGAGCCCTGAGGCTCTGAGCCTAGCAAGCCCTCTGAGGGATAAATGCAAGAGAAGCGCTTCTTTCTTTTTGAGATTTTTTTATAAGAGCTTTTTGAGCCAAGCTGTCAGTGGGATGGAAAACTCGACTGAAAGTCAGAGGGACTTGCCTGTTCTACAATAAAACAATACAACGTGTTTTAAAAAATAAAAGGCAAAAAGAAATCAGTAGTCAGTCATTGAATCCTCCCACGTATCTAGCCTGGCTTCAGACACTGAGGATTATAGAAATGACACATTCAGTGAGGTCCCCACTTGAAGGAGCTCAACAGAGGGGCAGATGAAAAGGCGGGGAGCCATGACTAGCATCAGCTGTGGCGATACTAGCGCGATGAGTGGCGGGGGAGGAGCTCGCTGCATCCGTGGCGAAGTGTCTGGAAGGCAGGGGAGCTGGGACTGAGCATTACGAGGGGACTGACAGGGGTGGTCGTGAAAGAAATCATGAGGCACCACATTAGAGCCGTGGTGTGGAGGCGGGGAGCGCAGGGTCCCTTACGCAGTACGAGTAGACGTGAGTCAGGACAGGATGTCCAGAAGCAATTTGCCACCAACCGCTGCAGCGAAGAGGCTCCGAGCCTAGCAAGCCCCTTAGGTAGAAACACAAGAGAAACAATGCTTCTTTTTTTTTTTTTTTGGAGAATTTTTAGAAAAGCTTTTTGAGTCAAGCTGACGACATGTGCCAGGGAGCAAGACCTCCGATGCCCAGAGAAAGTCCTGCTCACGGGCACCAGGAGACACACAGAAGGATGGTCACAGTTCACAGCTCCTCACAGCAGGAAACTGAAAATGCCCTAAGTGTCCACGGGCGGGAGGTGACTAAACTGCAGTCAGTGGAATCGCAGGGCACCGTCCGAGGCAGCCTGTGCGTCAATGTGGGGGAGGCCCAGACACACGGGGAAGGGGTGATGTCACAGAAGTGGGGCGTGACTCCTTTTACATACAGTTGAAAAGGCGGAGAGGGCATCCATCAGCTTTAAAGGAGCCACGTAAAAATAACATAACTCAAAAGGAAAGCAAGAGAAGCAACATTCTGAACACTGGTCCCTGAGGGTTGGGAGAGGGGGAGAGGGGGCACAGCTGATGAGGGACATGGGGGCTCCTCAGAGCTCCTGGTGGTCAGCACGTGGGTTTATGTTATTATTCCTTAATCTCAACGGATGGCATGCACGGTGTGTGTGTGTGTGTGTGTGTGTGTGTGTGTGTGTGTAAAACACATGCACTTGCCTGTGTGGTAGAATTACTGACTTTTTAAAAAAAGAAAGGAAAAAAGGGACAGCAGGAACGGCCGTGTGGGAATATAAAAAAGGATGAACATGAGTAAGAACACAAAAGGAAGGCTAGCCTTTCGTGCTTGGAGGGGAACGAAGAAAATAAAGATTTTCTCCGGAGGGAACTGGAATAGCTACTCAGCAGGAAACTTCACATATACACTCACCTGCTTTTTGGTTGCAGGGTACTTTATATCGAGAATTAATTCCTTTATTTCTGTTTCAACCGAATCTAGAAAGAGAAAATTAAGCAAAGTAAAATTTCCACTTTTATTGCAGGCAAATTTTATTCTGAAAGAAAAAGGGATCTATGTGTACTGCCCGTCTGCTTGAAGGGTGTCTGGGTCTCTGGCGCTACTGTTACAGATGTGCACACACCCTGAGAGGGCGACTCCATTGGACAGCACAGTGAGCGCCTGCGCCTCGCCTCCTTCTGAAGAGCCGTCACAGCTCATGAACGCGATCCAGTGTCTGACGGCTCCATTTAGAGCAGGGGTGGGGAGCCTTCTTTCTGCCAAGGGCCATGAGGATATTTATAACATCTTTTGTGGACCATACACAATTATCACCTTAAACATTAGCCGGCTGTATTTGGTCAAACATGTCATTAACTCACCCCTAATGCCTTGGCAAGGCCAGACCAAAGGGTTTTGTGGGCCTTATGTGGCCCAGGGGCCGCATGTGTCCCACCCAAGTTAGAGAATAATATTAATTTAAGGAATAACAGAGTATGCTTTAGCATTTTTACTAGAAAACACCCACCAAGACTGGGAGATTTTGCTTTCAGCAAGGCTGCTAATTTCTTCATTAAGTGCATGTCCTTGGCCCGTTCGCTCTTCTTGTCACTGAAACAGTAAACACAACACGTTCTTACAAATGTGACCTTGCTTCCTTCTACTTCTGACCCTCCGACTGTGCCCTGTCCTTTACTCTCTTCCTACTTAAATTTAAAGGTATCAGTCTCATAAGAAAACACACACACAGGAAAACAATAACTGCAAAACTACTAGCAAGATGCGGGTGGGATGAGTTAGTAGCGGGGCGCCAGCGAGGGACACCCGAGAAGCCTCACCTCAGCGCCAGATGGAAAGGAACAGTCACCGTTTTCACACCTGCAGACACGGGATCCACGAGGCAGATCTGGTAGGTCTGTGGCTGCCAGCTCTGACTGGTGACGTTATTTAAGCCCATTATTTTATAGCCAGGATACAGGAGCCTGTATATACAAAGAAATCACACACCAATATGGTGACCACATCAGAGAAAGGAATGCCACTAGGGGCTTCTATTATAGCCTGGGACCCAACATTACAGCAATGCAGAAGCATCAATAAGGCAAATAATATAAACGGATACCAAAACGGAAGTGAAGCGGGACTCGATTGGCAGAGTGCTGCCTGTTAAAATGTGCTAGAGCCCGGCCAGTGTGGCTCAGTGGTTAAACATCGACCAATGAACCAAGAGGTCGCTGGTTTGAGGGTACATGCCAGAGATACAGGCTCGATCCCCAGTAGGGGGAGTGCAGGAGGCAGCCAATGGACGTTTCTCTCGCAACGATAATTCAATCTCTCTATCCTTCTCCCTTCCTCTCTCTCTAAAAATCATTACAAACATATTTTTAAAAACTGTGCTAGAAAAGGAAATGAACACAGGCCCGTGTTGCAACGGCAAACAAAGCATCTGACATCTGAAGGCATCTTCCCTCCGGAGCCTCCACAGCGTGAGGGACGGGACAAAAGGCAGCACCAAAGCTAAGTCATTTGGTAGCACATCGCGGCCTTTTCAAGAAGGTTTCTCTGTTATCACACACTTGCAGGAAAAACCGTAATAAAGAACATGTGTCTCAAACAACCTGCAAACGAATAAGCAGGCTGAATGAAAGCTTTACTTGGATGAAGCTCTGCTGCACCAGGAAGGGGAGTCCTGCAGCTCACCTGCAGTGCTTGCCCACGTTGAAAGCGCCCACTCTGGGTCCCTGCTGTGTGCTCCACACCTCCAAAATCCCCCTCCTCGGCGCGTAGATCACGAGGAACTGAGCCACTCGACTGGGGCCCTGGGGACTCCCAAAGGGGGAGGGATCCCCCTTTTCTGGGACTCTTTCGTGGAGGTCCTCTACCACCTGGACCCAACCAATCTGGGCATCCCGATACCCTGAAGACAGGAGAAAGGGATGCTAATTGGTAAATTAATGTAAGTTTAACAGTAGCCTTCTCAAGCACTATGGGATTTTTTGGGGGGTGGGGAGGAATTTAAGAAAAGCTATAAAACTTTATGTTTAAATTATGAAATATCTTAAACAGAAACTACTAACCATTATAATAAATATAGAATCAACCAAGAAGTCTTATTAAATCTTGTATTTTGCTCAGTTTGCTTCATATTGCTTTTTTCTTTAAGAAGAAAACAGGTGTCATTGAAGCCTCGTGAACCTCCCATCTGATTCCCTTCTCTCCCTCTCTTTAAAAACTCTCTTCCTTTAAAACACTCTGGGGAGATGATCAGGTTGGGTTTTGAAACAACAGTCCATTTAAACTTTATCACTTCTCGGCCTTTTGGCTAAGATCAAGTGTAGTATCTGTTCTTATCAGTTTAAACTTTAAGGAAGAGATCAAACTGATTTCCTGTTACTCAAGTTCCTTGGTGGTGGGCAGATGGAGGGAAAGTGTGGGCCGCAGAGTGAAGGGAGGTGGCCGCTCTCACAGGCCATCGATGCCTCTCTTCCCAGCACAGGGAGGAGAACTGATTGCACTGGGGGCCAAAAGGTGAGCAGCAAGGCCAGCAACACGCCCATCACAGGGGATCTGGGCCAGTTGGCACACCTGCGCCTTTCAGGTTCGGGGCAAGTCTTGCTGAGAACACAGACTTGATGTTGCTACAGAAGACGAACATCACGGAGGAATGATGTGTCTATAGCACTGAACCCTCTTCTGCAGACACTGAGGCACGTGGCCAGTGATTGCTGTAGGAATTCGTCAGCAAGATGAGAATGGACTCCATCCGGTCCAGGGTAGTTTAATGTCCTCGAGTCCATTATGCCAAGTGCAGACCAGACTGCACCATAACTGTGGTTTCCAACCTGTGCTCACATGCTGTTATTCGGGTGATTCCCAACGATGCAGTCTCCACTTCTTCCTTCGTCAAAGACTTTTTATTTTGTTCAGGTCGACAATGTAACTTCATATTTTCAAGCCTTCCTAACAGTTAGGTAAGACCATGTGACTAACTTCTGGCTAATATCTTATCGAAAAAGGTTGGAGGGCTTCAGGAAGTATCTTCAAAGTAGACTGACTCCTTTCCCTTCTTCCGTCATGGGATACAGACAAGAGGGCTGAAGCTCCAGCAGCCTTTTGCACCATGAGAGGACCTTGAGTGGGGAAGCTACATGGAAGGACACTGGGTTCCTGAGGACACTGTGGTGATTTCACATCAATCCTGTACTTGGATCTGATATTAGCAGCCAAATGCAACTCCCAATTGACACAGTTACCAATAACGTTAAGTGAAGTGGCCAAGCATACGGTAGAGAAATCAAGCCAGCGAAGATGGATTTCGCTAGGTTTTGCTTCTTAAATCTGAAAGGCTCGGCATTCTAGCTTTGGGGAGAACATCTGACTCAAACATAGCCTTGTGAAGTGGAATAAATGTGGCCGGGGCAAAAAAACTGAGTTCAGAAATTGACAATGACAGAGAGAATTGAAAAGAACATAAAAAAGAGGTTAGACGGGCCTATGAGTTCATCAAACTTAAAGACATATCAACTGGATTTCTGGATCAAGTGTTGCCAATCCCAGTTCATGTTAAAAAAAAAAAAAAAGCATAAAGGATTAGACAGATCAACCAGAAGCTAAAGAATGATCATGTTGCTCAACTATTTGCTTAAACAAATTAAGCTTTTTTCCTGGATGTTTGTAAGGACATACCTTTCCACATGCGTATTGCGATTCCTCTGGTTACATCCAATAGAATAACTCTGCCAAAATCATCCGTTGCTGCTGCCAGAGAGTTACAGGGAGACAGACAAATGCTCTCACCGTGGCGTCTAGAATCTGGAAGCCCAAACCTGAAATGTAAAAGAAAACAAAAAGCTCAAATCACATTCCAATCTAGAGATATATACCACAATCATGAAATGTGTAAATGACATAGGCTGAATCTACTTTTACATAAAGAAATACGAACCTTGCATGGACTAATAATTACCTACATATGACAGTTTGCACTATAAGAAGTTTCCTCCGTTATAAAATGAAAACATCTATTTATGTTATAGGTTTTCTATGTAAATACGCACGACCTTATTTTTCAGGGAACATCAAGTGCGTCATAACCATCTCTCCTTGATTAAGCGGTATGTCATGGAAAACACCCTCACAACCAGCGAAATTTTAGAAAACTTGGCTCCTCCACAGGCATGTGCCGTCTGTTTTAAGTTCTTATTCCTAACCTGTTTTCTCTTTGCTGGGTATCACATCTTGCTGATACCAATGTTAATTAGCTTGAAGGGAGAACTTCCCTTCTAAATATTTCTCTCTAAGCTGCTCCTGGTCTGTAACCAACCAATCGCACTAGAGCTGTAAGTACAGTAAGAGCGAACGGTACTGAGAAAGGACCAGGAGAGCTCACTTTGATGACAGTCCCTGAGGCAAACAAAGGGCTCAACTTCGCTACATCTGTTGGGGATGCATCGGGCCATTTGGTTTATTTCTTGATTCCTGAATGAATTTAAAAATGTGGCATATTTTAAAATAAGATGAAAAAACCTTAGGAGAGAAACTTTAATAAGTTTTGGTAGCATAATTAGTTATATCTCTTTAGGTAAAGAATATCTAAAAGGGGGAAGGGAGTGTTTCTACTTCCCTTCATGGTGGTTCTTTATATTAGGTAATAAAAAATAATTTTAAAACAAAATCTAGCAAAAAACACCTCTTCTCCTCTCCAAACCTGACAGCACTAAGGATGGAGGTAAGTAAAGAGGCAAAGCCAGCATTCTGAAGAGGGCCTGAATGCAGGGGGCTCCTGTTTTCATTTCTTTTTTTTTTTTTTTAAAGAAATTACTAAGTATTTTTATTTTTTATTTTTATAGCTTACTGACAAACCAAACTATTTTTAAAAAGAAATTCATCAGCTATCACAGAGTTAATGTTCCTGCGACTTAGAAGCTAAGTTTACAGGTATCTGTAAAACAACAACAACAACACACACACACACACACACACACACACACACACACACACAAATACATACTGAGCCCCTGTGATGTCACAGGGAGACAGCAGTGAATGAAACAGGCAAGAACGGCTGTCCTCGGGAGTTTACATTCTACTGGAAAAGTCATCCCATACCAGTGACTTTTAGAGGCTCCAAAGACTCATAAGGTTAACGAATCAGCTAAGCTCATCGAAAGACCCTAAATCCCACAGAACGTTTCCAAAACCACCCCAGTTTGAGAAGAGCATGGCCGACTTGCCTTACAGCTAATGGGGTGGCTGGCTCCATCTTTGGCTTTTGCTTCTGGACAGCTTCTTCCTCGTGCCTACTCTTCCAACCAAGCCAACCACTGGAAAGAGAGCGTGAGAATAAAACCGGGGCTCGCAGAGCGTCCAAGTGCAGACTATCACATTAGAAGCCAAACCAAGCTAGACAAAGTAGAGACAGCTTAATGTAATTGTTATGCGATTACCTGGCGGCATTAAACAGAGCAGAAGTGAGTTTGCTGGCAACGGCGAGGGCAACGTGAGAGAGCAACGGCTGTGTGCTTCCCTGGAAGACAGAACACGTGCCCGCTGACAAAGGAACAGGGTAGCTTTCTAAGCCTTTCTAAACGAGGCCTGCGTTATAAAGTCTGAAAAAGCTGTAAAGCCTGGATAGCAAGAACCTATGCAGCTCCTTAAGGGGAGTATAGTCACTTTATTTCAGGAGGTAGCAGTGTCATCAAAGTGTCAACGTCAAAGCCACTGGCGTTTTATCTTTAGGAGTTCCCTCTTTTAGTTGTAACTTAATTGAAACTTTTAAACTAGGATATTAAAATGGCATTACTATATCAGGGCTGTGGATTTCCCAACCATACACAACTTGCTCTCTGCCCTCTTTAAAAAAAATATATATATATATATTTTACTAAAGTAAAAAGATAGGTTAGGCAATTCTGAGAAGGCTGCTTTTCAAGCGAGAAGTAAGAGCTGCCAAATCTAACTGTCTCCTGTTTTAAGGAGCCATTTTCACCACGTGGATAACGACAGCTGGCAGCCAGTTCTGTCCTGACAATCCTCACAGATGCAAACCCGGGGGGGCTGGTCCACACCCCGAGCTTCTGACCACCCCACAGTATCCAAGGCAACGCGGTGTCCACGAACTCGGGCCACAGAAACAAAGTTCAGTTGTTTACACTGCCTTCAGTACCTTTCAGTTAATTTAAAGAATTGAGAAGAAAGCCAGCGGAGATTCATATGAGCTTAGACTGAAACTCAGCAACGTAAACTGCTCAACCTTTGTAAGGCTCAGGTACCACAGCCATTTTTAGACAAGGTGAAAACTCAGTCTGCGGCCTTACCCATGACCAGCGAGGAACCTCTTACCTCTAGAGCATAGAAGAAGCCAGTGAACGGATTGGACCCGACAGTGATGTACTGAGACATGGCAGGTGGGCTGTTCTTAATGGCTGCGTTAAATCCGCCGATATTGGAGGCAGTCTTCATTTGATCGAAAGGGGACAGCGTCATAATACCTAGTGATCAAGCGACAACAAGGCATGACCTGAACGCACTGAAAGGACCCTGTCAGTGTAGGCCATTGAATGTTTACTTCAATTCCATTCGAGGACATTAACCGCTCAATTTCACAGATAGAAGTCATTTTTAAAAGCTACAAAAGTAATTATCACAATGTACTTGTAAGGTTAAAAGTGCACCTGTAAGTCCTCTAAGCTATGAACCATTACATCTTATCTTCACTGCTCCCTCCGCTGAGAATGTTCTCCTGGCGCCTCTGCCCAGAGCTGGCTCCTCCTCACCCTCATGTCTCAGTCTGAATGCCACTTCCCTGGACAGGCCTTTCCTCACAGGCCCCCCTGGAGTACCCTCTTCCTTTATCACAACTCTGATGATTTACTCCTGATGCGTCTAACACTCTGCTGTTACCATACTGTTTGTCTCCTTATCACCAGAATGTACACTTCATCCGTCTGCCTTGCATTTCTAGCGCCAATATTAGCTGCTGGGACACAACAGGCACTTGTTCATTTATTTGCTGAATGAACTAATCAAACCTTTGCATAAAGTCCACTGCACTTTTTTTTCTTCATTTTGTAGGCTGGGAGATAAATGAATAGAGTCAGATTTTTCTACCCACTCATTTATCCTAGCCTGTTTCAATGTTCCAAAGTTTAATTAACAGCACAGGGATGCTACCCTGAACTGAACTCAACACTTTGGAGTTTTGTTGCAATTTTATTTTAGCAAAAGAGTCATGACAAACTGAATGTCTACCAGTAAGGTGTTAACACAGAGGATTGCATACAATCCTATGCAACAGTAAACAGACCATCTGTCCAACATCTACTTTTTGGCCTCTAGATTCACACTCCTGCCCTCTCTCCCTGCTCACTCCCGGGGCCAGTGTGCCGATCCTGAGGACTTGCAGTTGGGGTCAGACAGCTGGGTCAAAGAGAGTAAGGAGAATGAGGTCAGGATACCTACTTCCCATGACCACTGAACAAAAGCCCATCCCTTCGCAAGGGCAAAGGACGTCTCAACTCTGTCCACCTCTCTCCAGCTCCCCTGCCTGCACCCGAGACAGAGCCTGCTCTCAGGTGCTGAGCCTACTCCTCACCCCCAAGTCCTGGCGCTGCTCTGGGCCCTCATCTCTTAGGCCTGGGAGTGGGTAACAGCTGTGCTGTTAACCAGCCCTGAGACCCTATCCCGAATGGGTGGGTCTCACACTTTATAAATAGTTTCTCTGCAAATAACCCCCTTTCAATGATGCTATTTTTAAGATGTCACCTGTCTTCTATTAGGACTCTGATAAAAACGTACATTTGGCAAAATTGATGTGAAAGCCTCTTTATAATATGTTGATAAGAAAAGGGCTATAATAGTTGGTATGAATAATCCTAGTTTTGAAAGCCTGTCTACATAACCATACATAATGGCACACATACAATTCTGAACGAATGTTTACAAAAATGCCAATGATAAGTATCTTTAGATGGTAGAATGTAAGGGGATACTGTTTTCCTTTTCTCTTTACCTGTTTATGTACTATTTACATTTTTAACAAGCAAATATTACATTGACAAATAGAAAAAATATTAAAATAGCATGTTCTTCAACTCCACCCCGTTTCACTACCCTAACTCGGGAGCCCATTACTTCTTCCCAAGATTATTGCACTTCCCTACTGTACTCATTTCCTAGTCTTGACCCTTACATCGCGACCTCTGAACTTCCACCAGTGGTTTTCCTAACAGGCTGAGATAGTGTCATGCTCCTGCTCACCATTCCTCAGTGGCTCCCAGTGTGGCTGTGGGAAGGCTCTCAGTGCCTCCTGGAGAGCACACCGGGCCCTTCAAAACCTGACTCCTGTTTCTAAACTTGGCCTCGCTCCTGCCAGTTCTCCTGGGATCCACTGTTTTTCCAGAAGACGATGCACTTCCACCCTCATGCCTGCGTGGCAAGAATGCCTTCTCTGTGTCTGTTCTCTTGGCCAAGTCCTTCTTCTTCCCGTCCCGGATTAAAGTCCACCCTTCTTCCGCACTCCCTCAGTGCCGGGCCTCCCCCTGCTCCCAACGCAGCAGTCCACCGTCCACTCCAACGACCGTTCGGTTGTGGTCCTGGACCTATTCCACGGTTTCTTCCCACGACACACACACTTCCTGGCAGCAGCGACCATGTCTTCTTGGCTCTATTCCCGAGGCCTAGCACGGTGAGCCTTCAAATACTGGTTTCAAGGAGAAATCTGCTTTTCTCTATATTCTGCTGGCTTAAAGGTTACATTTTAAAAACACTAATCTATAGGGAAATTATATGATTAAACTTGTCTGCAGAAAAATCAAATCAAATAGTGAAAGTCTGAACTAACTTCCACGTGTCTCACTAAAAGCAATGCATTTTCTTTTCACATAAGAATAAATCTACAGTTCGAATCAATGAGATCCTGCAATCAAAAGGAATAGAAAGTAAATTTCAAAAGAACTGAGCTAGTAATGCTTACTTACCAATGCTAGCGTGATCAACGATAGTGTCAACATCTTGCAGACCCCATTTCTTGTAAGCTAACGGTGGTGGCTGTATGTTCTCATTGCCTGAAGCTGCAGCTGTCAAAGACAAAAATTAGACAAACCAACTTCACTATAATGAGTACAGTGAAGTTTTATATTTTTTAAAAATCACAAAAAATGTAATAACATTTTATGTTTTTATTGATTTCAGAGAGGGGAAGGTAGAGGGAGAGAGGGGTAGAGCATCAATGATGAGAGAATCATTGATCAGATATCTCCTGCACGCCCCCTACTGGGGATCAAGCCTGCAACCTGGACATGTGACCTGACTGGGAATCGAACTGTGACCTGGTTCATAGATCGACTCTCTACCATTGAGCCACGCCAGCCGGGCTATAGTGACTATTTTAAGTGTCCCCAAGACAATCAGTTTATAATGGGCTAAATTTCAAAATTTCAAAAACTATGAAATAGCTATAAAAATTCAACTGAATTCTGACTTAGTAGAAAAGCGTGTCTATTAGAGATGCACATTTTGCCGAATCCGTGAACAACCCCATTGTTCCTGTGCTGGTCACACTCGCCTCTGGCAACTCACAGGTTAAATAGGTTAAATGAAATTAGACAAACATCACCACAAGTTAGCTATTTCTTGCCAAAAATTACCTTTTGCTACCTGATTTCGACATGCACGAAGAGACTGAAAAAGGCTAAATCCATCAATAGTCACAATGGCAGCAGGATATAATATACTCAGCTCTTCATTCTACCAAAGAAAGAAGAAAATAATAAATCATCACTGCCAAATAAATGTATCCATTTTCCTATTAGAGCTGAGTGTCATGACTAATGTAAAGTAAAAAATACTATGACAACTGTCGACCACCAACACAAAACAACAACAAAAAACAACACAAGCAGAGGAAAAGTAAAAATAAATGGAAAATTAATTTCAGAAAGTTTTTGGCCAAGGAATTGAGATTCTTCTCGAATATAAACTTTTGTTCATGGTGAATAATGCTTTTAGGATACAAGGTGAGATTAACAAAAAAGGTATACATTTTATAAAAATAAAATACAGTCATTGCGCAAATACAAACACTATATAAAAGTAGAAAGAAAAAAGGAAACTCACCTGAAATCTCTGACAGGTCTCAGTACATATCCTCACATATAATCATACACTTTTGTGTGAGAATATACCACATATATTATCCCATAACATGTTTTAATTATTCAATAATATGTCCATGATTTTCCATTTTGCTAAGCGAACAAGTAGTTTTTCATTATGGCTACACAGTAATTAACTAGGCATTGCTTTACATTACTAATTAACTCTCTCATAGGAATTAATGGGTATTAATTTAGTCTTTCTTATAAGATTAATTTCTTCTATTGCTCCAGTCCTCATAGCTCTACTCCATCTATAATGCTAGTTAAGTCCCCACAGGCACACAATATATACACCTGTTAACTTTAAACCTTTGGAAGCAGGGTGGTACAAGGAAGGATCGAATATATGGGGTGTCCCCCAAAATTGTATACATAGTTTGAATAATTATTAATTCCAATGGATTAAATCTGAAAAGAAAGAAAAATCAATTGAGCTATCAGGAAAAAGTGTGGATACATTTTTGGAGGGACACCTTGCACATATATTTTGATACTTAAATCCAAATTAAAACTATATTATAAAGTTATATAATGCCACATTCTTGTTTTAAGTCACTGTTAAATTCTAAAAATAAGAAACCTTTCTTGGCTTCTGACTAAAATATTTTATTTGACTGCAGAACAAACATTAAATAATTAATGCAAAACTTCATTAAATAAGTAAAAGCATGACTGGTATTCTCTTTGCTCAGCTGTAAATTGGTTGTATCTCAAGAATGTGACCGTACAGCTTAACTGTGCCATCAGACAAAGATAGTTTTACCTCTCCACCTGATACAGAGAAAGACACGACTTCAGGTAAAGCCACTGGTACTTGAATACGAACTCTCACATACCTGCTCAGTCACGCCCGGATGTCGTGGGATCTCGTAGGTCCTGCATTTAAGCTGCAGCACAGGGTCCTCATTCAGAAGCTGTGCGAGCAACAGCACACCGTTCTAGGAGGAGGCACAGAGAAGGGCCCGGCTTGATTTCTCACCAACATACCTGAGCCGGTGCGGCCAGGCAAGGAGTACTGCATCCCCAATAAGTTCTCCACGGACACCAGGTCCTCTTTTCTCAGAAGAATACAGTTTCTCTTCTGTATCACTCTTACCAGAACTTTCTACCACCGCCCCTCCCCTGTCCAGCCTCCACCCCCATAAAGCATCAACTACACGTTCCCAGCCGGCAGGAAGGAGTCACAAACGACTACAGTGGTGCCTAACTAGGTGTCCTAGTCCCTGCTGTTTCCGACCAGGGGGCCCGGGGCTCACCTCCGTGTAGAAGCGCACGGAACCTGACGTGAAGCCCAGCACGATGCAGGTCCAGTCAGGGCGGCCCGTGGAACTCCTGCCACAAACAAAAGCCATGACCGGAACGGCCCAGCAATCACAGCAAAGCAAACAAACCCCTCTTATCCATCCTTACCGCTTCTGGCTTGCCAGCGGGATGCATAGGGCACTGGTGACATGCTCCCTAAGAACAAAAACAAAAGTGAGAGCTTATCTCATGAGTGGATGGACTGCTTTTACTTCTCTCGAATGTGACGTTAAAGGGCGGTAAGTGAGAGATGAGCTCTGTGGACCAGTCTGATTCAGTGCCTCAGTAAAATCACAGTAAAACTCCACCTTAAGCCCTGGCTGGTTTGGTTCAGTGGATAGAGCGCTGGCCTGCGGATTGAAGGGTACCAGGTTCAATTCTGGCCAAGGGCACCTGCCCAGGTTGTGGGCTCCATTCCCCCAGTGTGGAGCATGCAGGAGGCAGCCGATCAATGATTCTCTGTCATCACTGATGTTTCTATCTCTCTCTCCCCTCTCCCTTCCTCTCTGAAATCAATAAAAATATATTTAAAACAAACAAACTCCACTGTAAGTAGGACCATAAAATCCATTCTCACGAAAGGCAATGCCACATTCACTTGAGGGTAATTTAAAAGCAGTATTTTTCATTCTGTATTGTCATGAAAAGCATGAAAGTAAAGAAAGCAAAACCTGTCGACACACTGTGATTATGTACACAGAACTGAGACAGTATCAAAGCTCACCAGGCTGTCGCTACAGCCCACTCCCCTCTCCTCCGCATCAGTGAGAACTTGGGCGAGGGCAGGAGGCACTGTTGGTCACGGGAGTGCAGGTCTGCAGAGCACAGACTCCAGGGACCTACTGTGCTTCAACCAGTGGCTGCTTCGTTCAGAGTTTGCACAAACTGGCCCTGATAACCTATCTCTAAGCACAGGTTAGGATGGATGTTCCCGAGTGGTTCTTTTTTCATGACATGTCGGCTTGAAAAATTTGTCAGGAGCTCAGAGAACAAGCCCGAAAATAAAATAACTCCTTGACTGATCATTATTTAACCAGTCGAACCCCAGGACCGTTAGGAGAAACTAGAAATACTCTTGCCCACACGCCAGGGAATCACTGAACACAGTCAATCTTTTTGCTTGTTGTCTGTAAAGGAATTCAGCCAGTATGTTTGCTCTGCACTCGTGGCAGAAATGAAGTGTCTTTGAAATGCTTTAGACTAAATGACTTACTAGTAAGGAGAAATATTTTCATTTTTTGATAAGAGTATCTATAATGTGCAGGCATGTACTACGGGCTCCCACTTGGCTTTCTTTTATCTGAATTCAAAGTCTAAAAAATCGTATTCATTTTTATCAGAGAGCTTTGGGTCATAAAAATGCAATTCGAAACAGTTTTGGCTCCAGGTTCAGGCTAGCAGCTCCATCCTGTAACCATGTCAGAGATTTGATTGTATGACTCTTACTGGGTTAGCAGGAAACCTTGAATTCACCAACTTGCTTTTTTGAAGTATTTGTGAGTTCTAAGCATTAATGTAGCCCTGGGGTGGTGAACTCAGAAAACAAAGTAGAGATGACGTGTTATGGAATTGCACACCTGAAACCTATATAACTTTATTAGCCAATGTCACCCCAATAAATTCAATAAAAATAAAAATAGAAATGAAAAGAAAAAAAAATTACTGTAGCACTGTCCCCTTTAAGTACAAGTCCAATGCCAGCGAAGCAGAGAAGACAATTACTGCCCTTGACTTTCTGGCTGAATAAAATTAGCAATGGAAGATGGCGGAAAAGAAAAAATGTAGAAAAGATGTTATAAAATCTCTCTGACCTCTTCTTTAAATCCTCTCCAAACAGTTGTGTGTGTTTTTAAGAAATCACATGATGAGTAAAATTAAAACTTGCTAACTGAGTCATGCTCTACCACCTCAAAGTTGGAATGAATGTACACTTTCCAAAAGATGAAACTTAAATAGATTCGCTTACAATTCAAACAATTTCATATACGCATTTAACACACATAGAGGCAAAAAATGAACCGGTACCTACCCTTCTTCGACATTTAAAGAGCCACTCCAACCAACAGCAAATTGCATTTCTTCCTTTCCTTTATCACTATATTTCCATTTTGCTGAAAAAATTAAGTTATCACATAAAATAACTGTAATATACTAAAACAATAATTTATAAATTTCACTCTTTCCCTTTAGATTACAGCGGTTCTCAACCTGTGGGTCGCGACCCTTTTGGCGGTCGAACGACCCTTCACAGGGGTCGCCTAAGACCATCCTGCATATCAGATATTTACATTATGATTC
Source organism: Myotis myotis (assembly GCF_014108235.1). Classification (NCBI taxonomy): domain Eukaryota; kingdom Metazoa; phylum Chordata; class Mammalia; order Chiroptera; family Vespertilionidae; genus Myotis; species Myotis myotis. The sequence continues at coordinate 7,427,426 of NW_023416326.1, read as the reverse complement.
ATAACAGTAGCAAAATTACAGTTATGAAGTAGCAATGAAAATAATTTTATGGTTGGGGGTCACAACATGAGGAACTGTATTTAAAGGGCCAGAAGGTTGAGAACCACTGCTTTAGAAGGATGAGTACAAAATTTAATAGTTCTGTATTAATAGATTTGGGTCATAAATATAAGAGAATGTTCAAAAATTTTAATAAGATATTTATAAAACTCTACCCTTCGTCTCTCCTTCCTCTAATTAAATCCATATAATAAAGTTATTAATTCATATATACCCCCAACCTATTTTATGTATAAAACTACTTTTATCTTTAGATGACAAGAAAACTTCCTGTTAGATTTATGCTACTGGAGGGTAAATCTGCTTTATAAGATCATCCCACAGCCATTCAATATAGGATCTCATCTTGATCAGTGAGGTCTTCCTATGCTCTGTATACCCAAACCATAATTTTAACCTCAGCAAACATCATGAGCTGAACGCTTATGTCCCAAATAGAAAATTGCAGTACTGTGAGTTTTCAATTATAGTTGACAATCTCCTCGCTCTCATTATTACTAAAAAGGGTCAGCGGCCCGCTGAGCTCTGGCTGCCCTTGCAAGGACTGGGCAATGCCCAGCCATGTCTCCGATGTGCCACAGAGAGATGGCTAAAGTGTGTGCAGCCAAGAAAGAAAAACTGAGAGCGGGGAAAAATCAGAAAAGGAAAAAAGACAAAGAAATACAAAAAAGGAAATACAAAGTTTTATACAATATATAACATGAACTTTCGAATGCCACCATATAATGCACACAACAGAAATAACATCTTTTCTTTCCCTCTAATACATTTTCTGTCCTAGTCTATGCATTAAAATGAAGACCACTGGAAAATAACAGATACTCACGCACTAGAAATACAGCTTTCTGCTCCCGGGCTATCACCATAAGATCATTGGTTGGCGACAAGGATAAAACGCAATCTTGAAGCCAGGAAGTTTTTTGTGTTTTGCAAGTGTTTCCTTCTTCTTCCTGTGGGTAACAGGGCAAAGACTGTATATGCAACAATATCGAGAGTTATTTAAACTTAGCTTGTCCACCTTGAAGGGCGAGGGGGAAGAAAAAAGGGACAAGAAATCTTCCCAATTATTTCATAAAGTCTCAATAATATTTCTTATCAAAACATGTTAAAGATGACCAGCAAAATGTCCACTACATACAAACCTCAGCTTTGAATATTAATGCCAAAAACTTTTAACGTAAACAAATATAAACTAGCAAGACATTAAATATCACATAAGGGTCACTCCGAAAATGACTGAGTATTAGAAAATGCAGTAATAATCCTATGCCAGAGGCAGCCAGGCTGTCTGCAGCCAGATAGCAAAACAGAACTATCTGATGAGTACGGCTGTAGGATCTGTGAACTGTTTGCTACATCTGACACTTTTTTACTTGACCTGAAAGGTTTTTTCATTTTTTCAACTGAAAAATTATTTATGTATAAGTGAATTCCCAGAGTTAAAAAAAAAAAAATCAACAGATCTTAAAAGGTCTGCTTTGGAAAGTCTCTCTCATACTCCTGTCCTCTAGCTGCCCTGCTGACTCTAGAGCAGTGGTTCTCAACCTTCCTAATGCCGCGACCCTTTAATACAGTTCCTCATGTTGTGGTGACCCCCAATTTCATTGTTACAAACTGAACATCATTAAAGCATAGTGATCAATCACAAAAACAATAGGTAATTACATATGTGTTTTCCGATGGTCTTAGGCAACCCCTGTGAAAGGGTCATTCAACCTCCAAAGGGGTCGCGACCCACAGGTTGAGAACTGCTGCTCTAGAGACAAGCCAGGCAATCAGTTGTGGTTGTATTTTCAGAGAGGCTTTCTGCACATGCAAATAAATACATTTACTACCCTTTCCCCCTTTTTCTAACACAAATGGCAGCACACTACATACAGGTGTTCACAAAAGTGGGTTACAGAAGAAGACAAATAATACAATAACTAATAAATAAAAGCATAATATGCTAATTAGACCAGATGTCCTTCCGGACTAAGCCGGGGCTGCAAGGGAAGCCCGGGTCCCGGGTGCCTGCCGGTGGCCAGAGGGAGGAAGGCCTACTCTTGCACGAATTTCATGCATCAGGCCTCTAGTAACTAATAAATAATACAAGAGTGTGGGTCTGTCCCACGTCAGATGTTTAAGATGTTTTGAGTCCAAGTACAAGTAACATCACCAATGGCCTGGAACAGCAGAGATGAGGAAATCCCCTCGCCAGTGCGGGTCACAGTGAACTAGTGTTGAACTAATTTGCTTATATAATGAACAACAAAGCTTGATTTCCAACTTGTCAAAAAAGCCCAGGCTGGAGAGTGGGCCGGAAAGCCCTCGGGAGAATGTTCAGTGAGTACCAGCACACACTGGGCACCGACAAGATGCCAGCTCATCGGTTTGTTTTGTACCATAAAGGCATCTGCCTACCAATTAGGTTTTCTGAAAACTTCCCCCATAGTAACGGGGCCCATAGTCACCAATACTGCTCTCTGGAAGGTGCTGATTCTAAAACAACACCATCATTTGACAAGCTGGTTAATTTCCCAAGAGAAGCATGAAATTAAAACAAAACAAAAACAGCACCACCCAGGACTACCTTGCTTTCCACAAAGACTCGCCCCTACCAATTACTAAAGTGAACATTAAATGCACCCATTGGCTATAAGCATAACTCCTGCTGGGGCTTGGGGAGAGAATGTATAATTTTATTTAAATGTGGCCTAAACTTCAAGGACCTGTTTTCTTTGAATTGAGAGCAGCAAAACTTTTTCTTAGTGTGCACAAATATGGATTATGAAACCTAGACTATAGAAAGGAATTCATTCTAAATAACTAGGGCTGTCACATATTTTTAAATTTTTCTTTCTTTTGATTTTAAGCCCGCAAATTTGTCAAGTGAGTGTTTTTTTCAGAATGAAGCAGGTGGTAAAAACTGCAGTGATGTAACCAGCCTTTCAAGTAGAGCTGGCCACTACCGGGGCTGGTAAATTACCCCTCTGTAAACAGAATGGCACCCGGTTTTGGTACCTCAGCTGCTGCGGTGACCAGATTGCCGGAATAGTTTTTCAAAGTTGCCAACTTTAGTATAATGAGTCCATGATTTGCAATTTATATTGTCACTGTCACTGTGCTTTCACAGACATTTACATATTGCAGTGGAGAACCCAGGATAATTAAGGGGCTGTCAGCAAATTCACTGTAATTCTCACCAGTTTCCCATCTAAATCATAGAAATAAAATAGTCACCTACACTTTCTAAACCAAGAGATGTAAGTGCTTTGGCAATATTGAAACACAAAAAGTAAATAATGCTAAGTAAGTAGGTTTGTCTCCTCCCACCCACCCAATCTGCTATCAACATATGTAATGTCCAATGTATCTCAACGTTTTTATTTTTATTTTTTTTAGGTAGCAGGACTTTTCATTCCCAAACAAAATTCTATGCAACAGACTAATATATGAGACAGATAAAAGCAGAGCGTAGGAGCAATACAGCAGCTCTGTGGAGCCCCAGCGCTCTAACAAGTATGACAAGTACTGGTCTAGGCCAGTGGTCGGTAAACTGTGGCTCGGCAAACTGCGGCTCGCGAGCCACATGCGGCTCTTTGGCCCCTTGAGTGTGGCTCTTCCACAAAATACCAGCTCTTCCACAAAATGCCGACTTCTGCACATGGGCCACGAAGTTTCAATCGCACTGTACGTGTGCGCCCGCACATGGTATTTTGTGGAAGAGCCACTCTCAAGGGGCCAAAGAGCCGCATGTGGCTTGCAAGCCGTGGTTTGCCAACTACAGCTCTAGGCCATCTTCCACACTAGACACTACAATTCTCAGATGCAAGGTCTAAGGTCTTTTCAAAAATTAAAATGGGACCAGGCAAGAGGCTCTTTCTAAATGTCATTACTAACCTGATTACAGGTGACCCAGTGAAAAAAATTTACAAACACTATTAGTCACATAGACCTACAATTTCAATTTTTAAAACAACTTTTCTTCCTAACTTTAAAGGAAGTTAATGATAATTCAGTAACTCTTACAGTTTTACTTCCACTGTCAATTCAAGTAGGATTGATTCTATTATTATTTACTTTTAAATTGTATGCATACTATGATCCCATTTTAACAGAATTCTGTTTGCTCATTCATTCAGTCACTCAACCAGCTTAAAGCTATAGCAAAATGCCTACCTTTGTAAGCCCTTAAAGTCAATAATGAGACTTGCAGGGAAGGCAGGTGTTGAGTTTGCTGTTTCCATTCTGATTAGGTGGCTACCGCATATACTTTTGCATTTCATACATCGGCCAAAATTTGCTCTTATTCTTGTCTTGTTCTGTCCCTGGAGCTGGCTATGCCTTTGGAATGGTTCATAATCACAGAAAGCAGTGGAAACAACACGTATCTACTTAGTACTATTAAGCACAAAAATGCTCTTGACAAAGATTTTAAAATCTCAACCTAACACTGCAAGGTGTCACCATCATTACAAAAGGAAAATGCCACTATCAAAGCGCGTGCATGCAGTGATAAAGACTCACCGGTTCTTGAAGAGCGGGCTCTGCTTCCTCCCATGCTCCCCACCCATCATCTTCCCAGTTCGCTGATTTACCTGTTTTAAAACAGATGAAAAGTACTTACAGGAAATATAGAGCTTAAAGCATTTTAAAACATCTTCTCTAAACATAATAAAGCCAACCCCTGATAGACAGTACACATTATATAGATGTATAGTATATAAATATAATGCTGACGTTAATGAAGAAAATAACGGTAAACTATATTATATCAGGATATTGCTTATGTAATAATAACCAGGAAACATATGACCTAAATTTCCAAATCTATGTCATAATATAACTGTGCAAGTTGTTTGGATCTTAAGATACTGGACGTCCACATTTAAACCAAACTGCGACGGTGACTTTAAAAAAAATCTCAAAATGACAGCATTTGTTACTTAAGACATTAGACAAATTAAATATACACAGTGACAAAAATGCCTAAAGTTTTACACAGATGTCTTAAAAAGTGAGTTATTTTTTGATAAGACAAGGTATCAATGAAAACTAAGTATTGAAATGACAGATCTACTATTCTCTACCTTTTTCAGATATTTTGTGATTTCTTACACATGAGAAAAACAAACACTGTAACAAGGAATTAAAAATCCTATATAGGTTTGGAGAGTATGATTCCTTACATTGTTCATGTTACATGTTTTTATAAAATATTTTTGAATTTATCTTTTATGGTATCCCACCAGAAAGAAGGAATAAAACTATCATTTTTTAAATCATTTACTCTGAGTCAAACAATAGATGAATGATAAGTTGAGGCCCCCAAATCAGATTGCCTAGGTTCTTAGCCTGGATCCAGCATTTACCAGCTCTGTGACCTAGAGCAAGTTACCCACCTCTACAAGCTTTAGTTCTCTCACACTAAAAGCTTGGAAAACAGCAGTACCTACATCTCGTAGGGCTGTTATACGATGTAAACCAGGTCGCATACTAATGTCCTCAAGGCCCAACATGTAAGCTGGCAGTACTCAAGATTTAGCCATTACAACACTATAAAATATGAACAAAATACTGTATTTAAACCAACCAGCTTTAAGAATCTAAAGGGAAGAATCAATTAAAAAGATGAGCTGAACCTGATATCTAGTATGCCTACCGGTAGGAAGGAAATAGATCTTTCCCATCTATGAGGTTTTACAAGTTGCTAAAATCGATTAGGTCTAGATGGCAAAGAATGTTACAGTCTAGTATTTGAAATCATTGTTCAATTAGCTTCACGGTAATAATACTCTCTTAAATCTCTGGGATTTAAATACCAAGTAACTGCTTCTGAATACACATTGCTAGGTATATATTAAGTCCTCAAGGAGCACTATCTTCTGATTAACACTGTATAATTTACAAAAGGTTTCCAAATACATGTCCCTTAAACAGTGCAACAAATGTTCTGCTAAACGGGCAGCAGGAGCAGAGCAAAATACAAACCCACTCCTTAAAGAACCTGTAGTGTAGTTAGTGTAGGGGACAAACATATAATTATAACACATGCTGAGTGTTGTAACTGACTACTATGGGAACCAGATGAGGCAGTGAGAGAGACGAAAAAACATAGTGAGGAGTCATCTTAAACTAAGTCCTTCAAAAGTGGCCAGGAACCCTGCGGATATACTTGAAAAAAAGGTCAGCACGAGCAAAGGCAAAGAGGCAAGCAGACGCATTGCGCTACAGGGGTTATTGGATAACAACTGACACCTATGCTGAGTTTCTATGTGCCTAAGTGCTTTCTAGACATTAGTTCACTTAAAGCTCCACAAGGATCCTGTATCATCCCCCCTTTACAATGAGAAAAACAGATCGCTTAGTTTACACAGCTTAACCACCATCACAGGGGATTACGTGGTGGAGTGGGGTTTGAGTCCAGGTGGCCTGAGTTCCAAAGCCCATGCCTGCAAGTATTCTGTTACCCAGTATACTCATTTTCCTATGGCTTATGAAGAAGGATACCATTAAGAAACAGTGGGGCTTACAGTTAAGGTCGAAAGTAAGAATGGTTATTATTTTAATATAGAAACATTTCCTGGAGATTGAGACTTGCAGTTTTTTTTGTGTGTATACCTTGGAAAATTACAGTTTGTTCTGTGGCAACCTAATTCGGTTAGGTAATCTCTTTATTCTGCTAATTTTTCCATTGCACCAAAAACAACTGCCTCATTGTGGGGCTGGTGGCAACTAGGCCATCCATTTGCACAGTTTTAGAAAACTCACTGGCCCTGCTATGAAAAAGCAAAGTAACTAGCAAAGTGCATCACTCTAAAATCCAAGGTTCAATTTTTAAATTGCTGTAAGAATAATGTATTCATCAAATTACCACAATCTTTGAAAACCATGCAGAATGTATAGCACTTCATGAAGGTCAACTAGCCATTCATCCATCCATCCATCCATCCATCCATCCATCCATCCATCCATCCATGAAACACAGCATCTCTTCTGTCTTGAGCACTGAGCTAAATGCTGGAGATACAAAAGCAAATAAGCCTTCAAACAGATGAGTCTGTGCACATTACCTCTGTTGAATGCTGTACAAAACCAAACCATGCAAGCTGTGTTCTTTCTCCTCCATCCTGGCATTAAAAGTACCTGACTCACTTCCCAGATGACTCATCTGATCAAACAGAAGACAGCAGCAATCTGGACTTCCTGCCCCTGCAGAGACCCAATATCTCTTTATGCCACAATTCAACACATCCAGGAAGAGGAAAAACTTGAAAAAAAATGCTTTCTTTTATATAAGCTATGTGTGTTTATGACAGCTTAGCCATTTCTCCATGCCCCTGACGGGGGAGTTTCTATTAAGAAGTGGGGAAGAATTTAATCAGGCATCTCCCACTATCGCAGGAATACATTTTCCAAGGAGGCCACAGTACCAACGGAGGTTAAAGGGAGGTGAAACAAGCTAATACTCGGGTAGCTTAAAGATGTTTTTGAAGGCTCGCCTAGAATCCCAAGTCTCTTTATAATACTCTAAGAAAATGTACTCCAAATTCTAGTCGTCTTAACAATGGGAAACATTTTAAAACAACCGCCTGCAAACTGTGCACTGCCTTTGTGGCTATTTCTGTGCAGTGCCAGTGATGGAATTTCTGCAGCCTCCTGACTTCCGTTAAAATCATTTGACACTGTTTTGCAGGCTGCTGACGTCCAAATCAATGGAATTGAGCAGAAAATTAAGAAAATGGCATTCACATTCACTGCTTTCATACAGCCAGAGCTGGTCTCTTCTGCTGGTTCCCCTCCTTCTCCAGGTAGCCCTAAAATCTCGGCGAGGACGAGATGAAAGTAATGAATTAGGGATGACTGACGTTTCAGGGTTGGACCCACCCACGAATCTGAGGCAGATCACTAGCTTCAAAGATAAACTTGAATACCAATAAAATCTGATCCTAAACATCGTTTTCCTACCATCACCCTTCTTTCTTTTTCCCTCACTGGTGGGCAGGTGTTAGCAGCACTATCCAAGGAAAATATCATGCGAGCCACACAAGTAATTTAAAATTTACTAGCAGCTATATTTGAAAACTAGGTGAAATTAATGGTAATATTTTATGTAACGTAATAGTCAAAGTATTACCATTTCAATATGCAATCTATGTTCACTGACACATGATATCATTTTACTGTGTTTTCCATGCTCAGGCTTCATAGTCTGTGTATGTTACACTTAGAACACACCTCAGTTGAGGCTAGTCACATTTCAAGGGCTTGCCCGCACAGTGATGGTGGCTACAGTGTGAGACAGCCCCGGTTCTTACCCTTATCAAGTTAACTATTAGGTCTCCAGCTGCCTGGCTTGGATAACCACCTTTACCCCTAAGGCAGCGGTTCTCAACCTGTGGGTCGTGATCCCTTTGGCGGTCGAACAAAAGACCATCCTGCATATCAGATATTTACATTACGATTCATAACAGTAGCAACATTACAGTTATGAAGTAGCAACGAAATGATTTTATGGTTGGGTCACAACATGAGGAACTGTATTTAAAGGGCCAGAAGGTTGAGAACCACTGCCCTAAGGAGTTATATGACTTTGGGCAATTTAACTAATCTCTTACTGCCTGGCTTCCTCTTTAGCAAAATGGAGTTAGTCATTGTATCTACTCATATATACAGTTAATACATGCAAAGCCCTCGGGACAGTGCTTGGCACGAGACACCCTTAAGTGCTGATAAAATTATCATTCTCCAAATACAACATCCCCAATTCCTCCTTCTCACTCTCTGCCTCTGCCTCACACACACTGTCTCTACCTCTTCAGATTCAGCTTTTACTCAAGGGCTCAGAGGAATCCTTTAGGGAGTTTACTTACATCCACCAATGATCTTTCTCTCTTGTGAAACCTCAGCATTTGGCTGTATTTTTGTTTCAGAACTTAATTACAAACTGCTTGGGCCATCTGTTGAATTGTTAACTTGTCTGGTTTTTCATAAATATAGATACCTCTGTCTATACAACTTAAGCCTTGGAGAGCAGGGAGTGGGCGTACTGTGTGTGCGCCAACACTTATACACACACATACGTATTCTTTTCACATTCTTAGTCATCTTTCTTTAAAATTCACCGAAAACCAAGGATGTATTGAAGATTCATTTAAAGTATTAAGAAGACTGTCCACTTAAAATATTTTGTTAGTCCACCTCCCTTGCTGAATACCCTTCTCCCTGATCTTATACCACATCTTGAATCATACTTGCTCTCTCTCTGAATAAAATTAATATAGAGAATTAACAAAAAGCAACTAACTACCTCCTCACTGACTAGTAACTTGACTTTTCAGTCCTTAACTTTTTTATACCCAGCACCAATGAAGACTAGAATAATTGGTAATATAAGCATAAACCCTTGTTCTTACCCTTATCAAGTTAAATGTTTTGCCTGAATAAATGAAACCAATGACTTCAAAATATAAAATGTAACTACAACTCCTTCTGGAGAGAAGTTTTTCCCGAAGAGATCAGATTATACTAGTATTAAAAAAAACCTGTTCAGTCTCTCACTTGATAAATGATATACTCACTGAACCCTTCACACCACTGAGAAAACACATTTTATCAACCATCAAAAAAATTACAGATGTCTTTTTTAGGGTTATTCCCAATGAATGAGTTATTCTACCAACAAAAGCTTAAATAAGAAATTCAACTTCTGCTTTCTATAGCTCTATTTAATTCCAAAAATACATCATTCTGATTTGCTTCTGAACAGTCTGTCCTCATAAAACTCATAAACTGCCTGTATGTTTTTCATATAGTAAGAACCTGAAGCTAGAAAGGAAATTGAATTCTAGAAGTGGGCAATTAATTTGACAGCATTTGCTTTTTCCAATATGAGTATGTCAAGATCGAGAACTAAATGAGACACTGAAATCATTAAATGTTAGGAAAAGAAAAACTTAATTTAATCCCTATGGCCTAATGAAAGATCTTATTAGCACAGAAGCAAATTCATTTCCGTCCTTCCGAGACAAAAAAAAAAAAAGAGAGAGAGAGGAATAATGTACTTGTTTCTATAAAGAGGAAGAACCTCTAGAAGCTATGACTTGTAAATAATTCAGGGGATCCAACACAATTTAGTTGGGCCTTCCAGGCCATGGCAAGGAAAGTATCATGTAGCAATACAAAGTTAAAAAAAGAAAAAAGAAGAAAAAAAAAAGACTAACTCATGGAGAATCTGCTTCTGGATTTCCTATGCCTCAGAATTATTAATATTTTTCTATTTCTAGAGAGATGGAAATGGGAAACTAAATCTCGCATTAGCATATTCCTTTCAGCACATAAACACATGCAGCAATCTAAAATGAGGAGGCCATCCCATTTTCAACAGCAGGGGTTTAGCTCTTTCAAATCCCATGATTAAATCAGACTGGATCTTTAAGGTCCCTTTCGGTTCTAGAATTCTAATGACTCATATTGTCAAATAGGTGACCTCATGCATCACATAAGAACACATGTTCTGATAGCCAATTCACAAAGTGACAAAACTGAACATATCTTTAGGCAGAAAGAGGTTTATTAAATATGCTCCCTTTGCCGAAAGACGTAAGAAATCTTTTGGCCCAACTTAACAAAAACAATAAAACAGACTTGAAGAAATTTAATATGCCTTCTTCTCTGTTGTATTATTTGGTTTTCAAAGTAAGGGCAATAATTTGTTAGAAAGAACTTATATACCTCTTATAATTGTTTCCGACAACTTCATACTTATGTTACTGATTTATTATATCCGAAGCAGCAAAGACAGGCATAGCTAATCAGGTGAGGGAGGGCATGCCATTATGAAATGTAGCTGAAGGTGTGTGAATACTGCCAGCTAAGGCTAATCTCTGAATATTCTAAAGAAGCCAATTCGACATCTTCCTTATTAAATCCATCCTAATATTCAACTACTGTCCCTAGGAGAAAGCTTTCCTTAAATCCTTCCAATACCAGCTTAATCTTGCTATTACTTGCTGCTTAAAAAAAACACACAGAATATATACAATGATCTTAATACCACAAGAAAACCATTTTTCATTTATTAGAAGAGCAAAAGTCAGAGAAACTGATAACCTAGTATGATGACAAATATGTATGTAAATAGGCACTTCGGTTTGCCAAGGTTAGGAATGCAATTTTGAGTTACTTTTTGTACATGGGGTAAGATCATCCCTTTTTACATGGATATGCAGTTTTCCCAACATGTGTGCTGCTGAGACTGTCCTTTCCCCACTGAGTGGTCTGGCGCCTTGTCAAAGATCATTTGACCACATAAGCAAGGCTTTATTGCTGGGCTTTCTATTTACTGCACCGTTCTACTCGTCTGTCTTTAATGCCAGCACCATAGAGGTCTGATTACTGTCACTTTGTAATATGTTTTGAAATCAGGAAGTATGAATCCCCAACGTTTTTCTTCTTTTTCAGGGTCCATGTCTCGTTTTTTATGCATGCTATGATGCCAAAGAAAAAAGATTGGGAATGACTGAGCCCTATAAAAAATGTCTTCACACTTTTTGCTTATATACACTCCCAAAGACTTTTCCCTAGTATGTATCCTTTGCACAAAAAAAAAAAAAAAAAAAAGTGATTTCTGATATATTATAAACATGGGCATTAAAATTTTAATATAAATTTATATCATCCTTTTAAACTTATTCAGTGGATTCTAAATACTATAGGGAAATGATACTCACCAACATCCATTAAAAAGTATGATGACCTTCTCTAAGAGTAATTTTATAAGTCCTTATTTCTCCTTCAAGTTCTGTTTTGCACTCCATTTCCTCCACAGAATACTATTCTAATGTAATGTATTATTTACTTATTTATTTACTGCCCAACTCAGTTATAAATATCAGAAAGCTCCAGTCTAGAAGTCCAGGCTCACTGGAAATCTAGTCACTGTAGGTGAAGTAAGGACCCATGCCATCACCCGTATCTGAAATTTCAAAGTAGGAGACATTTTACTATCTGCTTAGTAGATATTAAATTTTGATTTAGTAGAAGCAACTATGATGGGTTCTCACTAATGTAAACCACTGGGAAACAGTAGGGTTCGATGTCTCCTTTAAAGCGACAGAGGACAGCCTCATTTTGAAGATAAAGAGTAACCAAGTCATGCTGCTATTCGCTGACAACTCAAATACCCAGGCACCAGCTAGCGCTATGTCTATGGCAGCTGCTCACATTAAAATAAAAGAATTATTAACCCAACTAATAAGCTTCCCAAATTATCACTGATCTAGGACAAATAGTTCATGAAAAGTAAGTAAGTTTTCTTTCTTTCTTTCTTTCTTTTGGTTTTCCATATCCTCTAGACATTAGCTGGGATAAGAAATTAAAACTATGAGCTAGGAAAAGAAATAATCTCATGATTTCTGCTTCCCAATAAAGTAATCATTTATAACACCAATAAAGTGAAGAAAAGCAAAGTTAAACACCACCAGCAATTTAAGGCAAGTACTATTTTTTTAAAATGTATTTTTTATTGATTTCAGAGAGGAAGGGAGGAGGATAGAGAGAAACATCAATGAGGAGAGAGCATCATTGATGGGCTGCCTCCTGCACGATCCTGGGGATTGAGCCCACAACTCGGGCATGTGCTCTTGACTGGAGTCGAACCCGGGACCCTTCAGTCCACAGGCCGATGCTCTATCCACTGAGCCAAACTATTTACCCCACTGAACTAACTTCATTTTTACTCTATAGATTTCATCCTCACAAAAATGTAGGTTCAGGTTTTTTTTTAAAAGAGCTCTTTACAAAACCTGATGTTTTGCAAAAGATGGCTCGGAGGGATTACTGAAATCCATGGCCCTAGCCTTTCCCAGAATTCCCAGTAAACTACCCCCAGCAGGGCAAGCTATTTTCCTGATTTTTATTTGTAAATTAAAGCACCATTTAAACTATAAAATATAGTCTTGGCAAAGGGGCTCACTGGGTAATAGGTTCTTTCTCCATTTACTTTCTACCTGAACTGATGTTAGCCATAATACCAACAAACATAAACCTACAAAGTTGATTTAAAAGGGTAATAAATTAAATATCTTCAAACTCATAGGCATATTGCAAATTAGCCTAGAAGTGTGGGGTACGATTATATCCCCAACTACCTGGATTGAGTTCATATCCTAAGGCTACCCTTTGCTGTGTGACCTGGGACAACTATTCCATTTGTATGTGCCTAACTTTTAGCACCCGTCACCGTGCCATGCAATATGGCAGCCAGTAGCCACACGGGGCTATGTCAATGAAATAAAGTTAAAAATTCAGTGCCTCAAGGCACGTGCCACGTTTCAAAGGCTCCACAGGCCGATGTGGCTAGAGACTGTCGTACTGGACAGTGCAGACATGGCGATGAAAATAAACGAGATGACATGATTGAGAGCAACAAATGAGACCGAGGGAGCGGGAGTGACTACTTTAGATGACATGGTGGAAAAGGCCTCACTGAGATGTTGACATCTGAGCTGAGACTTGCATGACAAGATGCAGCTGGCATGCAAAGGCCTGCATAGAGCATCCAAGGCAGAGAAAAGGGCAAGGGCAGAGGCCTCTGGTGCCAATGCGCTTGGCTGGTTTAACAACACGAACTATGTTTGAAGCGCAAGAAATCAAAGAGGGGAGCTTGAGGCGCAGGAAGTGGAAGGAGGCAGGGCCTCAGGGGTCTTGTGAGCCATGCAAGAATGTTGGGTTTTATATGGAAGTGCAATTGGAAGCATAGAGACTTCTAAAGAGGGGAACGTTACCATCTAAACTATGTCTAAGAACTCACTCTGGCTGCCTTAGGAAACTAGTTAAAGAAACCCAGAGTGCAAGCAGGGAAACCTGTTAGAAGGCAGGTGCCATTGCCCAGGTGAGAGCAGATGGTGGCTTGGACTGGGAGAGTGAGATACAGAGACTGGGTTCTTTTTGTCTGCATCCCATCTACAGTCCTGTGTCTACTGTCCTTCACACCCTGGCTCCCTGAAATAGTCAACTTCCTTTTTTTAACTCCTCACTATCCTGCAAATATACGTTCTGCCCACACCTTTCCACCGAAACTGTCCTAAACTCCCAGTCACCTCCACCTTCCCCAAACCAACAAGCACTTCTCTCTCCTTACCTTACCTTGGCTCACCTCTGCTGCATTTGCAACAGCTGACCACTCTGACTTCTCAATTTCTCTCCTCCATCAGCTTTGGGGCATCCAGCTCACCTACTTTCTCTCTCTCTTACTCTTGTTCAGCCTTCTTCCAATGAACCCCCACCTGACTCAAACTTCAGTCCTCAGTTCAAGCCAACTAGGCTGCCACCCACTGCAAAAGGTGTTTCCGCCAATGACGGACCGCATAGACGAGGGTGGTCTAGAACAGTGATGGCGAACCTTCTGAGCTCGGCGTGTCAGCATTTTGAAAACCCTAACTTAACTCTGGTGCCGTGTCACATATAGAAATTTTTTGATTTTTGCAACCATAGTAAAACGAAGACTTACATTTTTGATATTTATTTTACATATTTAAATGCCATTTAACAAAGAAAAATCAACCAAAAAAATGAGTGTCATAGGTTGGCCATCACTGGTCTATAAGATTATAACAGAGCTGAAAAATCCTCACTGGCTAGTGACTTTGTGGCCATCTTAACCTCACAGTACAAAGCACTGCTCAGTGTTCGTGGTGGTGCTGGTGTAAACAAGCATACTGCGCGGCCGGTCAGGTGAAGTATGACCATACAGCCACAGTAGCAGGCTGTACCACCCAGGTTTGTGCACTCTACGCTGTTCCCACAACAGCGCGACCACCTAACGGGGCATGACTGCATACGTAATCCCTGAAACTCATCGGACACTGATAACTCTCAAATGAACATCTCTGACCCAGGAATCCTTACTAAGTTTTAGACCGCTGTATCTGGTGTTGGACTGGCCCCTCCTACCTGGGCATACCGCAATATTTAAAATGCAAAAGGTCCCAAACTGATCTCCTTCATTCTCTCATTACATTCCCTTGCTCAAAGTCAAAAGCCCAGCGGCATCCTCAACGCCCTCTCACTCATCAGCTATAACGCCCATCACCAGGTCCTGCAGGTTCTGCCTCCTTAATGCTCTCCAATCTAGCCCTTCCTCTCAAGTCCTGCTCAGGCTGCTTTGGCTCAAGCTCACATCACTTCTTGCGTGGATTATTGGGATAGTCTCCCAACTAACTTACCAGCTTCCTACCGCTCCTGCCCGTGGCTGTGGAAGCACGTCATAGCGATTCAAAAACTTCACTGACTACACTAAGTTCAAATCTGACCATCCACATCGCTTCTCTGCTTAAAGCATCCCACCACTTCTCACGAGGCTTCTTATGATCCAGCTCCCTCCCTGTTACCTTCACAGCCCCCCCAACCCCCCACATTCTCCTCTGTCAGGCTTTCTTAGTTCTCTAATACCCTGTCATTTCAGCATCCTTCCTCAGCACATGTTATTATTACCTCTCCCTTATTCATCCAACGACTACTTCAAAGGTAGGCTTACGTATTACCACTTCAGGGAAGTGTCCCGAGTGCCTCATAAAACTATATCTGCATTTATACATATATTCATATATGTACATATATGTACACATCTCGCTCGCACGGCATGGTGGCTGCTCATTTATTCGTCCCAGTAAATTATAAGCTCCAAGAGGGCAGAGACCACCAACCTTGTTGGGTGTGTAGCACTAGAATAAATATTCAGACAGTTTTGATTTGCTCTCCTGGAAATTTAAAAAACAGGGTGGAGCTTATGCGGTGGGCCTTGTACCACCACCCCAGCACAGCCCAAAGTGACAGCAGGGGGCTGCAAAGCCAAAGGTGCTTCCGGTTGGAACTGTGAAGAAAACAACACACAAAACACCCGCCCTCTCCACAGGAGGCAGCAGGACGCTGAGGAGCCAGGCAGTGACTAATGAACCTGACCTAGGACCTTACACTTCGGGGCCAAGGCTGCGCGCTGTGATGATAATAGTAATAACTGGCGGAAGGCCTCCCGTCTCAATGAACCTTCATGTAAATATCTCCCTACATGCGATTTCAGTTCTTGCTGTGGGTTCTCGCTCCCTTCCTGACAGGTTACTACCCTTACTTAGGAGTCACTCACTTGTCAATCAGCCATTTGGTCTCTACATCTGAAGGGGGGGAGGGGGGGTTAGGAGAAGAGGCGCGAGGGCGAAGATAAACACTTCTGGAAGGGGGAGCAGTGGTTCTCAACCTGTGGGTCGCGACCCCTTTGGCAGTCGAAGGACCCTTTCACAGGGGTCGCCTACGACCATCCTGCATATCAGATATTTACATGACGATTCACAACAGTAGCAACATGACAGTGATGAAGTAGCCACGAAAATAATTTTATGGTTGGGTCACAGCATGAGGAACTGTATTTAAAGGGCCAGAAGGTTGAGAACCACTGGGGGGGGGGGTAGGTAGGAGAAGGACACGGACTCGGGGATGGGGAGCCGGACCCAGGGTTGGGGAGCCGGAATCAGGGTGGGGAGCCGGAATCAGGGGTGGGGGAGCCGGACCCAAGGGTGGGGGAGCCGGACCCAGGGTGGGGGGAGGGCGGGATGGGGCTGGAGCACCGACAGCTGTCAAGGCACCGGGAACACCGGGTGGAAAGGCAGGCGGGGGAGGTGAAGAGGACGCTGGCGGAGAGAGCCAGGGGCCGGGGCTGGGACACACGGGGACCGAGGAGGCGGACGAGGCTTGGGGCAGGCGGCGGGGTGCTCAGGAGGAAGCCGGCGAGAGGCAGGCGACACCCACGCTGCCGGGCGGTGGCGGCTTGGGGACGCGCAGGGCGGGGGGTCCCCGCGGGGGGCGGGGGGAGAGGGCGGGCGCGCGGGGAGGAGGGCGCCCCCGGGGCCGGGCGCGGCGCGGCGGGGGCACTTACTGGGGTCCCTCCGCAGGGCGCCGAGGGGGGTCTCCCCCCGCAGCTGAGGGAACAGGAAGTCGCGGGCGGCCGGCAGGTCCTGGAAGGAGCAGAACTGGACCACGGAGCAGGCCATGGCTCCCGGCGGCCCCGCCGGTCACCCACCCGACCCGACCACGCCCGCCCCCCGCCACCCCACGGGGGCCGCCGCCGAGCCCCAGAGCGTCTGCCACGCAGGGGCGGGGCCACCACACCGGAAGCTGTCAGCGCACGCGGCCCTCCCGCCCCCCGAGCCCTGCGCAGGCGCAGAACGGCCCGGCCGCCGCGTCACGTGACCAGCGGCGGCCCTGGGGCCCCGCGCCGACGTGGAGGCCTGCGACCGACTCCGGGGCGGGTTCTGCGCCGCCTCCCAGGAACGAACCCCCTTTATTCATTCTGGCTTTTCGCCGGAGGTGATCTCTGGCTGTTGTCCGCGTCGAGCCCTGTCATTGAAGCGATCTTAGGGGTACCTTGCTATTGGCCAGATCCTGACCGTGCAGAGAACCATCCCGGCTAAACCAGAGGCAGGCCGGTGGGGGACGGTAGCATGCAAGTGCCCGAGTTTGCAAAGATGAATGCCTCTTCCCCCCAGGCTAGCTTGAAATGCGCCTCCTGCAAATTCCCAGGGTGCCATGCACACCCCGTACAGTACTATGCGTCACACTGTTACTCGCTTACGCTTTGGACCTGCATTGGATTTCCCATTCATTCACCCATCCACCCATTCAACAAATGTGCATTGCTCCTCGTTTCTATTCCAGACACGCGAGGCGTGGAGTATAGAGCAGAGAATAAAAGAGATTAAGTACCCGTTCCCATGGAGCTAAAATTCTAGCAACTGGCACAGGTAGTAAGCAATTCATTAATTACTTAACCATTTAACTGAAATGGGAAAAAAAACACAACGCACGATTTAACTGATAATGCTAAAGAAAGAAGTACTGAGTGCTGTGACAGCACGTGACAGGGAACCTTGCCTAGTTTCTTGCTTTGTTTTATTGGGGGTGGGGGGCGGATGGTTGCCAGGCTCAGGTACAGACTTCGTGGTGAACTCCTGGAGTTGGGGTCTCATTTAATGTCCCTTCATGTCCACAGTGTCTAGCTAGCATAGGACCCGGCACATAGTGCTTAACAAATATTTGCTGGAGGCATAAATGGAGTAGAATGTGTACATCAAGTAAACAAAAGGAGCCATTTCTTTACAAAGCACTTTAGATTTTTTAAAGTACTTTTCCATCCATTGTCCAATTGGGTAGTCACGATGTCATCTAGAAAGTGTGTCTTAGCCTAATTTTTTAAATGAAGTAATGTAAGTGTCTTTGAGCAGACTCTTGAAGTTCATTTCAATTATTTTTCTAAAAAGTACAAACCGAAGAAGGAATTATTTTAAAGTTAACACACCACACTGCAGACACTCATGGGCTTCCCCAGAGAAACCTAAAGTGGTTGTCCACTCTGAATGACAGAAAATGGGATGGAAATAAGTTGAAGGCATGTAGATGAAGTCCAGGGCATTGATTTCTGTCGGGGCTGTGTACACACTTTCTTCTAATAATATAACTACCATTAATTTCTCCTCCATTAATTCCTGTTTCTAGAGCAGGACGAATTTCACAAAACAGGATAGATACTTCCTATGTTATCAGGTTCACAGAGAGCAGTTCTTCATCCATAACATACCTGCTTGGATGAGATGTGCTGTGGCGTTCCTTAAGCACCAGAGACCTGTAATTCTATATTCAAAGCTTGCAGAAAAGGCAAGCCTTCAGTGCTCCCATTTTCCATCTGGGGGAAAAAAAAAAAGCAGTGCTTCCTAAGATCTTCCAGTCCTGATGATTAAACCCCAAAATACAACCCCAATACCAAAGTAGAATACAATTTAAACTTAGACTCTTAGCTTCAGAGGATGAATGAAGGACACGTGACACTTTTTGGAAGCGTACTGTGTCACTACTTGGAAACCATTCAAGTTCCTATTCAGGTAAATGCATTTTGTGGAAGTAACTGCTCTTGGCCGATTCCACTGGCCTTTGTTCTGCCCTCAGGCATTCATATATCTCCGTGCCGGGGCCATGGAGTTTCATTACTGCTGTTTCGATGGTGAAGTTCCTGACTTCCGTCCAAGTTGTATTGAAAAGCCTCATTCATGAATGTTTTTAAGGTCTTTAGAGACCCTTCACAGAAATTACAGCACATTCATGAACTGCACTCTTCCCCCAGGAAGTTGTAAAGCTGCAGGGGATGACTCTGGAGTTCTGCTGCCATGGTTTCTGGAAGGCGTGCCTTTTCTGCAAGCTTTGAATATAGAATTAGACAGTGAATGACGCTCACTGCCCAGTCCTAAGAAAGCACATTGCAGGGGCGCTTGCCGAAGTGTGATTTCGGGGGCTAATTAAAGTGGTGTGACCAGCATAATCACGAGAGGATGCTAGCACGAACTCTCTCCAGCGTCCATCACCGTGAGTTAGAACCCACAAGGTCCATAAACAGCTAGTTTTATTTGCCGAACACCAACGGAGGATAAGTGCCATCTGTCTTATTGAACTAGAGGTGCTGTGGTGAGCGCAGTGAGGTGAGAAGGACTAGCCCGCCAGAGACACTACCTCACTGGGGAACAGACAAACACTGAGAACTCTGACAAAAGCAGAGGCATGGGTGCCCTTTGGTACTCACATAGAGGTACGCTGGGAACATTCTACAATACTTGATTACTGAGCATCTGCCTTTGAAATCCTTCAGAACTCAGTTCCAACGTCACCTCCTGGGTGGAGGACCTGACGTTCCCAGGCAAAATGAGCTTTTCACTATGTAACTACTCTAAAACTTAGCACCTTGATGACGGTTTACCCACATTTCTGTCTCCCCCACTAGATGGTGATGTCCTCAAGGGCAGGGATTGAGACCTGTTTACCTTTGTGACATCTATTCACGCATTTATTCATTCATTGAATATATATTTTTTAAAAAGCCTACTAGGTACCAGCAGCTAAATATATACATGGCTCATACCCAATACACAAAAGAAACACATATTTGTACTAACAGAGAATAGATTGCAATGACACACACACATATTTGTACTAACAGAGAATAGACTGCAATGACACACACACATATTTGTACTAACAGAGAATAGATTGCAATGACACACAGAGGTGGATAGGCAGTTATAACTCCATTTTGAAAATGCAATGTTGGGCAGAGTACAAGGGAGCCCATAAGGGCACCTCACTTTGGGGATCAGGGAAGGCTTCCTGGCACAAGCATCATCTCGGCTGAGACCAGAAGAACGGAGTAGGTGTTAGTCAGATAAACCAGATGGAGGATGTCATGGGAGCATAGAGGGTCAGTATTCTCAGACACAGAGGAAAGCGAGGACAGAGTTTATTTAGAGGGTTGAGTATCCTTCGACCTGTCTATAGCTAAAAGAAAGTGTTACGGTGAAGCAGGAACGGTAAGGAGGGGCGAAATCATACAAGAACCCAAGGGCAGGGACTATGGCTTATACAACTTTGTCTCTTTCTCCAGTGTCTAGCAAAGTGCTTGACAAACAGGTGGCTGGCAGGTAAATGTCTGTGGAAGGGAGGAAAGAAGAAAAGAAGGAAGGAATGTATATAAATGACATGAAACACGGATCGTGCCTGTCCTTGAGGGCATTGGACAGACAAGACAGCTGTCAAAGTATGGAAATCAAAACAGGTCCCAGCCCTAGCCGGGTTTGCTCAGTGGATAGAGTGTTGGCCCTCGGACTGAAGGGTCCCGGGTTCGAGTCCGGTCAAGGGCATGTACCTCGGTTGCAGGCTTGAACCCAGACCCTGTGAGGGTGCATGCGGGAAGGCAACCAATCGATGTGTCTCTCTCACATCGATGTTTCTCTCTGTCTCTCCCCCTCCCTTTCATTCTCTCTAAAAATCAGTGGAAAAATATCCTTGGGTGAGTATTAACAACAACAACAACAGGTCCTGTTTGATCAAATACCAGGAGAGAGCAGCGCAGGCAAACGTGGTGAGGTCTAGAGAGATCGCTCGCTGTGACCGAGCTGTCACAGAAGCCTGCCTGCGTTGCACTGCATCTGAAGATGAGTAGGGTTTACTAGGAAGAAAAGAAAAAGGACATTGCGTCTTCCCAGGCGGAGGTGAGGGCCTGAAGAGAGAGGTAAGGTGAAGGAGAAAGTGAATCCTTTCTAAACTTCCCCTTTTCCAGTTGACTTCTGTTTCATCCAGCTGTTTGGAGGACATCAAGGTGCTCGCTGGAAGGTCCCATACCATAAGGCCTGGGATTCCGCCCAGGAAGGTCTATTCATAGAATCAGAGTTAAGAGACTCAGGTTGATATACTTGACCTGAACAAATTTCAAAGCTAACTGAAGCATTGAATCTATTCTGAAAGGCATTTATTCTGAATGCATGTTGTGCTTGAATAAAACAAGAGGTTGGATAACCATTTGTAAGCAGGAAAAGAAAAACACTTGTTGCAGAATTTGAAAAACCAACAGTGTGGCTTTATGTTTTTATTTATTATTATTATTTAGAGAGAGAGAGATGGAGAGGGAGAGAGTGAAGCATCAATTGGCTGCCTCCTGCATGCCCACCATTGAGGACTGAGCCCGCAACCCAGGATGGAAAAGGTGACTTCGAGGTAGGTGAGATGATGCTCAGCCAACTGAGCCACACTGGCCATGGCCGATGCTGTGACTTTTAAGTTGTCCAGTCATTTCCTTCGCATCTACTAATCTTTCAAACAGTGGCTATGGAGCAGTATTGCTATTCCCACCAAATGCTTAAAGAGTGATGATTTCTGCCAAAACCGGTTTGGCTCAGTGGATAGAGTGTCGGCCTGCGGACCGAAAGGTCCCGGGTTCGATTCCGGTCAAGGGCATGTACCTGGGTTGCGGGCACATCCCCAGTAGGAGATGTGCAGGAGGCAGCTGATCGATGTTTCTCTCTCATCGATGTTTCTGACTCTCTATCTCTCTCCCTTCCTCTCTGTAAAAAAATCAATAAAAATATATTTTAAAAAAAAAGAGTGATGATTTCTATAGACAAGGAATAAAAACAAAAAAAGGTGATGATTTACTTCATGCTTTATGTAACTCTAGGAATCTCACACTCCACGTGTCCTTAACCTTTGAGATGAGGAAATGATTTGCCGGCCTTCATTTAATTAGAAAAGAGACTCTGAGTGTGTGTTATGTATAACTGAAAATGTAGAAAACCCCTGTCATTAATGATAGTATGAAATCAATCCAGAGTTTGTATGGAAATGAGCCACCCACATTTATTTTTTTAACACCTTACATTTTATTAACTAATGTGGTCGCATACTATTAATCCTTAAGCATCCATCTGTATTCTATTTGCATTTGTCTGTTCTCTTCCTCTTCCCTCCTCTCCCCATCATCACTACATCTTTGCACCCTGAACCTATCTCCGTGAGAAGACTTAGTAAAGCTCAGCCATTCTAGCTAAACTAGATTCCTAAAAACACGTACCTTTTGGAGAACAAGTTTTTTGACATTAAGCCCTGTAAACCTGGCAAAATCCACTTGGAGATTATTTTTCCTAAAGAAATTAAAGTTCGAAAGTGCTGAGATGTTAAGCAATGAATAAAACAAGGCAATAAATAATTCACTCATGTATTAATAAATATTTCAGGGCTGAGTGGAGGCCTGGTTAATGCATGTTAATATCTTAGTAAATGAAACTCTTTGAATGCTTTATGTTACAACTTCAACTATTTAGCATTACTGTGCATGGATCTATAGATAAAATATTTAACAAAAGTCAGTAATGAATAGGAAAAGAGCACTTTAAGGATGTTTTAATAAATAAACTCATTAATAGTGCAAGACATTCCAAGACAAACATATGCATTTATCAGACCCTAAACCTGATTTCACTGTACTTGTCAAGACTCTTCTCACTTAGACTGCCCAGGTGAATTCTGAACACAGACATTGATTAAGAGAGTCACTGCCATTTACCAAACTCACAGTCTCTCTCTCTTTTTTAAAAATATATTTTATTGATTTTTTACAGAGAGAAAGGGAGAGGGATAGAGAGTTAGAAACATCGATGAGAGGGAAACATCGATCACCTGCCTCCTGCACACCCCCTACTGGGGATGCGCCTGCAACCAAGGTACAGGCCCTTGACCGGAATCAAACCCGGGACCCTTCAGTCCGCAGGCTGACGCTCTATTCACTGAGCCAAACCGGTTAGGCCTCACAGTCTCTCTTTATGTCGCACATATGTCCCTGAAATGCAGCCCGAGTTGAAGGCATAATCCCCAGAGCAGGTTTGGGGGAGCTCCAGCCAGAGGTCAGAGGGGTGTCAGGAACTTGGAGCCATTTTTGAGGTTAGTTCTTTGGCTGGGGTGGCATTGAATTCCCACGGAGAGCCAGGACAACTCAGACAAGCTCTGTGTTCCCAGCTATGCTGGGAGGGGCACTGCTCTCTGCGCCTTTGCTCAGGGAGGCTCTGTAGAATCCGAGTTTTTGGGAGGACATCCTCAGTGTGAAATGAGCCCCAGGCATGGTTGTCATTTCCCATTTAGACACCAAAGCCGCTCTGGTCACCAACGCTGGCCCTGCCCGCTGGCCCTGCAAGCTGACTTCTCAGGTTTTCGAGTTTTCCTTTCATTTCTAGCTCCTGCAATTTCCCTTGTTCTCGTGCCCTTAGCTATGATTTAAAAGCTTATTTGTTCTATTTTACCCAGCACATCGAGGTGCTTGTAGCTGAAAGACTGTCAGATATTTCTAGTGGCTGGAACCAGAACTCTCTCGAATTCTTCCTAAGACCTTTAAATTTGGCTTTGACTCAAAACAAAGCTTGGAGGCATTTTTTTTTCCTATTGTGAAGAGAAAATAGAATGAAAGAGCAGAGCAAGAAAACCTGAATGGAAATGAAACCTGCGTGTGCTTTTACAAGGCTTAGCGCCTCAGCCTGCTTTTCGGATTAAGTACTTTGCTCCTCTAAGTGCTCAGGGAGGCACCGAATGCAGTTGAAGAAAATGGATTTCTGCTTTCTGGCTCTGCATCTCTGCCCTTCCTCTCGGTCTCCAGTTAACGAAGGGATGGGTAATTTATCCACTGAAAGCCTTTCTTTTTCACCCGATTCATTATCCTGAACTAGTTCTTCAACCCTACCTGTGATTCTGTGACATATCTATCATTTACTGAATTCCCATTTTCCTTAAGGCAGTTGGAGTTATTTGTGATGATTTACAACGGAGAATTCTGACTGATATAGGATGATGACTTCTTTAAAAACTTTTCTTTTAAATTAACTGAACTTTGTTTTCCACACCAAACCTTAGCCTAAAATGTCAACTACATTTTAAGAAAACCCAGTGTGGAAGTGTATACACAAAGAGTTAGAAAATCTTGATTAAAAAAAAAAAAGGAATATTAGTCTTCCTTTATTTTTTTCTTTCAAAACAGAATTATTTAATAACATTCATTTCATTTAAAAACAAAAGCTTTTTTGGAGGGGTCCTTTTATTTGTATTTATTTACTTATTAAATTTATTGGGGTGACATTGGCAAATAAGATTATATAGGTTTCAAGTGTACATTTCTATGATACATCATCTGTATAATGCAGTGTGCCCACCACCTTAAGTCAAATTATCTGTCACCATATATTTGACCCCCTTTACCCTTTATTCTCCCCTCACCCCACTTCCTTCTGGCAACCACAATACTGCTGCGTCTATGAATTTTTGTTTGTTTCATTTGTTCCTCCCAGTTTTATATCCCACATATGAGTGAAGTCATATAGGTTTTGACTTTTTCTGTCTGACTTATTTCACTTAGCATCATATTCTCAAGATCCATCCATGTTGTTGAAAATGGCAGTATGTCATCTTTTCTTGTGGTTAGGTAGTATCCCATAGTATGGCCACCATTCCAATATGTTGGCCGCCGTGAATAATAAGTCTCCCTTTAAATGATGAGACCTCTAGTGAGTTTAAAATGATTTCATTTCCAACACATTCTCTGTCTGAGACTTTGATAAATGTGCTGCTTCAGTTCAGTCTGAGCTGCTGGTTCACTCATTCATCCAACCATGTCTTCCTTCAACACTTCCCAAGAACCTGCTCTGTGCCAGGCATTGATTTGGCACCAGCTTCCTCCCTTCCTCCGGGCTCCGTATCCCAGCGCACTACACATTCTGAATAAAAGCAACGGATTCGGCTGGAGAGACTTAGGAAGCAACTTCATCCACTTATTCATCGTCTCTGAGTGCAGGGTGTGTCCTGCTGGGGGTGCGGCACAGAAGCAGCAAGCTTTCTAGGTCACAGGCTGTCTCGCTTCCTCCTTAGCTCTTGCAGGAGGCTCACTATCAAATGCAGGTCTAGAAAAGTCTACGTCCCTAAAGTATGGCAACCATTAAGACACATTTTGCTTTGATGTCTTCCACATTTCTATTAAAACCATAATTACCCTTGATTCGTAACCACAGGCCTCTGGAAATCCGGCTACTATTGGCTCCAAACCCTCTCCCCTGTCATCCACAGACTGATGTCTGTGAGAACAAGAAGACTGTATTTTATTCATCTTTGCCTCCTCAGAGCAAAGAATGGAGGAACCATTTAAATAATGTTTTAGAGTTTTAAATATTTCTCACAAAAAGTGTTGCTTTCTGTTGCCTGCTTACTACCGACCACACACAACTGACCTGGTACCTGCAGGTGCTCTCATCTCAGCTCACTTTCCTCAGGAAGACCTGCTCTGACGCCAAAGGCAAGGTCTGGACTTGCTGTGACGAGCTCAGAGAAAAGCCCAGGTTTCCCCTTTACGGCACCGACTTGTGTTTAGGCGGTGCCAGTGTTCTCTGTTAGAATATAAACTCCGGGAGGGCTGGGCTGCTGTAAATCAGAAGCAGTGCCCAGGACACAGCAGATGCTCAATAAACATCTCTGGGATAAATGCGTTTGGATCAATAGCATTTAGAAGGCTAACCTTTCTCTCCTTTTCATCCTCTCTTGTCCGCAGAGCTGGTTAACACTCTTCGGCAGGAGTGTGTGTTGTTTCTATCAGTTTTCTATTTCTACTGGATGGATGCATGGTATCTTGATGAATCTATGTCGGGGCAGCTACAACATTTCCACGCGGGAGAGGCCTCTACTATTGCACTTCTCCAGGGCTTGGGTTGACACGGCAGTGGTGTCCTTCTGTCCCCAAACTGCCTTTTCACCTTGTTCCATGGGAAGGTGTCAGTAGGGAGTGTAGTTCGAAACGGAGATATTCTGGTCGCTTTTCCTGCTTTCACCACTAGAGGGGGCAGTGACATGCTCTGTTGCTGCACCTGAGTTGCACCTGTAGGATATTAGAGGGAGCTGGACCTCAGTGGTCTCCTGGGCCAACTCCTCCCCTTTCACAAACAAACGCAGAGATGAAGGGACTGGCCTATGGTTACGGAGTTGGTCAGTGACAAAACCCAGATCTCTTGCTTTTCCTTCCAGAATGCTTCATTGTAGCACGTGGTCCCCGGCCTGCCAGTCCCTGGAGGACCCTTGCAGGGCCCGCTGACAGGGGTCAATTTTGACAATGCTGAGTCACTTGCCAAGCATTCCTGGGCCTGCCAATGTCCTCATCCAAGTTTATTTATCGGTGGTCCGTATCTACGCATGTGGGCTGGAGGGAGGGGCAGCATGAGGTAATGGCAGTTGTGCTGAATTCCAGCCCTTGCAGAAAACAAGATGTGGTGGATGGTTCTGGTGCTAGCTATGGCCTTTTGGTTATGCACACAAGCTTTCCTATTGCCCCTTGTTCTTGTAACTGTCCCCTCGCCCCCCTTCACAGAGGCACAGGCCAGTAACACCAGTCTGCCTAATCACAGCTTCCTGATCTCCCCAGACACAGCGATGGTTCAAGAGAGGGCACGGTGTCCAGCTGGGTCTAGTCGAGTCCTGCCCTGGAATTTCTGAGTTGGAAATTGGAGGAACAACTCACTATCTTGCCTTGGGGTCCACGGTGCTGGAAGGATGTGAGGTTAGATGACTGTGGCCATCTTTCTCAGCAAATGGAGAAGACTTGTTAGTAGAAGAGAGGAGAGGTAAGCACAGAACCAGAGAAAAACGCCAGTTGGAGGACTGCATCCCAAGTCCACTCCTTCAGCCCTGGCTCCTACAGCTTCTCACGTTCTGAGCCGCCCAGTTCTTATTCCTAGCCATCTGAGCTCATCCATTCCTTCGTTTTGTTTGGTCTAAAGGCAGTTTGAGTTAGATTTGTGTCACAGTGAAGGATTTTGACTAGTACGGAGATCGCTCACCCTTGGTGTAGGGTAATATCACCTTTCCTCTGACCCTAAACCATGGGTCCAGCCAACAGTCCATCTTTTAATACCAGATTCGCGGGCGAATAGTAATTAATTTTTTTTTTTTTATTATATCCTCACTGTTGTCTGTCCTGGTTAGTTCAACCAGAAAGAACATGTTGCCAGTGAGGCCACGAGCACAGGTCACATGGTTCAGTTAGTTCTGCTCTGTCTGTAACAAAACCTGCCCCTAAAAACATCCAGCTGTTTTCTTAACAGGTGACCTTGGCCATGATGTGAACCAGTGAGGCCCAGTGCATCTCTGCACTAACTCTGGAAGGGAGCAAGGGTTATGGAAGCAGCAGGAGTCTGAGCCTTGGGCCATAGCATTCTAGTCCCACCTCCATCTTTTCCTTATTGGGGGACCCCCAAGTGAGTCAATTATCTTCTCTGGGCCTCCATTTATCAGGTTACAAAAAATATGATAGCTGGGCAACATGGTCCTAAGATACAGTCTGGCTCTAAAGTGATATTACTCTCAAAGACCAGCTGAAGTGATCCTCCATGAATGGCAAGTCAGTCCTACTGTTTTTGTACCAATAAGACAACATATAACCTGACTGTGTTCTCATCAGTCCTTAGGGCAAGCTGGGTAAGGAATCATTAAGCATATTATAAATAGTTATCTTTGCTTTCAGCCCCAAAGTGCAGTCCTGCCCTCCTTGGCGAATGATATGTTCCCCTCAGGGCTCAGTCCTAAATATGCCAGGGAAAGCGAATCCTTTCTAAATATTAACGATTGGGGAGCAGCAATTCTTTTCTTCAGGGGCCGGGAGTGAAGAGCTTTCCTCCGTTCCCACCTCTGCTGCCCGGGTTCCCTTTAACACCTCCACCTCCCAAACTGAAGAGCTGAGGGTTGCTAGGAGACAGGGCTGAGGTGGCAGGAGGTGATCAGCTCACTGGGGAAGCCAGGAGGAGGAACCCAACCCTTGAGGAAGTAGAAAAGCAAGTACTTCCTAGACTCCTGATCTAGTTTTAAAAATAGAGTTAAAGTGCAAGTGGGGATGGGCTGGGGAAGGGAAAGGAGCAAGCTTTGGGGAAGGCGTGTAGATGAGAGGCAGAGACTCCAGAGGAGGCACTACGTGAGGCTGGTAGAAGGCTCAGAGATGGTAGGCTTATTGCTCAGAGATGCTAAATGCACAAGTCATTTTGACTGACACCCCTGGTGAATTAGATTGGGACCCTAGATGGTGGCCAAATGAACGCCTGCAGGACAGCCAAGAGCCGCGTGGCTGGGGCCGCCCTTCCTTGGCCTGAACTTGTCTCTGGGAAGCACTCAAGCTGGTCCAAGTGCAGCTGTACCTGAATTGCTCCGGGTGACGAGAGGCTGATCCGATAGAGCTCAGTGTTACTATTAAGGGGACAAAGGTCAACAGGACCCTGTTGGGTGCCCCCAGGACAGCAGGTTAAGACCACAGTAGGGGAAGGGTGGCTGCTTAGGTGGCCATGCTGTTAGCAAGGCCCTGAGCTTGGCTTGCCTGACACGTGGTAATAGCACTTGGCCCACGGTAAGAGCTCAATAAATGATTGTTATTTCTATTGTTCTAGTTATAATTATCCCTACAGATGGGTATTGAGTTTTCATCTTCTCCTTGCACCCCTGGGTTTTGCCTCTATAACTATTCTGAGGTGATTATGGATCCCACACATCCTTACAGTGGGCCTTGTCCGCTTTTAATGCCCCTTTAAGGGCTTCTTATCCCATTTCCATCCGAATGTGAGTCACACACTCAGAGTGAGTTTCCTTAGCCAGTCAACAGTGACGATTCACCCCAACTTCTGCCCACATAACCCAAACCTGACAGACCAAAACACCTGACTCAACAAAACACCAACCACACGCTGCTACGTCTTGCCAGGAAAGAGCCACCTTCCTTTCATTTCTGACCTTCACTTGCGGAATGTTTCATGCGTGTTGAATGTGTTGCATGGCCTGCCCCAGAAGCCACTGTGTTTTGGTGGGGGAGCAATACCACCCCCAGGAGAGTCTGCTGTCTCCCTCCCTCCACTGCTGGCCTGCACAGAGCGGCCTTTGTCTGAGGTCCTGGCCTGCTGCTCCGAGTGGCAGCAGCAGCAAGAGCGGCACAGGGGCAGCGAGCTGAATTGGAAATCACAGCCTGCCCTGATGTAATGTTTCCGAACGCGTGGTGGTTGGGTCACATGAGGTCTGACATCATCTGGAGGTGGGAGCTTCCGGGAATGCTGCCACCAGCAACTTTGCCCGCCAGATACCGGATCTCAGCTCTTACAGGAGACAGAACAGCAAACCGAGCAGAGCAAAACCGAAGCTATGTTGCCAGCTTCAACAATCGGAGGGGTCAAATCACAAGGGGGAAGAAAGGGCATTGTCATACTAAGTCCAGAGACTCAACCCTCACCGCTCAGCGTTCAAACTCACTGATAACCAGGAGGACCTTGGGAGGCTTACGGAGTTCAACCATCTGCCTCTAAGGCAGTGGTTCTCAACCTTCTGGCCTTTAAGTACAGTTCCTCATGTTGTGACCCAACCATAACATTATTTTCGTTGCTACTTCATCACTGTCATGTTGCTACTGTTATGAATCGTCATGTAAATATCTGATCTGCAGGATGGTCTGAGGCGACCCCTGTGAAAGGGTTGTTTGACCGCCAAAGGGGTCGCGACCCACAGGTTGAGAACCGCTGCTCTAAGGACCATCTTATCTGGAACTTCAAATCACGGAAAACTCTCCGGGGGATGATGGTGCATCACCTGCTTTGATAGGTGGCTCGTGTGTCATTCCCCTAGAGCAGTGGTTCTCAGAGGGACGAGCTAGATAGATGTCCGGGAGGAGTGGCCAAGGGGTGAGGTTTGGGCACGTACCCCCGGGAGATACTCTTCTGCGTGCTAACTGGGTGGAGAGACAGGATCTTGGGGAGAGAATTGTGGGGTTCAGTAATGAAGCTTCTGCAAACTCTCTGTATAGACTAAAGATAACATTTTAAGAAACAAAGCTTCATCTTTGTTAGTCATGAGGATATTTTTAATTACAAATATGTCAAATATATAAAGAAATTACAGAATACTAAAAGAAATGCCCGTAGATATCCTTCACCTAGATTCACCAGTTAATAACCTTTTTCCATCTCTGTTTCATTTTTGTCTCTCTCTCTACACACACACACACAGATACACACACGCTACACTACGGATTTTGTAGCCTAAGGATCAAGGATTCTGGAACGTGGATGATGTAATGACAGAAGCAGTGTTTCCCAAAGCGTGATGGGGAACAGGATCACTATGAAGTGGAACTGTATGCGGATGAGCATGGAACAACATGGAATCACGCACACCAAAATTCAATCATTATTACTTCCCATTTTTCTTCTCTGCTGAAATGGCCAGTTTGCCTAATGCACAAACAGCCCCAGCTAATTACAGCCTCCCCCTTCGAAGTAAAAGCAACATAAAGGTCCATCCTTTTCATAAATCAAAATGAAATAATATAGCATTGTTTTGATAATACAGAAAAATACACTAGTAAAGTAGATAACGAAGAAGCAGAATGTATTGACATAGTCACAGCACCAGGAGAGATGGGGTAGGATGAAAAAGAACTTTTTCTATGACCTTATTATGTTCATTATAATGTCCTTGTACTATGAGGGAGCAACACAAAAGAGACAGCTGCTATTCCAGTTCCAAGTAAACAATTTTATCAACGATAATCCCGCTTCCCAGTACTGAATTATAAAAATGAGATCCTTTTGCCTCATAAACCTGGTTGCTCTTTCCAAGTTCTTCCCACCCACCTCTTCTCCTGCCTCACAAGGCTTTTGAAAATAACTGAGCCAAGACATGTCACCCGTCTCTCCTGGTCTCTATGTGACTTTCATATCTAGCGCTTAACCCCAGGCCCCGGGGAATAGAGTGTTCCTCCCCCCAACAGATTCGACGAAACGGCAAGAGGTTTTCAGGGAAATACTGAGAAATCTAATTGCTAGCAACAGGAACGACGATCCAACTTCGAGTTCTCCAGATGTGCGTGCATTCTGTCCACACAGACAGCATTTAAAATTTAATTAGAAATCCTTTGAGTTCTTCAGAAGAAGATCTTTAGTGAACTGTGGGAGCGGATGACAATTTTAATTATTCACTATATCCTTTCCTTAGGAAGGCAGCTCGCTGCAGCCAGAGCGGAACAAGATAAACGCTGCTGATCCCAACTCCCTCTTCTTTTGAAACTAGACTTGATCTTTTAGGGCAGTTGTAAGGTCACAGCCAAACTGGCTTCCCAGAGCCACCTGCCCCAGCGCAGCCCTCCCCACCACCCACATTCGTTACATATGCTGACATGTCATCACCACCCAGACTCCACAGTTTGCAGTGGGGGGCGGTCACTGTCACCGTATTTTTCGTGTGGGGTCTAAAGGGCAAATTCAACACCAGTATCCACGCCCGGCAGCCTCCTGGGCATCCCCACATCTTTGTGAAGCCCTTCTGCTGGCCGGCAGTCCCTTCCTTCGGCGCCTGTGCCCAATGCTGTCAGACTGTCAGGGCAAGTCCACTGCCTGGGCGTCCCCAGCTCCCTCCCCTCATCACCACTTTTAATTATGTCTTATTTCCCTGGGAAGAAGTTCGGTGCTCTTCAAGGTCATGTGTAGTTATTTATACACACATGTGAGCTAAGGTGCTAATGAGTGATACTGGAGGTAAGAGGATGCTATAGGAGGCAGTGCTATCCCAGAGGCAGGAAGTTCAAATCCTGTGAATTTCAGGAAGGGGCAGGCTCAGGCAAGCCAGAGGGCAGACAGCTCTGGGCTGCCACTTGGGAGTGCCTCTCAAATCATCCCAGGTAGGGGGCTGCCCACACCTTGATCTCAGCCCAGCGGTACTTGATTCTGGGCTTCCAGCCTCCAGAATTGTGAGAACATAAATGTCTGTTGTTTTTTTTAAAAAAATAATAATCATCCCAGGTAGGAGGCCACCTGCTCTACCTGTGCGAAGAGAGAGGCCTGTATTTTCCTGTCTATCATTTCTCTACCGCTTTAGATTTGAAATGCAAGGAGGAGGATTGTCTAGAATAACCCTTCCCTTCCCTCGCTCTCTCCCTCTCCCTCCCTCCTTCCTCTCCCTCTATCTCGTCCTTCCTTCTTTCTTTCATTTTACAGGTGGGAAAAAGAACAGATGACTCACCTCAGGTCTCCTAGGGTGAAGGACCTCAGGCAGTGGTGTGCTGGTAATGTTTAACAACTGGCTCTCTGGAAAAAAAGGAAATTTAGGAGTTTAGTGTGAATTTTATTGAGATAAAGGAAGTGTGGAATACACTTTGCAAATAATAAAATATACAGCACCCTTTATTGTAATTTCCACAGAGCCAGTTGACCCTCACAAAATGCTTTTGCTGATTTTTGCTGAATTCATGCTTTGAGCCTATAGTTGTGATTCAGCCATGCATGATATGACAAATAGAGTTGCACTCCCATCTGCTTTTCCCAATGAGTTACATCTGTTGTGTAATCTTCAGTTTATTTACTATTTATCAGCCACAAACAGAGGACAGTTGGCTGTTGAACAACCCCTGCACAGTCGAAAATCCACATGTAACTTTTGACTCTCCAAAACTACTAATAGGCTACTTTTGACCAGAAGCCTTGCCGATAACAGTCAATTAACACATAGTTCCTTTTAAGTATCATATACTGCATTTTTACAATACAGTAAGCTAGAGAAAAAAATGTTAAGAAAATCATAAGAAAAATATATTTATCATAGAGCAATTCAGACTCATGTTGTTCCAGGGTCAAATGTATAACCATTAAACTGAGAGCTCTCTCAGCTCTAGTAATGTTTGTAATATAATTTTTTAAAAATAATGCTTTTGTTTAAGAACTGGCTTGCAAAATTCCTAGAAATGTAACCACTGGCTCAAACCGGCTCCAGCACCCCTCTGCCTTCGGGGCTGCGGCCACCTGGCTGGACTGTCTTCTCATCTTCAAAGCAGGGCTAGGATGCAGGACTCCACAGTAAAAAACCAAGCGTTTGCTGCCGAAACCGGTTTGGCTCAGTGGATAGAGCATCGGCCTGCGGACTGAAGGGTCCCAGGTTCGATTCCGGTCAAGGTCATGTACCTGGGTTGCGGGCATATCCCCAGTGGGAGATGTGCGGGAGGCAGCTGATCGATGTTTCTCTCTCATTGATGTCTCTGGCTCTCTATCTCTCTCCCTTCCTCTCTGTGAAACATCAATAAAATATATTAAAAAAAAAAACAAAAACAAACAAACAAGCGTTTGCTTTCTGTTGTGCTGGGCCGGGGAGAGGCTGCTGACACCTGGCTGAGGTTACAGCCGGAATGCTTAGAGACCATCCCACAGAGCAGCAGGGCCTCTGCAGAAGGATATGAGCCTCTGTAGAAAGTGACACACCCTTTGTCTCTGGGCTCAGAGATGCTAACCCCCCCCCCCCCCCAGGAGAAAGCATGGCTGAGGTGGGGAAGGCAGGAATTGAAAGCAAGTGTTTGTCAATGTTTTCTTCGAGCCTCATGCCTTTCTACCCACCTGAGTCTGTGACAGGGACAGGGCGGCTATGCAGGGATCAGCAGGACAAACGCAGTCCAGCAGCAGCTCCCTTACTGCCCTCTAGGCCCTCTGTTCTCCACTGGAGTCTGATTGGCCACAGAAGGTAGTTCTGGGAGTAAGAAGGTAAGAAAAAAAATCAAATATATAGCCGAAACCGGTTTGGCTCAGTGGGTAGAGCGTCGGCCTGCGGACTGAAAGGTCCCAGGTTCGATTCCGGTCAAGGGCATGTACCTGGGTTGCGGGCACATCCCCAGTGGGAGATGTGCAGGAGGCAGCTGATCGATGTTTCTAACTCTCTCTCTCTCTCTCCCTTCCTCTCTGTAAAAAAATCAATAAAATATATTTTTAAAAAATCAAATATATAAATAACGCCAACGTGCATTTGGGGGAGGTAAGTAAAAAGGACCCAGGTATGTTTCTTTGCTCTTTGTTTAGTCATCTCCCACCCAGGCACCTGGGGGACTATGTCTGCTCTGGTGGAAGCGTGGTCTCCCCTGAGACTTGCCTAAAAAGCACATAATTTCCTCTTTCAGATTTTCTATTGATTTGGCAGTCAGTCGACTGCCCTGAAGTTGAGTTGTGTCTTTTTGCCAGTCTGGCTGTAGCGGACAGCATTTAATTTCTACTGTTACTAATGCTACCATTATTAATACTCTAACTTCAGGAAGGAGAAGGAGCAGACAGAGCAGGAAAATGTGGGGCAAGGAAGGCGACAGCTAATATTAAGTTACTTTAAAAAAAAATCAGAATATTTAAAAATCACAGTAGAATGCATTTATTTGTTTGTTATTTATCTATTTGTAGAATGCATTTAAAAGCCAGCATTTTAACGTGCATAAATCAGTGGTGTTTGTACATTCACAATGTCGTGCAATCGTCATCATAATCTGGTTGCAGAACATCTTCACCCTTCCAAAAGGCAGCCCTGTACTCAGAAGGCAGAAGGCGCTTGCCCTTCCCTCTCTCCCTCGCCCCTGGACGCCACTAATCTGCTCTCTCTCTATGGATTTGCCTATTCTGGACATTTCACATAAATGGAATTATACAAAACGTGGCCTCTGTGTCTTGCTTCTTTCACTTAGCGTAATGTTTTCAAGCGTCATCCATGTTGCAGTGTGTAATGCGTAAGTTATGTTTGGATAAAAAAAGAGATGAAAAATCACAAACCCTCTTCACCTGGCTGGGTATCGCCTTCCCCCAGTTTTACTTGGCGGCCCATGAGAGGAAATACTGCCAAGGCAACCCTCTGGTTTTGTGTCTTATCCAGGGCCCGAGGAAATGGGAAAAGGGGATGAAAAGAAATGAAGTATAGATATCCCAGGTGAATAGGTCAACTATCTTTTTAAAGTTCTGGTCGTATTTTGGTTTGTAGTTATATCTACTTAAAGAGCATTGTGTTAGAACTGACTTCGCATACTGTTTTTTAATTTGTTTTATTTTTAATAGCCCTGAGGAAGTAAAAGATAAAACCATGGCAACGTATCAACCAAGGTCATACACAAAAACCTACGAGCTGATCACAGAGGAAAATGGGTGGCATCTCAAAGACTTCATCACTGTCAAACACGCTCTCAACTCCCGGCAGCTCCGACAAAAGGATGCTGCTCTGAGAATCCTTGCTGAGACGTTCCCTTGTGGCTCTGGAAAACAGAGTCACGTTTAGGTCCCTGTTTATCCCCGTTGTCACTTTTTCGCTAAGCTTCTTCGTGGGTTGCAAACTCTTTCTGATTCACGTTTCTGTAACCTGAATTTCTGGTGGTTCAAAGGAATCGCGTCTGTGTTATAGTAGGGCTTCAGACAACTCTTTGTGTTGCTGTGTTAGTCAGAGTAATTAACGTTAGCCACACCAGCAAAACAACCTTGATATCTCAGTGGTTTCACACAATAAATGTTTCTTTTTTGTTCACGTCAACTCAAAACAGGTCTGGCAGCTCTCCTCCAGGCGATGACTCAGGGATTCAGGCTCCTTCTGTCTTTCGGGTTTGCCGTCTTCTATGGCCCTCTTGGAGTGCTGGCCGTGGCATGTGAACTGAGCTGACCAGCAAGCAGGGAGACATCAAGCAGAGGATACCATGGAGACTCTAGGATCCAGACCTGAGCGGGGCCTACATCATATTCAGTCACGTTCCGTTGGCTGCTGCAAAGGGTCTGGGAGATGTAGTCTTCGGTGTGTCTAGGAGCTAGGAACAGTATTGTTGAGCTCCTAGCCGGTCTCTGCCATAATCCTTCCGAACCCTCTAGCATGCTTGAAAAGAGGCGGGTGGTGAAAGGTTGCCTCATGTTGGTTCCCTGGTCAGTCATGCCATACCTGTGCCTCTGCTTTGCATAATTCCGGGCGGGCAAACTCCATTCTATATCTCAGACCACCATTCCCTTCCCTGCTGGCCACTTTCTGCAGTTCTAGAGCCTACTATCTCCCTTCAATCACCTAAGGATGAGAAAGTGATGCCCCTTTACCATTCCACACCGATCCTCCCCTTACTCATAGCCAAGAGAGGCCAGACGGTAACAACAAAACTTTACTGAAGGGTTTAATATCACAGAAGGAGGTTACAAGAGGGAGTTGTGGGGACCTCCACCTGTAGCCAGTTGGTCACAAGTACAGATGACAACCTGAACCTGTGATGGATGTCTGAAGTGTTGGGGGGACAGAATCTGACACCGTCTCCAGATAGATATTGTCAGAACTGAGTTGAATTGCCAGACACCCACTGGTGTCTGAGAATTGCTCAGTGGTGTGGGGGGAAAATCCTCATCAGAATGGGTATCAGCATCATAAGTGGCCAGGTCCATGATAACTGAGGTTTCCAGAGCAAAGGAATTCTCATCCTAAGACGATTTTATTTTCTATTCACTAAAACACAGAAAATTGCTCAAAAGTTTGACATGAGCTTTTTCTGGATTTAATCCTCTTATCAAGATGTCCAGCCAGGATCACAGGTTCAAGTATGGGTCAAAGCTCAGATTACTTGACACCCATCCCTGTCTCTTGCAGGAATTCCTGTAGGAAGGAGAAGTCTGCCAAGCGCAGAGCCCGAGGGCTCAGTCCTGAGAAGACAGCCAGAGAAGGTCCATGCTCCCCTGCACATAGAGTCCAGGTATCTTGGTCCTTTTTCTGTCATTCTTGCGTCTACCATGGGTTCGGGGCAGCTCTTTATACAGAGTCATCCCTCAGCAAATACTCATTGAATGAATGGATCACCGGGTCATTTGAACTGAGGGCTGTTCCATTTTCGGCTTCAAGAAGAACTGCAGGCAATAATGTCCAAGCCAACTCCCGTGGTTGCTCAAGTCACCGAAGCTGCTGAAGAAGTTGTGGGCACAGAAGGTTTGCGAGCTCAGCTGTCTCCCAGAGCTGATGGATAAGGAGCTCTTGTGGTTCCCACTTGCTCTTCTTCTGCAGTCCCCCAGGCAGAAGATTCAGGCTGGGCTAGTGAGGACAGAGCAGGAGGGCACTGAGGGACAGACAGCCACCTGCAGGCCAGTCATGGGATGACTCCACACCTGGTCATTCATACCGTCTCAGAGATGCCAGGAGAATGAAGGAAGATGGCACTGACCTTGCAGTCCTTTCCTTGTGTTCCTAACCTGGATCACCTCGCCTGCGCTGAATGATGCATCAGTGATGCTTAAAACTCCCTTTATTATCTTGTGAATGGCAAGAGTATTTGCAATGTGCTTTTATTTTGTTGTTAAAAACATGAATATGCTGAATGTAAATTTGTAAAATGTGCCCGTTTTTAGAACCCAGTTTTGGTATTTCTTACTGTTGTAATATTTCAGGAGTCAGTCTCAAAAACACAAATAGTTGGGGGCTTCCTCAAACTCCCAGAGGCACCCCACCTCATCCCTTTTGCCCTTTCACCCCTTACATTTTGGACCTCTGTCCTTTGTCAAATGTTTGCCTTAGAAGTCTCTTTCCTGAAGAGTCTGTTCCAGAAGGTTCCTCTGTCCCTTACATAAGTAAATTCCTGTTAAATAGCGCCCCCCCCCCCCCCCGCCCCTGACCCTTCGACGTGCCTTGACATGCCCCATTCCTCCAGTGAACCCAGCTTAGGCTCATGCTGGGTTCCCTGCATGAGTAAGGAATGAATGAGGAGGGGCTTACCAAAGTGATCCAGCAGCTTCATTAAACTAGTAAGAGCGGCCTTCACTGGGCGGATATAAAGACACATGGATTAGCTTCCATTCTTCCTCCAACCTCAGCTTGGACTCAATATTTAGCCCCCACGAAAGCAGCATCCTTCCATAGTCACACCTAGAAACCTTGCGAGCGCAATCAGAATTTAAGGAATTTTTAGGACAAGGTTTCGTTGGGGATTTGAATGAACAAAGCTGGGTGGGGGGTTCCAGATCTTTCTGCATGTTGTTTTGCTCACAGGAAGAGTCTCACTTTCCTTTTTTTATTTAGACACAAATGTATGAATGATTTGTGTTTCTCTGAATTCCCTGGCAAAGGTGCTTATTGAAATAACTGAGGGGCTGCCGGCAGTAAGGAGGAAGATAAAACTTCCTGACTGGATTTTTTTAAACGCTATAAATAATCATGACTGTGTTGTCACAGCACAGGTGATAATTCTTCGTTGCTATCCTGGGGCTGACCAAGTAATCTAACCAGCTCCTCTTCCGCACACAGCATCATCCCTCAATTTTGGGTGAAGTCCATCATTTCTGAGAATTTGGGGGGAGTTTCTGGCATTGCTAACTCACTGGCTATTTTAGCTGAAGCCACTACCTGTGCATACCTGCCTCGGGCACAGGCGGAAAGCGAGGTGGCCGGATGCTACCTTAGGTAACTGGAGCATCACTCCTGGAAGCGAGAAGCTGCCTCTAAATTATTCAGTGAGCCACCTTCCAGTCCACTGGCCTTTCACATCAGTCGGGAAAGCAGCAGCGAAGTGCCGTGATGGTCTCCACACAGCAGGATTTAACGGGAAGGCAAAAAATAGGGGAGGAGGAAACATCAGTTGGAAGATGCCAAGGAGGGCAGAGCGAGTTGGAAAGCCCACGACAGCTCTCCTCTTTTCCAGGTGGGAATGTGCGAAGTGGGAAGGGTGCAGTGGTCCTCAGCCAGGGTTACTGCCACCTTTGCGGGTATTTTTTTAATGTGTGTGTTAACGTGTGTATTGTTCACAACACCCATTTCCTGCTGGGCTATTTGCACCTTGAGGGCAGGGATCTGACATTGCATTTCAATGTGATATGCCCTACCCTGGCACTCAGCAGGCGCCAGATAAATGCATGATGAATGAGATGTGCTCTGTTTGAACTTCTTTTAGCTCAATTCATCTGCTAAAAAGCAAACAAACAAATCACAAAATAAGTTTATTTCTTTGTCTAAGCTTCCAGTCCTTCACATAGTTGAGGTTGGCCTCCTTTTGTCTGGGTTGAATGGCCATGTCAGGTGCCTAATAGTTTCAAAGGAATTAATGGCTTGGAGGATAAGTCTTTAAATATTTTGAAGACAGTAGATATTTGAGCACTCCCAAGTTTTATAGGCCACCACTTAAGTGCTTCTGGACACTACACATCTAATGCAGACATTTCATCAACATTCTTCCTACATTCAGACAGATATTTACAAACAGATGTTTGTTTATATGATCAATACACTTTGGAAGCAACGACACTCATTTCTATAGATCCACAGCTACCCTAGTGTTCTTGGGCGGCTACATTGGATGGAGTCCTATGTATCTATAGCCTAGATCAGTGGTCGGCAAACTGCAGCTCACGAGTCACATGCGGCTCTTTGGCCCCTTGAGTGTGGCCACGAAGTTTCAATTGCACTGTACGTGCGCGCCCGCACATGGTATTTTGTGGAAGAGCCACACTCAAGGGGCTGCAGTTTGCCGACCACTGGCCTAGATCATTTACTCTCTTTTGTGACAGACAGCCAATAGGGCAGCTCCATTCCACATACCTCAGCATGCAGGATGGCATGAAGAGGAAAGAAGGCATGCATGACAAGTTACGGGTGTGGAGAACTCCATGTGGCTGGAGTGTTAAGTATAACCTGA
Source organism: Myotis myotis (assembly GCF_014108235.1). Taxonomy (NCBI): domain Eukaryota; kingdom Metazoa; phylum Chordata; class Mammalia; order Chiroptera; family Vespertilionidae; genus Myotis; species Myotis myotis. Next base: position 7,387,555 of record NW_023416326.1, on the reverse strand, counting down.
GCTTAGGAAGAGCTAATTAATGGTCAAAGCTGGATAGAATGGATATTTATTGCTTATTTTAGAATCCATCCCTTCTCCATTTCATTCCTTGTGGTCTGGATGGGACTCCTGTTCTGGGAGTGGACACTGGATTAAGGCCTAAGCCAACTGGTATACCATATTCCACTGGAACAAGGGTGGGAATGCGATCTAGACTGCTCTAACCAGTGTCAATCTCTGGACTTTTTTTTTTTTTTTTTTTTTGAGAATTCTGAGTTAAAGATACCCATTCTTTTCTACCAGTTTAAGGGGAGGACCTCTCTGAGACTGGAATCAACTCTGAGGAAGTTGAGTCACAGCACAGGAAAAAGGGTCCTGGAGGTATCATTTCAGCCCCTGCACCAGGATGATTCTGAAATTTCCAGTAAATGAGCCAATACATTTCTGGTTTGGTTTAGGCCAGTTTGGATTGAATACTCTTGTTACCAGCAACTGAAAAAATCCCAATGTATACACTGGGTCAGCCAAATTCCGTCGTCAAGTCCAAAGGGTGAGTGCAGGGTGAAGGTAGGAGGACACTGGAAAGGTCTAGGGAGTACGAACAATACCCGCCACGAAGCAAGAGGGTCTGTGATGATACCCCTAAATGAGGATGTACACGGGGCTGGGTTGGCAGCTGAAATCCTACTTGTCTTACCATCCTTTTTCTTTTTTAAGTTCAACTTTTGGATTAGTTTCAAATATTCTTATTTAAAACATAGCTTTAGTAATCTAAATATGGGATATAAAGCCTCCCAAGGCTAAATGACCTTCTGAGAACTATTTGAACCATAAAACCCAAAAATAAACCAAGTCCGTTTCTAAAAGTTTCAACCATCTGAAAATCAAAAAGGGGCATAGATTGCAATAGCTGCATTCACTCCAAATTTTGGCTCCCAAGAGCAAGGAATAGTGATTTTATACAGAGTTCTCTGACACTGCTCTCTTTCTTCATATTCTTCTTGACAAGTGGGTAGAAAATCTGCAGTAACACCTTCCAGTGCGAGTATGAGATTATTTTAGATAGTCACAGACACAGGATAAATTAACAGCCAACCCCTAACAAGGGCTCAGCTTCGATGGCCTCAATTCCATTATTATTTTCCACCCCTCCTGGTCAGAACCCAAGAGTAGTCATACCCCATCATGGAAACTGCCCCCTTTGCCTTTTCATTGACCTCCGTTAATGTGACGTTGACCCTCCTTCTTATGAAATAATAGCCCTGGTTCATTTACCTTGTTTTCATTACAGAGGCCCTCACATGAACTGCAAATGCCTCAGTGGTTCTCAGCCTTCCTAATGCCGTGACCCTTTAATACGGTTCCTCATGTTGTGGTGACCCCCAACCATAAAATTATTTTCGTTGCTACGTCATAACTGTAATTTTGCTACTGTTATGAATTGTCATGTAAATATCTGATATGCAGGATGTATTTTCATTGTTCGCGACCCACAGGTTGAGAATCGCTTTGGTCCCTCAGGGGGTGAACAGTACAATGTTCTATATGGTATTTCTTGGAATCTTGCATTTCTCCTCTGAAAATTGGGTTGCAGATGGAGTGAGGTGAGGAGAAGCAGGCAGGATTCTGTTTATTCCTAATAGGAATATCCTTGAAAAGAGGAGATAGGCATGGAAGAATCAGGTTGGAATGTCCTTCCCCACTGATTTTATTTTGATTCGGTCCAAGAATCCTAGCAGGATAATATGGCATAGGACAGGGGCCATAAAAAGACACAGGCATATCATTCAAACATGGACCAGTGTAATGTGTAGTGTAGGTGTATACACCTAGCCTCACACCACTGACTGAACAGGCCATTGTGTGGATATAATAGAAGTTTGCCTCAAAATAATTTCCCCAAAATGGGGTTCATACTTCAAAGTTATTGCTAACTGTGAGAAGATATTTTAGACCTGATATCTTCCCAAGAGGTGTTAGAATCTTACTATTTGATGTAAGCAGGGCTACACCTCCTTCCTTCCCTCTTTCCATCCTTCCTTCCTTTCTTCCCTCATTTCATTTTTTCTTCCAAGTATTTTTTGAGCATTTTCTGTGTGCCTGATACCCTATTAGAGCTGGGGATGTTACAGTGACCAAGAAACAAAATCCCTGTCCTTAGGTGTTCACACTCTAAAAATCTTGAGACTTTTTAATAAATCTTGACTGTATGTAAAGAGTATTATGTAGCTACTGTGTAGAGTACAACTGATCAGCCACTAACTTGATAATCCATCCCCTGACTTTACCCACCACATCACAACACCCCAACCTTCTACCCCTGAATTTTGCTGCGTACTTTTCTCATTCGTCCAGAATATGCCATTTCAAACTAGAGGCAGCAGTCAGAAAAATCATAAAGCATCTTCCTACTTCCTTTTAGGTGAATAGGTTTGCTACGTTTTCAGCAGCAAAGTAAACCTGACCTCCTGATTGTTTTTTGTAAGTTTCATTTCATCAACTTTATTATTAATAAAAATATCTGAGGCTTTTTGCAACAGCATGACTGTGAGTCCTAGTCTTAAGTGGCAATGTGAGATTTACTAGGCATTTAGAGGCATTTGAGAGAGATTGTGCTGGGGCTGTGACTTAGGTGCCATTATAAATGAAATTAATATATTTTGTTTAACTTTTATTCTTAATTTATAGTATTAAAACAAGTTAAAATCAAGAACATTTTCCAATTGGCACTTTAACTGACTCTAGTTCAGTGAAAGTTTATAATAACAATTCTAAAGTACCTTTCCCATAATAAAAAGGGCCAAATTCTTCTCAGTAGAATTTTTTTACACATTTTATCCTCTTCCAATTATCTAGAAACTAGAGGCCCGATGCACGAAATTCATGCACGAGTAGGCCTTCCTTCCCCCGGCTGCTGGCACCGGCTTCCCTCTGGCACCCAGGCCCCAGGCCCTGGCTTCTTCCTGAAGGTTGTCCGGAAGGACATCTGGTCTAATTAGCATATTACGTTTTTATTATTATAGATTAGTAATCTCAATATAAAACAAATGACATCTTTTTGTTGGCAGGTTATAGCACACTTACTGCATTTTATTTTAATAATAGTCATAGTAAGAATAAGGAATAATTGTATCTACCAAATTACTTCATAGTGAATTAATGACAAAACTGAAGTGACTTACTGATCATTCATGAAGAAACTCATTTTGTTCAGTAAAGTGAGAGGGCTGGTTTCTTTGTGTTTTTAGGAATTCACTAATTTATATGTTATCGTTAAGGACACTCACTGCTGCAGCTCAAGACAAAGCCCAGATACAGATGACAGAAATCTTGCCCCAACACCCCATACCACTTAATCTAATCCGACACATTTTCACTCTGTCTCCTCTGGCCAAAGTTTTGACCCATGATGATTTGAAAGTTAAAAAATCTTACTTTCTCCTTTTGGAGAGACTTAGGAGATCTAGATTTAGTTCATTTGATCCAGTGTGTTCAAAGACATAGAGGGGATCCCAAAAGCAACGAGTCAAATCCAGTGGATTGACTACACATGACAAAGGCTTTGGGTCAAAAGCTCTTCTATCTTAGATCTGCTTTCTGTGTATACTATAAAGTGGAACTGAGACACAAAACACAACATCGCAGTTGTTCTTGCAATGACAACGTCGCAAAACAGGAGCCAAAACATTCCTTCTTGAACCCTGCCACTCCTCAGACATAGCACACAACTAAGCTCTGGCCACCTGACGTTTGTGGCCGCTGTTCCACTTGTCTGGAGGTGCCTGTGGGACAGGCAGCCCGTCTGGCCATCATTTGAGGTCTGTGCAAAAGCCAAAGAGCAGGTAAGGTGTGAGGTGTGAGGTCTGCAGGGTCAGGGGACAGAAAGAAAATGGGTGGAGCCTAAGCCTTTTGCCTTGGAGATGCTAACTTGGAGCTGGGCACCAGAACACAATCTCCATGTCAACAAGCCAGGGTTCTCTAAACGTGGGGTGAGACCCAACAGAGGGAAGAGCTGAAGTTTTGCTGTCAATACTGGCCCTTAACAAGAGACATTTTGCAATTATTTCCTATGGAAAACCAAAGGTGAGCAATAGGAAAGTGTGCCTTCCTTTCTGTAGGTAAAATGACCTTCTTAAGGATGCTGTGTGGCACCTGAGAACCTGAGATGATACCTGTTAGCAGAGCTGTCCCCCAAACATGAAGGTGTTCAGACCAGCCTTTGTCAAGAAGCAAGAGGGTCTCATGCAGAGTGAGATTCACCACGGAGGCAGCCAGTGTGTGTGTACGTCCAGGACTCTGCTTTCCACTGTCCCTCTGCTTCCTCGTCTGCTCTGCTCAACACCCCTAGACTCTCAACCACTGTCTCTCCCTTCCCTTTCCTGACTCTGACCTTGATGCCAGGAAGGGACCCTAACCACTTTTTGTGTTGCTAGCTTCACTGATCTGTATAAACATTGTTCTGTATTCACCTGGCTCTTCCTCTACCAGGCAACCAGATCCTTTAGTATCCTTCATGGTCTAGTCTAGACGCTCCTGACCTTGAGGTTTAATGAGTCACAGCCCTCTCTCCCAGCAGGGCTTTGGCTTTCTCCTTTAGCAAAAAGTTTAGCTTATTGGAGGTTGAGTGAAGAGCCTCTAGACCAGTGGTTCTCATTCTGTTTTTGTTGACTCAAAACAACTGAGGGATATGAGCAATATCACCGATAATAGCATCTCCTAAATATAGTGACTCTCAACGGGAGTGGACAGAGGAGAATGTTGACTAAGCCCCCAGGAGGGTATTCAAATCCTCCCAGCTTGGGAGGAAAGTCTTGCAGTAAAAACATCCCCCTCCTTTGCTAGATGCTTCTGATGTTCTCCAGGGCAGCCAGCCTTCCATCCAACATCTGTTCCTCTTTTAGGCATCGCTGCTATGGGCTCAAGGAAAGACACCTTTCAATGGAGCTGGCCATGGTTTCACATTCCCCCACAGTAGCCAGGAAGGAAAGAAACCAGGGCACAGGCCAACTTTCAGATTGATCAAATTCTCTTATCTGCAACGATTCATTTTCTACAGCGAAGCTTATCTTATGTGACTCTTGGGTCAACCAGCCTGGGTGTGCACACCACAAGCTAGTCTTTTTGCAACCCTGTCTACTCCCACCCCCTTCCCCGTGCTTCTCCCAAATTCCTAGCCACAATTACAATTCAGATGCCTAAGTAGGTTTTGTCTAAGCCGCATTTCCCAAACGAGGGAAAACATTACCCCCACGAGCCGTTAGTCAATGTGTTGTGAAGACAGTATGCTGTGCTGTAAACAATATGGAAAATGCTGGATTAAATTCAGGGCAATTGTTCACTCACTTCAGGACATCTTAGGATCTGCAATATAGTTTGTTTTTCTTTAAATGTTAGGCTTTTGCCCTAGCTGGTTTGGCTCAGTGGATAGAGCGTTGGCCTGCGAAGTGAAAGATCCTGTTTTCAATTCCGGTCAAGGGCACGTGCCTGGGTTGCAAGCTTGATCCCCAGTAGGGGGCGTGCAGGAGGCAGCCAATCAGTGATTCTCTCTCATCTTTGATGCTTCTATATCTCTCTCTGTCCTCTCCCTTCCTCTCTGAAATCAATAACAATATATCAAAAATAAATAAAGATAAATGTTAGGCTTTTTTTTTTCATTGATTTTTAAAAAGGGAGGGACGGTGGGAGGGAGAGAGAAACATTGATGTGAAGGAGACACATCCATTGGTTGCCTCCTGAATGAACCCTAACTGGGGATGGAATCAGCAACCCAGGTATGTGCCCGGACTGGGAATCGAACCCACAACCTTCTGCTGCACCTGATGACACTCCAACCAACCGAGCCACACGAGCTGGAGCTGTAATATGTTCCTTTACATGGTAACTTGCAAAGAGGGACACAGTACAGCAGACTCCCTTATCCACGGGGCATGTGTGCCAAGACACGCCCCCCCCCCATGGGTGCCTGAAACCCTGCTTAGTACCAGACCCTACACATCCTATGTGTTTTCCTGCACGTACATATCGGCGCTAAAGTCTAACTTACAAACTAGGCACAGTAAGGGCTTAACAACAATAACTAATAATAAGGTAGAACAATCGTAACACTATGCTGTGTACAAAAGCTATGCGAATGTGGCCGCTCTCTCCATATCTTAGTGCCCTGGACTCACCCTTCTTGTCGGGATGACGGGAGGTGACAAAACGCCTTATTAAGTTGAAAACTTTCATTTTTTTTCCGCTTAAAGGCAGCTCTTCCGGCTTCTCTTGGGCTCAGCCGAAGGGCCAGCATTTCCACGCTTGCGCTTTGGGGGCCATTAGTCGGTAAAATAGGGGCGACTTGGAACACAAGCACTGCGACCCGCAATAGCGCATTGGCAAACCGAGATGACAGCTACGTGACTTACGTAGCGTAGCGTGCGTCGTGGGGCGCGTGCGTCGTGGGGCGCGTGCGTCGTGGGGCGCGTGCGTCGTGGGGCGCGTGCGTCGTGGGGCGCGTGCGTCGTGGGGCGCGTGCGTCGTGGGGCGCGTGCGTCGTGGGGCGCGTGCGTCGTGGGGCGCGTGCGTCGTGGGGCGCGTGCGTCGTGGGGCGCGTGCGCAGCGTGGAGACGCTAGACAAGGGATACGCCACGTCCCCGGATGGGAGGGAAGCGATGCAGCAGGATTCGTGAGATTTCCTCCCTCTAACTACGGACAGGCGTGAGATTTCATCACACTACCAAGAACCCTGCGCAATTTAAAGCTTAAATTATTTCTGGAATTTTCCATATACTGTTTTCTGCCCACGGGTGACCACAGGTGACCGGAACAGCAGAAGGCCAACCGGACTATCCTGTCAGCGTTTCCCTGTGAGATCACCGTGGACTGTTTTGGGGTAGGTGACCCCGAGAACAGACCTGTGCCCGCCGTAGCCCTTCGTATTCCGGGCCCATTTTAAATCGTACCTGGGCACATTGACCCGGATGTAAAAACTCCCAGGTGCCCAGCCAGCGAAGGGCGTCCTTTGGAGGGGAAGGAAGGCCCCAGAGGCACCAGGCTTCCTGCCCTTTCCCCCTATCCCGGTTTTGTTTCTGCTTCTGTTGAAGGTGGAGGGTGGCGCGCTCTGGGTGGGGAAGTTCTGATTCAGGGCTTTGCTGGAGTGGGATGTGGGAGAAGGGACCGCTTGGTTGGGGAACTTTGCCTCTTTCATTCCCTTACTGTCGTGAGAGAGTCTTGTAAAAGTAAAGCAGAGACAGTCAGTAAATATTATTTCAGAGAGGGGGGCGCGGGAGGAGATTAACCAAAGAACTTACATGCATGTACATGCCTAAGCCATGGACAGAGGATAGTGCGGAGGGGCAGGCGCTGGGGGAGGGGGTTATTGAGGGGGGAGGGGCCGGAAAGGGGACATCCGTAATACTTTCAACAATAAAGATACATTTAAAAAAGAAGTATTCAATGTTTAAAATAGGTTTCTTAGGACATTAAAGGTAAATATTCCCCCTCCCCCAGCTATTTTCAAGAGTTATCACTTAACCCCTTTATGGCTGGAAAGCAAGCATCATGGACAACAGCATAGGAGAGGGACATTGATTCTTCTAAATGCAGCCCAGAAGCTTCTTCCGGATCCGTTAGCTAAAAACGCACAGAGAAAACTTTTATGTGACTTCTTTTTCAGAATTGGTTAGTTAAAAACCTATATTATCAAATTACATGATTAAATATTTATTCCAGATACAATCAGTCCTTGTTTCAGCTTATAAAGTGTTTAAGTTATTTTTAACTCATTAGCAAAAATAAATAAATGAATGCATGAATAAATGAAACTATAGGCTAGTGGCCAAACCTCACACTCTTTTTCTATCTCATATATATATCTTCTATAATAATAAAAGTGTAATATGCTAATTAAACCAGACATCCTTCCTTCAGGACAAATCTGCAACGGGTAGGGGTTGTGGCTGTGGCGGCAGGTGGAGCTGGGCAAATTTCGTGCATTGGGCCTCTAGTATATATATAAAAAGTTTGATCTGACTGGGAGATGTAGTTTCAATATAATTTTATATTTTATTATAATCAACATTTATAAAATATTTACTTCGTTTTCATCAGTTGTGTTTATAATAATAATGCAATACAAATTTTTTTTAAACATATAACACCTTAGGTCACAGGAAGTAAAACAAATATTGAAATCTTAATATACGTATTTTTATTACAGGTATGATGAAGTGATCAAAGAGATATAACCATAGAGACTTTTTTTTTTTCATAGAGACTTTTAACCATCAAACATATTAGGGTATATTTTGTGGGAAAGCAGAATAAATATATAGAATTCAAATAGAACAAGGAAAAATGTTAAATTCCCAAAGATTGTCCTTTCTCATATTTGTAAAGTGAATGGTGGCAGATACCAAATGGTTTTGATATTCTATTTCATTGGATAAGGTAACAGTTAAGGCAACATAGGTGGAGGTGCCGGCTGGTCTCAAGGCCACAGCTGAATGACGATTTCCCGCTGTCATCACCCATTCCTTGCTCTCAGCAGGAGCCACACCTGGGCCCGATGGAGAGGACTTGACCTGCCAGGAGGCCTGAGATGGATATGAAGACTGAGGGGACTCTGTCGTCCGCTTGTTGGGAGAGAGACCAGTAGAAGTGTTCTCATTAACAGCGCCTCACGTTACCACAGAAGGGCCTGCTGTGGACCCACAGAGGTTCCAGGTTCACCAGGTGAGTCCACTCCCACCTCCTCTGTCCCCCCAGGCTAGGGCCGGGAGTGACTTCTGCTGTTGCTAATTTCCGGGTTGACTGGTCATCCTCTTCCTTCTCAGCTCTTCCTTCACCTGGGAAACCAATTCCTTGCATTATTTTTTTCTCTGAATGCCCACAGTGGTTTTCGTTGTCCTGTGTCGACCCTGTTACCACAGTGGCCTGCAAGGCCATGGTGAGAGGGACCTCACTGACCTGTCCAGTGTCCTCCAGGCCACTCTTGCTAATGGCTTTGGACATGCCTTCCACACTGACTTTTCCCCTCTTCCTTGAATGTGTCAGTCTCTCTCCTGCCAGAGGACCTTTGCATATGCTGCTTCTCTTTCTAGAAATAGTGGAAGAGCTCTGCCCATCCTTGCCAGCCTTTAGCTCTTGTTACAAATGTTACTTCGCCAGGGCGGACCTCTCTAATGCCTCATGGAGGTTTACACTCTGTTATGTCAGCTCGCACACCCAAAATCTTTCCTCCAGAATTCTTAGTAAGACTTCAATGGCATATTCATTATTAGCAAGTTGGCCTCCCCACATTAGATTGAAAATTCCATGAGATTAAAGATCATACATTTTTTTCAGTCACCATGTTATCACTAGCATCTAGCCCAGTGCCTGGTACATATCAAATGTTCACTAAATATTTGTTGAATTCATGAGTGAATGAATGAATGAATAAGGAATCCTCTCTCTCTCTCTCTCTCTCTCTCTCTCTCTCTCTCTCTCTCTCTCTCTCTCTCTCTCTTTCTCTGGAGCAGCAGTTCTTCCCTTTGACTGCACTCAAATCACTTGGGGGAGTTTTCAAATGTACTGGTGTGTGGGTTTCACCCCCAGAGCTGCTTAACTTAATTGGTCCAGAGTATGGACTGTGTCAGGAATTTTGAAAGGTCCCTGGAGAATTCTAATGAGCAGCAAGGTTGTTGCAGACAGACTTTTCGGAGTGTCAGTGTACGTATGTGTGCCTGTATGTGAAGTGTGTGAGCACATGTGTGTGTCTGCATGTAAACATGCAGACACATTCACACCTTTCAGGAGGGCTTGGAATCTGGTCAGTAGGTCTTTTTCCAAATGTTTAAACAGAGTAGCACTTTTATTCCAGTTCAGTTTTTTTTTGGGGGGGGGAGCGGGGGAGGAGCCTGTAGAATTTGACCTCTTGATTGCTTACACGGCATCACTTCTGAGGTCCCTTTCAATCGGGAGAGCTTCACTTTTATTTTTTAAACTTTATGTTGCTGCCAAGTAAAGACAGTCAGGGTATTACGCCACCTTAATTTTTTAGGTAGAAGAACTCTTTTCAGCTTCAGGATAAATGCTCTGATTTGCAGTAAAAGAGCTTTGACATTCTACAATCCTTGTAGAAAATCTCAGTGTATTAAACTTCCCATCTCGTAGATTCCAGTGCTCTCTCTCCCCATCCAGATGCTACCTTCCGTTCCCAGAGTCCAAAGATACATTCCCTACCCCCCGCCCCCAAACTCCATTTTCCCAAATATTTTAGCTGGTGCCTTGCCTGATATCGGTGATGACTCACTAAGCCGCCTTTGAGGCAGATGTGCCATTTGCTCCGTAATCCTTTCGGGCGGAGATCAGGCATCTGTGAGTGAAATAGTTTCTGTGAGGGAGAGGCCAGCGTTTCCAGCGCGAAGCTGGTTAACGTGAGCAGATTTTCCTGTGGCCTCAATTGCAGGGAGGTCATATTCCCACCCCCCAAACACGGAGGCTTTCGAGCTATTTACTGTCCTCACCAATGACAGGAGCAAACTCAGGCGGGAGTTCTCAGGGATTTGTTTCCAGCTCGGTAGCTTCCTGCAAAGCGTTCCCACTCTCTGTTGTCGGCTAATGCGCAGCAATGCACAGGTTTCTGAGGAGCTGGTCTTCCCGTAATTCCTATCAGTAAACCCGAAGCACATTGCACATGCTTTTAAAAACCAGATACTCTCTGCCCTCTTGAGGTTTTAATACAGTCTCCTCCCTTGAAAGCATTACTGGCTTGGTGGTGTGTGTGTGTGTGCGCGCTTGGAGTGACAGGTGGCACCATCCCATTCTGAAATAGGCCCCGTGACTTGGGCCACCGCAGGGCAGATCAGAACCAAGTGGCTCTGGTGTCCCTCCAGACCTGGCACACACGCCACAAGTCCCAAACAGGCAAGGACAGACCTGCACTTGGCCTTCTCAGGTACCCAGGAAGTGCAGGTGGAAGGACAGCGGGGCGGTCCGGCAGTGCAGTTCTTTGTTCTAGCCGTTTTGCATCTCTTCCAGCTCTATTTTTAAATTCACTTGGGCTTAGAAACTCCCTTCTGCTGACTTCCTTCTAAATAGGTTGGCCATTCTGTTGGCTTCATTATCCTTCCTTGAAGGTGTCTGAGATGCAGTTTTTCTCAGAGTAATCTGCCTACACAAACCGTCTGTAATGGAGTGTGGTTTTAAATAGCGTCTTTGGAAACAAGCTCGCTGGTAGCAAACAGAAGTCTTTGCTGTTTCCCAGATCGATCGTCGGGTTGTGACTAAAAGCTTTTGGAGTTCAACTTCCTTACCTCCTCCTCGGATTCTCAAACGTTTGTTGTTGACCGGCATTTTCCCGTGACCAGCCTGCTCTAAAGCATCACTTGCTTCCGCAGGAGCCCTACCTCCTTTGCCACACAGAGCACTCATTGGGTCCCTTGGAGTTTTATTCGTCTTGTTTCCTCACGTGATGTGTACACTCTATGCAGACACATTTCCGAGTCCCGTCTCCTGGATGATGGCTTTGGTCCAGCGCTCCCAAACGTGTTTTACAGACTTCTTGCTTCAGGAGATGTTAACAGATGAGTCATGAAAACTAAATTAATCACCTAGAGTCTGATTCTGTGGTTGATTACGTTTGGGGAATGTTCTTCTTGGAGAAAGTGTAAGCACGCTAACCCATTAAAGGGTTTGAGGAATCCAGCCATGAAGAGATGTGTTTACTGTGTCTAATCCAGAAATTCCTAAATTTCCCCCATGGCGCATCTAGAAACATCCAATGGGAGAGTTGTCTGTGGACCAATAATCTGGGGAAAAGCTCTTTGTTAAAAAAATGTTTTTATTGATTTTAGAGAGAGAGGAAGGGACTGGGATAGAGAGATAGAAACATCAAGGAACATCTGTCGGCTGCCTCCTGCACACCCTTTACTTGGGATTGAGCCCAAAACCCTGTGCATGTGCCCTGACTAGGAATCGAACCAGTGACCACTTGGTTCACGGGTCAACGTTCAACCACTGAACCACACTGGCCGGGGGGGAAATCTGTCTTAATGGTTAGAAATTTTTTCATTTATTGATTAGAAATCAGCCTCCCTACAACTGTCATCCGTTGGTTATAATTCTTTCCTCTGGAGGGATTGAGAATAAGGCATGTCCTTTCTCCAGTCCTTGCCCTTTGGCTAAAAAAAAGCTGCCATGTCCCTCAAAGGGCCTCTCTTGACCAAAAAAAACAAATCAATTCCCAGTTTCAGTCACTTCGCTTGTGCCTTACAGAGCCCCTCACCATCCTCTGTACTTTTTCCTTGGCCTCCTGATGTGGAGTGGCCACACCTGGGCACAGTTCTCCAGATGGGGTTTGACAAACGCAAAATACAGATGATTGTTCCTTGGACAGTGGACGCCACATTTCTGAAAATGGGACCCGTTTTTGTAGAGGCCACGTTAGCTATTGCTTTATTTTCATTTCCTACTCAACTAGAAGCTTCCAGGCATTTTCCCCCTTGGCTAGTTTCCAAACCAGTTTTCCCTCTGTGGAGTCAGACTGTCTAGGTCAGGGGTGGGCAAACTTTTTGACTCGAGGGCCACAATGGGTTCTTAAGCTGGACCGGAGGGCTGGAACAAAAGCATGGATGGAGTGTTTGTGTGAACTAATATAAATCCAAAGTAAACATCATTACATAAAAGTGTATGGTCTTTTTTTTTTTTTTTTTAGTTTTATTCATTTCAAACGGGCCGGATTCGGCCCACGGGCCGTAGTTTGCCCACGGCTGGTCTAGGTTCAAATCCAGATTTGGGAAACCTACCTGTTGTATGACCCTGACCAATTAATGTAACCATGTACATCTTGGTGTTCGAGTCTATAAAATGGGCCAAACAGCAGTACCCAACAAGTACAGTTAATTGTTTTAGGATTGAGTGAGGAAATATTTATTTGTTAAGGTTTTGCATGGGTCCTTGCATACATTAAGGATTTAATAAATTTCAACTAAAAAACCACAGACACAAGGTCCTTGTGCCAGCCCCACTTAGATCATCATTGGGGTTGTTTGGGATGACATTACTAGAATTATATTTAAAATTATTCTGGAAACTTTTCCCTTCTATTAACCATGCTCCCCTTTAGAATTTTGGGCCATGGTATTTACCTGTCTTGTCTCTGAGTGTCTGACTTCTACTTTCCATGCCAAGGATTCCCGGCATTCCCGTCCTGGGTTCACCAGCTCTAAGATGACCGGGTCACCAGGTCCTGCTTGAGTTCAAATAGCAATTTCTCTCTTGACTCCCTCTGCCTTCTCTGGGAGGCCTGCTCCGTGAGGCCACCCTAAGAGAGAGATTGTCATTCCCGCAGGCAGATCTGTGCAACACGTATAATTCAAACCAAATGTCAGGCCCAGGCCCAGCAACTCTGGAGCCCGGACAGCAAATCGGAGCAAGGCTGGAGGCGCTTTCTCTAGAGCACAGGAGCCAAGGGGTCCACATGGAGTCAGTTTAGGCTGAGCTAATGGCAAGCACTGGAAAACAGGCTGCCGTCTCCAAGGCTGCCGTCGTCATCTTGCCCTCGGTTGTTTTCAGAGGTATTGGCACTTCCAATCAAGGGGTCATATCTAGTGCACTCCCTGAGTGCATAGGAAAGGGCTCACATTTCCAAGTGGAGACAGGGAGGGCATTAGTCAGCATTTGTAAAAGACTAGCAGGCACACACAGCTGGGAGCACACATTACTCAAGGATTCATAATGCCACCACCCTCTCCCCCACATCCTCACCAAGCTCTTGGCTTTTCTCCTTTCTTCCTTTCCTCCCTTCCTTATTTTCATTATCAACATCCCCCACTAGAGTGGTACATGTGTTACAATTGGTGGACCTACCGTGACACGTCATGATCACCCAGAGTGTAAACCCATAGTGTGCATTAGGGTTCATTCTTGGTGGTGTACATTCTATGGGTTTAGACAAATGGATAAAGACATGGATCCACCATTATAATATCATACAGAGTAGTTTCACTGCCCTAGAAATCCTCTGTGCTCTGCTTGGTCCTTCCTCCCTCCTTGCTAACCCCTGGCAAGCACTCATCTTTTTGTTGTCTCCATATTTTTACCTTTTCCAGAATGTCATGTAGTTAGAATCATTCAGAATGTAGCCTTTACAGGTTGTCTTCTCTCACTTAGTAATATGCATTTAAGTCTCTTCCATATCTTCATGACTTATAGTTCCTTTTTTTTTTTTTTTTTCAAATTTGGGCAGTTATGAATAAAGCTTCTAAAAGGTTTTTGTATAGAAGTAAGTTTTCAACTCCTTTTGGTAAGTACCAAGAAGCATGGTTTCGCGGCTGTATGGTAAGAGAATATTTAGTTTTGTAAGAAACTGCCAAACTGCCTTCCAAAGTGACCGCGCCATTCTGGATTCCCCCCCAGCAGCAAATGAGAGCTCCTGTTGCTCCCCATCCTTGTCAGCATTTGGTGGTGTCGATGTTGTGGAGGTAGGCCATTCTAACAGATGGGTAGTAGCATCTCATGGCTGTTTTATTTTGTATTTCCCCAATTCCATGTTTTGTGGAGCATCTTTTCATAGGCTTATTTGCCGTCTGGATGTCTTTGGTGAGGTGTCTGTTAAGGTCTGTGGCTGATTTTTTAATCAAGTTTTAAATGTTATTATTGAATGTTAAGAGTTTTTTGTATATTTTGGATAATAGTCATTTATCAGATACGTCTTTTGCAAATATTTCCTCCCAATCTGTGGTTTGTCTTTTCATTCCTTTGACTTTATCTTTCACAGAGCAGAACTTTTAAATTTTAATCAAGTGCAGCTTATCAATTCTTTCCTCAGGCTACCTCTCCTGTTTCCAATTCTTAGAAAAGGTCAGGGTTAAAAGAACACAAGCTGATTTACAAGAATCCTACTCACTCCAGGTCTTGGGCAAGAGAGTGACAGGATGTTTCCAGACTGACATAACATAGGCTGAGATACAGAGAAGATAGGATTTCTGGCATCAAAAAAAAAAAAAATGGGCCAAGCTCTAGTCGGTTTGGCTTAGTGGATAGAGTCTTGGCCTGTGGACTGAAGGGTCAAGGGCACATGCCTGGATTGCAGGCTCAATCCCCAGTGGGGGTGTGTGTGTGTGCAGGAGACAGCCAATCAATGACTCTCGTCACTTTCTCCCTCTCCCTTCCTCTCTGAAATCAATAAAGTATTTTTTTTAAATGGGCTATGAGTGGGGGCTGGTTCTTGGAAACATGGCAGATTTTAGGACTCAGAGCTGGAGGAGTGGTGAGTATGGGTGTGATTGCTTCTGACTCTTGATTGGGCCGAGAAAATTTGAATCCCACCCACCCAGGCCAGGATACGCCCTGGGACTTTGTTTTAAGAGGTTGGTGAAGAGGCCCCGTTTTGGGGACACAGGCTAGAGACTGTAGGAACATGGGGATTGGACAGGAGGATCACAAAGTATGGGGAGAACTAGTGAGTATCTGTGGAGAGCTTTGAACCCTCTCCTCTGTGCTGATGTCCAGCATCACTTCCTAAGGTGCTTTGAGACCCTCAGATAAAAGTCTCTGTCAAGTTCAACATTAAGGGAACCATAATAAACATTGTATTTTGGAAAGGCCAAATGCATTGCTGACCAAGTGTTTGTCACCTTTCCACTCTCTGAGCTCTATATATTAACCAAACTATGCCAGATAGTCAGCACCAAGCCAATCTCCTTGTTAATCCCCGTCTGATTTTGATCTGTGCCCACCTCATAACTCTATTGCATTTCTAGTAAGTGGTTTCTTTTCTTCACTCAGCCCCTACGTCTCAGTGCTGCTCAGATCCCTTATAACCTGCCCAGTAACCCAGCTCCTCTGGGATAGGGTTCTTCCTTGACCTTCACTTCCCGTAGCACACTTCTTATAGAAATTGGGACCTTCCTGTTTTTCCTAGTTCCCATGACTGGGTGTTTGTTACTTGCTGCTAGACCTCTTGGTGCTGATGGCTTACCTACCTAGACATCTCTCTTTTTAGAGGGATGAAAAGGCGAGGGAGATGGAGAGGGAAAAGGAGAAGGAAAAGGAGAGGGGGAGAGAGAAACATTGATATGAAAACGAGACATCAATCAGCTGCCTCCTGCATGCCCCCTACCAGGAATCAACGCCACAACCCCGGGCATGTGCCCTGATTGGCAATCGAACCAGCAACCTAGAGATGATAAATATACTTTACAAACCTTTTCCTATGTGAAGAGAACAGAGACCAACCCCCTCCAGTGTCAATGGCCAAGGAGTGTGTGTGTGGGGGGGTGGTCCTGACTTCTTCCCTCACCCCTTCCCCTGTGTAGCAGTGTCAGAGCAAGCCAGCTAAAGCAGGTTTAAATAAGATCCCGTGTCTTAGAACACAATAGCTTAGATGTCAAATTTCCTGTTGAAAATTACTTGTCACACCAAGAACTTGGAAGATCTGAAATGGAATTTAAAAAGACAATCGATAAATGCCAACAGCGACCTGACAGAGATGTTAGAATTTTTTTTGACAAAGATTTTAAAACAGCCATTATAAAAATGCCTCAGTGAGCAACTATGAAAATATTTGAAACAAACAACAACAAAAAAGTCAGCCAAAGCCTCTGGAGAAAAAATGCTGTCACCAAGTATTTTTGAAAAAACTGTCAATTTCTGCAGCAATGAAAATAAACCAAAAGCTTTATTTTAACTGACTTGGAAATCTCACTGTCAGGAACATAACTTGAGTTAGGATGAGTAAGGGCAGAGCATTGTCTAAGCTAAATCATACCATGTCACTCCCACGTGGTTAGGAGTAGGCGAGGTATGTAATGTTGCAGGCACTAACCGTCTTCCATATACCATAGCTTGTCACTGCGTCACCCAGACATGGCACCGAGGAAGGTCTGTCACCCTCCCTGGTACCTCAGCTATCTAACCTCATGGCCATCAAGTCCTGGCCACTAGCCTTCCCACTGGGTTCACCTGGTTCAAGATGCCTTAATGCCGTCTCAGCTTTGTGAATTTTACCCTCCAGGAGGTGGCAGCAGGTGGCAGTTGAGGAAAAGACTGAGGGCTAGACATGGAGAGTGAGCAGCCAGCTCACTCTTGTCATCCGTGGGTATTCTGTCATCTCCCCACCTGGTGCGGGACCTCCCTTTGACCTGCCTATTGTGTGTGACCACTCGTGCTGATCGGTTTTATTGTTATTGGTATAGTTCCTTGCTTTTGGCAGAACTATTTGGCTTCCTCCCAGTTTCCAATATTCATGGTTCCATGCTTATACAGAAAGAGACCTGGATATCTATTCTTTATAGACATGGTTATACTGAGCAGAAGAAGGAGAATTTGGAAAGAATTAACATTACACCCTTACCTTCTACCAAAACTATTCCAGATGAATTAAAGATTTATTTAGGTGGTTAGAGAGTAAGGAAGCTATTTATGAGAATAACAAGAAAGATAGAAACCATAAAATAAAATATTTGAATGGTTTGAATTATGCTAAAAGTAAAAATTTCTGCATGTCTTGATTAATTCTGAGTAGTGATATTTAGGTGATTGTTATTTTATCTTATTGTTTCTCTATACTTTTAAAATTTGTAGTAAACATATAAACAGGAAAAAATGATTTTATGTGCCCCACACAATAAATAATATTGAAAGTCAAACATCAAACTGAGGAAAGAAAATTGCAGGGTCTAGGTGATTGCTTTCTGGAATGCAATATATAGATTTCTTATACATCGGTATAGAAAATACTCAGTTCCCAGTAGAGAGCTGGGTAAAAGTCAGGAATAGAGCATTCACAACAGAGACGCTACAAAGGAGCAATACATTTTAAAAAATGCTTATTATAATATCTATTTAAATAAGTGCAAACTAAAACAGTAATAGAACCGATTTTGGTGGGTGCCCATCAAAATGTCAGAGATTAAAAATAATTTTATGTGTAGCTGCTAAATTGGTATAATCTTTTTGGAAAGCCATTTGGTGATGTGTCCAAAGACTTATCATTTGTTTACCTTTGGAATTGCAATTTTTCTGCTAGTAATTGATCTTTAAGAAATTATCATAAATGTGTCCAAAGTGCAGATTTTATCCAAAAATTTTTTTCAATAGGAAAAATTTCTAATGTGTCCCAAAATAGGAGATTGCTTAAGTAAATTATGGTATACTCATAACGTAAAAAGAAAAAATATATATACAATATATATACATATATATATACATATATATATATATAGCTCTTTATAAATGAATTTCCAGAATATCTTATATGAAAAATATACAGTGTAATTTTTTAAGTAAGTACTTAAAACACACACACACATATATATAGTTGATATATTTTTGGTCAAAAAGAAAATGTATGTATAGAAAAAAGACAGGTAAGATATACACATCAAGTATGAATAGTGGGTACCTTTAAGTTGTGGAAGTATTTGGCTTGTCTGCATTATATACATTTTCTTCAATTAGCATATATCCTGTGGGAAAATATTTAAACTGCTTTTTGCACCATTGGCAGCCAGCATGAGCAGATAAAAGAGGCCGCCCTCTTTGTAAGGCCTGTCACCCCTCCACAAAGGGGCGGCAGGATTGTGCCGACAGCCCTAAAACCTCTCAATCTCAGGCCACAATGGGAGCTCAAGGAGACGTTTCAGAACGTTCCAGGGTGAACATTTCCTTCTCTTCCGGGCTCAGGAGGACAAACGCTACAGTAATATTTTTGTCCACCGATTCAGAGAGAAAAACCCAGCCCAGGAAAGACACTCCCTTGGTCTGTCCATTGTGAATTTTTCAGGGAACCACAGAGTGGGCGGGGGAGGGGTTCCATTTGGTTGCTTTTCACTGAATAGCAATGAGCCAGGAGAAAGCCATAACTAATCAGCTCTGTTGGAGGGGGAAACACTACCAAGACTTTTTCCTTTCTATTTTACTTTAAAAAACGCACACACAACTTTCTTTTTTAAATATATTTTTATTGGTTTCAGAGAGGAAGGGAGAGGGGGAGAGACAGAGAGAAAGAGAGAGAAATATCAATGATGAGAGAGAATCATTGATGGGCTGCCTCCTCTATGCCCCCTTCTGGGGATCAAGCCCACAGCCCGGGCATGTGCCCTGACTGGGAAATGAACCGTGATGTCCAGGGTCATAGGTTGACGCTCAACCACTGAGCCACACCAGCCGGGCTCTATTTTTTTTTTAAAGTGCAGCGGGTGCATAGCCTGACATGGCCTGTTGCACGGTGGTATTGGTGTTCCAGCCCTTTCTGGACGGGAGCAAGAGAATAGAACTGAGACCAGCGTGCGGTCTGCCCCACACAATAAATGAGCATTGGTTTGCTTCTTAAGGAGCCCATTGCAAACAGCGGAGACAGCATCTGTGCTGGAGGAATGGGGCTTGAATCAATCCTCTGTGGGGTGGGGTCTGTCCTGTCCGAGGACTCAGCGTCGAGCCTCAGACAGCTCTGGCTTCCATGAGAGAACCTTCTGGATTGGGACCAACATCTCAAAAGAAACAGCCTCTATTTCTGGTTAGATAACCTGCTCAGTGAGGGATGTCAGGCAGCATGGACATTTTTAGTTCCTTGTCTCTCTGTCTTTTGCTCTTCCTTCCTGCTGTGGGTTGTTCTACCTCATTTACCAGGCAGGGGATGTGGTCTGAGTGTCCTTTGTTTCAGCATCTGAAAATGTTGGGGGAGCAGTCCTGGAAGCTGGTTGGACAGCCCCTGGGGGATGAGAGTGCAGTACCTTACTTGGACAGTTGTTCTCAACACAGCTCTGACCCCTGTGGGGCAAAGCAGTGGGACAAAGGAATGGAATTCCACTTTCTCCGCTGGGAAAAAGAAAAGCTTGAAGCTGTGAGTTTTCCCAGGCTTCTTCTGGGACACCAAGGAAGACTGAATTGCATAATCTCACAAAAATGCCAGATGTAACCTACGCCTCCATAAACTCTCATAGTATAGAGTCAAGGGATTAGGGAAGCCCAGAAACATATGCATGATTTCCTGACCTGAGCACAATGAAAGACCCTGATTGCAAAACCTAAGTGCCTCCAGACCAAAGAACTACAGAAATGCAGTTCACCATGGACGGGTCCTAATGCCACAGGAGGTTCTTTTATAATAGCGATGAGGGAGAACCCGGAGACACGCATGAGTGTGTCTTATGTTACACAGTAAACTCAGAAAGTCCATATTGGAAATTGCCCATTCATTCCTTCAATAGAGATTGTATCTAAAGGCAAAGATAGCTTTTAAACATTGCTATTTTAATAGATTTGCTTCTCTGAGGCCCAAGGCCAAATTCTTTCAAAAAAATATATTTTTATTGATTTCAGAGAGGAAGGAGAGGGAAAGAGAGATAGAAACATCAACGATGAGAGAGAATCATTGATTGGCTGCCTCCTGCATGCCCCACACTGGGGATCGAGCCCACAACCCAGGCATGTGCCCTGACTGGGAATCAAACCATGACCTCCTGGTTCATAGGTTGAGGCTCAACCACTGAGCCATGCCGGCTGGGCCAAGGTCAAATTCTTGATAGTTCTGTATTTGAGTTTAAAATGTGTTATTTGCTGTCGATAAGAGCTGCTGGGCTTTGGGACCCTTAGCCAGCTGCCCAGATGACCCCAGGGACAGTGGTGGCCCAGCCTTAACTGATATGAAGGACACAGTTCCTGCCCTTAGGAACATCACAATCTGATGGGAAATATACATAAAAATTAATGTAATAGAATAAGTGCTAATTTATTAATATGAACACTATTTTCATATGCAGAACTCAGGAGTAGGGGAAGGCCTTAAAAATTCTTCAGCAAGAACCATCGTCCAAAAGAATGTATCTGGACTTTTTACAGGGGTCTCTTTCTCTTGATCTCTAAGTCAGTGGCGTCCACAGTAAGTGTGGGAATCCTAGGAACTACAGCAAATAATCATGCAGATGCATAAATGAAATATTATAACAGGTTTTTAATGTATCCTTTAGAATATTTTTGCATATATTTTAGGATATATCATGGTTTATAGTTAATGCTGATCATTTATAAAAATAATTTACACATTGGAAAGGTAGTATATGCTGAGAAAAAAACTTGATGTGAGAGTATGAACAAGTTTGGAAATTATTGGGCTTGGTTGTCCCTCATCTCCAAGGCCCCAGATGGTTTCTTCAGGCTTTGGGGCAGTTTGGCTCTGTCTTAGTGACTGTTTTCTGTTGCCTCTGCCCAGCTAAGAGAGGACCCTCCAACTACCTGCATCCTTTGTCCTTGGAAAGCTGCCTGTAGTTATAGGACTTTCCCCCTTTATGTCATAAATGGAGGAGGAGGTAGACACCCAGAGAGTTGAAGCGACTTGTCTAACATTATAGGATTAGTATTAACAATGTGCTTTCTGGCAGAAACAAAACAAAACAACCCTGATAATGGCTGAAGTGTTGTACCAATAAGAACCTGTCCAAAGTCTTAAGCAGAAAAGCAAAAAATCACAAAACCCGTTGCTACAAGAGCTATAAAAGCCATGAGCTGAGTGAGACAGGGTGAATGAATCAGCATAACTATGTTGTAGTCCTACAGACCTGAGTTAAAATCCCAGCTTTCACTTAGTACCTGTGAGATGGAAGCAATTACTGAAGGCCTTGTAAAAGTATCAGTTGCAATTCTTGGGTTGCAAGGAATAGAAATCAGCTCTGGCTAACATAAGCACTCTTAAAAGGAATTCGTTGGAAAGAAATGGGGTCATTCCCAGAATCAAAGGAAGACCTGAAACCTAGGCTTTGAGAAGGACAGGATCTTGGCAGGGATGTTAAACATCTTGGATCTTTAGGGTACTCAGCTATGACAACTCCACTTTAAT
Organism: Myotis myotis; assembly: GCF_014108235.1. Taxonomy (NCBI): domain Eukaryota; kingdom Metazoa; phylum Chordata; class Mammalia; order Chiroptera; family Vespertilionidae; genus Myotis; species Myotis myotis. Next base: position 7,365,777 of record NW_023416326.1, on the reverse strand, counting down.
TGCTTTTGATTCTGAATATCTCTCTACTCAGAGTTCAGATTCCCAGAATAGAGTCTAATTGGCCTAACTTGATCACATGTCTATCTCTGTGGTTCTGTGATTGGACAGAGCTGGGATTTTAAACTCCAGTATTTACAGAATGAAGGGCAGGCTGGTACTCAAAGGAAGGAGAGGTGGGCAGTCAGAAACAAGTCATGTCTACTACATTAATCCTCAATTACCTCATCTAGAAAACGGGGGATACAAATACAGATCTCCTATGGTTGTTTTGAAAATTAATTGAATGATATAATGTTTGCAAAGTTCTTAATACAAGGCCTCGCACTTAGTAAGTGTTCAGTAATGGTAGCCACCGTTATTATGAATTACCGGAGATCATATGGAAATTATTAGAAGTTCAGTGTCCCCCTCTTATACAATGTTTGTAGAAGTGGCTTTAACTATGGAACTCTCATAGAGGGATCTGTTTGATTGAATGCTAATGATGCAATAAATATTTGGAATGAAATGGGGTAATGCAGTGAGAAATTTTGGTTACTTCTATCCCTGCTTTGTGCGTGGAATCCCACTCCTTTTCATATTTCATTATTTCTAAACTCTGTGGTTCCAAGTGCAGAATTGCAAAAAATAAATAAATCATCCTTTAAGTCACCCTCTCCCCACTTGCTCTTTTCATAGATCTTGAGGGTTCTTTCCTTGGTTTCCATGAACTCTCCAAGGACATACTAGGTTTGGGAAGGAGGGAGAAACCCCACCTTTGAGGCTAAGCTACTCATAGGAAGTGTCAACACAGCACTGAAGAGCTAGTCAACTTTGTTTAAAAACAAAAGCAGTCAAACCCCCATAGACAGAATTTGAGATAACTAGTGGAATTTTTTAGTCAGTGGGCAGAATTAAATGCATATTTAAGCATCACGTCAATATAACCTCAGATTTGGCCTTAATTTGTTCCATGGTTGATAAACAATCTCCAATTGAATGACTGTTATTGGCTAAGTGACTCATGTCCCTGTAGCCGGTCATGGTTTGTGAGGGATAATGAGTATGGGTGGTGAGGGACCAGCTTGTGAGCATGGAGTCAGGGCAGGTGGGATGTGTCCTGGCCCCACCTCTGCTCTCAGCCACGTTTTAATCTCCCTGGCAGAGTGCTAATCTCTGCCCCGGACAAGTTACCCCAGAACAGAAAGTCTTGTGGAAAGGGCCTTGAGATGGGAGCACTGAAAGGCTTGTTCAAGTTCAAGATGACCAGGAAAAGACCCCGAGAAGGTCCCAGCAGCCTGTGTCAGCTGCAAAATAAACAAGCTCTTGCATGCAAATGGGAGCCACGCTTATATGCGGGTGGGTAAGTCTGCTGCTGACACAGCAAAGTGGGAAACTGGCCCGATGAGCTGGGAAATCCTAGCAACAGGCTCACTTAAAAATCCTTATTTTTATTGAGTTTATTGGCGTGACTGGCTAATAAAATTATATAGGTTTCAGGTGCACAATTCTATAATACATCATCTGTGTATTGTATTGTGTGTTCACCACCCCGAGTCACATCTTCTTCCATCACCATTTATCCCCCCTATACCACCCACCCCCTTTTCCCTTTGGTAATCACCATACTGTCGTCTGTGTCTGTGAGTAGTTGTTGTTTTGCTTAATCCTTCTACCTTCATCACCCAGCCCCCAACCCCCTCCCCTCTGACAGCTGTCAGTCCATTTTCTGTATGTATGAGTCTGAGCAACAGGCTCATTTTTGTCCAGCTGAGCTGAGTCATTCAGAAAGGTCAGAGCAGAGCTTCAGCAAAACAGGTCTGTCTTTGATCCGGGGAGTTTCTCTGAGCTGCGTTTTGCAATCCCTTCCTCCCTCCAGCGGGTCATTGCCTTGAAGAATCTCTGTCTCCCCTCCCCCCACTCCCCATTTCACCAGCTCACCCTGTCCTTCAAAACAGACAGTATTCCACTTAGGCATCTGGGGGAGATTCCAGGCGGTTCTGTCCCTCCTCCTCTTATGCCCTTAAAAATAAAACACACTTCCGTTAGACACTCTTACATTAAAGATAGCTCATTTGGGGCATGAAGTAAATGACAATGAATTGGTGTCTTTCTGTCTGAAAATTAGGCAGTGGTTCATACTCTCTCAGGCTATTCAGTCCTTGGAAAAGACAGCAGATGAAGAGTTTAATAAATGGTAAATTTAGTGGATGAGTAAACCACAGTTTTATCCAACTTGTAAGTCAAAATAAATGGACTATATACATACATCCACATACTCGCATATATGTGTGTTTAATAGATAAAATGCTTATAAAGGGCTCTTTAAATAGCAAGGTCCCTGAGTACATTTAAAATATGATTTGAATTACAACATGTGACTTGAACACAACCTTTGGGGAATGCCTTCTTCGCCTAAATTGTGGCAAATGTACAAAGACAGTGTTTAAATGTTATCAGAATCCTTGGCTGAAGAGTAGTCAGCAACATATATCTTTGGTTTACAAGAGGCAAAATGTGTTCTAAAAGAAAAAAAAAATGTTTACCCAAACTTTCCCTTGGCCTGTCTGTCCTGGATCCTCATCATTTGGCCCCAAACTTATCTTTCCAATCTCCGTTCTCATCAGCCCCCTACACAATTCTTTTATTTCTGTTTCTTACAAAGCAAATGACTAAACATTGCAAAGTGCACAAGACATGTATGAAAACCATGAGGTCCAAGACTGAACCTTAGGATGCTCTGTGGTCCTCAGGCCCTGGGGCTGAAAGAACCGCAGAGATTGGGGTTCCCAGTGGAAGATCATCGTTTCTTTTCCCCACTCCCCACGCCCTTTACACCCCTACTTCTGTAGAACATGGTGACAGCACCACCAGTAAGGGAAGAACCTGGCCTGATGCTGAGAAAACAGGTCCTGTTTTAAAAGACATTTTAACCAAGTGGATCTCAGAGGTCACTGGCTTGAGTTCTATGTTAGGGTCAGCGCGCCACAGGCTCAGCCTTCCTCAGCGGCTGAAGTCTGCTTTGCTGACCAAGTCTGGTCTGCCTAGTCTTGAACTTGGGACCCAGATGGCACTTCCCTGCCTTTCAAGATACCTTGGCTTTCAAAGCTTGAGTTCTCCCTTTGACCATAAAGCAAATGAATCCTCTCTCTCCAACCTCACTTTTGTCTCTGTCCCGGGGCAAGGAGATTCCAGTTGAAATGAACTCTGCCCTACTCTCCTAACCCTCATGCCCTTGTTCAAAAGCCAAACTTCCATCCTTCTGTCCCATGGCCTAACTGTATCTGTGTCACAGCTTCTAGCTCAGTCTTCTGCGCAGAAGAGAGTCAGCGAGTAGCTGAGTAAATTTCTATTTGAGTGGGAAAACAAAATGTAAAAAAAGTATTTGTATTGTGGGGCAAAGAAACTTGCCTCTACCCTTCAAGTTTCTTTTGGCTGGTCTAATAATTAAATCCACATAAGACAGATTAACAAGAGACAGTAACCAAATTTAATTCCATTATGTACGTATGGGAACCCCCAAGACGAGGTGCAGGGATAGAAAGTTAAAATGAAGTGGATAAGGCATTCTGAGCTCAGGATGAGGTAAAGTGCCCTGGGGTTTCAGAGGAGAGGAGGGTCACTTGAGGACAATAAGAACAGATGTGCAGCAATGAGAAGTTCCCCTGCCCTAGAGATGGATGGGTCACAAGGTTTGTCTCTAATCATCTCTTATGGGCAAGGCCCTTAATTTAAATTCTTCTAGGCAGTTAAGGCAGGGAAGAAGTTTCTCTTGAGCCCTCAGGGTCTTAGTTGCCTTTAGCTCCAAACAATTTGCATACCACAGAGGTACATCTTAGGGCAGTGATGGCGAACCTCTGACACCTCTGACACGCGAACTCATTTTTTTGGTTGATTTTTCTTTGTTAAATGGCATTTAAATATATCAAATAAATATCAAAAATATAAGTCTTTTACTATGGTTGCAAATATCAAAAAATTTCTATATGTGACACGGCACCAGAGTTAAGTTAGGGTTTTTCAAAATGCTGACACAGTGAGCTCAAAAGGTTCGCCATCACTGTCTTAGGGTGACTTGCTCAGAGCCCTTACAGTATAAAAAGCTGAATTGTTGTGTTTCAATTCAAATGTGTGAAAACCACACAGAGCAGTTGGTGTTCAGTGCTCCTTCCACAGGAATCTCTAGGAGGTGAGACAACTTTTGATCAGCACTCTGACCCCTCCCTACCTGGGGGTTCAGATCGGGAAAGTGAGCAGGTATGAGATTAGGGTCAGGATCCTTGGGCGTGAGTCAAACTTTCTATAGGAGCTTTGTGACCTGGGTCAGGTTACGTTCTGTGAACCCCAGTTTCTTCATTTGCTTGTGATGATGACGGTTTGAGGATAAATGGAGATATTTATGTGAACTTCGGACATTGTCACATATTATATGGGTGCTTTTTTCCCCTGCTGGTGATATATAATCACAAAGAGCTTAACCTGTGAAGGTCTGAAGGGTCAACTGGTGTAGCTTCTTATGTCACGACAAGACTAACATCTACACTGGGTAATGACATGTGTATTTAAACGGTTTCCAGAGATGAAATATTCACAAACAGATTTGGTGATATGTTCAGAGTATTCGAAAAGAAATTACAAGCCCAAAATGGAGTCATTTGCTCCATGACAGTAAACCAAGACTTAATTATGGTTTCAATTTTTTCTCAGGAATGTGACCTTTAAACAGTCAGTCTGAAACGTCCAGATGAGCAGCAGTGAGGTAAGCTGCAGGATAAAGCTCCTGCTTTCCTTCTGTCCCTTGATCCCACCCCCTTCCCAAAGATGACCTGGCCTGACGCAACTCCCCCCTTTTCTCTTGCTGAGACCTTCTTGTCCCACCCTCCTCCTGCCTACAAAAACCTTCCTTTTAGTACAACCCTGAGAGTGCGCGTCTAGATTCTAGATGGATCCCTACATAAAGCCAATTAGATCTTCAAATTTACTCCATGGAATTTTGTTTTTAAAAGAAGATTTAATGACTTGAATCCTGGAGAGGCTTGGCATGTAACATTGTTTGTGCTGCCTTTAGGTCTTACGGCATCTATTCTCTAGCATCTATTTATATAGCACTGTGGTCGGCAAAGTGCGGCTCGCGAGCCACATGTGGCTCTTTGGCCCCTTGAGTGTGGCTTTTCCTAAGCCTTAGGAGTAGCCTAATTAAGTTAATAGCAATTTACCTACCTATATAGTTTAAGTTTAAAAAATTTGGCTCTCAAAAGAAATTTCAATTGTTGTACTGTTGATATTTGGCTCTGTTGACTAATGAGTTTGCCAATCACTGACATAGCATCTAAAACAACTACCAACTCACTCCTGATGTAAATGAGCCCCTCTCTCTCTGGCTGCAGGGTGTGTCTCTAGCTATCCTTTTGGAGGAGTCAGGGTAGTGAGAGATGACAGGCAGTGAATGACTACTTCTTGCTGTCCTGTGGTCCACAATGGAGGCTGTACCTCTGGGGCAGTGACAGAAAACATTGTCCCTTTTGACTTTCCCTGTAGTTACCCCACCCTGGGCTTAATAAGGCATGAGACATTTTAATGAAGTGCTTCTGGTGATCGCTCCAAAGCTGCATAGAGTTGTGATATTGTGATTTATAATAAGAAATACATATTTGGTCTTCGTCCCCATTGCTGGCACAGACTCCAAAACTCTTGGGATTTCCTAAGTGATGAGAGCCAGAAAGAGCTCATGCCTTTTGTTATGTGAAGGAGGTGGTTTGGGGACTACCCCTAAGATAGGGGCCAGTTGGGAGAAGAGCCAATGCTCTGATTAGAGAGTTGGAACTCTCATTCCCATCCCCTGACCTCTGGGGAGGGGGAATTGAATCAGTCAGCCGTGGCCAATGAGTGACTCAATCATACCTATGTAAGTAGCCTCCTTAAAAACGTATAGGGTGGGATTTGGAGAACATGACATGCCTGGAGAGGGCAGGGGAGCTCTGTGCCCTTTTCCCATACCTTGTCTATGCATCTCTGCCGTAAGTGACATGTTTCTCTGAGTTCTATGAGCCACTCTAGCAAATTAATTAACCTGAGGTTATGGGAACATCTGATCTATAGTGGTCAGAAAACCTGGCCAACGGCCTGGACTTGCATTTGGAATCTGAAAATGTGGGACTGAGCCCTTAACCTGTGGGATCTGATGCTGTCTCCAGGTGGATAGTGTCAGAATTGTGTTGAATTGTAGGACTCCAGGCTGGTATCCCACATGTTGTAATTGGTGACCAGAACTTAGAAGGATGGAGGAAGAATTGGCATTATCCCCAGATTATTTCCATGAGCCCTCTTGGATCACACAGGGTAAAGGTCTCACTGCCTAGACCTGCTAGAAGGCTTACTTTGCTGTTTCCCAGGCAATGTGAGGGTGCCTTGCAGACTTCCCTTGGTCTAAACCAGGGGTGGGGCAAACTTTTTGACTCGAGGGCCACAATGGGTTCTTAAACTGGACCGGAGGGCCGGAACAAAAGCATGGATGGAGTGTTTGTGTGAACTAATACATGTTAACACTGCTGCTGGTGAAGGAGCGGAGGGGAGAGCAAGAGAACCCTCCGCTCTTTCGGCTCCGCGGGCCGGATAGAACAGCCGAACAGGCCGCATCCGGCCCGCGGGCCGTAGTTTGTCCACGGCTGGTCTAAACTCTCTCCTCACCTCCCTCTTCTCAGAGCCCTTGCCTTTTCACTCCTGGCCACTTCCAGTGCCCTCCCTATCCTCAGAATGCCCTTTCTATGGAAAATACCAAATTCTAAGTCCACTCTCAGGTCTTGTAAATTCCACAGCCTTCATCACTGAATATCAAGAGTGGGGGAGGGGGTGGCATAGGGGACCAGAACTACACAGCTGGGTCCATGGTTATAGTGAATAAGGTAGAAATGGTATTCCAATCCATGCCTGGCTAACTCCAGTAGTTGTTCTGTTATTCTGACTGTAGTTGGCACTTTCTAAGGGTGGTTGATTTGACTGGTTTTCAAAAGAACCTTTAGATCCTTGGTGTTGAAAATACCTTCGCAGTTATGCATTGTTACATTTGAACAATCTCAGCTATAGTAAAGAGAATATGGGTGTTCTCAGTTGAAGTTTACCCTAACTGAAATGGTGTTTTAAGACCCCCATTTCTGATTTGCTGAATGAATTGAATGTTTCAAATGGGGCCAAACTGATAGTCTGCAGGATAAATTCTGCTATTTATGCAAGAAACGGATACAGTGGCCATCTGCTTCAACCCTCACCTTGAAGGGCCTTTCCTACAGATCATCTTAATCTATCTTGGTTTCTAGGAGCTCTGCTGCCATCGGTGCTGGGCCAGTGGTTAGAACTGTGCTAGGAGCCTTTAGAACTGTAATTCCTGAACCTGCTTGTATATTAAACTCACTCGGGGACTTAAAGTAGGCAGATTCCTGGGCTTTCCCCAAACTTCCTGAATTTGAACTTGACCAGGAATCTGTGTGTATTTTCTAAATCCTGCCCCAGGTTTGGGAACCATTGCGTTGGGGAAAGTTCTGTCCTCTGTGGGTGATGGTTAAATTTTCTCTTGCACCATTGCTTGCTTATTTACCCCCTTCCACCTTCACACACTTACCGTGAAGCAAGTGTCTTCCCAGTGTCAGGAAAACTGGAGGAAATGTCAGGCTTTGTCAACTGAAGTCAATATTTACTTGAGAGGCCATTTGGCACGTCTGTGTTACTAGAAAATATCTGTCCAAACTGCTCAAAAAACAAAATCTTAATCAGAAGGCTATATTTAAATCCCGCCTCGAGTTCTAAGCTGCATTCTCATTTTTGTTAACATATTTTCCTCATTACTTCTTCTCAGTGTGCTTCAACACTTGTTTATTTATTTCTCAAGATTTGTTCCTAGAGCCTGGAAGGCACACAAACTGAAGCATGGTTAGAAACAGATTGGGGAAAAAATCTCCACCCTTTTGATAGAGACTAACATAATACACATCTTGGCAGTTGTTTAAGAGAAATATTATTACAGTACAATAACCTTGCAGTGATTAAATGAAATTGGCAGTGTTGCAAATCTATGGGGAGTCCAGGCAAGAAGGAGGATGTAGAATAAGTGGCTGAAATTCTCCTGCAGGTGTTGCGGGGGAGGAAAGGGAGGATGGAGAGAGAAGAATGTGCGTATGAACTTGATTTTGGATGCTCCTAGCATTATGTATTTTATTATTGCCTCATGTTCTTATTAAGTATATATAACCTATGTGTTTGAGAGTCCTATTGTTGTGTCATATAGGTGTTGACACTAGCTGGGGTCAGAAATATGGGAAAATGCACTCTGAAGAACAGTCAGGTGTTTCTCCATAGTAAGGACGCATAACATGTCAGATAAAGAGATTTAATAGCTGGAAATTGCATTGGTAGACCCGAGTTCTACAATATGCCCTTATGTTTCACAGCCATTCAGAGAAGTCTTACTCTGATACCATTGATTGTTGGACTTTTTTTTTTTTAAGAAATGCCCTTGACCATAGTGAGGTCCATTTTCTGTTGCTCTGGCTCCTCTCACACGATGACTTTCTGTGGGGGATCCTCACCAGTGTGACACTGGCTTAGCAGTTGGGCAATGGGCAGCAAAGAGCTGACATTTAAGGCTGAAAAGGGGCCCATGTTGTGCAGTGGTGAAACATTTGGTAAAACTGTCACCTCCCTTAATTTAAGAGGCAATTTTTACATGAGTTCAGGGAACTAGTAGTTGGAAAATAGCAAAGTGTTAGTGAAAGTGTAGCTTTTATTGGCTACCTTTAACAAGGTGTGACAAACAAACAAACAAAACTCAGGAATCACCTGGCCCGTTTACAAGATAGAATGTAAGGGAATAGAAGGAGTCCAGGAATTGGGGACATCAGATTTGAGAAAACTACCAGCTTCTCCATCCCAAAAGGTAAAATTTTGAAAAAAGTCTTGATTGACAAAGATCTAGTAATACTCCTCAATTGAACAAAGTAACTTAGCCCTTCGACAAAAATCAGATTAGGTGTGTGTCCTTTCTTCATATTGTTTCAGACAACTTGAAGGTGGCCACTGTTAAGGGGAGAGAGGGAGTGGAGAGGGAGGCAGGGAGAGAGAAGAGAAGGAGAAGGAGAATGATGGATGATAGAGGCAAAAAAGGAAAGACGTAAATCCGGTTTGAGGATTATATCTGGGAAAGAACTTTGGGTGTGGCTACTGGCTCCTGGAACTGACTGGTGGCGAGTACACCGGGAGCCTGTGAAGTGTTTGAAAGGATTCCATTGCCAGAAAAATCATGAGCCTGGATTTTCCAAGGTGTAAAATAACCCCTGGGCTTCCAAATGTGCTTCAGCAGGAAGTGGACTCCTATGAAACCTCCAAGGGAGCCCCCCCGCCAGTGCTCCCTTCAGACACAGAAAGATCATTGTATCGAAACAACATCCCAAAGGGCAGAGCCAGCAGCCACAGAGAATGAGGGGCAAAGGAGTTCTCCCCAGAGAACAAAATTAGAGCCCATAGAAGTTCTCCAACCCCAAGGGAAGGAGCCTTCTCCGTGCCTGTCTCATTGTGGGCAAATGTGTGTGTCACTTCGACTTCTTTCTAAATACAAGTATGCTTTCCTTCCCCTAAGCCATCACTGTATGTTGGGTGTGTGTTGCGAGGGGCATGTATACATTGTATTTTTAATCTAAAGCCACAACTCTCTAGACTAGAAAGGGCTACATCTGGACTGAATGCAGAGGGCCGTGCATCCCTTGGAGATCCTAGACATAAGCTGGGTCCGCAGATTGATTGGATGGGCTTTGGGGGACCTTTGGGTTGTCCCCTGTGGATTGCCTATTAAACAAGTATTTGACGACCAGAAAAGGGGAGGGGGTCTATGGCAGAGGCTGATTAATTGCTTATCCAACCACTCATTTTTCTACTGGGCATGTAGTTATAGGTGGCATGTTCTGTCCTACCTTATGGACAACCATGTCACTGAGTTTTGCATGGATTTTATGGATGCCGTTCCAGACCTGGCTCATAAAACCTTCTGCATGATCCTCTTTTCCCCTCATTTTCCAGTTTGGCTTAGAGGATCCAGCAGAGAACTCTGAGGGGACAATGGAATCTGGTGGAAGGTGTCTGGATGGAATATCAGTGGGAGGCAGAACCCCCTCCCACCCTGCACTGGACAATGACATGAAGGAGAAATAAACCGAGATACTGTGTTAAACCACTGAAATTCTCAAGGCGCATTTTATAACAATCTTCCTACCCTTACAATGGAAATAAATTTAGAGCAATTAAGTCATCTGCCCAAGGTCATGCAGCTACCAAGGGCTAGAGCAGAAATAAAATTAAGGGGTAAGCTCCAAACTTGGGTCTGTAGAAGAATGTGATCAGAAATACTTGGGAACCTTTTCAAAGTACAGATTCTTCAGCTCGACTGCAAAAATCTGCTTCTGTAGTTTTGGGTGGGAAGGGGAGTAGAGAGGCTGTAAATCAATTTTTACAAGCTCCCTGGGTAATGTTACCTAAATGATGCTTAGAAGCACCAAATACGAGCAGTTATTCTAAAACATGTCAGCTGAATTTCTGTGGAGAGATGTCAAATGAGTAGGACGGTCATCTAATTTATTGTCCAATCCGAGACACTTCCGAGAGTGAAAGGGGGAGCTATTAATAATTACGCTGGGAAACCAGGCATAAAACGGGACTTTCCCAGGGAAATAGACACATAAGAGCCCTTCCACATGAGAGCAAAGTCGGGACAGCTGTGTTCTCTGCTAATAAAAATTCTGTTTCCTATTAAGAAATTCTCAATTTTTCTAGAGAGTACTATCTTCCATCTGTGTAGGACAAAGGTAGCCTTCAAACTAGGGGCAAAGCTGAATTCTGGACAAAAGTCCGAAGAGGCAACCCCGGATACTTGGACGAAAAAAACTCAAGTGTCATGGAGTTGGAGAAGTGACACCAGGTATCCACAACTGCTCCCACAGACTCAAGAACAACCAAGGGCTTGAAGAGTCAGTCCAAGCGGTAGGAAATGGGAGAATAATTCTGATAGAGACCATAGAAGCCAAGAAAGAGGCCAAGTATGGAGCCAGATTCAGGGTGGTGCGCCACAGGAGCCGTCCTGACCGATTTTCCAAGGAAGCAGGCTCTGCTTTCCAAGGAAGCTGGTGCACCTATAGCGTACAAATGATCCTCCACTAGAGTGTGAAAAGGAAGCACCAGAGTTTGTCTCATGGTCTCTCTCGGGACCACACAAAAATAATTATGACGCTCTCAAATAATTTGTCAACATGACGCCACTTACTAGCTGAGCAACCTAGGATCACCTTAATCTCTCTGAGCCTTAGTTTCTCAGCAACCTAATGGGATATACATCTCTTCCCACTTCATTAAGGGCGATTGGTGGATCAGACCAAATATGTAAATAGCAGTGTTTCCTAACAGTAATGATTACTGAGATGAAAGATAGCATCAGTGTTAACAATATTAACAAAAATGTATAAAGAATAGAATCAGGTAATTAAGTTTCCCAAGATATGTGAACATTTTCTTTGTGATTACATTGATCCTTGAAAGAAAGAAGTAAGCTAGGGTTCTTGTTTATGTAATTGTGTGCGTGTGTGTGTGTGTGTGTGTGTGTGTACGTGCGCCCACAAACATGTCCCTTTTACTTCATATATTAGTATTTATTGGAGCTGCTTGGTAAAAATGCAGATTCATCCTAAGTTTACTGAATCTCTGGTGGTAGGTCCCAAGTGAGTCTTGTGCACCATGTTTTAGATGAACTGCTTTAAGTAGTAGGGCTCTAGGAATAAGCTTTCCTCGGCTTGGAGCTAACTGGTTATCAAATGGCATTGTTACTTGACCCAGGAGGAGGAATTAGTCAATGTAACAATCTCTGAACACCTCCTCGAAGCTGATGGAGTCTCCAGTGGGAGAATGCATTGCTGCGCATGGTGTGATGTCATCAGTATCTTTTCTTATTGGAAGGCCAATTGTGGGTCATGGCACCTGATTGTTCACAAAGGAATAGAAGGGTAGGAAAGCCTCTTGCCTCCTCTGTGCAAAGAGCAACCTAAAACCAACAACCCGGATGTTTCCATTAATTTCTCCAGGTCTCACTAGAGCTTACAGAGATATGAGTAAAATTCAGGTCCAGAGAATGGCTGTTCTTTAAACAAGGTCTGATTCAAGGAAAAGAGAAGCATTAAAATGCTTCTCACATCTCTCCCTCTGTTAGATGTCAAGAAGCTTTCATTCATTTGAGGTTAATTTTTATTTCATCCATTTAACCAATATTTATTTCTCATTTGTTACGTGCTACAGACCCTACTGGACAATGAGGAGACAATAGTGAGCAATATCCTAAAATGGGGTTTGATGTCTTCAAACATTTAGAGTTAAGGAGAAGGAATTCCCTGTAGCAAGTATCACGAGAAAGAATAAAAGACATCTTTAGGTCTTTGGAAAGTGGTAGGTTTGAGTGACAGATAAGCTTGTGGCAGCTATCACATGCAGATCCGGAAGCTGTGAGGTATTAAATAACTTATTGCCAGTTTTAGTTCACAAAAATCATTGCTGCGCCTTTGAACTCCAACCACTCTTTGCCCTCTGAGTTTTGAGTTTTCAAATTTAGGCCTGTGGTTTTTAAACTTAAGCGTTTACTAGAGGAACCTGCAGAGCATGTTAAACCACAGACCACTGGACTTGACTCCAGAGCTTCTAACTCAGCGAGCCTGGGGTGGGACTGAGTATTTGCATTCCTCACAATTTCAAACAAAGGGATGCTGGTGCTGCTGGTCCAGGGACCACATTTTGAGAACCACTGCAATGATTAAATGGACAACAGGCAAGTGAGAGCATTGTTGGTGAGGAAGAGATGATTCATTAGCATGCTCACATGGTGTTTCCTCTGAACTCCTATGGCAATTACCGGCTGCACAATACATCTGGCAATTAATCATGTCTTGCCTTTTAACACGTCTTCTCTTTGCCTGACTGCTATTTACAGATTTCTGTTGGGTTTATGCGTTAGAACCAGGCAGGAATTGGGGCCAGCAGGGGACAACCAGTGGGCGAAAGTGGAGGGGGATCCAGGCCCAAAGGGGAGCAGGAAGAGGATAATTAAGCAGACAGAGGATCTGCCTGTGGGAAAGTCGAGTTAGTGCTGGGCTTGAGCTACATCTAAAGATGAAGGAGGAAGAGAATTCACATGGTGTCCAGAAGATGTGTGGGAAAGGCAGGCAGACACCAGGCAAGTTATAGGGTAACCTCAAAGCTAAATGATCCAGTTGCCAAGGGAGATAAAGGGTGTGTGTGTGGGGCGGGGGCGGGAAGGAGGGGGTTATGGAGAATATAATATACCCTAAAAAAGAACCCCAACATTTTGGGGCATTTTCTGTGATACTGGGGAAGATGCTGATGTGTGTGTGTGTTGAAGACAAAGGGGACTGAACAGGATTGTTTAATCCTAGGAGACCAAGTTCATGGACCCAAGTACTTTGGGTGGGTAAGTTCCATGAAAATGAATCGGGATCAAATGCTTGGGAAAACAGCATTTTAAAACATATCAAACCAAGAGGAATGGAGCTAGAGCCTGAATCCAAAGGAAAGCCAGGGTGTGGGTTGGTTTGAGAGAAACAGGGTTGGGTTCTTGAGATGGGGGGGTCAGTTTTGCTTAGACTGTGGCACCCTCCCTTCTGTGGGCCATTTGTGAAGGGCAGGGCAGCATTTCTCACCTGCATCGGGCAGGCAAGCCCATCTGGAGTGCTGAAGGTCTCAGAAGATTCTTGAGAAGCATGGCCACCATGAGATGTCTTGGATAAGGGGGGAAGCCCACAGAGGAATCATCACTTTTAGACTAGAACTATTGTTTTATGTCCAAAATCAAACGAAAGAACTTCTGGTGGAAAAGCAATGGTCTCCTCTGCTTCTCTCCACCCACAGCAGACACAAGCTCTTTTAATTGTTTCTATGTTTAGTTTTTTGGGTGCATCTAAACAACGTGTTTATACTCCTTTTATTGAGTTATCCACATGTGTCTGTTGACTCCTCAATATGAAAGTTGAATATTAACTCACTAATCTTCCTCTATATTTTCACCTTGTCTTCCTACCAATATTTGTTTTATTGTTTTTAGTTCTATTGGTTACCTTCAAACTAGACTCTATAATATGCTACAATTTCTGTTTCTTGCTATGTCAGTTTTGTATAGAATCGCTTGATTCTCCATTTCATAAAATGAAGATATTTCCTTCTGTACTGTTTCTATTATTTTTCCTCTCCCTATTCCATTTTGCATTCTAGCAGATCTTTCTACTTTGACATTGTGTCAAAAATTTAACATTTACTTTTCTCCTGCAACAGAAACCAAGTCTTCTGTGTGAGTCTGTAGTAGACTCTAAAAGTTTAAAATCAATATCTGCGTCACATTATTGTTTGATGCTATGCTGAGGACTAGGATTACGTACCTTTCTGGGAGTCCAGTGATAAAATCCATGGGCTAATTAAAATAAAATATTCCTAGCTTCAAGGTCAAGTGGATATTCTTTTTTACATTGTATCAGTTGCTTAAGATGGTTTTGTTTGTCTAATATTTGATCTATGTCTTTCTTGGATAGCTTTCTGTTTTTCCTGGAGTTGCTAACTTTCTGTTCCTTTTCTCATAATTTAGTATATCTTCAAGTTTTTCCAATTTTTAACCCATTTTATCTACTCTACAGCATATTTTTCCAGAGACCTGCCTTCTCTTGGAGTCCTTGGTCCAAGTTAGACTAGCTTCACAGCTGACATCCAAGAATTCTCCCTCTGCTTTCCTGAGTTGGATCTCTAGATTCCGTGACATCTCATTCTTGGTTTATCTCCTATTTGCTGGTGTCTATCATCAAGTAATATCCTAAGAAGGGATGATGTTTTGTATCTTTGAAAATATTTCAGTCTGCCCTCACAGGAGCTTAATAATGTGCTGTGTATAGTGCTGTAGGTTAGAAAACGATTTAGAAGACAAATATTTGAACATCCAATGTTGCCGGAGAAATTTGATGGCTAACTAATTCTCATTATTTTCTGATGACTTGGTTTATTTTCTCTGAAAGCTTTAACATCTCTCTTTTGTCTTTGGTGTCCTGCAACTTCCTAAACAGTTGGAGTGGGTGTGGGGAAAGGGCTCACCTGAAATTGCCTGAAACCATACATCGTCACCAACAGCAGCAGACCGATGCTGCCCTGCAGGCTGGCATGGTGGCCCAGAAAGTCTGAGAAAATGCATGTTCTTACCTGTGCAGGGTGATGAGAAACTGTCCCCACTTCACACGTACAGCAGCATTAGAATTAGGTCTGTAGTCAACAGACACTTGGGGAATAAATTAATATGTGTCTCTGTGTCTGTATGTGTGTGCGACAGGGGCAGACAGAAAGGATTTAAATACACATTTCTTATTGAAGGACCTGAAGTGTCTCCTGATTGAGTGAAAATGGGTCACGTGTAATTAGTTGGTCCTCGCCACACCAGCCCCATCTATGTACTGGCAGGTCCCTACCATCAGTTATAATTTTATGTTTACTACCTTAAAAATGATTCTACTATTAAACACATTCTTATTATAAGTAATTTAAATATTATAAATACAAAAAATATTATGAACAGAAATGTGAATATTTTCATTCTTCTCTTCTGACTCATCTACTTAGTGGGGAAAACGTCAACATTTTGATGAACATCCTTCTGGTCTGTTTTAAATATACACGTGTGTGTGTGTGTGTATACACATGCCCCACAAAGTTTTGTTTGTTATTTGATTGTTTTACCCATACATGATCATAACATACAGACTGACCATCCTTCAGCTTGCTTTTTCAGTTAATATAGCTTGTGGAGCATTGCACGTCATCGCATGTAGCTCTACCTCCTTTAATGGCTGCTAGTGTTTCATATTATGGATACAATATATATTGTAGCACCCTATCTAACCAGTAGTGAACATCTTTGTATATTCATCTTTGTAACGTATCTAGATGTTTCTTCAGGATGGGGAAATTGCTGAGTTGGAGGGTGTATGCATTTTTCAAAACGATTCTTTCCGATTGACTCCTCCCCACATTTTACATTATCCATCAGTGTCTGGTTAAACATTTGATACTTTCAGTTGTTTTTAACCTAGTGGTTCAGAATGTAGACTTTGTACCCAAGACTGGTTTTGTGCTCAGAACCTGCCCCATGACTTAGAGCAGTGTGCCCTTCGGTGGGGTAATTAACCCCCTGTAGCTCAGCTTCCACAAGCGGAAAGCGTGAACAGGGCCTGCATCATCAGGTTGCTGAAAGATGCAGTAAGATCGTCCCTGCACAGTGCTTAAACTTGTTCCTGGCCCTTAGTACTTGATAAATGTTCACCATTATTATTTTTTTTAGGTTTGAGGGCCAATAAATAATATCACATAATCCCCTAACCTCTGAACTTATTAGTATGTACTCAAGGAGTAAAACAGGTGATCAAAATATCAACTTTGTTACTGATAATGTGTAGGATTTATAGTAAAGGGAGCTGACCGCATGCTTCTGTGCTCAGCAGACCTCTTTTCTCTCTCATGCAGTATAGCAATTGTTGTAAATATAATTCATTTGGCGATTAATCCCATGCAACCCAGTGTGACCATAGTAGAGGTCAGATGTTGTCCATGCTCCACTATATCCCGTCAGCACAATGGCCATTTCTGCGCACACTGTTCACACTGATGACACCCTGTGTGCTTCCATTTCCAAAAGCCAGCTCCTACACCAGCACCTACACCAGCACCTACACCTCTCGGTAGGAAGGCTGCTCCCAAGCAGCTGTCACCACATTGCCTGCCAGTACAGACAGCCGGAAGCACCTGGAAACTCATAAGTCCTCTCAAACTTTCTCCCCCCGCCAAGTGACTCATAACCTGTGACTGATGAGTGTAAGTCCTCCAGCTCCTTACCCCTGACCGGACACTGCCTTCAAAGCTCATGTGCAGCACCAAGCAAGTTTCCCTGTGTGGGCCACGTCCCTTCCCTTCCTGGCCCACGTCCCCACGCCCCACATCACTTTCACACACATCTGCATCCGGGAGCCCTACCGAAGACAGAAACCCACTCTGTTAAAGTCTAGGCTGTTCATATGTTTTCCTTACTTTCAGTTGTTTTCCAGTGTTCAATTGTTTCAGTAAAGGGACCCGCAGCGATGTGAGCTGAGCATGGAGGGTACCGTCCTGGCACTTCCGTGTCCTCCCGGGGGACAGTGTGACACATAATAAGGACTAAACTATTTGTTATTGCTTTCTCAGCATCATACAGCCTCAGATTATATGAAAACACGAGGTGTTTGGAGAACGTGCATATTTATCATGCAAATAATGTATTACACAGTCATTAGAATTTTAAAGGGTTTTTTTCTGAATACAACACTAAGTTATACACATTTATAAAGATCTCAGAGAAAAGTCAGGGTGATATGAATGTTGTATGAAATTATTATATGGGATCCAATAGCTTAGTACCTGCTCTTAAAGACATTTTAATGTTGAAGTTGCTTTTAAGAATTAGTAACTAGTGAATAATTGAAATGTTGTCAGAGTGGATTCAGGGTCAGTTGGTTTGGTTGCAGATAAAAGGTCCTAAGAAATCCCTGACTTCCAACAAGGGAAATGAATATGATTTTATTATCAGTGTGGGTACCAAAATGTGCCTTTTCTAGAATATAGTAATTTAGCTTTCATGCCCAAACTGGAAGTGTGATACTAACATAAATGAATCCAATAGTGGATATGCAGGAAATAATGGCATAATTATAATACCTGACATTTGTACATGCTTTCTTACTTTTTAAATAAATTTTACAGCTTTTTTACCCAGTTCGCTAGGTTTTTAGGTACCCAGACCTAAAAACTTTGTAACAGTTGATACAGACTATAGTTTTCTTCACTTTGAATAGATTGATTGATGAATTTCAAATTATCAATTAACATTTTTTTAAAAATATATTTTATTGATTTTTTACAGAGAGGAAGGGAGAGAGATAGAGAGTTAGAAACATCGATGAGAGAGAAACATCGATCAGCTGTCTCCTGCACATCTCCTACTGGGGATATGCCTGCAACCCAGGTACATGCCCTTGACCGGAATCGAACCTGGGACCTTTCAGTCCGCAGGCCGACGCTCTATCCACTGAGCCAAACCGGTTTCGGCCAATTAACATTTTATACCAAATTATCTGGTTATTTGGCCAAACCAACTGGCTTGACCCATCGTCCTGGTGGCAGGCAGATACTTCCTGAGACAATGTGCGTTAATGTATGTCTCACTTCAGCCAGGCTCAGCCAAGGTGAATTCATTATTCAGTCATTTAAGTGGATGACTTCAGCCACTTAAGTGGACTCTGTGCTTGGTCACCCGATGGACTGTGTGGTAGTTTGATTCAGATTTTGCTGTTAAGCGAGACCGAGAGTCTTTGTCACCCATGTCATGATCTTTCAGGCATGGCAGGAAGTTGTTTCTACATTGCTTTAACCATCACTGAAGAAAACAAGATCTCAGGTGCTATTAAAACGAATGAGCTATGTTGACTATACCAGGTGCATGGTTGGTCCATGTACACACACAGTCCTAAGTAATAATAACATCTCTCATTGTGGAGTACTAACTCAAGTGCCAAGCATGAATCAGCTCAGTACTTTTCATGTTTTAATCCAGTGAATCCTTAAAATGACTCTCTGGAGTAGATACCCTTTTTATCCCAACTTTACAGATGGGGAGACCAAAACACACAGAAGCAATTCACCCCAAATCACACAGCCAGTAAGTGGCAGAGTCAGGGCGTAGACCACCTCTGGTACCACTTGTCTGTACACACGCACCTCATCATCTCAAAGTGAACTAGTCATCACATGACCACCTCATGCTTTGTGGATCCCTATGTACTCTAGTAGAATAAAGCTACATGGTCCAGGTAATGGCACCAGTGCTTCATTTTACTCCGCATGTGTAGCCACAGCTTTATATTCCAGGTGCTGAGTTACTTGTCTTTTCTGTGCTGGCAGTGGGAACTCTAGGTGACCCACCTTCTAGGAATCCTACCATCAGAAGAATCTTTTCTATGAGGGAAGTCAGCCTTAGGAGGGAAGGCTGACTTTTAGGGGATCTTCCTATAGATGCCACTGATGCTGACTTCTATTGCTTAAAGAATTGAAGCCCAAGACAATGTCTTGTATCATTCATTGAATTTCTCTTATACCTCTGCTAATAAATCAGTGTGTGTTTTGTTGTTGTTTTGCACTTAGGACTGCATTTTGCCATTATAGGAATTACCTTTGAATGACTTTGAGTAATTCATCCCCTGGAAAGTTGGTTTCCTTACCTATGAAATGGATGTAGAAATGTAGACCTCTGAATTTTATGGGAGAAACAAGCCTTTGATTAACAGATATCTAATCTTTTTCATACGTTTTTAGGTATGAACAGCATTCCATAGCTGAGTGATGATAAAGAATTTCAAAAGCCCTTAGGAATGGAGATACTCCCCCCCCCCCCTATATAGTTTCTTATCTTAACAGTGAATCTCCTGGCTTTGATCATTGTAATAAATTCATTTTCAGTTGCGCATATTGCCTTTTCCATGCAGTGTTTTTGATAGTGCCCATTCATGTTTTTGATAGCAATACATATTGTGGAATTTCAGGTAAAAAGAACTCTGAAATACCTTTTCTCTGCCCTTTCCTCTCACTGGAGTGTTACCATAAGGCCAAGAAGTTTTGGTTAATTTGTTCATGAATTTATCAAAAACATTTTGCACATAGGAGGTGCTCAAGAATTATCAGTTGCATAAATGAATGTATACATGTTCATATCCAGGTTTTAGGAATGAATCATTTTAACTATTAGCCTTTGGAATCACAAGATTCTGTTAGAATCCCTCAGTTTACCAATTGCGTGATCCGGGAAAAATTTTGTCTCTTTGAAATGTAATTTCCTCATTTGAAAATCGGGGGTAATATCTAATTCACAAGACAGGCATGAGGATGAGTAGGTCATACGGGCAAGGTCATGTGGCCTGCCTCAAGTGCCAGTGAAGTCCCAGCCCCTGGGAGCGCTGTTAGCTCTTGTCTATCTGTGATCTCCAAGCACCTCTTAGTCATTTACGTGAACAGGCAGGTAAAGTGTTACCCTCATTCTGCCAATGGGGAATGGTGGTGAAAAGAGGCACCATCGGCTAGCTCTGCAGCTGCGTTTTCAGCTTGCTTTCCTCATGCTCCAGGATGCCTAGGGCTGACTTGCAATTTAGAAGAATCTTTGCGAGCTGAGGGGGTGACTATGTAAAACCTCTCTACCGGTTCCTACGGTCTTCGTAGTAACCTCCAGTGGTAAGGGAGGAAACACGTGTTATCAGCCCAGGGCTGGAGCTCTACCCACCTGGCAAGGGTGTAGGACCGAGCGGATGGGAAGACACGATAGGAGAGCAGGTGACGACATGCTTGATGACTTTAGGACGTTATTTATAGCCCACTGCGTTGGCCACAGCAATTTCCATTGCAGCTTTCCTCTGGAATTCCTCCGGCTGGGGAACAGCAGCTTCAAAGCCTCCTTTCTTAAAACGGAGACTGGCCTTTCGCTGACTGTGTTTGGCAGGTGGGGGTGATGGCTGGCTGACTGACTCTGGATAAACATCTCCACGTGGTGGCGTGGGCTTGCGTGGCTTTCCTGCTCCTGGCTGTAGGGGATGCTGGGCTTAGAGGAGGCTGCAGAGGGAGGATCTGCTCATATGTTTGCAGTGCCCTACAGTCCAGCCCCCGCTGGAGAGAAGCACCTATGTGGTGTATGTTACACTCCCCCTGGAATGAGTGGTGTTGGGGAGGGGAGGGCCTAGAGACAGAAAACAGGAACCTTTGGGCTGATGTTTTCAAGGAAAGCTGGCTTTGCCAGCAAAATTCTCGCACTAGCAGCAAGACTGCAGAGAAAGAGCAAACTGGTGACGAGTCTTGGCAGAACACTTCCTATCACTCTGTTCTTGCAAAATACGGCTCGAGATGCCAGTGTCGGTGGGGAACTCTCAACCATCCTTTCGGTGCCATTAATGCTCCATTACTGTCCAAGCCGTGCAGCCATCTGTTTAAAAGGCTCCTGTTTTTCATTGTGAGCCATCTCCAACATGATGCTGGAAGAACATATTGAATAAAAACGTTCCTGCTTGTGACCAAGGCCGCGAGGGTGACTCGATTCTTCCACTCTGTCATGACTCAGGTGGACGTGGCCACAAATGGCATCTCATGAGCAGAGTGATGAGTTGGTGGAGGAAGGCAGGACCCACAGGACCCAGAGTGGAGAGAGGTCGGCCAGCCACATGGAGATGGGGAGACCCGTATGGAGGGTGCAGAAGAAAAGAGAAGAGCACACAGGTGCCTGCCCACATCTAGTATGAGATGTGTGGGCAGGAATTCATATCAGCAGGGACCTGACTTACAGACGAGGTGAGGGAGTCAGAGCTCAGGCCAGGAGGTTCTGGACATTCCTGTCCTTCACGGCAGAAGCCCAGACAGAAGCTCGGGGGAGGAGCCGAAGTGTTACAGGCGGAAATGATGTCAAGACCCCAGTCAAGAAGACGGGCTTAGGGCAGGATTCAAAACCCAGTGGCAGGCAGAGCTGGGCCATGGGCTCCGTGAGGCAGAGTCTGCCTTTCTTTGGTCTCCATCTGTATCTGGATGCCAAGGACAGTGCCCTATAAGAACATGCATCTACTGAGTATTTGTTGAACGAAGAAATAGAAGAAAACAAAGCAAAAGCCCAGCCGAGTCACCCAGCCTGAGCTGGCTGGGCAGACAGGTCTGGATGAAGTAGGTGTCAGGTGCTTCAGACAACAATAGGTCTGAGAACCAATTAAGCCCAAACCCCACCAGTGGGTGGACTGAGTTTGATTATCTTGTTCATGACATGACTGACTTGGGAACTGCCAGGGGCAAGGTCTTTGGTTAGAGGAGGGCTCCTATGACCCCATCCCCACGGCTGACTTCTGCAGGGGAGCTCAGGTGGTTTCCTGAAGCAGGTTTCCTTCCCTTATCATGGAGGACACAGGCACTCAGTTTACACATATACAACCCGACAGATTTGGAGCTTTTGAAAGCTGGAAGGCATTTTGAAGGCCCTTTATTTTATTGTTTTTAAATATATTTGTATTGATTTCAGAGATGAAGGGAAAGGGAGAGAGAGAAACATCAATGATGAGAGCGAATCATTGACTGGCTGCCTCCTGCACGCCCCCTACTGGGGAACGAGCCCACAACCCTGGCATGTGCCCTGACCAGGAATCGAACTGTGCCCTCCTGTTCATAGGTCGATGCTCAACCACTGAGCCACGCTGGCTGGGCTTTGCAGGCCCTTTAATCCAACCTCCTTGTTATGCAGTCAAGGAAACTGGGACTGAAAGGAGATTAATGACTTGTTTGGCCAGAGTCCAAAATAGTTTCTCTATTATTCTGTTTGTTTCATCTTCACATGGCTTTTGTTTTGTTTTGTGCCCCTACTAGATTGTAAGCTCCCCGAGGAAGCAATTATTATAACATCACCATCTCAAGTACACATAATTTTATACACGAGGAGTCTCAAATACAGCTGTTGGCTGACTGACAAAATGAGGAGCAAATAAATAAAATAATGTCTTTTTTTGAAGGGCAAGTAAGTTGTTTTGAAATCTCAATTCCCAGGGTAGCTGCTCATCATCTTATGCATGTCCAGTCCTCAGGGCTCGGGAACCTTTCAGAGGAGAAGTTGTATTTCAGGCTCTACCTCCTCTGCTCCAGGGTCTGGTAATGGAAGCAGAGGTGATCCTGGGGGTTATTATCTCTCAAGACCCAGATTCAAGCCCAGGCACGAAGGGCCCTTGTATCTTATATGACAGGGGCCATAAACCAGAAAAATCCCAGTTCTTTTAAAGGGGAAACTTCATGTTTTGAATCTGTTCAAGTCACCCACACTATGCTGCAGATAACTGACAAGACAACACTCCCATTTAGGGCTGAATTTATTTTTCTTTGAAATGGTATTAAAACAGCTGAAAATGCAGAGGCGACCTAAACAAGAGAACCATTCAACTAGATTTGCGAATATATATTTTAATGAACAAAATTTTAGAAAGAAAACACAAAGACAGACCCTATAGGAATTCAGAAGTGGAGGAGATTTTGGGGGCGGGGGGCTAAGAAATCTGGGGAGCTCCATCAAAGAGGCAGGACCTAAAGGAGCTAGATTAAGTAGGAAAGGGTAATGTTGCCTTCACGCACTTTTTTTTACTCTACTTGTAGAGTTATTTGGATTTTAACTGTGTCAAAAGACAGGAATGACTCTAATGATGGGGTTTTAGACCTGAATGAGTTCATGGCCAGGGTGTTTGAAGAATTGAGAGGCTTTCCAGGTACACACCTAGAAGTAAAAACGGCCCTGAGGAAGCAAACCCTGGTCCGAAGAGGTTCTGGGAAGCTGGAGGGTGGCTGAGGCAAATTCCAGGGGCCAGGTCACTGGAGAACTGCTCCCTTCCCAGTGCTGACCCCACACCCCAGAGCCCATGACCCAGGGCAAAAGACAGCCCCAGCCTTCCCTGCTAGTGGGCCTTTCCATGGGAACAGTCAGAGTTCAGAACTAGTGTTGCTGTTTGCTGTGAACAATAACAAATAACTCCATGAAAGGTACCGTGCCAGGAGGCTGGAGACCTCTGCTAGGAAACATGTCTGAAGTCTGGCGGGGTGCATAGGGGCGCGTAAACGCAGTGGTTAATTTTTGACTTCCCCATTGATGAAACGGAATCAGAGGACAGTGTTTCTATGGTGTCAGGCAGTGTTCCTATTCAGGCTGGGTGTCACCTGACAGGTCCAGGTGAGTAATGGCCTGGGCAGCACCACTGTGAGCCTCTGCCATGTTCCCCAGGGCTCAGTGTTAATTACACCAGCATCAGCCTTTCACACTTGTCCTGGATGGCTGTTCCTTCCAGCTGCCTCTCCATTGTTCTACCTTCCCCTTAATTGCAGCATTCAGGTGACTACTGTTTCTCACATTAACTCATTGCCATGGTTTCCATTCGGTGTGAGATGATGTCACCCTCGATGAGGAATAGAGCTCCTTTTACTGGGTTACAGCCGGTGACAGCTCCCTTTTCACCTCTGTACAATACAGCTAACGCTCACAGCAATCAGTTCTCTTTTATGTGGGTTCTGCCTTCCCCTGGACATGTGATTTCCAGTGGTTCTCTGGGCAGGGGTTCAGCAGAAATGAAAACTGGATAAGATTTAGCAGGGATGGACCAGAAGGTATTATGTTAAGTGAAATAAGTCAGACAGAGCAAGACAAATGCCATGACGAGGGGTGGTGAACACACACTACAGTGTACAGACAATGTGTTGTAGAATTGTGCACCTGAAATATGTGTAATTTTGTTAAGCAGTGTCACCCAATAAATTCAATTAAAAAATAATAATAATAGAAAGACAAATGCCAGATGATTTCACTTATATGTAGAACCTAAAGAACAATATAAACAAACAAAACAGAAACAGACTCATAGATACAGAGAATAGACTGATGGTTGCCAGGAGGAGAGGGCTGGGGGACTGGATGAAAAAGGTGAAGGGATTGAGAAGTCCAGATTGGTAATTACAAAATAGTCCCAGGAATGTAAAGTACAGTGTAGGGAATATTATTAATAATATTGCAATAATGATGTATTGTGCTAGGTGGGTACTGGAAATATCAGGGGGAACACTTTGTAACTGAAACTAATACAAAAGAATATTGAATATAAACTGTAATTGAAAACAAATTAAAGAAGGAAGGCAGGATATAAATGTGAAAGAAAGCTGGGGTATGCAGGATCCGTGGCTGGCAGCCAGGGGCGGGCTCAGTTTGGGATCATAGAAACAGCCTCAGGCAGGCAGGGAGAACAACAGATAGATGAAAAATTCTACATCTTTTAAATGTTTTATTACACAAATAGAAAACTTTAAAATAAAGATAAGTAAAGAGACAACAAAACCGTCTATTGCCCGTTTGATGTGGCTCAGTGGTTGAGTATAGACCCATAAATAAGGAGGTCACGGTTCCATTCTGGTCAGGGCACATGCCAGGTTTGTGGATTCAGTCCCCAATAGGGGGCGTGCAGGAGGCAGTTGGTCAATGATTCTCTCTCATGGCTGTTTCTATCTATCCATCCCCCTTCCTCTCTGAAGTCAATAAAAATATTTTTTTTCTTTAAAAAGAAAGAAAAAAGCTGCCTTATTCACAGATGCTGCTTCCAACTTTCTTCTGTCTTTGAGACATTCTGATGACTTCTCTGTCTCTAAATTTATTTTCTTTGTGATCTTTTTCTCTGCACTCATTGACTTTCTCATAGTTTCTCCCACCTTTTTATCCCATCAGCACAACAAAGACACAAGAAGCCAAATATAAAACATAGAATAGTCTTTAGAAGACCTGACAAGGGAAGGAAAGTATATTGAAGATTTAACGTTTTTGTCCCTTTCATAAAATGGTCACAACAAAAATTTGAAAAATGGAATATTTTAAAAGGAAACATAAAAATATTTTATGTTAATGTAAAATGTGACATCAAAAAAGTGCACCTTCAATGAAAACAGTATTTTTGTGTCTCTTATTGTTTTCTCATAGATGGTCATAATTGTAGGAATGATGTTGTTGAATCAAAATCCAAATGTTAAATGTAGCATTGAATCTCTATTTTCCTTTCATTGCAAAAATCCATATTGAACATGTGTGTTATAGAGAAAAAGCCCAAATTCCATATTTTGAAAAATCTTGGTACTCTTGACTTAGATTATTCCAGAATAATTCATTGTTTTACTTTGGACAGCTTGCTTCCAGGCATTTTTAGAAAGCAGAGGTTGTGACCACTTTGATTGCTTGATCTTGGAATAGTTGGACAATCTCAAGACTCTTTGTTTGAAAATATCCTTTTTAGCCACAGATCGGTGGAGAATGAGTTTGTATAGTATAAATATTTAATATATAAGAAACATTAAATATTAATTTATGTTGAAATTGTAAGACAAGATGCATAACATATAGTAGCAGCATTGAATAAGTGATAGGGATCAACCTGAAATCAATGCTGCTTCTACAACATAGACAGGTAAGCATTCTGCATTCTTACATCAAGTAAGAATCAAGAAAAGTCTTCTTAGATATGGTGGATAATATTTGGGGTCATTATATTAAAGTATATTTTGCATTTCTCTGTCTACGAACATCTAAATGAAAAACAATCACTAGCATTGGCCTAATTTACCTTGTTTTCTAGAGCATCAGTTAATGCCTTGAGACAAAACAGTGTTTCAGATCAACTCTAAGATGTCAAAGAACCCTAATGACTGGTATTCACACTCTTGTGTAATTCCCTTCCCTGGAGTGTGGGCGGAATTTGTGAATTACTCCTAACCAGCACTGAACAGCAAAGGGGCTGGGACATCACTTCTATGATTAGGTTATGAAAGATAGTGACTTCTACCTTGTCAGCAGACTCTCTCCCTTGCTGGCTTTAATGAAGAAAGCTAACAAGAAATTGAATAAATTGAATCCTGTCAACATCCACGTGAGCTAGGAAGCAGATCCTTCCCCAGTTGAGCATTCATATAAGAGCCCAGCAATAGCAGACCTCTCAGTCAATGTCAGTGTGAGAGATTCAGAACCAGAGGAACCAGGCCAGCTGTGCCTGAATTCTCAGCCTATAGAAATCGTAAGATAGTAGATGTATGTCCCCTTTGCATAGAGTGTACCTTTATCTCATACTAGAGGCCCGGTGCATGAAATTCATGCACAGGTAGGGTCCCTAGGCCTGGCTGGCGATCAGGGCCGATCTGTGGGGTGACCGGCGGAGCCATCTGGGGATCCCCATTGGCCCCCCATTGGCCTGGGGCCAGTGGGCTGGGGGCACCTCCTGCATTGAGCATCTGCCCCCAGTGGTCAATGCACATCATAGTGACCAGTCGTTCCACCGGTCATTCCACCGTGTAGTCGATTTGCATATTAGGCTTTTATTATATATATATAGGATATAGGATGGCATAATAGGAGCACACAGTGGACACCTGCCCTAATGTAACCCATCAGGGTAGAGCATCACATGGCAGGCAGGCATACTCTGTACCCACCTGAGCTATCACCAAGGCAACTGATATATTTAAAATTGTGTCTTGTTTGGTTCTTCACTTTGAACTCCTTGTAGAACTGTCTATAGTTTCATGACAGTTTTATCCCTAAAGGTTTTTTTCCTGCATCGGCTAAGAAGCATAAGAACTTTCTTATGGAATACCAATAATGTAAATTCAGATTTTTTATTTTGAGAAGAAAATCTCAATCTCTCCCTCCCTCCCTCTTTCGTCCCCTCGTTGGAGTAGAGGGATAAAGGAGTAGGAAGGTCAGGCTTCTCTCTCTAGTTCTTTGTCACAAGCACCATCACTGTATTAAAAGACTTTGATATGGACATAAAAATTCAGGTAATAATGACCATGATAAATGTAAGTGAAGTGCAAAGAGAAGATGCTGACAGACCTACCAAGGGTAAAATAATATCCTGTATTTCTACAGCTCACATCCGTGATATGCTAGGTTGTCAATAAGTATTAGCAGATTTCCTCGACCTTCTAAGGTGATGAGTAGCTAATTGGAAAAACCTGCATTTGTGGTAGAGGCTACATAAAGAGCCTGCCTTCTCTTTCAAGTCACTTACTTGCTTTTTAAAAAAAATTGTTTTACAGAGAAAGAGGAAGAAAGAGAGAGAGGGAAAGAGAGACCGAAACAGAGACGTTGATTTGTTGTTCCACTTACTTATGCATTCATTGGTTTATTCTTATATGTGCCCTGACTGAGGATCTAACCTGCAACCTTGGCATATCAGGATGACACTCCAACCAACCGAGCTATCTGGCCAAAGCCATTATCGGATATTTTCAGTAATGAACATATGTTTCTTAGTGAAGTACAGAGGACAGAGAAGTTAGCCTCTCCTCCCTGGCTGCCAATGACCTTAACAAATAAGCCAAAGCATGTATTTGCTTTTTT
This sequence comes from Myotis myotis, assembly GCF_014108235.1. Classification (NCBI taxonomy): domain Eukaryota; kingdom Metazoa; phylum Chordata; class Mammalia; order Chiroptera; family Vespertilionidae; genus Myotis; species Myotis myotis. The sequence goes on along the minus strand of NW_023416326.1, from coordinate 7,337,735 downwards.
GTTGTTGTTAATCCTCACCCAAAGGTGTCTTTCCGTTGTTTTTTAGAGAGAGTGGAAGGGAGGGGCAGAGATAGAGAGAAAGAAACATCGATGTGAGAGAGACACATCGATTGGTTGCTTCCTGCACACACCCCAACTGGTGCCAGGGATCAAGTCTACTATCCAGGTACATGCCCTTGACTGGAATGGAACCTGGGACCCTTCAGTCTGTGGGCTGATGCTCTGTCCACTGAGCCAAACTGGCTAGGGCTATATCTGCTTTTTAAGAGTGACATTTTTAACAACTTTCCCACCTTAACGATCTGGCTCCTAGTTCATCTCTGGTTGGGAGGAGAAGAGATGATGCCACAAGCTGGTGAGGCCATATTTTGGGGACCCTTGGTCTTTAGATGCCCTTAATGTTAATCCTTCTCACAAGACTGTGTCTGTTTTTGGCCAATATCTGCACTACAGAGCCCTTTTATCTTGCTGCACTGTGATGTAAAATGTGGTTCTACATGATCATAAAATTGGTTTAGATGCACTTATTTCAAGACTAGTTAATGGCCATTTATTATTTAACAATGCCTCTAAGGTCATTGGCAGCCAGGGAGGAGAGGCTAACTTCTCTGTCTTCTGTACTTCACTAAGAAACATATGTTCATTACTGAAAATATCCGATAATGGCTTTGGCTTATTTGTTAATTTAGGGGTTTATTGCATGGTAAAACAGAGCTGTGCATATTGGGCTACCTTAATTGCTACCAAAGAGTCTTTTAGAGAGAACTACTTCGCTCTCATTACAGCCCTTGTTTCTGAAAGGTTGTAAGCTGCTACTTAAAGGTGTTCCCAGACTTTCCCCACGTGAATTCATCTTTCGAGCCTCCCCCCTCAAGGTTCTCATCCAGCGCAGGCTGAGGCTGCTATTACACAGCCAGCGAGCTTTCTCCTATGCACTAGTGACCTCCGGGACGTCTCCACCTATCGCTTCGATTCCAGCCTGTCGAAAGGCACTGCTGGGAAAATCGATAACAGTTGCTTCAGCATCTCCCTGATCCTTTTTCCCAGGATAGCAGCTGACTCGCCTCCCAGTTGACAGCAGTTCAGCCCGCCCAACCGTTAATGGGGTCCCAGCAACCGGCCTTCAGAGGGCTGCTCGGTCAAGGCAGCCCCATTTTCTCTGGGGTGGGCTTTGTGCTGGAGGCAGACAGGAAGGTGGCCTCTGAAGCAATGGCATTTTTGATTTGGGGCTGGAAGGTCTCTTGGAGTTTGTGTAGGCCGTCTTCATCCTCAGTCTTCATCTTCACATGGTACCTCGACACTAAAATCTTTCTTCTGCCTTCATGCAAACACAGACCTCACCCAAAACAGACTGTTAGAACAAGGAGAGACCTAGAAGGACATCTATCCCCACTCTACCCCACCCCCCGGGAGAAATAGGGAGAGAAGTGACGCCAGGTCTGTTTGTGTGGCACAGCGCTGGGCGCTGGGCACTGGGCGCCAGGCTAGGAGACATGGTTTTGGCCTTCTGCAGCTCCAGGCCTGGTAAACAGACAAGCCAATCAGCCCCTCCTCTGACCGGGTCATTAAGTGCTATTCTGGAAGCTTTCCAGGGGCACTGAGAGCACAGAGGAGCGCATTGAAATTGACTGTGTAGCCTGGCGGGCGTGGCTCAGCAATTGAGGGTCGACCATGCTCCAAGGGGTCGCAGGTTCGATTTCCGGTCAGGGCACATGCCCAGGTTGTGGGCTCAGTCTCCAGTAGGGGGCATACAGGAGGCAGCTGATCAATGATTCTCTCTCATTATTAATGTTTCTGTCTGTCTCTCCCTCTCCCTTCCTCTCTCTGAAATCAATAAAAAGCAAACAAAAACATTTAAAAAAAAGAAGACTGTGCTAGGACCTGAAAGGGAAGCAAGTCTCAGGCAAAATAACAGTCAGTACAACAAGCATGTACATGATGATATTAATTCCTACTGTGACTTCCAAGCCTTTGTTCTCGGTCTGTGCTTCCGGATAAGTATTTATCTGAGTGTGCTCAGAGTCTGTCTCCCCACATTCACTGGGTGAACTTGTGACGTGCAGATCTCTAATAAGCAGGCTCTATGGACAGGGACCGGGAATCTGTATTTTAATTCCCTGCTTAGATGAATCTTGTCTACACTCAAGTCTGGGCACTAAATCTCTAGATCCATCCATGTATTAAATACATTTTAAATATATTTGTATTGATTTCAGAGAGGAAGAGAGAGGGAGAGAGGGATAGAAACATCAGTGATGCGAGAGAATCATTGATCGGCTGCCTTCTGCACGTCCCTAGTGGGGAATCAAGCCTACAACCCAGGCATGTGTCCCTACCAGGAATCAAGCCGTGACCTCCTGGTTCATAGGTAGATGCTCAACCACTGAGGAACACCAACCGGTCTGAAATACATTTTACATCAAGACCCTGTACTCACACTCGACTAAAGTGTCATGAAATTATACTTGCCCTGATTACCTTTGAGGCACTGGGGGTGATTTCCTTCTATTCTAATTTGTTTTTAATGCCCATCGTGACTCAAGGCACAGATCACAACTGGTGATTTGGAAAACAGTGTCTGGATGAAGAGAAAATGTTGCATAAGGCTTGAATCTCACATTAGAGACCCCAAGGTAGAAAGAGACCTCCTCTTCCATTGAAAATTGCTTAAATTAGAGGTTTTAAACTTTTATACGCAACTCTTGAAGGTCTGATGGGAACAAAAGCCCCATTTTACAGAAAAATTCACATGCACACAGGCTATCTCATCTTTTCAGGGAGCTCCTGGGTGTCCCTCTTTCTCAGACTTCAGTAAGGTACCCCTGAATTGACTTGTAGCTCTATGCAGAAGCAAGAATAAAGAGTGGGCGACCCCCATCATTCCAGCATTGGGGGCGGGGCTTGACGTTCCAGGAAATTATTTTCTTTTCGTCTTTAAGTCATAAAGCCAGGTCCCCACGGGCTGTTCTTCTTTATTTCCTCGTTATCTGTTATCACAGGAATGCAGTCATTAGAGAAAAATGTTGCCAAAGGATAAGGATGGCTGATTGAAAGCATTTTTTAAGGACTCAGAGGTCATTCATGGACATGGCACAGGTCACCAAAAACAAAGGGTGGGAAGGAGAAAGGACGGCCATGGTCCCTGACTCACTTGGATCAGGAATGGGGCCGAGGAGGCGTACCTGACATTCCTCTGGGATGGGTTCCGCTCTGACTCAGCACGGCCACAGCACACCCCAGGAATCCCCCAGAGAGCCCCAGAGTGGCGTGCAACCTGGGAGTTGTTTGGGCAAGCCTGGAATATTTAGCTGTCTTTACAAGAAGGCTGAGTGATTAAGTGCTAAGGCCACTCAGATGCAGTAGCTCCTCAGAGCTCCTCCGATGCAGCTCTGAACTTGAAATGGAGGAAAAAGATGCGAAGATGCTTGTCTGTAAATGCCCCGGCACTAGCTGCAAATCCCTCCATGCGTGGTCCTGCTAGCAGCAATAGGAAGAGTTTTGGGGAGGACACGGGACAGAGGAGGGACAGTTTGGGAAGAGGGCTTTATGGCAGCCGACTCCCACATTGTTCATTGTTGTTCAGTGATGAGCTAAGTAGAAATTGAGAATGCTTAGACACACAGACTTCAACAGAGTAATTTTATGTCTGTTGAAAGTAATAATAAATTTAAGCTTTTATTTTTGTACGTCTGTGTTTAAAATTCTTAACGTTTCCTGCAAATTCATTCGAATTGCATTTGACAGCAGTGTCAGTTTTTGGCAGATTTGAAATTTGGAGGGAGAAACCCTGGCTTTTCAGCATAGATGGTGTGAGAAGCACTGTTCTAGAACAATACATGCATGTTCAGAAGCCTGGGAGAGTAATTCAAAAGCCCAGCGATAAACCCTCCCTTGGAACTGGGTCACACAGAAGTGAACACGATTTTCAGCAGCACTTTGGTCGCCCTCTGAGAGAGCTAAGATGAATGGTCGATGCTCTATTTGGGGGACTTTCTTATGACGTCACAGAGATTTTATATTTTTACCATATTTGGAAGAGAGTACTTTTAAGCCTATATTTACATATTTACTTATTTATATCATTTGTTTATACTTGTACTTCAATAGGACTTTGACCACCTCTCATATGCTTCGACTATGAAGTGAAAATGGCTATCTCCATTTGATAGGTAGAGAAAATGAGGCAGAATAAATCCCACTGAGACGGAAACGAGGGATCAGCAGAGTTCCAATCATTCCATTCATCTGGTATGGCTTAACATCCAGACCCCACTTCCTCCCCAGAGGAGATTCTGGCGGGCTGGGATGGTGTTCCTGTATTGTTTATTGTTTAAACCTCTTGTTATCACAAATACATGGCCCATAAACATAACAGGCAGAAACGCAGAGCAAAGCAAACATGTTTCTTCAGCAGCGCATTAAAGCATCTTACCAGAATGAGTTTCCGCACGTTGAACTGGGAATTATTCTTGCAATACAAATAGTTGTGGTCTTGTTTTGGGGAAAGAATGTCAGCAAACCCGCAATAACACATTTCAAGTCGAAATGAAAACAATTCCGCACTCGGGGAAAGAGAAAGTTTGGTGATTTTTCTTTTGGGGATCTATAGACCCCAGGGAGTGAGTGCCGCTAGAATTCAGAGCAGCCCACAGACACGGAGAAGTGAATGGTCCCGTTGGGAGAAAACTATGAAGGCTTGGAAGAAAGCAGGCAGTCGTTCCCAGGATTATTTTAAAGCCATGTCGGTAGAAGCCATGGTTCTGTCCGAGGAAAGCTGGCTTTCACACATGAGCACACTTAGTGTGTCCCAAAGTATATTTGTGCGTGAATGATTCCTCTGGGCTGCTTCCAGCTTTGTTCCAGTCAAGCAGATGTACTTGTTTTCTCCTGTCCATGGCGAGCTCATTCTTGCCTCCCTGCTTTGGCCATTATATTCTCATCAGAGAACTAATGATTCACTCCTCTTCACTGATAATGGCTTCTTTCTGTCTTCAAATGCAGCTTCAGGCTCTACTTCCCAGAAGCCTTTTATAATCAACCCCATGGCCTTGGTGAATGCATCTCACATTATATTTCTATGCAGTGATTTTCTTTTATAGATGCTTTGGTGCAAGCTCGCGCACGCGCACGCACGTGTGTGTGTGTGTGTGTGTGTGTGTGTGTGTGTGCTCGCGCGCGTGTGCATGCAGGCCCTGCAGAGGTGAGATGTGGTGGGTGGGGGCCCTGGTCTCACTGGGTCCATTGTGAGCTCCTTGACTGTAGGAACAATTCCCTGGGGGCCTCAGAGTGTGGTGGAGTCTGAGGAACTCCATAGCTGTGTGTGACTTTGGGTAACTCCCATAGGGTTACTGTGGAGATGAAAGAAAATGCCAAATGTGAACTGCAGGGCGCTCAGTAGGTGTCAAATAATAGGAAGCGTCTATTTGGTAGTGAGTCTAGCCCAAGGCTTGGTACCTGAGCTCTCGATTCCTGATTGCTGGTTGTTTTTGTTGCTTTAATGGAAATTACCCACATGTGCTCCTCTGAGATAGAGGGTCATTAACACAGACACGCCTTGGACACGCCTTGTCTTTCACTGACTGTGCAGTTAGTGAAGCTGCGTGCACTGAGGTTTCAGGACTATAACTAATAATAGTAAAGCAATAATAGTATAATAACAATAATGAGAAGGGACGACAATAAAATTACATTACTGAGAGATAATTATGGAGCTTAGAACTATATCATGCGATTTATGGATTGACTACATAAATTGTGGGCCCAGAGGAGGGCCTCTTACTTAAAAATTATTCAGAATTTCAACACAGCCAAAGAAGAGCATAGCACAAGCACAGGGCTCTTATGAGTGTGGGACACCTGTGACTGCCCAGGGCGCATGACCACAAAGCCAGCCTGCCCACAGGAATGGCACTGCTATTCCCATTGGGGCAGTTTAGTTCTTTTTGTCCAATTGACAAAGAGGACTGGTCTCCTAATCTTCTGAGGATCATTCCACCCTGTCCACCATTTCCCCAGTGTACCAAGTAAGGCACTTGCTCAAATTTCCACGCACTATGCCAATCAGGGGGTGATTTTATATCCAGTACCTATGCTGTGTGCTGGCCTGTCTATTCTTGGTGTACACTGATTGAATACTTAGAGTAATTTTTAGCATGATAGTTGCTTAAGTTACTTGACCTCCTCCCACTAAAAGAAAAGATCTAAAGCCTTAAAATACAATTTGTTGCCCTGGCCAGATAGCTCAGTTGGCTAGAGCATCGTCCCAATATGCCAAGGTTGCCAGTTTGATACCTAGTCCACAGCTCTCTCCTAACTTCATCCAGGCGAAACTGCTCTCCATTTCCCCACATAAGTGTGCCCCCTCCTTACCCGTTCCCTCACACACAAACACATCCCCTCCAGGCTGGAAGTTACATCTTTTCATGATTTCTTTCCTAATTCTAGTTTGCTCTTGGTTTTAAATCTAATCTGATTTTATCCGCATAAAAACATCAAACAAGCTACATAAGCCAATATGGCCTCTAGGGCAGGACCTGAATTTATTTCACATTTATAGCAGATAGGTTCACCACAGTTACTCACATGGCTCTCTGTCCTTAACCCTCACCTCCACGCCTCAGTTGCATTCAAGTTCTCAGATTCAGAATGCTGACAGTGGTTTGTAGGAAGAGAGAGGAGGACTGTGGGTACAGAGTCAGCGATCCTCCTATAGATTTTTGGGAGTCCAGGAGAAAGACCCAGAAATAAATGAAGAGAGGCTGGGTTCCGGGTGGAAGACCCGGTTTTCCAGATTAAGCTTCTCCTGAAATGGATGCCACTAGGCAATCATTTCACCTTTTGAGGCTTGGTCTCTTCTCTGGGGAATGTACCAAGAATATTTGTCTGCATACCAAGACTTTAGTGTGGATTACAAGAGATAAGGTAAAGACTTTAGGAAATAAACATTGGCTCTTTTGTTTTCTTTTATTATTTTTATTGAGGTATAATTGACGTATAGCTTTATATTAGTTTCAGGTATCCAACGCAGTGATTTGATATTTGCATATATTGTCAAATGATCACCACAAATCCAGTTAACATTCGTCACCTTACATAGTTGCAAATATTTTATTTTGTGATAAGAACTTTTAAGATTTACTTCCTTGGCAACTTTTAAATATGCAGTACAGTACTGTTATTAACTATAGTCACCATGCTATGCATTATTCCCCATGACTTCTTTTGTAACTGTCAGTTTGTACCTTTGACCCACTGCACCCACTTCACTCACCCTCCAGCTCCCACCTCTGGTAACCACCAATCTGTTCTCTATATCTATGAGCTTGTTTTTTATTTAAATTTTTTTTAGATTCCACATACTCCATATAAATGAGATCATATGGTATTTGTCTTTCTCTGTCTGATTTATTTCACTTAGCATCATGCCCTCAAGTTCCATCCATGTCATCAAAAATGGCAAGATTTCATCCTTTTTTATGACTGAATACTAAATTTATTATATATATCTCATTTTCCTTATCCATTAATCCTTTGGTGGACACTTAGGTTGTGCTTATTTCCATGTCTTGGCTATTATAAGCAATGCTGCAGTGCACAAGGGGTACAGATATAAGTATTTTTATTATCTCTGGATGTATATCCAATAGTGGAATTGCTGGCTTATATGGTACTCTGATTTTTAATTTTTTTGAGGGATCTCCCTACTGTTTTCCATATTGTTTGCACCAATTTACATCTCTACCAATAATGCACAAGCATTCTCTTTTCTTCACATCCTCACCAATACTTGTTATTTCTTGTCTTTTTGTTTTTTGGGGTTTTTTTTTTTAGAGTTATGGATTAGAATTTATTTTCCCCAATCTAGTGATGGTTTATAATATTCGTTAGTACATAAAACTTTAAGCAATATATTCATGTTACTGACTTGATAATAGTTTTTATTTTTTATTTTTTTTACTGAATAGCTTTAAAAAAACTGAGGTTAAAATGGCTAAAGATTTTAGTCATAACAAACAATAGAATAACAGTTTGTTTTTTTGTTTTTTGTTTTCAGATTTCTTACATAATTCTTGTCTTTTTGATGATAGTGATTCTGACAGGTGTGAGGTGATATCTCATTATGGGTTTGATTTGCATTTCTCTAATTGGTGATAGTGACCATCTTTTTAGGTACCTGGTGGCCATCTGTAAACAATGTTGATGAGTATTTTTTTAAATACATTTTTATTGATTTCAGAGAGGAAGGGAGAGGGAGAGAGAGAAACATCAATGATGAGAGAGAATTACTGATCGGCTGCCTCCTGCACACCCCCGACTGGGGATCGAGCCCACAACCCGTGCATGTGCCCTTGACCGGAATCGAACCCAGGACCCTTTGGTCTGCAGGCCAATGCTCTATCCACTGAGCCACACCGGCCAGGGCTTGATGATGAGTAGTGATGCTCTTATACTGAAGCCTCTTTTCCACCTTTGTTTGCCTCTAGTACCCTTTGGACTAGCAATTAACACTCTAATTTGTTCTTTATATTCTTGTGTCATTCTATCAAGATTGCACGTTCTTTAACTACATGAGCCACATGACCACGTGTAGAAGTGATTATAAAACAATGAGAACCTCTCTTTAAAATAATCAGTTTTCAAGGTTTTATGCTTATTCTAAAAAGGCTGTCATCTTTCAGTGTTTTCATTGCTTCTTAAAAGCATGATTCAACTTGATGAATATGAGGAAATACTGTTGAAACTATTATACTTCTAATATTTACTCAAATGTGAGATTATCCCATTTAATCATCCATACTACCCATCAAAGTTGATTCTGAATGACTCGGCCTTAAAAATAAACCCTCCAAAGACTATGACTTACCACCACTGAGAATACACAAAAGCTCGGTGCCACAAGATTCCAGATGCAATTACAAAAGAGGAGTTTCTTTTTGTAGCGAAGGTGCAGCTCTGATTTTGCGATACAAGTCTCGCTGTATTTATGTAAAAATTAGAATAGTACTAAGCATGTAGTAAGTGCTCAGTCGTATGCAGTTGATTTGTGGCTTAGTGTAAAGGTGGAATTAAGGTTTGATATGCCACAAGGATATAGCAAAAGAATGGTTAAAAATATTACAAAGGAAGTACATTTTTTCACATATACGTAAACCTGGATTCTAGCCATGGTAATCTTCTGAGATGCATATTCCACGTTTTTAAAGCTTTTAAAAAGGGGGCATTTATAACTTTAGGAATTTGGATACTTGTTTTAGAACTAGCAAAAGAAGATAAGGCAAGTAGTGGGAAAAGTTCATCTGGAGCTATTTAGCAATGGGGGCGAGTGCCCAGGCGGTGACTGTGGAGAGAGTTTGGAAAGATGAAGGGACATTTAAAGTGGCCTTCTCCTATGAATGGAGGCTGTCTGAAAGTAATCTGGGATCTGAAAACATGTTCAAATGCAGAGAAATCATTAGATCAGTGATACATGCCTCCATTCAATGTCATTGTAGTTAACTGAGTAACTACATATTCCAGGTCTTTAAAAGGCTCTGGAGACACAGTACTGGAAAGAATGCTCAGTGTATCCCTGTCAGTCATTATAAGAATGACGAAGGGAAGAGGAATATACCACCAAAGTGAATAGTAGGGGCTTAGTTTTTATAGAACAGATAGGGAAGAACTTATCCAAAGTGCTTCTTTATATTAAAAAAAGTTCTTCTAAAATGGCTATAAGTATAGATTCTTACTTATTACATGATTCTTGCAGACCTGCTAAAATATTGACAGTTTACTAGTGGTTGAAGGTAAAGCAATTGTTAATGATGAAGTGCAAAGGTATCCTGGTGTCAAGATAATAAAGCTGAGATAATATTACAAAACGTAGATCAAATGCAAGTCACCTGGGCAGGAAGGCATCTTTATTATTGGGTTGAAAGTACCCAAGCTACTTGTGGAACCAGTTGAAGCCGTTTAGACAAAAGCTCATTGGAAAAGGGCCAAAATATTGAGGGAAAGCAATTACCTTTAGATTGGAGAAAAGATCTAGCTACTGCAATTCATTACTTAAAAAAAAATTAAGCCTGGATGCTTCTGTTTGTTAAAAGAGAAAAATAAGCAATGTGTAACATAAAAGGTTATTTGTATTATGGGAGGCCCTGGTTTTGAACTGTCTAGACCAGGGGTGGGCAAACTTTTTGACTCGAGGGCCACAATGGGTTCTTAAACTGGACCGGAGGGCCGGAACAAAAGCATGGATGGAGTGTTTGTGTGAACTAATATAAATTCAAAGTAAACATCATTACATAAAAGGGTACGGTCTTTTTTTTCAATAGTTTTATTCATTTCAAACGGGCCGGATCCGGCCCGCGGGCCGTAGTTTGCCCACGGCTGGTAGACAGTGCAAGTGCCTATCAAAATGTAAACTTCATGTGGGCGGGACTTTTGTCTATTTCGTCTACTGCTCTTTCTGAAGACTTTTGAATGGTGCCTGGCATTAGCAGCGCTCAATGTTTTTTGAATGAATGAATGAATGAAAGAAAAGAAAAGTAACAAATGGTGTCAGTACTAATGTAGAAAGGAAGAAACTCAACAAATGTAAGTAATGTAACATTTAACATAGAAAACACAATTTACAGGGATTGAATAAATTGAGTGTGTAGAAAGAAACTACAAAACTGATCATTTAATACTAACAAAATAAGTATAAAATATAAGGGAACAGGGCTCCCAGAATATGATCCATGAAATCAGATCACAAGGCTGTTTAAAAGGGTGTTGAATTCTATGATGTTCAATTTGTAAATGCCAAGTGAAAGATAACTAAACTCTTACTCTAGGGTGGCTACCGTAAGACTTTCATAGGATTGTTTTGCTTCCTATGTGACATTACAGAACTGTAGTTTGGTCGGGACAATACTATGGGTGTAGCCACACCCACAGGAGTCTATACGTAACCATGAAGATGATGCTGTTAATTTTCATCTGCATTTTTTTCCGTGTTGCCAGAGACCAGTGTGTAACTCCCACCAGTAGTCACACCCACGTGTCTGGTCCTTTGTTTTGCTGTCCTGACTTCACTGTCAGGAGATGCTGTGACGCTCAGCCTGCTGAAAGGCTTTGCTCAGAAGAGCCACCCGATTCCTGAGGCTCCTCCATGGGGAGGTTCAGCCAGCTCTGTTGCTCTCAGCACTCCATCATCACGTTATTCCACCTCTGATTTTTCATCCTACCTTTGACTAGCTTCCTCCCAACCAGGGAAGTACTTGCTGTCAGTACACCTTGGTTTATGGAGAGACTCATTTAAAAGACTGTTTTATGAGATATCCGTGATGAGCACGTCCTATGTATGGGTACAAAAGAAGGATGACAGCCTAACTGGTTTGGCTCAGTGGATAGAGCGTCGGCCTGCGGACTCAAGGGTCCCAGGTTCAATTCCGGTCAAGGGTATGTACCTTGGTTGCGGGCACATCCCCAGTGCAGGGTGTGCAGGAGGCAGCTGATCAATGTTTCTCTCTCATCGATGTTTCTAACTCTCTAACCCTCTCCCTTCCTCTCTGTAAAAAAATCAATAAAATATATTTTAAAAAAAGAATGATGACAGTGAAATCACAGAGTAGTAAAATTAACAGCACTGTGTTAAGCTATAGGGGGTAGGAAAGAGTCACTTTGCCACCCAATCAATAATATTTTTTGGGAAAACAGTTTGTATACTGTGTGAAATCTTATCTGCTTCTACAATCCCTACTTGCAAACTTTAATGATTCTCCTATACTATTTTCCACTCCTATGTGATGCTTCTTAGAAATTCAAAAGAATATGAAGGTACAGGAAAGTTTACAACATGGGATGAGTCATTCATGGTCATTTAAGAAACTGGGTAGCTACCAATTGCTAGGCACTGAGCTTGGTCCTGGGCAAAAAGAGTTAAAGAAGACATTCCCTTCCTTGACCCAGGTTGCAGTCCCAGTTGGGTGGGCGACCAGCCAGGCACACAGTGCAAGGAGAGCAGCAGCCCAAGTGTGTCCAGGGTACGGAGGTGGTGAGGGACAGTGATTGATGAACTCTGTGGGTGTCGGGAGGAGCAGGGGTGTCAGGGAAGCCTTCCAAGAAAAGGTTTTTAAAGACCAGCTCGGAGTCCATCAGACAGAAAGGAGGGGGGACATTCCAGGAAGAGAGAAGAGGTGACTCAAAGGTGCAGAGGAGTCAGCAGAACAGTGTGTTTGGGGAATTCCAACAGCGCGGCATTGCGGAGTCTAGGGAACTTGTGGGGAGTGGAAGGAGATTAAGAATTACCTGGACATAGATTGTGCTGTGAGGTGGGGGGCCCACCCTGGACAAGCCAGTGAGCCGACTCTTGGGCTGACACTGACAGCTATGAAGACTCGTGTAGGGCATGATTGCAAGGACTTCTCAGGCCTCCTTCCACGGCCACATGCACCAGGCACAAGGCAGCAGCCTGACACAGTTTTCAACCTAAAACACATCCTTTCCATTTCAGTGGTTCCACATTTTCAGTGGCGACTGTTGACATGCAAAAACTTGACCTTGTGAAGGACAGGAGAGCAAAGGGGACCCAGTTTATTTTATGAAAAGAACTGATTGTTCTTTCCCTGAAGGACATTCACCATGTTTCTCTTTAGCTGGGACAGCTCTTTGTTACGGTACAGAATTGCCCAGCTTGTGGCTTTCTGCAGTGGGTTAAATGGACGATTGCAGATAGTCTTGTATCCTACAAAGTATGCCCTCAAAAAATAGTGACTGACTGGCCACGACTATCACGCACTGGATACATTTAAAACACGAGTTGAGTATGAACCCTGCTGAATCTGTCACGTTTGAGAAAGTTTTTGTTTACAAATGAGTGCCATCTGTAGACACTCATTTGTATGAATCAGCCATGTTTCCCACTTAGCGCTGTAAAAAGAATATTATAATGCTAACTGCTGGAACCGTTAGGTGAAGAACATTCCCTTTGAACAGTACAGTGCGGGGCATGTGTCCGAGTGGTGTTTGTTGAGTCAAAGAACGATTTATTAATAGCTTCTAATCAAGGCCTTTGATTTTTTTAGCACCTCTTTCTTCTCAGTTTTTACCTTATAGAGAAGTACAGTGGGGCCTTGACTTACGAGTTTAATTCATTCCGAGACCGAGCTCGTTAAGGAGCTATTAACTAGCTGGTATCTCAAAAAACTCGTTAATCGGGACACTCATAAGTCAAGGCCCCACTGTACTGTCCAATAGAGACAGAATTTTAAGTCACATATGTAATTTCATATCTGTCAGTATCCACATTTGAAAAAGTAAAACACTTGAAGTTAATAGTATATTTCATGTAACCCAACATATCAAAATATTAGCCTTTCAGTATATAATTAATATGATATTAAAGAGATATCTTGCACTCTTTTGCTATCCAGTCATTAAAATTCTGGTATGCATTTTATTTTGGCAAACGTATCTCAATTCAGATGAATCATTTTCATCAGAATACTTGATCTGCATTGAGATTTCAGAATATTTATAGTTAAGAAGTTAGATGCGTGGATCCAAGGTTTTCTAACATATTTTAAAATTTTCCAATAACTGAATAAAAGGTCAGCTTGTAAATTGTTTAGAATGAAACCACGTTAAAAATTCAGTTCCTCGGTGACATGTCAAGTGCTCAGTAGCCACAGGTAGTCCTGTAAGGACAGTAGCGCCAGAGGATTCTGCTTCATAAAGCTGCTGGGAAGCAATGCTCATTCAGCATATTTCCGTTCCGTGTGGGTTTAGCACCCACAGATCTTGTTTTTCTTTTGTTTTCTCAGTATTTCAATTCCCTCTCCTTCCCCGAAACCTTTATTACCCCAACACCTTAGGTTAGAAACCTCCAAATGCAACATGCCACATTTGGCTAATACTCCTGAAGAAAATGACTCAACCCTTAAAATATTCCTGTTGTCATTTCTTCCTAGTCACAGGCACAAGAAGCTGTGTATAGTGACACAAGAGAATTTTGCTTCTGAGCGTGCTCATTGTTAAGTAAGGGCGATGGCCACACAGCTCTGACTCAGTCACAATGCTGCCACCTGCCATCTCAAGGGGTGGAGAGCTCACGTAGGGGCACACACTCCTTTCAAGAACACAGTGACCTTTCTAACCTGTGCAGAGTGAATGTTCATTATGCAACAAGCCCACAATGGCAGGCATGAATTATTTGAAGTCCATTTTTTAATAAAGCTGTTTCTAGTCTATTTTGTTAACCAGAATTATGGAGTTGAGTTACCCATCCAATGAAGACTCCCTTTGAATATAGCTCTGCTGTTATAAAACCTTTTTTTTAAATAGGTTGATTTAAAAAATAAGTATCCCTGACTATTGTTAATGTGATTTTCAGTTCAGGTTCAATATATGTGAACACAGTGTAGCACATAAAGCTAAGGGGTTTGCCCATGACTTTTAAAAATAATATTTTTATTGATTTCAGAGAGGAAGGGAGAGAGAAAGAGAGAGAGAAACATCAGTGATGAGAGAAAATCATTGATCGGCTGCCTCCTGCACACCCCACACTGGTTATCAAGCCCGCAACCTGGACATGTGCCCTTGACCAGAAATTGCACCTGGTTCATAGGTTGATGCTCAACCACTGAGCCATACCGGCCGGGCTGCCCATGACTTTTAAAGCACACTTTAAAGTCTTGGGAGCCACTGTACGGGAACCCTCTCCGTGAAGCTCTGTCTCTAATTAGCCTTTACGCATTACAGGTATAATGAACCTTACAGGGCGAACAACACCACACATCACGGTTATCTTTTGTATACTACGAGCCGCGTCTGTGATCTTGACTAAGTCAACTGAATGGACTTTGGTAAAAAGAAATATGCTTGCCTGGGTCAATACAAGGGTAACGACACAGGATAATATGTTAGTGGGCATTGAAAAGCAAAGCCCAAGCTATCAGTGGAGGGAATGATCACATTCCCAAGGGGTTGAACACCCTTTCGCGGATCCTTGTTGATTCCCCGGTTACCACGGGTGTTGTTGTAACAAGGTGCTCTGTGGTGGCTGCTGAGGTCGCTGTGCTGCTGACACTGTGAGCAGCCCCTATAGGCAGCCGCGACTCCAGTTAATCAGAAGAGTACAAGCTCTGCCCTGGCAACCTCAGGGCATCTGGGTGATTCAGGATGTCCGCAGAGGAACTGTGAAAGCGTGGCGTGCCCGGGTGCTCGCCATAATCCAGTTTGCAGCCTTGCAGTTCCACAGCCTGAACTGGATTTGAGGAGTAGCCATCAACATCAAAGGGATCCTGTGATTTTTATTTGCTTTGTGAAACTGGGAAGTGTTTACAAGATACAGTGCTGGAGAAATACATACATAGGATGGTGTTCCAGAAGGGACTGTATGCTGGGTCTCTGTATTTGCTATTTTTAGGTCTTTTGGAACATGTTGTAAGGGTCAAGTGTTAACTTTTCAGAAGCTACCTTTAATAAGTCGGGATAAAAACCATCTGGTGCAGGGTTCTTTTTTTTTTTCCTTTTTTTTCCCAAATGGGTGGACTTCAGGGGAGAGGTGGAATTGCCCATCTTGAGAGTCTCATTGGAAACTTATGGAAGTGGCTTAAAAATGGGATCTATCCCCTTCTATTGCTCCTTTTATCTACCCGCCCACCCAGGAAAGGAAGTGAAAAAGAAATATTGGAAGGTTGTGGCCGTGTGCAAAATGTAAGCTCTCAAGTAAGACAGAAAGCAGCAGCATTGCTTTCTAGAGGGCTACTGGGCCTCTCATATAGGAATGTGAGAAGTGGGCGGAAAGGGAGAGGAAGCCACCTGGGGAAGGTAGGACAGGGCCCAGATCAGAGACGGCTCTCCTCTGGCCCCAGTGACACTTCCTTGTGTCCCAGGAAGTGATGATCAGCCCCTGTAAACGTGGTGACTCCTGGGGGCACCCACTCTGGGGGTGCTGCGATGGCCACTGGGTGACCTCTACCACTGTCCCCATTCCCATGGAGGCCGCACTGTGGGGTCACCTGGGCGAGCTGCCTGGCCACAGCCCCTGCTGGCGCCTCTAAGGGCTTTTGTGCCCTGGGCCCAACTATTAGGGTGACCCTGACCCCACCGGCTTCCTGCAGAAGGGGGCCTGAGAGAAGGCTCGGGTTGGGCAAGGACTGGGGACTCTTGACATCGGAGGAAAAGGAGGATTTGAGAATGGGAGGCGTCCGAGGTAGCAGGTCGGGGTGCAGGGCCCGGGTCAGATGCATCTAATTTTTCCCCAGCGAAACGGACAAAAACGGGACCAGCGTCCCCCCCCCCCGCAAAACCCAAACGCAGAGAAAGAGAAAAGGCACCCGAGGCTCTGAGACAACCGTACTCGGCGGGTGGTGCGCGGGACCAAAATAAACGGGGACGGCGCTAGAGCGAGCGCGGGAGGGAGGAGGCGGCCCCGCATCCCTAATGAGGGAATGAATGGAGAGGCCCCCGGCGGGCGCCCGCCCACCCGCCGGCCGCCGCCAAGTGGCCTGGGCGCTGCGTGCCGCGCCCGCCTCCTCCCGGCTCGGCAGCGGCTCTGAGCGCGGACCCAGCCGGGACGGCCCCGCGCGTGGCTGCGGCACGGCCCGCGGGCGCCGCTCTCCCGGGCGGGGCGCGGGGCGCTGTCGGGGCCGCGCTTGCCGGGCCGCGATCGGAGGCGCGAGTTCACCTTCGGCCATGGCCCCGGGAGCCTAGCGGGGCCCGGACGCCGCCCCCGGCGCCTCTGCCCGCAGCGCCGCACCCGCCCTCCCGGAGCCCTCCCTCCCCGGCGCCCGCGTCCCCGGCGCCGCCGCGGGCAGCGCCCCCTCCCCTCCCCGCCCCGCGCGGCCTCTTCCCCGCTCCGCTCCGGGCCGCTGGTTGCACCGCCCGCGGCCTGCGGGAGCGCTGCGCCCGGCCTCGGCCCGCGCCTGCGCCCGCTTCCTGCGCCCCCGGAGCCCGCACTCAGCCCGGCCCGAGGGACCCCGGCCCGATCCCGCCGCCCGCACAAAATGTCGGCCCGGACGCCATTGCCCACGGTGAACGAGCGGGACACGGAGAACGTGAGTAGCCCAAGCCGCCCCGCAGCCGCGCGGCCAGACCCCCCTGCGACCCGCGCTCGCCCTCCACCTGGGCCGCCGAGTCCCCAGTGGCCCCCGAGCCGCAGGGTCTGCGCTTGGCGCCCCCAGACCTCGCCCCCCGCTCAGCCCCAGGCTGCACCCCGACCCTCCGGCGTGAGACTGGGGGACTGTGAGAGGCGCTCCCTGCCCGGAGGTGGCCCTGCCGGAGAGCGAGGGGGTGATGGAGGGCAGAGGCAGGGCAAGGCAGAGTGGGCATCCCGGTGGTTTTTCCGCGCCTGGGGCGTCTTCATCCCCACCCCAGGGCTGGCTCTGGGTCACAGACCAGCCCGCGGACTATTTCCCCCACCCTCGCTTTTCTGGGTCTTTCGGTCCTTTGCACACATCCCCCCTTCCCTTCCCCCCCACCCCCTGCATTGCCCCATGACTTTGCTTTTTGTAGCATCGTGGTCACGCTGGGGTCGAGGTGGAGGGCGAGGATGATAGTGGAGAGGGGTGTGCGTTTGTGCACGGAGTTTACAGAGCTTATGCTGCTCCTGGGCAGTGATGAGTGGAAGAATCGCACCCACGGCTTCTGTGGCCCTGGGGTCACCGCACAGTGTTGAAAAGCCACAGGAAACCAAGCGCCTATTCTTCTCTCCCTCAAGCCTGCGGTGATAAACCAGGGAAGGTTTTACTTTAAATATTTCTCCTCCTTCGTGGAGCGTCACAAGGTGCATTTCTTTGAAGGAAGGATTTTCTGCGTCTTTGATGAACTTGCCCTCAGGAGTTTTTTCTAGATGCAGATGTCTTTCGTGTTTCAACTCTTGAAAACCAAAAGGACAAACAAGATCAGTTTGTATTTGCACCTTCTGAAAAGTACAGTTGTTTTGTGAGTGTACGCGAGTTCTTTTGTGGGAAAGATTTAAAACAGCAGCAGCAGCCTCAGCAACAACGAAACAACTCTCCTGGCCTGTGAACAGGGCCTATGCTGATTTTCTGACTTTTTAAAAAGAGCTGAAGGGGTGGCAAGTTTTGGGGGGCCGACCAGATCTCTAGTTGTCCAGTTAACTCAGGGCCTCTCCAGCTCTGGGTATGCCCATGCCTTTAAAGGGTGGGTCAAATAAACTAAGTGCCTGCACGTTCTTAGACAAAAGGAGACAGAGAGATACAGACTCACCTCTGAAGTGTTGGAGGGAGGTGTGGACAGATTGTTTGATTTTGGAGAGTAGGGGGCCACAGAGACTTAATGTGCTTGTGAGAAGGGAGAAGAAATTCTAGGAGCAGAGTCTTGTTGGAAGAGCTAGGAGGATGTTGCAGTGTGCTTTTGTCCTCTGGTGTGGTGCCTCTACAATGGTAAAGGTAGTGTAAGTCTGCTGTTATCATAAAGGATCACATAATTTGCATCGTAATTGTTGCTATAAAAACATCATTGATGTGTAATTTTGGTTGAGAGATTGAAGAAGGTCAGGGGAAAAGATGAACATTTTGATAGAAGTTGATTTTAAAGCCACGTTGGTGCTGAATTTTTCTAACTAAAAAGGTTGCTGTTATTCTGTGTGTCATTTCGATGTGCATGAAAAGTAAGACCTTTGTTTTAATTAGCAAAACACTGTGTGTGTTCATTAACCTTAGAAGGGTGGAATAATACATTGGTTTTATTTTCTTTTTGATTTTGAATAGTATATACAGCTCTTTCCATACTTGTATGAATAAGGTAGTTTATACAGACATGAGATAGCGTTATAGAAATATGAATGCATCATCACGTGTAAGACCCCCAAAAGAACATTTTAAAGCTAAGCAATAATCCTGCGATAAATTATGTGGTACCTTCAGAAAATGGTTATGCTGCATAAACTCATTTGCTCTGTTTCTGAACATGTTATTTCAAAGTCACTGTTATGGTCTTGTCCCTTGCTGTCATTGTGTTGCACTAACTGTACCTACAATTAGCTTACTTTACAATCACATCTCAATTGCCTCCTAATTGCCATGGAAAATATGTTTTATTCTACTGCAGCCAATTTATCAATAAGTATACACTCAGCTTTGGTTCTGAGCGAGAAGAGATACAGTAGTAGTATTTAAGACAAGGCCTCTCCCCTCAAGAAACTTACAGAAAAGGCAAATATCCCAAACTGTACAATGGAAACCACTGTGTAAGTAGGACTAAATTGGTTTTTAAGTGCTATAGGTGTCTATCAAAGAGACCACCAGTGAAGGTTATTTAAGTCACCAGTTGGGCCTGGCCAGTGTGGTTCAATGGTTGAGCATCAACCTATGAGCCAGGAGGTCACAATTAGATTCCCTGGTTAGGGCACATGCCTTGGTTGTGGGCTCGATCCCCAGTAGCGGGTGTGCAGGAGGCAGCCGATCAATGATTCTCTCTCATCATTGATGTTTCTATCTCTCTGTCCCTCTCTCTTCCTCTCTAAAATCAATAAAAAATTATTTTAAATCACCAATTGGTGTCCCTCATTATTCTCTGGTTGGTAATAAATGTCATTATCCATTCTTAACTTCCCTCTCATCAATGAACTAACGAACCTGTTTGATCAGTAATAGATTAATGCCAGTGTGGCAGTCACAATACACATTTGTGGTGTTTCCAGTTAAAGTGACCTATTTTAAAAACTGGCTGCAAAAATTTACATTCCTATGACAACAAAAGGCTTCTCAGTCTTGTGGAATATTAAGGGCATAGCTAAAAACATTTCATTACTGCTGGAAAGTAAAAGAAGCAAATATGGTCATTTAGAGAACCATCTTGGTATTTTATTGAAATCATTTGCAGTTTATATAAAAATTTATTTATCCATATATAAATGTATTTGGATGTTGTGTCCTTGGGTGTATGTAATATCTACCCATGTCACTAATATATATTGAGGATAAGTTTTTAAATTCGAAAGAGAAATAGTATAGCATTGAGCTTCTATATACTACTGCTGTTTAGAGTAGAGTGAGAAAGAATTGGTTTTCTTTGGGAACAATCTATGGGTACTTTTTCAGAGGTATTTTGTTAGGTGAAGGATTCGTATGTGCGGTCACAGGCCTTACGTGGCTAAATCCAACAGCACACCAATGATTCACTTGAGTGGAATAAGCACTTTATAGTGGCATAGATAATATCATGTTGCAGATAATATCATTAATTTATGCAAAATGGGTTTGATTTTAGGTTGTAAAGAGTAAGTCCAGAAAAAGAACAGGTATATGAAATATTTCTTTTCTTCTGTTGGATGACTTGGATAATTCCAGCATGGCTATAGATAATATATTGCCATTACTTTTATGCTATTACTTTTAAATTAAGCAAGAAAAATTTTGTGTGTGTTTTTGGAAAAATTCTTCTTATGCTAATTTTTATGGATCCCAAATGTCCAGACTAGCTTTCTATGGGGAAGTTCGAACAGTATGAAGAAAACGGATTTGACTCCTTTTGCGAATGTTTTAAAATGGACTTTGGTAATTTTAAAATGGACTTGGAAACTTTGAATAACACAACTCTGGATGGTGATTCTGTTTATAGATCTGAAATTCACTGACCGTAACAAGTATTGGCTGAACTAAGGTGGCCATCAGTACTTTGTCCCTGGGAATCACTGTTACCACTCACTTCCCTTGGGTTTGCTCAGTACCCTCACGTGTCACAGTACCTATCACGCTGCAGCCTAACTGTGGATTTACTTTGTCACCTTAATTCTGTATTTGCCAGTGCCCAGCACAGTGACCAGGAGTACCACACAGAAGATCAGTGCCATAATGTTCCTTCTTTTCATTTGTCATCAAAATTTATCAGTTCCTGGCTTTGGGGATTAGATTATGTTAGACCTTAACTCCTCCATGTGCCTTAACTTCTCATTCATTTTTCCCGTGAGTTCCTTGCCTTCCCGCACAGCAATCTGTACGATTTGTTTAGATCCAAACTCTGTGGATTTATATCTTTCATTAATTTTGGAAATGTGGCAACCATTATCTCTTTGAATATTGCCTTACCCCTCTATTCTGTCTAGCATTTCTGGTGTCAGAAAGAGAAAGAGGAGAGAAGAGAGAAGAGAGAGGGAGGGAGGGAGGGAGGGAGGGAGGGAGGGAGGGAGGGAGGGAGGGAGAGAGAGAGAGAGAGAGAGAGAGAGAGAGAGAGAGAGAGAAACATTGATGTGAGAGAGTCATGTTGATTGGTTGCCTGCTGCAGGTCCCCGACCAGGCATCAAACCTGCAACCCAGGTACGTGCCCCTAACCCTTCAGTCCTGGGGCTAATGATCTAACCACTGAGAAAACTGGCCAGGGAGCCTATATGTATTTTAACTCTCATTCACTTCTTCCCCTATGTTACTCTGTCTTTATTACAATCTATAGTAAAACCCACAGTATAGTTACTGTATGTAATATGTTCAGTTAGCTAACTCTCGGCTGTATTTAAATATGTTGAATTTGTTCGTGTGGTAAAACACAGGTAACACGAGATCAATCCTCTTAACACATTTCCAAGTGTGTGGTACAGTGCTGTTAACTTCAGCACAGGCAGTGCCGTACAGCAGCTCTCTAGGACCTTTCCATCTGGCATGACGGAGACTTTACACCCATTGCACAGCAACTCCCATGTTCCTCTCTCCCCAGCCCCTGGCCCCCACAATTCTTCTTTCTGTTTCCATACATTTGATGACTTTAGCTACCTCACTGAAGGGGAATCATGCAGTATTGATCATTCAATGACTGCCTAATTTCACTTAGCATATAACAGAAATCCTTCCTTTTTATGGTGGAAAAACATTCCATTGAGTGTATATAACGTTTTCTTTACCCATTAACCTGTTGCTGGACATTTGGGTTAATCTATTATGATAAATGCTGCAGTGAACACAAGAGTGCAGATATGTCTTCCAGATCCTGACTTCTGTTCTTTTGAATAAGTACCCAGCAATGAGATTGCTGGCTCTATTTTTAATTTTTTGAGGAACTTCATACTATTTTCCATAGTGGCTGCACCATTTTCCATTCCTACTAACAGTGGACAGGGCTCCACTTTCTTCACATCCTCACCAACACTTGTTATTGTCTGTTTTGTTTTATTTTGTTTTTTTGATAATGGCCATCCTAACAGGTGTGAGGTGCTATCTCATTGTGGTTTTGTTTCGCAGTTCCCTGATAGTGATGTTAAACATCTATTCTTATATCTGTAGGCCATTTTTACATCCTCTTGAGAGAAACATCTATTCAAGCTCTTCGTTCATTTTTTTAAAATCTGGGTTTTTTAAATATTGAATTCTAGGAGTTCCTTATATATTTTCAGTATTAACCCTGTTTCATATATAAGTGGTTTGCAAATATTTTCTTCCATTCTACAGGTTGTCTTTTCACTCTATTGATTATTTCCTTTGCTGTACAGAAGCGTTTTAGTTTGAGGTAGTGCCACCTGTCTGTTTTTGCTTTGGCTTCCTGTGCTTTCGGTGTCTTAGCCATGAAATCATTTCCAAGAACAACATACTAAAGCTTTCCCCCCTATGTTTTCTTCTTGGAGTTTTATAGTTGCAGGTATTACACTTAAGTCTTTAATCCATTTGAAATCAATTTTTGTGTGTAAGTGGAAGGCCCAATTTGTGGCTATTCGGTTTTCCCAGCACCATTTGTTGAAAAGGCGATCCTTTCCCCCTTGTGTATTCTTGGCATTCTTGTCAGTGATCATTTGACTACATGTTCATAGGTTTATTTCTGGGCTCTTGGTTCTGTTTCCTTGGTCTATGTGTCTGTCTTTATGTCAGTACCATACTATTTAGATTACTGTAGCTTTGCAATATGTTTTGAAGTCATAAATTGTGAGGCCCACAGCTTTTTTGTTTTTTTCTCAAGGTGGTTTCAATTATTCAGGGTCTTTGTGGTTCTGTATGAATTTTAGGATTGTTTTTTCCCATTTCTATAAAACAATGCTATTGGGGTTTTGATAGAAATTGTATTGATTCTGTAGATCTCTTTGGGTAGAACGGACATTTTATCAATAATAAATCTTCCAATCCATGAATGCAGGGTGTCTTTCCATTTATGTGTATCTTTTAATTTCTTTTAGCAACATTTTGTAGTTTTCAGTGTACAAGTCTTTCCCCTTCTTAAAGTTTATTTCTTTGTATTTTATTGTTTTTTGATGCTATTGTAAATGAGATTGTTCTTTTAATTTCCTTTTTTTCTTTTTCTTGCCAAGCTACTCCAGCTAGGACTTTCAGTACTATGTTGAATATAAATGGGCCTCCTTGCCTTGTTCCTGATCTTAGAGGAAAACTTTTCACTTTTTCACCATTGATATATTAGCTGTGGGCTTTTCATATATGGCTTTTATTGTTGATATAATTCTTCTAGTCTCAGGGAGTTGAGAATTTTTTTAAAAATATATTTTATTGATTTTTTACAGAGAGGAAGAGAGAGGGATAGAGAGTTAGAAACATCGATGAGAGAGAAACATCGATCAGCTGCCTCCTGCACACCCCCTACTGGGGATGTGCCCGCAACCAAGGTACATGCCCTTGACAGGAATCGAACTTGGGACACTTCAGTCCACAGGCCAACACTCTATCCACTGAGCCAAACCGGCTAGGGCGGTAGTTGAGAATATTTATTATGAAAAGGTGTTGATATTTTTGTGTGTGTGTGAAATACCTTTTCTGCATCAATAGAGACGATCTTGTGAATTTTATATTGTTCTGCTAATATGATGTGTATCACATTGATCATGGTATGTTGAACTGTCTTTATATCTTCAAGATAAATTCCACTTGCTCATGGTGTGTGATCCTTTATTATGCTGTTAAATTTGGTTTGCTAATATTTTGTTGAAGATTTTACATCTATATTCATCATGGTTTTTGGCCCATAGTTTTCTTGTAGTGTCTTTTTTGGCCTTTGGTGTTAAGAGTAATACTGGCCTCATACAATGAGTTAAGAAGCGTACCCTTGTCTTCAATTTTTGGAAGAGTTTGAGAAGGATTCTTTAAATGTTTGGTACTGGGCTTTTCTTTGTTGGAAGGTTTTTGATTACTGACTCAATCTCCTTATTAGTTACAGATATTTTCAGATTTTCTTTCTTCATGATTCAATCTTGGTAGATTGTATGTTTATAGGAATTTCTCCTTCTAAGTTTGTTGGCATATAGTTGTTCATAGCTGTCTCTTATGATCCTTGTTATTTCTGTGGCATCAGTTGTAATGTCTCATTTCTGATTTTATTTGAGTCTTCTCTTTAGTTAGTCTAGCTAAAGATTTGTTATTTGTTGATCTTTAAAAAACAAATCTTAACTTTGTTGGCTTTTTATATTGTTTTTCTATTCTCTATCATTTATTTTTATTATAATCTTTATTGTAATTTTCTTCATTTTGCTAGCTTTGGGATTAGGTTTTTCTTATTTTTCTAGTTCCTTGTTGTAGATAGAGTTAGTTATTTGAGATCTTTTTAAAAAAAATGTAGGCATTTGTTGCTGTAAAGTTCCCTCTTAGTACTGCTTTTGCTACATCCCATAAGCTTTTTGATATTGTGTTTTCATTTGTGACAAGTTTCTTTTTCCTGTTGCTTTCAAAATTTTGTCTTTGACTTTTGACAAGTGGACGTCTTTGAGCTCATCCTATTTAAGTGTTCTTGGATTTCTTGAATCTGGATGTACATTTCTTTTCTCATATTTGAGAACTTTCAGCCATTTTTTTCTTTAAATAAGCATTTTGTCCTTTCTCTCTTCTCCTTCTGGGACTCCCATAATGTGTCTATTGGTCCCCTGATTGGTATCCCAGAAGTCCCTTAGACTTTCTTCACTCTTTTTTATTATTTTTTTCATTTTGCTCCTCTGACTAGATCATTTCAAACAACCTGTCTTCAAGTTTGCTGACTTTTTTCCAGCTTGGTTAAGTCTCTGGTTGAACCTTCCTAATGTTGTTTTCAGTTTAGTTATTGCATTCTTCAGCTCCCAAATTTCTGTTGGATTCTTTTTCAAATTTTCTGTTTCTTTGTTGAAATTCTCATTTTGTTCATGCATTATTTACATGAGCTAATTGAGCATCTTTATGTCAGTTTTTTTGGAATTCTTTGTCAGGTAATACATATACCTGTGCTTGTTTAGGATTGGCTTATAGAGAATTTCTTCCCTTGATTGGGCCATTTTGCCCTGTTTCTTTGTATCCTTGTAACGTTGTGTTGGTATTCATGCATTTAAAAAAATGGCTACCTCTACCAGTCTTTTCAGACTGGCTTGATACATGGAAAGATCTTCAGCATTCGGTGCAGGTGGGGATACTCAGGGCTTTCAAACCTTTTCTGTAGACATGTCTTCTCAACTTGGGTGCATGGATTCCTGGTTAGAGGGATTTGCCAGGTTCATTCATTTTCCTAGGAGCCCCTATCTCTTGCTCCCTCTGCTGTCTGTCTGCTGTACTGTGGTTCTTCTGAAGCAGCAGCACAATGAGCCGCTTTTTTTGTTCTCAGCGGCCCTGAGGCATTGTTTCTTTGCTGATTCCCACCAGCACCGGGAACACAGCTGGACAGTAACCAGTCCTTGGGCAGCTCCCTAAAAAGCCAGCATGCTTCATTCTTCTCTTTACCTATCTGTTGAATTTTTAAATTATATTCTGTTTTTTATTTCTAAAAGTTCTAAGGGTTTTTCTCTCAAATCAGTCTGGCATTTTCTTAAACATTTAATGTATAGTTATTTACAGTCCCTGTCTGAAAATTCTATTATCTGAAGTCCTTGGGGATTTAGCTCTATTGTTTGTGTCTACTGATTCTCATTTATGGTGGCTTGTTTCTTTTTGTATTTGCTGGTTGTTGCTGATGAAGTCCCATTTGTCTGATTTTTACCTGTGTGCAACTTGGGAGTCTAAATTGAGGATAACTTCTTCTAGAGAAGGAGTCCCTACTGACCTGGGACTCTCCAGTCTCCTAGAGGGATCCTGGCTCAATGAGGGAGTTTTAGGTTCATCTCTCCCACTGTGGAGTGGGTCCAAGGCTTAGTATTTACCCCCAGGGCGACACTGGCCTTGGAGTTCGTTTTGTTGTGTGTTTGTTTTTTCCTTGGATGTTTCTCTTTTTTCAGGCTCACCAATGCATTTTTTAAAAAGCATTTCTTATCTTAGAATAAACCACAGTATTTTGTCTACTCCAGAAAGGCTAGAATAAGCTTTTGAAAATGGTGTTCAGAAATGTCCATACTTATGTAATTTTATTACCCTAAACTATGTATTATTTCTGAAATTGTCCTGTTACACTTAAACATGTGGATAATTTTCTAACCAATTTATAAATTTTCCACATCAAAACCTTAGTACTTTTTGGAAGCCATTTGTCATGATTATTAAAATGATTATTTTTCAAGAACAGTTAATTGTCACTAAGGAAAGTATTTACTAGCATTTTTATTAAAAATTTATAATAATTGGATAGATTGAAATAGATGCATCATAATAGGATTCAAATTTGTATTTATGTGAGGTACTGTCTTTAGCCAGGATAGTCATAGAAATCAAGTACCAATATCAACTGAACTTACTGGCAGATATAAAGCAAATCTCTGTATCATAAATTGTCAAACTATGACTTTAAAAAATCAAATATATTGCGTAATTGGTAATGTTTTACTAATCAATGAAAAGTTTGTATCATTAAAATTTAATGTTTCCAAAACCTTTTTCATATATTTTTTAATGTGTGTAATTTGTTAGTAAAGTAATACACCTGTAATTTATGTCAGCATTTCTAAAATTGTCCATACTTAAACATTTTAAAGATCAGGGTACTTGATCTAAATTTTGAAGACCATTCTACTGTATAGTATACCATAGGGTTTGCATTGTTCTACAATTTCAATGTATGTAAACTTTATCTTTTTAACTCTATTGAAAGTACTTGAGGTCAGGGATTATTTCCAACATTACTTCTGTATATCCTATTTTGGGACACTCAACAATTTAATAAATCAAGCTCATTTATTCTCAACAACAGTGAGTGAACTTATGAACCAGCTGGGAGATCATTTCAAATTCACATTCCCTAACCCTTGCTCACTCCCACTCCATGTTCTTTCTCAGTTTCTTTAGGGTGGGATCCAGGACTCTCTATTTTCATAACTTCCTTGGTGATTCTGATGCTGACACCCACTGCCTAGGCTTCGAAAAATAGTGCGTTATGTGACGATGATTGCATCGTAACTGAATCTCATCTTTTGATTAAATAAAAAAGAATTATGGTGGATGTTTATTATAGAAAGGGGTGGGGAACTGATAAACCAATCCTTCCAGCAGGTGACAAGAGCTGGAGAAGATAACAGGCATTTGTCTGGCTTGGAGAGCATAGGTACATGTGTGTGGCACTCATGGGTCTGTAGTTGGAGAAGGGGATGCTAAGGAATTTCATGTTACCAGCTTTACAGGGTTAACATATTAGAAGGGGTAGATGACAGCAAATTAAAGGAGGTCACCATATAGTGCTTTTGCTGATAGGCCTGATCTTTTTTATTCTGAGAAAGTATTATTTAATATTGTTTTGACCACTGTATCCATTTGAGTTCAGGTTGTAAACCAATCAGAGCTGAGGAACAGTGCAAAGTTTGAATGGCACTTCCTGGAAAGGATACAGTGACAGGTTTACTTTAAATCTGTAAAGCATGAGCACCTGTCTTTTGGGGATCAGCAGTGCTGCTTTCACGGGTTCAAAAGAGGGTTTGCTTTTGTTTCCTTTTCTTCTGGTTTCATCTCAATTGGAGACGCGAGAGTTCCAAGGGCAAATGAAACCTGTGCCCTGCTCTGGAGGGACTTGGGCCTGAAGAGGGAGGTAGACACTGAGACGAACAGGTGGGGAGAAAGTTACAGCTCCTTGTCATCTGAGTGCGCAGGACACAGAAGAAAGGCGGGAGGGGGAGGCGGAGCGCTCAAGCAAGTTCATGGCCTTTGAACGAGGCTCCAAACACCAGCCCTCCTCTGCCAAGTGGCTCCGTGGAAAATTGAGTTGGTGGGAAGAAGAGGGTATTTATTGGGTTGAAGGAGCAAGATGCACAAAGGCCCTCGGCGTGAAGCTGAGAGGAGGGGAGCAGTAGCCTGATGCGGGGTGGACAGGGATTAGCTAGAGGACCAGGCAGGAGGGTAGGCAGAGCCCTGCAGGTCACAGAGGTCGCTGCTGGACAATTTAAGTAGAGGGTCAGATGATTAGATTTGTATCCTGTGTGCCTGCATGTTTTAGAAACACTCACGTTTTTAAATTTAGCGGCCTGCTTTTTCATGGTCCATGAAAGTATGAACAGTTTATTTGGGGGTATTGGGAGAAGGGATAGGTAGGGGGCAGGTGCCAGTGCTGGTGATGAAAACTTTCTCCTTGGCCAAACTTCAGGTTGGCTCCTCTGAGTTTTCCTAACTAGGCTTTGACCTTGGCCTTAGTGTCTGTCCTGTCCCTGCAGGGCCTGCGCACCCAATCCACGCAAGGAATTCTGCGGAAGTTAGTTTATGAGAATCACCCACCCTTGATACCTGACCACCTGGATATCTAATCAAGTCCCTCAGCCCCTGCCTTTGATGTCTAAGTTCTTGACTTGCCTTCCGCAAGAATCCTGCTGGGCTGGTTTAGCCAGAATCCCCCTCCCCTTGATGTCTGCTTTTAGTCATTTCCCACCCACTGACCCCTTATTCTGCCCCTTGGTTATAAATCCCCAGCTGTCATTGCTGTATTCAGAACCGACCTCTCTCCTCTATCATCATACCGCGTTGCGTGATCTTGGGTCAAGTCTGCCTTACCATTTTAACAAGTGTCAGAGAATAATTACCTCTTGAACGCCTCTTAAGATTCACATTTCGGAATGAAATTCCATACACATTTCGCTGAGGATTGGGAGTGAATTTAGAGCAACCCCTAGTAACCACAAAAGTATTCATAGATCAGAAATGAGAGTCTTTCAAACTAGGGCAGAATAATAGGGTGATTTAAAGGTGTTAAGACAAGGATTTAACAAATGCTAGGACTGGTAACTCATTATTTTTTATGGCATCCTGTCTTTGTGATTTTATTTTATTATTTTTGTAATTTGTGTGTGGTGTGTCTGTGATTTTAATCAGTGGTGAATCCAGTTGTCCTAAGGGAGTGGGAGGATTATTTAGCTGCTGAGTAACTAGCTACTTTATCTTGGGTAGGTCATTTAACCATTCTTCCTTTCAGCACTTACTGGTGCATCTCAATTTGGTACTTACCTATAAACTGTCCAGCATATTTTCCTCTATAGAAATTATCCGCCGAATAGCATTGCTAGGTCATGCCATTGATCCTTCTGGGCACTCTAGATTCCTTCTATTGATTGCTGGACTACCAAAACTAGAGGGAAATAAATCATGTACAGTGGCCACTTGTTTAAATCTGGGGGATTGACTTTCTAGTAAATTCTTAACTACTAGTGCCCGAAGGACATGCCAAGGGGAAAGCCTTAAATGGAGAAGGTTAGTAGGAGGTAGCCTGCTTTTCTCTTCTACCTTCCTCTCCAGGACCAAGGGGAGTCTTCTCTCACCTCTGCTTTGCTGGAATTGAATATTTATCCCGCTGCTGATTCTACCGCATGTGCACTTGGTGACAGTCCTTTCAAACTCTACTGTCATTTCCTTAAACCTGCCCCACAGATAATGTTGCACCTCCTGAGCCCAAGACCCTTACAGCTGACTCGCCTCTCAGTGCTACCCAGCCGGGTTGGCTTGCAAAAGTGTTCTGAGTTGCCTGCTGTATAGTGTTAAAAACAAGAATATGTCAGTAGAATACATCCCCCCTCCTAAGTTGAGCACAATGCTTTGCACATAGGAGATACCTGATGGGTGTTGAGTAAATATATGAAATTATGATTTACTCATTCTCTGGACAGTACTGATGTATTTTAAGAATCTGAGGTGGTGCTATGCAGATACAATATTTGCTTTTTAAATTCTGGTGGTTTCTCTTTCCCCCCAGTTTTTTTTAATGATCTTCTTCGGTGTTTTGAAGAGAGATTACCCCCCCCCCCGCCCCAATCTTCTGTATTCATGTTCACAAGTTAAAATCATTAGTTAAAAGTTTACTGTACTTCAAAATATTTATTTAGAATAGGTATTGACATTTAAGTTGATATGATTATTAGCTTATATTAGGGAATGATTACTGGATTTTGTTGGATTTGCTCACTATATCTGAACTGAAGGTCCTGGAATGGAGCTTTGCCTACAAGAGTGTTAAATTAAATACAATCTAATGATTTAAAGAACAAACATACATTGTAATTTTTGGCATGAGTTTGCTGTAAGGGTTTTGTACTTGTGGGAGTGAAAGAACTAGGAAGTTTCTAAAAGAACTTAATACCATATTTTTAGGTATAATTTAAGCCAATGTTTTCTTCTATCCCCTGGGGACTCGGTTGCTATCTCTGGCAAGCAGTAGTGAATGACCTCCCGGAGGATTTTTTTTTTGGGTGTAGAGGAGAGTATTTTAGGGAGGAGTGCCTCTAAAAATAAAACCCAGGCTCAGCCACTCTCTTTCTTCCTCCTGAAGAGAATAATCGCCCTTTGTACACTCCAACTCACATACAGAGTCTGTAGAACTTCTTGGTTAAGGCACATGCTCTGGAGTGGGACTGGGTTCAAATCCCAACTCTGCCATTTATTAGCTCTTTGACCTTGGGAAGCCACGTAATTTCTTTATGCCTCAGGTTCTTTATCTGTAAAAAGGAATAACAGCCGTGCTCACCTTGCAGGGTGCTTGTGAGGTTTAAAAGATTCAACACATGTGATACCCATAGAACAGCGCCTGGCACCTAGTAGACGCTCTATAAGTGCTGCTATTATTATTACTATTATTATTATTACACTTAGATAAAGGAAGTAAATATGCCAACATTTGTGTCACTGAATTATACACAATTTTAATTTTTAAAAATTCTGGCCTGACCGGTGTGGTTCAGTGGTTGAGCATCAATTCATGTAACAGGAGGTCACAGTTCCATCCCCAATCAGGGCACATGCCCGGGTTGTGGGCTCAATCTCCAGTAGGAGGCACGCTGAAGGCAGCCAGTCAATAACTCTCATCATTGATGTTTCTCTCTCTCTCCCTTTCCCTTCCTCTCTCTGAAGTCAATAAAAAAATATATTTACATCGGTTTCTGTGTTTTAAGTCATAGGTTTATATTCCTTTTTATACCAAAACTAATTGTAAACATTGTATTTAATTTTAATGCAAAAATTGTATTAAATCTACAGTGGAAAGTGTTCTTTCTGGTTGGCTGCATCAAGTGTAAGTAAGCCAAGTGGGAGGCCGAGGGATCTACAGGTGACTTGGGGAACAAGGATAAGAGGCCAAGGGCGATAGTTGTTGGGTGACATCCATGTTCTCTCTCAGTGGGAATGGACATACATGTCAGTGGTGGTGTATAGTGCTTACTGTGTGACAAGACATCCCTGGGGTTAGTTTATCCCCAGCTTTAGTAATTTATAAGGTGCAGAGCTTTAGGCATCTTTCCTTACCTATAAAATAAGTCTAATACAAACCTGGCTGAGAGGTTGTCAGGTTTGAGTTACTAGGTGTCTGGATATTAGGCACTTTGCAATAGTAGGTGTTCAGTAATGGTACCAAAGAAACCGGGAATCCAAACGAAGATGATGAGAAAATTCAGTTGCTCATCAGGAAATATTCCTCCTCTCCAGCTGATTATCATTCTTCGCCTGGTGAGGTGATCCCAACCTTCATTCCTGAAGAGTCTGGGCCATCAGAGGTCTTGCCTGTACTGGGTGGTTGTAATTTTCCATTGACTAACCTCAGGACACGGGAGTCCTTAGAGGTGCTCCCAGAGGATCCCTGCATTTAGACATACTTCTCCGTAAGCCGTTACGTAATAGCAACCCAGTTTCCCCTTGATGGTCACGATCAGTCACCCAGCCAGTATAATGACCCCCTTCTTTGCCCAGTGAGTCATTGTTGTGAAGCAGTGTCGGTTTGCCATTTCATGGCACGTTGCTATGACACCTGGTGGAAGCATTCCTCCCTCCGGGGCTGAGACTCTGGGGCTAGCAGAACCCAGAGTTGCAGAGACCAGAAAGAAAAACATCCCTGGCGGATCACGAAGGCTAACAGTGAGAGGAGCCGCTCCTATTTCTATCTCTTAATTCCTGGATCTATGTGTCCTGGCTATGGGAGAAATAGCACCATAGATAAGTCACTGATTCAGAGGGCATATTGCATCCTGGAAGACGTTACCCACCTCTGCAAGGTGCTGTCACCAGCTGGTGTCATAACAGAATCCTTAAAAAGCCATTCCATTGGTGTATCAAGCCAGCTGTTCCAGGGTATTGGGGAATAGAAGAAGACTGGTGGATTCTTCAAGCACGAGCCATTGCCAGCTTCATTTGCTTTAAAGTCTGTTCCTTTCTTAGAAGCAGTGCTGTGCGGAATGCCATGATGGTGAAAAATGTATTCTGTAGGTCTCCCCATGGAGGTTTCAGCATAAGTTTTATGGATAGGGAAGGCAAATCCAGCAAGTGTGTATTCCAGTGAGTTCAGAACCCTGCCCCTCCTAGAATGAAGGTAGTCCAGTATGATCAACCTGCTACCAGGTAACTGACCGACCTCCGCCGCACCCCCCCCCCCGCCCCCACACCACCTCCTGGGAATTGTGGTGTCATTTGGGTCATTTGGGGGGCCCAGTATTATTCTGTGCATGTGGCAGCTTAGCCCTGGTCCATGCTGCCGGGAAGACGGGTGGCTGGAGAAGGAGGCTGACCGGCATCTACAGCATGAGGTCTCGGCAGCAAGCGTTCACACGGGACACAATCACCATGTGCTGTGTTCATTCAGGGAGATCTGCTCACGTATTTCTTGCATGGCATTCATTCCCAAATCACGTTCCTTCTAACTTCTTGATCATTCTGCCAAGCCACGAGCACCAGTCTGAATCTCTAGAGCTCCATACTTCACACTCTTTCTCTTTCTAGGCAAAGTAAACAGCCAGGTGCACTGCTGAAAGTTCCACCCACTGGGGAATGTTCTCTCTGTCACTCTTCCTTCAGTGCCACCCAGAGTGGGGCTCTAGTCCTACCACGTGCACTTTTGGGTGGCACCAACATATTTTGCGGAACCCGATGGTTCCATTCTGGGATGGCACTGAAGAAAGAGGGACAGAAACATGATTTCCAAAGTATCAACAGTACGGTGAGCAGTAGAGTTCTCCTCAGCAATAAATATATTAAACACTAGGATAACACCTTACAGACTGTGAGAGTATATAACTGTCAACCTCAAATTCTCTTCTAAATTAAGCAATCATTTAAGAGTAAAGGCCAAAAATAGTATTTTCAGATCAATGAAGATTGAGCTTTTTCGGCCTACATTTTCTTACTTCTTGAACTACCAAATGCAGTTTATGAAGAAAGACATAGAATCTAGAATAAAGTAGTTGGATGCAAGACATTACAAGCAAAGAAATTTCAGTTGATAAAATAAACACTGACTGTAAAAGTAACAAAAAAAAGAGCAGTTGCTTATTTTTAGGATGTTGGGGGGAAAGTAAATACAAATGCTGGTTAAGAATAACATGGAAAATGGCAGAAGAAACATGGGAGCCAAAACTGAGGTCTTGGGTTATGGGGAGGAGGATGGAAAATGGATTATTTTTAAATTTAAGTCATAGTATGCTGTTCAGAATTTAACCAAAAGAAACAGAATGTATATCAGCGTGGAGTGGGGAGGAAAATTAAAGTAAACCAAATCCAGTAGAGGAGAAGGAAAGGGAAAAAAATTAGGTAAAGTAATCATGAAATAAATATAAGAATATTAAACTCTTCTTTAAAAGAAAGGGTTTCTCAGCTCATATAAAAATAATAAAACCTAATTCCAGTGGAGGAGGAGCGTGATTGAGTTTCGCAATGGTGAGGGTTTGCCAAACAACTATGAAAGTGAGAGTGAAGGATGTTTGCATGGGAGTGGTGATAGTAAAGGATCATGGCATATCACCTGAGTAAGGAGATAAGCGATAACATGACAGGAATGAATGATAGTGAGAATGGGGAAGGGTCAGTGGATAGGAGGTTTTGAGGTGATAGGAGGCTTTCACTATTCTATTGCAAGATATTTGGGACAAGAGTTAATTGCATGAAATAAATGCTCTAAATGATTTCAGCTACTCTGTGACAAAACTTACTTAGAGAAAATATGTGAAAGTAAAGTCACAAAGAACAAAGTCAAGAGCACAGTATGATCATAGGTTGTTTGCATCCTTGCATGACAAGACAAAGCATTTTCTGGAAAGGTCCATAGCACATGGTCATTCCCAAGCACGTGGTTAGGAAAATGTTGTTAATATTGTCTCAGTTATAATTAAGACCCACTGGATTAATCCAGACAGTGGATCCAGAAGTGGGCATAGGCGAATGAAGAGACAGTATGTTAATGAATGAAAGATCAAGTATTCTGTGTTTGGGGTTTGGCCAGGCAGCTGGTCATTGTGTTCTGTTTGCTTCTAGATGTTCTGGATTTCAGAGTTTCATGGGTAAAATTTGTAAAAAAAAAAAAAAAAAAAAAAAAAATTAAATGAATAAATAAACAAATAAAACTAAAAACCTTTCAAAAATGGGATGAGATTGTCAACTTTTTGCCAAGTAAGTGGGGAAAAACTCACCATAAACTAGCAACGTAATTACTTAAAAGAAGGGCAGCTTAACCCCAAGCAAGTAGGACATGGTCTCCAAATAAAAAGAGGGCCTTTTAAGAGGAGAACATTTGACAGTCTTACCCTAACATATGTACATACATGCACACACACCCCCAAATATATTATATATTTTCCTGTTTCTGAGGACCCTTTACCCTTCCATTTATTTGGGAATATTTCAGAAATACCTGCCTTGAGAACCTGGGCAGCAACGAGGCTTGCCTTTTGGTGATACAATTATCAACAACAGTGGTAACCTAGGAATACCAAGTTCAATAACCCGCCCAAGGTCACCCGTCTAATTCCTTGCAATGCCAGGATTTAAGCCAGGCAGGCTGACTCCAGACCTATTTCTCTGGACGTTAATCATGAGGCTAACGTCCGTGGGAATGAGTAATCATATTTTCAATGGAAATGTTTTATTTGAAGCCATTTTTTTAATTTTATTTTTTTTGCATTAAAACATAGATAACCTTGTTTATACCGAATGTACTCCTTCAGTGTGCTGTCTTCCCTTTGGCCATTTCATTGTAAGTCAGCACTTCTATTAGGAGGACAGAAGTAGAGAAAAGAAAGGTTGCCAAGTTAAAATGCATCACATGCTTATTTATTAAAAAAATTAGTTTGGGGAAAGACAAAGTAGAAACCATTGCATTAAATGGCTTTTAAATAGCCTGTGGATTTAATTTCCCTCTGTTCTCTATGACTTTCATTTAATACAAATACTTTAGAGTTTCTCTGTTTTATGATTGTTCGGTTTGTAACAACTTTTTGTGGCTTGGAGCGAGACTGTATTTAACTCAAGGCTGTGTCTTATCTGATGAGTATCAGAGACGGACTGAATCAAGGGTGTCCATTCATTGGTCAGTATAACATTTACTCATTCATTCCACACATGAGAGCCTGTGGCAGGCCAGGCGTCTATCTTGTAGAAGGTAAGGTGTTTTGCTGAGTGTGAAACAAGCAAATCAGCACTTTTTCTACCCCCTGGAGACAGACAGTTGATTATTTAATTATAGGGATCATTGCCAGAAACATAAAGACCAGATGTATATGCAATTTGTTTCCTTTAAATGTTACCCAGAGAGGTCCCATATGGTCCAAGGTGGGTAAAAGATCTACAGAATTACAACTCAGGGGGCCTGGGAGTAAGTGTCTAATGTTGGGAAACAGGTCCAGATGACAGAAACACAGCACCTGTGTACACCTGTCATCAATTACATTTCGTGTCAAAACTGTTTATATTCGTTTTTCTCGCTAACCTTTAATAGTTCGGGTCATTTCTTGCAACCATGCTTATTCCTCAGCAGTTGTCGGTTCTCGATTATTTGTTAAACTAAACAATGTCATGTTGAAGTGTATTGGTTTCATCTTACTCCTGAAATAATATTTTTTTCACCAAAGAGAGTTTATTCAAATTCCAAAGAGAAAATTGTCCAACATAATTTCATTTTCATTCTCTTCTTTAGAAGATGAGATTGTCTCCTTTTTCTCATTTTTATTTTACTTTATTTTATTTTTTAGAGAGGCGAATTCTGTTTATAATTTAGGACAGTACAAAGCTACTTATTTTTATGCAAAAGGATGTAAAAACCCAAGTGTACTTTCTGCTTTCCTATCTCAGTGAGGCATTGTTTGCACTGGCTCTTGCATTCAGAATGGAGTGATAGGTATGAAAAATGAATATAATTTAAGGGGAAATTTAGTACATTTAAATTGCATCCATCAGAAATTTTTCCATTCCGTTCTCACTGTCGCATGGATGACCAGTTTTCTCAGCAGTGACCGTCACTTGGAGCCTGTGATGTCTCCAGTCAGCTGACACCTGATTTCAGATGATGCCACAGTAGTGAGGTCCCTGTGGGCGCCACCGATATCCCGATAAGAATAACCACAGACCTTTATTTTAGCACTTGCTCGGGTGAACTGGTCATAGTCTTGACTTGTTGAAGTTGTCAGTATTTCCCATGCTGAGACTATGAAAATAGCTGCTACCCTGTCATTTATTTTTCTAGTGCTTACTTTTACGGCTTCTTAGTGTTGGCATTTTTTTTTACATTAATATCCTTAACTATTTGAGAATTAATTTTGATGTAAGGAGTAATACAGCAATCTAGAGATCCAACTCAATCTTTTTCTAGTCGTTACAAAACCATTTGTTGAATAATTTATTATTTCCCCATTGATATGAGATACTAACAACATGGATATTGACCGTCTATTCCTTAGATAAACTTCTGTAAAAATTTTGCCACCTGGAAATTCTACAAAATTTCCTCTC
Source organism: Myotis myotis (assembly GCF_014108235.1). Classification (NCBI taxonomy): domain Eukaryota; kingdom Metazoa; phylum Chordata; class Mammalia; order Chiroptera; family Vespertilionidae; genus Myotis; species Myotis myotis. The sequence continues at coordinate 7,300,770 of NW_023416326.1, read as the reverse complement.
TTATTGTTTTGTCATGCATGAATCACAGTTTAATTGTGGTGATGTTCTGGTTTTCACTACGTCATGATTCTAAAAAATTCAACCATCTGGAACAAATCCAGAAATAAGTGGGAAAATGCTCCTTTGTCCTTGTTCTGGATCCAAGTGAATTATTGTTTATAAGTGAAGTTAAAGAAAAAATTAGTTGCAATGCTTTAGAAAGTATATCACCTCTACCACACACCTACCTGAAAAAATTTCCCAAACTAGAAAAAGTGAATCTAAAAGAGGGAAATGCAGGGATGTAGGAAACTATGGTGAGTAATGTAACCAGTGAAAATTATAATTAAAATAATTTCTAATCATGTGGCTATGTGGTTTAATGGTATTCTTTAAAACATTTTAAAAAAATAGAATAGGCATGTTTTTAAAAATCTGATTAAAATGCAGAACAGTTCTTGGTGGTAGTAACAGAGCAGCCTATGCTGGTAGCATCAGGAATCATTAATCCAATCACCCATATCTCTGACTACAGGTATTGGGCCAGGGACCGTACTCTCTTAGCTTGTCTTGCTGTGATCATTCTCTAATTTCATTGCAGTGACTCTTCTGTGACTATGAACCTTTAAACCTATAGGCCCTCCAGCATATTGGCCTCTACTTGTCTCTCTCCATCAACACGTTTTTGTCTTCATTTCCTTCACTATCCAGTTCACATTTTATAGCCCATCATTTCAATAACTCACCAATAACCTAACTCATCTTGCCCCATTCTCTTTGTTGGTACCTGTTCAGCAAACCCCAGATCAGGATGAACTCATATATCTGCTTCCTTCGCCCTTGCCGTGGGCTTTTGAGTGTTGCTGAAGAAAATGGTACAACTGGACAGATGAGTGCCACAATAAATTTGTGGTCGTCAATGTCAACTAGACCGTCAGTACTGCCCAGCAGCCTTACTAGGCTTCTCTGATTAATGCGCTTTTCCTCTGCAGAAATTCTTTCAAATCTCTTCTACTCTCTGCAAACCTGTAGCCTCCCTTCACTCTTAGGAGGTGACCTTACCTCCAACCACACAGAGAAAGTGAAGAGCCATCAGATCGGAACTCCCTCAACTTCCTACTATCAAGTGTTCGTACTCTTCTGCATCTAGACCTGATTTCTCTTCCTTTCTGCTTGTTACGGGAGAAGAGATGTCTTTCTTCCTGCAGAAGGGCCATCGCTCCATCTGTGCTCTGCCTCTTCTCACTTTCACCTTCCCAGGAACTTGACTTATCTTTTCCCTCTCTTGTCTCAGCTGCTTCTCTCTCCACTGGATCCGTCCCTCGGGATTTCAGAGTGCTCAAGTCTCTCCCATCTCAAAACAAGCAACTAGACAGTAACCGCCCCCAGCTGGTGCCTCTTCGTTGAAGTCACACTTCTCAGAGGCATTATCTGCCCTCACTGCCTCCGTTTCCTCATTTCCCACATTTCCCCAACCCACCTCACCTTGACTTTTACCCTTCAAATTTAAAATAAATACCAGTAGAGGAAATGACACTGGAGGTAGAACTCCCAATACAGTAGAGGAGAAAACTGGAAAAAAGGAAATCCAATGAATATAGAAAAACTAAGGAAAAGAGAAAACACAAAACAATATGCAGACATAAGTAAGCATGCCAGGAATTACAGTGAACGTAACAGGGTCAACTCTTTGTAATGTGATCTCTTTACCTAATGTTCTAGAAAATCAAAAGTGTGGTATCAGAGAGGGGGGCATTGACAGCAATGGGGCACAGGGAGCTTTTTGACATGATGAAATGTTTTACATATTTACATTGTAGTCATGTTTCATGACTTTATACATTTGTCACAGCTCATCTTTTATACAGGAATTTGGTGAATTTCATTGTGTGTTGTTTATGCCACAATGAAGCTGACAAACAGAAAGTTTAATAGAAGCATCATACTATACTACTTGGCTTTCAGTGAGTTAGTATTTGTAAGTCATAATTATATAAACACAATAGTTTTTAACTGAAATTTTGCTTATATTACATTAGGAAGAGGAGAGGCGGGGCTGGGGGCTAAAAGATAATAATTAGCCATAATAGGAAATTGAGAGGCTGTCCAAGCCGATGAACCAAGAATTATCAAATACGAGAAGAGAAGGCTAAAGGGAAAGGTTCTGGGAGCAGGCGTGAGGTCTGGAAGGGTGGTCCAGTAGACTGGTAGTTTTTGATAGTAGCCTCTGAGAGTTACTGGACATGTTTGACCATGTGCATATGTCATTTTAATAAAAATTAATTTAATAATCGGGGGCTATGAATTGCTAGAAATAACTATAGAAAGACCAGAAATGGGCACTGAACCCAGCTGAGTTGAGAGAGGAACAGAAGCTCTGATATGATGGATGGCTTTTCCTGGGCTGTAATGTCTAAGCTGAATTAAGAGTTCACCAAAGGATTCTTTCCGAATATAATTGATTATTAAGGATGTTTTCTCTCTCTTGTAACTCTGTTAAAGTCAAGTAGTGCTTCCAAGAGATTATATTGATTTACTTGCATTTTCTAGGCTTACATTTATGCCAGTGGTGAAAAGATGATATATATATAAATCGTAAAAAGCATGGCTGGTCTATCTTGCACAATCATAATGTTGAATGAGTGTTGATAGGATATTCTCTTCTTGTTTCTGTTTTATGGCTTATCACTCAGTGCTACTCTGTGTTTTTCAAATTGAGATGATAAATTGTTTTATGTGTTTTTTTGTTTTGTTTTGTTTTTGTATGGAGTTAACTTGGCCTTCTGGTTGTATACCTTATTTAATTTTGAGCCGAGTGTTTTAAAAATCAGAAAGTAGTAACAGATAAAAATGACTAACCTTGAGTCAGGCTTTGCATGAGACTGGAAAATGGAGTCATCTTTAAGGTTGCCTTTAAGACATTTCTGATGAAAAATTTTTAGACAAGTTTTCATCACGTAGGTAGGACAACATAAGTCTGACTTACTTTACAAATAAAAGATATCCCCTTCTTTTGCTAATTTGTCCTGCTCGTCTTCAGCTATTTTTAAGAAGCTAATGGAGAAAAGATGGTGCGTGTATTTGTGGTTCAATGTTTTCACAAAGACAGCTAGGAATTTTGTATGTGCAGGAATGTAGACAAAACTAGACAAGGGCAGGAACAATCGGAGCCGGTGAGAAAGCGTTTGTTAGGCAGCTCTACCTGGACCCTCACGTGCAGAACTTCCAGGTGAACAAGGTCTGCTCTTCATTGCAGTTGTAGGCTAGTGTGAGACAAGGTGACATCTTTGCTTCAAGAACAGCACTGAGGATGAATGAAGTGGGGCTACTAAGTCCTGGAGGCAAGCAGGGCTTTCAGTGGTTCCTGGTTGGGCATGGTGAGCTGAGCAGGGGATCGGGCAAGAATGGATTAGAGGTAGACCAGAAGTTCGGAGCTGATTGGTCAGTTGGCTGAGCTCTACACCCAGCAAATGAAAGTGTGAACATAACAAGTTTCGAGAAATAGAACCATGCTCATGAGGTTGTCTGTCTTGTCATGAAAGGCTTTTTAATAAAGCAGTTCTAGACTATGATGTCATTTCAACTAAACAAATAACGCTCTTAGAGGAGTAATGGCCGTTGGGCTCCTATCTACCTAACCATTTGTATTTTTAAGCATATGCCTGAAGCTGAGCAGAACATTTCATTTTAAATAGTTATATTCCCTCTGGCAAAAGGAGCTCAAGCACAATAGAAATTATAAATAGAACCCAAACTTTAAAATTGTGTAGTGCGATGTGTTTTCACTGAAGATGAGTCATTAATGAAAATTATTCCCAGTGTTTTAAACTGCCCTTTGGTAATTGAATTAGCATTGACATCTCGCAACCTTTTTCTTAGCATACATCTGTGGATGGATATGCTGAACCGCACATCCAGCCGACCAAATCGAGTAGCAGACAGAACATCCCTCGGTGTAGAAACTCCATTACGTCCGCAGCAGACGAACAGCCTCACATCGGGAATTACCGTTTACAAAAAACAATAGGGAAGGGGAACTTTGCCAAAGTGAAATTGGCAAGGCATGTTCTAACTGGGAGAGAGGTAAGTTTTCAAGATGCCTTTTAATATTTACTTGGATTAGAACATCTACCTCTCCGAAGTCTTGTTGAAAAGCGTTCCCGAAGCTGATGCTGGGAATTCATGACAGTTGTGATATGGGATATGTGTGAATGGAATGTGCCGAGTAGAGCTGTATCATTGCATGAAAAGTTGACCTTTAATGTTTAGAAAAGAATCATTCCTACATTTTAGCATCTCAGAGATGGAGTCTGATGCAAATGAACTTTTCTCAGACTTCTGTCTTTCATTAGTGGTTTCTGTAAATACTTCAGATTGCTATTCAACCTTAGAAACAAGGCTAGGATAAAGTCTTTTATTAAACACTAGAGGCCTGATGCACGAAATTCATGCAAGGCTTTGGCCCCTGCCACCATGGTGGCCATCTCTGCCTCGGCCCCTGCCTGCCATGGCTTTGTCCGGAAGGAAGGACATCTGGAAGGACGTCCGGTCTAATTAGGATATTAAGCTTTTATTATTATAGATTAGGTATAAATGTGTAGAAAGCAACTCACCCATTTTTATCTACTTAGAGACCACATTAAACAAGTGTTGTTATACAGATGTTTTATAAGAAAATTGGCTTTCTAAAATCCCATGTGCTTTAAATTATGTGTATTTATATAGCAAAAATGTATATATTAATAATTATTGTTAATATTAATGTCTTTAGTAATTTCTATGTTCAAGATTGAAAATAGTTAAACATCTAACATTCTACATAACATTTTCTGGATCCAATTAGGACATTGTGAGGAATCCCAGTCATAAAATGTTTTTGATAAGTTTTGATTTTGCTCTATGCCTAATATTATTGTCACTTCCAGTTGAATTTATTCCTCCCTGTCCATTCTGACCCATGAGCTGTTCAAGTACATTCTATATTAGGCAGAGACTTAGAGGACATTCAGATCCACTTTGCTGGTCTGCTATAACTAAGCTTGGGCGGCCATTTTCTCTACCCACCTCGTCATTTTATTCACATAGTACTTAACGTTACTGAAAGTTTATAAGCCCCTCCCCTCTGATATTTGTAACTTACCAAGATCATGAGTAAAAGATTAAGATGTAGATGATTTTTATTTTTAAAGAGGAAACTTGGAAGTAATAACGCAAGTGTAATTTCATTGACTCAGAATCAAATGGGTTAAAGATGTGGGTCAATGGTATATATTCTAAGGCTGCCAAATTATCAAAACTTTGCCATCCAATTATGTGAACACTAAATTATTTCTAGTTAGAAATGAAAGAACAGATGTTTTCTTTCTAAGATTTTATTCATGAAAATATGTATTCTCAAATACAGTTTAATGATTCTCTTTTTTAGGTTGCTGTGAAAATAATAGATAAAACTCAGCTAAATCCTACCAGTCTACAAAAGGTCTGTAATTATTTTAATAGTAAATAATTAGAATGTGAGTTTCCTAATTAATATGAGTTCTGTAAAGCCAGGTATCCTAAATTTTCAACTAGGTGCAATATTGCATTTCATTAATCTATGAAGAAAAGACGTGATGTAAAACATTTATATTTAAATAATATTTTTGAAGTAGTTGTTGAAAAATATCTACTACTCAAATGCATGTACCATATGAAAGGAAGTAATGTATTTAATTCAGTAGAATAAAACTTGGCTTAAAATATTCGAAGTATTCAGGATTCTGCTTCGTTAAACATCTATGGATGAGTTAATATTCTCCATAAGTGGGTTTCCTTTTATAGCTTCACTTGCTTTTCTTCCTTCTTCTACAAGAACTAGTATTTCTTCTAACTTACAGGAAAAGATACAAACATTTCTTCAAAAAGTGGAAATATAAGAAAACGGGGAGGGGGGGGGGTTGGTAGGAGGAAGGGGAAGGATAAAAAGCAGTTAGGATGGGGATTGCCCTGTAAACCTGGTAGCTGTTTCATGTTGCTTTACTTGCTTATGTGGGAAGACTTGCTCAGATGCACATTTTAAAAATGTGTACTTTAAAAATGAAGCAGATATTTTAACATTTCTGCCATATATATATATTCATTTTGTATAGTGATCATATCCGATGTGATTTTTATTTGAATATATAGGGATCACAGTCATATATGTACTAGTAAATGCTACATAAATGACTTTGGATTCCTAAAACAGAGAATCTTATAAGAAGTGTTTAATATGGTGTATTTAATTACACCTGCTGATTCTAACATTAAATTAAAAATTTGGGTCTGTGCCCTGACTGCTGTTGCTCCCTGGATAGAGCATTGGCCCATGAACTGAAGGGTCACGGGTTCGATTCCTGGTCAAGGGCATGTACCCGGGTTGCAGGTTCAATCCCCAGCCCTGGTCGGAGCACATGCGGGAGGCAGCCAATTAATGTGTCTCTCTCACATGGATGTTTCTCTTTCTGTCTGTCTCACCCCCCACCCTCCCACTCTCTCAAAGTCAATGGAAAAAATATCCTTGGGTAAGGATTAAAAAAATAAATAAAAGTTGTCCTGGAAACCAAGTCTCAGCAGAGTTAGAGATGGGATGAGAAACAAATGGCTTCTGAGTTCATTACCAGGATCCTGTGGTGCGTTGTAAGCAGATGCGTTTGTTTGCTTCTCCGCTTGAGTGTTCTTTTCTAACAGGAGCGTGTCTACCTGTTTTCTTTGACAGTTGTTTCGAGAAGTACGGATAATGAAGATACTGAATCACCCTAACATAGGTATGAAATTTATACATGAATAATGAAGTGTTTTCTTTCATTTGAGTGTATTTGCAAAGATACAATCTTAAGGATGTTTTATATAAATAGAAGAAAGATGATAACTAGAAACCTGAGGGTGACCTGAGAAAGTGATACTTTGGGTAAAAATAGATTATAAAGAAGTTAGCTGAAGGCTACTGCTTGTTACTACCTTGCTGTCTTCTGCTTTCCCCTAAAATGAGGGATATGACTTGGGGTTGATCCATATATAGTACATGTTTTTTTTGTATCTCTGTACTCAGTCTTCCTCAAGAGAGATTGCATGCCATTTAGATATTTATAAAAATAAATTCCAAATAATTTGATAATACTCTTTCTAGCTTTCTCATAGTTTACAGGCAAAATTAATTTAAATTAAAAACTAGAGCTGGTTTCAATTTTAGTGGATTTATTTCTATAAATTCTGGGTTTCCCCTATATTTACAAATAAGTGTATTGATTGCATGTATTACATGAAGTTACTAGATTTTAAGAAGTAGAAAGCAGTTTTCTGTTTTTAAAACACTTGTTTCTTGCACATTTAAAAATCTTATGTTTACAAGAAATATTCATATGATTATTTGTGGTATATAATTTTAACTACATAAATCTGATAACTTAGTTTTTTAACCACCAACTTTTATAGTATCACATATTTATAGAATTTTTGTTTCTGTACTAAAGATTATTTAATGTTTTATGATAGGCCCATTATAACATAGTATCTTTTAAAGCTTTATTTAAAATTTATTATTGTAAAAAAATTTTTATTATGATTTTAAGATTTTTCCTTTCATTACCTTATTCTGATTAGAAAAGGCAATGGTTCTTTAATGCTAGAAACTTAACTTTCTTTTGACCTAGCAGCCAGTTCCCAATCACTTTATGGTAAGTAGTGTTCTTCCACAAGAGTAATAATCCTTAAGAGAATTTTAAAATTTAAAATTGTAATTAATATTCTTTAATAAATATTCACATTTTCCACTGGCTTAGTGTTACCTTTCATTTCATTAAAATATACCCAGCCACGCCATTGTGACTCAGTGGTTGAGCATAGACCCATGAACCAGGAGGTAGCTGGTTTGATTCTCAGTCAGGGCACATGCCTGGGTTGCGGGCTCAATCCCCAGTAGGGGCGTGCAAGAGGCAGCTGATTGATGTTTCTCTCCCATCGATGTTTCTGTCTCTCCTCCCTTCCTCTCTCTGAAATCAGTTAAAACATGTTTTTTTTAAAAAAAATATATATATAGCCGAAACCGGTTTGGCTCAGTGGATGGAGCGTCGGCCTGCGGACTGAGAGGTCCCGGGTTCGATTCCGGTCAGGGGCATGTACATGGGTTGCGGGCATGTCCCCAGTAGGAGATGTGCAGGAGGCAGCTGATCGATGATTCTCTCTCATCGATGTTTCTGACTCTCTGTCTCTCTCCCTTCCTCTCTGTGGAAAATCAATGGAGTGTATTTTTAAGAAAAAAAAAAAATATATATATATATATAACCAATACATGCTAACAATTACAGAGGTATATTTCTAATTTCTTTTTCAGTAAAATTGTTTGAAGTTATTGAAACAGAGAAGACCCTCTATCTAGTCATGGAATACGCAAGTGGGGGTAAGGATGTGGGGCTTGAAAAGTTCTCTTTGGTGAGACCTAAGATTGTCCACACCTCAAGATTATGTCTTTATTGCTGTTAATGAACTTACAGTTTTATTAAAATGCCTTTAGGTGATACCTTAAGGAAAATTAAGTGTTTGCTGACCTGCTGACCCTACATTTAAAAGCTGGATTTGGGGTTCATTTTAAAATTACTTAGGGACATTTTTAAAACTAAATTTGCATTGTTATCTATGAATGATTTGATTCTCTTATCTAAATAGTATTATTATATGTCATATTATTATGATGACTAGAAGCTGGAAATCTCAAATTCAGAATGTGTTTAATAAAGACTATGGTAAAAGAATATTCTAGGCCAAATGTTTATTTCTCTGATTGTTCACATATGAAAGATTCTCAGTATATGTTCATTTTCAAAATTATCCATAAAATGTTTGAATTTAAACAAGTATTGATCTATATATTCTAAAAGCTGAAAGGTTGAATTGACAGGGAAATAGTAAGATGCATTTGTAGTAGAATGTAAAGTGTATTTTGACTACAGAGGTATACCAGAAGGTATAGGAATGATTTTTAAACACGGATATATATAGAAAACCATTTTCGCCTGCCTTTCCCTCAAGTGAGAGATAGGCTGGCTGAAAACCTCAATTCCGTTAGGTGTAGGACTCAACGTTCTCAGAAACAGGTTTAAAGTGTATGGAGTAAATCATTCAATAAGTAGAAAAGGAATACTTGAAGGTCTTAAGAGCTCAGAAAATTGAAGAAGAGGGAGGGCAAATCTAAGTATGTAAAGCACTTTAGCTAATTAACTCTTTTGCTAATCAATAGAAAACCAGTGTTGAGTCCTTTTAGCTGATAAAGTACATAGATTTCCCTGGTGATTCAGATTTTATGTAGCTAGAATAAAGAGGATTAATTCTAGTTTATAAAACATCTAAATTATGTATTTTTGTACTGTCTCTTAGATTTCAAAAATTTTTTACTACAAATATTAAATATGTTTTAATTGCATTTTCAGGTTTTTTTTTTTATGGAGATTGAAAGTTTTAATAGATTTGGTTGTTTACAAAGCTTTTTTTCCATCCTGAAGATATTTCAGTGTAGATTTTTTTTACTTTACCTGGAAAACCAGTGTTATTAATGTTTTATTATTTTTGGGTTTTAAACAGTTATTCTGCCATGCAAATTTGCATAAAGTGAAGGTCTACAATAAAATTAACAAACCTATAAAAAACACATAACGAACTATTACTCCATTTTTCCATCCTTCAGTTAGATTTATATAACATTTTGTCATCGTGGGAACCCTGAGCATTATTTTTAGTTGTTAGACCTTTTTTTTTTCTTTTTAGTCATCTAAAGTCCAAAAATAGGGGCTAAACATGCTTTGATAGGAGAAATTATAGACTGCTAACAATCTGTGAACATCATTCTGTTTTAAACACAAGTGGCATTAATATATATACTATGTTAACAATGAATGGTAAGTACAGTCAACTCTCTATTGGTGCTAATGAAGGGGACCGATGGCTGGGGTGATGGAGAGCACAGCTGGAGGGGTGGTGTGGTGGAGAGACGATGCACTGGAGTTCAGCCCCAACCAGGTGGTCCCTCATTCAGGTCTCATTCCTAGGGCTCGATTTTCTTCGGTCTTGCCAGTCAGCAATCTTGTAACAAAACCATCATGGTTCTGGCAGTAATCTAGAATCTTTTTCTTGCCCTTTTGATCTATAAATGGCAAAGCTCCTCTGGAAAATACAACTCTTCATATTTTCCGCTGAAATGTCCAGATATTTTAGGATTGAGTCTGACATGCACAGAGAAATCTAACATGGACAAGAGGAGTGGGGTCAGACAGCTGCCTCTTGGACACGAGTAGATCAGTTGATTTTGGTTCCCTGATGGGAAAAAAATTTCCAGTGATGGGAAGGCAGGGAACTCCTTTACGATTTGGTCCAAAAGAGCCTATTACAAGTAGGTGTCAGGACTGCTCTGGGATGGTGTGTTTATTCCTCCTCTCCCTCACACAAACTATTGATTAAATGTTGACTACATATTAGGTAATATTCTGGGTGCGGCGGACACATGGGTGAGCAAAGACTAAGTCCCTGCCCTCAAGATTACATTCTAGTTGGGGAAGAAAACCATAAACAAACAATATAATAAGCGAAGGACTGAGCCATGCCAACATTTGGGGCCTGAGTGTTCCAGGCAGAACTAAGAGTAGTCCCAAGTTTTGAACTCGTGTGTGTATCTTTCCCAGCCTCAACTCATGTATCTAGAATTACCTATGATGGGTCAACTAGAGCATCCATTCATTTCTCTGTTTTCATCATCCCATTTAATCCTTTAAGTAATATGCTGCCTGACATTGTAGGTGACTTAGTTTCATCTGACGTACACCATTACATATTTGATTTTTAATATTTCACTTACATCATATGATTGATATTGCATATACATGTATATGTAATATATCTGTATACCTAGATACAAACCTATAATTTATTGAGTGCTTACTGTATGCCAGTCACTGTGCTAAGCACATGCATTATTTCATTTAATCCTCACAAAAGCCATGTGAGATAGGCAATAGATAGAAACTGGGTCTTAAGGAAGTCACCCAATTGCTACTTTGGGGCTGAACCAGGATTCATACCAAAATTGGTCTAATTCTAAAGTCTGAGTTTTAACCACTTTGCTGTACTTTACAAGAACTCTTTAAGCCATTGTGTGAGTTTTTAATATGCATATATATCTATATGGTATAAATTATAATTAAAAGTACACAAAAATAATTTCTTCTTTATACGGAGATATTTTATTTTAAATATTGTAACTTAATATTGAGGTTTTTCTTTTACTGTTATTGAGTAGAAAAAAATAAAGTCACAAACACATAAAGTGATAGAGCTAATAGAAAATCTCTACAGTTTCTAGTTGTCTTTAAATTATTTCAACAGGTGTGTATTGTCTCTCCACTTTGTGTTCTGTCATGAAGCTGGGGATACAAAGAGAGTATGGCTATGACGATGGTGCTGAAGTAGTCTGAAGTTCATTTAGGGTAATCGGAGATGCACAAAAGGAAGATTTAATTCTGTATAATAAGTAGGTACAAAATAGGTGGAATGAGTATGGCATAACCAGAATATAGGAAGGAAAAGAAAGAAACCAGTGTGTGTGGCGATAGTGAGATGGACTTTGACCAAGGCTTCATGAATTTAAAGAGAGAGATCCAACATATAAGACTTGTTATTTTATTTGAAATGTAGGCCCCAAATACAAAGCCAAATGTGATTTGGTTGCCCGTGCTGCCTGTTCCCTTTATTAGAACAGATAATAAAGAGTTGACTGTACTCTTTTACGTAAGACTTGACAAGCAGAAAGCAAGTTTTTCTTGGTTATGTTTTTATGACTTGTTCTTTAAAGAGTTTTGCTAAATCATCAGCTGCTACAGATACTCAATTCTATATGTAATCCCCCCTTTTTTTCTATTCATGGAAGAGTTTGTGATTTACATAGAACTTTCAGAAAATTGGGGGCCAGAAGCTTCTTTAGACACAAGCCACAAACTTGACATTGCATATGTTGTTCATTGAAAATCTTATGTATATTTTACTGCCTGCTTTACCTTTCTGATTCAGGTGAAGTATTTGATTACTTAGTTGCCCATGGAAGAATGAAAGAAAAAGAGGCCCGTGCAAAATTTAGGCAGGTACGCAAAGTAGTTTTCAACTTTGTCTTGCTGCTCTTTTTAGTGATGTACAATGGACAGTGTCATAAACTGGACTTCAGGGTATGTGGTTTTTTAACAAGAAAAAGTCTTGCTTTCTAACACTTTTTATGAATGGAAAACTGAAAAAGAATTCTGTTCTTCCTGAATTTAAATTTCAGAGTTGCAAATGGTTACTTATAAATGATCATAAATAGTGAAATGCTAATAAGTGAGACACGTTAACTCTTTGATAGTCTTGGAAATAGAGACTAGACTGAGATAGAAAAGAAATACTTAGTCCTTTATCCAATAATTATTGTCAAGTATTATTAGCTCTATGTATACAGTATATATGTGTACTGTTTAAAGAGGTATTAGTATTATTTTCTTTTATAATTAAAGATGTCTTGGTATTAGAACTCATATTTTATAGATTTAAAGATATGGTCAATTTTATTTAGTCAGGTAGGCAAGGAACCTTGCAAATATGGCCGAAGAATGTGGTAAGATAGTTGCGTTTTCTGAATATGACTTGTTACAGAAATGACAAAAATAAGAAAAAGTAATTTAAGTTGATCTAAGATTTAATTTTTAAGAATAAAGGGATTAAAGTAGCATACTGTATAAATTACTATAGACGTGACACATTAATAAATTGTAAATTGTTTTTAAAACAGTTTAAAATGCAGAAAGCATTTTGCACGTTGTGTTCCAAATAGTCATGTAACAACAGAGGTTTCACAAAACCACCTCACTCAGTGATCAATGTAGAGCATGCTGAACCAAAAAATTAACAGAGGTCTGTTCAACTTCTGGTCAGGACACATGCATGTGTAACCATTCCATGTTTTCTGGGCAGAAGGATGATGATGGAGAATGATCACTTTGAAGCGTGAGTCTCCCAAATACAGCAGAACCTGACAATGAATATCTGTAGCATGTTTTCTTAAGCAATCTGCTTCAAAATTCTAATATCTGATGTTCACTGAAATTGGATTGTGGGCTCAATTCCCAGAAGAGGGTGTGTAGGAGGCAACTGATCCATCGATGTTTCTCTCTCTCCCTCTTCTTTCCTCTCTCTCTAAAATCAATAAAAACATATATATATATATATATATATATATATATATATATATATTAAAGCTAAACAAGTTTTTTTCTGCCCCTTTTCTTTAGGACTTCTCCAACCGTTTATACAGGGGTGGGCAAAAGTAGGATTCCAGGTGTAATACAAATAAGTAATACAATAATTAATCAAGAATAATACAAGAATAAACTCTTGTGTTTCACATGCTCACAACTGTAAACCTAATTTTGCCAATCCTGTATATGCCCTTGATTCTACAGTTGGATATAGCAAAGACCCTGCACAAGGCCACTTGAGCAAACATTGGTCAGACAATGCCTCTGCATTCCTTAGGATTTGATGGCCTGCAAGAAAATTACAGCATTGACTCAGCTCTTCCAATACGAAGGCGACTAAAGCTTAGAAATTCCTGACCCACTTAATAACTAATTGCAAAGTGACCCTAGCAGTTGCATCTCACAGCAAAACACTTCCTTCCGTGCCTGGTCATAGGAGCAGTGCAGGGCTGACAATAATTCATGTTTGGCCCTGGCCGGTTTGGCTCAGTGGATAGAGCGTCAGCCTGAAAGACTGAAGGGTCCCAGGTTCGATTCCGGTCAAGGGCATGTACCTTGGTTGCGGGCACATCCCCAGTGGGAGGTGTGCAGGAGGCAGCTGATCGATATTTCTCTCTCATCAATGTTTCTAACTCTCTACCCCTCTCCCTTCCTCTCTGTAAAAAATCAATAAGATATATTAAAAAAATAATTCATGTTTGCATGATCTATAGCAGAAGAACCGTAAAGAAATCCCTGCATCCCATTTATGGATGTTTTGAGATGGGAGGGCCTGGCCTTAGAACAATGCAGTACAACCTGGACTTGTGGGTGGGGTTCTTGCAGTGAGTCTGAAGCCAGAATTTCTTTCACATCAGAAATTGTACCTGGCTAGATGAGTGTGGTGAATACTCTAAACCACCATGTTTGACTGCTAGAGTTCAGAGGTCAAAGAGTTTGGGGAGAATGAATGCTTCACATGGAACATTCTCTTTAATTATCTTTCCATTCCAAAGTTGTTAAGGCCCAGGGGATTTTTATTTCAGAAGTGCCTGTAGAACCTGGAGATTGTTCTGTCTAGTGTGACGTGCATGTGTGGTAACCAAGTCATTATCTGTGGCGTGCCTCCTTCCCTGTGTCAAGACATAGGGACTCGATGCCGAATCCGGTTTGGCTCAGTGGATAGAGCATCGGCCTGCGGACTGAAGGGTCCCAGGTTCGATTCCGGTCAAGGGCATGTACCTGGGTTGCGGGCACATCCCCAGTAGGAGATGTGCAGGAGGCGGCTGATCGATGTTTCTCTCCCATCGATGTTTCTAACTCTCTATCTCTCTCCCTTCCTCTCTGTAAAAATCAATAAAATATATTAAAAAAAAAAAAGACATAGGGACTCGAAAAAGATAATATCATTATCAGCACATTTCTGTCATCCATGATACAGGTATAGCCTTATAGCATGAACATACTACAGCCCATGTTTTATGTTCAGTAAGATTTACTAATATCTACATATGAATGTGCAGATCTCTTGGCTAATCAACATATATCAGTGAACATTGGATATTAGAATTTTGAAACAGATTGCTTAAGGGAACATGCTACAAATACTCATTGTCAGGTTCTGCTCTATTTGAGGGACTCATGCTTCAACGTGATCATTCTCCGTCGTCATCTTTCTGCTCAGAAAACATACAGTGGTTACGTAGGACCTGCTTAGTTTGGAACTCAGAGACTTGCCAGCCTACCAAGGTGTAGTAGGACCATTTCCCCCCCAACTTTTCAAAGAGAGTGCATTTCAGCCCTTTACCAGCCTCCCCTCATCACCAAATCTCCACGTTCTAAAATATTGCTGCCCTTCAAGGATGGCCTCGCTCAGTTATCACCAACTCCAGGAGGCACTCCTAACGATTATTTATTTTTTAGGATTTCCTCACTTCTTTGTACTTCTGCTTCTATGATTCTGCCTTGTTTTATGGTTACCTGTATACATGTTTTCTACTCCTAATCAGTCTGCCAGCTACGTAAGGGCAGGATCCATGCAGTGTTAATTTTTGTGTTTCCCTAGCACATTTTCTTGCACATAGTAGTACTCAATAAACTGACTATTGGCTCAAAATAAATTTAATTGAACTACATATTGCTCATTGTGTGTTGGTTTTGTTTTGAATTCATGTCTTCTCTGTCTTTGAACCATTTTAATATACATCAGGATAACTTTAGAATACTAAACCATCAGTTTCACATCTATTACTTAGAAGTTGTTGGTTTTTTTTAACCCATATTCCTGTTAGCATGGTCATACTTCACATCACCTTTAGCCTTTCAGAAATCTCATTGCTATCTCCATTTGTAAGTGCCTAACCAATATTCAGCATTCAGACTGTGTTCACATTTACCTGAATCCACAGAATTGAATGTTCTGCTGTGTATTACAACGGTTGTCCTCACAGACAGCAGATATAACTATATGTACAAAATAGCTCTTAGTCCAGGCTGGGGTGGCTTAGTTGGGTGAGTGTCATCCCACGCATCAAAAGGTTGCTGGTTCACTTCCGGTCAGGGCACATACCAGGTTGTGGTTTGATCCTGTGTGCAGGAGGCAACCAATCAATGTTTCTCTATCACATCGATGTTCCTCTTTCTCTCAACAAAAAAAATCAATAAAAACATGCTTACGTGATTGCTATCAGAATCTTTCCAATTCTGTATTTAATGTAGTAAAAACTATGAAAGAATTGCTATAACCAATTTATCATTTGTTTCTCTGGCTCTTAATCTGTTGGGTTCCTCCCTGTTTAGACCTTGTCCCCTGAGAGCCCTATGTAATGGTTGAAAATCTTCACTGCATACAAAATCTAGTCACAGTGTAGAGTACTTAGCCCACCTGAATTAGTGACAAGTTTAAGATTAAATTTCACTTTTTAGTCTTTTCTTTTGATAATTGGGTTTATTTTTAAGGTACATTTTTCACATTTCTTTGTACATGAACACAAAGGATGTTGCTAAATACCCCCCTGGGTAAGTTCTTAATCAGTTGTCCTCACTGAAGAAACATGTGTTGAACACATTTGATATAATTCCTAAAATAGAGTTTTGCTTTTTGAACTTGAACCAACTATCTTGGAATACTGCTTCATGTTTGCCAGAGCTCTTATTACAACACTCAAATAAATAAACCATTTGACCCAAACTATCAGTTGTACACATTTGATCATGTAAACAGAGAAATATAACAATCCATAAAAATCTTCACAACTCAGACAAAAATATTTTAGCAAGAGAATTCTACTTTTCAGTATTTTCTATGTTTAAGGGTGAGTTTCACCACTCTAACTTTCATATGTATAGTTTTCTGAACTAAAGGAACATTGAGATTATTAAATGTTACTTTGAAATCCAAGCTAATAATCTAAATTGGAGGTGATAATTGGGGGAAATTGTGATTTTTTTTACCATAAAATAATTTTTTAATCTTTTATCCAAATATTCATTTCAGATTGTATCCGCTGTACAGTATTGTCATCAAAAGTGCATTGTTCACCGTGATCTTAAGGTAAGCCCTGATTTTATAACATAAAAATTTTAATTATTAATGGATGGTTTATAATAATAGAGCTATGTTTGGTTGCCTCATTGTACCCGGCACTATACAAAGAAATTAGTTTTTATTTAATCTTCACAGCAATTTTATGAGAGGCAATATTGTCACTGAGAAAATAAAGAAAAGATATGAGTAGTCAGCTAGCATTAAAGGCTAGAGGATTTGATTCACCATGAGTAAGCTTGTTTTATAGATAAATGTAAACTTTGTCCCAAACTAAAGATGTCTAAAGTCCAATTCAGTCAGAAGCAAGGTCTGGGCACAAATTCAGGTTAGTCTGATATGAATCAGTTCTCATTCTTTACATTAAAGCTCAAAGACACATTTAAAACTTTTTCTTTGAGTGATTCTGATTTAGGATTTTGGAAAACCAGTATCTCAAACATTGGGAGGCTAGGGTTGCAGGGAGAATCACTACTTTCTACCATAATATACCTCCAGAAGAGAATCTAGTTGTAAAACAGCAAAAGGAAGCTTAAAACAGACACGCTCTAATGGAGTCTGTATTGCATTGTACTGTTTTACTGAGAGAACAGAACTCTGGAGGAAGCATTCTCTCAGAGGGCAATGGCTTGAGCTCAGTAGTCACAGAAGCCCTGATTGGCAGTTACTGTAGGTATTAGCCTTGTGTTAACCAGTGGTCCTCTATTGAAGTAGACTGCTGTTGGGTAAACTTGTTGGTTTAAGCCCAAAACAGATCAGTGTTATTTGATTGATGTTCTTTTGACTAGATCATATTAAGATACAGTTCCTTGCCCTAGCTGGTTTGGCTCAGTGGATAGAGTGTCAGCCTGCGGACTGAAGGATCCCGGGTTTGATTCAGGTCAAGGGCACATGCCTGGATTGTGGGCTCAATCCCCAGTTAGGGGCGGGCAGGAGGCAGTCAAACATTGATGTTTCTATCTCTCCCTCTCCCTTTCTCTCTAAAATCAATACAAAAATTTTTAAAAAATAAATTACAGTTCTAGGATATTATCTTGAAGGAAAAAAAGGGTTTGAAACAGCTGCAGATAAGCATCAAAATGAGAGCTCTCCTTGTATGGTGCTAAAATGCAGGCCTCTGTAGATGGAATTCTGAGCAGGTACGCATCCACCTACCTGCTGGGCTTCTCCATTAGCTGTTACCTCGGAAAACGGAGGCAGGAGAGACAGGTCTGGGATCTGGAAGAGTGATAATGGCCGTGTGATGTTATGTAGGCTCTTTACATTGTCCTTTTTATTATTTTCCTCTTAGGCTGAAAACCTTCTCCTTGATGCTGACATGAATATTAAAATTGCTGACTTTGGTTTTAGTAACGAGTTTACAGTCGGGAACAAATTGGACACATTTTGCGGAAGCCCCCCCTACGCCGCTCCCGAGCTCTTCCAGGGGAAGAAGTACGACGGGCCCGAGGTGGACGTGTGGAGCCTGGGCGTCATTCTCTACACGCTGGTCAGCGGCTCCCTGCCGTTTGACGGCCAGAATCTGAAGGTATCGGCTGACTTTGACGTTCACGTGCTACCCCCACGCAGGGTCGTTGCAAACGCCAGTCCTCAGTGCTTTCTTTTGTTTGTTCAGGAACTTCGGGAGCGAGTCTTACGCGGGAAATACCGCATCCCCTTCTATATGTCCACCGACTGTGAAAACCTTCTGAAGAAATTGTTAGTGCTGAATCCCATTAAAAGAGGCAGCTTGGAAGTAAGTCGTTTTTGTGCTCCAGGTTTAACTTGTTGTTTTTATTTTTATATCCTGGTTATCTGAATTTTTATGTGTCTAGGTTTTTTATTAGAGAGAAACTGAAAAACTTCTGGGCGATTCCATCTCTTTCTAGTCTTGAACTAGGAGGAACTGTGTTACCTTTAAAAACAATGCAAAATTTGAGCAAAAGCAAGACTACTTTTTGCCCTTTTTCTGTCTTCTTTGGTAATTCTCAAAAAGTATTTTAACACCTTTTTAGTTGTAGCTCAGATAATCTTAAGCATCTTATTGATGTCTGGCTAGTGTAAGTGATGGTACTGCCATTCCTCTTCCTCCTACTAATAACCTCTTCTTAAAAAAGGAAAATATAAACTCAGAAGCACATGATGGGCTTTACAAAAGTGGAACCCATTTAAGAAAAGTTATTTCCATCTGGCCATTCCAAAGTCCATCTCTTTTCTCTGTACACCTAAGTGTAAGGTGTGTACTTCCATTGCTCATTTGCTTACTTCCTCATCATTCATCTGCATGAATTAATTTGTTAGAATGTCCCAGCAAGCAGTCATTCATGTCTATAGGCAGTGGTGTCTAAAGTAAACTTTCTTTTGTTAAGTTTGGAATCCTGTTTGACTTATTGTCTCTCATTTTGAAGTGGTTGAATGTTCTGGTTGGCCAAACATAATGTAGAAATTATTTCCTAGCAAATAATGAAAGATCGGTGGATGAATGTTGGTCACGAAGAAGAAGAACTAAAGCCGTATACTGAGCCTGAACCAGATTTCAATGACACAAAAAGGATAGGTAAGTATTTAAATGCTGTGAGAGGTGTTGACCCTAGGCTGTAAGTAAGGGTCCTTTAGTCTACTAAAATAGCATTTAAAAATATAAATAGAAAGCCATTTTTATTTGAAAAATACCTGCTCTATCATTTTTCTTTCCCCAGATATACACTAATCATTGCAAATTTCAAGTTCCTTAGTTTGTTCTCATGCATATTATAATCTAAGTCAAGTGTTGGCAACAGTAATACACAAATGAAAATGATGTAGATAAATCTCTTTCCTTTCAGCAATTTCTAACAGGAGGAATGACTGATTCAGCATTGATCAGACTGACATCAGCCAAACATAGCATATATTTCAACCAAAAACACAGAGGCCCTGAGCTAATAGGGCCCTCGCTTTGTGTTTTCTGTGTCTCATCAGCGTCCACCCTCCCTGCCCAGCCCCAAGCCGCTGCCAGACAGTTTTCTTTGTTTCTCTCTCCCTTCCCACAGCCTTTAGGAACTCAAAACAAAGTCATCTCAACTGTGCTCCTGTCTGGCTTAACGACAAAGGGAGGAACATTCTAGGGTGTTAGGACTCTGCTCAGGACAACTGTGGAATTCTAGCCTCCCAAGGAGGACTCAACCTGCCTTCAGATCAGAAAGCAGAGAGTGTTCAGAGATGGGAGAGACCACTCCATGGGAGGCTGAGGGTGTGTTGAGTGACAGAGGAAAAAGGGATTTTGTGTGTCACAGACAGATATTGTGAGTCTGGATGGACAAAGGAATTCAGCTCGGGAATGTGCTAGGCAGTGAGAAAGGGAATGGGCCCAATCATTTGTAACTCATGATATAGATATTCTCTGCATGAAAAATTGTGAACATATAGTATCCGAATATACGGTTTCCATGTGTTAATAATCTAAAAGTCTTCATAATTGATATTCCACTTTAAAATTTTAGAACTTAGTTTTCATATCTAATGTTGGCAAGCTTGGCCAATTTTTATTCATTTGCTTACTAAAATAAACCCATTTTCATAAAACTTGCATTTTTTTTCAAATTTCCAGATGTCATGGTCACCATGGGTTTCGCACGAGATGAGATAAATGATGCCTTAATAAATCAGAAATATGATGAAGTCATGGCTACTTACATTCTTCTAGGTAGAAAACCACCTGAAGTAAGTTTTTCACATTTTTAGATTAATATAAATCATTTTTTGAACTAGTGATGGCTAAGTATCTATATATATAAAAGCCTAAGCGACCATTCGACTGTTTGACTGGTAGCTATGATGCGCACTGACCACCAGGGGGCAGACGCTACTGGTAGGTTAGCTTGCTGTGGGGTCAGGCAGATCAGGACTGGGCAAAACGGCCCAGACACGCCCTGTAGCCCCTCCCTCAGTCCCTCCCCAGACAACTGTGCAGTCCCTCAGCCTGGCCTGCACCCTCTCGCAATATGGGACCCCTCGGGTGATGTTGGAGAGCTGCAGGCCAGGCTAAGGGACCCCACCAGTGCACGAATCCGTGCACCAGGCCTCTAGTAAGATATAATGTTAGCAGATATATTCTGTGTGGTATCAGAAATAGCATAAAGACCCTACCATTTCTTATGTGTTAGAATTCAAAACTCAAAAGGTGCCAAGTTATGAACCCATTTCATCTCTGAGTACCAAGAGATTCTATTATGAAAAAGCAAGCCTGGTGCCTTAGCCCCAAGGGGTACCATTCACAGTCTAGGCTTTGAGATGGAATCCCCTAGAGTTGTGCACCTAAATGCAACAGCCCCGCCAAAGGTAGCATGGTACCTCTGGGTTTGCAGAAAAGACAGTGACCAAAATAAGAGGAAGTGACAGCATTTACAACCAAGTGTACATCATGTCTTCTATGATTTGTATAGGTGGGGACCCAGAAAAACGTTGGTGACATTGTACCTTATAAAAAGTTAAGTGGCTTTGATGCATCCCATTGGGAATTCTCGAGGCCAGGACAGATCTATTGTGAGCTAGATTTAGGAAGTAGCTGTGTGCAAATGGCGATTGAACTTTTAAAGCAAATGATCCTTTGGGACGGCAGATATAAGAGTTAAATCGAATGTCAAGAACAAAGCCTAAAACATTGAAGGTTTGTTGAAAACTTGACATCTGTGGGGGGCATTTTATAAAATAGACTGAAATCACTTCTAGTTAGTTAGTAACTGTTAGGGAAGCAGTGCATTCGGCTGACTTGGGGTCATTGAGGGTTAAATGAATGAATGCTCCTGAAGTCCTTACAACGGTTCCTGTGTGCCCTGTGTTCGCTGGTATCTATTAATTTCATCAGCATCACCCTGCTGTTTGTCATTGGCATCTTTACACATGAGTTCAGGATACCCATTGGGATGTGGGATTCAGTAAACAAACATCTTTTATGTTAGAGAGAGGGATAATGTCTCAATCCCCAATACCTCACTTAGTTCTACAAAGGTGCAATTTCTTGATCAGAGCCAGTAAACCAAACTTGGTTCTGTAAATGTGGTGGAGAAAACAAAACAAAGAAGTCCATGCACACATGTGTGCGTATAAAGTTAAACTTTTAGATTTTATCTTGACTTTGAATCCAGAGATGTCCCTTGACCCTTTTTTTAAAAAAATATTTTTTTTATTGATTTCAGAGAGGAAGGGAGAGGGAGGGAGAGAGAGAGAGAAAGAGAGAGAGAGAGAGACATCAGTGATGAGAGAGAATCATCTATTGGCTGCCTCCTGCACGCCCCCTACTGGAGATTGAGCCTGCAACCTGGGCATGTGCCCTGACCAGGAATCAAACCGCAACCTCCTGGTTCATAGGTTGACGCTCAACCACTGAGCCATGCCGGCCAGGCTCTGTTGACTCTTAATCTCAATTTTTATAAAGTGCAGATTTTTTATATATATATATATTTTATTGATTTTTTACAGAGAAGAAGGGAGAGGGATAGAAAGTCAGAAACATCGATGAGAGAGATCGATCAGCTGCCTCCTGCACACCCCCTCCTGGGGATGTGCCCGCAACCAACGTACATGCCCTTGACCAGAATCGAACCTGAAACCCTTGAGTCCACAGGCCGACGCTCTATCCACTGAGCCAAACCAGTTCGGCAAGTGCAGATTAATAGCCCTGACCAGTTTGGCTCAGTGGATAGAGCGTCAGCCTGCGGACTGAAGGGTCCCAGGTTCGATTCCGGTCAAGGGCATGTACCTTGGTTGCGGGCACATCCCCAGTAGGGAGTGTGCAGGAGGCAGCTGATCGATGTTTCTCTCTCATCGATGTTTCTAACTCTCTATCCCTCTCCCTTTCTCTCTGTAAAAAATCAATAAAATATATTTAAAAAAAGAAATAAAGTGCAGATTAATAAATCATAGGTTTTTCGGTAATGATTGAAAAAAGTGACCAATATAAAGAGCTGAGCACAGTCTATAACCGCCGTTCAATGATTGGTAGCAATCATTGGTGTTTTGACTAAACTAAGGCCCCAAAGCCTTTTCCTTCCCTTCCTGTTTGCCGACTTGCAGTTCTGCACCCAGATTATTTTTGTTTTTTAAGTTCTGGCTACTCCTTGTGTGGCTTGGAATAGATGAGAAAAAATCCAGAGTGCGTATCGTTTGCATGAACATTTTAGTGTTTTGAACCCTGGTGGTCTTTCTTCTTCTTGCAGTTTGAAGGCGGTGAGTCATTATCCAGTGGCAACTTGAGTCAGAGGTCGAGGCCCAGTAGTGACCTAAACAACAGCACCCTCCAGTCCCCCGCTCACCTGAAGGTCCAGAGGAGCATCTCGGCCAATCAGAAGCAGCGGCGCTTTAGCGATCATGGTGGGGAAAGTCAAATCAGTGCAAACAGACCGATTCCATCCAGATCGTGTTTTCTAGGCATCATACATTCACACCTTCATGTGCCTGTGTCACCCCTGTCACCGCAGGCTCTGTCCGTGAATGACAAGTAGCATCCCCTCTACAGGGACCGGCCTGATTTTTGTAATTAAACAGTTTCATCTTCCTTGAGAGTGAAAATATGCAAATAGAGATCTTTTTAACACGGAGTATTTGTTCGTAAGGAAAAGATACGTCAATTGTTTTGTAGCTTATTAGGCTTTTTTTTTTTAATTATAGCTGGTCCATCCATCTCCGCGGCCGTATCGTACACAAAGAGGCCTCAGGCCAACAGTGTGGAGAGTGAGCAGAAAGATGAGTGGGACAAGGACGGGGCAGCGCGCAAACTCGGCAGCACGACTGTGGGATCGAAGAGCGAGGTGACCACCAGCCCGCTCGTGGGGCCGGAGAGGAAAAAGGCGTCCACTATCCCGAGCGTGAGTGGACCGTCGGGTCTGGGGCAGCTTGGGGTGGTCATCTGTTGTCAGGAGTTTTCGTTTAAAGATTTTTTTTTAATGTTTCACAATTTTAAAGTGAATCGTGCGTTTCAAGAACATGCAAAAAGGGCCAAGCTTCTCGTAAATGCAATTTAGGAACAAAAAGATAAGATACGAATTATTTACATTACACCAAACCTCATCACAGAATGGCACATTAAACTCTCCTCATTTCCCCATGTGTAATATGTACTTCATGTTATGTTGGCTCATTGAATTTTATGTTTACAAGTAAGGTGTTCGATGAAGGCAGACTCTGTTAGTATTTATAAATTTAGCTCGCATCAGTCACTTAAACCAGCAAACTAGAAAGTATATAATGGGAGCTAGAAGAGAGATTGAGACATTTTCCTGTAAGGCAGCAGGAAAGAATAAAGAGAAAAGAACACTAAAATATATAGTATATATCTATTAACTTTCCAGCTAGACCTCATGATTAAACCCATTATAAGCTAATTATGTATTTTTAAGATCCATGAAAGCTGGATCAGCCAAAAATAAATAGGGCAAGTTTTGTCTATTAGAGTAAGGATTACACAGAAGGGGATTCATCCCTTTTGAGAATAATTTCTGTGCAGTTCAGTACTAGTTACTGTGAAGGGTGGGGCAGGGTGCTGTGGGCGGCAAGGAGAATCGGTCCCTTTTTACTTCCGCCTTTTTTCTCCAGAGCTTCTCAGCCTTGGCTTGCCTCCGGCTCAAACCTGAAATGAGGAAGTATCCTCAGAGTGGCACTGCTCGCCCCGCGTGCCTTTGACCATGAGCTGTATTCTCCTTAGCATTACCATTGGCCAGCCTGCCATGGTCACTACCACGGGTTTCCCGTTGGTGCTAATGTTTATGTAGAGTTGTCTCTCATTCCTGGTCCCATAAAGCTGCCTTTGTCCCCTCGCCTGTCCTTGTCCCCACCCCCAGCTTACAGATGAGAATAAAAACTCAGCTTTCCAGTTGCTTCCCAACAACTGCTCAGCTGCTGCCTTGGGGCGGTGAGCTGAGGCTGGGCCGAGTGTGTGCCCCACCTTTCACCCCTACAGTCCGCCTGAGAGAGAGGGTGTGACATAGGGCTCATTCATATACCTACAGTCCGCCTGAGAGAGAGGGTGTGACATAGGGCTCATTCAAAACCTACAGTCCGCCTGAGAGAGAGGGTGTGACATAGGGCTCATTCATACCTACAATCCACCTGAGAGAGAGGGTGTGACATAGGGCTCATTCATATACCTACAGTCCGCCTGAGAGAGAGGGTGTGACATAGGGCTCATTCATACACCTACAGTCCACCTGAGAGAGAGGGTGTGACATAGGGCTCATTCATACCTACACTCCACCTGAGAGAGAGGGTGCGACATAGGGCTCATTCATATACCTACAATCCACCTGAGAGAGAGGGTGTGACATAGGGCTCATTCATACCTACAGTCCACCTGAGGGAGAGGGTGTGACATAGGGCTCATTCATATACCTACAGTCCGCCTGAGAGAGAGGGTGCGACATAGGGCTCATTCATATACCTACAGTCTGCCTGAGAGAGAGGGTGTGACATAGGGGTCATTCATACCTACAGTCCGCCTGAGAGAGAGGGTGTGACATAGGGCTCATTCATACACCTACAGTCCGCCTGAGAGAGAGGGTGCGACATAGGGCTCATTCATACACCTACAGTCCGCCTGAGAGAGAGGGTGTGACATAGGGCTCATTCATACACCTACAGTCCGCCTGAGAGAGAGGGTGTGACATAGGGCTCATTCATACCTACAGTCCACCTGAGAGAGAGGGTGCGACATAGGGCTCATTCATACACCTACAGTCCGCCTGAGAGAGAGGGTGTGACATAGGGCTCATTCATACACCTACAGTCCGCCTGAGAGAGAGGGTGTGACATAGGGCTCATTCATACACCTACAGTCCACCTGAGAGAGAGGGTGTGACATAGGGCTCATTCATACACCTACAGTCCGCCTGAGAGAGAGGGTGCGACATAGGGCTCATTCATACACCTACAGTCCGCCTGAGAGAGAGGGTGTGACATAGGGCTCATTCATACACCTACAGTCCGCCTGAGAGAGAGGGTGCGACATAGGGCTCATTCATACCTACAGTCCGCCTGAGAGAGAGGGTGCGACATAGGGCTCATTCATACCTACAGTCCGCCTGAGAGAGAGGGTGTGACATAGGGCTCATTCAAAACCTACAGTCCGCCTGAGAGAGAGGGTGTGACATAGGGCTCATTCATACCTACAGTCCACCTGAGAGAGAGGGTGCGACATAGGGCTCATTCATACACCTACAGTCCGCCTGAGAGAGAGGGTGCGACATAGGGCTCATTCATACACCTACAGTCCGCCTGAGAGAGAGGGTGTGACATAGGGCTCATTCAAAACCTACAGTCCGCCTGAGAGAGAGGGTGTGACATAGGGCTCATTCATACCTACAGTCCACCTGAGAGAGAGGGTGCGACATAGGGCTCATTCATACACCTACAGTCCGCCTGAGAGAGAGGGTGTGACATAGGGCTCATTCATACCTACAGTCCACCTGAGAGAGAGGGTGTGACATAGGGCTCATTCATACACCTACAGTCCGCCTGAGAGAGAGGGTGTGACATAGGGCTCATTCATACACCTACAGTCCGCCTGAGAGAGAGGGTGTGACATAGGGCTCATTCATACACCTACAGTCCGCCTGAGAGAGAGGGTGTGACATAGGGCTCATTCATACCTACAGTCCACCTGAGAGAGAGGGTGTGACATAGGGCTCATTCATACCTACAGTCCGCCTGAGAGAGAGGGTGTGACATAGGGCTCATTCATACCTACAGTCCACCTGAGAGAGAGGGTGTGACATAGGGCTCATTCATACCTACAGTCCGCCTGAGAGAGAGGGTGTGACATAGGGCTCATTCATACCTACAGTCCGCCTGAGAGAGAGGGTGTGACATAGGGCTCATTCATATACCTACAGTCCGCCTGAGAGAGAGGGTGTGACATAGGGCTCATTCATACACCTATAGTCCGCCTGAGAGAGAGGGTGTGACATAGGGCTCATTCATACCTACAGTCCACCTGAGAGAGAGGGTGCGACATAGGGCTCATTCATATACCTACAATCCACCTGAGAGAGAGGGTGTGACATAGGGCTCATTCATACACCTACAGTCCGCCTGAGAGAGAGGGTGTGACATAGGACTCATTCATATACCTACAGTCCGCCTGAGAGAGAGGGTGTGACATAGGGCTCATTCATACACCTACAGTCCGCCTGAGAGAGAGGGTGTGACATAGGGCTCATTCATATACCTACAGTCCGCCTGAGAGAGAGGGTGTGACATAGGGCTCATTCATACACCTACAGTCCGCCTGAGAGAGAGGGTGTGACATAGGGCTCATTCATATACCTACAGTCCGCCTGAGAGAGAGGGTGTGACATAGGGCTCATTCATACCTACAATCCACCTGAGAGAGAGGGTGTGACATAGGGCTCATTCATACCTACAATCCACCTGAGAGAGAGGGTGTGACATAGGGCTCATTCATACAAGATTCTGGTCAATGAAAATCCGACCATACGTGTGTATGTGTGTGTTTTTTTGAGTCATTTGCAGCTTCCATTTATTTCTTTGACTTTCCACAACTGCAGCTAGGATTTTAAAATGGCTTTTCTTTTCTGTTTTAAAGAACAACGTATATGCTGGAGGAAGCATGGCAAGAAGGAACACGTATGTCTGTGAAAGGACCACAGACCGCTACATGGCCCTGCAAAATGGAAAAGACAGCAGGTAAGCGTCACAGTGCTTACCCGAGAATAATTTCTATGCAGTTCAGTACTAGTCACTAGCGAAGGGTGGGGCTCCACTGTTATTGTGCTACAATCAACTGCTCATGGGTCAAGAGGGAAGGAAATACAGAATAGTAAGATTGCAGCCAGTCATTCTTTCTTTATATAGTATATTTTTATTGATTTCAGAGAGGAAGGAAGAGGGAGAGAGAGAAACATCAACAATGAGAGAGAATCTTGATCAGCTGCCTTCTGCACGCCCCCTATTGGGGATCGAGCCTGCAACTGGGGCATGTGCCCTGACTGGGAAACTGAACCGTGATCTCCTGATTCATAGGTTGATACTCAACCACTGAACCACGCTGGCCTAGCAACAGCCAACCATTCTTACTAGGGGGAATATTTAGGGAAAACAGGAGGTAAATCTCTTAACCTGAGAATTTTCTTCTAAAATATTCTCTAATCCGATCTTCATAACATGGATCTCATTCTCTTATATGCCTGCTGCTTCCTTCTTACCTCCTTCCCTTTCCCCCTCCCTCAAGTCATAACTATATCCAAATCCCAAAGGCGTGGTTTTTCTTCCTCTACAGAAATGTGGCCATCTCAGCTGATCCTTGAGAACCATGCAATTCTCAGTGTTTTATTTTAAATAATGATAAACCATATTTTTATTATTTAAAAAATTTAGCTTTTTTTCATCATGAGTTATAATACAGAACTATTCATCAATATAATACAAAAGGGCATGGAGTTCATCTAATAAAATTCTGTGCTGAGTTCCATCCTTAGTCATTTCAGTAGACTACACAGACCATTCTTACATTTGTTTCCTCTCAGTTAATAGACACTGTATGTCATAGAAATGGATCTTCTTGGACTTAAGATCCCTTAGGTTAAAAGAATAGTTGGGAATTGATTTCTGACTTCTTATTTTTCCTGTACTAAGCCCTCATCTGGAGTTTCTTTAATCTGCAACAGTTAACCTATTGATTCATGATAGGAACAGAAAGTGCTTTAATAATACTTCCAGCAATAGTATTTTTGCTATAATTTTGAATTCTTTTTGTATAACGGGCAGTGACCCAAGGCAGCACATCACACCACACTGTGATTTTTGGAAAGGGAAAAATATCCCCAGTCACAATCATTTTATCCATAAAAATCATTTCAGACCGTCTCCGAATCACTTACTGAAGGAGGGTAAGTGTGGGTGAGGTCCTTATTGCCCACCCTATACATCGTTCCCAAGAACATTGACTTGTCGGTCACTACTCATGCCATTAGTGCTAACTTCTTTTAAGTGTTGTAGTCATGAAAGGTGTTAGTCAGTTTACTCTAAAAAATGTAGTTCTTAAATGTTAGTGACCTGCCGCTTCTCTGCGTTTGTTCCATGTGCAAAGCCTCACGGAGATGTCGGCCAGCAGCTTGTCTTCTGCCGGCTCCGCCGTGGCCCCTGCTGTCCCCTCGGCTCGGCCCCGCCACCAGAAGTCCATGTCCGCCTCCGGTCACCCGATCAAAGTCACACTGCCAACCATTAAAGACGGCTCCGAAGCTTACCGACCCGGGTAACGTGCTGGCTGCATTTCATTTTGTTTGTTAAAGAACTTTTTAAATATGTTTTTATTGATTTTAGAGAGAGGTAGGGAGAGGGAGAGAGAGATAGAAGCATCAGTGATGAGAGAGAAACATTGATCAGTTGCCTCCTGGATGCCCCCTACTGGGGATAGAGCCTGCAGCCCAGGCATGTGTCCTGACCAGGAATCCAACCGTGACCTCCTAGTTCATGGGTTGATGTTCAACCACTGACCCACACCAGCCAGGCATTTAACTTTTTTAAAAAGAAAAGAAATAGTAATAAAGAGTTCTTATTGCCTTTAAAAAACAAAAAGTGGGCATAGCAAGTTGTGTCTAGTTTGGAGTGGGAGCTTCCTGGGCCGTTACTCTGAATAGTGCGCTGTGACTTGTCCCCACAGGACCACCCAGAGAGTGCCTGCCGCGTCCCCGTCTGCCCACAGTATTAGTGCCAGCACCCCAGACCGAACCCGCTTTCCCCGCGGCAGCTCCAGCCGCAGCACCTTCCACGGGGAGCAGCTCCGGGAGCGGCGCAGCGCCGCCCACGCCGGGCCCCCCGCGTCTCCGTCCCACGAAAGCGGGGCCTTTGCCCACGCCCGGAGGGGCACATCCACCGGCCTCATCAGCAAGATCACCTCCAGATTCGTTCGCAGGTCAGTCCCGCGGGCTCCGGTGTGCGGTGGCCTCCGGGGATTAGAAAGGAAGTGTGTTTGGGGCTTTTCTTTCCTCTTTATAGTGATTTTTCAAAGTGGTTTCATGACATTTCATGAGAGCTGCTCTTTTGCAGAAGTTTGAAGAAAAAAATGAAGGAAGACAAAATCTTTTCCCTTAAGAGAAAGAAGAAAAACGGACAAAATGAGAATTAAAAATTTTTCTAGAGTGGAAAGAGCAAAACTTGACCTCAAAAATGTGTTTTAAAAGCCTTAATTTAGAAAAGGGATTGAAATAGGAGTTTACATTTATCCTTTAAATTGCTCACTAATAATAGTTTCCCTCTTTCTCTTTCTTGTAAAAAGCCTATATATATAGCTGCATAGATTTCTTATGTAATTTAACATCATAAAATCTTAACCTCAGTAAACACAAAATGAATAGCAAACTTCTGATCTAGTAAAATAGTAAAACTGCACTCTCCTGAGAAAGCAAGCATGAGCGTGCAATGCACATTAATTATACGGGATGCTGACCACAGTGCAGATTGATGTAAATTTGATGTGACTGGGTCCCTGCGGTCCCCTTCCCAAGACCTGCATCCCTGGCTGCTCCTGTGCCTCCTTCAGGTCCTTGCTGAAATGCCACTTCCCCCGGAAGGCCTTCCCCCACCCTCTGTGTAAAATCACAGCTCTTCCTCCCAACGCTGCGGGTCCCTGCTTCATTCCTCTGCAGAGCCCTAACGCTCCAAAATAATAGATGCGCTTTATTTATTTGTCCATTGTCTCCCAGCCAGAAGGTGAGAACAGGGACTTGTTTGTTTGCTTTCTTTTATGCCGAATCTTCTGCTGAATATTGAGTGCCTACCGTGGCGCGTAATATGCCGTTCAGTAAACATTATTGGGTGAACAAATGAATAGTGTGGGAAGCAAACGAAAAACTAAGTTGTAGTAAGTTCTGGTAAATTCTAGAAGGAAGCAGGTCCTGAAATCGAGAATGAGGTGGAGGCAATGAGGGTGTTCAGACACAGCCTCCGATGGCAGCTGGCATGGAAGTTTCTAAGGTTCCATGATGCTCTTCTTCATGGTGCTCATATTCGTGTCCTTTGAACAGTTTTCTGGGCCGAGGGGGAGAGAAAGAGAGGGAGGAGATTGTGATGTTTTGTCAGCAGTTTGGCAGGTTATTTTCAGGGTCTTGGTTTTAAACACATTTCAATCAATTCTGGATTTGGTTAGAGAAGAGGAAAATGCTCCATTCTCCTGCAAGGCCACGTGTCACCGTGGGAATGAGCAGCCTTGGCATTGCTAAAGTGCTTGCGCTTGGGCTGTGTCATCTACCACAAGTGACTTCATGCAGGAAGACACGCCAGTCACTGGTTTCAGTCCCAGGAATGAACCTGCTAAGTCCTCTGGCAAGTGGCAGACTGGAGATGCAGTTGCTCTCTGCAGTCACAGCATATTGACCTTTGGGAGGGGGGCGGTGTTGGAGGCTTGGAGATAAGCTAGAGAATTTCTCAAGGTTCAGGATATAGTCTAGCCTTATTATTTAACTAGAGGCCCAATGCACGAAGATTCGTGCAAGAATGGGCCTTCCTTCCCCTGGCTGCTGGCACTGCCTTCGCTCTGGCCCGAGCTGCCTTTCTGCCTTCCCACGCTACCCAGAGGCTCAGAGCGGCTGGAGTGGTGCCTGCATATGCAAATTAATCCGCCATCTTTGTTGGGTTAATTTGCATACTCCTGATTGGCTGTGGGCGACGTGAAGGTACGGTCAGTTTGCATCTTTCTCTTTTATTAGTGTAGATATTTTCAACTCATCTCTCATGTGATCCATTCTTTCTCTTTATTTCTCCTTCTGAAGTCCATCCTGGGCTCAAGCCCTATATCTCTCTGGTTCCTTTTGCCTTTCTCCCTTCCCTTTGGCTAAGGCCTGAAGAAGTGGAACCCACACACGGACACCCTCTGTGACCAGAACTGGGTGTTCTCGGGGTCATTTTGGGAGCCAAGATGCCTCACAAACTTTGGGACCAACCAAGTTGGTGTGCCATTAAATGCTTAGGTGAAAAAGTGGGGTTTTCATAGGGGGAAAAGTAAAGGAATTGGGCTTGCTGAGCATTAAGAAGGGAAGGATAGGAATGGGGGTGAGCTCATGATTCATGTATTTGGAAACCAGTATTCCAAAGAGGAAGCTGGGGGGGGTAGCTCTTCCTGGCCAGTAGGAAGACTGTTCACCAAAATGACCACCTGAGAGTATTGCTTTCTGGTCTTAGGAAAGCGATTTACCCTGGAATCATCGATCAAGGGAGATGGAGATGATTTATTTCAAAGTCTTTTAAATAGTTTTTAGACCCATGTGCTGTGGGTAGGTTCTCTATACTGATTCTGTAAGCTGGAAATTGAATCACACCTGATGATTTCTTTTTTAATCCTCACCTGAGGATATGTTCTTATTGATTTTTAGAGAGAGAGGATGTGGAGAGAGAGAGAAATATCCATGAGAGAGAGAAACATCAATCGGTTGCCTTCCATATGCACCCCGATGGGGATTGAACCCACAACCTAGGTATGAGCCCTGACCAGGAATCGAACCCACCACCTTTCAGTGTACAGGACAGTGCTCCTATTTATGGAGCCTCCCGGCTAGTACAAACCTGATGATTTTTTCACCATAGCCCACTCTTATATGGGGATGCTTAAAACATTAACTTCAACGTTCAAGTGGATCATTTTCCCCAGCTGTTTATTAATATTTTGCTATCACAAGCCACCTCTTCATATATTTAAATGGGTTTACAACTTGATACTCCTATGTCAGTATTTGATTAACTTTGAAAATGACAAAGTAGTTAAAATTTTGGTAGATTTTTAAAATAGCAATTACATTCAACAAAAGGACAATTAGTAGAGTTTTCCTGGCTTTCTTTCACAGGTGGATATCCAGGTAAGATCAATGTCTCTGTTTAAGATTGAGTTCATGTTTTTAGACTCACCTGCTTGGGTAGGCTGTTCATTTGCTGTAATATTTTATCATGTGCATGAATCGTTAGCTTAACTTCTGAAATAAGTTAACTGCTTATTTAAAAATTGGTACTTATTTTTAGAAATACTGATATATGTGTTGAGCTTTATTTCTAACTACTAGGTTAATGTGTATGTTTTCTAAAATTGAGCGACTACTAGAATTCTTTTTCATAACAAATACGCAGTTGAATCTTGCTGTTGATAATTATTCAATAGTTTTAACTTTAGGTTGAACTAAACTAAACCAAAAAATAAATTATAACTTTAAAATCATGTCTGAGAATTGGAAGATCATGTATAAAAAAAATCCTA
This sequence comes from Myotis myotis, assembly GCF_014108235.1. NCBI lineage: Eukaryota > Metazoa > Chordata > Mammalia > Chiroptera > Vespertilionidae > Myotis > Myotis myotis. Next base: position 7,267,775 of record NW_023416326.1, on the reverse strand, counting down.
AACCATCACCCAGCATTTCCTCCCTGACAATACCCAGTAGACGCTCAATGAGTGGCAGTTCAGTGTGGTTATGTTGAAAAACATGAGAAACAGTATTAGACTGACGAGTCACAGAAACTGTCATGCTAGAAGTTGGCTCAACAAGTTAATTTTAAAATCATTTCAGATGTAGGTTTTCTTGATCTATTTTTCACTCTTATCATTAAATCTCAACCTTCACTTTGTTTTGAGGGATCCAAGTGAAGGCGAAGCCAGTGGCAGAACAGACACCTCAAGGTGAGGAGCCACTATTAACCCTTCGCTGCCAGGGCCCGTGTATGCAAACGTGCTTTTGAAATACCGACAGCACTTCCTAAAATGAATAGAATGAATCACTAGCTAGTATGTGTATTTTAAATGTTTATATTGGGATGGGTTTCCCTCCTGTTGCCTAGCATTTAATTACGTGTAAGTTAATTAACTGTAAGTTTGTGTTTTCCAAACATGATTTTGAATTGTATGCTTTGTAGAGACATGGCCTTTCTGTCCTGTAATAGATGTGTTGGCGAAAGAATGAATAGATTAAAATGTACTGATCCTTTTCTCACTAAAACGATGTCACTAATATTAGTCTTAAATAGCATAGATCACTGAGGTAACCAAGTCCATGGGAAGATTTGATATTAGTGATATACTTCAGGTGAGTGTTCGGCTATAGGCCACGTGTGGAAATGCTTTGTGGCATGCTTTGTGGTTTTGTGACTTTTAATACTGGTTGTGTCTTCGACCTGGCGACAGGTCTCAAACTTGAGCATAGTCGGAACTTGATTAAACGGATGGCTGGGTCCCACTCTCAGGGTTTGTGATGGGCAGCCTGGGGACTGGGGACCACATTAATGACATGTTTTTACTACTTGTGTTTACATTTATAAATGAGAAATTTAAGGAACAAAGGCACGAAATTAGTTTGTGTGAACACCTGCCCCGCTTCCTTCAGGAATAATTTTTGACCAGTTGAACACAAGCCTCGATTTAATTTCTACTTTTTAAAATGACTTGGGATATAAAACATCATGAGCTTTGGGAAAAACTTGATTGAACATTCCAAGGTAGTTCTTTTTACAAACTGCACTGTATTTATGTTTAGTCATAATGGTTGAAATGATTCTTCATGGAGGTAGGTACCTGAGTCACACCGTGGAAGGGAGCCAGAGGCAGGCAACACAAAGGACTTACGTCATCCCACATTTAGTCATCACTTCTGAGCCCCCTTCTGGAGTCTTCCCCTCTGTTTTCTAAACTTCCCTCTGAGACATTTAGTAGTGGACCGTGTCATAGGCGCCTGCTAATATTTCAGTTCATTGGCATGGTTTCGTTTTTGTTTGTTCTTTTGCTTTTGAACAAACTTTTTGAATCCATCCTATCTCTACAGTACTTGCTAGTCATTGAATCCACACAACCACCAGGAGGAAAGTGTCCCATTTTACAGAAGAGACAGTGGGGAGCCTAGGAGGGACCAGGCCAGTGCTGATAAGTCTCTGTCTTTGCAGAGAGATGTGGGGCATGATGGTGAATAGCATGGGCTCTTGAGCCCAGACCGTGTGGGGTGAGCTGTGTTCTTCTACCAGTTCCCAGGATGATCTGTGTGACTTTAGAAGAGTGATTCTACCTCTTTGTGCCCCTAGTTCCTCATTCTGACCGCCACAGGGTGGTTGTGAGGGGCGAACGAGGAATTAGCACATGTGAGGCAGGTAGAACAGCTCCTGGCATGGAGTAAGTGCTCGATAAAGGACAGATGTGGTTATTACTATAATACTTCCAGGAGCTTCTGAGTTAACGTTGGCACTGGGGATGCCCTTGAGATACACCCAGAAAATGTCTCGGATGTGCCTGTTGTCTGAAGCTCACCAAGTTTCCTGGGTGGAACGCAAGGAAAATTAGACTTGGAATAAGACATCTGATTTCTAGTCTTTCTTTTAAGTCATTAGCTGTATGAGCTTTAAAAAGTAATTTAAGTTTCCTAGCCATCAGTTCTGTTTTTAAAATGAGTGGTCGATCACGTGATCTCTTGGGTCCCTTCCAGCCCCAGCATGCTGACCCATGGCCTGAGTGTGCGTGTGCTCCTGGTAAATGTCTCTGCTTGGATCTGCACATTTCTGGAGGCCCGGGGCTCAGGGTCAGAGAGCAGAAAGAGAATGCTGGAGAAGGCATTGGGATAATGAGCTCCATACTTAGTTCAGAGTCTTTGGAGGTTTCTTTTCTCTACTTATTTCTTTCCTTATTTTTTTTTCAAGCTTGCATAGTTTGCAGAGCTTTGGGCGTTCAGATGCCTAGGAATGAGGGGGAAATATAAGTATGCACGTATCCCTGAAAATTCATATATAAATGTATATATAAATGTATACATGAGTATACATTATAGGATAATATTGATATAAAATGTTTAATATATGTAGATAGTAGATTATACTTTAAAAATATACCACTACGTTAAATCATATGTAGGTGAGATGGGTTAGCGAATTAGAATTATAACATCTATATTTGAATAATCACTCATTAAATTTAATTACAGGGTATTCTGAATCATAAAATCTACTTTTACCTCTCTGATTCTGTGAAATGGGCTGTCTGGTTCTGTATTATTCATGGGAGATCTACAGTAAGGAAAATTCAGTGAGGTTGATGCGCTTAAGAAATACGTGTCAGTCATCTACTCTGGTGGAGGGAACAGCCTGTGCGAAAGCCTCAAGGCCAGACCAGACGCTGTAGGTTCCAGGAATAGTATGGAGGCCAGTGTGTGGGGGGGAGTGAGCGAAGAGGACAGTCGCAGCGGTGAGGGTCGGGGCGAGGAGCTGGGGTGTAGGTGTGTGGAGCCTTGTAGACCGTGTTGAGGATGTCTTCAGCAAAGCATGGACACGATTCGAGGCCCCGATGCCCACACTCCTGTGTGTGGTACGACCTGGCATCTTCACCTCATTGCAATACCAGCTTCTTTCTTCATTATCAGGTAGAAGTAACCCCTCTGTGGCCATTGCTACCGTGCTGTCCCAAGTCTTTCTCCTATCCCCCCAAAAAAAGATAGAGAAGGGGAAATTTTTCTTTATGTTTCAAAATTGTATATTTACAAGCACAGTGCTAGTGGGCTCTCTTCTTGTACAAATGTACAGAAAATGAAGATTGGGCTTTTGCAAATTGAAACAAAACTATGGAAGGACCTCAAAATGTATTCAGTTCTTCACTTCCGGCGGCAAACTTGTTCCCACAAAAAATGTACCTTTACGGAAACACGCTATTTTAGATGGAAGATATTAACAAAGTCAAAACAGAGGGCATCCTGGGGTCGGTTTTGTAACAGCAAGATGGCATGGACCTTTGCACTTGCCTGATGGTAGTTTGCAAAGTAGGTCATTTTTTGAAGCACTGAATTCTGACCCCTGAGAGTTTGTGTGTGTGTCGATTTCTTGCTGAGTGGAACTTTTCTCTGCATTCTCTCCCTGTGCCCTGTTCCTCCAGAAGTGCATCCGGGGACCCGAAAGAGAGAGACAAGGAAGAGGGGAAAGACCCCAAGCCACGCTCTCTGCGCTTCACCTGGAGCATGAAGACCACGAGCTCCATGGACCCCAATGACATGATGCGAGAGATCCGGAAAGTGTTAGATGCAAACAACTGCGATTACGAACAGAAGGAGAGGTTTTTGCTCTTCTGCGTCCACGGAGATGCCCGGCAGGACAGCCTCGTGCAGTGGGAGATGGAAGTGTGCAAACTGCCCCGGCTGTCGCTGAACGGGGTCCGCTTCAAGCGCATCTCTGGAACGTCAATTGCCTTTAAGAACATCGCATCTAAAATAGCCAATGAGCTCAAACTGTAAAGGAACTCCGCTTGGCAGGATCAGGGAAGACACATCCGAATGAGGTACAGTTCTCGAATGTACTGGGTACTGCCTAACGCGATTGGCCTGTGAATCACCCATGTAGAATTTGCCGTTAACACAATAAGGTTATACATAGTTATGAACTGTAAAATTAAAGTCAGTATGAACTATAATAAATATCTGTAGCTAAAAAAAGTAGGTTCACATGTACAGGTAAGTATATTGTGTATTTCTGTTCATTTTCTGTTCATAGAGTTGTATAATAAAACAGATGATTGCTTCAAAACTTGTATAGTTGTCTAGATTTCTGCACATAAATGTACGTTTGATGCTCTGAGTTGAAAATATTCTTCCCTGTTATTTACATTCTGGTGGGTTTTTAAAATTCTTACCTCCATCATGTAATTTTGAAGGTAATTGTGTCCAGAATTGAAAGTGCACAGAAGTAGTCTTTATGATTGTAGCATGGACTTTTAAAAAATTATTTTCAAGTCGTATTGAAATTGAAACCAGAAGCTGATCCCTAGATCGGCTTTATTCCACACAGAATTATTCCTGCTTATCTTTGCTCTTATCCTTGTTACCAGACAAGGTTTAGATGAGAAGTTACGACATGTTTACAGTGTTGGCACTTAGAGTTTTTAAAATAGAGTCCATGAAAATAAGTTATAGCTTTGCCTTGAGCTAACTAAGAAGTACTGAGGGGAAGTGAAAACCTACATCCAATGTCTTTTGAACTTGAAAGTGTTTTCTGACCCTCTGCTGCTCGTAGCAGCAAAATGAAAAAGAATCAATCCCTTATCTGGCTAGTATAGCGCAATAGGTTTGCTGCCTTCCCAATATCGCAGTGTCCTTGTGGGAATATAATAATAGCGGACTGTTTCATAGCACAACTCATCTTCCCAGTGTTGGTCAGTGCATCAATTAGGAAATAATGCCACCTCAGGAATTCACTGGCATTGGGGACGTTTGCCTCCTTCGCCCTCACCCTCTCCATCCACCCCCGACACAGTGGTATCTGTGAGTCCTTAGGAGACTGTGGAACAAAATATACTATTTATAACAGCATATTTTTGATTTAGCTCATGTGGTCGTTCATTTGGTTCCCACGTAACCTCTCTGTTTTTACGATTTTGCCAGATCTCTTGTATTTATTCCACCTCGTTAGGCCTATATCGTGCGGCTTTGTAATCAGGCGTTTGCCTCGTTTCCTTTCAGAATGAATGATCCCTGTGATGTAAAGCCACTAGTAAAGGTACATTTTAATACTCATTACTTGGTACGGAATTAGCCTTGGAGGTTGACTGTGCAATGTTATTGAATGTTGTAATGACTGTACTATCTTCCTACGGGCCCCCTCCGCACACTCCGGAGGCATAGAAAGTGTATTCAAATCTCACGAGTCTGCAGAACACGACAGCTGTGATAAATACTGTAATTCCAACCTAAATGAGACGGCTCTCGGTAGGGGACGTGCCATTCATTCCCGTGGCTTCCAGACTAGGGTGGGTTTTACCTTCTGTACTGGACTGTGATGTGGCTCTCTTCTGTACGGTTCTGTTCGAACACCAAGTGTATTTCTTTTTTTTTGCCTTAGCCAAGGGTGGTGTTTGGAAAAGACCTGTGTAGCCCCTTTTTAACCTCGTGTTCATTCCAGACAATTGATGCAAATTCCTCTCACTTCCACTGGTGCACTCTGAAATTTTACTTGAACAGTTCTCATAATAAAGCACTCGTCTTTCGCTCTTTGCCGGAATGTGGATGACCTGTTTTCTAGGGCAGAAGGGGGGTTTATGTCGTGTCTTCTCCATTCTGTTGGCAGGGGGTGGAGCTACGTAGGTTTTCAGGATGTTGTAACAGCAAGAAAACGTTCATCTCTGTATAGCGGTTCCTATTGTCTAAATGGTTTTATAAAAACAGACATCATGCCTTTTTCATCATTGGAACTGGTGTTTTTTATACTTTCTCTCTCTTCTGTGTTTGTGGGAAGGAAATTTACTTCAATATTTTTTATGAACTGAAAATGAAATCTTGATAGTCACTATTATTTTTAAAATTAAAAAAAAATGTTTATTGTCGAAAGTATTGCCTATGTCCCTTGGAGAGTCACTTTAGATTTTCAGTTTTATATATTCATAACAGCATACATTTTCTTGAAGATTTAGAAGAATTTTACAGTATGTTCGCATCAATAAATAACCAGTTTATGTTCACTGGCTATGTGATATCAGGGTGTCCTTGGTCTCTGTTTAAATATTATTTGCTATAACATCCCTAATATTAAATTAGTTATTATGTAAAGACTGGGACACAGTAGTAAGTTGAAAAGTTAAAATTTGATAAATAAAATGAACTAAGTTCCAGAACCTTAACCCAATCATATTCTCTAAGGTAGGATTTTACTTAAAATCCCAAAGGCCTTGTGATGAAGAGATTTTCACCGGCAGTACCATTTCCAATGTGGGCAACCAAACTAGACATGAGTGAGGCACCAATTTACTGTAGATACGTGATTCCATCAGCACGTGTCAATTAATCAAGACGGTCCCAGCCTTGATTCTTAAAATATCTATTGAGGTACCTACTGCGTCTTTAAGAAATAGAAAGGAATTGTCAAAGATGGTTCCTCTTCTCCAAGACTTTGGTTCATTCAGGAAGACCAAGTGTAAACGCAAACAAAAACACACACCCAACTAGGAAACCAGGAGAGCGTTCAGGCCAGCGCCAGCCACAGGTCCTCCCGGAGTGCGGAGCTGGGGAGAGCCGTGTGTGGACCTGAGAAAGGAAGGCCTTCCAAGAGATGGCAAGGGTGGATCAAGTATAAGAGGGAGGCTGCGAAAGGCCTTTTGGTGGAAGGAATGCGTGAGAAGAGGCTGGACGTTAGTCGTGGTGGTAAGACACGTGCCCGAAATGAACTACGTATTCTAGGGCAGGGATGGGCAACCTTTTTGTGAGTGCGTGCCAAAACCAGCAAAATCTCTGACTCAGAATTCTTCTGCGTGCCAACCCTGATTTTTTGAGAACATGTGACGCCTACTTAATATCTCTGAAGGTGTACGTATGTGAAGAACCTTGAAGAAATAATAAAATTCGAGCGACAAAAACACAGTATATGATGGTGGAAAATACATTTATTTTTTAATGTATACCTGTACACTGATGGTCCGACAGAAAACTTTATGACTCCGTTTGATATTATCAGTGGGACTTTGGCTGCTGCATCACTGATGACAGAGGTTTCACATCAGGTTTCTATTTCGTGACCTTCAGAGATACGCACGAGCTACTACTTTCATCCGTCAGGCTACTCCTATTACAAGACTTAACAAAATGCATCACTGAGAACAAAGATTCACCATTGTAAATGGGAGATTATAAGAGAGGGTTTTGTGTGCCAGCAAAAGTTACTGGTGTGCCATGTTTGGCATGCGTGCCAGGGGTTGCCCATCCCTGGTATAGGGCTTGCCAAGGTTCACACAGGTTAATAAGCAGATTACGTAAAGCCCTGATTGGCAGCCTCGGCTCGGACCTGGAAACATGGCTCGGACCTGGAAACATGACACAGGCGATTCCTGCTGACGGCATTCAGGTATCTCTATCATCAGTGTCACCTCTGTGCCCTCTTCAATAAGACCATTCCCTTTTCCACTTCCCCTGTAGCTTTCTTGCAGCCTTCTCCATCAAATGAAAAATACATTCTTTGCCGAAACCAGTTTGGCTCAGTGGATAGAGCGTCGGCCTGCGGACTGAAGAGTCCCGGGTTCGATTCCGGTCAAGGGCATGTACCTGGGTTGCGGGCATATCCCCAGTGGGAGATGTGCAGGAGGCAGCTGATCGATGTTTCTCTCTCATCGATGTTTCTAACTCTCTATCTCTCTCCCTTCCTCTCTGTAAAAAATCAATAAAATATATTTTAAAAAAAAAGAAAAGAAAAATACATTCTTTGCCGAAACCGGTTTGGCTCAGTGGATAGAGCGTCGGCCTGCGGACTGAAGGGTCCGGGTTCGATTCCGGTCGGGGGCATGTGCCTGGGTTGTGGGCACATCCCCAATAGGAGGTGTGCAGGAGGCAGCTGGTCGATGTTTCTCTCTCATCGATGTTTCTAACTCTATCTCTCTCCCTTCCTCTCTGTGAAAAATCAATAAAATATATTTAAAAAAAGAAAAATACATTCTGTTATTATTATTTGAAAATTAAATGGCCTCACAGTAGGCATATAACAGACATAATTTATTTTCTTCTCAGCTGTTTGTAAAGGGGCTGGGAAGGGTGAGCTGGTCCAAGCCCTTAGCTTCGGGGTTGAGTGCAGAATGAGCGGTAACATTTCCTTTCTGTTAAACTATAGTCCTGTTTGTGAAAAGGTTTTACCTAACTATGGACAGACATGAGTCCAGACTGGGATATGGCTTCTCATTTTTAAACGTCTTCATTTTGTCTTCTCAGAACACCAGGGGACCCACGTGGCCTGAGAAACCATGTGGTTCACACCCTCATTTCTCTGCTGAGGAAACTGGGCTCAGAGATGGTGTGATTTGGTCTAAAGTCTGGTCCAGCGAGGTTTTGCACCCCCCCGTTTCTGGAACCCCAGCTTGCTGCGCTTCCCACTGTTTTCATCAACAACCATCCCCTTGGCCTTCCTCTTTGTGAACCCAGTTTTAGAAAGTTTGGTCTGTTGGGCAGCACTCCAGTGGTGATGTGTTTGGCAGTCATCGATTCTGTTCAGTGTGAGACGTGCCTGCTATCAGACTGAATGGATAGAGTTCCAGCCAAAAGCACAGAAAGGCCACCATTTCTTCTAAACTTTTTTTAAAATATATTTTTATTGATTTCAGAGAGGAAGGGTGAGGGGGGGAGAGAGAGAGAAACATCAATGATGAAAGAGAATCATTGATCAGCTGCCTCCTGCAAGCCCCGTACTGGGGATCAAGCCCGCAACCTGGGCATGTGCCCTTGACCGAACTTGAACCCGGGACCCTTCAGTCTGCAGGCGGTCTCTCTGTCCACTGAGCCAAACCGGCCAGGGCTCTTCTAAACTTTTTGACACATGGAAATAGTTGTTCTTTCCAGTTATTACCAGACACAACCACAAGGGGGCAGGGAACCCCATCCAGTATGCATTGCTCAATCTTACCACCCACAATAGTTGGAACTCCGTGGACCTGTACATAAAACAGACACCCCACTGCACCCCAAAAGTGCTTGCTCTCGTGCCCCACATTCACTGGATTAAAAGAATAGCACTTCTTCTGTCTACTCACAGATTTGAGGTTAATGTCCTTCAATGCTTCAGCGGATTTTGCACTTTTGGGGTTATTTAAATGACTTCCCATCTGACTGCAAAAGCAGCCAGTCCCATTCCATTGGACCCCTCATATCCAGATGTAGTGATTTCATAAGTTTTCTAGAACTGGTTGGAATTCTGCATTTTTCTCATTCTGTGCACATCTAGCAGGACCAAAGAACATAGAGAAAATTAAAATATTTGAAAATAATATAGTCTTTTATAGCCATGTTCTTTTAATATCATACACTGATTTCTCTTAGAATACTGGGATGCACCAATGGCTTTTCATTGACTCTATTTCCATTTGTAGTTATGAGTGCTTTCAGGGTGATAAAAATGTCACAATTTAGCCAAAGGAATCCTTTAACTGGTCCAGGTAGCCTTGTGTATATATGTTGTTTTGGAACACCCTATACATATACATATATGTATTAGAATATGCATATGTATATAAATATGTGTGTCAGGATGGAATACCATTGGCAAGGGCGAATATATACCATTGCAGATTTTTCAGGTTTTGTTAGAAATACTCTCTTGGCCCTGGCTGGGTAGCTCAGTTGGTTAGAGCATCTTCCCACTGTGTCAAGGTTGTGGGTTCGATCTCTGGTCAGGGCACATACCAGAAGCAACCAGCGAGTGCATGGATGAGTGGGATAATGAAGCGCTGTTTTTCTCTCTCTTCCTTTCAAATCATTTTTTAAAATGTTAAACATACTCTTTTGACATATAAGGTCATATTTCTGACCTCGTTTCTCCATACAAATATTCTTCTATTCTCAGTAGTATTAAGTGCACATAGCTCAGTCATTTTCCAAGTCTTCAAAGTCTTTTGGATAAACGAGAGAGAATCCGTTATATTGTGAAAGAATTCTTTTAAGTGTCAGAGATCCCACTTCGAAGCTTTATCCACAGGGGACTTCTGGTTCTGCCTCTGATGGAAAATGATTCCAGAGACTCTGGGTCTGGGGAAAACACACCGAACCCATTCTTGGGTGGGAGGTGGGCGTCGGGGCTGCAGGGACAGCTGGAGGTGACGGAGTTCCAGGGAGGGCCTGCCTCACAGCTCACATTCCTGGACCAGGCACTGAGCTGGGGGGTGGGCAGAGGAGTGGCCTGGCCTGGCCCCAGGAAGTGACTGTGGGGGACAGAGGTGAGAAACAGTCACCTTTCAGTGACAGGGCAGTGCAGGTCGGCAGGCTAGGCCAGAATGTGGAAGAGCCTGGCCGGTGTGGCTCAGTGGTTGAGTGTCAACCTATGAACCAGGAGGTCAGTTTGATTCCTGATCAGGGCCCATGCCCAGGTTGCGGGCTCCATCTCCAGTGGGGGGCGTGCAGGAGGCAGTCAATCAATGATTCTCTCTCATCATTAATGTTTCTATCTCCCTCCCTCTCTGACATAAAAATATTTTTTTCTTAAAAGAAAACAAAGTCTTTATATGTCTAAAATAGACTTTGCTTTCAATTAAATGTAACTATTTTTACGCAAGTTGTTCCAAATCGGTGATTATGTTTAAGACAGCCTTTGTTTTACTCTATAACTGAGGGGATATTGTCACGGCTCTTAGCTCTCCCAGGTCTTTGCTCCGTGGAGGGCAGGTGGCTGATTGTCACCAGTAAGGAAAGATGCCTGTGGGTTAGCACTCAGCATCCTTCCCCTCCTTCCTGCCTGCAGAGGCTGGGAGACAAGGCATGTTCCCGAGGCCCTCGGGTACCGGAGGGAAGGGAGCAAATGATCGTATAATCCGTGCACTCCCAGGAGCTCTGGATGTCGGAGTCCGGTGCCAGCCATGCTCTGCCGGCAAAGGAAACGCAGCCCGGCAGGTGTTGGGTTTTCCGGTGCCAGGTGTGGGGATCTGGTCCCCCGTCTCTGCGTCCCAAGAGACGGGCACAGGTGTGGGTGCTCTGCCAGCGTAGACCTAGCAGGACTCCGGGAGGGGAGGAGGACCCCCAGGTGGCAGCTAAGGTGGTGCGTCCCTGCAGCCAGCAGCCCTGGGGGTATCTTGCTGGTGCCCCAGCTTCCTGACCACAGTACAAGCGACAGTTCTGTCGTTCTAGAAGTCACAGTGGGGATGGCCCGGTGGACAGCCTGCTCTCCAGTCATGGGAAGCCCGGGATTCCCTGTAGGAAACCCTGTTCCGTGCAGCCATATGAAGGGCACACAGGCTAAGGACAGGAACGCCGGAGATGACCCCTGGGGCTGATGAAGATGGTGAGGGAGTAGGTAGTGGGGGCCAGGGGGCATTTGCTGGGCCAAGGGCAGGAGAGTGGAGTGTCCGTGGGGGATCCCAAAGAACCAAGGAAAGCGCCAGCCCCAAACACCTGCCAGGTCCCCAGGGGGCACCCCGTGGGCAGTCCCGGGCGAAGGAAGAACTCTCCTGCCCTCTTACTGTTTTGGCCGAAGAAGGGCCAGAACCCGCCCAGCTTGGGAGCTGAGACACATCATTTGAGGTCCATTTATTTCGTGGCAAGTGACATGGTTTGGGAGTTCACGGTGCATTGACCCTTCGGGGTGCATGGCCCTGACTCCTTGGGCCCGCAGGTCGGGGGGGGGGGGGGGACGCCCGGCGTGTGGGCTGAGCTGAGCGCGGTCATTCCCAGCCCAGGCCTTGGTGGGGCCGCCGCCATCCCGGGCCCCACGGCCAGGGGGCGCTGCGCCCTCAGGTTCCCCCCCGCCCCGTCCGGCTGGGGTGGCGCCGCGGGCTGGGAGCAAAGGTTGGTGCCTTCACACCCGGACCTTCGCCGGCGGGCCGCGGCGTCATGACGGTGGGTGCCAGGCTCCGCGGGCGCCGGGGCCGAGGGCGAGGGCGAGGGCGAGGGCGAGGGCGGCGGGCGGGGGACGAGGAGCCCATCCTGGAGCAGCTGGAGCTGGACGACTCGGCGGCCGAGAGCACCGCGCGCCCGGGGGCCCAGAGGAGCGCACGGCGGGTGCACCTGGCCGTCCTCCCCGAGCGCTACGAGCCGCTGGAGGAGCCGGTGGCCCCGGTGCCGGAGGACAAGCCCAAGCGGAGGTACCGGCAGAAGCTGAAGAAGTACGGCAAGGTAGGCCCCCACTGCCCGGGAGCGGGGTGCGGGGTGCGGGGTGCGCCCGGGGCTTCCCGTGGGGAATGGATTCCCGTCCCCACCGTGTGCCTGCGCTCAGCCTCCTGGGCCCCCCACAGCCACCCTCTCTCCAGGATTCACCACTTAGTCCCCCGAACCGTCCCTCTGTGACCTGGGAAAGGAAAGTTTCGAGTAAGGATAGAAACTAAAGCCGAGGTGTCCCCAGGCGCCCATCCGCCAGCGCCCCCGCTGCTGGCTGCTTAGTGACAGGCCCAAGGGTCGCTCACCAAGCCGGTTCCCATCCTGAGTGGGTCTTACACGCCCTTGTGGGCTGGGCAGGTGGGGATACTGAGGCCTGGGCGCAGGCAGGTGCGTGTAGAAGTTGACCCAGGTGCAAAGTATGGGCTTGCAGCCCAGTGGATCCGTTTCTGGCAACATCCTCCCCAGGATAGTCCACCAGCTGAGAATTAAGTTCTTGGCCCAAATATTCCCAAGGTTATTTCAAGGGCCTGGGAGCTGGACAAAGACACAAATATGCACCTGTAAACATACTGCCATTTGCCCTGGGGGTGGAGGCCGAGGGGAGAGGTTGAGAGAGAGAGGATGAAAGAGATATGGATGTGAAAGTGGGATAAAATGCCAGTTTCCTCCTTGGGATCCGCCTGGAAGCATTTGAAGCTACTGCTGCCCCTGCTCCCTGGGGCTGGACACAGCGCCCAGAAGAAAAATCACAGATGCAGTGTCCATTGTGGCCAAAGGCCAAAGGCCCCGTCTCCTTTATCACCCGGGTTCCTTTGCCCTGCAGCGGCCCTTATCCTACCTGAAACCAGCCAGTCCCCATTCCTGGAATCTTAGGTGTATCATCCTCCCTGAAGGCATGTCAGCAGCTTTGGGCGCAGTCTGCCAGCAGGCAGTTATAAACACGTGAATAAACACCATAAAGCAGGACTCACAGACTTGGAGTCCTGCCAGGACTAGCTAACCATTTGCTCCCTGGTTCTGGCTGAGCCCAGGAAGCCATCGTTGCTCTCGGCAAACGGTGAGCGGATCAGGGGCACATCTCAGCTCAGGCGCTGGCTCAGAGGTGCTGTTGGGGTCCTCATTATGTGCCAGGCATCGTGCTAAGCACTAAAGGTCCAAAAACGGGGGCCCTGCTCACTTCTGACCTTTTCAGTGAAAGACGAACTGGGATCACCTAATGAGGGTGCAGAGCGTGTGTGTGTGTGTGTGTGTGTGTGAAAGAAAAAGGTACGGCCCTGACCGGTTTGGCTCAGTGGACAGAGTGTCGGCCTGCGGACTCAAGGGTCCCAGGTTCGATTCCGGTCAAGGGCATGTACCTTGGTTGCGGGCACATCCCCAGTAGGGAGTGTGCAGGAAGCAGCTGATCGATGTTTCTCTCTCATCGATGTTTCTAACTCTCTATCCTTCTCCCTTCCTCTCTGTAAAAATCAATAAAATATTTTTTAAGAAAAAAGAAAAAGGTATGAAATGGCACCTGGGAGAGAGAGAATGTCAGCCACTGGACAGACAGGGCAGGCTTGCCATGCCGTGTGGGAAGTGACAGGTTTGTGGTTGCCATCAGGGATTTTCCACGAAACCAGGTTCCCTGGTCACTGACGTTGGACAGGCCGTACGGTTGAGGGACAAGGTGGATGACGAGGTACAGGTCACCTGCATGAATGCTGAGGTCATCAATAATGATGAGGGAGGTTGGGGGGTGAGGAGAGGAAGATGGGGCAACGACTCGATTTATGTTGGTCACGGGCGGCTGTTTTAAGTTTCTCTGTTGTGATTGCATTTGAATCCTGGGATGGCCCTGTCTACCACCAGGTCTTGCAGAAAAGGGGCAGGAGGAGTGGAGGTGGGAAAGGACAGCCTGCCCAGCTGGTGGCTCATTTGTTGATCATCAACCTATGAACCAGGAGGTCACGGTTCGATTCCCGGTCACGGCACATGCCCGGGTTGCAGGCTCGCTCCCAGTGGAGGGTGTGCGGGAGGCAGCCGATCAATGATTCTCTCCCCTCATTGATGTTTCTATCTCTCTCCCCCTCTCCCTTCCTCTCTGAAATCAATAACAATATATTTTTTTAAAAAGAAAGGAAGTACGGCCCAGTCCTCACCCTTTAGGAGTTTGTAACTATGTCTGAAATGCTGACTTCTCTGGATGAGGCCATCAGAACCTTTAAGGCAGGGGTCCTCAAACTTTTTAAACAGGGGGCCAGTTCACTGTCCCTCAGACCGTTGGAGGGCCGGACTATAGTTTAAAAAAAAAAACTATGAACAAATTCCTATGCACACTGCACATACCTTATTTTGAAGTAAAAAAACAAAATGGGAACAAATACAATATTTGTATTTGCATGTGGCCTGCGGGCCGTAGTTTGAGGACCCCTGCTTTAAGGAGACAAATGTGTGGGTTGGTCAGGGCTCTGTCCTGCTGGTAGAGAGAGGACAGGGCAGGCACTGGGATAAGGTGATAGAGGAAACCTTGACCCAGCCTTCAGATGAACTGGAACAGAAGAGGAGTCGGTTTTGGTTAAAAATAAATAAATAAATAAATAAATAAAACAAAACCGGTTTGGTTTCTGAGCCAGCAGCCCCTCTGCTGTCCCCAAGATCTCGGAATGGTCTGGAAACATGAGGAGCTTGAAAGTACTTTGCACGGTGGCGACATCTGTCCTGAGTCCCCCACATGTTCCTGGGCTGGGGGTGGGTGTGAGACAAACATGGTCTCTTGCTAAGGAGCCCCCAGGGAGAACGAAGGAAAATGATTCTTCGGGGATGTGGCCCTTGTGCAGAAATCGCCTGACCCAATTCTTCGCTTTTGTCTTGATTCCTAAAAATAGAACGTTGGGAAGGCCATCGCCAAAGGCTGCCACTACGTGGTCATCGGCCTGCAGGGCTTCGCCGCCGCCTACTCCGCCCCGTTCGCCGTGTCCACCAGCGTGGCGTCTGTTGTCCGCTAGTGGGAGCCGCGAGGGCCCGGCGCCTGCAGAACCACGGGGGCCTCTGCCCTCGGAGCCCTGCAAATCCAGAGCATCGCGGACTTGAAGCCACAAAATACCTGGAAGAAAAACAGTCTTTGCCTTTCGAATTGGTGCTGTGAAGGGGTCCTCTCTGCCCGTCTGCTGAGCTTTCTCACGCCTCTCTGTCTCGGACTCGGGTGACTCCGCTGGACAGTCCCGCAGAGAATTAGACTGATGTTGGTTTGGGGTCGGAGTTCAGTTTGCTCACCCTGGAGCCTGGCAGGGCTGGCTGGTGTGGAGGCAAAGCCTCACTGAGTGGGAGCACCGTGGTGACGATGGGGAGGAGGGCTCGTACCTGGAGTGAGAGAATTTGCTACGTTCTCCTGGGCAGGTCGCAGGCCTCCAGGCGCTCACAGCCCTCGGCAGCCCAGTTTGCTCCTGACGTCAGGCCCCCCGTCTCCTCCTCCGCCCTTTGTCACCAGGAGTTTAAGTTCGGGCTTGAGAAGAAGGAAGTGACATCTCTTTGAAGGCCATGACACTTTGGAGCTGGGTTGACGATGCGTCGTGACTGTGTAAAGTAGATCAACGCTTGTCGTTGTCAGAGTGACATGAAGGTGCAGGGGGGTGAGGGGAGGAGGAAGGGCAAGTTCAGGTGCAGGTGCGTGGTGGGAAAGGGTGGTGAGGGAGTGCTCCTGGGCGGCATCAGCTCAGCGTCTCTGGGCCAAGCCATCGGAGGGACCGTTGTCTTGGGAGCGAAGGAGATGCTACATCTGGGAATGAAAGCGTAGGCTTTAGAGAAGGAACCGGTAAGTAGGAGACAGGCGTGGAAAGGAAGTAGAAACAGGACCAGAAGGAGGTTGGAGGAGAGAGAGGGAGAGTCAGGACCCAGATCTGGGTTCTGGGCTTTGGGAAATCTTCGCTGGACTGGGCCTTTGGCTCCAGGAAGGAGCCCGGGAAAGCTTGATGGCTTCTGAGCTCACGTTGTCTGCCTTGGTGGCATCCTTCCCTCTTCCATGCTGCCCACTCTGACCACATCTCACCTGGACTCAAAGGTTAGGGTGAGCGTGGTCCTGACACCCCCCAGCATGACCCAGTGACTGATTGGACCCCTGGAGAGGGAGGTGGAAGAAAGAGGAGGTCCCTCACCCCGTGCCCTCGGCCAGTTCCACCATTGACCACTGTCCTGACTTTGTTTCCAGAATCTCTGAAACTCCAAAGTAGTTATTGCTGTAGGATCAGTGGGCAACACCTACCTGTTGCCCCTAGAAGTTTCCAGGCCATGCACAGGAGGCCCCAATGCTCACATTTCAAGCCCAACCAGGTAGCACTGTGGAGTGGAGAAGGTGGGAAGACAGACAGACGGACAGAAAAGGAAAGGGGTGGGGGAGAAAGTTGTAGCTGGGAAGCTAAGACTTGGAGGCTCATGGTGAGTGGAACTTGGATCCAATTCCAGCATCACTAGTGTCTTCACACATTAAGACATTACAGCATGCCTGGCCCCACTGGGAGCTGGGGGGAGGGGGGGAGGTGGGGAAGGAGGGGATGGACGGACGGATGGACGGATGGACGATGAATGGGAAAGAAAAAGCAAAGCAGTGTTTAGTGGGAGAGTTGAGCCTGCTGATCCCAGGAAGGAACATGAGAGGGAGGGAGGGAGGGAGGGAGGGAGGGAGGGAGGGAGGGAAGGAGGGAAGGAGGGAGGGAGCTGGGGTGCTGGGAGTGGTCCAGGGATGCTGACACCCACTGGGTCCCTGGGGAAATGGAAACTGGAAGGCGACCCCAGGAAGGACAAGAGCTACGGAGGCCTGTGCCTGAAGACCTTCCCCATCTTGTGCCGCCCCCCTCCCCCCCATCACCCCCATTTTAGAGACGCCATCAGGCCAAGTTCCTTTGGCTCTGAACTTCTGGAAGTCTGGTTAGGAATTAACCCAGAAATTCCAAAAGTCGAAACCTTACAGGGACTGTGCCCGGCGCCAGATTCCTGAGTCAGAAGATGAACTTCAGACTCGCTCAGCCTGAGTTCTCCCGACTCCCCGTGCTGCCGACGACCTTTTATGCCTTTTCTTTCTCTTCACTTTCTTTCAAATATCCAGGCCCGCACCCCACTGAGAATGGGGTGTTAGAGCTTTTTTTCTGTATGTTTGACTCCAAGGCTGCTTTTGTATCCTGATCTCGCCGGATTATGTAAATAAAAACCCCAGTTGGTTTAATTTTCTGCGAGTGAAGATGTTTTTGCCCCCTCACTTTCTGGCCTTTGCATTAGTGTGATGCCCACAGCGGCCAGCCATGGCGGGCCGAGGACTGCACATGGCAGGCGAGAGCCAGTCAGGGACCAGCCCGGTGCTGTTCTGGCCCAGGCCCTGACTCACCTGGTGCTCTGGTTGGCTCTTAAAGGTGGGGCCATTCTCTAGAATTTTCTAGAAGCCCAGCAGGATGGGTTTCAGGGTGCAGGAGCCTCAGCTCATGCATTTGTTAAAAATGAAAATGTCCTTGCCTGGCCCGTGTGGCTCAGTGGCTGAGTGTTGACCTGTGAACTAGGAGGTCACAGGTCACAGTTCTATCCCAGGTCAAGGGCATATGCCCGGGCTGTGGGCTCCATCCCCAGTGTGGGGCGTGTAGGAGGCAGCTAATCAATGATTCTCTCTCATCGATGATGTTTCTACCTCTCTCCTCCTTTCCTCTCTCTGAAATCATTAAAAACATATTTAAAAAAAAATTTTATTTGATTTCAGAGAGGAATGGAGAGAGAAAAATCAACAGTGTCTATTGTTGAGAGAGGGGGAGACTTCTTTGTTTTCTTTCTTTTTTAAAAATATGTTTTTATTGATTTTAGGGAGAGAGAAAGGGAGAGGGGGAGAGAAACATGAATGTGAGAGCAGAACATGGATCGACTGCCTTCTGTACGCCCCCTGCCCCACTGGGGATGGAGCCCACAACCTGGGCATGTGTCCTGTCCGGGAATCGAACAGGTGACCTCTTGGTGCATGGGAGGGTGCTCAACCAACTGAGCCACACTGGCCAGGGCAAGGTGGGACTTCTGATGGGATCTTAGTGGGGGCAGGAAGCGATGCACCCCATTCCCAGGTTTGAAAAGATGCCCCGGGCTGCAAGGGGACAGGCTGGGCCTGGGGTGGGCATCGCTGCATGACAAGGAGGCCGGTCGGCTGGCTTGTTCAGGAGGAAAGGCCTCTGCCTGGGGTGATGGGAGGGGATGGGTCCCCAGAGCCTACGGAGAAAACAGAAGTGACGGGGTTGGCCGAGGTGGGTGCAGGGGTGAGGGAAAGCGAGGAATCACAGAATTCCCTCCGATTCTGGCCGGAGCAACAGAGAAGGCACTAGCGGGGGGAGGAACGGAAGGAAGAAGGCAGAAGTCTTTCCAGCTCAAGGCCAAGGCTGTTGGATTCGTACAATGCCTGTCTGCTGGGCCAGAAATATCATGTGCAAAAGAAATACCAAGACCTGGGCTTGCTGCTGCAGCCACGGGATTTCCTGAGCCATTGTTATCGTTTTTACCTTGGAGCCTGGGCAGTGCCTTGACTGGCCTGGTCCCTGACCTTGGCCGCTTGGGGGAGGCTGGGACTTGCCGGGCACTCCCCTTGGCCTCTCCTGCCATTGGAGTCCGCTGAACGCTGAACAGATACATTCGGCCCTGGGGGCAGGGGCGCGTGAGGCAGGGCTGGAGGGGGGGGCGTTGGGGGGCGCTCACCCTGCGGCAGGGAAATCCAGGCCGTTAGGTGTTTCTTTTGTGGACGAAAGGGGCCACATGCTGACCTGACAAGCTCAGGGAGGCCTGCATGGCAGTCTTGAAAACTCAGAGACTTAAAGTCACCACAAAGGATGGTCTGAAATTAAACTTTAACTAAAAGCAGTTTTGGTGGGTAGTTACATCCTAGGCCAGTATCTTCACTGACAAGGGTCAATCAACCTTTACCTTAACTGAGCCTGTCTGTCTTTTTGCATCTATGATAACACACCCTTGAAATGTCTGGGTAACTTGTAACTTCCCTTTATCTGGAGCCCCTGGGGCACAGCCAAATGTGCTGGGCGCCAGGACAGATACCACAAACTCCTTCATCATCATCATGTTCATTGATCCTGCACCCACCTAAGTATGTGTCCATCATTTTACTTTTTATCCAATCCCAGGGGTTTCCTGGCTTTGCTTTATCCCTCCTCCTTCATCTATCACCAATGAATTTCATGTAACCCACCCATGTCCCTCCTTTGATTGCAAATATATAAATACAGATGTAATCCCGCCATTCTCCGGAGCACTATCTCAATTCGTTGAGGTTCTGCTTCCCGGCATATGTCGACAGTTTGGCTCAAATAAACTCACAAAAATTCTTTACAGGTTTCAGTGGTTTTTACGTTAATACTTTCTACGCGTGCCTTGATCCTCAGCACAAGCCATTGACACGAGTGTCATGGTCCCCACTGCTGAAACGTGGGGGGGGGGACCTCTCTCATGCACGGAGCCTTGCAGGGCGCAGCTCACGCCCAGCAGATTCCAACCCCACCCTTGGTCTCACTTTTCTTCTCCTCCATCCTTCCCTCCTCCCCGCTATCTAACCAGGTTGTCTGTGGTTTTGTTTTTTGTTTTTTTAAAGATATTTTATTTATTTTTGTTAATCCTCACCCGAGGATATTTTCCCATTGGTTTTTAGGGGGAGTGGAAGAGAGAGGGAAAGACAGAGAGAGAAACATCCATGTGAGAGGAACACATGGACTGGATGCCTCCCGTAGGAGCCCTGACCAGGACCCGGGGCCCGGGAGGAGCCTGCAACCCCGAGGTACGTGCCCTTGACCGGAATGGAACCCGGGACCCTTTGGTCCGGAGGCCGGCGCGCTATCCACTGAGCCACACCGGCCAGGGCTGTTCAGGTGATCTTTACACTAGACTGTGTGTGGCTTCTACAACCACCGTTGGCCCAAACTATGAGGAGGACTCCCTGGAATTCCCTCTCCCTGGGCAACGCGGGCAGCTTTCTACCCACATTCAAGACGGTCAAGGCTTGGGCCGGTTAGTAAATCAACAGGATGAAAGCGCCGGGGAAATGGAGGTTATTTTGTGAGGAACGTGGGCGGGGAGACACTCTGTTTAATACTATTTTCGTGGGGTTGGAGGCCCTCCCAGCAGGCAAGGACATTCTCTCCCTCCCCTGACACCTATCCGGGTCCAGTCCTTCCTCCTCCTCCTCCTCTCTGAGCCCACGCAGGCGGCGCTGAGAGGAAAGGCCAAGGAAAACAAGGGCAGAGAAGCAGCCGCTGAGCAGGGAGAGGGGAAGCGGGATTCTGCATCCTGGCTGACAACCTCCTCAGAGTCAACGCTGCAAGGACAGGCGGACAGATGCGGTCATCGAAGGAGCTTGGGGGGCCCGTTGGCCAGAGGCGAGAAGGTCCCTGGCCCTCGGGGTCATCTGCTTCAGCCCCCACGACATTGCCCTTGATGTCCAAGGGATATGGGTGGCCTTCCCACCCCCCTGACGAATTCCTTGGAGCATCTATGTATTGATCGGGTATCAGTTGAGATGTGACTGTGCCCGACATACCCAGGTAGACCCCAAGTCCCAGCTGGTGGAAGGAAGGCCACCCTATAGGGGGGACAGGTGCTGTGACAGACACATCTCCACCTCTTTCTTCTGGCCGGTCTGTTCCTTGCTTCCTGCCTGAAGCCGCATATTCCGGCATCTCTCTCCCTCAAGTGTGGGAGGCCGCCATGGTGGGCACCTGCCTCGTTCTCTCGGGGCGGGGCCCTCGGGGGAGACAAGGGACTCAATGTCTCAGCCGATAGGGGACTCGATGTCTCCGCTGGAACAGGAATAGACGCCTCATCCTATTTCAGACGCAGGATGGCCTGAGGGCCTAACAGCATTCTGCCTCCTAGGCCTGCAGGGACCACAGGGCGATTGTCCCAATGTCAGGGGCTGTGGACAGCGTGGCTTTGCTTCTCCCCAGTGCATTTCCAAACTGGGCCTCCCGGCGACTCACAGAACCGACCCTTCACTGAGCTGGGTCAAGGGAAGCTGCGCCTCAGGATTTACTCCCCAGGAAGGAAAGGAGCACTTCCTTTCTGGGCCCCAAAGAACCAGCCGCGGGCACGCCCTCCCCGCCCTCCTCCCCCAAACGCTGGTGGCGGCGCCCCCTGGTGGAAATCGGCAGCCACTGCTGGAGACAGCCCCCCACCTGGACCCAAAGGAGAAGGGGCTGGGGTTGAATTCGGGGAGGGCGGGAACTGGGGTGTCCCCTGGTGGGGGTGACGCCGTCAGATCCCGCTGACTGTTGTCATGAAGAATACAGATCTCGCCGGGGCCGGTTTGGCTCAGCGGATAGAGCGTCGGCCTGCGGACTGAGAGGTCCCGGGTTCGATTCCGGCCAAGGGCATGTACCTGGGTTGCGGGCACATCCCCAGTGGGAGATGTGTAGGAGGCAGCTGATCGATGTTTCTCTCTCATCGATGTTTCTAACTCTCTATCTCTCTCCCTTCCTCTCTACAAAAAATCAATAAAATATATTAAAAAAAAAAAAAAGAAGAATACAGATCTCGCGGGACCTGACAGTTTGGTTTTTCAGGACAAGCGAGGAAGTTGCCTATTGAAAAAAGAAGCAAAACAAAACCAACGGGACAAGCCAACGAAAACAGGAGGTGAGCCAGAGCGTAGAGCTGCGAGCGGGGATTTCGGCGGGGAAGATGAAACATTCAGAGTGGTTCATCCCAACCCACAGACCAGGCGCCGTCTTGGTAACAGAAACGTGTTATAGAAAATACAAAAGTCACAACGAGGAACCTGTTCGACAAGGAGAAAAAAGAACATGTGCAGTCAGTCACTTCTGAGTTTTCCCATTTATATTTGCTTGTTATACTTTTTTTTTTTTTACTTCTTATATGAACCAGCAGAAAGTAGGAGGAGTTTCAATAAAAATTATGGGAGGAAAAACTCAAAATAGAAAAATTCTTTTTTAAAAATAGATGTCCAAGGGATATGGGTGGCCTTCCCACCCCCCTGACGAAATTCCCAGAGCATGTATGTATTCTTATTGATTTCAGACAGGAAGGGAGAAGGAGAGATAGAAACATCAATGGTGAGAGAGAATCATGGATTGGCTGCCTCGTGCACGCCCCCTACTGGGGGGTGGGGGGCGATCGAGCCCACAACCCGGGCATGTGCCCTTGGCCGGAATTGAACCTGGGACTCTTTAGTCCACAGGCTAATGCTCTATCCACTGAGCCAGACTGGCTAGGACTCTTTTCCATTTTTAAAAACTCCTATTCATGCTTCAAAACCCAGTTCACATGTTACCTCCTACCAAAACATGGTTGTCACAGTACCTCCCCAAGTCTTCAGGCATAGTAAGCTCCCCACCCCCAACCTGTGCTTTCAAAGTTCTACGCCCATCTCTAGTATAACAGCCATTTGGCATAGGTTATAGTTATCTCTTCATGCATCTTTGAAATCTACCCAAAGATATATAAAACTATGAAAATACTTCATAGATTAGAAACTGGTAGGGTAGGTTTGCTGTTTTGCTCACCTAGAGCCTAGTACACCTCCAGACTGATTATAAGTAGGATAATTTTAAAAATATATTTTAAAAGAATGTTGATTTTTTTGGAATAAGTGATAATTTTCATGATTCAAAATTTTTAAAAAAGTATAAATCTGTGTAGGACTGAAAAGTTTCTGACTCTCCCATATTTCCAGCCACCCAGTGTCTCTTCTCATCAGTAAATGATGTTACTCTTTTATTTTTATTTTTTTTTATCCTCTGGATGAAGTCCGCATTCCTTTCCACACAGTGTAATTCTTTCTCCCATCTGGTCTTGTTTATCTTCCCAGCCCTCTCCCTGCACTTTGCCCCTGCTTCTGAGCCTGCACTGAGTTTCGCCATGTTCTCTGTCACCCTCTGCCCCCACTCTCTTCACTCAGCAAAATGTCCCTCATCGGTCTGGCCTCAGTGCCTGTCGGCAGCGGGTGCCCAGTGTCCGTGGGTCCCAGGAACCCCCTTTCCCTCCCACCCCCAGCCCCAGCTGTTTTGTCCTGTAACCTGATGGGATTCTCCCAGGCTCCTTGCCATCAGACACTCTTCCTCAATTTTTTTTAATTTTTTTAAAGCGGGAAATGTTTCTTTCTTTCTTTTTAAATATATTTTATTGATTTTTTACAGAGAGGAAGGGAGAGGGATAGAGAGTTAGAAACATCGATGAGAGAGAAACATCGATCAGCTGCCTCCTGCACACCCCCTACTGGGTACATGCCCTTGACCGGAATCGAACCTGGGACCCTTGAGTCCGCAGGCCGACGCTCTATTCACTGAGCCAAACCGGCCAGGGCTTTTTAAAATTTTTTGATATATTTTTATTGATTTCAGAGAGGAAGGGAGAGAGAGAGAAAGAGAGAGAGAGAAACATCAATGATTAGAGAGAATCATTGATCGGCTGCCTCTTCAACCCCAGCATGTACCCTTGACTGGAATCGAACCCGATACCCTTCAGTCCGCAGGCCGATGCTCTATTCACTGAGCCAAACCGGCCAGGACGCAAGGTAGCTTTATTTACCTGCAGCAAGTAAGAGAACCGGGATTCACTCCTAAACTCCCCCGCCGCTGGGAGGGAAGGTAGCCATGGCTTGCATACACCTGGGTCCAATGCCATGTGATTCTTTGCGGTTGGCTGCACCTGCAGAGTCCTGAGCTACAGTTTAACATTTGGCAAGAAACCACATGAGAACCGCCGGGCCCAGCAGGCTCGTCCTGGGGGCTTGGCCTCAGGCTGCAGGAAACGAGGCCAGACTGGGGCGCAGAGCAGAAGTGTCCACCGAATGGGTTGGGGGGAAAAGGTTCTGCCTTTCTCAGAGGATCTGCCGGCAAAAGTAGATCCTACTCGTTCCAAGTCTCCCATTCTCAAACCCGCAACCGCTTCCGATGCGCCTCCGCCAAGCAACCAAGTGGACGGGGTTAAGGGGGTACGACGGGGCGGAGAGGGGTTGGCCGGCGGGCGACGGTCCCGCCACAGGGGACAGGGAAGGGGGAGAAAGTGACCAGCCCAGATTACGCGGGGGGTTAGCCCACTTGCTTGGAGCATCACAACGGCCTCCCAGGGACGCACTCTGCCTCGATTTCCCCGGGGCTGCCTGCTCTGGCCCCGCACCTAGGCGCGCGCGCGCACCCTCCCTGCGCGTAACCGGTCGGGCCGCCCGGACGCGCGCACGGCCGGTGCCCACCTCCAGGGGTTGGGTCAAGGCTGGCTCCTCCCCTCCGGGCCTGGAGCGCCGGTGCGCACGGCTCGCTCCCAGGTCCCTGCCCGCCACCCCTCCGGCCATGGGCGCCGCGGGCTCGCAGCTGCTGGGCCGCCTCGGCGGGTCCCGCCGCCCCGCGCTGTCCGGGGCCGCCTGGCTCGGGGCGGCCGCGCTCGGCCTGGGCGCCGTGGCGCTGGGGACGCTCGTCTGGCGGCGCGCGCGGCCCGGGCGGCGCCGGCGGCTGCAGCAGGTGGGCACCGTGGCCGAGCTGTGGATCTTCCCGGTCAAGTCCTGCAAGGGGGTGGCGGTGAGCGAGGCCGAGAGCACCCCCCTGGGGCTGCGCAGCGGCCGCCTGCGGGACAGGTACCGGCGGAGCGCGCGCAGGATTGGGGG
The DNA here is from genome assembly GCF_014108235.1 of Myotis myotis. Lineage (NCBI taxonomy): Eukaryota > Metazoa > Chordata > Mammalia > Chiroptera > Vespertilionidae > Myotis > Myotis myotis. The sequence continues at coordinate 7,243,002 of NW_023416326.1, read as the reverse complement.
GGAGGGGGGCTTGTCAGCGCGGGACCTGCTGGGGTTGTGTTGGGGGGAGACGGGAGGGGGGCTTACCTTTCCCCCATTCCCCCTCCGGAAGGAGAATAGAGGTTTGCCACCTGGGTTTCCGGGGCTGCCTTTGGTCCTGTGGCTGGGAAGGTCAAGTTCGTGCCTGACCCAGCTTGGGAAAGGTGGGTAGGGGTTAAAGTTCCTTCTGGGTAGCAGGACTGAGTCTGCCCTGGTTGGAAACTTTCTGCCTTGGCTTTTGGCACAACCGCAGGAACATAAAATGCCACGGGCACTAGGGGGCAGCCTGGAGCAACGCTGAATCCAAGTCCTGCTTCGGGACCCTGGCTCTGGCCTCCCTGGGGCTTGTTCCCCACCGTGTCCAGTCCCAGGGCGAGGGTTTGATGCAAGAGGAACCCAGAGGGCAGCCCTGGGGAGGAGGAGGAGGAGGAGGAGGAGGAGGAGGGTGCCCCGAGTGTGCCCTGGCTGGTTTCTCGCAGGTTTTGGCTGGTGATTAAGGAAGACGGACACATGGTCACGGCCCGCCAGGAGCCCCGCCTGGTCCTGGTCTCCGTCGCCTACGAGAACGACTGCCTGGTCTTCAGGGCGCCCGGCGCGGAGCAGCTGGTCTTGCCCAGCAAGCTGCCTTCCTCCAACACTGTGCACGACTGCAGGTGCTCTGCTCGGCGCCCCTCCCCCCCCCCCCACCTGCGACAGGCCCCGCCTCCATCCTGGGCCCCTCCCTGAGCCCTCCCTTTGCACAGGAGGGGATGAGGCTGGTGAAGGAAACTTTAGAAGTCTAGGCCAGTGGTCGGCAAACTCATTAGTCAACAGAGCCAAATATCAACAGTACAACGATTGGAATTTCTTTTGAGAGCCAAATTTTTTAAACTTAAACTATATAGGTAGGTACATTGTTATGAACTTCATTAGGGTCCTCCTAAGGCTTAGGAAGAGCCACACTCAAGGGGCCAAAGAGCCGCATGTAGCTCTCGAGCCGCAGTTTGCCGGCCACGGGTCTAGGCTGATCAGGTGTGATCAGGTGCAGGCTATTGCTTTAAGGTATCTGGGAATTGTTCTTTAACATATTTTTATTGACTTCAGAGAGGAAGAGAGAGGGAGAGAGAGATAGAGACATCAATGATGAGAGAGAATCATGGATCGGCTGCCTCCTGCACACTGGAGATTGAGCCCGCAACCCGGGCATGTGCCCTGACCAGGAATCGAACCTCCTGGTTCACCGGTCGATGCTCAACCACTGAGCCAAGCGGGCCGGGCTCTGGGAATGTTTTAATCAGACGTGGTAAGGCTCGCAGGTCAGGAAATGACTGTTGCGAAGAAAGACGTTTTTTATATTCGCCGGTCCCTAGGCACAGGGCCCCATGGGGAAGCTCCAGGTTGTCCAGGAGGCAGAGGGAACAGGAGAGATGTGAGCAAGAGCCTTTACTGTCGTTTCCAAAGGAAGGACTGCGCGGCCGGATAAAGGCTTAGGATTGGCAGGTGTGGAGAATCCCAGTGGGTCCTGGGACGTAGGGGCTGCCCCTAGTAGCCTGGTACCCGGCTCTGGGTGACTAGGGCAGGGGATGGCGGCCTGGAGTGTACAGAGCAGCAAAGGAGGTGGCTGGGCTGAGGCTCTCGATTGGTTGGCATGTGTATGGAAGCCGAGTGGTTCACTATCTTTACCCCGGGAGGGGCACTGGCTTTAGAATCAGCAAAGCCCTGAGATGGCAAAGCATCACAAATATAGACGATCAAAAAGCGTGATTGAGCCCTAACCGGTTTGGCTCAGCGGATAGAGCGTCAACCTGCAGACTGAAGGGTCCCAGGTTCGATTCTGGTCAAGGGCATGTACCTTGGTTGCGGGCACATCCCCAGTAGGAGGTGTGCAGGAGGCAGCTGATCGATGTTTCTAACTCTCTATCCCTCTCCCTTCCTCTCTGTAAAAATCAATAAAATATACATTTTTTTAAAAAAGTGTGATTGATACAACATGGAGGGAGTGGGAAGAGCCAGCCTTTAGGCAGTGATGGCGAACCTGTGACACGCGTGTCAGAGGTGACACGCAAACTCATTTTTTTGGTTGATTTTTCTTTGTTAAATGGCATTTAAGTATATAAAATAAATATCAAAAATATAAATATTTTTCTTACTAGGGTTGCAAATATCAAAAAATTTCTATATGTGACACAGCACCAGAGTGAAGTTAGGGTTTTTCAAAATGCTGACACGCCGAGCTCAAAAGGTTCGCCATCACTGCTTTAGGGTTTGTCTCTTTCTGTTTCAGTAGAAAGACTTCTATGCAGAATTGCATCCTTGTCGGCTTCCAAAAGCATCCTGAATCCTCGTGGCCCGTGGACCAGCAGCTTAGGCAGGGCCCCGGGCTCAGAGGACCCCATCTGCTGCCCCAGGATCTGTCGATGCAGGACGTAACCCTGGTCTCTCCTCTCGCCCTTCCAGGATTTTCGGTCTTGACATTAAGGGCAGGGACTGTGGCGACGAGGCCGCTCAGTGGTTCACCAACTTTTTGAAAACGGAGGCCTTCAGGCTGGTCCAGTTTGAAAAGAGCATGAAGGGAAGGGCGTCGAGGAACATTTTCCCGTCTTTTGTGCAGGACTACAAGGTGAGCGCCAGAGACCTACCCCTCACCTCCCTCTGCCTGCCTGTCACCTGCTCGTTCCTCCTCCTCCTCCTCCTCCCACAAAGAGCCTCTCTGGGGACCCCAGTCAGGAAAGGGTAGCCTGGCCCAGGTGCGTGGTACCAGGGCGCCACCTGGGCCGGTGTTGGGGATGGAGAGGGAAGTGGGATGCGTGGAGGATGGAATGTGGGGGGCAGCTGTGCAGGGAGAAGCCAGGAGTGACGCGCAGGCACTCAGGAGAAAACGCTTGGGGAGGTGAAAGTGAGAGGTTCGTTTGGGACTGAATGCAGGTTTCCTCAAATTTCAGAAGCGGGCTGTCCCCAAGCCAGCGCTGTTTTCCCAGGCAGCGCGGGACGGCTTTCTCGGGTGCCGGGAAGGCACCTCCAGTGAAGAAACTGCGCCCTGTCCCTTTGCTTCTGCAGTGACATAAGGTTTAAAATAGCATGCACGCTCCTCAGGGTGCCTCCCCAGGCTCCCCGAATCCCAGGTTCCTTGAGAGCATGGGTTGTTCTCTGCCATTTCCCCACCTAGAACAAGGCTGACGCATAGTAGGTGCTTCATTAAATGCATGTTGAGGGACTGGTGGCAGCTGAACCACGTCCTTACTCCAGTAGAGCTGATTGGCCGCGGACGCTTCCCCTGTTGGATGAGGATGAGGATGTGGGAGGGGATCACCTGCTGGGCGCTGGGGTGAGGAAGGAGGAGGAAAGTGGGGCCTGCAGGGGGAGGTTGGCCCCCAGCCTGGCTGCTGCCTTCAGTGTGTGGTCAGCGGGGAACACCCCCCCTCCCGCACCCCTAAAGCCCAGAGCTGACTTGGCCATTTCCAAGCTCAGAGCTTCCCCTCTTCCCTTCTGCACTCGGTGTTTTTGCTTCTAGACCAGTGGTTCTCAACCTTCTGGCCCTTTAAATACAGTTCCTCATGTTGTGACCCCCAACCATAAAATTATTTTCGTGGCTACTTCATCATTGTAACGTTGCTACTGTGACGAATCGTCATGTAAATATCTGATATGCAGGATGGTCTTAGGCGACCCCTGTGAGAGGGTCGTTCGACCGCCAAAGGGGTCGCGACCCACAGGTTGAGAGCCGCTGTTCTAGACTTTTTAAAAAAATATATATTTTTTATTGATTCCAGAGAGGAAGGGAGAGGGAGAGAGAGATAGAAGCATCCATGATGAGAGAGAATCATGGATCGGTTGCCTCCTGCACGCCCCCTACTGGGGATCGAGCCTGCCACCCAGGTATGTGCCCTTGACGGGGAATCGAACCTGGGACTCTTCAGTCCGCAGGCCGGCGCTCTATCCACTGAGCCACACCGGCTGGGGCTTCTAGACTTTGCTTAGCTTTGCAGTCGGCCCAGGGAATGCCACGAGGCAGCGAGGCCTGATGGGGCTGTGCTCTTGGCGCAGGTGGCCTACCCGGACTGCAGCCCGGTCATGATCATCTCGGAGGCCTCCCTGGCGGATCTGAACACCAGGCTGGAGAAGAAGGTGAAGATGGACCAGTTCCGGCCAAATATCGTGGTGACGGGCTGCGATGCCTTTGAGGAGGTCAGTGGCTCCCTGGTTTTGTGGGTCACGCTCAGAATGTGCTGCTCAAGACACTAGTCGGGGTGGGGAATCTTTTTTCTGCCCAGGGCCGTTTGGATATTTATAACATCATTCTCGGGCCATACGAAAGGATCAGCTTAAAAACCAGCCTGCTATTGTTGGCCAAACATTTCATGAACTCACCCCTACGGCCTTGGCAGGGCCAGACCAAAGGATTTCCAGGTCCTCACACGGGGCCCGCGGGCCGGACGTTCCCCACCCCTGCGTCGGAATGGGAATGGCTGTCTCCTTTCCCCGGGGCAGACTCCGACCCTCCAGGGTTGGCAGCGCGGAAAGCTCCTTCCCCAATCACCTTTGAGTCCTTTTGGGAGATATTCCTTGGTTCTTCTCGCACTGCTTTCTTGTGCTTAGCTTCATGGCTAGTACCAGCCAAAGAAGAAACTGCTTTAAAGACGAATGAAACCTTGCCCTAGCCCAGTGGTTCTCAACCTTCCTAATGCCGCGACCCTTTAATACAGTTCCTCATGTTGTGGTGACCCCCCATTTCATTATTACAAATTGAACATCATTAAAGCATAGTGATCAATCACAAAAAACGATATGTAATTATATATGTGTTTTCCGATGGTCTTAGGCGACCCCTGTGAAAGGGTCGTGACCCACAGGTTGAGAACCACTGCCTAGCCGGTTTGGCTCAGTGGATAGAGCGTTGGCCTGCGGACTGAAGGGTCCCAGGTTCGATTCGGGGCAGCTCATGAATGTACCCCAATAGCTGATGCCTGGGTTGCAGGCTTGATCCTCAATAGGCAGCCAGTCAATATTCTCTCTCGTCATTGATATCTCTCTCTCCCTCTCTCTTCCTCTCTGAAATCAATAAAAATATATTTAAAAAAATAAATAAATAAAAATACAGTGAGGCCGTGGTGAAGTAAAGAGCAAGCTGTGCAAACATCTGGATAAAAAATAATTTTTAAAAAAAATAATTTTTTTAAAAATAATTTTTAAAAAAAGACGAATGAAGCCTTAACTCAACTCTTCTCCTAGGACACCTGGGATGAAATCCGAATTGGCAGCACGGAAATGAAAAAGGTTTTGGCTTGCCCCAGGTAAGGACTCTTGCGAGACTTGACCCCTGGGGTGTGGCCCGCCCGTCGGTCCTTCATTGGCCCCTAACCCGTGGCTCCTGCCTGACAGGTGCATCATGACCACGGTGGACCCGGATACCGGAGTGATAGACCGGAAGGAGCCGCTGGAGACGCTGAAGAGGTAGGACACGTGTCCAGTGTGTTTTTAATGTGACCCCCACCTAGAACCGCCTGTGGGCGGAGGGGACCTTCTGCTTGGGCACCTTCCACTCGGCCTTCCGGTTGATTTCTGTCTATCGGTTATTGCGAGTGCTGCTTCCTCTTTGCTTCTGGATGCATCTTTTAGTGGTCTTGGCAATTTTTTAAAAAAAATATGTGTTTTTGTCGATTTTAGAGAGAGAGAAAAGGAGAGGGAGGGAGAAGGAGAGAGAGAGAAACGTCAATGAGAAAGAGAAGCATCGATGGCCTGCCACTTATTTATAAATAAGCTGGGGGTGAAAGCTTGAATTCTATGAAAAGCACTTAGATGGTTATTTTTTATTTTTTAATCCTCACCCCAGGATATTTTTCCATTGATTTTTTAAAAAATATTTTATTGATTTTTTTACAGAGAGGAAGGGAAAGGGACAGAGAGCCAGAAACATCGATGAGAGAGAAACATCGATGAGAGAGAAACATCGATCAGCTGCCTCCTGCACACCCCCCCACAGGGGATGTGCCCACAACTAAGGTACATGCTCTTCACTGGAATTGAACCCGGGACCCTTCAGTCCGCAGGCCGATGCTCTATCCACTGAGCCAAACTGGCTAGGGCATTTTTCCATGATTTTTAGAGAGAGTGGAAGAGAGAGGGAAAGACAGAGAGAAACATTGATGTGAGAGAGACACATCCATTGGTTGCCTCCTGCACGAGCCCTGACCAGGGCCCGGGCCGGGGAGGAGCCTGTAACCCAGGCATGTGCCCTTGACCGGAATCAAACCCGGGACCCTTTGGTCAACAGGCCGACACTCTATCCACTGAGCCAAACCGGGGAGGGCAAAAGCACTTAGGTTATTAACCCTTTTGGGTTCCTGAGGATGAATTTCGGCTCCTTTCAGCTACCGCCTGTGTAATCCTTCCGAGAAGCACATCTACAAGTCATCCCCACTTTTTGGGATCTATTATTCGGTGGAAAAAATCGGGAGCTTGAAAGTGGGCGACCCCGTGTACAAGATGGTGCAGTGACGGACCCGCGGGGTGAGTGACTCGGGAAGGGCCGGCTTTGCTTGCGGAAGGCAGTGCCTTGACGTCGCGGCCACGCTTTCTCGCGTTCAGATGTTTCTACGTTTTGCTGGAAGAGTGAGCAGCTTGCGTTCTGACCTGTGGAGTTGGAAAATGCCCTTTATTTTTAATCCCCTCAGTCATCTGTATTCCCCCACCCAGCCTTGCCCATCCCACTCTCCCACTCCATATCGGAGGCTGATGCTGGGGCCGCTGCGAAGACAGGTTTGTGTGCCCCACTCACTAGGGGGTATTATTCAGAATAAGACCACGAAGGTGAGCGACCCGCAAGAGCTACATACTTATCTTGTTTCTGTCTCTGATATATATATATATATATATGTCATATGCTACACACACACACACACACACACACACACACACAGAGTCCCCCAAAAATGTATACATACTGTAACAGCAGATAGCTCAACTGATGTTTCTTTCTTTTCAGATTTAACCCATTGGAATGAATAGTTATTCAAAGTGTGTATACATTTTTGGGACACCCTATATATACATATATATATCTTACATATATCATGTATCTATCATAAGATACACACACAGAAGTATGTATCATAAGCACTTCCATAGCCTTCCAATTATTCATATGTCATTTAAAATATATATATATATTGATTTCAGAAAGGAAGGGAGAGAGAGAGAAACATCAATGACAGAGAATCATTGATTGGCTGCCTCCTGCATGCCCCACACTGGGTATCGAGCCCGCAACCTGGGCATGTGCCCTGACCCGGGAATCGAATGGGACCTCTTGGTTCATAGGTTGACGCTCAGCCAATGAGCCATGCTGGCCGGGCTCAAATGCCACTTTTGATGGCTTCATAACACTACCTTATCTTACAGTATTTAACAGTTGGACTATGTCCGGTTTTGTTAAAAAGCAATAGTGTAGCACATGTGTTTGTATGCAGAGCATTTAAAATGAAGTGTTTTCCTACGAGTTCCATTTTTAAAGTGGGATTATTGACTCATGGGGGTCTTAGCATATTTCTTAGCATCTGGACCAATTGCTTTTCAAAGGGCTCTTCCCATCTGCACCCCCACATGTCCTGTGAGAGACACCCCTCGCTCTGAGCTTTTGCCAGAACTGGGTAATATGTAAATGAATTCACTGACTTATAAGGTGACTTTTTCCCATTAAGGTGATTTGATGCAAGATATGATTTCTATTTCCTGCATTTTGATAAGTAGCTGTTTTCTGGGTATTTGAATTACGTATGGCCAGTAGGAGAAATAAGCAAATAATCAGAGATTCTTGTTATTTTTTCAGATGTAAGCGTCCATGAGACATCGATCAGGATTTTAACTACAATAACAACACCACCTGGGAGAATCCCATCACCAGCCTCTGATTTCTTCGCCCTGGAAACGAATCTTCATTTTTGACTTTTTGGAGTTATTCCTGCTCCGAGTTAATGCAAGGAAAGTATTAGAGGTGATTTGGGGGATGAAAGGTTATATAGATTTTAGGTGAGGAAGACTTTTTAAATGAATGAAATCATCTATAAAATCGTTTTGAATGGTACTGTGGCTCTTACACTTCTGACATTAATACTGACGAGTGAAGAAAGTATAAAGAATCTGTTCTAAAGCTGCACAATTTTTTCAAAACGTTTACTTTTTATCACCTCCCATTCCCTGCTTTAGGCGAAATGAAGAACAGCAGGTTTCCTGATGTGCCGTTATGGACGAACACACAAAATTCTGTTAGTCGGTTCTTCACACGAGGATATATTTTCAATTGATTTTTAGAGAGTGGAAGGGAGGGGGGAGGGAGGGGCAGAGAGAAACATAGATGTGAGAGAGACACATTGATTGGTTGCCGCCCTGACTGGGGTGAGAGATCGAACCTGCAACCCAGGTATATGCCCTTCACCGGGAATCCAACCCACAACCTTCTGTGTGTGTGTATGGGGGGGGGGATGCTCTAACCACTGAGAACACTTGCCAGGGCCCTATTTGTTGGTTTTTACACGGCTGTTGAGTCCTATGGACCTTCCATGCGTGTGCTTTTGACCCGACCACCATGGAATGAGGTTGTACTCGAGTAGGGCGTTTATTTTATAAACCTTGTTTTTATATTCAATTATGCCTCTCTTAAGCCATATAGAATTGTGTAACTGCCAGATACACCGCCTGGAAACCCAGGTGAGATCAAGGAGAGAACTGGGATGTAAAAGAGAAAGGAAGGTTGCCCATAGATTCTTAGGCGCAAATCATTTTCATTTTGGTAACCAAGAGAAATTAACTTTTGGCATGACGCAGCAAAAATTCCCACTGAAGTGATACATATGTGAATGAATTCACCGACTTATAATTTTGTGCTTCCTCTACTATTAGTAAATGTTTTACTTCTTTGGTATGTATGAGCCTGTTTCCAGGGCTTTCTCACTTTATATTAGAACTTCAGTCACTGCCATTCACCCTTTCGATTGCCTGGCAGAGACGCATTCCGACCCCACAGACGTTACCTCCTGTCCCTGGTGGGGGACGGGACCTCAGGGGTCGGGGGTACAGTCCGTCTGACAGAGATGGCCGGTGGGTGGCTGGGAGGAGACTTCCCAGTGGCCCGCAGGAGCGGCTGTTCCCGCCCTTGTTTCCCTGTGAGGGGAAGGTGGTCACTTTGCCATACCCCTGAGTAAATTGTGGAAATGATGAAAAATCATGCTAACTTTAAAGTCCACCATTAACATAGAGAAGCGAAATCTTCCCTTTAAATTTCTAAAGATATGCCTGGCCGGCGTGGCTCAGTGGTTGAGCATCGACCTATGAACGAGGAGGTCACGGTTAGATTCCCAGTCCGGGCGCCTGCCCAGGCCACGGGCTCCATCCCCAGTGTGGGGCGTGCAGGAGGCAGCCAATGATTCTCTCTCATCATTGATGTTTCTATCTCTCTCTCCCTTCCTATCTGAAATCAATAAAAATATATTTTTTAAAAAATTCTGAAGAGAAATTAGGGAGAGAGAGAGAAATAGAAATCCATAAAATTTAAGGTTTTGGGGCTGTCTTTTCCTTAGAGAATATGGGGTCCAAAGCCCTGCATTGTTCTGGGATGTGTTACTCTATCTCCCCAGGCCGCCCACCAGACAACATTTGGGGGAGGGAAGAGGTGAGCGCATGGATGGACCCCAATAGCTGAAGCAACGCCGATCTGTGTGCCCTGAACACAATTCCTGGATTTGGGGAGAGGGAGAGGGTGCCCTGAGGTTGGAGAATGAACAGGACAGATTCGTCTGTCCCCAGACTCCCGCCCCTGGGAGGGGGGCGAGGACACCGGGCGCACCTGCTCCCCACTCTCCCCAAGCCTGGGAGCTGCCGCCGCCTGGTTTCTACCTCGAACTCAGGCTTTGTCTTGCACATGTTCTCTCTCGGTCCATTTTAGGTTGAATAAACAGGCCACAAGTAGATAAATAAATCAATTGGCCGCTGGTGGCCTTAGTCACGCGCCTGGCTGCCCCAGGTACTGGAGGCGGAGCGGCGATCCCACCCCGCACCCAGGTCCCACCCCGGGCCCTGGTCCCACCCCGCGCCCAGGTCCCACCCCGCGCCCAGGTCCCTCCCCGCGCCCAGGTCCCTCCCCGCGCCCTGGTCCCACCCCGCGCCCTGGTCCCTCCCCGCGCCCAGGTCCCTCCCCGCGCCCTGGTCCCTCCCCGCGCCCAGGTCCCTCCCCGCGCCCAGGTCCCTCCCCGCGCCCTGGTCCCTCCCCGCGCCCTGGTCCCTCCCCGCGCCCTGGTCCCTCCCCGCGCCCAGGTCCCTCCCCGCGCCCAGGTCCCTCCCCGCGCCCAGGTCCCTCCCCGCGCCCTGGTCCCTCCCCGCGCCCAGGTCCCTCCCCGCGCCCTGGTCCCTCCCCGCGCCCAGGTCCCTCCCCGCGCCCAGGTCCCTCCCCGCGCCCTAGTCCCACCCCTCGGGAGGACGCGGCCCTCTGATAGGCCGGGAGGGCGGGGGTTCCGGAGCTGCCCTCCAGGGTTCCGTCCAAGGGTCACCACCCCAGCACCTCCCCCCGTCCCCCCCCCCAGCGGGGGCTGGCGCGCACGTGATCGCGGTGACCGGGTCCACGGCCCGCACGCCCGCCGCCTGCAGCCGCCGGACATGGACGCCTCGGCGCTGAACCACCTCTGCGTGCGGGTGCTGCGCCTCCCCGAGCCGCCCAGGCCCTCCTGGCTCGGGTCGGCCGCGCTGGGCCTGGGCCTGGGCGCCGTGGCGCTGGGCCTGGGTGTGGGCACCGTGGCGCTGGGCACGGCCCTCTGGCGCCGGGTGCGGCGCAGGTGGCGCCGGCGGCGGCAGGTGGGCACCGTGGCGCAGCTGTGGATCTACCCGGTCAAGTCCTGCAAGGGGGTGGCGGTGAGCGAGGCCGAGTGCACCGCCCTGGGGCTGCGCAGCGGCTACCTGCGGGACAGGTACCGCTGGCTCCGCGGGGTGGGGATGGCGATGGGCAGCGGGGACCTGCAGGGGATGGGGTGGGCGCGGGAGGCCGCGGGGTCGCTCACAGGTCCTTCCCGCAACCGGGAGTGGGTGGGACAGGGAACAGAGAAAGGGTTGCATCCCCTCGAGCTGCGCACCCGGGGCTGCCACCTGCTGTCCCCGGGGCTGCTGGCTTTCCACCTCCCAAGGGCTCTCGCGCATCTTGCGCTCCTGTCAGGTGTGGCATCGGTCGCCAGGCGTGTCTAGCAGAAGCCCTGAGCTAGGGTTCCCCCCTGCGCCCCGCTATTTTTTCTCACTGTCTCTTGAGAACTTGGGGCAACTTGGAGCCACCTCCCAGCACAGCCTTCAAAGAGCGCTCCCAGGCCGGGCACAGGATAGGATGGAAACTTGAAGCTCAAGTTTCTTGCAGCTTAAAAAGCGCCATTGCATTGTCATTTTACTGTGTCAGTTAAAACAAAAACAAAAACACGTGCTGAGCTAACATTCCCCCTAATTCTCTCAAGCTGGTTTTTATGGGTTCAGCACCGGGTTCAGAGCCACGTGCGTGTAGAATAGTGGCTCTATTCATGCCTTATTGGGTAGGCACAATCCCTGTGAATTCCTGGGGTTCAGTGACGCGAACTCCTGGGGTTCAGCGAAGGCTGCGAAGGCCCCGAGCAGGTGGCTTTGTCCTCCTCGGGGTCTGGCTTCAGGCCATCGCCGGCCTCATTATAAGTCTGCACCTCACACTCCTTCCTCCCGGAGCAGCCCTCACAGCTTCTGTGGGTGACACAGGGCTGAGGGCCTGTAACTTCCTTCCTGCTCCCCGGGTAGAGGGCATCGTGATACCTTGGAAAGGTGAGCGATGCATCTGGCTTCAGGGAGGAAGCCAACAAACAGTCCCAGCTATCCTTCGGGTTGCATGGAGGACTCCGGAGGATGGTACATCGATTCTGTAGGCCCAGAGGCCAAGAGCATTCATTGCCATTTCCCTGAGTCAGTTGAACATAGATGGACTGAACTCATGGTACAGTGGGCAGTGATAAGAGCTGGTATTTGTGCCAGACACTGGGGTACATTCTTCACTGCCCTGCCGCCAAGAAATGTGACCCAGAGATGCAGTCCTGAGTGACAGCTGACTCAGTGTGACAAGTGCCAGGACGCACGGGAGGGAACGACATCATCACTTGAGCTGAAAATGTAAAAATGATGATGAATTTTCCTGGCAAGCCTGTTGGGAGATGAACATTCTAGAAAGAGGGAATATGCTGGGGACAGGTATGGGGGGGGGGGGGGACGGGAAAGCTAGCGTCCTCTTAGGTATTTACCAAAGCGATTGGGGACGGGGGCTTGGATAAACACTGTACCCCAGGGTCATTGCAGCGTTATTCACAGCGGCCGAAAGGTGGAACCATCCCAGTTGTCCATCATCAGGTGAGTGGGTCAGCACCATGTAATGTGTACACACAAGGGGATATTACTCGGCCAAAGAAAGACTGGAGTTCTGATACGTGCTATAGCATAGATACATCCTGAGAACATTATATTAAGTGAAGTAAGCCAGACGCAAGGAAAAATACTACGTGAATCCACTTCCATGAAGTATGGAGAATAGGCAAATTCATAGAGATGGGCGAGAGGTTACCAGGGATTGTGGGGAGAGGGTAATGGGGAGCTGTTGCTTAATGGGTACAGAGTGTCTGTTTGAGATGATCAAAGGTATTGGAAATTGATAGTTGTGGAGAGCGGCTACAGTGTTTGGACAGGTGCAAGCCTCAAACTGATGAGAGGGCACAGTCCTCTCATGGCCACATGCAAGTCCAGCTTGGAGGGCAGAGCCCTCCCAGCACAATTATAGCCAAAAGCCATCGTTGTAAGCTAGAACCTATGGTCCGAACACGTGGCCCCACGTGCCTGAGTGATGTGGGCTTGATAGAGTTCAGGTGCATGTAATTGAGTAGATTCGAAACCCACGAGAATGTTGTAACCATGTTACGTTGCCTCGTGGAATCTGGCTACAAAAATAAAGAGACGGCTTACAGCAGCCGTGGGCAAACTACGGCCCGCGGGCCGGATGCGGCCTGTTTGAAATGAATAAAACTAAAAAAAAAAAAAAAAAAAAAAAAGACCGTACCCTTTTATGTAATGATGTTTACTTTGAATTTATATTAGTTCACACAAACACTCCATCCATGCTTTTGTTCCGGCCCTCCGGTCCAGTTTAAGAACCCATTGTGGCCCTCGAGTCAAAAAGTTTGCCCACCCCTGGCTTACAGGCACAGATAGTGGTGGTGGTTGCATACCACTGTGGATGTACTTAATGCCACTGAGTTGTGCACTCAAAAATGCTTAAAATCACATTGAAAAAAATGTGGCCGGCTTGACTCAGTGGATAGAGCGTCAGCCTGCGAACTGAAGGGTCCCAGGTTCCATTCCCGCCAAGGGCACATGCCTGGGTTGCTGGCTCAATCCCCGGTAGGGGGCGTGCAGGAGGCAGCTGATCAATGATTCTCTCTCATCATTGATGTTTCTATCTCTCTCTCCTTCTCCCTTCCTCTCTGAAACCAATAAAGAAATATATTAAAAAATAAATAAACATCTAAAAATAAATAAATAAATGAATAAGCATTCATTCCCTATTGATGGACACTGGGTTGCTTCCGCCCTTTGGCATCGTGTGTGAAGAATGCTGCTGTGAACGTCGGTGTACACATCTCTGAGTCCCTGTTTCTAGTTCTTTCGGGTGTATACCCAAGAGTATGCTGGGTATTTCATGTTATATAGATTAAACTGCAACAAAAAAATTAAAAAGAAAGAGAAAGGCAGGCAGGTGTGAGGGCACAGGGAGGTGACCACACCTGCCTAGCTGCAGAGTTAGGGGGCGACGGGATCAGATTTGTGTTTTAGAAAGATCAGACACCATGATTACTAGGAAAGGTTGCTAAGAAAGAATATTCATGTGCTGGAACTAAGGACTTGGCCCAGGGCAGACCCCTGTCCACATCCAGGGTGAGGGGCTGATGAGAGGGTAGTTCAGGGAAGGGCTTACATTGACCTTCTAATGTAGCTGCACACCTCAACCCTGACGACCGGCTGGGGGTGATGTCCCAAAGTACCTGCCATATTTTCTTCCATATATATATGTACTAGAGGCCCGGTGCATGAATATGGTGCATGGGTAGGGTCCCTAAGCCTGGCCAGCGATCAGGGCCGATCAGGGCCTTCCAGCTGCCGGCTGGGGCCTTCCTTCACTCCATGCCGCTCCCTGGTGGTCAGTGCATGTCATAGCAAGCGATGGAACTCCCGGTCGAACTCCCGTGGGGACAATTTGCTTATTAGGCTTTTATATATATAGTTTGATTTTACAGAGAGGAAGGGAGACGGATAGCGAGTTAGAAATATTGATAAGAGAGAAACATCAATCAGCTGCCTCCTGCACACCCCCTATTGGGGGATTGAGCCCCCAGCCAAGCTACATGCCCTTGACTGGAATCAAACCCGGAACCCTTCAGTCTGCAGGCCAACATTCTATCCACTGAGCCAAACCAGTTAGGGCCATATTCTTCCTATGTCTACAGATCCCCATAGCACAAGCTCACCTCTGCAATGGTAATCATCCAATCCAGTGTGAACCGAAATTACTCAAACATCATCGTTATGTGTAGCGCCCTTGGGATCCGCGAGGCAACTTACACAATTGCATTGTTCTTCTCATGGAAATGGTTCTTTCTGTTGCTCTTATTTCTTCCTTTTCTTTTTTTCTCTTTCTGGGAAGTACCTCTAGACCAGGAGTACTGGCCAGAAATACCATTGTCCCTATTAACAATAGACCTTTCGGTAAATTGCTGAATTCACAGTTCTGCATACAGAAACATTACCCTTTTTTGAAAGGGGAGGGTGGCTTTGGCAAGGCGTGTGTGGCATTGAATGCGGTCACTGAACTCCAAGCTCTGTGAACAATATAGCAAGATCCTTGGCACCTCAGCGTGCAGCAGCCCTACTGTGTGTCAGCCTCTGCGGGCCTTGAGCGCTTTCTGGGAAATACATTATTGTCATTTCCTTGGGGCGGGCTGAACGAAAGTGATCAGGCTTTCATTTGAGATGAATATGTACCTCACACCTCTGATTTCTGTGCCCTCCATCAAGGAGCTCAAAAATGTCCTGTAGAAATTATGTCAGGTGCTTGAGTGGCTATGAGACCTGTTGAAATGAACTGACAGGCCCAGTCTTGCTGGGCTGCTGAGCTGATGTTTCAGACAGACAGACAGACACAGTCACTCACACAGCAGGCTAACGGGGAGGGATTCAGAGGTGACCGTGCCTGACTGGAGGCCCTGCAGACGGGCAGCCTGTCATGGCTGTCTGCTGAGAACCAATATCTAGTAATTAATATAAATGGAGAAGTCTGGTCAGAAGGCTGAATTGGGCTCTTTGATATTCACAGGGTGAATATTTGCATTTTATTACCTACTGCTGACTCAGTGGCCTAAAGCGGACTCCCCCAACCTGATCATCTTACCGTTTACCTAAACAATCACCTTTGATATGTCTGTTGGCATTCCTAAAAGGCAATTTTGTATTCTAGTAAATAAATGCAGATGGGAACGGAGACTCAGTGGAACTTGGTCTCTTGTACCCGGCTCACAGCTGGCTTCCCCCGTACTTTCAGATTTATGTTTCTCGTCTTGTGTTTTCATTTGCACGTCAGCCCTTTCTCCAAGTCTTTGAACCCAAGGCCACGCTGGCCGTGGCTTCACAGCGGTCCGCGCACATCTCGTCTTTTGCAAATGGCAGGTTTTGGCTGGTGATCAACGAGGCGGGGAACATGGTGACCGCTCGCCAGGAGCCTCGCCTGGTCCTGGTGTCCCCGACCTGCGAGGGGGACACCCTGACCCTCAGTGCAGCCTACACACCGGACCTGCTGCTGCCCATCGAGACGCCCGCCACCAACCCCGTGCTCAAGTGCAGGTGAGCCGATGGCCGTTCTTAGCCCCGGCGTGAGTGTTTGGAGAAAGTTTGCATTTCGGAGGGAATCCCCAGAAAGGTGGCCAGCAATTAGCTATGGATCCCACGTCCTCAGGATCATGAAGGTTCAGAAGCGTGTGTTCATGTGGGGCTGACGGCCATAGAAGCCCCGTGTTGGAACACCCCGGGGACAAAGGCGTACTGACCTGTCAGGGAGGGACAGATGACACCCCCAGAGGCTAAAGGACCAGCGAGGGGTGGGAGGGACTGGGGGGAGGGGCCTGGAAGAGGTGAGATTAGACCGATGGATGGCCTTGGACTGGCCCTACTCTGCCTGGAAAGATGAGGAACCTTCCCAGTGTGAGTGAGGGCTCTGTGACCCATGATATTCAGGCCTAATAAAAGGAGGTTGCAGAACAGAAACAGGCAGCTGGGACCTGCAGTCACCGGGGGTCGGAGTCCCAGTGAGCGGGAGAGTCAGCCAGGAGCCCCTGTACCCCCCAACGTCAGAGGGGGCGACAGGAAGCAGTGATTCCGGGGAAACTAGCATGGCTTCTGAGAAATCAGACGTAGAGATGGTTTTCTTATCCTCTTGTGGGGAAAATTAAAATGTGGTCTAATTACACGTTTGTTCCAGTTGCTGCATTTTGCATTAGAAATGCTAAAGGTAATCCGTATTGTAGAGCGTGTCACATCAAAAAATGTAGTTAGCCGAAAAGGTCCAAGACCCCCGAAAGTTCATAGAATGCAATTATAACCAATATAATTTCTAGAATACCTGGAGTTTTAAAACATAATAATATGCTTCTGTTATAATTGGTGTGTTTTATTCTGATTATAAAACAAATATATATTCATAGTTGAAAAATTGGAAAATACCAGAAAAAAAGAAAAAAGATAAACAAAACCCATCTGAAATAACTATAGTTAATATTTTGTCATATTTCCTTTCAAGTATAAATGTGATACAGTTTAACAAAACCCATTGTTCTGTACCTATAAATAGACTTTCAAAAAGTCATAAAAATTATGGCTAATATTTTTAAAACCAAATTGAAACGATTCAAAAAAAAAATCAGAGTTTTGAATACTGTTATATACTTAAGTTGATAAATTAAATATTTTCTTATGTCGTTAAAAAAATCTTCTAAAATGCCATTTTTTATGTTGGAAAAATGTTGCCTTCTGTGGGTGTCCTTTCTGCATTTTAACACGTCCCCACTTTTAGACATTTGAATTGTTTTTAATTTTTTTCCCAGGTATGAGGCAGAATGTGATAAGTATCTTCACTAGAGGCCCGATGCATGAAATTTGTGCAAGGGGCTCAGCCCTCGCAGCCACCGTGGCGGCTTGCCTTGGCCCTCACAGGCCCGGCTTCATCTGGAAGGTCGTCCAGAAGGACATCTGGAAGGACGTCCGGAAGGTCGTTCGGCTGTCTGGTCTAATTAGCATATTATGCTTTTATTATTATAGATAAGTCTTTGTTAATACCTCTTATTATTTCCTTAGGAGGGAAAATTTAGCAGTGGTTTTGTTAGAATCAAAAGCTATTGAGCTTTTGACATATTCCTTTGCAGAATGGTTATACCAGCTCTATAGCCACGAGCGATGTATTGGGCATATCTCTCTCATTACATTCTGACCGTTATGGTCAAAGATATTTTGCCATTTGTATGGGGGAAATGGGGATTTCATGTTGATTTAATGTGCATTTGTAATATGCCTAATGCAATTTACATTTCACGTCTGTCTATATCCTGGCTCCTGTTTGCCACGGTTAGATCGTTACTCATACTCTTTCATGGTGAAAATTTTTATCCCTTAATTTTTAATCCATTTGCAATGGCGTGAAAACCTTTTGCATGATCCCGTACAGGCTTTGGCCCCTGCCCCAAAGACCAAACCAGAACCTGTTTGGAAATTGCAAATGAGAAATGCTCACACTCTCAGGGCAAAGATGTCAAGAATCCCCTGGTCCGTCCTACTCAAAGTCACCTACTAATTCACTGCAATCCCGTCCCAAATGCCAATGACATTTGCCACAGAAATAAAAGAGTACAATCCTAAAATTTGCATAGAACCTCGAATTACCCCGAATAAAGCAATCTTGAGGCGGGGGGGTGGGGGGTGGGGGGTGGGGAGAACAAAGCTGGAGGCATCCCACTTCCTGATTTCAAACCATACTACAAAGCTACTATAATCAAAACATTACCGGCATAAAAATACTAGACAACAGACCAACGGAACAGAATCAAGAGCTCAGAAATAAACCCATGCTTACAAAGTCGCTTAATATTTGACAAAAGAGCCAAGAGTAATCGCTGGGGAAAGGACAGTCTCTTTGAGATATAGTTTTGGGAAAACTGGATATTCACCGAAGCAGGGACAAGCTAACATCACATCCCCTGATAATGAAGGAATGACGGTGACGTCACAGGGTGGGGCAGGGTCTCTGATATGGGTGGGGCAGGGGCAGGGCCCCAGATTGGCAAAGCCAGGCCCACTCTTAGCTCCTGCCACCCTGCAGGGTGCACGACCTGGAGATCGAGGGCCGGGACTGTGGCGAGGCGGCCGCCCAGTGGATCACCAGCTTCCTGAAGACCCAGCCCTACCGCCTGGTGCACTTTGAGCCTCACATGCGACCGAGAAAGGCCCACCAGATAAAGGATGCGTTCCGGCCCACGGACCAGGTGAGAGAGCGCCCTTGGTCTTGGCCCTCGGGTGACCGATGGGAGGCAGGCTTCCTCGGAGCTGAGAGCCCCTTGGGTGGGGCGCATGTCTGCTGAGCTCAGTGCTGTGGTTTTGCCTGGTGGCCCCCCGGCCCCCACAAGTGGCCTCCCCCAGGCAGGTGTCCCTCCCCCCGCCCCCAGGTGATTGCAGTTGGCAAAAATGCAGCCGTTCCCTTGGGGGTATCATCTGTGTTTGCTGATTTGGGGGAGACGCCTGCATTTTTGGCTGCGAGCATCCCCTTGCTGTTTACATAAGCCTGCTGGTGCTCCTAGCTTTCAGAACTGGTCTGTGGCTGCGACCGTCTGGCCTTTTATTATTATTATTATTATTATTATTATTATTATTATTATTATTTTAAATTCTCACCCAAGGATGTTTTTCCATTGATTTTTAGAGAGAGTGGAAGAGAGAAGGGAAGACAGAGAGAAACATCGATGTGAGAGAGACACATCGATCAATTGGTTGCCTCCTACACGCACCCCAACCAGGGCCCGGGCCAGGGAGGAGCCTACAACCAAGGTACATACCCTTGACCGGAATCGAACCCGGGGCCCTTCAGTCTGCAGGCTCATGCTCTGAGTCTGGCCTTTTTACAGTTTGCAGTTGGGGTCAGATCACCGTGGGGCACATAGGTGTGTGTCTGGGGATCCACAGACTTAAAATGACTACACCGGCTCTTCCAGGAACAAGGCTGCACAGAGTCATTGTAACAGTGGGGTTGGGAGCACATTGTTGTGTAGTTCCATTACTAGGGCCACTAAACAAGTCACGGTCAGCAAGAGTCTTTTTTTTTTTTTTTTTTTTAATTGATTTCAGAGAGGAAGGGCGAGGGAGAGAGAAACATCAATGATGAGAAAGAATCATTGATCGGCTGCCTCCTGCAGGCCCCCTACTGGGGACCGAGCCCGCAACCCGGGCATGTGCCCTTGACCAGAATCAAACCCAGGACCCTTCAGTCTGCAGGCTGACACTCTAGAGCAGCGGTTCTCAACCTGTGGGTAGCAACCCCTTTGGCGGTTGAACGACCCTTTCCCAGGGGTCGCCAAAGACCATTCTGCATATCAGATATTTACATTACGATTCATCACAGTAGCAACATTGCAGTTATGAAGCAGCAACAAAAATAATTTTATGGTTGGGTCACAACATGAGGAACTGTATTTAAAGGGCCAAAAGGTTGGGAACCACTGAACTAGAGGCTTGAAATGCTGAGTGACCTCCCCAAGGGCATCTGCCCACCGACAGCTCCAAGATCCCAAGGTCATATCCACTTCACTCCGTCATATAATTCCCGTTATCTGCAAGGCCTTCCGAATCACTGTGACTTTTCAATAAAAAGGTCCAGCTTGTGTGGCTCAATGGTTGGGCGTTGACCTATGAGCCAGGAGGTCTCGTTTCGCTTCCTGGTCAGGGCACATGCCCGGGTCTAAGGCTTGATCCCCCAGCGGAGGCAGCCGATCAGTGGTTCTCTCTCATCATTGATGCACTTGATGTTTCTCTCTCTCTCTCTCTCCCTTCTTCTCTGGGATCAATAAAAATACACTTAAAAGGAACTAGGGAAATATTTAGGGAGATTGGGGGAGGGAGAAGGGAGGGTCCCACGGACTAGACCCGCCAGACCTCTGCGAAATCCTCTGTGTGAGAACAATTTGTCTCTTCATCAGGTCGCTTACTCTGACGCCAGCCCGCTCCTGATACTGTCCGAGGCTTCGCTGGCGGATCTCAACTCCAGGCTGGAGAAGAAGGTGCAGGCAATGAACTTCAGGCCCAATATCGTCATTTCGGGGTGTGGCGTCTACGCAGAGGTAACACTAGCCTTCCTTGCCTTTTCCCTTGGACTTAACTTTTTTTTAAAGGTCCGAGAGTCTTTGAAGTGACATTAGATTATTTCTTTCTTTTTTAAAAAAAATATATTTTATTGATTTTTTTTACAGAGAGGAAGGGAGAGGCATAGAAAGCCAGAAACATCGATGAGAGAGAAACATGGATCAGCTGCCTCCTGCACGCCCCCCACTGGCCAGTCCGCAGTCCAGTGCTCTATCCACTGAGCCAAACCAGCTAGTTTGAAACGAACAGTTTTCATCGCACATAAACGGGCCTCTAGGGCTATTGCTTAAACTAGGTTTCCTAACTGGAACTCTTTCTCTTCCTTCGGATCTTTCATGTTTTTGTATGATGTCAGTGCCCCCTGGTGGGAAAATGTACACAGAACAGGCTGGGGCTGCTTTACAGCGAGCTGTCCAGCTTTCTGGACTATTGGTGAAATATACAGTTAAGAGGCCCATTTCCTGATTTAAAAGAAAAACCTGCAATACACATCCCAAGAATAATACACACTGCCCGGCCAGTGTGGCTCAGTGGTTGAGCATCGACCTATGAACCAGGAGGTCACGGTTTGATTCCTGGCCAGAGCACATGCCCAGGTTGCTGGCTCGATCCCCAGTGGGGCGCGTGCAGGAGGCAGCCGATCCATGATTCTCTCTCATCATTGATGTTTCTCTCTCTCTCTCTCTATCTCCCTCCCTCTCTGAACTCAATAAAAACACATTTTTTTTAAAAAAAAGAGCAATGTAGACTCTTAGAGGTAAAATTCTAAGTGTGGAGTTCTGCCTCGGGGTTATGATCCACAAAGTACTGGGCAGGTCCCTTTGAACTCCCGGCTTTTATCTTCAGGCCGAGGGCCGAGGGCCTGCCTCTGAGGGTAGGAAGGTCAGGCTGCAATCAGAGGTTCCTGTCTCCCCTTGTCTTTCCTTCTAATGACGCCCGAAGGCCCCCCCCCCCAGCCCCCGTTCTCCGCCCCCGCATGCGTCCTTGTGCCTCTCAGAATCTCCACCTGGAAGACTTGGTTCACATCCCACCTTTCCCATCAAACCTCCCCTGACCCCAGCAGCCTGAAGATCCGCTCTCTAAACCCCCAGAACGCTGCCTCCTACTGTTACACCAGCACCTGCCCTGAGACCTTCTAAGGCAGCGGTTCTCAACCTTCCTAATGCCACGACCCTTTAATACAGTTCCTCATGTTGTGGTGACGCCCAACCATAAAATTATTTTCGTTGCTACTTCATAACTATCATGTTGCTACTGTTATGAATCGTCATGTAAATATCTGATATGCAGGATGTCTTGTCATTGTTACAAATGGAACATAATGAAAGCATAGTGATGAATCACAAAAACAATATGTAATTATAGATGTGTTTTCCGATGGTCTTAGGCGACCCCCAGAGGGGTCGCGACCCACAGGTTGAGAACCGCTGTTCTAAGGCCTTTCCTCTGTGTCTCTGGGACTTTTAAAATGAACGCTGGCTGTTCATTGTTTCACATTTGTATGTCGTGTCCCCCCTGCTGGGTCAGAGGGCGCGCAGTCCATTGATTCGATTTGTTCTGAAAAGTAGGCGCCAGCGACCCCGGCCGGCTGGCCGTAGGGGGAGCTTCCTGGGCTGGGCGCTTTGTGCACCTCCAGTGCAGACGCAAAGGGAACGAGGCTGTTGGGCCTGGTGCTGGTTTGTTCCCATCCAGCCGGAGGAGGTACAGACTCACATGTGCAGTGACCGAAGGGTCTTAATCCACCACAGTCACACACAAAGCGATCTGACACAGCCTCTCCAGACCCCCTCCTCGCTTTCCCCCACTCCTTCTGCCCCCTTATTTCCCCATCCCTTTGAGTCCTGCAGTATCAATCAGGGTGGCTTCCTGTAGGAGGCGGGCTTCCATCACAGTTTGACAAGTGAGAGGAAAAGGGAGCATTTCATTTCAGGTGAATGAACTGACACATGAAAGGCAGAGAGAGGGGCAGAAAGGGGCGTGTCTTCACGGGACTGATGTGAACTCTGCCATCTTGGATGCGAGGGTCACGTCGGTCGGGGCGAGGGCTGCCGAGTGCTCACGTGACCTTTGCGTCCTGTCCCCTAGGATGCGTGGCACAAGCTTCTTATTGGGGATGTGGAACTGAAGAGGGTGATGGCTTGTTCCAGGTAAGACCCTTCCGCCACTGCCCAGGACAGGGAGGGGCGGGACAAGGCCCCTCTGTTCCCGTGTGATGCTTTGGGTCTGTGTGTGCAGGTGCATTTTAACTACCGTGGACCCGGACACGGGCGTCATGAGCAGGCAGGAGCCGCTGGAGACCCTGAAGAGGTAGGAATGGGCTGTAATATCTCTAAGAAGAAGCAGTGAAACGCCACCACACACACACACACACACACACACACACAGCCTTAGAGCTGACGGGCCCTCGGGACTGGGATCTGGGAACCACTCTGGGGGGGCTGGTCCCCAGGGTGGCTGCTTGCACACATGGTTTTATTTTTCGTTGAGAACTCATGATGCAAACAAACCAATTAAAAAACAGACTCACGTTGTTTAGCTATTTTGGCACATTTTATCACAGACCGAGTATTAAATGATACCAGAATATTAGGTGTGATAATGGCATTGTGGGGATGCGAGACACGTCCATATGTGTGGAAGAAGATGTGGGGAGGTGACATGATGTCTGGGATGTGCTGCAGATTATTTTAGCAAAAAAAAAAAAGACATGGGAGCCCTGGCTGGTTAGAGCAGTGGTTAGAGCATCGGCCCATGGAATGAAGGGTCTTAGGTTCGATTCTTGGTCAAGGGCACGTACAATCCTCAACCCCAGTCAGGGGTGTGCAGGAGACAATGAATCGATGTGTCTACATTGATGTTTCTCTCTCTTCCTCTCCCTCCCTCCCTTTCTCTTCCACTCTCTCTAAAATAAAATTTTAAAAAATCAATGGAAAAAAATATCCTCGGGTGAGGATTAACAACAAAAAGTAACATGGGAAAAAAATGTGTCAAAATCTTGATAAATAGAATCTGGGTGGTAACTGTGGATTCATTGCACTATTCTTCTTTTAAAATATTTATATATTTTATTGATTTCAGCGAGGAAGGGAGCAGGAGAGAGAGACAGAAGCATCTATGATGAGAGAGAATCATTGATCGCTGCCTTCTGCACACCCCCTGCTGGGGACCAAGCCTGCAACCTGGGCCTGGGCCCTGACCAGGAATCGAACTGTAACCTCCTGGTTCATAGGCCGATGTTCAACCACTGAGCCACACAGGCCGGGCTCTGGGTGCTGTTCTCCATGAAGCAGCAGGCAGGGCAGAACTGGATGGTTCTGTGTCCCACCAGCCAAGCCGCTGGGGGAACTGACCCTCATCCTTTCCTGTACGTCTGGCTCTCTCTGCCGCCAGCATGTCCCTTGGCGCCCGGCACCCTCCCCTGGGGATATCAGAGGTGCCTGCCGTGGGGGGCACAGCCTCCCGAGAGCCCCCGTGGGTTGGGCCGCTCCTCCTCCCCCTCCGTGGAGCCTGTGTTTACAGAGGACCATTGATCCAAACACAGAGCGAGGGGGGGGGGCACACGGGGTCACGGGGACCAGCTCGCTCTCCTGAAATTCCGCAGGCTCTCCGCAGCCCCCCCCAGGCCCCCCTCATTGCTCCTAAGCCCCCAGGAGACAGAGCAGCCAGTCTAGGTGTCTTCTCCTATCGCCCATGAGATTTAAAGTGCCGTGGAGGCAGTAATTTATGTTCCCCGGGGCAGGTGGTCATAAATCGGGCCGAGAAGGGCCCGGCCGCAGGACATAAATCATGGGAAGCGAAGCAAACAGTGGTGTCCAGACGCCTCCTGGCTCGGGGGGTGGGATGCTTGGAGCCACACTGTCCCCCCCTCCATGTCCTCGTGGTGCCCGGGGGCTGCGTTGCCCCCCAGGCAAGTTCTCAGCAGGGAGGTCTCTCCCTGGCCTTGCCTCCCAGTGCTGCCACCCACGGCGGGGCACGGGGGCCTGTGTGTTCAAGACCTCAGCCCGGGAGGCCCACGGAGGCCGTCCACTGGCAGGAACCGATGAGGAAGGAATGAATCTTTCCTTTTATTTTCATTTTTTAAAAATATATCTTTATTGATTTCAGAGAGGAAGAGAGATAGAAACATCAATGATGAGAATCATTGATCGGCTGCCTCCTGCACAGCCCTCCTTCCCCCCACTGGGGATCGAGCCTGCAACCCAGGCATGTGCCCTTGACCGGAATTGAACCCGGGACCCTTCAGTCCGCAGGCCTACTCTCTGTCCACTGAGCCAAACCAGCTAGGGCCCTTTTATTTATTTATTTTTTTTTGGCAGAATTTTATGATTTTATTAACACAAATACAATAGACACAATCTGTCTATTCGTTTTCTTCGCTGCGCAGCCTGGCATTGGGATTGGTGACTCTGATGGCCAGCTGGGCTGCTCTTTCCACAATGGCTTTGTGGTTCTTTGAGGAGACGTTGTGAGCAATCTCAGCACAGTAAGATTTGTCCCACATCAGCAACACTTCAAGCTCCTTGACGTTATGGATCAGAAACTTCCGAAAGCCACTGGGCAGCATGTGCTTTGTTTTCTTGTTGCTCCCATAACCAATGTTGGGCATCAAGATCTGGCCCTTGAATCTTCTACGCACCCTATTGTCAATGCCCCTGGGTTTCCGCCAGTTCCGCTTAATTTTGACATATCGGTCTGACTGGTGCCGGATGAACTTCTTGGTCCTCTTTTTGACAATCTTGGGTTTCACGAGGGGTCTGAGGGCAGCCATGGTGCCAGGGAGCGACTGGGCCTGATGGACAACGCGGAGACACAGATGACGGACGATTATAACTCACCGGGTAGGAGATGGCTCCCTTTTATTTTTTTAAAAAATATTTTTTTATTTAATTCAGAGAGGAAGGGAGAGGGAGAGAGAGATAGATACATCCATGATGAGAGAGAATCATGGATTGGCTGCCTCCTGCACGCCCCCTACTGGGGATGGAGCCCACAACCCAGGCTTGTGCCCTGACCGGGAATCTGAACCTTGACCTCCCGGTTCCCAGGTCAGTGCCGAACCACTGAGCCACGGTGGCCGGGCAGTCTTTCCTTTCCTACATGACGCTGAAAGGAAACGTTCTCCCGGTGGAGGGGGCAGGAGGAGACTCTCAGCATGTTGTTCCCACGCATCTCGCTCTTCCTGGGGCCTCTCCTGTCTGCTGCCCGGCACAGGTGCCCGTACCGCTGCCAACAGAGGGTTTTACTCACCAGCACATCCATCGGCCCCGCAAACGATGATGGGTCGCTGGTGACCTTGGGCCCACGCTGGGTGGGAGCAGCCGAAGGGACTTGGACACAGTGCCTGGCCTCCAGGGACTCCCCATCTTGTAGAACAGAGGCAGGCGCCCCAAACTACCCGACCAGGCACGTGAGGGCCGGAGGGGCCGGTGGAGAAAGCTGCGGAGGGGCAGTGACTCCCCGGGGGGCTGGGGGGGGGTCCTGGGCTTCCTCCCTGGGGGGTGCGCCATTGAGCTGGGCCTTGAGGACGAGGTAGAATTCGAATGCACGGGGGTCTGGGGAGGAGCATCCTGCCGGAATTTCAGAAAAATCACCAAACCAGTCAAATGCAGAGGGAACAGGATATGGAGGGCTCCTGGGCAGAGCCGCCTAAGGGCATGGAAGGGGCAGGGGGGACAGGTTTGAAAAGGCTGGCGAGGGCAGGTAGAGGCTGTGGCACACTAGACTGAAGCGTGGGAAGGTTCTTCTTTAGGCCAGTGATCGGCAAACTACGGCTCGGGAGCCACATGCGGCTCTTTGGCCCCTTGAGTGAGGCTCTTCCACAAAATACCGGCTCTTCCACAAAATACCGACTTCTGCACATGGGCCATGAAGTTTCAATCGCACTGTACGTGTGCGCCCGCACGTGGTATTTTGTGGAAGAGCCACACTCAAGGGGCCCAAGAGCCGCATGTGGCTCGCGAGCCGCGGTTTGCCGACCACGGCTTTAGGCCCTCATGAGCCGCTGAACGTGTCCCGGCCCAGGAATGATCAGACCAGAGCAAACTTGCAGAAGTAATGTAGTCTGGTGTCAACGATGAATTGGAAGGGGGGAGGAGGAGGGAGAGGGAGGACGAGAGGCTAGGTGAGAGTTGGCCCCGCGGTCTGAGCAATGCTGGAAGCAAGCTTGTGATTGGGGGAGAAAAGGAGGCAAGTTCAGATGGTGGGGGGCGGGAAGGACTCAGGACTGGGCCGCCGTGGACGAGCGCTGGACAGCCGGGGCCGAGGTGGGAGGGATGGGCTCCGAGTGGCTGGTGGGATGGTGGTCCCGCTGACAGACGTGAGGAGTCAGGAGGAGGGATGTCTGGGAGAAGGAAGGTGATGGCGGATGTCTACACATATCAGATACAGGGACCGTAAGTTACCTGGAGAAATGATGCGGGGATGTGGCCGCGGCTTGCACTTCCGCGGTGTGCGCACTGGGAGGCGCTGTTCTGTTTGACGGGACGGGGATGGCGCTCCCCGGAGCTGGGCCTCATGGCCCTGTGGGGTTGGCTCTCACCTCAGGGGAGAGGAAACCAGGTATTGCTTGAGCTCGCGCTTCTGTGTGGCTGTCACTCATCATGGTCTCTCTCCTACTGTAGTTACCGCCTGTGTGACCCTTCTCAACACAAACTGTATGGAAAATCGCCTCTCTTTGGACAGTACTTGGTTCCGGAAAACCCAGGGACCATCCGAGTGGGAGACACCGTGTACCTGCTGGACCAGTAATGGGAACCCCAGGTCCCGGGATATCCCGGCAGGTGCCTTGAAAAGCTGTCCTCGGAAATGTCACCGCTTGCCGTCCAGTGTTTTGGAGCTGTCGCCTCCGCGTTTGCTTGAGACCTGTGATTTCTGCGTCTTTGCTCTTGTGGACTTCCTTGTGTCTCGATGTTTCCAGTGTCCTGAGGCTCCAGTCCAAAAAAATAGAGTCTCCATAGCTGAGTGGGACTTCAGGAAGTCACCTGACGGGCGTCTGAAAATTCAGTGTTAAACTATGATGGTGGAGTAATTCTTCCTCCTTCCTGTTGATTCCTCTCCCTGGAGCGCTCACCTCCGTCATGTCATGGCCACCCCTCAGGGAAAGAGAAGAGAAAGAGGAAGAGTGGGCGGGTGAGATGCATGTTCTAGAAGGTTCTATGACCGCACGTGTGGGGCACACAAGGGAAATTAAATAGCTCCCCAAACAAGGCTGGGATGTCACTTGGCTTTTCTCCTCGAGCCCGGGGCGAGCTTCCGAAAGGGCACACAGAGAGCGGGACCTGACCTGGGGGCGGGGGGAGGGCTTGTGCCTGGGGGAGGGGTGGCAGTTCGGTAGAGCTGTGGCTGGAGGCCAGGTGAGCTTGACCAGCCAAGTGTGGCTCTGGGACATGGCCCGTGGGTCTGTCACCACCAGTGCCAGGAGTCCAGGCAGGTGCCCCCGGAACTCTGAGAGTGGGACACAGTCAAACAGTGCCTGATGGTGGGCAGCGTGGCTCTCAGACCTGGCCTCCACCATAGGTGTGATCAGGGTGTTGGTGCCATACCCAACAGGGCACCTCCCTAAGTTTAATGGGTCCGTGCAATTCTTTTTTCTTTTTTCTTTTTTTAAAATATATTTTTATTTATTCCAGAGTGGAAGGAAGAGGAAGAGAGAGAGAGAAGCATCCATGAGGAGAGGGAATCATTGATTGGCTGCCTCCTGCACGTTGGACCGAGCCCGCAACCCAGGCACGTGCCCTTGACCGGAATCGAACCTGGGACCCTTCGGTCTGCAGGCCGACGCTCTATCCACTGAGCAAAACCAGCCACGGCTGGTCCGTGCAAT
Source organism: Myotis myotis (assembly GCF_014108235.1). Lineage (NCBI taxonomy): Eukaryota > Metazoa > Chordata > Mammalia > Chiroptera > Vespertilionidae > Myotis > Myotis myotis. The sequence continues at coordinate 7,214,705 of NW_023416326.1, read as the reverse complement.
GCTTAAGGTGTGCCTGGAGGGATGCTCCTCAAAGAATTCCGGGGACCAGTAGCTTTGGGCAGTCCTGGGCGCCTCACTGCTCTCCCAAGGCCAGCAGCCCGCCGAAGGCCCTGGAGACCTGCAGTTGGCGTTGAACACCACCCTTTCCTCCCCGCCCCCAGGCTGTCCTCTTGCTGATCCTCTTTGAGACGCTGCTCTGACCTCCAGGACACGCCAGCCGGGGGGCAGGGAGTTGGGTCAGCAGGAGAGGCGCGTTCGTGGGAAGGCTGGGAAGTTATAGGTCCTGGTCCCTGGAGGAGGCCTCTGGTGGGATGCGTCCTCCTGTCTTCTCCCTCGTGGAAGGATGGGACTAGGGCTTAAAAGGTCACAGGGATGAGGCAAGGGTATCCTGGACCAGCTCTCCCTTCATGGGTCTTAGGGAGAAGCATTCTCTCTCTTTGGACTCTTTGCCAAACCTGTCTTCGTGGATGGAAGGGTGGATGAAAGGCGCCGTACTCTGCTACCCTTACTTCCATGGCAACACACGCCTCCCCAGTGGTGCTGTCTCCCACCACAATCAGAAGAACTGCCCCAGGCCCTTACTGCCCCCACCCTACGTAAGCATGCGCTCTGTACTGTGACCTCCTCCCACCACCAGGAACAGACACTGTTTGCTGCCACCATGTTCCTAGAAATGAACCCGTGGGTTATGGTAGCATCTCAGGATTCCCCATTCCAAGCAAGGGCAAGACTCTGGCTCCGCACCACCAATGTTTTGGGATAATAAAAATGCATTTTTAAATATATTCTTCATGTATTTCAGAGAGGAAGGGAGAGGAAGAGAGAGAATCATCGATGCTGAGAGAGAATCATGGATCGGCTGCCTCCTGTACACCCTGCACTGGGGATCAAGCCCGCATCCCAGGCATGTGCTCTGATGGGGAATCAAACTGTGACCTCCTGGTTCACAGGTCGATGCTCAGCCACTGAGCCCTGCTGACTGGGCTAAAAATGCATTTAAAAAAAAAATAATGATTGGAGGGATCTCGGTGTCGGCTCGGACTGCGCTGTCCTCATGGGGAGGCCCAGACCACGGCCTTGACTGTGATCCTGCTCTCCCTGGATCGCAGCTGCGAGGGGCCTGGGGGGGCCACGGGTCCCATGCTGCCCCCCACCCCCCGGTTCAGGAGGAGGAGTCGCCTCCATCACACAGGCTGGGGGTTGTGTTAAGCAACAGAAGGGGCTGAGAAACGACTTCCCATCCAGCTCCTTCCAAGGCCGATGGGTGGGGTCAAGTTCACTCGCCTTTGGCTATCGACCAACCTAATCGCATCACCCTTGGTGGTCCTCCCTCATGCTCCCTGGCCGTCCCAGAACATTCTAGACAGCTCCTGCTCCTCCCCCCTCCCTCCTAGGCCCACGGCCCCCGATTCCCCCACTTCGTTCCCTTCTCTCTACCCTCCACCCATCCCTGACCTGTGTCTTCCAGCCCAGACTCCGGTCCTGGTGGAGCCGTGTGGGTTCTAAGTCAAGTCTCACCGGTGTCGCGCTCTCTCTCTCTCTCTCTCTCTCTCTCTCTCTCTCTCTCTCTCTCTCTCTCTCTCTGGGACGTGCTGGGAGCACTGTCCGTGAAGTCTCGTCGTCGTCATTATTTCTGATGAGTATTTTTACACCTGATAGCATCTCGGAGCGACCGTCTTCGCCTGGCCTCGGGGAGGGGCCCCTTCCCCAGGACCGGCCCAGCAATTAGAGCATCTTGTTAGTTGGAGGCCCAGGACAGCGAGGACAGCTGGCGAGCTCGTCTCCGCCAGCGGCTCTGGTTAACATCAGCCCCGAAAGCTCTTTGTAAACACGTGAATAATTGATCGTCCGGCGCTCGCATAGCTACCGAGGATCTGAGCCCGTCTGACTCATTTGCGAGCCGTTCCTGTCGTCTGGCTGCCATAACACGGGAGGAATGATGATGGTTTCTTGGAGATTCTTCTGGGGCTGGAGTTGCCAAGACCGAGGCTGTAATGGTTTGTTATGATGACCTTTGTCGTTCCATTAGGGCTCAATTGCTTTAAAAAATGAAGTGCGCGGACTTTCGGAACGTTGTTAGCCTCTAGGCTGACCTGACATCATAGTTTACATTGCAGAATGTATTAATGACCGAGGAGTGTTTTCATGTCCCAGGGACAAGTTTTAACAACCATAATCTGCCCTCAGTCATCATAAATACAAACGTATTGGTCAAACAGATCTCGTTAATGTGGCCAAGATAAATGCAGGCCTATATTTTAAGGCAGCCGAAGTCCGAGAGAATGTATGTGGAGCCTTTTTTTGTGGGGCGAAGGGATCTCGTCGACCCGCTCTCAGAAGGCTGAGAGAATGAGGGTTGCCCTCTCTGGTTTTCCTTTGGACAGTTAGAAAAGTCCTGGGGGCTGTCCAGCAAGATTGTTCTCATAGTTTCTAGACCCCATGAATGCCTGGTGGGGCGAATCTCCGTCCTTAAAGCCGTATTCTTCTCATGACGCTCACAGGCCTTTAGAAAAGAAGCCATGAAGATCGCATGTCTTAGCGGTGTGTTGCTCAACCGAATTTCCTTGAGTCCCACCGCATCTTAGAGTTTTAATTCTATTAATCCCCACCCCCCTCCCTCGAGCCCCAGCTTTGTGCTTCCTGGGGGAGGAGTCCCGGTCCCTCAGATGTTTCTGACATTTCGCATCGTTCCAGTTGGCAACCCAGATGTTGGCAGGCGACGTTCTGGGCAGGAGCTGCAGGACGGATCAAACACTCCGTCTTCCTCTTCGTTACATCACACTCCCAAGCGTTGGCCTTCCTCCGCGGTGGCCACGTTGTAAGCTTCTCAGGCAGGATATAAATCCTTGTTGGAGGAACCCTTTCTGACTGTGTTTTTAGTCTGGACCAGGAAAATGTGCTTAAGGCCGTCATGACTCCAGCGCTCCCCTCTGAGAGAGCCAGCTGTTTCCAGGGGTGAGCTCATCCCCCTCCAGACACGGGGAACAGGGCGCCACAGGTGACCTCCGTGTGGGTTGTGGTCACCTGGCGATGACTGATGACGGCTTCAGATCACACCGTTTGCCCTTCTTCACTGAGCAGAAGCTTCCCTCTGAGTCTGCTCTGGCCTTTGCCAGCGTCACAGACTGGGCTGGAGAAATGTGATTTTTGCCTGGAGCGTCTCTCGGGGCTAGGGATTGAGTTATTTTCAAAGTGTTGTTGGCGTGAGGATGCTCTGTGATGCTCTCTGTGGTTTAAGCTTTTTTTTTTTTTTTTTTTTTAATATTTTAGCCCTAACTGGTTTGACTCAGTGGATAGAGAGAGCATCAGCCTGCGGACTGAAGGGTCCCAGGTTAAATTCTGGTCAAGGGCATGTACCTTGGTTGCGGGCACATCCCCAGTAGGGGGTGTGCAGGAGGCAGCTGATCGATGTTTCTCTCTCATCGATGTTTCTAACTCTCTATCCTTCTCCCTTCCTCTCTGTAAAAAATCAAGAAAATATATTTTAAAAATATTTTTATTGCTTTCAGAGAGGAAGGGAGAGGGAGAGAGAGATAGAAACATCAATGATGAGAGAGAATTATGGATCAGCTGCCTCCTGCACACCCCCTACTGGGGATCGAGCCTGCAACCCCGGGCATGTGCCCTGACTTGGAATCGAACCGTGACCTCCTGGTTCATAGGTCGACGCTCAACCACTGAGCCACGCCGGCCGGGCTGTGGTTTAAGTTTGTTGATCTCTTTAATAAGTGAGGCACATACACCCAGTTCATAGGTGCACTGTCCTCAACAGCCAAAGGCAGAAGCAACGCAAGTGCTCATGGACGGAAGGATGAATAGGCAACATGGAGTATTACTCAGCCTTCAAAAGGGAGGGAATTGCGACACATGTCACAATATGGATGCACCCTGGGGACGTGATACTGAGGGCAACAGGCCAGCCACAGATAGACAAATACGGTGTGATTCCATCTCTATGAGGTGCCTAGAGTAGACACATTCGCTGAGGCAGGGAGTGGAATGGAGGCCGCCGGGGGCTGGGGGCGAGGGGGAGAGGGGGAGTGACTGTTTAATGGGGACAGAGTTTGAGTTGCACAAGCTGGGGAGAGCTCTGGAGAATGGCCGGTGGTGATGGTTGCGCAACAGGGTGAATGGACTTCATGCCGCCCCTCTGCGCACTTAAAAACGGTTACGAGGGTAAATCTGGAGTGAAGTGTATTTTACCACAATGAAGAAATAATAATAAAAAAGGAAATAAGGGGAGGCACATCAGAGACTTGGGGTGGAATTAATTCCAGCGCTCAGGCCCCTTCCTGGAATGAAAGCCCGGGTGGCTTCAAGAACCCCACCCCACCCAGAACACGAAGAACTCTTCTTGCCGACACCAAAGAGACAAAGACGTGGAAGTGGAGTGTCTTTGAACTTCATCTCCATTGGGGGTGAGATGATTATTTAAGTTCAGACCTTAATTTCTTCTTTGAACTCCTCTGGACCTTGACTTGTCAGGGGCGTTCATTTCAGACTTGGGGACTCCCTAGTAATTTGACATTTGAAGGGGGGCGGTGAAGTTCAAGTTCAGGACATCTTCTTGTCGGGGAGCCCTGCTGTTTCCCTGCAGGGCCTCTGGTAGGTGGTGTTGGTCAGGGTGGCTAGAAATAATTTGATTTTTTTGGAAAATAAAAGAGCATCTGCATTTTCCATCTGGGCCACAGAGAGGCCTTGGAGAGCGTAATGGACTGCACTGACCCGTCCTAGAAATTCCACTGCTGCTTTCTGTATTCCTACACTACTTCCTCCAGCCTTGCTTTTTATCAGTAATAAAATAGATATTTTGATGTAAAAATAAAAAAATAAATAGGACTTTTAAAAAAGATTTTTTTAATTGATTTTTGGAGAGAGAGGAAGGGAGAAGGAGAGACACAGAGAGATCAATTTGTTGTTCTACTTATTTATACTTATTTGTGCGTTCATTGATTGGCCCGAACCCTTGGCATACTGCGATGATGCTCTAACCCAGTGGTTCTCAACCTGGGGGGGTCGAACGACCCTTTCACAGGGGTCGCCTAAGACCATCGGAAAAGACATATATAATTACATATTGTTTTTGTGATGACTCACTGTGCTTTCATTATGTTCAATTTGTAACCATGAAAATACATCCTGCGTATCAGATATTTACATGGCGATTCATAACAGTAGCAAAATGACAGTGATGAAGTAGCAACGAAAATAATTTTATGGTTGGGGGTCCCCACAACGTGAGGAACTGTATGAAAGGGTCGCGGCATTAGGAAGGTTGAGAACCACTACTCTAACCCATGAGCTACCCCGCCAGGGCTTTTGTTTTCATGTTTAAGACAAGGTGAGGGTTCGGGAAGCTGGTGAGTGATGGCTAGGGAGGTTGTGTGTGCCAACTGGTTTTTCTCTCCTTCCACCTCCCGGCCAAGCTTCAGAGGGAACTCTCTGAATGTGAGCTGGAAAAGATGAATTTCAGGCTTCCTTGAGAGCTTTCAAGCCTTAAATCCTTCTCGAAAATAACCTTCTCTCAGGAATCTCCAGGCCTAAGGAATTATAGAGCGTTTCCTTGGGCTGTGGAATGGCCGCGTGAGTCACTCTGGTTCCTTAGGTCTTTGAATAGGAGGATGTCATAAATCTGAAAGTATTTGTTCTGGTTTGTGACGAAGCAAAACTGTAGAATGTCAAATCAGATGCTGGTACAAACATATGAAATGGCACTTTTTTTGCCCCCCACCTTGGGGCATTGTGGCATGAAGCTTTGGGGCAGTAAAAGAATGTTTTTATAGCCTTGGCTACCGAGCCTGCTTTTAGCTAGCTTTTCTCTCTGAGCACGAATGCTGAGTTAAAGTTCTTGTGTGTAGCTCTCTGTTTTCCCAGAGCGGGTGCAAGGCTGGGTGGAGGCGAACTTACCCCTTTGCAGGCTGTTGTTTGGGCTGAAACCAGAGGCCTGGGCTGTGTGTGTGTGTGTGTGTGTGTGTGTGTGTGTGTGTGTGTGTGTGTGTTGGGTGCAGGCGATGAATGGGATCCTGGCACCCTGGGATGTTTGGGTTGGGAGGGATCTTAGTTCACCCACTTCCTCATTGCCCGGGTCATGTTCATGGTCCTGTGTAATGACAGTCTTGACCCAGAGGGAAAGTTTCATGGTTTCCCCTGGTCCGTGGTCATGTGGCCTCTAGTTTTCCACCTCCAAACTGCTCTAAGGTACAGACAACGATGAGAAAAGAATAGTGAAGAAGTTATAACATATGGAGCACTAAAAAGTCATTATAGTTTTTCTTGTGTTGGCGCTTATGGGTAATCTTTCTGTAGTTTCCAAATATATATATATATATTTTTTTTATCATGAAGAAGATAAATTTCTATGTAAAATAAGACAAGCCGAAACCGGTTTGGCTCAGTGGATAGAGCATCGGCCTGCGGACTGAAAGATCCCAGGTTTGATTCTGGTCAAGGGCATGTACCTTGGTTGCGGGCACATCCCCAGTAGGAGATGTGCAGGAGGCAACTGATCGATGTTTCTCTCTCATCGATGTTTCTAACTCTCTATCTCTCTCCCTTCCTCTCTGTAAAATATCAATAAAATATATTTAAAAAACATAAGACTATAGCCTCAGGACATGTGTGTAGGTAATCATTCCCTGAGAAGGTGATGGAGGACATCCGTAGCATTCTACAGAGCGAAGGCCACACGGTCCAACACGGGAGCCGCTAGCTGCGTGGGGGTGTTGAAGCATGGCTGGCCCGAATTCAGATATGCGGTGTGTGCAAAATACACACCAGATTTCAAAGACTTGTCCAAACAAAAAAGTGTCAGCTATCTCAGCAAGTATTTATGAAAATATTTTTATTGATGTTTTAGAGAGAGAGGAAGGGAGAGGGAGAGAGAGAGAAACATCGATGTGAGAGTGTAACATCAATGGGCTGTCTCCTGCATGCCTCGGTGGGAAACGAAACCCTGGGCATGTGCCCCGACTAGGGATTAAACTGGCAACCCTTCGTTGCACAGGACAATGCCCAACTAACTGAGCCACACTAGCCAGGGCCCAGCAAGTATTTTTATCCCCATGATATATTGAAATGATAACAATTTAAATAAATTAGGTTAAATAAATTATTAGAATTAATTTCATCGGTTCCTTTTTGTCTTTTGAAGGCAGCTACTAGAACATTTAAAATTACCATGTGGTGCCCAGCCAGTGTGGCTCAGTGGTTGAGCATCGACCTATGAACCAGGAGGTCACGGTTTGATTCCCGGTCAGGGCACATGCTTGGGTTGTGGGCTCCATCCCCAGGAGGGGGTGTGCAAGAGGCAGCCGATCCATGATTCTCTCTTATCATTGATGTTTCTCTCTCTCCCTCTCCCTTCCTCTCTGAAATCAATAAAAATATATTTTTTAAAAATTACACTGTGGGAGTTGTATAAAGGAGAGAAGGTTAGCAGTCCCCTCGACAAGAATAGAGAAGACCCTTGAGCCCGTATAACACACGTATAGTTAAGGCATCATCTCCGACGTGGTGGATCTAACCATGACTTTGAGAAAGGAGAGTGACTTAGGATTTATGAGGTTTGCCTCTGGGGTGACAAAAATATTCTGGATCTAGACAGTGGTGATGGCCGCCCAATATTAGGAATATACTACATGTCACCAAGGGTACATTTTCTCTCACGTGTGTTTTAACAATAAGGACATAAAAAGTACATACATGGCTCACATTATCCTTCTGCTTGGCACCTGTTTGAAGCAAAGAGGTGGAGGGTGAGGCTTTGCTTAAAACAGTGTTCCTAGAAGTAAGGAAAAACGCGGAAAGAGGGGAGAACGGGCAGAAGACTGCCAGGGGCAGTGGGAAGGATTTTCTCTCTCCCTTTTGTCAAAATATTGACATATGTTTCAGCTTCCCAGCCTGGCCGCCACCCCCCCTTCACACACACACCCCCCGCCCCCGCCCCAGGCCTCAGCCTCGCATGGCCCCCAGCTCCTCACAATGTCTTCTTTATCTCGTTCCCCATCCCCCCACACTTGGCAGGCTGCCCACTGCCAGGCTGCTCCCCAGGACAGCTCTTTCCCGGGGATTCCTCCCGGTGTGTGCTGTGTGGTGTGGAGGAGTCAGGGAGCTTGACAGCTGAGCATGAAATAGAAACCCCGGCTCAGGCTCAACCAGCCCCTGACCCCCAGATCCCGTCCATGAGGACACATCCAGGTCTTTTCTGTGCGCCTGTGGCATCCAGCTTCTGAGATGTAAAGCCCGCGAGGCAAAACCGGTCTTTGGTGATGGAAGTCAGAGCAGGGGTTGGGGTTGGGGTTCGGGGGTGGTCTGGGGGGGATCAGAGGGGCAGGGGCTGGGCTGGGCCAGGAGAGAGGGCTTCTGGCCGTCGGAGAGACTCTGTTACTGATTTGCACTGATTGCCTCCCGTGTCCACTTCGTGAAACTTCACTGAGCTTGCGGCCTGTGTGCTTTTCTGAATGTGTGCTCCACGTCACCACAGAGTTAAAAGAAAGAAAGAAACACCCCGTGAGGCGGATGCATGGCTGAGCGTTGCTCGAACAGTCCGATGGCGGTCAAGGCCGTGGGGTGCGCGGTGAGGATGGCCACCAGGGGGCGCCGTGTCCCTTCCTTGATGGACAGGTGGCATCTGGAGGCCCCTCCACCATCCTCAGACTGGAGATTTGGGAGTGAGTGATGGATCCACCTGGGATATTAACCTTCTCTCTCCTCTCTCCATTTGGGGCAGCCACATACGTAAAAGACCAGGGAGGGGGGACATGCGGGAGCGGGGAGCTTGGCAAGAGGCTGGGGGTGCAGGGGAGACATGGAAGGCCACGCATCCTTGGGAGAGTTGGGGGTGCTTTGCAAGCTGTAAATAGACACCCCAAGCCCCGGAGGCCAGCTGCGGAGTGGCCGGCCTGCGGTTATCACCGACGGAAATCCTGTGAGTGGTAAATACAGCCCTGGCCGGGCCTGCAGAAGTGATTAGGGGAGCAGAGAGGGGCCCGCGTGCTAGCGGGGAGGTTATTAGCCGGGAAACCAGAGGCAGGGGGATGGGGGCCGAAGGGGCCGAAGCGGAAATGGAGGAGGAAAATAAATAAATGAGATAAGGCATTTCATTTGCTTCCTCCCCTCCTTGCCTTTTGTTTTGTGCTCAGGCCTGAGGCCTTCTCCTCACACTGCCCCCCCAACCCCCCCAGCTCCTCTTCAGGGACAACAGCCTAGAGGAGGGTCTTGAAAACCTAGCCTGGCCCCAGCTCCTGGCCCTGCACCCTCCCCTTGGTAGTGACCTTCCAGGGCTCAGCGATGACCTTCCAGGGGTCAGCAGTGACCTTCCAGGGATCGGCTCACCTCTACCGGTGCCAAGAGCCCGAGGCTACATGCCACAACCTGTGGAGGCCAAATGTTGGGGTCACTGTGGAGTCCCCAGTAAGAGAGCTCATTGACAGTGCTGTTTGCCCCGCTGCTGGGGATGGAGCCCGCAACCCCAGCATGCGCCCTTGACCAGAATCGAACCCGGGACCCTTCAGTCCGCAGGCCGACGCTCTATCCGCTGAGCCAGACCAGCTAGTCTGTAGGATTCCCTCTTCATTCCTGGTGTGTGCGATGTATGATCAGTTTTCTTTGATGAACTAGATCTGCTCAACTGCCCTATGTCCTGTTCAGAGTGGTCTGTAGAATTGTGAGATTCGAGTGAGGTGAGTCTAAAATCCACTTGACCTTGGGACTCATTGTCCATCACATTCAGGGGGCCCTTGGGACTCCTTCACAGTAGGGTCTGGTGGACATGTCAGGACTTTCTTATGAGAATGTCGGCTCTTTTCCGTTCTCCCCACACCTCTCATAATACTCAGCTCTATTGCATCTACAATTAAACAAAGATGCGCTCACATGAAGTCTGAAATAATCAGATTTTAAAAACGGAATCTGAAATGTACACCCTGACCCTTGGTTTCTACGGATGATGCCTGCAGTGGGCCTACTCAGCCCTGTTGTATGCTATTTAGGAGGAAAAGGAATGTAAAGGATTTTTACCAATCTTAGCCTGAATGGCTCTATCTTCTTATCCGTTGTCAGCAGCTCAGGATCCAACTAGTGAGAAATATATTTTCCCACCGACATTCTAGGATGCAAAACACATTGTTCATACTTTGGTTGGGGGGGGGGAACAAGAAGAAATAATAAAAATAAGATATTGTGAGAGCTTTGAAGTGCTGGGGCGATGGGGGGGAGGGCACAATGGCAGGTTCCTTTGTTGATTTTCCTCACGGCCACTCAGCGAGATTCTTATCAAGCATTTCTGAGCAGGAGACAATGAAAATGACCCAGTGTGAATAAAAGGACGGATGACAAATGTGCTGTGAAAGGAGTGCAGGGTCCTCATTGAGAACAAATAGCCTGAGGAGGCGAGGAGGAGGCCGCAAGCGAGGTACACTTTATCTTCCCCATTCTTTTGAGAGCTGGGGTCCGGAGTTGTTTGCCCTGGAAAATGAATGGGGTGCCGGGCAGGCCGTGTGGCCTCCTTCTCTGGCCCTTGCCTTGCACCCCGCAGCCTTTTCAATGAGTTATTCCTTACACTGGCCCTTCCAGGCAGGTCAGCATCAATATCCCTCCCTGCTCCAGAGGCCGGACTGGAGGGAGGTGAGGGCTGGGAGGTGACTTGGTAATGGGCCTTAACGATGGGAGGGTCAGGTGGCTGAGGATGGGGAGCAGCTGTCCTCAGGGTCTCTCCTGAGTTCAGAAGAGAGGGCCAGAGCAGAACTTGAGCAGGGAGGGAGGGATATTAGAGGGAAAAGAAGTTCCCGGTCAAGGGGTAGTGTTCTCTGTGATGTCAGGAAGCTTTCTGAGGGCAGGCATCTGTCTTCTACCTCTTGGTGGCACAGCATCTATTAGATATACGCGTTCCCAGAAAAATCAATGTTCAATGGCTCGATGGATACATAGTATGGACAAACTCCATATGTAGGCATCTTTCAACCACCTGGGGACCCGTGGACCTTGGCTGACTTGATCTACCAAGAAGGAAGGAACAGGTGATCCCATAAAGTCATTACTGGTTTGGGGGTTCTGGAATTATAGCTCCTGAGAGCGGTTCTGTTCAACTCAATTGAAAATTCAGTCAAGCCAGTACTTATTGATCATTGACTATGAGGGAGGTAATGGATAAGGCCTTGGTGCGTTGCAGAAATGAATCAGTCATGACTCCTGCAAAAGCAAAAGGTGGAACGGGAGAGAAAGAGATGCAGATAACTTCTTACAATGCAGGCATTTGAGAATATTCTTCAGGGCCAACAGGAGAATGTTTCTTTCCTGAGGATGAACCAGTCCTCCTTTTAAGGCCTCTCCCTTCTCTCTATATAAAAGCCAAGTGACCGGAACAGTGGAATGACCACAACAACTGGAACGATCATTCGCTATGAGGTTGGGGGTGGTGCCGGCGGCCAACCTCCCGCATCCCCTCCCCCTGCCAGCCCGGCCCCGATCAGACCCCATTGGGGCAGGCCAGCGGGACGCCGCCCATGCACAAATTTGTGCACTGAGCCTCTAGTGATTAAATAAGAACCACTCAAGATAATCTCGCTTGGATTAAGTCAGAATTGACTGACTTGAGATCTCAATTACATCTGCAAAGTCTCTTCGTCTTTGCTGTATAATGTTCCCTAGCCACAAGTGATATCCTGCCCTGTTTACAGGTTCTGTCCATACTCAAGGAGTGGGGATTGTATAGGACGTGTACACCTGGGGGTGAAATTTGGGGGCCGTCTTAGAATTCTACCTGCCCCATGGGACTCATGGCCGGTGCCTGTTGGCTTCCCATTGTGTAGGCGGGGACCCAGCAGAGTCTGTGTCTGAGCGGCATGCACTTGGACTTGTACGTCTCCATTTCCTCTTTTGCAAGGCTCTTCCACCACCCGGGGTCAGTTTTGGCCTTGGGTCAGCATTTCTGATGAAAGATTTCATGGGAAAAGGATGACATTTATGTCTAGAGTTGATTTGGTGATTAGCTTTGGTGATTATCTTTTAAATTATCTCTGCTTCCCCTCTCCCCATTGTTGTTGACAGTCACGACTCAGTTGTTCATATTATTTATTGAAAGGGCTAAAGAGGAAACGGCCAAGGCTAACGCCAAATAATTGCAAGGAAGCAGCATGTTTGAGGCCATCGAAATGCTCGTGGATGGGACTGGCTTCTGGACTTGAAGGCTTTAGCTCTAAACAGTCTCGGAAAACTGGATTTTAACGCAACCAAGCAACTCTTAGAAGTGGCAGTGGGTTGCCCTTTCAAGGGTTGCCTATTGGAATCCCACCATAGGTTTTATTATTTTGTTCTGTTCAGTCGACCGTTTTTCTCGTGTACTTAGCCCAAAATCTTTTTTTGTTTTGTTTTGGTTTTGTTTGTTTTGTTTTGTTTTTCCTTTAAATTCTTTATTAGTTAAGGAATTACAAATGTGTCCTCATGCCCCCCCCATTAACCCCCATACCCCCCCCCCCCAACTCATGCTCTCACCCCCCTGTTGTCCATGTCCATTGGTTTGGCTTATATGCATGCATACAAGTCCCCAAAATCTTATTGGACAATACAAGAAGGCCAAGCCTGGGAAGCTACGCTAATCTATAAGATAGCAAGTTTGGGATTTCAATCTCACTTTTAAAATGTCCAAAATTGCAATAGCCTTAGAGGACCATTCGTGCCATAGCACTGCCAAAGAGTCAACTCTGATGGCGAAATCAGCTTTTACTGGACAAAACCCAAAACAACAAACACAAAAGCAGGACCCCACCGTTCTGATCAAAGGCTGATTCTTCACACTGTCTGCACGCTGAAGAGAAGCTTGCCCTGCTTCAGTGAGTACCTCTGCTCAGAACACAGCCAGCTCACAAAAGGCTTGGTCCTTGCAGCTGCTTGAGAAAGGATTTTTTTTGTGTTTTTTTTTACTCTGATGCTCTTTTATTATTTATTATATTTATTTATCTTTTAAAAAATATTTTTATTGATTTCAGAGAGGAAGGGAGATGGAGAGTTAGAAACATCAGTGATGAGAGAGAATCATTTTTCAGAGGCCTCCTGTACGCCCCCCAATGGGGATGGAGCCTGCAACCCGGGCAAGTGCCCTGACCAGGAATGGAACAGTGACCTCCTGGTTCATAGGTTGATGCTCAACCACTCACTGCGCCACACCGGCTGGGCAATATTTTTCTTCTCTTTATTGTTGGAAGTATTACAGATTCAACCCCCCCCCTCCCTTTTTTTTTTCTAGACATCAGGGCAAAGAAATTTCTGTGGACTTGACATCTGGGCCCAGACTGGGACCAGCGTGAGCCTGGAATATTCTTTCAGATCCCCTCCTCCTCACCCACCCTTCCCAAACAGCCTGAGCCTCGAAGACGCTGGTGACTTTAAATGTCTTCCTGGGTCTGTAATGAAGATGCTTATAAATATTACAAGAGATTTATCACTTCGGTGTGAAATCCTCTGATACCAACCGGGAGTTTTTAAACACAACGGGTAACAAGAAGCATATGGTCAGAGATTCAAGTTACTGCTTTCTTTCTTTCTTTCTTTTTTTTTTTTAATTGTTGTCTGCCAAGGACAATATATTTTTTTTCCCCCCTTTCTTCAAAATAAACATTGTGCAGGAATGTGCCTCAGCAAATGGCTGGGGTTCTATTATATTTCATGCAGCTTTCTAAACAATTTCCAACCCGGGCCTGGCCGAGTGTCAAACAGAAGGCAACCAACAATAGCAAAATCCCATTAAAGCTGAGAAGGTTCCTTCCTGAGGTGAGCCTGGCCAGAAATAGTCATCTTGGCTCATTCTCCCGTTTGGCACCAGGGACTAATAATGCGGGGTCTCTTAATGGAAATTATCTAATTTCATCCAAGAGTTCCTCCAGAGGGAGCCGGGCTGACGCACTCACAGTCAATATAACAACATTCTTCTTGAAGTGCCGGACAATGGGCCTTTGGAGGGACTGATAACCACGTCAGCCGCCGGACAAACACCCAAGTAAAAATAGGCATCGAGACAACTGACACAGCCACCTAATTTCTCAGGAGGGAGGCCCCAGAGGAGGCACATTCAGAGGGCTTGTTGGGAATAACTTCATCAGACCTGCTGGGAGAAGGATGGTGGAGAAAATCAGAAGGGGGGGTGGGAGAGAGAGAAAGACAAGACACAGAGATGGAGAATAGTGGAAACATGAAGAACATGGTACATGAAAGAGAGGAGAGTTCCTTCTCCATCCAGGGAACAAATAAGTATGCAGCATCGGTACGAGGCCGCTTGATAGGAAGTCTGCTTTGGGTGTAATTCCCATGAACATCCCAGGGCCGTAGTCCAAGTGCTCTTGGCAAGGAATAGCCCGCGGGAAAGAAGGCTCCATGTAAAGATTGAAAGGCCCCATTGGAAAATAGTCGTTCTACTTGAAATATAAAGTGCCGATTCCATTACTTAAAGGTTCTTCATTAAAATAACTTCATGCTTCTCAGGTATTAATACATATTGAAATATAATCCAGAAAAAAGGAAGTATAGATATTATAGAAGATTGGAGTTCTGTGAAATTTATATATATATAAATTTATATATATATATATATATATATATATATATATATATACACACACACACACACACACACATGCACACACATGTGAGTTCTGTGACACTATAATATATAGAATATATATATAAATATATAACTATATTTCTATCTCTCTATATATACATCTATCTGACCTGTAAACTATCCCAATAGTACTTTCCTAAGACTAACAAGATCACCCTGAGGTATATACCTAAAAGGAAAAGGAGACAGATTCATATTGATTGAAAGTATAGTCCATGAAAAAGTTGTTAACCTCCGCATCTAACAACAGCTTCAAAATATACAAAATAAAACTAATAGAAATGTAAGGAGAAACTGGTAAAGATAACATAAAAAAACAAGATTAAATGTGCAAAATTGAGTAGCAATATATAATAGCATAATCATTAATAATAATTATACTAGAAGCCCAGCGCGCAAAATCATGCAGCCCCGCCCACCTGTGTGTGCAACCTCGTCCACCCACACAGGTCTTTGGTCATTAGGGCCACAGGTCTTTTATAATATAGATAATTATTAAAATACTAGAGGCCCAATGCACGAAATTCGTGCAAGAGTAGGCCTTCCTTACCCCAGCTGCTGGCACTGACTTCCCTCTGGCCTCCTGGGGCCTAGGACCCAGGCTTCCCTCGCAGCCCGGCTTCATCTCGAAGGAGGTCTGGTCTAATTAGCATATTATGCTTTTATTATTATAGATAAGAATATATATTTACAGCTAAAAGATATGTATAAAATTTGGTATTCAACAGAGACAATTCACTATTTGTAGGAACGTTTAAAAAATTAGAACACCTGTTGCTGGACTATACATCTATGCAGATTTTCTATTTCTTCATGAGTCAATTTGGTAGCTGTGTCTTTCTAGAATTCTGTCCATTTCATCTAGTTTTGTTGGCATGTAATTGTTCATAATATTCCCTTATAATTATTTGTATTCTTTAAGGTCAGTAGTAGTGTCATCTCTTTTGCTCCTGATTTTAGTAATTTGAGACTTTTCTCTCTTTTTCTTGGTCAGTCTAGCTAAAGGTTTGTCACATTTTAAAAAATATATTTTTATTGATTTCAGAGAGGAAGGGAGAGGGAGAGAGAGATAGAAATATCAATGATGAGAGAGAATCATTGATTGGCTGCCTCCTGCACACCCCACACTGGGAATTGAACCTGCAACCATGTATCCTGACCAGGAATCGAACCGTGACCTCCTGGTTCATAGGTCGATGCTCAACCACTGAGCCATGCTGGCCAGGCGGTTTGTCAATTTTTACTGATCTTATCAAAAAGCCAACTTTTGTTTTTATTGAATTTTTTCTATTTTTTAATTTTCTATTTCATTTATTTCTGCTCTAATATTTCCTTTCTTCTGCCAGCTTTGGACTTAGTTTTGTCTTCATTTTCCAGAGTCTTAAGGTGAAAGGTTAGGTTATTGACTTGAGATCTTTCTTTAAAAAAAGAGATATATTTATATAGCCGTTTATAGCCATGCATTTTCCTCTAAGCATCACGTTTGCTATACCTCATAAGTTTTGGTATGTTCTATTTTCATATTCATTTATCTCCAAAAATTCTCTATTTTCCCATGTGATTTCTTTCTTTCTTTTTTTTTTTTACCCATTGGTGTATTTGGGAGCATGTTGTTTAACTTTCACATATTAATGTATTTCCCAAATTTCTGTCTGTTATTGATTTCTAGCTTCATGTGGTTGGAGAACAGACTTCTTATGACTTAAATCCTTTTAAATTTATGAGACTTGTTTTATGACCTAACATGTGGTCTGCCCTGGAAAATATTGCATGTGCACTTGAGAAGAATGTATATTCTTCTATTGTTGGGTTGAGTGTTTTATAGATGTCTGTTAGGTCTGGTTGATTTATAGTGCTATTCAAGTCTCCGTTTTCCACACTGATCTTCTGTCTAAGTCTATCCATTGTTAAAGGTGGGCTGTTTAAGGCTTCAACTATGACTGTGGGATTATTTATTTCTTCCTTCAAATCCTGTCACTTTTTGCTACATGTATTTTGGGGCGCAGTTGTTAAGTGCATATGTGATTATAATTATGTCTTCTTGATGGATTGACCCTTTTATCATCATAAAATGTCTGTCTTTGGCTCCAGTAATAATTTTTGTCATCATGTCCGTTTTGCTGGATATTAGCAGAGCAACTTGGAAAAGATATACTTTTTTAAAACTATTTTTCCTTTCATTTTGCTTATGCCTTTGAGTCTCAAGGATGTTTTTCTGTAGGTAGCATAGTTAGAACTTTTTAAAAATATATATATTTTATTGATTTTTTTACAGAGAGGAAGGGAGAGAGATAGAGAGTTAGAAACATCGATGAGAGAGAAACATCGATCAGCTGCCTCCTGCACACCCCCTACTGGGGATGTGCCCACAACCAAGGTACATGCCCTTGACCGGAATCGAACCTGGGACCCTTGCGTCCGCAGGTTGATGCTCTATCCACTGAGCCAAACCGGTTAGGGCTGAACATGTTTTTTTTTAAATCCATTCTGCTGATTTCTGCTTTTCGATTGGAGTGTTTAATCCATTTCCATTAATATAATTAATAAATAACAATTAATATAATTACCATCTTTTTGTTTTCTACAGGTCTCACGTTGATTTTGTTTCCCTATTCCTCTATTACTGCCTTATTTTGTGCTAGACATTTTCTAGTACACCTTTTAGTTTTCTTGGCATTCATATATACAGTTATTTATTTTAATTTTATTCATCATGCCTTTATTTCTACTTCATTTTTGAAGAGTAGAAAGAATAAGGACACAGGGAGACTGGAGAAGAGAGGGACAAGGGCCTTGGTGGCAAAAAAACAAAAAAAAAAAAGGTTCGAATCCAGTGTGCATCACCACGAACTGTGACCTCAGACAAGTTCCTTGACCCATTAAAACTTTGTTCCCCAAGTAAAATGGAAACGCTAAGGACAGCTCCCTCGCGGGCTGGATCCGAGGGTCGGGTGAGATAATGTCTGGAAGTGCTGAGCGGAGTACTCCCTGGAGACTGACCCAGCGAGGTTGGCAACTGGTTTGGAAAATTCTAAGAGCAATTTCAGAAGATTCGCCATGACCTTCATGACTAAATTACACATGTGGGGGAGGGACAGAGAGGAGGAGGAAGGGAGAGGGTAGCGAAAACCCGTTTACTTCCCAGCAGATTGGGATAACAGGCCGTGTCCGTGTTGAGCTTCCTGCTGTTCAGGACACCTGCCTTCGGGAACCGGCTGGGCTGTGTGGCTCAGTGGTTGGGCATCGACCTATGAACCAGGAGGTCACAGTTCAATTTCTGGTCAGGGCACATGCCCTCTTGGGGTCCCCAGGGGGGAGTATGCAGCAGATCAATGATTCTTTCTCATCACTGATATTTCTATCTCCCTCTCCCTCTCCCTTCTTCTCTGATATATATTTTAAATACACACACACACACACACACACACACACACACACACGTATTTTTTTTTTATTGATTTCCAAGAGGAAGGGAGAGGGAGAGAGAGATGGAAACATCAATGATGAGAGAGCATCATTGATGGGCTGCCTCCTTCACCCTTCACACTGGGGGTCGGGCCTGCAACCAGACATGTGCCCTGACCAGGAATCGAACGTGACCTCCTGGTTCATAGGTCGATGCTCAACCACTGAGCCACTCAGACCGGGCTGTTTTCTTTTTCTTTTAAAGGAGCCTTTTAAAATGAGCCCTCGGGCCGCTTGAGACCCTGAGGTGTCACCTTCCGGTGGAATTCTCCATCACACCCGGGGCTCGGTGGGAAGAAGGGCGGGGTGGGGAAAGGAGGAAACATCTGAAACAGGGAGGCATTTTCAGAGCCCCAGTCAAGGAGCTGGAGTTGGGGCTCTGCCCTCGACCAGAATAGATGCCACTCTCAGGTTGCCATGGAAATAGGGTGACCCGGATGTTATGACTCAGGGCGAGAGTGGAGGGTGAATAAACGGTTGGAATAAACGGTTTCCTGGGCCCGTTTCCAAGCTACACCTCGTTGCTAGAATATTGTGAGTATTCAGGGCGATTCACGTTTGGCAATGCACAGGCACATGCGTATCAGCCGTGGGCGTTCTTGTCAGTTGCACATGCGAATTGGACACAGTCTATGTCACTCATTGAATTCTGATCACGGGCAGCCTGATACTGGAGGTGCCATGTGCTCCGTGTGCCCCGAATGCTGAGAGAGGTTGCAGGCTGGTGAGGAGGGCTCCAGCGTTTGGGGCGCCTCCTGACTTGGCCCCATTGGGAATGAGGGGGGGGGGAGGAGGTGGGGCACTTGAAGAGTTATCTGTGTTTTCACCAATTAGGGAAGCAAGCATGAATGACTATGGCCATCTACTGTGTCAGAGAGTAGGCAAATCGGGCCCTCCCAGCACAAGTCAGGGAAATGCAAATTGAGATAATAATATCAGGTTGGTGAAAGCTGAAAGGACGGTGACATCTATTGCTGGTGGGGATGTGGGAAGGAGAGTAATGTCGTAATTGATAGTGGAAATGTGATTTGTCACAGCGCTGTTAAAGCTCACCACTCAAGGAGACATCAGATGAGCCCCCTGAAGTTGAAATGGACCTTCATTGTGTCTTATTTTCTACAACGTGAGGATATGGAAGTAGCACTATTCTGTTCCAAACCTTGCCTCCTTCAACAGGCTTATGGGCGTTCCAAATCACTTGCAAATACTCTGTTTTGAACCTAACAGCTCAGGTATGTGTGCCCAGTTACAGACAGACACAGCCGTCAGCCCTGTGTTCAAAAGTCTAAACTCGAGCGTGACTGATCACTTTGAAGAATCATGCACATTTTTGTCAGCATCTCCTGGTGAGGGAAGCAGCCACACAAGAGAAAAACTAACCATAAAGCTGGGCGTTAACTTCGGGTGCTCTGTCTATAAATTTGTGACTGAATACAGTTGTACACATGTTCTATTACAATGCTCATTTTTTTAAAAAAAATATTTTTATTGATTTCAGAGAGGAAGGGAAAAGAATAGAGAGATAGAAACATCAATGATGAGAGAGAATCATTGGTCGGCTGCCTCCTGCACAACCCCCACTGGGGGTCAAGCCCACAACCCAGGCATGTGCCCTTGGCCGGAATCGAACCTGGGACCCTTCAGTCTGCAGGCCGATGCTCTATCCACTGAGCCAAACTGGCTAGGGCTACAATGTTTTTTATAGTAGGGACTGTCGGGGGTCACCACAACACGAGGAACTGCATTAAAGGGTCGCGGCATTAGGAAGGTTGAGAACCCCTGCCCTAAAGAGATTGGCCGAGGGGTGGAATTTTGGCTGGTGGTGCTCTCTTTGGAACACCATTTCCTAACGAGGCAGCCTCCGGCAGGCCACTTAACCTCTTTGAGCATCAACTTCCTAAACTGAAATCAGGATGATAAACTCAAATCGCCTCTGCGTCCCTAGGCTGGCTTCCGCTGGCGATAGCACACGTAAACGGGTAACCGGGCCTTGAGATCTGTCAAACCTTGGTTGTTACTACTGAAGGGTGACAGCACCCCTCACCCCGGCCCGCGATTTTAAACACATCATACAAACCCGCCTTTTCTCCAAAGAGCCTGCTTGCATCACAGCAAGGCTGCCAGCTGCCAGGCAGCAATGCCGAGATGGCCCAGCAGGTGTCAGCAGAGAACCGACTTTTGGTCCTCGGTGGGCTCCTCATGGGATGGAGGGGATGCTGGGACCTGGTGCCTGAGGGGTCAAGGGCAGGGCGGTGGCCGCAGAAAGAGACCCCGCCTGTGAGTCTGCCACACCTGGGAGATCAGAAAAAGGAAAAGGACTAAATCAAGTGACTTTGGACCTTGTGGTCTTGTCACACTGTTGTTTGCCTTTCTTACCCCATATCAAAGTCTATCTTCCCCAAACTCAAGAACTCTATATACTAATAGTTCTGGAATACTAACGTCTCCAGGAAAAGGAAGTGGTAGCCTACTTAGGTGTAATCCAAAGGGTGTGTGTGGGGATGGGGGAGACGGGGGTGAGTCTCTAGAGTCCTAAACTACGATATCTGACACCCACAAGGCACAGAAGTCCCACATCTACCAGGAAACGCGAGCACTGGGCCCAGCATTGATTCAGCTGGCGGAGTGACCGGCAGAATATATGCGGATGCCAACATGGCCGAGCATCTCTCATATCCTCACACGGCTGCGTGTGCTGTGTCTCTTTCTCCTCCTCACTGTGGAGATAAAATTGTTTCCATCTCTTTCTTGGAAACCAGAAAGTACCATATTTGAAAGAATAGTTAAAATGAAAAGGGGGGGGGGAGGTGGTCTCGTTCTATAGAGCAACGCCCTTATGCGTTATTTTGCCCAGAATCTATAAGACAAGACAAAAGCAGAGAGCAGACCCGGACAGCCGAGCCCTTGCAGGGTTCCGTGACTGTGATCAGCAAGGCTTAGCACTCACTCTAGTTGAGCTTTTATGCTCAACCGGTGTGTTATCTGGGTCCCCAGATTTAGGGCAAGAATTTGCACTGCTTTAAGTATGGAGGCTCTGAAGACAGCCAAAGGGCGATGGGATCCATCTCTCGCTTCAAGCAATGCATACCCTCTGATGTAGGCCCCTCCTTCCGACCCTAAATCCTCGTAGATCATATTGTTACATTATAAAACCGACCTTCCATGGCACCGGGCGTTCACAGGGTGGGGCAATACTTGGGCTGTGTCTACCCAGGAATATAGAAGGGAGAATCATATGCATTAAAGACAGTCATCAGAATTGCCCAGCAACCCCTGCAAAAGCTATTTAATAATGAACCTTTCAGTATAAAGGACTCTCTCCATTGCTCTTATTGTGGGTTGTGCTTTGCTGGTGCAGCTATGCCGGCTCAGACGAAATCGTCTTTACAAATGAGCTTCCCTTAAGGACATCTTAGCCACGTTCAAGCTCAAGTTCATTCAATTCATTCAGGTCCTCTTCACTCCTGCTGGCGGCTGTGGCGCCCAGGCCGGGGAGCCCTCGCCTCTGCCCCCAGAGTCTGCCCGCCCGCCCGGCCCGCGCATTTGCTCTTCCACCAGCTCGTTCCGAGCCGCTCGGAAAGCCAAGATGAAAGGGGGAAAGTCGCAGCTGCATATTTATATTTTCCTTGCTCGAAGGGGATCGATTTCCGCGCATTTATTTTGGTCGTTGCAATACACAGGGGCGGATTTGCGTCACCCGAGCAACTTGTCGGTGGAGATAAAGTTGCACAAATATGAAAAGGGGAAGTGCTAGGAGTCATTATAGAGTTTTTCTCCGGAAGAAATAAGGATTTCGGCAGTATCCTAAAATACTAAGGCAGCTTCTATTTTGAGACCAATCTCGCAGGCACATCCGCTCATTTAGTCCGAGTTGGAGCCCATCAACAAAACAGGAGGTGGCCTGCGCTCCGGCGGGCCCGGGTTTCCTGCTGCTTTCTCGGTTGGAGGGTGGGGAGCGAGGGGGAGGGGAGCTTGCGGGCTCACACGAGGGCAAGGGGCGGGCAGAAATGAGGCCTGGGCCTGGGGGGGAGAGAGAGAGAGAGAGAGAGAGAGAGAGAGAGAGAGAGAGAGAGAGAGTTGGGGTGGGGGGGGAGGGGTAGGCAGGGGGTCGTTCCAAAGGTGTCCCTTTTCGAGTTACCCTCCGGGAGCTCCAGATCGGCCAGGGCGCAATGAAGCCGAGCGCCGTGGGCGCGCGGGCCGAGGCGCAATTTAGAGTCGAGCCGCCGACCTTGCTGGATAAGAGAGGAAGGAGCGTGAGGCTCGCTCGGGTAGGAATCCGCGGGAAACCCGACTTCCCAGTCTCGCCTTCTCCCCGCCGGCCCCGTACACCTGGCCTCCAAGTGCTGCGGATGCGGGTCGTGGACACCCCGGGAAACCGGGTGGGCCCGCAGGCCGCCCAGTTCTGCACCCCGCACCCACCCCGAGGGTCGCGCCTTCTTCGGGGGTAGGCGGCCCTCGGGGTGAGTCCTAAATGCATCCCCTGGACCCCGGAATCTGGGCCTGGGCCGCGGTTGGAATGGGGCCAGTCCAATCGGAATTGCAGCAAAGTTGAAAGCGACCCTAGAAAGAGTGACGCACTTTCGCGCTAGTGACTTTTCTGAGGTCCATGAGGTTGCAGGGGCCGCGCCCTCCGACCGACCGGACTCGGGCCAGGATCCCCAGCCTTTGCTTGCAACGCCTGCCTCCACTGCAGCGTCTCAGTGGCCTGATGCTGGTCACTCCTCCTCTGGCTGGAAATAGGGCTGGTTTAACTGCGTCTCGCCCAGGGCGCCGGGTGCCCTGAGCCCATCGCGTCCCTCCATTGCAGCTGCTGGAAATAGCACCTCTGTCCCGGCTGCGGGGAGCTGGGCAAGAAAACCCTTTCGTGCAAAAGAGAGGGAGAAAGCGAGAGCGAGAGAGAGCGAGCGAGAGAGAGAGAGAGAGAGAGAGAGACGGGGCTGGGGTGTACTCAGTGATGATGGGTCCAAAGTGATGGATTACTTTCCAGGAGGAAAGTCAAAGCTTAAAACGACAACATCTGCAACAAGGAGCTAGAAACCCCTGGAGATGAATTTAATTAGCCCCAAACCCTAAACTCGAGATAGGCACTGGCAAGTTCAGTTGCCTTCCTGGGCTGGTTGGGTAAGAAACCTCAGTGCTGAAGTGAAATTAAAAATGCCTCAAAACTAGATTGAAAGTTGTTTTTTTTTAAATGCCACAGAAGCACAGCTGCTCTGTTAGGAGATGCATCTGAGCACCATCGAAAACAAAAGATGTTGCGGTTTCATTATTGTTATTATTTTATTTTCTTCCTTAAAATGTGCAAATAGAGCTCCTCTGGGTGGCCTGTGGTTTGCTTGGGAGAGGGGTGGGGAAATCCGTCCTGACTGCAATTTAAAAGAGAACGAGTTCTTAAAATAAAGATGTGGAGGTTGCAGAACTCGCCCCCACGGTACCCCCACCCCCCACCCCTCACCCCCCACCCCCTCTGCGCTCCAAGGACCCGACGTGCGAAAGGAACGCGCTGGCGGCCTCGGCAGCCTCTCCCGCGACCAGGCCCAGGGGCTCCGAGGCCGGCAGGCGGTGAATTGAAAGTAGCATTTAACCCCGAGGAAATCTGCTCTTGCGGGCACTTGCAAAACAACGCAGCCCACGTGACTCGATCGGGGATGTGGCGGAGGAGGGAGGTGGCATCGCCTACAAGGTGCGGCCGCTCGCCCGGATTTCGGCCGGTCGGCGGCCTTTTTTGTTGTTGTCTTGGAGGCTTTGGCTACGTCCGAGGCAGACGTTGAGAGACATCCATCTTATTTTGTTTGAAAAGTTACTCGTTCAAGTTGTCACCGTGTGACAGCTCAGAATAAAGCTAATTTACGACAGCTCCTCCTCTCTCCCCGGAGGATTTCGGAGGCGGCGAGGCCGACGCGGTGCTCAATGGGGCGGGGTCCCCAAGCCCTCCCCCCCCCCCCCCGCATTCCTGCGCCAGAGCTCAGGGCTGGGCAGCGTGGGGCGCGAGAGATGGAGCCTTGCGGAGGACACCGATTTTCGGGATAAAGGCCCGATCTGCAGGAAAATGGGGGCCGAGTGATGTCAAGGGATGGACACGTAGGGGCCCCCAGCGCGTTCCGGGAGGCCGCCTATGCCCCGCGGTAATTGTACGGGACCATCCGTTTCCCCAGGCGAGGGCTCCGGGTCTTTGTGACCCACTCTCCTCGCCCGGTGCCGGTTCGGCGCCGCAGAAATCACAGGCGGGGCAGTGTGTCCCCGGAGCCGGGGAGAGGGACGCGCGGAACCCCGCTCGGCCCACGCGGCAGCGGCAAACACTTTGGCGTGGCTGAGGCGTGGCCGGGCGCTAGGCCACGCCCCTCTTTGCCAATTCCCTCCACTCCGCGCTCTGATTGGTCCCGAGGGTGGCCAATGAGCGCTCAGATCGAGGTCCCTACCCTGAGCCTGACTCGAAAGCTTCTGCCAAAACTTTGGGAGTTTTTAGAGAGGAGTTTTTTTCCCCCCTCTTATTACTTTTTTTTTTTTTTTAAACTAACGGATTATTATTGTTGTTGTTTTAAATTTAGCTCTTAGGGCTTAGCTCTTGGGGTTTTTCTTTCGGTGCCCGGCCCCTGTCTCCCCGGCTTCCCCGGCGTGTGCGGAGCCGCCCGCCACCGCGCCAGCGCCCCTCGCTCGCCTCCAGCCCGCGGGGCGCGCGGGTCCCGCGCCGCCTTCCGCGGCACCAGGGCCGACTGTGACCCGCCGGATCCGACCCTCGCCTCCCCCCCTCGGAGGTGCTGGGGCTCCCTGGCTTCTCTTCGGAGCGGACGGAGAACCGAAAGCGGATCGTCCTCGGCCGGGCGGCTGCCTCCTGCTGGACTAGGCGCGCCCCTCCCCGCGCGCGCACCCACCCACCCATCCACCCGGCCCAGCCAGGCCGCGGCGGCCGCCGCCGGGCGCACCCCGCCAGGATGTTCGCCGCCGGGCTGGCTCCCTTCTACGCCTCCAACTTCAGCCTCTGGTCGGCCGCTTACTGCTCTTCGGCCGGCCCGGGCGGCTGCTCCTTCCCGCTAGACCCCGCCGCCGTCAAGAAGCCCTCCTTCTGCATCGCGGACATCCTGCACGCCGGCGTCGGGGAGCCGGGGGCGGCCCCGGAGGGCCTGGCTGGAGCCTCGGCCGCTGCCCTCACCGCGCACTTGAGCTCGGCTCACCCGCACGCCTCTTTCCAAGCCGCCGCCAGATCCCCGCTTCGACCCACCCCGGTGGTGGCGCCCTCCGAAGTCCCGGCTGGCTTCCCGCAGCGACTGTCCCCGCTATCGGCCGCCTACCACCACCACCACCCGCAGCAGCAGCAGCAGCAGCAGCAACAACAACCACCACTGCAGCAACAGCCTCCACCTCCTCCCCGGGTGGCGGGCGCCTTGCAGCCCCCGGCCTCCGGGGCGCGGGGGGTCCCCAACCCTCACCACAGCGGCTCGGCCCCAGCCCCCTCCAGCAAGGACCTCAAATTTGGAATTGACCGCATTTTGTCTGCAGAATTTGACCCGAAAGTCAAAGAAGGCAACACGCTGAGAGGTAGGTAGGTCTTGGGCTAGAGGCCTCAGGCCTCTGACCAGGGCCCTGAGGCACCGGGGTCCCTGGGCCATTCGGGGTACCTTTGAACGTTTTTGTTTTGTTTTATTTTACAATTAAGGACACATTGGTAAAAGGAGGGAGACAAAAATCAATTGTGGGAAGACTGAAACTCTAGGTTTAAAACTCACCTGCTCTATGTAAAAATTAAAAAAGCCCTAGGAATGTTTTAAACACACACACACACACACACACACACACACACACACACACACACACACCACTCTTCACAGAGTCAATGCGCATACAAATTGTTATTGGGAACATTTGCTACAGTGACTATCCCTTGTCTTTAATCACATATCTAGAGAGGAAACTATTATTTGTTAGGGAAAGCCCTTTTGGGGAGCACTTTCCCATCATTTGTCTGATTTAGAGAGAAATTCCACCCCAGGAATGTGGCGAAACAAATGGGCTTTCAACTCCCGAGAGGAGACAGCAGAGCAAGGTCTTCGGTGGCGGAGGGTTTAGGGCTGGGATTCTCCAAAGGCACCTGAGAGCGAGTTGGTGTTGGCGGCTTAATGTCAAGGCCTTCCTGGCCATAACCCCGTGGACACGGACAGACGGGACATGTCGCTCCCGCATCGCCCCTTTGTCCACAATCGGGAGAGAGGGGCTTGGGTTGGAGACAGGGCGCGGGAGGAGGGGAGGAACACACCAGCCCAAAGGGTGTGGGTTTGCCTGACGTGTAACCCGCTCTTCTCTTGCCTGGTCCCCAGATCTCACGTCCCTGCTGACGGGCGGGCGGCCCGCGGGCTTGCACCTCCCGGGCCTGCAGCCCTCGGCCGGCCAGCTCTTCGCATCTCTAGACCCTATTAACGAGGCTTCTGCCATCCTCAGCCCCTTAAGCTCCAACCCGAGGAATTCAGTCCAGCATCAGTTTCAAGACACGTTCCCAGGTACGGAGCTTCCTCCGGGGCCAGTCCGCGCCCATCAGAAAACTCGGGACTGATGCCTCCGGTGGCGAAGGCGGTGTGGCCATCCTGGAGTTGGTGCGGGAGGCCACCGCATCAGGGGAGAGAAACCGAAAGATTTCTCCCCGGGAGCTGGCCCTCTCTCTCTCTCTCTCTCTGCCCGCTACCACAGGGAAGGGGTGGGATGGGGGGGGGGACTTTCCCTAGTCCTTTCTCAGGAGAGGGGGTGCTTGAAAATGCAGCTGCAAGAGGCGTTGCTTAGGATCATACACACAGATTTTGAAATGACTTCAAACCCTTTTGCTCCAGGAATTTGCATCCACGCTCCTCGCCTGGGCGCATGAGTGTACACACACACACACACACACACACACACACACACAACAGAGAGATGAGAGAGACAGACAGAGAGAGAATATCCAGGCCGGCATCTCTAGATTCTTCAGGCCTGGGGGACATTTTTTTTTTATTGATTAAGTTATTACATATGTGTCCTTATCCCCACATGACCCCCCACCCACCCCCAGTCAGGCCTGGGCGACGTTTTCACCTGCCTTCCCCGTGCCTGAAGGCCAAACATCAGCCTTACACGTGTCCCTTTGGAATTAATGGGTGACCCGCTGGGCTTCTCAACTCACTATATACACTTGCTTTAGGCCTTTCCACGACCTTCTCAAAAGCTGTACAATTCCTCCTTGGAGGAGGGCTTTGTGAATGCGGGGAGGGCCTAGGGTTAAGCAGGCCAGTTTTAAGCAGCACCGTGAGCCCTAGGCCCAGGGCGCTAATTGGGTCCTCCTGTGTGTCTCTCTCTTGCTCCCACCCCTCACCCCCGCCCCGCAGGTCCCTATGCTGTGCTCACCAAGGACACTATGCCCCAGACCTACAAGAGGAAGCGCTCATGGTCACGGGCCGTCTTCTCCAACCTGCAGAGGAAAGGCCTGGAGAAGAGGTTTGAGATTCAGAAGTACGTGACCAAGCCCGACCGGAAGCAGCTGGCGGCGATGCTGGGCCTCACGGATGCTCAGGTAAGCCAGCTGCGACCCGATGCAGATGCAGTCCATCCCGGTCCCCCCGGATCCCTCCACCCCAGCCGCTCCCCTGCAGCGGAAACACAAGGCCTTGCATTTCGGGAGACTCTGTGGGCTCCCCGACGTGAGGCAGGAGAGAGGAGAGTGGAGGAGAAGGACGGAAGGCACAGCCCGTCTCCAAAGATGTGTGTCAACAAGCAGCGCCTGTTTATTTTGGCCGGCGGGCAAGAGAACCGCTGAGAAAGCAAACAGGCTGTGGGAGATAATAATTACGGACCCGACTCCACTGCAATTTGCTGTAGGAAGCAGTTTATTTCAGAAGAGATAGAAATCCAAAAGCAAGGGATTGTTGTTGGCTTTTTTTTTTTCTCTTCTCTTCCTTCCATCCTCCCCGCCCCCCTCCTTCTGCTGCTGCAGGATTGTGAAATCCCCAGTTGTGAGGAAGTGAAAACACCATTTCAAACGGAATTACTTCGCCCTGGTCGGGCCAGAAGTCCGCCTGGAGCGGCCACAGTCCGATTTTCTTAACGGCATAAGCTCCGAAGAGAAATCTCAGGTGGGGGGAGTGAGGGAGAGAAGGAAAACAGGTTTCTTAGAATGCTTCAGAGCCTGGCAGCCGGCTCCGGGCTCTGCCTTCTTGACTACTTTTCAAGAAAATAACAAATCTATCATGCCTGCCTTCAATGTCCGAATTCTCCCCCCCCCGCCCCCGCCCTCACATTCAAGAACTGGACTTCTTTTTTTCTTTTTTGAGTTTTGAAACTAGAAGAGTCACCCTTCTGCCACACCCCTGGGTACCAAATATTCTGAGCAGGCATAAGCCAACCGCAGGCACTTTTAAAAAATGGTGCCTTTTGGTGCCCTCCCCCACCCCAACTCTGGGTCTCTCTGCCCGCCATTGCACAACTCCCCTCCCCAGCGCACACACACACTGGAAGGGCCCAGCCGTTTTCCACCAGCTGTGGATGTTATTTTTAAAAGGGAAGCTGGAACGTGTGTGAACGCATTGGGTCCCCCAGGGGATCGGCTGTATTTATATAGATTCCCCGCCCCATCCCTACCCCTTTCTCCACTGTGTACAGGTTTGATTCCAGAGTTTTCTGAGCTCACAGTGGGATTACTTTCTCCTGGGCAGGGGCTGGGGGCACTCTTGCCAAGGAACTGCTCTTCCCTGGAAAGTCCAGCGGTACCCCCACCTCTGGAATCAACTCTTTGAACCCTCTTTCCCCTCTGTGCTTCCTATAGTCCCTCCTTAAAAAGAACTGCTTTTGGAGGGACTTGCATAGGATAGTGGCGTTAGAGGAGGGGGCCGACTTAGCAGGAATTCGTAACATTGGTTCCCCTTATAATGGTGCGCAAAATCTTGGGGATATGTGCATTTTTAAAATTTTTCAAAAATATACTTTTATTACCCTCACTGGTTTGGCTCAGTGGATAGAGCGTTGGCCTGTGGACTGAAAGGTTCCAGGTTCGATTCTGGTTAAGGGCATGTACTTTGGTTGCAGGCACATCCCCAGTAGGAGGTGTGCAGGAGGCAGCTGATGGATGTTTCTCTCTCATCGATGTTTCTAACTCTCTGTCCCTCGCCCTTCCTCTCTGTAAAAAAATCAATAAAAGATATTAAAAAAATAAAATATACTTTTATTGATTTTAGAGAGGAAGTAAGAAAGATAGAAAC
Source organism: Myotis myotis (assembly GCF_014108235.1). NCBI lineage: Eukaryota > Metazoa > Chordata > Mammalia > Chiroptera > Vespertilionidae > Myotis > Myotis myotis. The sequence goes on along the minus strand of NW_023416326.1, from coordinate 7,185,416 downwards.
ATCAATGATGAGAGAGAATCATTGATAGGCTGCCTCCTGCATGTCCCCTACTGGGGATCAAGCCCGCAACCCCGGCATATGCCCTTGGCCAGAATCGAACCTGCGACCCTTTAGTCCATGGACCAACGCTCTATCCACTGAGCCAAACCGGCCAAGGCGATATGTGCATTTTTTTCTGGGCCACGGCGGGTCAGTCAGATTCCGGGGAGGGTCCTGACGCAGGCGGCGTTAAGGAAGCATCGATTTAGAGTAGAGATCCTCCCGCGTTTGCAGGAGGGGCGCAAGGATCTGCCTTTCCAACAAGTATCCGTGCAATTCCGGGCTGGAATCTGGAGGCCTAGTGCGGGGACCCATGGCGATCTCCTTGTTTCTGGCGCGGCAGCCTCAGGGCCCCTGCACCTAGCGCAGTGCCTGGCGCGTCCTAGAGGCGCCCGGGACAACCAGCGCCGCCTCCCGCCTTTGGGGCGCCTCCCGGGTGCGCGCCAGTCGGATGGGGGCGCGCCTGTGTCTCATCGCGCTTTCCCGTCTCGTCCCCGCGCGGCGCAGGTGAAGGTGTGGTTCCAGAACCGGCGGATGAAGTGGCGGCACTCCAAGGAGGCGCAGGCCCAGAAGGACAAAGACAAGGAGGCGGACGAGAAGCCGGCGGGCGGAGCCCCCGCCGCGGACGGCGAGCCGGAGGAGGAGCGGAGCCCCAGCCGCTCGGAGGGCGAGGCCGAGAGCGACAGCAGCGACTCGGAGTCCCTGGACATGGCCCCCAGCGACACGGAGCGGACTGAGGGCGCCGAGCGGTCCCCGCACCAAACCACCGTCATCAAGGCTTCGGTGGCCGGCGCGCTCGTCCCCGCCAGCAGCGTGGGGAGCGGGAGCAGCGGCAGTTTTAGCTTCAGCGGCCTGAGCAGCAGCAGCAGCAGCAGCACCGGCACGGGGATCGCCAGTAGCTTGGGCAGCAGCGGGGGTGGCCTGGCCCCGGAGCTGCTCCCTGCGCCCCAGCCCAGCCTCTGCAGCGCCCCCAAAAGCCCGGAGCCCGCCCAGCCGCCTCTCGGAGGCCCGTAGACTGGACCAGGGCGCAGGGGACCCGTCTACGCGGCTGGATCTCGTGCCTGCTCTATGGTGCTGGCCGCGGGGACAGGGCCAGAGACGCATCGGTGGAGCCTCCTTCGCCAGGGTCGCCTGCTGCCCCTCGCTGGCCGCCTGGGGCACCCCCTCCTCCCCCGTCGGACACTTCTCCCCGGATACAAGCAGCTCACACTGTGACGTGTGACTCCGCAGTGCCTTCCTGCGCTAGGGGGTCGCAAAGACGTGCTGCACTTAGGACGCCACAACCTTGTAAATAAAATGTTTACTACGGTTTGTAAAGAAAGGCTGCGTGGCTGGCACAAGGTCAGGGATCTCTGCGCTGGGCCTTAGCTCCGGGCAGCAGGTCACAGCGGCTGGAGGGGGGACTAGAGCTTTGGGGTAAGTCCTGCAACCTCGAGCCACGTGGCTGCAGAGTTGGGGTTGAGGTTTAGCGGCTCCAGCAGTTCAGAGGGGTCTTAGCCCGTCGCTGGGTGACCCTGAGTGTGGCCTGGGAGCTGAGTTGGCCGTAGAATCCATTAGGGGCAGATGGCTTTCCCACTGAGAGTCAGGACTCCAGGAGTGTGCAATGAGCGGCTCGCAGGCTTTCGGAAGATGCGGAGTTGGGATGGAAAAGAGGTGGTGCCTGCGGGTCCGTGTGGACACAGCCTAGACTCCCAGGGTGGCCACTCTGCAGGGCCTGGAGCCGGGAGGCAATTCCAGGGCAACACGTCCCTTGCTCAGGTGTGGCCGGCCGTGTCCTGGTGGAAAGGACAGGCAGACCGCAGTGGCTGCGGCTGGAAGGCCAGGCCTGGGATGGCTTTAAAGATGCCCAAGCGATTGCATGGCAGAAAGGGGTCTTGTTCAAGGTTTCACGGAGGCAGAGCCTCAGACCAGAACTCCTGCCTCCTGGCTCACTTTGGGCCAGTGATAGGTCTAGGAAACTGCACACACACTCACACACACACACACAATCTTTCCTCATAATTCAGTTCCTGCAGGCTCATGATTGCCCCTTCCCCCAAAGCTGCCACGATTTGAGAGGCAGTTTCCCCATCACAGTGCAGCTGGCATAAAGCAAACCTGTTTTAACTCCAGGCTGCCCCTGGGGTGGGCCATGCAAAGTTGTTTTTATTTTGAAAGGTTGAAGAGTCAAACCTCTCTCCAAGACCAAAGTTCCTCCCCGGCTCACCTTCCCTCGAAATTACAAAATGTTTGGAGTTTGTTAAAAGTTCTTTGGGGAGATTTTAAAACAAGTAGACGTTGTTGTCGATGAACCTGATCACCCAGGTCTGTTTGGCACAGGGGCTGTGGGCCTCTTACAGACCAATTATCCATGGGGGAGGGGGGTTGGTTGTCAGGGAGAACGGTGCTTCTGTCAGATGTGTGGTCAGGGAGCCTAGACCCCCTCATCTCCTGGCCAGAGGGGGAAGGCTCCCCAGTCTGGCTTAGCTTCTCCACTTTGACCCATTGGCTTGAGCTCAATGAAAATGTCTCTTACCGATTTTCCCGCCCAGGGGCAGAGTAGAGACCCCAAATTTAGCCTTCCCTGGTGGGGCGCATCAGACACCTGGGCAAGTCCTAGAGCACAGCCCAGGGACCAAGGCTGCCCATTTCCTACTCCAGTCACCCCCTCCCGCAACCCCCCATGCAGCAAGGGAACCCCTAGAGCAGCGGTTCTCAACCTGTGGGTCGCGACCCCTTGGGGGAGTCAAAGGACCCTTTCACAGGGGTCGCCTAAGACCATCGGAAAAACACATATATAATTACATACTGCTTTTGTGATTAATCACTATGCTTTAATGATGTTCAATTTGTAACAATGAAAATGCATCCTGCATATCAGATATTTACATTACGATTCATAACAGTAGCAGAATTACAGTTATGAAGAAGCAACGAAAATAATTTTATGGTTGGGGGTCGCCACAACATGAGGAACTGTATTAAAGGGTCGCGGCCTTAGGAAGGTTGAGAACAACTGCCCTAGAGGAATGTGCACAGTGGGGAGGGAGAGGGAAGACCAGGGTGGTCCAAGGCCGGACCATGTCACTCCCTCCAGGAGGGACCTTAAGCTGAAGGGGACTGTGAGCCAGCTGTTACCCCGAAATGTGCCCCAAGATGGGTGAGCAGCCTTCCCCACCTGCCCTGGGGTTCCAGCCCCGCCTGGGGTGGCTCCTTTATTCCTTCCACCGGCTCTGCTCCTGGAACTGCCGCACCTCTCTGTACCCCGAGTTTGCCTTTATTGTGGAAGTCCGTTTTCTCCCAAGCCCCAAGGATTGAAATTCTGGAACAAGGAATTCCCAAGAACATGGAATTAGGAGGCGCTGGAATCCAGCTCTGGCGTTAAGGAGAGTAAGGAGGCAGGATGTGCACCTGGTTGAGGACCTGGCCCAGGGAGAAGAGGGGGGAGAGGTTTTGTGTTATGCTCCCCGCAGCTACCCTGCCCTTGAGGGTGGCCTGCAGCCCCCCAACCCCCGCCTGGGCCCAGTATCCCCGAAGTGTAGGCAGTCTTCGCCCAGGACTGTAATGATGTGACTTCGGGTAAAATTAGGCCTTATCTCCGCCAGGTTCAGCCAGACGAGAAGGCTCTGCAGGCTGGGAGGCGGGTACCTTGGGGTGGGGGTCGGGTGCTCCCGGAGGCTGGTAGGAGGCACCCCTTCCTCTGCCTCCCCCACTTGCGTTCCTGAACACGTTCCCAGTGAAACGCTAGCGGGGCTCTCCTCTAGGTAATGGAGTTCTCCCACATTTTCATGGACGGAGAATCGCAAGACGCAGAGAATGTGAAGTTCGCTTGACAGAGCAGTCCCCGGACCCAGGGCCTCCCGGGCGGGCGGGCGGGGTGGCGGGAGGAAACCCGCAATTCGGCTCAGGTTGCCCCACCCCAGGACGGCTGGGGTCTTCGCGGGGTGGGGTGCGGGGGGGGGGGCCCTCGATGCTGGTAGGGGCGGCCGGGAAAGCTAGAAACTCCTGAACCGAGAGCCAGATCGCAGCGCGCGGAGGAGAAGGCTGCGCACCGAGGGTCCGCGGGCGCCAGGAGCGCCGAAGCCGCAGCGCGCGGCCTGGGAGCGGAGCGGAGGCGAGACCCCGCCACCTCCCGGCGCCCCAGGCCGCGCCCCTCCTAAAAGCGGTACCGACTCCGCTCCGAGCCGGACTCAGCCGTCCCGGCCTCACCGCCCGCCGCGGGCTTCACGGGCCCAGCGCTCTGAGCCAGGTTACGGGGCGCAGGGGGAGGGACCGCCGGCCGCGCGCGGCTCCCCAGGGAGCGGGGGGCGGGCGGGGGTCTGATACCCTCGTTCCCCCATCGGGTGCACAGGCGCGCGCGGGGGCGCACACACACACATCACAATTACACACACACATCACGATCACACACACACGCATCACAATTACACACACACCAAACACAAACACACATCACAATTACACACACACACCACGATTACACACACACACCGAACACAGACATCACAATTACACACACTAAACACACACACATCACAATTACACACACCAAACACACACACATCACAATTATACACACCAAACACACACACATCACAATTACACATACCAAACACACACATCACAATTATACACACCAAACACACACACATCACAATTACACATACCAAACACACACATCACAATTACACACACCAAACACACACATCACAATTACACATACCAAACACACACATCACAATTACACACACACACACACACACACACACACACACACACACACGCCCGCGCCACGTTCCCCGCTCTCCATGTGGCAAAGCCCAGCGAGGAGCCTTGGCCCGCTGCGCGCGCGGTGGGGCGCTTGTCTCCAGACGTTTGCTCGCGCCCAGCTTCGCCGACCAAACCCGCCTGGGTCCCCTTCAGCCCAGAGCGGCGAGGACCTGGGTCCCCGGGCTCGTTCCCAGCGCGTTGAGGTCGCTGTCCTGTCTCCACCGAGGCCAGAGCTGCCTGGCCCTTCGGCTCTTCCAGGAGAGGAGTTGTCTCCCAGGGAGGCTGTGGCCTGCGTTCCAGCCTGAGAGGTGGCCCCTGCCCTGCACCCCCACCCTGCGAGTCCTGGAAAGTATGGGGGGGGGGCAGTTACTCAGACTCGATGGTCACATATCCCTGACTCCCCGGGCCCTCTCCGATGGGCCCATGGGCCAGTAGTTCTGGGGTTTTCCTTGCGGCTGCTCCCTGGAGCTCGGGCCTGAGGTGGGGTGTTGGCGGAGGGTTCTATTTCCTTTGCGGCCCCTCCCGCTCGAGGGGACCCCAGGCTCCCTGCCCAAGCGCGTGGCACAGCCTCAGCTCCCAGAGTCTTTGGGGTCTCCAGGGCCCGGCAGGCACCAGGACCTGCAGTGGGGACTTTCTGGGGGCGTTTTAACCTGTTCCTGGATGGCACCCCCCTCCTCTCAAGCCCTCATGACCTCAAGCAGCTTCCGTGGGCAGGAGGGGCCTGGGGTGGGAGGGGGGCTCCGGAGCAGGAAAGGGGGCGAGAGTCGGAGGCTGAGTCAGGCCGGGCTCCCTCCTCCCGTGTGCGCCCCTGCCCACCCTCCGTTAAGGAGCTTGTCCTCCTTTAAGAAGGAAGAACAGAAGAGGGCCTTGGAGCTGCGTCCGCCCTATACACCTGGTCACGCTAATTTCAAGGTGACCCAGAGGCCCCTGCGCGCACAAGGTCCTCTCACTCCCCCTCCTTCAGCCTCTGGGGGAGGGGCTTGCACGCTCCCCGAACTTCATGAAGATGAAGATGCAACTCTGGGCGTTCAGAGGCCTTTAGCGGCAGGGGTGGGGGCTGTTTTTCACTGTTCCCGCCCACCTCTGGCTCACAGCCACTCCTTGCGGGTTGTGATGGGATTGGCGGGCCCCGAAGACAAATGAGCAACTTTCTCTGCACCTTCTCCGCAGGCACAGGCACGTGGGCGTTACAGGCACGTGCGTGTTACGGGCACGCGGGTGTCCTGGGCACGTGGGAGCTAAACCTTGCAGCGCGCCCCCTGCATCTGCTGGCTTTGCAAACCCGGCTGCTTGCACAGGGCGCCTGCACTTTCTAGGAGGCTCTCCCGTGCCCCCCACACACCCCCGTCTAACGGAGCAAGGCTCTGCGTGGACTGGCCCAGGGCCCCCGAGCCCCTGGGACAGGTAAGCTTGGAGCATCGCTGGCCCTTGGGTCCCTTAGCGGTCCTGCTCTCGGTCCCTTGAGGAAAGAAGGCTAGACGTCCCAGCATGTCCGATTGCTTCCTCCTTCCTTTCTGGTTGAGGCAACCCAGGCTGGGAGGGTCAACCTTACTCAAGGTCCCCCGGGTAGTGAGTGCCATGGGGTTAGAAGTTCGCCCCACTCGAAAGAGGGGAGCAGGAGGCGGCAGCTGCACCCACACCACCTGCTGGGCTCACCGAGCTCCAGGCTTCTGTGACCCCAAAGACTGTGGGAGCCGGGGATCCAGGGAGCCAGAAAGAGCGCGCATGATCCCAAACCTGCATTAGGGAAACCCTAAGCAGCCCAGGAACCATTCGTTCATTCACCAATTACTAAGCTGGTTGGTTACCTTGGGAAACTGATCTCGCCGCGTGGCTTTCGTTTCCTCACCTGTATAATAGGCACTAACCAGTTCCCTTGCTGACAAATTACCGTGAGGATTAACTGCGTTAAACCAAGGTGAAAGACATACCATCAGAACGACAGGCTTGCACGTCATTGTATTCCTTCACCCATTCGTTTATTCATTGTGGTATTTATTGAGGTGCTTGTTAGCGTATGCACGTTGGGGGGTGGGGGGAACCTACAAAAAACAGAATGCAAGACAAGCCTTACTCTCCAAGAAATTAAATCCTTAGACGGAGGCCCATGAGTACCACGCATTAACCGGTCCCCAGGGAAGCCCTCTGAGGGGTGTTGGGACTGGTTGCCCTGGGCGATGACAGGGGCTGCCACGTGGTCTCACTGACTCCGCCCATTGGAGCCTCTTCCTCTCCGCCCACTGGCACTTCCTCCAGCACCTGGTGCATACAGCAGGTGCTCAATACGAGGCTTGCAGGTGTGGTTGGGCGTTTTCTTTGGAAGGTGAAGAAACACGTTTTTGGAGGGAAGTTTCAGCAAGTGTCTGGGTCCAAGGAGGGAAAGATAGGTGCCCACAATTGTGACCATCTCAGGACACGTGGCCCTACGTTATTAACTAATTCATCGAAGGGAAGGTCTCCAGTACGGAAACAGGACACACACCCCTGTAGGAGGAAAGCCACGCTGTGTTTCTTCAGGGCAGGGCTGGCCCTGCTGGTGGTTGGAGAAATTCTGGCACCCTGTTTGGCACAGCGAAGGCGCCTCAACATTGACTAAACGAACAACACAATGATTGTGGCTTAGAGGTTGGGTATAGTCTCTCCATCCTCTGGAACAATATGATCGCTTGGTTAGCCTGGTCAGCACAGGAGGAAGCGGCTGACAAGGTGCGGAGCCATCCAGGGGTGACTCAGGGAGAGCGGACTTGGGAACCCCAAATCGTCAGCTGAGGATACACAGGGTCCCCAATACTAAGACCATCACAGAACAGAGCGAGATCACCAGCAGCGCTTGATGCAGGTGGCGACAGTGTTCATTCTCACACTTTCCGATGGAGAGTGTCTCGCGCAGCTGCAGCCCAAGGCAGGCACCATCCCCTCGTCCTGTAGCTCCAACGACTCGTCCACAGTCATCCAGCCAGCGGTCGATGTCAGGACCAGGACGGAGGCCAGAGCTTTCTGTGCGGCCTTGGGTCCCCCTTCCTGGGCCCAGCCCGCGGGGGCGCTGGGATCTGCACCCCTGTCTCCCGGCCACAGGGAGGGAGGGAGGGATTGTGGGCCAGGGAGACTGCAGCGAGCTGGCTCAGCCAGTCCACCCAGCACCCAGCACCCAGCCGCCTCCCGCTGCTGCCCAAAAGTGCCTTTTTATTTCGTGGAGTTTCCGACCTGCCCCGACCCCCAACTCGCCTCGAGCGATTTCCCGGTGGGCAAATTTCAGCCTTGCTTTGATGTGTCAGGGCTGTTTAACTTCGCTGCTGGGAATCGGGGTGAAGAGTGCGCCCCAGCAGTTCCCAGCGCGTCGGGGGAGCTCAAGAGAGGAGCGAATGAATGGAGGAATGAACGAATGAACTCATTGACGGTGAATAGGATTCCTTAATGCACTAAGGGTGAATAGGATTCCCTATCTTGCGATTTCCTGAACCCCTCCCGGTAGGGAATCGAGGGCAGTGCGCACCCCCTGCAAAAGGGATTCAGCCCTCAACCTTGGCCGGCGGGCTCTTGGGCCCCAGGCGCAGACCTCCCTAGAAGCTTCTGCCACAGGGGTCTCCTGGCTCCGTTCCTTTTGTTATTCGTTCGGATCTAGTGGGAGGTCCGGGTCCTCTGAATTCTTGCATCCCCACCCCGTAGGCTGAGTCCCTAGTCCAAGGTCAGTGCCGGCTGTCAGGCCTCAGTCTCCATCGGGGCTGGTCCAGACCTCAGCACTGGCGGGTGGGCAGTGCCGGGAGGGGTCCCCACAGGGCCGCTGGGGTCCTCGCAGCCATCGGAGCCAGACGCCCTCGTCCCGTGTCCTCCAGGATCCCACTACCTGTGCTGACCGCTTTACTGGGCGTGGTTTTGTGGTTGAATGAACAGCGCGAGAGGAAAGGAGTCAAACCAACAACTTGTGCTGTGACACATTTTGAAATGGAATGTGGGTCCTCATGGAAAATTTCCCATTGCCCTCGGTCTTCATCCTCCCTGTCCTCCTCGCTTTGGACATCTCCTCTTCCCAGCTTTCGTCCCCATCTCCTCCTCCTCTCCCCAGGATTTTCAGAGGAGCTGGGCCAGCTGTGGCGGGTTCTGGGGCCATGACTGGGGGGCAGGGTGTGTGACCTGAGAGGAGAGACCGGCATCCAGGCTGCTCCCAGGTGGTGGACTCACACCTTGTCCAGGAACCAACGTATAAGGAAAGGCTGTGATTTATTTTTATTATAAAATCCAAACGGCTGTGTTATTTTTAAAAAGACCCGCAAAGGCACCATCCTCCCGGAGGCATTGCATAGGACCAAGGTGACCACAGCCTGGCTGTCACCCCCTCTCCCCTCCATGCACACCCCAGGAGCCCAGCCCCTTCCTTCCCCCTCCAGTGTAGATTTCCCACCGCAGGGATGCCTCCTGCCTCGGGGTGGTACCTTCCCATTTGCCTCCAGGCGGGCGTTTGCTCAGCGCTGTGGAGGCAGTGAGTCCTGTGTCCCCTCCATTAGGCCAGGGGAGCACATCAGATGCCGCGCACAGTCAGACACAGGCAGCGGGCTGTCCAGTATGTACAACAAGGGGCGGCTCAATAGCGTCAGGAAGCCATCACCACGGCTACCTTCGCTGCCCAGCTACTTGCCTGCTGGCGGGAGGCTTCCGGATCGCAGTTTGAAACCACCCAAGGTGATTGCGTGCAGGTGAACATGGAGGAAAGAGACAAAAAATTCTCTCCCACCGTGTAAGCAAGAGCGGGGAGTCTTGTGTTTCATTTGACCTGCACAAGAGAGGATTCCCGGCTCCTACAGGGTCCACTCCGAGAAGCAGAGGATGGGCAGTTTCATCCAGGTCCTTGGACACCCGGAAGGTTCTAGCTCCAGTCCCTCCACTCGTGGGCTTCTGAGACTCTCTCCTCAAAGACAAAGGAAGTTCCAAGTTCAGAGACAAGCTCTGCGCCCTGTCTCTCTCTTGAGAATTATTCGGATCATTATTTCAAACATTCACCTTACACTGTGCGTGTAGACGCAGCCACAGGGAAGTCTGAGGCGTGGACTTGCTGCTCCTCCAGGGGACAGCGCATTCCCAGTGCGCCCTGGACATCCCCGAGGCTGGCGACTGCGGGAGCCGAGGCCCGACCACAGAAGCATCTCAAGCGCACGGTCCCCCCACCCCCCGCCCCCGCCCGCACTCCCTCCTTCTCCATGTTGGGATGGAAAGATCTGAGAGGTCCAGGAGCCACAGACCTTGCCCCTGGGGGAGGGGGAGGGGTCCTTTTTCTTCCCCTTCTCACCTGACCTTCCCCAGGCTGGGTCTCTCTCCCACTCGGGCCCCTCCCTGCGCCTTGGTCTCCTGCGCAGCCCAGGGGCGCTTCCTTCGGCCGAGACCGTGCAGCGGGGACAGGGATGCTCGGGCTGAAGCTCCGGCGCGTACCAGCCGCGCTTTGCCGGGTACCAGCCGCGCTTTGCCGGGTACCAGCCGCGCTTTGCCGGGTACCAGCCGCGCTTCGCCGCAGTGACCGAGGCCCCAGGGAGGCCGCGGCGCAGGACACGGTGGTGCCTGGAGGACCGCGGCCTCCGAGCGCCGCGCCAGGCGGGGATTGATGGTCTGTGTACACTTTCTGGCTCCAGCGCCCCGCGCGCCAGAACGATGGGGGCCCCCCTCCCTCCCCGCGGTGCCCCAGGCAGCGAGCTGGGGCCCCGAGTCTCCCCTTTCTGCCGCGCCAGGGCCGGGAACGCTCCCGGAGGGGAGGCGCGGCTGAAACCGAAAGTCCGGGCGCGGGGACCGAGGAGGAAACCCTCGCGTCTACGGGGCCGTTTGGAATCGCGCGCCTCGGCACCGGGTGGGACTCCAGGCCCCGGGTCGGCGGTCACGGCCGGTGTCCTCGCTGCGCCGCGTCCACGGGGCCATAGAATCCAGGACCTTGGGGTCCAGACTTCATTCGGTTCCTAGCGTGGTCCAGGGCAGGTAACAGGACCCGCCCAGAAGCCGGGCTAAAGGAGAGAATCCTGGGCCCTGGGTGCCGGAGGAGGCGGCGGATGGGCCAGGCATTGGGCGCGGGGGGTGAGCCAACGCCAGGCCAGACTAGGGGTCCGCGTGCGCGCGTCTTTCCTGCCGGGTTAACGGGACGCATGGGTGGCCACGCCGCTCGCAGGAGCTGTGAGTGACGCCTTCTCAGCCTTCAGGGCACTGGTATTCCATGTACAGGGCCGTGTACCAGGCACTGTTCTGAACACTTCATCTGTGCCAACTCATTTGCTTTTTACCAAATTCCAGTTATGCGGTTCCTTAACGTGGTCCCCACTTTAAGGTTAACTTGCAGAAGGGCCCGCGGCGAGGGAGTCTGGAATAAGTTACATCTCTCTCTCTCTCCAGGCCTCCATTATGTAAATCACCTATAGTCCTGATGAAACAAGTTCTTATTTTGAGTTAATAAGGGTCATGCACGCGGGTGAGAATGGGCTGAATTACCCAGCAAGCCCTGGCCATTTACCCACGGAGACCTTGGATGGACACTGGGGGTGGGGTAGAAGGTGGGGGTCACTGTGAGCTGCGACCATGGGGTCCAGTGAGTGGGGTGGCCGCAGGAGCCCATAAACACTTGCTAACTTTGTAGCAGTTGCCCTCAGGGTGTGTTAAACGCTCCGGGCTGTAGCAATTGTGAATTTGTAAGGATCTCAGACACAGAGTCTCTCCGAGTCTGTGGCCCTCTGCTTTCTTTTGTTAAATTAAATTAATTTTATTGAGAGTAGTACAGGCGTCCCCCGTTTTCCTCCTCCATGTCACCCCCCTCCAGGAAGCTGTCGGAACCCCAGGGTTTGTTGAAACACATACTCCCTCAGGCACAAGGCTGCTGAGGCAGGCAACACGGTGATGGCCCGTGATGGCCTCTCCAGGGACATCTAATTATTCTTGTTGGTGTCTTTACTTTTCAGGGGGAGGTGGGGAGTCGCACCTAGAAGCTTTAGCACCTCTAAGGAGATGTGTCCTGGGGGGGGGGGGCGGGCGGGCGGGCATGGCATAGAGGAGGGGCAGTTTATTGGAGAAGACATGGGTGGCAGTAAAAGGGAGCCGGGTAGAGTATGAGAGCACGGAGTGGAAAAAGAGGCACAAGAACTAGGAGAGAAGATGGAGGCCGTGAACATAAGTGGGATTTTGAAGCATTTCTTACATTTTTAAAGGGGGTGGGGCAGGGCTTGGGGCCGGGCCATAAATTAATAGATTTATTCCTCAATCAGGAAAGAGCCATTAAGATATTTTTGGCTCGGTCTGTGGGAAAATAATTTCTTTGATTGAGTTGCCCCAGAAGACCCTCCGAAGCCCTGTCCATTCTGCCTCCGACAGCCCCCTCTTTCCTGCCGGGCTGGGGAGGGGGGAGGAGCGGGAGCCCCCGGGGGAGAGGCGGCCTTTCCATCTTTTCCAGCATCTTGAATTTCACTTTGCACGTTTCTCTCTGCTTCTCGATGTGATCCCCGCTGCCGCCTCAGAGACTTGGAAGGAAAAATTCTCCAGCAGCAAGCATGCCCGCCCTCTGGTCTCTTTCCTTAGGTCTTGATTTAGGTCTTGATTGGCATTGACCTTGAGGGGGGGAGGGGAGCCTTGACCCCTCCCCCGCCCCAGCATGTGGAAGACTTTGGGTCTGGGAATTACAGAAACCAAACTATGGGGCAGGGTATGGGGCGGGGGAAACAAAAGTCCCCCAAACGGAAGGCAGGCACCCCAGAGCAGGGTGAGAGTGAAGAATTGTTCCTCCTGGGCTTGGAGGAGAGTGGTTCTTGCCAGTCTCTTAGGACTCAAAGTGTTGTCCGGGACCCTTAAGGGCAGCGGTTCTCAACCTGCGGGTCGAGACCCCTTTGGCAGTTGAACGACCCTTTCACAGGGGTCGCTTAAGACCATCCTGCATATCAGATATTTACATTACGACTCATAACAGCAGCAACATTACAGCTATGAAGTAGCAATGAAAATAATTTTATGGCTGGGTCACAACATGAGGAAGTGTATTTAAAGGTCCAGAAGGTTGAGAACCACTGCTTAAGGGTCTCTGAGATCCTTCCAGAGGATCCCCAAGGTCAAAGCGATTTTCACAATAATAGGTCATTGACTTTCACACACGTGTGCAATGGAGTTTCCCCCCCCGACGAAGGCCGCGTCAGGCCTGGTGCCGGCATGGCTCCAGTGGCCTCTGGAATGTGTGCAGGTTCCAGTGCCTGACATGGTTGTGGTTTTCTATTTCACCACAAAACAAATGCATTTCAAAAACACGTCTTGGTTTTCTAGCTCTACCTGCGCCACGTGGTTAATCACGTTTAAACGAATGAAAATGAAATATCACCGGGCGCGTTTCCATGGCTCGGTAGCTACACGCGGCCGGTGGCAGCCGCACAGGGTCGCGTGGATACAGAATATTCCCACCTTCATAGAAAGCTCTCCCGGACCCTGCTAGCTTCCCGAACTTGGACTCTTTTTAACTCGGAGCATCCACAGTTCCTGACGATAGACTAAGGAGAGGCGGGCAGTGTAGCTGGTCACAAAGACCACAGACTCTGGGGTGAAAATGGGCAAAAACCTCAGCTCAGCCCACATGACTTGGGGTTAATGTCTCCATGGTCCAGTTTCCTTATCAGCACATTGGAATAATAACCAGAGTAATAATAACAATTCCTTCCTTATGGGATTTGGTGAGTGTTTTAAATTTGAAATGAGCGAAAACACCTAAGAACCAGTAACTGACATATTGGAAACGACTACCACATGTGTGCTAAATATTGGTGTTATTACACATACAAAGTGCAGAGCTTACTGGGTGACAATAAAGTCAAATTTCCATATATATATATATATATATATATATATATATATATATATATGGTAAAATACACAACAAAAAATTTATCATCTTAACCATTTTAAGGGTACAGTTCGGTAATGTTAAAATACTCAATCTCCAGGACATTTTCATCTTGTAAAACTGGAATTCTATATCCATTAAGCAACTCCCCATAGTAATATTTTTATGCTGATGTGAATTGGTCTCCAGGCTTTAGGATTTTAGTTAATACTTTTGACTATAGTGTTAATAATTCCAGTTAAGCAAGGCCAGTGTGGCTCAGTGATTGAGTGTCAACCCAAGGGAGAGGGAGAGAGAAACATCGAAGTTAGAGGAAAACATGGATCAGCCCCCTCTTGCACGCCCCCTACTGGGGATCAAGCCCCAAACCCAGACATGCGTCGCGACTAGGGAATCGAACCGTGACCTCCTGGTTCGTAGGTCTAAGCTCAACCACTGAGCCACGCTACCCGGGCCTGCTCCCTCTCCCTTTCTCTTGTCAGAAGGTTCCAGTCCCAGGAAATGCTGCTTCATATCCTGTCTTTAGGAACCCCACGCTGCTCTAGAGACTTCAGTGGAGCTGTGATCCTTGGTGCCATCGCTGCCATCTCCATTTAGAAACTTAAAACCTATCGTGGATCCGCGAGCCACAAGACCAGGTCTGGGTGATGGTGAGTGAGCCATTGGGGCTGCAGGCCCAGCCGTCTGCACGGCAGCCCAGCCCACACATTTCACAGCCCCTTGGCCACTTCCTAACAGGTACCCTTCCCTTCCCCATGGAGGCCCACCCACCAGCCGTGCCACAGCCATCAATCCAGCCCTTCTATCCTCCTCCCCAGCTCGCCCAGCCGGGGCCCCGAGCAGCCCTTCCTGGCGACCCCACTGGGACCGGCATCAGGTGTTCGGGGAAGATCCCATGTACACATTCCCGCCTCCTAATGATCGCCCCGATTTTTTATAGACATTTGAAACTAAAGACAAAACCAGCTGTTTCTTGAGGAAAAGGAGCAAAACCTGGAAAGAATCTCCCGTATAACCCACCACCCCCAAAAGCCCAAACCAATAAAAGGAGTCTCTCCAATAATTCAATCTCCTGCCGTGGCCTCTGTGACTAGTCCAGGAGAAGCAGCGCAGCGGGGAGCCCTATCGACGAGAAATTTATCATTGGTCATTTTATTAGCTTTAATGTAGTCAACAGGAGCTGCTGGTAGTTTCAGCATTAAAGGATTTTCCTCCCCCGCCCCCCAAAAAGGACCAATGTTCTATAGGACAGACATTTAATTGTCTTTGTCGTGTTCTTGGTTGAAGAACAAAGTTTTCAAAACGCCATCCCTAAAAAAGGACTCCGCACTGTGTCATTCATACAGATGTGCCGCTTGCATCTCTCTTTTCAAGATTTCTCAGGGCTTAGAAGCCTGTCTACCGTAACTATTCTAATAATCCTCTGAAGGAGACACGCATCCGTCACGGGGGAAAGCGATTTCTTTTTAGTGGGAACGCTTTCCGATGTCATGTTTGGACAGCAACGGCCATCCATTAGTCGGTAATTTAAGCAAGTTCCTTAGCGCGGGGCAATTAGTTTAATGAGACAGTTGGCCTTTTGAAGTTGAATGGGACCAGGGGTGAGCTCACGGCTCCTCAAGGAGACACTAAATCGATTTGGTGTAAAAGGCCGAGGGGACATCGTTTCCTCCTCCGGTTTCAAGGCAAGACCGGGCGCACACGGATTGAGCTCCAAGCATGGAAATTAGACGGCGGCCCCTCAGGCGTTCTGGTAACCGCCATGCCGGGGAGGAAGCAGCAGCTGCTCCGGCTGTCACCGGGGAAGATGACAGGCCGGGATTAGGCCTTTCCTGGAGGCCAGAATCTCCTGGGGGGGGGGGGGGCAGCCCAGGCCCGGGCACAGCAGAACCAAGGGCGCATGGAATGCCCGCACTGAAGCAGACGGCAGCGCTGATGAATGAGTTGAAATGGTAGAGGTCCCTCCAGCGAGGGCCAGCTGGGTTGCCCGAGAGCTACTCCGTGGAGGGCAATTTCAGGGCGGCCAGGCTGCCTTTAGATGTTAATCAGAGGCACCCACATGTTCCGTCTTCACCCTTCAAAGCAAGTGTCAAATGTCTTGATGAAATACCCCTCTGATTACTCAGACACTGGGCATCAGCCACCCTGCGGATAAATGATTCAGGGCGAATCGAGAGAGGAGGGTCAGGCCCGCTACACCCGTGGCCACAGGGCAGGAGAAATTATGTCGTCATCATTGGTCTTTGAGGCAGAGCCCGGCGAAGGCCCACGAAGGCAACATCCTGAACTGGGGCTTGGGGATGGGAAGGGATGTGGGCATGGGGGGAGGAACTTACCCGGACTGCACTCTGTGATGGCAGCCAGCTCTTTTTTATTTTTTATTTTTATTAATCTTTATTGTTGAGATTATTACAGATGTCCCTCTTCCCCGCCCCCCTCACCCATAGCTCCCTTCCACCTGGTTTCCACCCCACCCCAGGCCCTATTGTCTGTATCCATAGGTAATGCATACATGCATATAAGATCTTTGTCTAATCTCTTCCCGCACTCCCCCCCCCCCACCTCCTTTCCTCTGAGAATCGTCAGTCTGTTCCATTCCCATGCCCCTGATTCTATTCCATTCACCAGTTTATCTGTTCATCAGATTTTTTAATTCAATTTCCAGATTCAATTGTTGATAGATATGTATTTGTTGTCATTTTGTTGTTCATATTTTTTTATCTTTACCTTTTTCGTCTCCTTCCTTTTCTTAAATAATACCCTTCAGCATTTCATATAATACTGGTTTGAAAACATAAATAGGTTTTTAATATCTTGCTCTCTGTCTTCTTCTGGCACCCCCATAATTCGGATGTTGGTACATTTGAAGTTGTCCCAGAGGCTCCTTATACTATCTTCATATTTTTGGGTTCTTTTTTCTTTTTGCTCTTCTGGATGGGTGTTTTTTGCTTCCTCGTATTTCAAATCTTTGACTTGATTCTTGGGATCCTCTAGTCTGCTGTTGAATCTCTGTATATTATTCTTTATTTCAGTCAGTGTATGCTTAATTTCTCACTGGTCCTTTTCCATTTTTTTTTTTTTTTTTTTGGCCTTCTCACCAAGATCCTTGAAAGTCTCACTAAGTCCCTTGGAGGTTTCTAGAAGATTCTTGAGTAACCTTATGACTGTGGTTTTGAACTCTATATCCAGTAGTTTGCTTTCTTCCATTTCTTTCATTTGTGACGTGTTTCTTTGTCTCTGCATTTTGGCTGCTTCCCTGTGTTTGTTTCTGTGTATTGGTTAGAGCTGCTAAGTGTTCTATAGGGCCCAGTGGCTCAGCCTCCCCAGTCACCTGAGGTAGACACTGCAGTCACAGCTGGTCCCCATAGCCAATTGGCCTGGGGCTTTCCAACCTGGGGGTCTCTGAGGCTGTGGCCCCAGTGATTCTAAAGGCAGCTGCCTTGGGGACTGGCGCCAGGAAGGCCTGGGCCATGAACAAAGTGTTGGCTGATCTTGCCTGCGCTCGTGGTCAGATACCCATCTCTCCCTGCTTTCAACCGTCCTTCCCCAAAAGCCTGCCCACGGGTGTCTTCTTTCTGACCCCAGGACCCTCCAGATGTTCCTTTAACGTGAGGTCACCCGGAACACAAGGAAATGCCCCTCAGGATTGTCTAGGGCTCCAGGCTCCGGGTCCTCCCAGGGTTAGTCTTCCCTGCCCGAGGCCTTCATGGTTTGTCTTCCTTTAGTTGGAGTTAGAGAATCAGGGTGAGCTCTCTCCTCGTTTCAAAAATACTGAGTCCAGGAGACAATTGTGCATGGCCTCCGTTGGTCTGCTTCCGCCAGCCTGCCAAGGCGGGGCCCCACGGGGTGGTGTGCTCAGAATCCAGCGTAGGATGCGGGGCTGGGTCGCTGGAAGCCCCAGGAGCCCAGGTGCGTCAGCCGGCTAAGGCGGTGCTACACTGATGGGCATCATTGCCACCACCAGAGGGATGTCAGAGGCGACATGTGGGGTGCGCCTGAGATGGGCAGTTCCATCTTCCCCTGATTCCCTTCATTTCTAGGCTCCTCAGAACCACTGGGATGGGGGCGTGTGGACATGGCACTCCCTTCCCCTGAAATCTTTATCGTGGACCCCTTTGTGGCAGGCACTCCTGTACTAGGTCCAAGGGAAACACCAATGCACGAGAGAAGCATCGTTTCTGCCTTCGGGGAAAATAGAGTCAAAAGCAAATGCAGCCAAGAGGACGAGACACTGTGATGTGGGAACGAGACGTGCTAACATCCGGGGATGATTGGGTGCGGAAGGAGGCCTGTTGGAAGAAGCCGTGTCTCCAATGGGACCCTGGTAGTCGTTTTCAGGCAGAAGGAGAAGTGTCTGCAAAGATGTAGAAGGCAGGGAAGGCACGGCACATCCCCCAAGGTGTGTGGCCAGAATGTAGAGCAAGGGGTGCAGAGGGGAAGGGCCGGGTCAGGAACCTGGCGGCCCAATACAACCTCTGCTCCCTCCCAGGCCGGGAAGCCGACCTCCCAGCAAGGTATGGAGGCTCTTGCCGGCACGGGGTTAGGGCCTGTGGGATGCAGAGATGGGATAGACAGGACTGCTGTCTTCAAGATGCTCTCTTTGCCCCTGGCCTCTGTGCCTAAGGAGACACACCTGTCCACACTTGCCTGAGGCTCTTTGTCACAATGGTCTTACACTGCTGCTTCCGACACCTTCGGCCCAAGACAGCAAGTCCTGATCACAGTTGGAGACTGTGCTTGAGCTGGCTGTCCCAGGTTCATTGCCATGTAGCGTGGGTGACTTATTCTCTTCTATGGTCAAAGGGCTTAAAGGCTTACCAGGTTGGGCTGAGCTAGTCTCCGGTTGACATTGCTTATCACCTGGGACCTCTAATCTAAGACCTTTCTCTTTTGCCTTTGACCTTCCCCCCACCAACTTTGCCCAGGAAATCGTTCCTTCTTCTTTTCTATTAGCCCACACCCTTTTTTCCCCCCTTACATGTCAAAATAAGGTGTACCTCTTCCAGGAAGTCCACCCTGATTAATTCTACCCAGTGTCCTGGCCATCTCCAGTGGCCTCTACCCCCACATATAACTGATGTCTTTTAAGTATGGGGTTACCCATCATTTTTGAACTTCTGTTTTCTAGTGTCCGGAGCTGGGGAGGTATTTCCACCTCTGCTGCTGCTTATGCAGTGTTGGGACCCGTACACCAGGTGGTGGTAGCTTCCACGTGCTCTGATGATACATTCTGCATAATTTACAGAGCAGCACCATGGGAGGGGAGGACTTGCTAAGCAAGGACCTACTATGTGCCAGGGCTTTTGTACCCCCGCCAGTTTCACCCTGAGCAATAATGTATATGAGGTAGATATTGTTTTCATTTTCCTGTTAAGGAAGGGGAACTTGGGAAGCGGTGAAGTAACTTCCCCAAACACACAGCCTCCTTCACGGGGAAGCTGGGATTGGTACCTGGGGCCGAGCCTGCCAGCTTCGTGTTTAAGAGGAAACGTGCAGATTTTTCTCTAATGATGACAAAAGAAATGAAGTCACTCACCTTTTCAAAGTAACGGTTCCAGCAACACCTCTGGGGTAATCTGGTATTGTCCTCGCTGATTCTTATACTGTAGTAATCCAGAATATTTGTAGATGGACAAACAGCTACCTTGGACATTTTTTTTTTTTTTTTTTTTTTTTTTTTTTTTTTTTTTTTTTTTAGCTCAGGCTACTTTCCTCCTCAATTGTTGTCAACTCAGGTGTTTGGGTGATTGGCCAGGATGTCTGGGAAAGAGGACTGGGAGAGAGTCCAATCAGGACCTTAAGTCAGGAGTCCAGGTTCGGTGACCCCAGGGGTCAGAGACAGTGAGAAGCTGGGGGCCAGGATGTGAAGGGGGTGGGTGGGGGGGATTCCAAGTCTTAGGGGGCAAACCGAGGGTCTCAGATTAGCGTTCAAGGCTAAGGAAACAAGTCACGTAGTCTCCAAGGTTGAAGAGGATGGGCAGAGCCAAGGGTGGCCCAGATCTGCCTTTGCTCTCAGAGTTGGAGCATTCGTTGCCTTTTGCCCTGGAGTCCAGTGGCCCGTGAAAGGTCATTGTCGCTCTCTGTAGAATGGGTCGGTTCCAGCCACAGGTGTGCTGGGACCCTGGGGCAGAAGGAGGGCGGGGCCTAGGACAGGGAGACCGAGAGCAATGGGAGGCTCTGTGCTATTTTTCTTCTCCAACTCACTGCTCTTTACCCCCTTTACTATCCCTGCCAGATAAACAGCTGTAGTAGCAGGAAAAAATAAAGTCAAAAGCTTTTAAGCATCTAATATCCAAAGCTGTACTTTCCCCACAACCAAGTTATTTGAAATTCTTTGTGAGTGTGTGTGTGTGAAATTTGCCATATCGCTTTTACCTTAAGGGAGGAATTCTCTTCAGTGACTCGAGAACTGGGAGACAGGTTCTGGACCCAGGTCTCCAGGTAATACGAAATATTTCTCTTTGTAAAAAAAACACATTTTTATTGATTTCAGAGAAGAAGGGAGAGGGAGAGATAGAAACATCAATGATAAGAGAAAACTATCGAATGGCTGCCTCCTGCACGCCCCTCACTGGAGACGGAGCCTGCAACCCCGGGCATGTGCCCTGGCCGGGAATCAAAGCCTGATCTCCTAGTTCATGGGTCAATGCTCAACCACTGAGCCATGCTGGCTGGGCCTTATTTAAAAAAACACACAAAACTATTAGATTCTTTCATCCCTTACTGAATAATTGCCCTTCCCTCCCTGACTTGAAATATCACCTTTATAAGTGATTCTCTTTTAAAATAGAAAAAATACCTCCATTGAAGGAATGCATTACTAATATATTTAATTTTATGAAAAACATTTTAGTTGTCAGGGTGTATGGAAATAGTGAGAATGGTTCTGGGAAAGGAAGTAGTGAAGGTAATAGCCATAGTGAGAGTAATGTAGAACCAAGTGGTTACCAGTGGGTAAAAGATGAAAAGTTTTACGTCATTAGTTTGGTTAAGTGTATCGCGCCGAGGTATATCTGTTAGGAACTCACTGTTTTCCTCTTCCTTCCTTCCAGCAAACATTTGTGAAGTGACCATTTCTGGACTGAATTCCAAAGGGGATTCAAATGTAAACATGGGCTCTGGCCTTGAGTTTCTCATATCTGGTCGGGGAGCATTTAGCTGGGAAGGCTTTTAGCTCCAGTAAACAAAATACTCAACTCCCAACATGCTTCAGCTAGAAGCGAGGCGATATGCATTTCCTGAGGCTAATTCGGTAGCTTCGAGATGTGAAGGCTCTGAGTTAGCATCTTTTTCATGTTATTGGCCTTCTTCCTCGTGGTTGCAAAAGGGCTGCTGCTGTTCAAATCATTTAGCCCTCACCATCTATGTTCAAAAGCAGGGGAGATGCTCAGTGTGGGGCGGCAGAGCGCCTTATCATGGTGCCTCCTCCTCCTCTTCCTCCTCCTCCTCTTCCTCTTCCTCCTCCTCCTCCTCCTCCTCCTCTTCCTCCACTTCTTCTTCTTCTGACTCTTTTAAAAAAATATATATTTGTATTGATTTCAGAGAGGAAGGGAGAGGGAGAGAGAGATAGAAACATCAATGATGAGAGAGAATCATTGATCGGCTGCCTCCTGCACACCCCACACTGGGGATTGAGCCTGAAACCCAGGCATGTGCCCTTGACTGGAATTGAACCTGGGACCCTTCAGTCCACAGACCAATGCTCTATCTACTGAGCCAAACCGGCTAGGGCCATGGTGTCTCCTCTTATCATGGAGGAAAATCTTCCCAGAGACCTCTAGCGCTTCTTTCATCTCCTGGGTCAGAAATGGGTCACACGGCCACCCTGGGTTGAGTCCACTTGTATAGACCAATGCATCTCTGGCCACTGGTGAACAAAATTTGGGTTCTGTGACTAAGAAAAGAGGGGACAGTGACTTTTGAGGAGGCAAATAATGGTGTCTGTCACAGAGGGATGTTCACTTATATAAATAGTAGAGGCCCAGTGCATGAAATTCATGCTGGGGGTTGGGGGGCCTCAGCCGGGCCTGCACCCTCTCGCAATCCGGGACTGCTGGCTCCTAACCGCTCGCCTGCCTGCCTGCTTTCACCCCTAAAACTGAAGTGTCTTTTTTTTTTTAAATATATTTGATTTTTTTTTACAGAGAGGAAGAGAGATAGAGAGTTAGAAACATGGATGAGAGAGAAACATCGATCAGCTGCCTCCTGCACACCTCCTACTGGGGATGTGCCTGCAACCAAGGTACATGCCCTTGACGGGAATCGAACCCGGGACCCTTCAGTCCGCAGGCCGACGCTCTATCCACTGAGCCAAACCGGCCAGTGATTCTTCTTTTTTTATTTTTAATATTTATATTTCGTCTTTATTTTTTATTGAGAACATGAGGCATTTAACATTATTCCATATTCCTTACAGAGAGCTGAGCATGGTAAACACAGCAAATACTTAATACTCAGGGGCTTCTGTACAAACACTTTCCAACCAGGGATGTTTTAACGGCCGTCTCCAAAAACTTGAACTGGAAAACCTAAACGTAGAGTGCTCAGAGGTCAGGCATCAGGTGCTACTCGCAGGGATTCTATCCCAAGTAAACTCTAATTCTGAGCTCTCAACAGTCTGGACAAACTGCCCTTCACTATCTCCGAAGTTTCTTATTCATCACTGTCCCATTTTCCTCCGCTTCAAATCAAGGTAACAAATGAAACCTTTAATTCTGATCTTCCTCCCCGCCAGGGACCAGCAAACCTCAATAATCGAAATAATTTCCCACCGGAAGTCACGTCCAACTACTGCCAGACTGAGGCCTATACGGCTGACTATGCTCATGCGCAATAACAGGCTCACGTTCTAGCGGAGGGCGCCCAGGCGTCCTCCACCATCCCACAATCCCCTGGGCGCCCAGGCGTCCTCCACCATCCCACAATCCCCTGGCCGCCCAGGCGTCCTCCACCATCCCACAATCCCCTGGGCGCCCAGGAGTCCTCCACCATCCCACAATCCCCTGGCCGCCCAGGTGTCCTCCACCATCCCACAATCCTCTGCTCGCCCAGGTGTCCTCCACCATCCCACAATCCCCTGGCCGCCCAGGTGTCCTCCACCATCCCACAATCCTCTGTTCGCATACTTCCGGTTTCTCTACCTCCTCCTCAAGTGGTGTTTCCTTCCGTTGCGTGGCAACGTCCAGGGCCTCCAGTTGGAGGGGATTTTTCTGTTCTTTGAGGTTGACAGCTGTTTACTATTTGGAATCAGTGAAGTTTCGGAAGGACATTCGCTGCCATGAACACTCGTGACCCAACCGCCCGTTCAGTCCCCGGCTGGCGCCGTCCCGGTTCGCCATGAGAAAGGTACTGTGCTGAGCCATTTTCCAATCGGATCTTCCTCTTCCGTCCCCAGCACACTCCGCACCTAGCACCCCAACCCCGCAGACCCTTAAGATCTTCCCCCCTATTTCTTCGCCTTTCCCCCATGAAACTCGCACCCTCTCACGTTGCCTAGGGGCGCCCCTAACCGCTCCCTGGGGCGTGGGGCCAGCCTGGGCGAGGGGCCTGGTGTTCTGGTCCTTATGGCATTCTGGTTGCTGGCTTTTTAGGTATATAGATATATAATATATGTATATCAATATGTATACTAAAAACATACTATGGTGTATATTTTATATAGTATATGTTATATATAAAAGTACTTTGTAAGCTGTAAATCAGTATATACATTAAGGGTGCATATGCATCAAGAGTGTGTATACTATATATACTGTATATATATACACACACATATCTATACATACTTTAGTATATATTTATTTATATTTATGTTTACAAAACATATATACAGTTGACCCTGGAACAATAGAACATCAGTTTGAACTGACCAGTTACACTCACATGTGGATTTTTTTTCAATAAATACTGTAAATGCATTTTCTCTTCCTTATGATGTTCTTAATAGCATTTTCCACTACTTTTATTGTAAGAATATGGTATATAATACATATACAAAATAGGTATTCATTGACTGTTGTGACCAGTAAGGCTTCCAGTCCACAGTAGGCTATGAGTAGTTACGTTTTCGGGGAGTCCAAAATTAAACATGAATTATACACTAGACAGGGGTCAGCACCTCCACCCTCTGTGTTGTTCAAAGGCCAGCTGTATATGCTAGTATATACTATTTCATACAAAAAATACGCAGAGGCAAAAGGAGGGCTCGTAGAAGTATTCTAACTTTGTCCTGCTTCTTGCTACCTTGGGACACCGAACCCTTTGGGTCTCAGTTTTCTCGTCTGTAAAATGGAGAAATAAACACTCGCTCTGCTCACATAAAGGGATGCATGAGGATCCTCTTAGATGAATGCTTTGTAAACAGACGGTATTAAATACCTATCGGTGACATTCTCACTGCCAGCCTTGTCCTTGTTTGGGACAACCTCTGTAGTCCTGCTGACCTGTAGTTTGGCTTGGTCAGTAGGGCGTGGAGTGGGGGCAAAGGACAGAAGCCCCAATGGGGCTGGGATCAGGGGAAGTTTGGTCACAAAAATGGGACAACGAGGAGAGCCGGGAAGCTCGTCATGACATTTCTGGGCACAAACCCTGAGCCAGACCAGCAGCTGGGGAAGCCAAGGCTGTCCTCTCTGTCTGCGGCCGGTGCTTGGGGCAGTTCTTTTCAATTCTGGGAGGTCTTAGGCTTGGATGTAGGCGGGCAGATACTGAGGAGATGTCCCGCAGAGGGAACCCATGGGGGATGCTGACAAAGAGGAACGCCCGTCTCTTTACTGGATGCTTTCTCTCCTGGGTGTGGGCTGGTGCCCCTTTCACAGGCTGAGGAAGATGCAGAGCTGTAATCCCACCTTTAAAACCCACTTGGGCCAGCCGGCATGGCTCAGTGGTTGAGCATCAACCTATGAACCAGGAGGCCCAGTTCGATTCCCGGTCGGGACACATGCCTGAGTTGCAGGTTTAATCCCCGGCGTGGGGCGTGCAAGAGGCAGCCAATCAATGACTCTCTCTCATCATTGCTATTTCTATTTCTCTCTCCCTCTTCATTCCTCTCTGAAATCAATAAAAATATATTTGCAAAAACCCCACTTGGACAGGAGGGAAATCAGAGTTAGTTGGAGTGGGAGGACCTGCAGGGGAACCGTTTCCTTTCTGAGTCTGTGGGAGAGAAATGGTTCTGAATCCGCCCTGACCTTTTCACCTTTAGCCTGCGCGCTCGCTAAGCTGGTTGAAGCCCAAGTTCCGCTTCTAACCACAAAAGTCCTTTGCTTTCTCCCTGGAAACGTGGAGCCTTGCCATTAGCCACATCTGCCAAGAACTCCCCTCCGTAAACCTTGCTGAGCCTCGGGCCGCGTCTAACCAGCCCGCTCCCATGTATCGCGGCAGCTTGGTAAACAGGCGGCCCAGGGCGCAGTTAATAATCTTGTCACTTGCACCTTGTGGTCTTTTATATCTGCCTCACCCATCCAGTTAAAGTGCCACCCGGTTCTTCCCCGCCAGAGTGAAGATTAATGGGCCTTCAGCTGTCCCCCTAGAACACATGCAATCGTCACGTCCTGGGGAGAAACGCAGTGGCTGATAAATTATGGGCTGTCATCACAGGAGATGGTGGGCCACTCGGTTCACAGGGGTTGGAGCTGAGCATGTGCAGGGTCGAGGATGGGCAACTTGTCACACATCTGTCCCTGGGGATGCTTGTGAGAGGTGCGTTGGAGGTTGGGGTGTTGGGACCATGGGGAGCACATGACCAGTGAGCAGTTTCTGCTATCGAGGCTTTGGGAGGGTTGGAGCCGGTGGGCCCTTTCCCACAATGGGGGCCTTCCCGCTGGTTCTGTTGCTAACCCACATCCCCCAGTGCCCAGGAACACTCTCAGGTGTCCCAAAGATGTGTCTTCTGATGCCTCAGATGGCTTGTGCCCTCTGCCTACTGGACTTGACCTTCTAGGCCGTTCAATTGGTTGTAGCCTGAGTCCATCCTTAGAACTTATGGGGCTCCCAGGAGCTTTCCAAAAAACCGCTATACCAGGAGCTCCAGTGGGGCTTGTGACTGTGTGGTGGTCCCAGTGGAAATGGCCCCCCAACACGCAGGTCTCCCCACCTCTCCTGCTGTTGTGTCGGGAGAGCTTGCAAAGTCATCAGGGGAGGTAAATTCAGTTCTATCGTAACAGAGTGGATTCACTTTGCTGTCGTTCATTCTTCTATTGATGGGTTGAGTTCTCAAAAGATATACAACGTTTTAAAATAGAAGTCTTCCTGATACCAGCTATTTCCCCATGTTCCTTAGATGTAAAGTCCAGAGTCCAGCTAGTAGAGCAGGTCTCTTGATCCAGCCTGTGCAGTTGACTGCGTTTCCTCATTTCCTTCCTTGATTGTGAAATCTTAGGAAAACACTGACTTTGCCAATGACACCGGCTCTGTTCTGGGAACCACTCCCTCTGCTGGGTGGGCCCCTCTGAAGGGAAACTGATTCCTGCAGGGAAGTGGGCCTCACGAACCCAAGAGACCATCAGTTCGTATTCATCCTTCACCCATCAAGGAGTCAATGGCATTATAGGCCATGGAACCTTCATTAGGATGCTTATAGTTTCTGAAGAGCTGTTTCACTTCAAGTAAATCATCGTTTTTGTCCTTTAGTTTCTCCATATGTAAAATGAAGATACAAATCACCTGCCATATGGCTTCATCGTTTGGTTAAAAAAAAAGTTACAAAATTCTATCTACGCCCAGCGTCGGTGCCAGTGATATACATGGACATTTGTCCGCCGTCTTCAGTTCACTGGGCGAATGGCATTTGTATAGCGTGTTACATTGGATAAGGTACTTAATACGGATGATCACCTATTTGTAGTCCCTACATTATATATTTGTTGTAGGTATAATGGTTGTGTCCCTTTTATGGAGGATGGTCAACTAACATTTATGGTTTCCTATAAGCCAACCGTTATGTTAAGCAATCCACATGTTTCAACCAGTTGAATCTTCACATCCCCCTTATGAGATCTCGGCATTACAGTAGTATGATCCCATTTTACAGATGTTGGTATCGGGGCACGGAGTGGTTATTTGCTCAGGAAGTGGTGGGGCTGGGAATGCAATGCTGGTGCTTTGGCCCCGAAATTCTCTTTTCCAAGATGTGAAATTATACCCTGAGGGGAACCCAGCCAGCAAAGGACTCAAGTCCTCCCTCCAATCCCGAGTTTTTTCCTCTCTTCCTCTTGTTTACCTAATATCCAGGGCATTTATAAATAGTTTTAAAAATCGTTATGGAAACCCTATGTGCATCTGGTACATAAACACACACTTATCTCCGTATATTTAGACAACGTCCCTCAAATATGTTTGCACTAAGAACCTAGCAGACGCTCCCCATTCAGATTAGAAGGAGAGAAAAGTGATAAAAGGCCTCCAGCTGGAGACTTCGCCCTCTCGACAGGCCCCGTTTATGCTGAAATGTGCACTGTTTTCAGCAAGAAGTATGATCCCTGTTTTCAAAGGTCAAATAAATCACCTTTAAAGTCGTGAAAAGGTAAACAGCCTGATGCCTGGGCAGCTTCCCTGAGTTTATGAGGTCTTCTGGCAACAGGGATGTACAAAAAGCCCCATCAATCACCTCCGCCCCCCACCTCCAACCCCCAAAGCATTTATTCCAAGGTGGGGGGTTGGGGGATCCCTCTACCATCCAGGGTAATTTCCCCTGAAACTATTACGAGGAAATATTAAATCAAATGCAAATAGAAACCCCCGGAGGAAACATACCTTTCCAGAAAAGCGTTTCCCCTCCAGCCAAATTCTACAAATGTAGCTGCGATTCCAGGAGGCGGAGAGGGTGGCAGGGGTCTTGGGGTGGGCAAGAGGAGGGGCGCCAGGGGAGGAGTAGGGAGACATCTGGGGCAAGCCCGTGTGACAGGACATAAGCAGAGTGGTTGTCACCGGTGAGAAACGATCCCACGGTGGCTGCAGCGCACACTTGCCTCGTCAGTGTCCACTTTGCTGGCATCACCTTTGAGGGCCCCTATGAGGATGCCATACACCTTCCTTCAGCACGTTCTTGAGTTATACGTGTGCATAAAGGGCTTGCCGTAAATCCGTAAGTCATCCTAGGGATGATTATAACGGACCCGAAACGAGATGTCTCTTTTTTTTTTTTAAAAAATATATTTTATTGATTTTTTACAGCGAGGAAGGGAGAGGAATAGAGAGTAAAAACATCGATGAGAGAACATCGATCAGGTGCCTCCTGCACACCCCGCACTGGGGATATGCCCGCAACCAAGGTACATGCCCGTGTCTGGAATCGAACCCAGGACCCTTCGGTCCGCAGGCCGACGCTCTATCCACTGAGCCAAACCAGTCAGGGCAAGAGACGTCTCTTAAAGACCTTTTTATCGAGGCACTTACGTTCTATGCTGTTATTTCGCCATCACGTAATGGGAGCCTGCCAGGTGCAACCCTAGCCCTTTAAAGAAGGGATTATAGTCGCGCCTCGAGAGCTGCTGCGAGTGCGGCCGGGACTGTCCAGCCGTAGTGGCACTCAGGCCAGGCCCACTCTGTGCCTTGGGCTCTCCTCCAGTGCTTCTTCCAGGAGCAGTGAGAGCCCAGCCACCCCTCCTCCCCAAGCTCCACGGCCCAGGGTGCCTGCCACCGTCTGGATGTGGGGTCATGTGGGAAGGAGGGGTGCTGAGTGCTTTAGAACTTTGGAAGAATCTGATTTCAAAATTGTGTGTATTGCTTGATTGATTTTTTTAAAAGCCTTTTACTTTTTTAAAATTAATTTATTTTTAATATACTTTTATTGATTTCAGAGAGGAAGGGATATACACTGAGTGGCCAGATTATGATGACCACCCCATCAGTACAATGAAGTGAATTAGTTATGCAAATAATGATAATAATAATAAAACCTTGAGAGTATTTGCTTAGGAAGTTTTCAATGTTCAGTATTTTTGGAAAGTGTCAATGAAGTACTGATGGGGTGGTCATAATCATCTGGCCACTCAGTGTATATACATCAATGATGAGAGAGGGTCGTTGATTGGCTGCTTTCTGCAATGTCCCCCCATTGGGCATGGAGCCCACAACCCAGGCACGTGCCCTTGACCGAAATCGAGCCCCGGACCCTTCAGTCCACAGGCATACAGGACCCTCTATCCACTGAGCCAAACCGGCTAGGGCTTGATTGATTTTTTTGAGATGGGAAGAAGTGTAAGGGAAAGAAAGTCAAGAGGGAAGATGAAAACTCATTAAAAAAAACCCCTTTTGCTCTTCTTGAAATCAAATGGTGTCCTATTCAATCAAGCATTAAATCCATTGTGAGATCAGTTCCGTCAATTATTCAATACAAATTAAATTTGATTTTTGGCTTTTTTTTTTTTTTTTTTTTTAGGCCTGGGATTTGTCCAAGCCTGGCTGGCGAGACCACCAGGGCTTTGCTCATCAACCAGAGCCCTAATTGTGGCCATTTATTATAGTCACTTATCTGATAGGAGCTTCATTATCTGTGATAGTTTTACGGGGACAGAATCCACCAGGCACCCAGTGGAGTGTATAAACATGTTACCTTGTGACAGGGTGTCTGTTACTTACTGTCAACACTAACGGGCCCGCGCCACGTATCTGCGGCTTCTATGAAGTAACAACGAGTTTAATAAGCCCCCGTGAAAGCTGTAAGGTAAACACGGCGTGGGGAGTGTTTGCCTTGTCATGCCTCTTAAACAAATAAAGGTGATGGAGCAGCACCCGCCGCGCAGGCGTGGGGCCTAATGAGGTGACCAGAGGGTGGCCGAGGGGAACCCGCTGCAGCCCAGTTATCATGACACGCGGTGCGTTTGGGTTTATGATATATGAGAAGGGATGCCACCCAGAAAATCTCTGCGAGGGAAGCTCACCCCGAATCCTGACTTGGGCATGTGCGTGGATTGGCCATCCGTTTCCATCCATTTGGGAGCAAATACGTGCTGAAGATTGCTCAGGGTTATTTATTTATTTAATCCTCACCCGAGGGTGTTTTTCCATGGATTTTTAGGGAGACTGGCAGAGGGAGGGAAAGACAGAAGCATCGATGTGAGAGAAACACATCGATTGTTTGCCTCCTGATCGTGCCCAGACCAGGGTCCGGGCCGGGGAGGAGCCTGCAACCAAGGATCCCTTGTCCGGAATCGAACCCAGGACCCTTTGGTCCGCAGGCTGACACTCTATCCACTGAGCCAAACCGGCCAGGGCTGCTCAGGGTTATTAACTTCAGGGCATATCTAATAGATGGCTTGGCCTTGAAAGGCAGCGTGTTGGGCCTTGTACAGCTAGCACGACACGGACATATTCCTTTTGTTAGAAGGTTGCGTGTGTGATGGACAGCGGGTTTCAGTTTGGTCCCATTGGAATAAAACCACAAGCCAAGCTATGAAAAGACGGCAGTGTATGTGGGCTGCACAAATCAGGATATGGGTGTGTGTGTTTTTTACGTCGCCTCCCTCCATGGCTGTGCCTACCTATAAATGCGCGCCTATTTCCTTATCCTTATAACCTTAGCTTGGAGGAGGGAGAGAGGTGCCTTTGCCCAGGTAGGCAGAGGTTTTAAAACCTCCTGGCACCCATGGGGAGGAGTTGGGGACAAGGATCTGAAAGTCATAAAGAAGAGCAAACTCCCTCTTCCCTGGCTCCCTCTGGAATTCCTTCTATGATTCCTGCTGGGAGGGATTCATTTCATTCTTCTGGGATTAAAGTGTTTTGTTTTCTATTTGACATTAACATGTAAACAGCTCTGGAAAGTGAGCATGTTAACCCCTTATCGACCGAGTGGCTAGAGAACAAGAAGTCATTAGAAGGCCCACGCTCTTTCCCAACCTGACACCTCCTGCTTGGGTGAGACTTGAGAAACTTCCATAAGTCTCAGTGTTTTCAATTCTAAAAGGAGGGTGATCTATCTTTTTTATGTTTTGCTGCATTTTGGGGAGCAGGGCCTAGGCCCACACAGTGCCCTGTTATCATTAGCTCCACAGTTATCTAAGGATCTGGACAGAATGAGGCACCAAGTAGGGGAAATTTGAAGGGGAAGGGGGAGTTCAGAGGAGAAAACTGGTCTGCAGCCGAGTTTCTCTCTCTCTTTTTAAAAAAAATGTATTTTATTGATTTCATAAAGGAAGGGAGAGGGAGAGATAGAAACATCAATGATGAGAATCACTAATTGGCTGCTGCCTGCATGCCCCCTACTGGCGTTCGAGCCCACAACCTGGGCATGTGTCCTGGGCATGTGTTCATTGGTTGGTGGTCAACCACTGAGCCACACCGGCTGGGCGCCCAGTTTCTCAAAGTATATTCTGAGGACTGGTAGTTCCTTCTGCCTTTGCCAGGTGTTCTTAAAGGGGCGCTGTGGGAAAGTGATGCATGTGGGAAAGTGATGTTAGATAAGTTTCTCTAATATAGGACTTCCCAGAGCTTTTAATATCTAATATCTAAGAAAGGAATTTAATATGTAAACTTATTGAGCAATGAGCTTTCTATCTTTCTCTTTAATAGTTTCTTGAGGATAAATATTTCTTAGAGTTGCCAACGGAAAATGCTGGCCTAGAGCCTCAAATTTTCTTTGGAATGTGGAGTGCCTGGTGGCCCTCTGGATCTGGGGGTCATGACCAATATCCTGAGTCTCAGGTGGCAATAGAGTGAGGGTGAGGTTGACACATGGCGAATGCCCACAGCCAGGAGAAGAGAAGTGAGATAAGAGGGAGCTGAAGGCAGACACTGTCATCTTTAGAATTATAATTAGGGCAGCTTAGTGAGTTGGCTCAAATCCTTGGAAACTGGTCAGCAACCCTTAGAAGCCAACTCCAGGCCTATGCACTGCTCAGGAAAGAAATGCATTTGGGAAATACTGGGTTAGGTACGTTCTGTACCGCAAGACTTCTCGCTGATGTGCATTGTGCATCCCCAAGACGGGCACACAAGCCCTTGAATGCACAGTCACGTGAGAGCAAAAGAGAACAGGGGGAAGGACGCAGGGAGAAGAAGGGCAGGAGGGTCAGGGGAATGGCCTGGGAATGCTGGGGAGCCCCATGGGAGTGACATCAGCACCCTCATTTCCTCTGGTTGCCCTCTTCCCGCTCCAGACCCCCGTGGGCTGGGGGTCTTTGGGTGCGCTGCTCTGGTGCTGTGTTGCTGCCTGTCACAACCCCAAGATGCACAGATAATGGGGAGAGAGAGGGAAAGGCCTGTTCATAGAGCAAGTGATCACCTCGCCTAAAGCTCCATGTTGCCGGTGCCGAGAATAACCTTTGCCTATAGTAGCTGCTTAATAAATATTGGCTGAATTGAATAGAATGTCTGTGGAATCTGAAAGGGACACGACCCCTGACCTTTTCACCTCCATGGCTTTGGAGCATTGTTTTCCTTTAATAAGCAAAACGGAGCTGTGTAAGACAACAGGCATTGGAGAAACATTGGGTGCACCTCCAGGTGCACCTACCATTGTCCTGTTATGATTTTAATCTCTCCTTGTCTTCATTTCTAATAACTTCCCAGTGGGCCAGGAGCCCCAAACCCTTCCCACCCAAATACTACTGCCTCCCTGGACAATTCATAAGACATAGGTTACGAGAGGAGTCCTTTGAGGAAGTGACAATTCTTTTTAAATATAAGTTTGAATATTGATAAAGGACAAAGCATACTGTGACCACAGGGTAGGGTGGAACTTGAAGACTTCTAGTGAGCCAGAAGCCCTGGGTCGCCGAGGCTTGACACATACGTGTATTGAGGGTGACTACATCGGAATAGGGTGAGGGGCCTTTAAATAGAGCAAGCTCTTTAGCAGTGCTCTGGATTTCATTGTGTCTCCCCCCCCCCCCCGCCCCCCCATCCCCCAATTCCTATGTTGAAGTCCCAACTCCCAATGGAACTATTTGGAGATTGGGCCTATGGGAGGTAATTAAGGTTAAATGAAGTCCTAGAGTGGAGTTCTGATCCAATAGGATTAATGTCCTCATCAGAAGAGAGCAGACCCCCCCCCCCCCCCCCCCCCCCCCCAGTGCAACAATACAGCAGGAAGTTGGTCACCTGCAAGCCAGGAACAGGGAACTCTTACCAGGGACCAAATAGGCTGGCACCTTGATCTTGGACTTGCAGCCCCTAGAGCAGTGATCAAGTAAATAAAGTAAATTTCTATTGTTTAAGCCAGGCATCCTGTGCTGTTTTGTTGTGGCAGCCCAAGCTGACCCATACAAGACGCCAAGCAACAGTTTGCTTCTGAAGTCTGCCATGAAGGGATCAATTCCGAAGACCCTTATCCTCGCTCATCTTGACTATCTTGGCCTTTCCCCAAACTCTTTCCCCTACGTCCCTCATTTACGACGACACCGCTCCATAGACATTTGTCCTTTGGGGCTGAAAAGGAGGCGCTTTCCTCTCCATCTGTTTCCCCTCCCTCCCTAGTCCATTTCTCCACGACGTTCAATCACATTCAACCCCCATGTATTAAGCACATAGGAGAGGATGTGCCAGGGACCTGCTTTGATGTATGGGTAACATGCCATGTTTTCAGAATGGCAGTGACAAAATATGTACCGAGGCCCTTCCCCAGCGAATGGCAAACTACACAGACTTCCTAGCAGGAAGTCCAGGCCGACCCCGTGGTTTGAAACTCAGGAAGGACATCTGTGATGAGAAAGCTCAAAAAAGCAGATGGTTTTTTGAGTTGCTGAGAGACTGGGTTGATTATTTATTTGGGGGAAAAAAATAGAGCATGTTTTTCTATATGTAGAAATACTCATTTTTTAAAAAAATTGGTTAATTCATAGCAGTGAGTAGACACCATACTCTGCCACTTGAATAAATAATTGAGTTTGACATTTTCTTGGGATCCCTTCTCTCTTCTCAGGCCCTCTCTTCACCTCGTGCGCGATCAGGGAGTTGTCAGGTCAAAGATCGGAATCCTGCGAGAAATGTCAAAATCTCCATAGGTTTTGGCTTTTTTGGGAGGTGGGTATATACATAAAAAAAATCAAAGATGGTACCAGGTATCTTCAGGTTCCTCATAAATGTCAGGCCAGGGTCCCAGCAACTTATTTTTAACAACACGAACTGCTGACCCATCCCCAGAGAATCCGAATTTTCTTTGGGATTCTCAGGACCGGGGCAGAAGGGAGGAGGAGGAAGACGTAGTGTCCTTGGCAGCCAGAGCCATCACACCGATTTAGATTTGGAAGCGCTGGAGCAATTAGCAGGTCCCCAGGCCATCTGCAGGCATTAATGCGCTGGCCTGGCCACCTGCTGTGGAGGGCTCGCTTTCTTTGACAAGGAGCAAATAGAGGGGAAGGTGACATAGCCGTGGGGACCTTCACGAGCCCCCATTTACCGGTTGTACACCCATTGTGCCTAAGCTTTGCAACAGGAGTTAGCACTGTCATTATTGCATCAGATGGCAACGTTGGTATTATTATCTCACCCATATTTAGGTGGGAAAACTGAGCCTGGGAAAGTGACTTGCTCAAGGCTCTATGGTTCGTAAGTAACAAAGGTGGAATGAGTGCATCAGGCTGTACTTGACCTACCCGATGTGGATACGTGTGGCTCTCCTGGCTGATTCTCCAGTTCCCTCCACAGCACTCCATTTGCATGAGGGGCTTACCATGTACGTAGCCCAGCTGCTACTGGAGATAAAATGAATGACCTGTGCTACAAGGGGGCCCACGATTAATGGAGGTCCTGTTGTCCTAATTCTCCAACGTTAGTAGACCTGGTAGAGACAAGACACACTTTTTTTTTTTAATATATATTTTATTGATTTTTTACAGAGAGGAAGGGAGAGGGACAGAGAGTCAGAAACATCAATGAGAGGAAACATCGATCAGCTGCGTCCTGCACACTCCCCACTGGGGATGTGCCCACAACCAAGGTACATGCCCTTGACCGGAATCGAACCTGGGACCCTTGAGTCCACAGGCCAACGCTCTATCCGCTGAGCCAAACTGGTCAGGGCCAAGACACACTTTTTAAGTGTAAGAATATTTAGAGGTAATAGACACAATTGCCAAATTGCAGCGTGTAAGGGCAAAGGGTCCAGTAGAAGGGACACAGAGTACAGGATTAATGCAAACTACTGCAAACCTAGGGCCATGGAATCTTTGGGTTTTGGGGACTAAAGGCTATGAGGTCACACCCAGTAGATTTAAATTCCATGAGGGCAGGGACTGTGGAAAATGGTGCCAGAACATAGCAGATGTTCAAAAATTAATTATGGAATGACTGAGTGAATGAATACTAGTATATGTGGGTCTCCTGACTGACTCTCTAGTCCCCTCTATGTCACATCATTTGCATCAGTAACTTACTGCCATGTGCTGAAGTAATACTCCTCTTTTCCATGTTTGGGGTCCATTTCAAAATATTAGAATATTTGGCTACACACTTGAAGGGATTAAATGTTTTAATATTTTTTTTTTTTTATTGATTTTTTTACAGAGAGGAAGGGAGAGAGATAGAGAGTTAGAAACATCGATGAGAGAGAAACATCGATCAGCTGCCTCCTGCACATCTCCTACTGGGGATATGCCTGCAACCCAGGTACATGCCCTTGACCGGAATCGAACCTGGGACCTTTCAGTCCGCAGGCCGACGCTCTATCCACTGAGCCAAACCGGTTTCATCAGGGATTAAATGTTTTAAAGCCACACTCCACAAGCTGATAATAACACACAATTACTACGGTAGTACAACAAAAACTCACAGTGTTTGATTAAGCATCCGGAGCTTCTGGATAATTCGCTTGTTCACTTTGCAGACATTATTGGTTACATACTTTTCTGGTGCAACTCCTCTCCTATTACAGAGGCTAAACATGCCAGTCACTTGCTTTCCCAGGCGTCTGCAGGTAAGGCAGGGCCATGTTACTCAGTATTGGCACATGTAGCGTGAGGGGCATGTAACTAAAAAAAGAGACCCCTGGGAAATTCTTTGTTGAACATCATTATGTCTACCTGTGCTGACTGGAACACTGGCAGCCATTTTGCACTCATGAGGGAGATGCTTAAAGACTAAGTCAATGGGCTTAGGTTTAAAGACTGGAAAGATGGAGTGAGGCTTGTATTTACTGATGTCATTGAGCTGCTGGACCAACCTCTGAGCCACCTTCCTCCAGACTTTCTGTTATGCAAGATAATAAATGTTGTTATGTTTTATCCATTTTAGTTGGGTATTATATTATGAGCAGACAGAACTATCCCTGAGTACTTTTGCTCTTTCAATAGAACTCCTTGTGGCCCACTAGTACTTTCTTATATACTTACTAGAGGCCCAGTGCATGAAATTCGTGTAAGGGGCTTGGCCCTCTCGGCCCCAACTGCCTCTGCCCTTGTGGCCCCATCCTCTGGTCGGTCCGCCATCCAGTCTAATTAGCATATTAGCTCTTTGTGATATAGGATGGAATAAGTTCCTTACATTTTCTAGTGAGAGGTGATTTTTCTTTGGTGCAAGCTTGGCATTGTTCCTGGCTCTCCTCAACCTTGTTTCTCCACTCAGTTCAATAATTTAGCTGTTAGCGTGCTACCTCACTACTGTGAAATGTTCATAGCTGTTTGATTGCTTATACCCAGTGCAGCAACACTCCTTTTAATCATTGTTCACAGTTTTGGGCAGTGTACCTGTGGAGTGCTTGGGGTATGTCAGTGTACCGTGGCTGCCTGGTTGAGAAACACCCCTGAGTTAAAAGGCTCTGCCTCAGCGTCTCCTCATCCCTAGACGGTAGTTTCCCAGAGGGCTGGAGGGTACCTTATCGGTCGTCACACCCCCGGGGCTTAGTCAAGTTTCCACTGTGTAATCATAATAATGACTCAGATACGTACACCGAGTGCTTAATTTGTGTGGGGCATCGTTTTCCTGATTTCGGATGTAATGACTCATCTGACTTTAAAGTGTGCAAAGAGATGGTGACTCAGGATGTGAGCCAGGCAGGATGACTCAGCTCATTCTTGAACCCATTCTGCTCCCCTTTCTCACTAATCTAAGCTTCCAAGTAAACGGTGGCTGAGTTGAACAGACCTGAAATGGCTCCTTGACATCATGCCCTCCCTGTAATGAGCACCCAGTAAGTATTTGTTGAGTGCAGTCCAGTCCCTGCTCAGTTACTCAGGCTAAAGCAAGGAGGAGTCTCTGGAGAGGCTGTGCTTTGAGCCGGGCTCCAAGGAGACAACTGCTCAGGGGCACCCTAGAGCCACCTCCTCCAGGGCCACCTGCTCAGGTTCAGCCCAGGCCCTGACTCAGCAGACAGCAGGCCAACCGGCAGAAGTGGTGACTTGAGCCTGATGCCTGCTGGAAAACAATCCCTTTGGCAAATCTGCATTTTCTGCCGGTAGCCCGGTAGCCCGAGGGCAGGAAGAAGGAGATGGTTCTCCCTGCAGTCAACTGGAGTTTGCTCTCACCTTTTCTGCCCAGGCCCGAAGCCGGGAGAGCTGTGGGTGGGGGAGGGGAGAGGAGAAGCTCTTCCTTAGTGTCCCTCACTCATCACTTCATTGGGAAGGGGGTGGGCTGTGTGTTCAGGGTACAGCGACATGGTGGTGCAGCCAGGGATGGGAACCTGAGGGCTTCATTCATTCTAGCTCATGGTGCTGCATTTTATATGACATCGATCAAAGGTCATATATGGATGCTGTGTTTTATGCGTTTATATACATTGACACAAGGAGGATATGTATTTAAAAACACCTGTGGGAGCCGAACCGGTTTGGCTCAGTGGATAGAGCGTCGGCCTGTGGACTAAAGGGTCCCGGGTTCGATTCCGGTCAAGGGCATGTACCTGGGTTGCAGGCACATCCCCAGTAGGAGATGTGCAGGAGGCAGCTGATCGATGTTTCTCTCTCATCGATGTTTCTAACTCTCTATCTCTCTTCCTTCCTCTCTGTAAAAAATCAATAAAATATATAAAAAAAAAATATAAAAACACCTGTGGGAAAGATCGATCTATCTATCTATCTATCTATCTATCTATCTATCTATCTATCTATCATCTATCTATCTATTATATCTCTCTCTCTCTCTCTCTAAAGGGGTAAGTGACCAACCATACGTCCGTCTGACCGTCTGACCGACCAGCCAGCCGGTACATATGACGCACACTGGCAATTTAAAAATAAACGTGGACTCACACAGTGTCGATATTTGTCCCCGTCTGACACTGGCCTGCCATTTCAGTTAATTCGAAGACAGTTTCCCGTGATGCCAGCATTTGCGATGACTATTAATAAATCACAAGGACAAGCTCTAGACAGAGTAGGAATATTCCTACCTGAACCCATTTTCAGACATGGTCAGTTATATGTTGCTTTCTCTTGAGTTTGAAGAGCGTGTGACATTAAAGTTTAAGTTGTAAATACTTCATCACAAGGGAAATTAGTCAAGCACCCTGAAAGTGTTTTCACTCTTAATATGGTGTACAGGGAGATATTAGAATAAGTTTAATCACTTTGTCAGTCATTGTTTGCATCACTGTTGTTTTCATATCATGTTTTTATATCATTTTTTATATCATGTCTTTGTTATATCATATTGTTATTGTTTATTAATCAATTTATAAATTATTTTCATATACATTTTACTAATTTTCTTTCATCTCTGACACTTCTATTATAGAGAAAGGGCGAATAGTGATATTAAAATATTTCTTCTAATTAATTTCCTTTCATTATGCACAAATCCGTGCACCAGGCCACTAGTATATAATATAATATGCAAGTTTTATAGATATTTAATTGAGGAGGACTTATCAGAAATGGAGGTGGAATCCTACATTGCTAAGTGGTTGGCTAAGTTGGAGCAAAGCTATGGTTGCTGTAGTAATGAGATTTGTGACTGCGTACCCCCTTGCCCCTGCCTGATAAGTAGATTCTGTCTTATAAAAACTTATTTTTTTGGCCTTAGAAGGTGGGGGCATATCAGCTGTCATACTGGGCAAGCCAGCAGGGTGCCTTTTCCATGGTTTGAACCTGGGCGTGCACAGGCCCCCAAGGGGTCCTACCCCTCCCTCCCCATTTATCATGGTCTTCTTAGTCCCGAACAGCTGTGCTAGGTGTTCCATTTTATCCACTGCTGGAGTGATTTAACACCTCTGAAATATGTGCCTGGATCTAGCCGTGGGCTACAACCATCCAAGCTAGTAAGTGATTGTTCTCGGAGCCCTTGAGTGGATGGAGCTGTTCCCCCCGAGACCCACGAGACCCACGAGACCCACGGGACATTTCTCTTTCCAGTGCTCAGTCCAGTCCACCTGCCCCCAGGGACTGTGTGGGCACAGGTGATTCCAGGTGCTGACCAGCAGCCCTCCTGGGGGCCTTCCTTGCTGGGCTATTGTTTCCTGCCACGTGAGCACAGCCTCTTGCTGTCGAGAGCTGATAACAGGACCATAAATCTCCCTTCTGGCTGCAGCTTGACACCTGAAACCTCAGCCCAGGCTTGATGTGAGAACACAAGATACCAGGAGGGGGTATTTTCAAGGTATCCAAGGAGGTGCAGGGCAGTGTTCCTAGGCCACAGGCAGCGGGAACATTCCTGGAGGCCCTGTCTACCCTGCCAAGTAGGTCTCTGTGAGTGAGATGAATGGCCTTACCTGTTGATAGCATCTACCTGCTGGCTGTGTATCGCGTTTCTAAACTTGTCAGCAGTTCCGTAGATGCCTCTCTGAAATAATAAGCGAATGGGAGTAGGCAGAATCAGAGGAGAGCATGCTTGGGAGTGTGCTGGCCCGGCAGAGAGGTGGAATTGGTGGCTTACCGCCACCTCCAGGGCTCCGTCTGAATGTCTTGATTTGACTGTCAAGGCTCCCTGCCACCTGGTCCCTCCCAGGCCCGCCCAGAGGACGTCAGGCAGTGAGGGCTCCCCCCATGCTCTGTGCTGCCTCTGATGGCCGAGCTGTCCGGGTGGAAGCAAGGTGGCTCCTTCTCAGGGGACCATCAGGAGTGTGTGCATAAAAAGTGGATGTTAACCTTGACAACTTCCCATCGTGGGAGACTACGACTTAATCCTGCACAGATCGTTAGGTCTTAACAAGCACTTCTCACCTGGGATTCAGCCCTAACATGGAAGCCATCCATTGCTTGTCATGATTTAACTCAGAGGTCCTCAAACTTTTTACACAGGGGTCCAGTTCACTGTCCCTCAGACATTCCACACATGCGCACTGCGGGCCCGGGACGAGTCGGCTGCTAAGCAGGACAGGCAGCGGCGGCAAAAACACCCGGCGGGCCGGATAAATGTTTTCGGCGGGCCGCACGTGGCCTGCGGGCCGTAGTTTGAGGACGCCTGATTTAACTCCTTTCCGATGGATCTAGAATGGTACCAATGATGTACTATGCTGGGGAGAGAGAAAACAGTCACTCCACACAAGTTCTGTGGTTCAGAGGAGGAACGCTGGTTGAGAATGTCATGGTCTTGAAGGGAAAAGGCAAAGATTTATTTAAAAGAAGGAATTGTTACCAAGGATACAACAGCTTCTAAAGGACCAGGTGCACGGGGTGGGTGGAGAGAGAGAGGGACAGAGTAAAAGTGTTTTTCAGCTGCAGATGTTCCCATTCTCTGAAGCACAGACACACCTATGCATAGCTGTGTAGCACAGTAGACTTTGGTGATCTAGTTCAAGGACAAAGTGTGGCCAATGGACGGCCTTCCCATGACCTTGAACTGATGACATCGGTCAGGTTCACTCAACTCCAGGTCATGCCATCCTCTCACGTCAATACTTTCTATTTATTCCTTCTTCCCCACTGTGGGTCTGGCCTCGTGGTCGGCAAACCGCAGCTCACGAGCTACATGCGGCTCTTTGGGCCCTTCAGTGTGGCTCTTCCACAAAATACCATGTGTGGGCGTGCACGTACAGTGCGATTGAAACTTCGTGGCCCATGCGCAGAAGTCGGTATTTTGTGGAAGAGCCGGTATTTTGTGGAAGAGCCACACTGAAGGGGCCAAAGAGCCACATGTGGCTCGCGAGCCGCGGTTTGCCGAGCCGCAGTTTGCCGACCACTGGTCTAGCCCATCGTGACAAATGCTATGATGACCTTCAGACAGGGAAGCCCATGGTGTGGCTCCTAGCAGGACCGCACCTTGAAGTAATTTCGATGCCTTCATCTCAATTAGGTTAAGCCCACAAAAGTAGTGTCAAAGGGGAATGTGCTGGGAGATCATGGTAAACACCCCTGATGCTTTGCAGCTGGGCCCATCATCTGTGCATTTCACAATAAAATTTTATGATGCATCCAGACACCCAGCTGCCTGTGTTCATGGGGACAGCGTTTCCCCTGCTGTACCACTCAGGTCTGCCCCGCTGGGGACTCACTTCCCTTTCCGCCAACCTCTTTCAAATGACAATGAAACTTCATCATCACATAGCTCCTGGGACCAAATTTGAGGAATGCGATGTCCAGAAAGATGTTCTACAGAGGTGACTTAATTTTATTGGACACAGAGACACTATTCCATGGTCCCTAGTAAACCATAAGGCTATTCAGAATGCTGGGAGGCATCTCTTAGCAAATTACCAAAAACGCCTCAAAAAACAAAACAATGGACCTGGAGATTATTATGCCAAGTGAAATAAGACAATCAGAGAAATGCCATATGATCTCACTTGTATGTGGAATCTAATGAATAAAATTAACTGACAAACGAACTAGAACCAGAGGCATGGGGACGTGGGACAGACTGACAGTTGTCAGAGGGGACAGGGCAGGGGCAGGGCTGGATGAAAGAAGGTGAAGGGATTAACCAAACAACATGTATACATAACACATGGACACAGACAGCAGAGTGGTGATGGCCAGAGGGGAAGGGTGCTGGGTGGAGGGGGAGAATGGGGACAGAAGGAGACTTTGCTTTGGGCCATAACGTACAATACAGTGTGCAGATGTTTTATTGAGTTGTGCACTTGAAGCCTGTATTGTTTTGCAAACCAATGTCACCCCCATAAATTCAATTAAAACAAAAGAAGAAAATAAAAAATTTCCAACGGACTTCAAGTGGGCCGAATCCCTAGTCTCTCGTACAGTACAGCACAGTGGTCAGGAGTGGGCTTTGAAATGAGACAGACCTGGCTTCACGTCTCAGCTCACTTCTGTTCTGAACTTGACCTCCCCCTGTGTAGACTAGGAATAACCAGGCCAGAACGGCAACCTCTGGGCCTGCCAATACCAAGGATGACCACGCACTGCACAGAGCGGCCAAAGGAGAGCGCCAGCCCAGGAAAGTCTCGTGCCCAAAGGGACAACATGGCCCATCGCGCCAACTTTGGCAGCTATAAACCTCGGTCGGACGCAGAACATAGGGCCAGCTGTGCTCCGAGCCCAGTTCCTTTCCCCAAAGCTCTAATATGTCTGGGTTGGTTTTTGCAGGTCTTGCTGAAATGAGGAAAAGCTCAGAATTGTGAATCCCTCAAATTGGGATAATTAGAAAAAGTTACGAGACTTGGTTTTGGGAATAGAAAAGAGGCCTCATGCCAGAAGTTAGCGCAGATCAAAGTGTTTTTAAGCCTGCGTGTGTGTGCATGCGTGCGTGTGTGTGTGTGTGTGTGTGTGTGTGTGTGTGTGTGTGTGTGTATGTATGTATGTGGCGGAGGGGGCAGTTAAAGATAGTTGGGCAGTTGATTAGGTAAAGGCTAGTGAAAGCTTTTTCTGTCTCAAGCTCCAGGTTTCCTCCATCCCTTCTCCACACACAGAGCAGGGGAAACAACGTGGAACCATAAAGTCAGGGAAGCTTTGGGTGGGGCATTGGGTGAAGGACTCGATGAAGAATAAGGTGCCTGTTGGTATGTCCTTCTCCAGGACAACGCAAAAGGAATCTACAAGCATGTCATGGAAATGCTGAGAAAGAAATGTCAGGAAAAGGACTTGGTGCAGGGTGCTCAGTCAGGGGCAGTTTCTCCCCTGGGGACATTTAGGAATGTCTGGGGCCACTTGGGAATGTCGAGACAGTTTTGGTTGACATGAGGGTGGCAAGTACTACTGACATCTAGTGGGTGGAGGCCAAAGATGCTGCTAAACATCCTCCATTGCAGAGGTAACCCTCCCCCCGCCCCCCCCCAATAAGGGTTAACTGGCCTCAAATGCTAATAGTGTTGAGGTTGAGAAAGCATTGCCCAATGAGAAAGGGATAGTAAATAGATATTTAAAGGAAAGCATAGAAAATTATAAACAATTTAAAAATAAAAACATTTAGTTTTGTGGTTCTAATGATTATTAGTCCGAAATGTTTAACATTTAAATAGTTTTCTTTGCTGTTCTTGTGTTTTATTCAATGTGAACATATTTAGGAAAAACTTTTTTTAGGTTGTTTCGGAACCTCTGTGTCCCAACACTAGTTTTCAGATAAAATTTTATATTCCTTGATTTTTATTTTACACCATTGAGGTTTCAAGAGTTGAATTTTTTTTTTTTTTAAATATATTTTATTGATTTTTTACAGAGAGGAAGGGAGAGAGATAGAGAGTCAGAAACATCGATGAGAGAGAAACATCGATCAGCTGCCTCCTGCACATCCCCCACTGGGGATATGCCCGCAACCCAGGTACATGCCCTTGACCGGAATCGAACCTGGGACCCTTCAGTCCGCAGGCCGACGCTCTATCCACTGAGCCAAACCAGTTTCGGCAAGAGTTGAATTCTTAAAATTGGTGGAGGATCTTGGTATAACAGTTACTGAAAAAACAAACAAACAAACAAAAAAAAACAACGAAGAAGGTCTGTTTGAATCACTGTGGTCAGAATCTGGGAGACAGTGTCTGCAATTGGACCAAACAGTGAAGAGATTTTCTGGAAATTCAGGTCGCCATTATTGTGGCATTTTTGCAAAATAATCAGGGTTGTCTTTGTCACGGCTGTGCCAGTCTGAACCAAGTATATGCAGGTAGTAAGGCTTTGGAGAAACATTTTTTATAGGCCATTTCCCACCTCCTCCCCATATTTTATTATATAAAAATTGTAAACCTAGGTTGAAAGAATTTAACAGGGACTATCACCAAGATTATATAATTAATCTGTGCTGTTTTTGTTTATCGCATACCAATCTCTCTCTCCATCTATCCATTAATCCAACTTAGACTTGGACACATTTAAAGTAACACGTTTTATCAGTTCGCTTGAGTCCTAAATACCTCACTATGCATTCATTAGCTATTTAATTATTAAATCCCATTCAATCCAGAAAGTTTTTCCTATCGCTTCAGGTACCTCTCCCAGAGCTTACACATGGAGAGGTAGCCACTGTTATCAGAATGGTGGATCCTTAAGTAAGTTCATCAGTGGGGTTATATGTACTGTAGAAATAATATAGTTGTAGAAATCGCAACGGATGCAATATCTTGTCTATTACTCTGCAATCAAGTATTTGCCTGGGGTCCAACTCACCAACCACATGGGCCATCCTGAGTTGCTCCCTCCACCTCGTTGGAGGTGGTTTGGATAAGGTCTGCATGGAAAACTAGGGAACAGACCTTCCTGCAGTGTTGCTATTTTCATAGGAAATTCAATTCTGGTTCTTGGCTCCAAGTGCCTTTCTCTCCCCGTATTGTCTGACTCCTTGAAGCCATAGAAAGTGCTAACAAATATGCCACAAAGAAATCGAACCCAGTGACAGAATGGCCCAGCCCCAGTCAATGACCTTGAACGGGGAGTAGATGGTTTGGAAGGACCTGCAGCCAGGTCCTGCCACATGTTGCGGTGGCTGGCAGGGCTGCCCCCTAAGATGCTGTCTGTCCTCCGGTCTGACTTTAGACCCTGAGCTCCAGAACCGTCCTTTCGTACCTGTTCTGCCTGACCTGTGTCCTCATAGCTCCCAGTGCAGCCTCACTTTCTCGCCTCTGATTGTTTCTCTCAAGATAAAAACAGACGCTCAGAAACACAGAATTTTTTCTTCTTCTTGATTTTGTGTCATTATATTTAAAGACTAACTGCTTTGGGTATTAAGATACTGCTATCTCCATCTGTTTGTATCATTTAATTTCCTGCCAGAATTTTGTACGCTAACATGATTTTAATGGGCAAAACCAAAGCCATGGTCTCCCGTCACACAAGGCCGGTCCGTGATGTTCATTTTCCACTGCCCCTTCTCCAAGCCTCTGTCACATGAACCCCATCTGAGAGTTTCTATTATACTCTGCAGGGAAAACTTTATTTAAAATTTTTTTTTAATAGAA
Organism: Myotis myotis; assembly: GCF_014108235.1. Classification (NCBI taxonomy): domain Eukaryota; kingdom Metazoa; phylum Chordata; class Mammalia; order Chiroptera; family Vespertilionidae; genus Myotis; species Myotis myotis. Next base: position 7,140,645 of record NW_023416326.1, on the reverse strand, counting down.
GGCTGGGACTTAAGGGAAACCAACTCGCCTCATAGCTCCGGTTTGATTTTCTCCCTGAGCTTGCTTTTTTTTGAAGATTCCCCAGAAACAACTTCAGAAATAGGAGTGCCTAGAATTATGTTCAAATCTCTTTTATAACTTCCTGAAGTTACTGAGATGATAAGGGGTAAGACAAACATCCCTACTGGGTGATGTATTGTCCTCATCTTCTTCCTGCCAGTAATCGAACCAACAACCTTTCGGTGCCTCATGCAGGAGGCAACCAATCGATGTGCTTCTCTCACATGGATATTTCTCTCTGTCTTTCCCTCTCTTTAAAAATCAATGGAAAAATATCCTCGGGTGAGGATTAAAAACAACAACAAAATGATTCAACCTTTGTAATCTGGTCAGGGCACATGCCCAGGTTTGCAGACTTAATCCCCGGTAGGGGGCATACAGGAGGCAGCTGATGGATGTCTGACCTGGAATTGAACGGTGACCTCCTGGTTCATAGGCTGATGCTCAACCACTGGGCCACACCGGCCAGGCTGGCTACTCCATTATATAAATAGACGTGGAAAGGGCAAACAGCGAATGCTGGAGAGCAAATGCGAAGTCACCAATCTGAAAATATGAAAGTGGCATTTCATGAATGAACACAGGTAACCAAACAGAGGCAATGGGCTGCTGTGTGCACTCCAAGGAGGGTGGAGGGGGGTGGGGGGAGAGGGGGCTGAAATGGACCAAAAGAAAAAATCATGGAGATGGTTTTGTGTCCTGGCCCTTCTCAGGGCTGCCTCTTCTGCTCTGAGTCAAACACTACGATGGTCTCTTAGCTTTTCATGCTGCACGCAGGGCTCATGGCGGCGGCTGGCCCTGAATCAGGTCCTCCTGGCTGATTGGGCCAGCAGATGAATGATTCGTTCTTTTCTCTTGAGTTGCTGTTAAAAAGTGTTTGTCAGCATTTAGACTCAAGCATCGTGTACAAGAAACCAGAGGGAACCTGGTGGGAAGGCGACCATCCACGTGGCTAATTTATTTCAAATCACACCCCAGGAAATCCAGTTTATTTCAACAGATCCTGAGCCAGGAGTCAGGGCAGAGGGAGAGCAGCCGGGGGCAGCCCCCAAAATATTAAGTACGAGAGAGCTGGACACGGCAGGACCGGGAGACCCAGTGACTGCTGGAGTTATTATAGGACGCACACTCATCGGATGACATCCAATCCGGCCGTATTTCCCTCCATTATTTCACCCCCGGGGGGTTACTTTCCCATCGGGGCTGGCCCGCAGAGCTGTCAGCTGGCGTTTTTGAAGGGGGATTTGTTGCCCTAATGATGATACTGAAATCTGTTTATGGTTGTTTATCTCGGGGTCATCTTTCTTCCAAGGCAGTTTGCTTCTCCTGGGATTCGGTTCGGGCAGCTCTCTTCAACTCCCCAAATAGAACAACTGTCAGGATTTCGTAAAGGGTAACTTTTCTGTCCATGTTCATTTCATGACTGATGACTGTGTTATGGTCAGTCAGCCAACTCTGTTAATAATGATTCCGTACTAGTATACCCTGGAGATGCTTCCAAGTTCACTCAGCAAACTGATGTGTATTATTTCCTAGGCTAATTATAGACGGCACAGTAATTAAACCTATCGATTGTCCTAATGGTAAAAAGTAATATTTACAATGTTTAACTGCCCAGGGTGCTGTTGTAAGCAATAGCCCCAGCATGTGGGTACTTCCGTCATCTCCATTTTCCAGGTGAGGAAATTGAGGCACAGAAAGGTTAAGCAACTTGCCCAAGGTCACACAGCTATAGAGCATGAGAGCAGCATGGCATGAGCAATGCTTGACAGAGCTTTTAGCTGAAGTCTCCATTAGGGCAGAGGGAAATGAATTTGCAGTGGAGGGGGAATTTAGCACTGAAATGAACAGTAGTCCCGAGAAGGCTCACTATTTCCCTATAATTTTGTGCAAAATTTGCACTTGACAAGATCCCTGAATTTGTTTTACTTCAGATCGACACCAAATGAGTGAAGAAAGCTGAGGTTTCAAGATGGGCCTTGTGTATCTTGAGGTCTCTGATGTATCCTTCGCTGGGCACCCCTGGGAAAATGGGCGGCCCAGGTTGAGAGTCCCAGGTGTGGTGGAGAGATCATGAAATACGTAAAAACAAAAAGTTGACCAAATTAAAGGGAAGAGTAAACAGACCCACAAATCTGGAATACTCAACATTCTCAGAGGAGACTCAAGGGTCCAGTCTGCTTGCCTCATACATGATACTAAAAGGCTTTTAATGTGGACAAAATTCTTTTTCTTTTGAATAATTTCTTCAGAGTAAGGAAGAAAAAGTAAGAAGCTACATATGCACTTTGATATGAATATGCACATTATTTCTCCAGAGAGAACATGTAGATAGGCAGTGAATGAGCTTCTTTATTTCTTTTCCCCCCTACAAGAACAGACTTATTTATATCCCTTAATTCCGTGCATATTGTCTTGTTTAAATTCCTTTTAGTTTCCTCCTCCCTTTTCAATTTCCACTCCCGCTCAGCCTCAAAAATCCCACCTTTCTTGTCTGCCCTCCCCAAGTATCCTGGGCACTGCGGTGTTTTGAATTTCTCGATGGGGAGGTTCCACTTTATGTTGTGCCAGTGAGAGCCCCAGTCAAAGGGCTGGGAGGCAGAACAGACACAGATGTCGTTCGTTTCCCTCCATCGGTGCCATGTGGACATCAGGGCTCAGACAGATGCGATCTTGCCGCGTCGTATGCATCAGCTTGAACTTAAACCGTGATTTCCTACAGTTTAGAGCTGGTTGACAGAAGCCTTCGAGGTCCCTGAGAGGGAGAAGCCTCCTCCTCGACCTCTATTCCTTCATCAGGTCCATCACTTTTTAAATCCCTGACTCCTCGTAGTGCAGTGGTTCTCAACCTTCTGGCTCTTTAAATATAGTTCCTCATGTTGTGACCCAACCATAAAATTATTTTCGTTGCTACTTCATCACTGTCATGTTGCTACTGTGATGAATCGTCATGTAAATATCTGAGATGCAGGATGGTCTTAGGCGACCCCTGTGAAAGGGTCGTTCCACCGCCAAAGGGGTCACGACCCACAGGTTGAGAACCGCTGTCGTAGTGAATGCATTGCAATACATTGTGTGTTTGTGTTTTGCTGCTTTAAATCAGGGCCATATATGTGGAATCCAGGGAATTAGGGGTGCCTGTGGGTTCTTTCATGCCAGTGACACACTTAGGGGGACACTCTAGCAGTCCAGCGCAGGAATGGAGTTTCGGGCACTGTCCTAGCTCAAGAACCATGGCCCGCTGAAGTGGTAGCTGTAGGACAAAGCGAACAGGCGCCAGGTAGTGGCACCAGCTAACATACGAACTATGACCTTGAGACCAGATGGAGAAACGACTGGAGAGGCCTTTTGGATTTTTCTCATCTTGGGTAGATGTGCTTATGGCTTTGTTTGTCTGTATTAAGCAATACAGGATTTCCCCTCCCTCCCCGCCCCTCCCCCCGTTGTTTTATATAAAGATTTGCTGTTGGTGATTAAGCATATTGTCTTTAGATTGATGATGTGATATTGAAAGGGGAATTGTGATTGGACTCGATGACAGTTACAGTGATGATGCTACATTCGTGATGAATACATTTGTGGTGAGAGTGAATGTCTATTTTTAAAAAATATATTTTTATTGATTTCAGAGAGGAAGGGAGAGGGAGAGAGAGAGAGAAAAAATTCATCATGAGAGAGAATCATGGATCGGCTGCCTCCTGCACAGCCCCCCCCCGCCCCCCCCCAACTGGGGATTGAGCCTGCAACCTGGACATGTGCCCTGACTGGGAATAGAGCCGTGACCTCCTGGTTCACAGGTTGACGCTCAACCACTGAGCCACAGCAGCCAGGCGAATGGCTCTTTATTTGTACGGGGGATAATTGCACCCGGTTGGGCAGAAAGCATACTGTTGATGTTTTTGTTGTTTGGCAGTTGAACATAGAAGGGTGCACCTGGGTCCCAGGCAGCCAGAGAATGTCTGCTGGGAGTCAGCACCATCCCTCCCCCCTTTCAGGTGCTCCCTGCATCACTAAGCTGGAAGCTTCCATGCTCCAGGTTCCCTCCCTGGCAGAGCTGCAGTTCATGTTTCCCTGGGGAGAGGTGCCCTCACCGGGGGTGGAGGGCCATTGTTCTCCCTCTGTCGTGGCGGGCAGATGCTGGGCTTTGGCAGATGTGGGATCTTGCAGCTTCTCCCATAAATCGCCTGCCCCAGTGCTAATGCAGCTGTCAGCATCGGTGGCATTTCCTCCAGTCCTTGTGGGCGACAGGACCAACTTCCTGTTGTTTTTATGAAGTCTGGTAGTGAACTTGGGAACTAGCGCTGGGCTTCCCTACCCTTTACTCTGCTAGCCCTTCCAACTGTTTCGAAAGCACCTCAATTTCTGCATGAAATCCCTTCCTGGTTGGCGGTTTCTGTTTTCTTGACTGAGCTCTCAGGGATATACCATTGGTAGAAAGCCACCCGCGTGTGGCCTTCCATTTATGTTCTTGTAAAATACAGATTGTGGTTCTCCATATGCATTTGCTGTTTTACTTTTTTTATACCAATGGCATTGCACTTGGTCGTTTAGAGAAAGTAACCTATGTCTATAGTATTAATGTAAGCATTCGTTTGCACTTAACGTCCGAGAGTTGAAAATAATGTAACTTACTGGTGAGTGTGTGTGTGTGTGTGTGTGTGTGTGTGTGTGTGTGTGTGTATCTACAGAAATATGTGCTGAGAAGTGAGGACAGTGACAGTCACCAAGGGTTTTAGCTGGAGGGTCTTCTCGTCCAGTCCTTTCCAAATGAAGGCTCAGGAAAATTCAATTCTTGGCCAAAGTTCTCACAGCTCATCATTAGCAGAATCCAACCTGCACCCCTGGGTCCTGACTCCCAGCCAAGGCCCTTCTTGGCACACCTCTGGCCTTTCCTTCGGGGGGAGCGGGGTGTGGGGAGGAGACTCTGGAAGGTGGGAGGAGGCCGAGGGAGCGTGGGGTGAGGAGGGAGGCTGGGGGGCTCTAACTAGAAACACTGCCTCCTTCCCAGGTCCAGCTGTGGAACTTCATTCTTGGCTTCGCATTGTTTCTGTGTGCCTGTTCCCTGGCAGCTGGGTCCCCCGCAGCTTCGACTGCTGAGAGCGCAGCTCAGAGTTATGCAGTAAGTAATAGCAGACCAGGGGGCGGCCTCCAGGGGGGAGCTCACATGTACCCAGGCCCCTCTGACCCCCACCTGCGGAGGCACCGCTGGGGACTCGAGTGGGCACCATCCAGGTCCTTGGGGAGAAGGCCGGTCCTTCCCAGGGGCGTCCGTTCCACAGAAAGTTCCAGAAAACGGGGGGATCTTGAAGGAAAGGCAGTGTCGTGGGAATGGTTGTTCTGTGAGAGGCAGGGGCTGGGCGTGAACAAAGGGTGGGAAGTAGAGGCTGTAGATGAGCACCTGGGGGCGTGATGGGCAGGGGAGGAGCCTGACCCCAGAGATGTTCCATAAATATTAGTTTGTTTTTTAAAAAGAATAATAGCCCCAGCTGGTTTGGCTCAGTGGATGGCACATCGGCTTGTGGACTGAAGGGTCCCAGGTTCGATTCCGGTCAAAGGCACATGCCCATGTTGTGAGATTGATCCCCAATAGGGGATGTGCAGGAGGCAGCCGATCAATGATTCTCTCTTTCTCTCTCTCTCTCTCTCTCTCTCTCTCTCTCTCTCTCTCTCTCTCTCTCTCTCTCCCTTCCTCTCTGAAATCAGTACAACTGTTTTGTTTTTTTTTTTTAAATAATAATAGACAAATAGGGTCAGGGAGAGAGGAGAGCAGGAGACCTAAACCCAATTCAGTCACCTACTCCTTGTTTTTCAAAAACACAGGCCTCCATTTCTTATGCAAAAATCAGGCATCATCATGAGACCTACCTCACATGGTTGCTATGGAGATGAATGAGGCGATTATTGTGAATGTCCTTTTAAAACTAAAGAATGATACACAGGTATTGTTATGATGATCCATTTCAATTGCTTCAGGTAGAATGATGTCCATCTGAAGCCCAGTTTCCTCCTGTCTCCCCACCCCACCCTCAGTCACACCTTCAGGTGTCCTCTGGGTACCCCTGTTGTCTATTCCCCACTCTATTGCGCCATGAAACTCAGGAGGCATGTTCTTGCATCTCTGCTATCTAAGAGGGCATGTGGCATTTGGCACGTGTTCAGGAGATAGTCAACAAGTGGAGTGAATAAGTATTTGTACCTAAGGAAACATTTAAAAAATGTATTTGTATTGATTTCAGAGAGGAAGGGAAAGAGAGAGAGAGGGATAGAAACATCAATGATGAAAGAGATTCATTGATCAGCTGCCTCCTGCCCGCCCCCTACTGGGGATCTTTACCGGAATCGAAACCAGGACCCTTCAGGCAGCAGGCTGACACTCTATCCACTGAGCCACACTGGCTAGGACGCTAAGAAAACATTTTAGACTCTCTAAATGGTACAATGAAGGTGACATGGAAAGGAAGGGGGATTTCTACACTCAGTATACACAAAAGGGCTTTTTCTAGCCTGGATGCTCATTCACCAGTTTGAGACCCAGAACTGGAGTAAGTCACCTCGAATTCTATTCCTGCTCTAGGATTTTATGATTTAATGAAGTGCGTTGAGTAGCAAAAAAAAAAAGTAAAATGTAAAAAGTTCATCCCAAACCATAAAATACCCCCTTTTTATTTTTACCAAAAGCTGGAACCATTTCTCCTTCATTGTTCATGTTTTACGTATTTTTAAAAGATAAAACGGGGACAAAAACAAGTAGCAGCATCTGTTGGCCACATTTCCCTCCCACTGACGTCCTCGGGATATTTCCTTCTCTGTTATTTTTTTTTCAGATCGCATGCATCTGAGAATTAAAGGATAAATGCTTCATTTACTGCTAAACAGCTTTTGGGGCTGCCAGTGATGAGAGAGAGAGAGAGAGAGAGAGAGAGAGAGGAGGGAGCAGGGCCTCAGCTTACAGCCTCCAGCTCCAGGTAGGGGGATGGTAAGCCGACAACCCGGGCATGTGCCCTGACCAGGAATCGAACCGTGATCTCCTGGTTCATAGGTCCATGCTCAACCACGGAGCCATGGCGGCCGGGCAGCAGGTTCTTTGTTGAAGGGGTTAGGGATGGGGCGGGCACCTGGCTGCACCTGTCTCCATGTTGCCTGTGTTACTGACATGGCAGCAGATAGGGGGCGTGTGGGGCCCCCCACGAGAGGCAGCAGAGCTTGCAGGATGTAGCCATGAACTGGCCTGTCTGTGTCAGGCTGTCAACCGCTTCTCCTTTTGTCCGAAGTTGGGGGAACTTTGACTCAATCAGCCGTGGTCCAGGGGCCTGAGCGAAGCTCTCATGAGACGTCTGACTCCGCTAAAATTAGTGCCGTGTAATCATGACTTCATGTTGCCCAAAATAACCCACCCTGTGCAAAGAGGGGCTGATGTTTTTCAGCCGGTTTTTAGCAGCATCATCAAAAAGAGCGTGTAATCAGGTCTCAATCAGCCCTCCCCAGGGAGGGGAGCGGCGTGTGGGTGATGCAGATGACACTCAGCCCCGGCCTCTCTCCCATTTGGCTTTGATTAATGTGCGCGTTTCCGTGGAATGCAGGTGCTGCTCATGTTCTGGGAATTCAGACCATTTCTAACGCGGCATCGGAGGCACAAACACGACCAGAACGGTCTCCGCAGCTGGAGAGGTCGAACAGTTCCCTGCGGAGAGAGAGGGAGGGAAGCCTTCCCGCCGATGCAGGGAGAGCTCTGCTGGTTATGGCCACGAGGACACCCCCCGGAAACGCGTGGCCCGCACCTCTCCCGTGGAAATGGGCGGCTAAGTGCTCTGCCCTCCATGAACCTATGCTAGATGGTAGGGGAATAAAATACCTGGAACAGAGGGATGGAGCTCAGAGGGAAGGGGGTGGGAGGAGGGAAGAAATTAACCGAAGAATTTCTATGCATGTATGCCTTGCCCCTGGACACAGACCACAGGGCGGTGAAGGCCCGGGGCAGGGTGGGGACCAGCTGGAGGGGGGAGATGGGGAGAGAAAGGGGGGCATCTGTAAGACTCTCAACGATAAAGATAAAAAACACACAAAACCCCCCTTATTAGATTCCAGTCCCGCTGAAGGCATGAGATGGTTTTGTTCTTGTTTATCTAGCACCTTTCAAAGGGCACAATAAAGAGTATGCTGAATCCCGGCAAAGCAAGGGCTCTTCTGAAATTGTATCTATTCCTTTTTGTTTCTTAGAATAGTAGACCTGGATGTCTTTAAAAATCTACTCATTGAACTGTATTAAGGTCAGTGCATGCTAATCCCCCCTCCCCCAACCCCCAAATAAAGATGTAGGGCAAGCATGTCAAACTCACAGCCAGTGGGCCGCATGCCTCGTTTAAATGCTGCTTGCCAGTCGTGAGTTTGACATGCTTGCTGTAGGGGATTGTCTTTACAGTGACAATTTAAGAACCCGAAGCAGCTTAGGTTTTTAATGGCTTCTCAGGCCCTTTCCAGCTGCCAGGTCTCTGAGCCAGTTGGCGCCTAGGCAAAGGGTCTAATGATACTGCTTTGGCTATCGTGTGCAATAAACGGGATTTTGAGGTGGGTACTCTGTAAATGGTGTTTTGCTATTACGAGGTGCTTGACTCAGTGAGTGATGCTGACAGCGGGAGCTGTGAGTGTGCGTGTGAGTGAGAAAGGGCTCCGTGGGAGAGCTCTGTACCTTCCTTTCAATTTTGCTCGGAACCTAAAGCTTCCTTAAAAAAAAAACAAAAACAGTACTTGGACCTTGCTTTGATTTCTTTTGTTAACAGGAAGTTGGAAGTAAGATTCCCGTCCTGGCCAGCGTGGCTGAGTAGTTAGTGTGTTGGCCTGCACACCAGAGGGTCCTGGGTTCTATTTCCAGTCAAGAGTGGGCACATACCTGGGTTGCAGGTCCAATCCCACCCTTGGTTGGGGTGCGTGCAGGAGCAGGAGGCAACCAATCCATGTCTCTCTCTGTCTCTGTCTCTGTCTCTCTCTTCTCTTTTTCTGCCCCCCCCCCCCCAACACTCTCTATTCCACTCTCTCTAAAAATCAATGGAAAAAACAGCCTCACTCCTTGGGTGAGGTTTAAAAAACGTGCAGGTTCCCCATTCCCCCTCCCCCCTTGCACCAGGATCCTCTGCTGATGCTTCCTGTTAATACCATAAACACTGATGCCTACCTACATTTATCAGTTCTAACTCTCAGATGTGAAGTGTTCGATGCCAACAGGAGTGATTCAGTTATACTTTCACCGCTTTACCTATTGTGTGGCTATCTCTGAGTAAGCAGGAAATCTGCTCTGAATGGGAGAGATTTTGCTCAGGCATTCCAAGAGATTGTTGTCTACAAGCTGAATAACATCTGGAGATTTTCAACAAAGATGTCCCTGCCAGCCAAACTGCCCATCTCCAGGAGCCTTCCCGTGGCACCTGGGGGTGGGGAGCTCTGATACCCCCAGCCATGTGGTGTGTTGGGTCAAGTTTTGGTTTGGTCAGTTGCTTATTTCTCTCCTCAGTCACCTCCAGGGGTGTCAGAGGGCTTATCTCACTGTGGAGTGGCAGCCCCAGCCACAGGTTGAGGGTCACCCCAGCTTATCACCACTTTACATGGCTTCTCCAAGCAAATGGTGAGCCCTACTTGACTCGGGGTGAGAGTGCGGTGACGATCAACCTCTGACAAGCATCTGGTTTTCATTACCTGGGTAGCTGGCCAGAGCGGGGTGCTGCGCGGGCCGGTGTGCCCACTTCGCACCATCAGGCCCAGCTCTAAAGAAAATGGAACATATCCTGTCATTCCCGCCTGCCCTGCGTGGAGAGGCTGTGGAATCTGCAGCTCTGACTTCAGGCCGGAGCAAATGTTTACTGGATCTGTTGCCACATTTATTTACGCAGAGGTCCGGGGCCTGCAACGCGGCCACCAGGCCCTGCGCGCCTGCAAGCTCCAGCGTGGCTCCAGGCGCTGGCCCCTTAATGCTTTTACAGTTTTACAGGCTTTGGGGTTTGGGCTGATGGAAGTGGATGGTGGATCTCATCTGCAGTAAACAATCCTCACCCTCCACAGCGAGGAGGCCCTCCTCTGCGCTCCCCTCAACCCTCTGGCCTTGTCGCCAGGGAGTCTCTTCCCCAACCGCCCCTCTTCTTTCTGGTTGTGGTGGAGGTGGTGGGGTAAGTCAGTGAATTAACACCTACTGCTCATCAAACATGTGCCGGCATTTTGATCCCAGCTCCTCTTGGACTTCTCTCAGCTCCCGGTGAGTGAGGCATTATCCCATCTGAAAAGCAGGCTAAGAGCTGTTCCCGTGAGGGCGGCAACAGCGCCTTCCTGCCGCAGTGGGAGCAAGGAGCCTCCCACCGCCCCTCCAGAGGAAGGCGGGGATGCAGTCTGCCTTTAGGGTCTTTCCTTGTAGAATCTTGACAGTGACCTCTGAACCGTGGGTTGGAGAACTGGGCTGACAACTGCCAGGAGTATCCTGGGCTAGGAACTCCAAGAGGCAAGTCAACCGGACACCCCTGCTTTCACGCAACTCTAGAACTGAGGTGTCCGTGGAGCAATAAGTGGGGACGCCATGCTAAGAGATGACAAGATCAGCAACAGGAATCAGGCAAAGCTTAGTGTGGGTTGATCATTAAAGGAGGCAGTGTGTGAAGAAGGAGGGGGTGCACGGGGCTGGCCTGAAAGAAAACTATGAGGCGGAGAAGGGGGGAGTCTTTTGGCTTCCATTGTCCCCTCTTTTAACCCTTGAGTCCCTGAACTGTCTCTCTTCTCCTATCAATTGCTGCCTCTGAGAAAAGATGGGATGAGTTCATTCAAACAAACGTTGAAGTGGCCCATGTCAAGGGATGTATTTCTGAGAAGGACATCTCATGCATTAGCCATTTATTAGGGAAGTTGGAGTAGACTGTCCCAACGCAGGGACAGGTTAACCGCCGAGAAGGGGCTGCCCAGGAGGAAGTCAGGTCTGGCAGCTGACCAGTGAGTGAGTGGGCAGGCCCTGGGGAGAGCCACTCTGTGGCTTCTGAGGAATGAAGCTGAGTGGGCTTGGAGTTGGGCAGGTGCACCCCACCTAGCGCATCTGAAGCGACTTTGCCTACGCTACCTCTGTCCATGTCAAGGCGGGGAAGCTGGGAAGTTGGAGGGTTGGCATGAGTATATTGTGGACATACAACTGGTGTATGGGCATGGAGAACAGGTAGAAGAGTGGCTTTCGTTTGGGGGGTAGACTTTCCCAAAATTTGTCTCTTTTTACAGTAGTTATCAGGAATTCCAGAATTCCTGAAAATTTTATACAAATAAAGAGAGAAAATGTGAGTTTCCACTGTAGGTGCTAAAAAATTAATAATGTTCTTTTGTGCTTTAAAAAGTTTCACATTTAGAGTGTTGATGCAGCCACAAATAAAGGGAAATTTTTAGCCAATCAGTATCTAGGAGGTTCTGGCTTCCCCCCCAAATTCCACTAAGGTAATAAGAAAGGAATAATAATAAAAAAGCATTAATCTACAAGAGAAACAAAATGGTAAGAACAAAATTTGGAAGCTAGAAAGGGAATAAACCAATACACGAGTCTGCAGTTTAGAGAACGTAGACAATGAAATGTCCGTCCATAGGCAGAAAGACTCATTAAAGAGTGAGCAGCAGAACCTTGAGTGAAAGCAAGCTTTATCACTAGTTGGAGAGTAGAGATCTTTGGTCCACATTCGGTGGATTAAATCCAACCACCATTTTAATAATAAGTGACTTCTGGTGAGGAGTAGAGATCAGTGGAAGCCACTTCCCTCAGGCTTGGTGCAAAGCTGGGAGTAGGGGCAGGTTTAGAACCACTTCCTCTCGCCATTCCTGAGAATTGCCACCCAACCCTGACCATCCTTCTCCCCCTCTGCATCTTGTCTGTCTTTGGTTTTTGAGGAGAAGATAAGGGAAGATGAATAAGATGAGAGAGAGAAAATGAGGTATTGGGAAATGTTTCTACCTCATCGAGGTGGTGGTGGTGGTGGAGGTGGTGGTGGTGGAGGTGGAGAGATGAGATCTGCCACTTCCAAGGGGAGATGACAAGAGTGTCCTCCTGTTTCCCCGTCCTTGAGTCTCCACGTGTGTAACTTAAAACAGGAAGGTCCTTCTCTGCACCCAGTAGTTGATGCTGGAGTATATTTGCTAAGGCAACTGAGCGAGGGGCTGAATCCTGGGAGACCGGGACTAGCCTCCTCCAAATCAGTGTGGTAAGGGAGTCCTGGTTTCGTTAGTCCTTGGCATTTTTAGTCATTGTCTATGTTTCCTTCAGCCCACATCTACCTCCCTTCCTGCCCTCTGTAGAATCTCTAAATAACACGTGCTCTCCTGCAGAATATGCCCTCTTCGATTTTGTTTGACTTAGGGCTTGCTTCTTGTTAATGTGAAGTGTTACATTGAAGTCCCGGTTGTGGGTCCCTCTGACTTCCTTTCTCCTTGGCAGCTTTTCTGGGTCATGATGCCGGGGATCCAACTGGTCAGTTGAGTTGTCACTTTTAAAAAAATGATTTTAGAGAGAGAGAGAGGAATGGAGACGGAGAGAGACAAGAAAACATCAGTGAGAAAAGAGAACCATTGATCAGCTGTCTACTGGGGATCAAGCCTGCAACCCAGGCATGTGCCCTGACTGGGAACCGAACCGGCGACCTCTCAGTACATAGGATGACAGTCAACCAGCTGAGCCACGCCGGCCAGGGCCAGTTGCCACTTTTTAATGTTTTAATGTTCAACAGGATCTGGGGACTTAGGAAAGCAGGCCTGCAGGGATACAAAATCTATTGGAATCAAAACAGAGGATGGATTTAAAAACTAGAACGAAGTGGATTCAGAGATGAATATTCAGCAAAAGCCACATTGGAGGATTGCAAAGAGGGACTGACGGGGAGAGAAAGTTGTGCAGGGCTGTGGGGCTCTGTGCACAGGTTCATGGGGGAGGAGATGGGGTGAATATTTTGCCAAAAATGGGGGCGTGGCCCACGAGAGTGGGGACTCGGAATCTGTCCCACACACTTGTAATAATTAGAAAATTAATACTTTGCATCTTCCCCCTGCCGTCAAAAAATTGAAATCCCCCAGGCCTTGTCCATCGAATGCTAGGAACCCTGTAGAACTGAGCAACAGTAAAGAAAGGCCAATGCGAATGGCTGTTTTTCTTTCGTCTTTAAGGATTTATCGACAGACATCGCAGCAGCTGCAGTGGGGTTAGGACAAGGAGTTCAGGGATGGATTCTGGCAGGCCTTTGATCTGAACTGACTGAAACAAAAGAAACCAACGCACCCCTAATCGCCTGACCAGATACCTTACCCAGCACCGCTCCAAGCTCCTGTGAATAATAACAAGGTCGCAGAACGCCAGTAATAACCACCGGGATTTCCCGCGCAGACCGATTGCACATCTGACTCGTGCTGCCCCCGAACTCGCTGCGGCCTAATGACTGTTAAAAAACAGCTGAAGATCAAAGTTAACACGGCCCCTGTGAGTCATCCTGTCGGGACTCACGTTACAGACGCAGCCATCCCAGGCGCAGAGTGGAGCAGACTCGTGGAGAGTGGCCACGGATGACCGCCGAGAATGAGCTACGAGGGGAGCCCGGGTCTGGTTCCCAGAAACGCAGCCCAAGACAACTGTTCCACAGTAATAGAGGCTCCTCATCAGTCCTTTCCTTAATAAACACGTGCACGGGCCATATGGAAACGGGATCTGCAGCTCCGAGTCTTCCTAAAATAGAGCATTCCTAATTGCAAGTCTTCAACCTCCTCCAGAAACACTCTATCCTTCCTTTTGTCAGTGACTCCACTCGGGGTAGTCTGGCCTGGGGAGGAGAAAGGAGTGGAACCGGCCACAAGAAAGCCTTCTCCCACACGGGCCCATGTCTTCCCCGGGGAAGTAGTGGTGGCCTCGTTATAAAGAAGGAGAACTTGCCGAAACCGGTTTGGCTCAGTGGATAGAGCGTCGGCCTGCGGACTGAAAGGTCCCGGGTTTGATTCCGGTCAGGGGCATGTGCCTGGGTCGCGGGCATATCCCCGGTGGGAGATGTGCAGGAGGCAGCTGATCGATGTTTCTCTCTCATCGATGTTTCTAACTCTCTATCTCTCTCCCTTCCTCTCTGTAAAAAATCAATAAAATATATTAAAAAAAAAAAGAAAAAAAAAAAAAAAAAAGAAGGAGAACTGGGAGTCAGAGGCATCTTACCAGCCCACTGTGCCTTTATCCCTAGCGCTCTGTGATCAACTCCGATCTTCAACATGGCAGCATCATGTGGGGTCGCATAGGGAGCTTGGGCTGAAGCTTCCACTCGGCCGCTGTTAGCTGTGTGACCGTGCAAGCTGTTTGAGTGCTCTGGGCCTCTTTGCTCACTGATAACTTGGGAGTGATGACGTTCATCCTAAATCCGTGATACCAGTCACTAGGGAGCAAGGTCGCAGGAAATAACTCGATTCTACAGGAAAGGGCCTGAGGACGGGCTCTGGGTACAGATGGTCTGCAGTTTCATCCCGGGGGCACCAGGGACCTCGGGTCCTCCGCCGCCTGGCGCCAGTTGCGTCGGCTTGTTCATATGCTCCATGCAGATGTTCTCTGGAAAAATTATGCGGGGCCGGTTCTGATGATGCTTATGCTGAAATCATTAATGTTTTCAAACTGGGAGTTTTACTTCTTTTCAACGTGGAATTGACCTCCCTCGCTTTTCCCTCTTGCTCCTGGAATCCCAGCCTAAGTGCTCTCTGAAGCCAAGAGGTTTAGAAGCAAAAATATCTCAACTGCCACACTGAAATGATCTCAACTGCTAAAGAAAAGCAAGATATAGTCTAAGAAATATAACATGACATTTTTAAGAAAATGTAAAAATGGGTGAATCATGGCTTATTTGTAGAAGCAGCAAATTTGGAGGTAATCTAAATGTTATACGATAGAGGCTCAGTTAAACAATGGAATGTCATGCAGCCGTTAAAAAGTGGTTATAGAAGAATATGCAATGGCATGGGAAATTTAACAATATGTGGCTAAGTAACAACTATATTTAACTGAAGCATCAAAATACTAACAGATTTATTACACATGTATGATGAATTATGGATGCTTTGTTTCTGTGTAATCATTTAAAAAACACGAAACATAATGTAGTCGGTTTGGCTCAGTGGAGAGAGCATTGGTCTGTGGACTGAAGGGTCCCAGGTTCAATTCCGGTCAAGGGCACATGCCCGGGTTGCAGGCTCAATCCCCAGTTGGGGGTGTGCAGGAGGCAGCCAATCAATGATTCCCTGTCATCATTGATGTTTCTCTCTCTCCCTCTACTTTCCTCAAATCAATAAAAAAAATAATAAACATGAAACCTAGAATGTACCTTCTTAACTGTTTTTAAGTGTACAGTTCAGTACTAAGTACACAGCATGTCTTAGAGTAATGTCATTTTGTTCAATGCCATTTCATTGAGATGCTGTAGCAACTTGGCTCTTGTTTCTACCAGTTGGCCTGTGGTAAAACTGGTTTTGTTATGCATCATTCTGATTAGAGTCAGAAAACCCATCGAGGACAGGGAGGACTTACTGGATTCACATTGCCATGAAACCAATCTCTTGTAAGACTGAACCTCTGTGCCCATTAAACAACCATTGTCTTGTGTTCTCTTTCCTTCAGCCCCGGCAACCACTGTTCTACTTTCTGTCTCTATGACTTTGACTTGGTCTAGGTGCCTCATGTAAGTGGGATCATACTATACCTTTCCCTTTGGGACTGCATATTTCACAGACTAATGTCCTTGAGCTTCATCCGTATTGTAGCATGAGACGTGACTTCCTTCTCTTTCAAGGCTGAATAATATTCCATTGTGTTATATACCACATTTTGTTATCCATTCATCCACTGATTGACACTTGAGCTGCTTCCACCTCTTGGCCTTTGTGAATAATGCTGCCAATATCTCTTGGGGATCCTATTTTAAATTGTTTTGAATAAATACCCAGAAGTGATATTGCTGGATCCTATGGTAGCTCTATTTTTAATTTTTTGAGGAACCACCATTCTATTTTCCAAGGCAGCTGCACCACTGTATATTTTGACCAACAGTGTGCAAAGGTTCCCTTTTCTCTACATCCTCACCAAGACTTTGTGTTTTTTTTTAAAGTAGTGTTCTTTTTTCTACTTTGATATATTTCCCCATTTATTTTTAACTCTGACTAACCACTACTTTTATAATCAAGAAATCCACAATAAATGTAATGTAAAAAAATATGAGGGAGCCCTAGCTGGTTTGGCTCAGTGGATAGAGCATCAGCCTGCAGGCAGAAGGGCCCTGGGTTCGATTCTAGTCAAGGACACGTACCTTAGTTGCAGGCTTCTCCCAGCCTGGGCCCTGGTCAGGGCTCGTGTAGGAGGCAACCAATCAATGTGTTTCTCTCACATCGACATTTCTCTCTGTCTTTCCCTCTCTCTTCCACTCTTTCTAAAAATCAGTGGAAAAATATCCTTGGGTGAGGTTAAAAAAAAAAAGGATGTGGAGGAAAGACCACTATTTTCTGTGTCTTATTTACAAGGACTGACACATTGGATGAAGAATTCCAGGCCACTTCGGGGAGACATCGAGATGGAGGGAATTCTGCTATAGTGCCTCTCTCCATTCTCTGCTTTATTCTGAAAGGATTTGAAACGTCCTTTAAATATGAGATTAAGGGATGAAAAATGTGTTTTATTTTGCTCATCTTTTCATAGCAGCTCTTTCAGTCTGTAAATCAGTAAAAAAAACACCAAAACCCCCAGTATGTACAGTATGTATGGGTCCTGGTGAACTATGTACGTGTGGGTCCTGGTGAACGTGTATGCTGATGAGGATTAAGAGAGGATGCAAAAGAGTACAATAAGTTGAAGTGAAGGACGTAGACAGGAAAAACATTTCGTTACTATTGAAAGGAAGTGAGGGAGAATACAGTAGCCCAACAGAGCAGCATCTATTCTGGGCGCCTTGCTCGTGCTGCCGTCCAGAAACCTCCATGATCGCTCCTTCATCTCATTTCATCCTCACACTCCCTCTCCCTCTCTGCTGGGCGCTGTTCTTTCTCCCTCTTACTCCCAGGCAATGCAGGACGAGAGCAGGGACTAGTTCAAGGTCACGCAGCTGAGGAGGGCCCGCTCTGGGGAACCCAGGTCTGCATAACCCAGAGCCTGTGCTTACAACCAGGATGCTTTTCTGTCTCAGACATGAGTCCCCGATGAGTACTACAGCTCATGCAGCTCCAACCCGGCAGGTGGGATGAGCCAAGGACTCTGAATTTAAGGATATGGACGCTTCTAGGCTCTGCCTCAATATTTATCCCGGAGTTTGTGTGGCCAGAAACCCATGGTCCTGCCCCCCAATGGCAAGCTCTGTTCTCTCTGTCCTCAGTGAGAAGAGGAATGGGGGTGGGGGCAGGTTCAGGGAGTGGGGACGGCATGAGCTGTCCGGTGAGCCGGCGGGTGCAGTCCAGGGCGGAGGAAGCAGTGTGGACGGCACAGGCTAGTGAAAGCGGCAATACTTTACGGCTGACTAATGAATTCCATTTTACAGCCCCACTCCCTTAAGCTGTCTCTTCCTGTGATGAATTCCCGCTCTCCTGGTCCCCTTTAAGCAGACAGTTGTTGATAGGGAGTGCTCAGTGTTGAATGAGTGAAACGTACTAATGCATGTTCTCTTCGGCCAGCGATAACCTCGCTTTAAACATGATGAATGCAACCTTTACGAGGGGAGATGGGACGAGGAAAGGGGCCTTCGGCGTGGGCATCAGATACCTGGGGAGAAGCCCGTTGCCTGGCAGTGTTTTAATCTCTCTCCCCCCCCCCCCACACCCTTCTCGCCACCATTTTTAATAACTTGATTTGTCAGTGTCCCTACACTGATGCCATTCACTGATGTAAATTACCCAGCCGACTGCTTTGTATTTCGACCCAAGCCGCCTTCATCCCAGACTTCTTCATGTTGGCCCAGGCCACCAGAACACAGGAGACAACCACCAGTCACTGGCGATGGCTATTTATAGGGACGCGTCCAGTGTCTAGAAAGTTCTAGAAAAAGGGAAGAAGGGCAGTGAGCTGGCAGACCGGTAAGGAGGTGCCCACGCGATGCACATGCCCACTTGAGAAGAGAAAGAAAGAGGAGAGAAAAGCAGCGCTATCTCTGTGAGCAAATGATTGGCACGCCCCGTCCCCCCCCCCCGCCCGCCCCCACCCCCCCAGGGCCCCTTCCACGCAGGCAGGAGAGCATGTTGGAGAGGGGGTTACATTCTCTCTCCCAGAGCTGATAACCAAATAAAATACTGTTATATGTTCTGTCTAATAAGCACAAGAAGTTCCATAACTCCCTTGATTAAGCATATTATCCTGCTTTAGAAAGTCAGCGTGATTTATGCCGAAAGCGATTTGGACATACTTTCTCCGGCCACGGAGATTTCATAATTCCTGGGGCACGTCTGGAAAATCTCCCCTCGTCATGAGTCCAAACCAAATTAATGTCTTCCAGGGTGACCCGAGGAATTAATGAGGTTGGTGCTGTCAGTCCGGCCCATCCAGGGTCAAGTAAATCATTTGCTGGCTCGCGGGCCCCTGGCTCTCGGCTGCCTCTCTGACTCCACGGCCCATGATAACAACGCTGCCCAGGCCTTTGAATTACGGCGTCCCCGACACTCTCCGTCCATCTGCCGGGACATATTTTAGGCTCTGCTTCTCTTTCTGCTGTAAAGCCGGCCTTTAATGGAGTCAGTAATTGCTGATAAATGGGGTATCAATGAAGTCAGTGTCCTGGAGGTTTCCCCGTGCTTTTCTGCTGATGTGTGCTGTTTAAACCCCCTCCGACGTGACTTAGAGTTATTGTGTGCCCGGCTCTTTAACTCCGCGACTGGTGTTCTTGGCTGAAGACTTATTATTATTATTTTTTTCTTTCTTTCTTCTCTTCGGACAGACTAAAGCCAGAGGGTAAAGGCTTTCCTGGGGGATCTTGTTCTTACGAGAGGAGACTCCACAACCTGCTGGGAGACTGTGCCCACAGAACTGGCTGGAGTTTTTAGAGTATTTCTGTGTCTCCTTCACCACCCCAGGGCCAGCACCAGCTCCGTGGTGGACCTAAATGATGAAATAATGGGGAGGTTTCCAAAGCTTTGAAAGCAACTTATCTGTACTGGAAGTCTGGAGGTTCAGTGTTTGCCACTAAACTTCATCCCCATATTCTCTTTTCCTTTTTAAACATATTTTTATTGATTTCAGAGAGGAAGGGAGAGGGAGAGAGAGAGAGAGAAACATCAATGATGAGAGGGAATCATTGATTGCCTGCCTCCTGCAAGCCCCACGCTGGGGATCGAGCCCACAACCCGGCCATGTGCCCTGACTGGGAATCGAACTGGCAGCCTTTGGTACAGGGGACGATGCTCAATGAACTGAGCTAGCTCTTACTGTTTCATATGTTATTTCACTTTTTCTTCTCAACAACCCTGGTAGGTATTTATTATTATGTTTCATTCACTGGAGTTTAGAAAGAGGACAAGAGGTTTTTTTCAAAGTTGCCCAAGCCAGGAAGGGCAGTGTTGTGACTTACAGGAGACGTAGCCATCATAAACAGGCCTCAAGAGAGGAAAAGCCATGTTAATGAAATAATTAGATGCCCAGTTATCTTTGACATGATATGTATGACCTATATTCCATGAGTGGAAAACAGTATCATCACACTCGTATTTTAGATTAGACTGTAAAACAAACCAACAATAAATAGAAGTATTGCAGGCGAGCGAAGGAAGACCGAGGAGGAGGAGGTGGGCTGGGGAGAAGGTGTGGGAGGAACTGGTGACCCAA
Organism: Myotis myotis; assembly: GCF_014108235.1. NCBI lineage: Eukaryota > Metazoa > Chordata > Mammalia > Chiroptera > Vespertilionidae > Myotis > Myotis myotis. The sequence goes on along the minus strand of NW_023416326.1, from coordinate 7,120,784 downwards.
ATGGGGAACTGTAGGGAATTTGGTAAAAATTAGGTCAGAGGAAACCCTGATGGATACTTTTGATAAAACTTTGAAAATGTCAGGCAAGCTAAACCTCTGATGCTTCTCACCCTTTTCTTTTTGATTTTGTTCAGCAGGGAACCACCTCTGAAGTTTTTCTCCAGGTGTGCGTTTCCCAGGTATTGGAAACGGGGTGTGGCATACGCAGCCCTTTTCTATTTAAAGTAAAACACTGAGTAGAAGGAAGATTAGAATCCATTTGAGGGGGCCGAGTTGGGAGAGGTTCCCATTGAATTGTAACGATCTGCTTCTTTTTTAAAAAATATTTTTTTATTGATTTTAGAGAGGAAGGGAGAAGACGAGAGATGGAAACATCAATGATCAGAGAGAATCATTGATCGGCTGCCTCCTGCACACCCCACACCAGAGATCGAGCTTGCATCCCGGGCATGTGCCCTTACTGAGAATCACGCCAGGACCTCCTGGTTCATAGGTCGACGCTCAACCATTGAGCTGCGCTGGCCGGGCAAGATCTACTTCTTTTGTGTTCCTAGGTCCTCGGCATTTATCCCTCAACATGGATGAGGTTCCTAGCTGCTTCCCCATGCCCAGGCCCAGCTGGCAAACATGTGGGCCTGTGAGTGTGGGGAGAAGGCAGGCTTTATTTCTCTAACAGAGAGTGGGGTTGTTAGGCACAGGGATAGGGTTGGGTGTGCAGTGTGAGGAGGAGCCCTTGAAATAACACCTGCAGGACCATGAGCTTAGAGACTGGAATGTGTGTTCATGCAGCCGTCTTCTTGGGGAAGTCCTGAGCGAGAAGCCCTCTTCCCTGTTACCCCCTAGTCCAAAACTCTGAGCACGTCAGCGGACACTTGGGGGATCATTGACTTGGAAAAGGGGTCAACCGGGAGGATAATCCCTAGCTCACAGGACCATGGGGAATGTTACATAGATAAAGCCTGTGAGAGGGTGTTGGAGCATTAACAACTGCCAGCATTAATCATTATTGGGGATCCCCTCCCCAACATCTTTCTATGTGAAAACTAAAACCAAGTGTCCTCTTAAAACCACAAGTAGGTCAGCAAAAGTGGGGAGGACACAGGGCTGCCACTTAGAGACTACATTTCCCAGCCTCCCTTGCAACCTGGCGTAGGCCGTGTGCCTTATTTCTAGCCAATGGGATGTGAGCAGAGGAAAACGTCCTGTGGAAGGGGCCTGAGTGGTCCTGTCTTTTCTGGCCATCCCGGGGGCTTGAATTGTGGCGGGTGCTGGAGCAGTTAATTTGAACTCAGACTGAAGCCGCACAGAGGTATGGCACAGTCACACTGTAAGCACGGAGCTGTCTACGTATGAACTGTGAAGTGAGAGAAACGTCAACTCCAATCTTATTAAACCTACATATTTGTGAGTGCTTTTGTTACAGCAGCTTAGCCTGTGCCCTAACTAATACTGTGACGGGAGGGGGGCGTGGAATGGAGAGTAACAAGGGCAAAGCCAGGCCAGTGTGCAGGTGGCTTGTTGGGGTTCAAGGTGGGGGAAAGCACCACTCCATTTTTTCCCCTCTTTCGAACTTATTTCTTTTTTCTTTTATTCTCCTCTTTCTCCAAGTCATTTCCTTCTCTCTCTCTCTCTCTCTCTCTCTCTCTCTCTCTCTCTCTTCTATAATGCTGTGGTGGGAAACCACTCATAGGCTTGGTCTTAGGAGGGAAGATTAGCAACCACAATGGGGATTAATGATATTATTATTATATTGGATGTAAGAGGAAAACATTTTATTTCGAAAACTATAAGAGTGGAAAGATAGTATTTATTTTGTTACTCATTCATTTACATCAGTGTGGATTTGTGGATATTTATTTTATTCTTTAGGTTATAATCCAATACTACTGTTGTTATTGTTGGCTCAGATCGGCCCAGCTTTGTTCATTGGGGGCTCTTCGTGGTGGGCACCTATATTCTTTTATTTCTAAATTTTGTAGCACTTCCTTTTTTTTTTTTTTGGAATTATAAGACACTCGGACTCACCTTGCTTTTTCTCTGAGGATTCCTGGTTATTTTTATTGGAGAGTGATATTTAGAAATCAAGCTCTAGGCAACAGCTGTGCTCCTTGCTCCTAGAATGCCACTACTTGTATCACCTGTGCAGCAGACAGGCTGGGAGGTGTATGTATATAGTTTCACGTATGTGTGCACCCACATCTGTGTTTATTTCTGCATCTGTCTATGTGAATGGATTATATTAAACAAACATGAGTTCATCCTGATAGCTTTGATTTGAATTCAGGCAGTACCATAGGATTTATCCTAGATTTCTGTTGGTTGTTTCTTTATAACTTGTTCTCTGACAATGATAAACCTAGATCTTGCTATCTACATTATATTTCCTTAGTTGTTCAACCCTAATGTACATGCAAAGTACTTTCAAAATGGTTTACCTGTACTCAGGTGAGAGACACCTAGAATAGAGTTCTTTTTCTTGCTTTTAGTCTTAGCATGCAGTCAAAACACTGTTTTTCAAGGTTTCTCGCCAAGTTCCCCCTTCCCCCCAGCGCTTTCGGCGAAGCTTTGTCAAATATTTGTACTACAGTTAAATTTATTTGTCATGATCTTTATTATTCCTGGGTTCTCCTGAACATCCTGGTTGATTTTTTTATAAAAGTTTCACGTAGTTCACTCTTTGTGTTGTGCGGTTTTATGGGGTCTGACAAATTCACAGAGTCATTTACCCACCTCCCAAGGACCATAAAGAACAGTTCAAATTTCCTAAAATTCCCTGTGCGACTCCTTTGTCGTCATTACCCTTCACGATCCCCACTCACCACTGATCTCTTTTCCATTCTCACGCAGCATTGTGGGATTGCCTTGCTTCAGGGGGAAATGTATTTAGGGTTCATCCGTGGCATTATGTGAATTAATATTTGTTGAGTAGTGTCCAGTCGTATGGATGTACCACAGTTTATTTTATCCATTCGACTGTTGAAGGACCTCTGGAGTGTTTCCAGATTTTGGAAATTATGGCGAAAGTTGTAATAAACGTTCACATTCAGATTCTTTTATGGGAAGATAAGTTTTTAAATCACTTGAGGAAATATCTAAGTTTGGGATTGCTGGGTTGTATGCTAAGTACATGTTTGACTTTATAAGAAACTGTCAGATTTTTCCAAGGTGGCTGTACCATTTGGCATGACCATTAGCAATGAATGAGAGCTGCTGCTGTTGCTCAGCCTTTCTAGGATTCAGAGTTGTGTGTGTGTGTGTGTGTGTGTGTGTGTGTGTGTCGGGGGGGGGGCGGGGGGGGGGTGAGGGTGGGCGCCTGCCATTCTCATAGATTTGTAGTGGTATCTCCTTGTGGTTTTAATTTGCATTTTCCTGATGACAATGGCATTTATTGTTGTTAAGTTCTAAAAGTTTATTTTAAAAAACATATTCAGGATACAACTCTTTTATCTGATGTGTGATACAAATGTTTTCCCAGCTTTGTGGTTTGTCCTTTTATTCTCTCAACAGTTTTTTCTTTGCATAACAAAATTTTCAAATTTTGATCAAGTTCCATTTATGGATCTTGTTGTTGCTCAGGAATTGTGCTTTTAGTATGTTATATTAAACTTTTAATGTGCTCACAAAACACCTTTTGTTATAACATATCTAATTTATTGAATAACATGCTATATCATGATGAGCTCTACTATGTTTTAATATTTATAAAACAAATTCTTATTTCTATTCGTGCCTTATTTCTCCAGGATATCTAACATAAACTAGATGTTGGTATTTATTAGTGTCTCTTTAGAACGTTTTTCTATTAATTCAGCTGCTGCTTTGGGGGGGGGGGCGGGCAAGTTTGAATGGACTAGGGAGAGAAGGAGAATTGGGCCAGGCAGGCATCCACTCTGCCTTGGCCCGCTCTGGGGACTGGAGCGAGGATAGTCACTTCACCTCTCTAAGTCTTAGTTTCCTTATCTGTTCTAGTCTCACCTCCCCTGGTTCTCATACAGATAAAACCAGGTGGAAGCTCACATGCAAGCAGTTTTTTTTATGTTTCTGTGTTTTTTTTTATATCTGTCCCCAGTCTCTCCCATATTACACGAGAGATCAGAAACAATGGAGGAAGTAGAGCATGCTGGGAAATTCTGTGGTACATGGGAATGTCACCACTGCAGAAGCACATCCTGCTGTTCCAGGCATCCAGGTGTCCCTCCCCCGCCCCCCCCCTTGGTGGCCTCGGGGGCGGGGCTTTGGAAGGGCCCCACCCATCTCCTCATGGGCGGGCTCTGGTCCTCCCTGATTGGCAGATCATGTAAGATTGACTGGGATAGGCAGCTTACCTGGGGCCTGCCTACCACCACCAAGTCCACTCTTGGTTATAAAGCACTGAAGAATGGAGACCATTAAGTATACAGCTTTTCTGGGTGGTTCCCCTTTCTCCTGTCACGTAGGCTCATACAAATCCTGGAGTGTTATTTCTGGAAAGGACTTTGGAGATACATGACTAGATTTCCTAAGCCCTGATTTAAAACACTGGGGATAGGGGCTCCCTGAGGGGCAGTGGTATGTTCCCTGCAACATAAGGAGAGGCTTCCCTCCCCTCCCCCCATCATCCTGTGCTTTCCTACCCCCAGCTTTGATCCTGGCAGGGCCCTCCCATTCAATGCCTTCTTTAAAAAAATATTTTTATTGCTTTCAAAGAGGAAGGGAGAGGGAGAGAGAGAGAAACATCACTGATGAGAGAGAATCATTGATCAGTTGCCTCCGCACACCTCACGATGGGGATCAAGACCACAACCCGGGCCTGTGCCCTGACTGGGAATTGAACTGTGACCTCCTGGTTCCTAGGTTGATGCTCAGCCATTGAGCCACACCGGCCAGGCCAGATGCCTTCTTTTCCATTTTTTCTTCCCTTGCTGAACTTCTCCTTCAAGATTCTGCTCAAATATGACATATTCTCTCTCTGACTCTCCACCCGTCCCTCACCACCTCAGCTCTCTCATCTGAGTTGCCACTGCACCTTGAGCTGGCTGTTGGCTTGTGGTGAAGGTGTGCTTCTGCGCATGTCTCCCTGGCTAAGGCATCAGCACCCGGGGCAAAGGAAGGATGCTTCTTCCCATCCCAGGGCCAGTGCGCAGCCGGCTTTCATGAATACTCATCCCTTGGAACCTGACTCCACCGCTTTCTTGTGAGGAAGCGAGTGACTGGCAACATCCCCTTTTCAAAAATTCCCTTTTCCTGAAGATGCATCCATCTGTATTCAGTCCCCTCAGGAGTGGATGGTCTTTGCTAAATGATTTCTTTGACTTCTTTTTGGCATAAAGAGCCCACAGTTCTTCATTGTGTGAGTTAGTGCTCGGGACTTAAGTAAGCAGACCGGGAGGATGCAAGCACAACTGTGCCTCTGGAAGCCCAGCTGACCAAACTACAGGAGGCCCCCCGAATAGACTGTCTAGGATTTTCCTGTGTGTGTGTGTGTGTGTGGGGGGGGGGGGTGTCACAATTAGATCTGCAGAACATCAGCGTCTGGAACAAAGGCCGACAGTGCGATGAATAGGCTGTTGCTACAGTTTCATCAGCGTCCCTACAAAGAGACCCACATTCTCTCATTCACTGTGTCCAGAAACCCGAAATTTATAGATCTCTTCCTTTGCAAAAACTCCTAAACCAGGTTTATTTCCATGGACTTGACCCTTGGCTGTTAGACTTTCCCTCTATTGGCAAACCAGGGTCTTGCTTTTCCCGCAGACGGCCATGTTGGCCGTCTCCTTAGCAGCCTGAGGAAAGAACCAGGAGCCTCCATATGGAGACCTCATCCCCGCTGCCTAATGGATTCAAAAGACATCCTGAATATTCATCATTTCTCCTTTTATGAGCACCTTGGCAATTCCCTGCAAAGGGGAAGGCCGCAGTAAATCCAGAGTGCCATTGAGCGAATACCAATTTATTTTCAATTCAAGTCTCATTTTTTTTTCCTGCTCCTCAGCTCAGCATTGGGGCTCCTCAGATGGCAGTGAATGTGCGGCACTGTCTGGGCCCCCGAGGAGGCAGGATCTTGTGTGCAACCCCAGGGCTTGACCACGGTGTCTGCTCCCAGCCTGCTTGCCTAAGCGCCTTGCACTCACTCTGCATGTCAGCATCCCTCTCCCCAGGCCCCCCCTCCAGAAGCTGAAGGCTTCGGGGGGGGGGCGGATGTTAAAATCACACTGGAGTGCTCGCCTTGGTGGCAGGCCTTTCATTAATAGTGTAAACTCGCAAATATTAATTTTCAGCTGTGTTCAAGGAATTCCCCGTTGTTGTACTAGGAATCCATCACGGTGCTCTCCATAGCTACTGTTCCCAGGACAGGTGTGGACAGTGTTCAGTGGAGATGGATTCAGAGAGAGACATAAGGCTCCATTATTTTTGTTCATTTATTTTTATTTTACTTTAAAAAATATTTTTAGTGATTTCAGAGAGGAAGAGAGAGATAGAAACATCAATGATAAGAGAGATTCATTGATCGGCTGCCTCCTGCAAGTCCCACACTGGGGATTGAACCCGAAACCCAGGCACGTGCCCTGACTGGGAATCAAACTGTAACCTTCTAGTTCATAGGTTGATGCTCAACCACTGAGCCACACCGGCCGGGCCAATTTTGTTCATTTAAAGACTTTAGGCTGGTTGACCCAGAGCAGTGACTAGAGAAGGTGGTTGTGATACTGTCTACCTCGGGGTCCACTCTGTCTCCCCCATCAGGCCTATGCTGGCAGTGGTACCTGCTCTCACACCCACTTCACTATCACCCACGTAACTGCACGTGGCTTATCACTTTCCCACAGTTCTCCTCTCCTTCCTGCAAAAACGGAGGCCTGAAATCTCAATCCCCCTTTGCTTTTGTACCTTCTTACTCTAGAGTGGAAACACATGTACTTCGTATTTATCTATTCATACTGATATGCTCTTTAAAAGTGACTTCCAAGTCTATCTCCTAACTTATTCTATGGAGATTATTTCTCAGACAAAGCGAAGCAATTGTGAACCCAGAAGGCGTGGGCCAGCCAGTGCTGGCTGCCTGCCCGGCGCTTCCCCGGTGACCTACCTTTCCTCTGCGCAGGTTGTTAAACTTCCCTCTCAGCTGGGAGACCATTGTGGCTTTTCTCTTATCCCCCTCCATGCACCCCAACTGTCTTCGGGATTCCAAATAGCTCTTCAGCCTATCACAGAATTGCAGGCCATGGCTCCCCGGCCACCGCTGGCCCCTGAACATGTGTTCTTTGGCCTTCACGCTGCTTCGAAATGTTCTTAGTTAGTTGCCAACATTTACAAATGGGGACATTTCGTATGAACATATCCAGACTTTATGGGAGCCTCATGGAAAATCTAAAGATCTGGACATACTGGCCCTTGCGTTTCTGTTCAACAATTGGCTGGAACGGAGCAGATGTGGGAGCCTTAGGGGCCCTCACGAGTTTGCCTCAATCCCCGCCCCTGTGAGTTTCATACCTGCTCGGCTGCACAGCCCACTGGCCTGTCTGGCCTCTGTTGACATCAGAGTTTGTGAGATCTGGGCTCATGCAAGAGAGAAAGTCTGCGTAGGAAGGTTATACTTCCTGATTTGTTGCCTCTCGCCCCTAGTTATTCTCAGCGGAAGGAAGGGACTCAGTAAAAAATGTGACTTTCACTAATTTGTGGGACCTGTTGTCTGTGCAGAAGGCGAGGGCGAAGAGATGAAAGTCTCACTGCAGACATTTTTTTTTTTCACGCTCAGAGGCAACAAATGGAGTTAGTTTTAGGCCTTAGGATTCTGCAGTTTTCCAGCAGGACTGTAAGCAGGTTGATGAAGTGGGAACAGACTCCAAGTGGACTACTGGGGGAACAGGACCGAGAAGCAATCCACCTAACGGAGCAGGGAACGACATCGGCCTCAACTCCAGCTGGACAGGAGGGAACGCCTTCTGATTAAAACAGAATGCCGCCCGGCCAGCCGGTGTGGCTCAGTGGTTGAGCATTGACCTATGAACCAGGAGGTCACGGTTCCATTCTCGGTCAGGGCACCTGCTGGGGTTGTGGGCTCGATCTCCAATAGGGGGCCTGCAGGAGGCAGCCCATCAGTGATTCTTTCTCATCATTGATGTTTCTATCTTTCCCTCTTCCTCTTCCTCCCTCTCTGAAATCAATTTAAAAAAATTAAAAGCAAAACAAAATGCCAATTACAAGGTGAGAGAAAATAGATAAAAGTGACCTATTACCCCAACAGAAAGGTAAAGGATGTTAAAGTGCTTTCTAAATCAGGGTGCTTTGTACAATTAAAGGGTCATTCATCTTGTTCTTTGGGTTAAGAAAAAGAGAAATGGCCCTAGCCGGTTTGGCTCAGTGGATAGAGCATTGGCCTGGGAACCGAAGGGTCCCATGTGTACCTTGGTTGCAGGCTCGATCCCCAGCCCTGGTTCAGGCCCATGTGGGAGGCAACCAATCGATGTGTCTCTCTCTGTTATGGCCTTTCCTTCCAATCTCTCTTAGAATCAATGGGAAAATATCCTCAGGTGAGGGAGGGAGGGAGGGAGGAGAGAGAGAGAGAGAGAAAGAGAGAGAGAGAGAGAGAGAGAGAGAGAGAGAGAGAGAGAGAGAGAGAGAGAGAGAGAATTGGCTCCTTTGATTGAACAGCAGATGGTAGAGAAGTCACACCATCCTCTACATCCTGCAGGTGACAAGCTGGTGCAGTGACATGCATGCCTTTGAGAATGGCGGGTAGTAGGGCGAATCACGGGTGCTTATAAGCAACCATCTTCAAAATTTTGACTTTTTCTTAGTCTGTTCTTCTGTCGAGGCAAAACATGCACTGGGATCCTCAAAGACGTCTCAGTAGGGAGTGCTGAAGAGGTGGCTTTGCACCCCTTCCAGATCTGAGATTCCAGTGTCCTGGGAAGTGGGAAACACCCCATCTCCTCCCACCTGAGCTCTAGGGCAGCGGTCGCCAACCGGTGGTCCACAGACCAGTGGTGGTCCCTGAGGTCCGAAAGGTTGGCCACCGCTGGTCTAGGGGATCTATCAGTGAATGGGAGGAGTTGGGAGGAAGAAATACTTTATACCTCTCTTGATCAGATGATAACTTGAGCAGTCCAACCAAGCTTCTCTGTCTTACTTTTAAATTCCCCGTCATGCTCATTCAAAATCCATCTGCGACGAAGTCACGTTTTAAACAGGCCAGCTTCCTGCCTTTCCTATTTGGGAGCATTCAGATGATCAGACATACCCCACACTCTCTCTAGGCCACTTAGACCTTTGACTGTAACTCCCCATTTTTTTTTTTTTTTTGGAATGGGTTCATGGCTTCTGCTTCCACTTCTCATTCAAAGTCATGCTCTGGTCCCTCTTGACTTTTGATTTTAAGTGCCCTCCTTGTAATCCGCGCGGGCTGAGGGAGAACTGAGAAGTCGGAAGTATTTTATGTTCCAGGCTGCAGGCCTTACGAGGTGCTGACAGTGTTCTGCAGGGATATCTGCTCTGCTTTTCCTATTGAAAGCGGTGGAGGGACTGGAGCAGCGTGTTTAACAGGGGCAGAGAGCACATGAAACTGCCTTTGAGATAAAGCTGAGAATGTGACGATGGCGTGCATCAGCAGGGCCAAGGGAGGTGGGGTGCGAGATGCAGGTTGGGGAGATAGGGAGGAAGGGAAGGTTTCTACACGTATCCATGCAGCAGAAACAGCCAAGGGGGCTGGGACATTTAAGACATAATAATGAACTAGAATAACCTTTATTATAAACATCCGCAGAGGCACTTTTCTGAATATGAACAAGTACCAGCCATTGTGGAGTGGGTCCATTGCAGAGGGGCTGTGGCTGGGGGACCAGTGGTTGGGCTTGTGGGCAGAGGGTGAATTCCTTACTCAGGCTCTTCCCGATGTCCCTGCAGACCAGTCAGCAACCTCTTTGGGCTTTCTACTTGTAAACCAACCCAACATCTGTTTGTTTCTTCCTTTGAAAGACAATAGCAGCCTGGCCGGTGTGGCTCAGTGGTTGAGTGTTGACCTGTGAAGTACGGGAACACAGCTTGATTCCTGGTCAGGGCACATGCCCAGGGTTGCAGGCTCAATCCCCAGTAGGCGGGCATGCAGGAGGCAGCTGATCAATTATTCTCTCTCACCATTGATGTTTCTTTCTCTCCCTTCCTCTCTGAAATCAATAAAAATATATTGAATAAAAGAAAAAAAGAGAAATGACAATAACAAAAAGTACTTTGGAATACCTTTTTAACCAGTCTTTTTTTTTTTTTTTTTTTTTTAAAAACAACACTTTTAAAAAAAAAAGCAGCTTCACATTTCCTACAGAAAAGGTTTTCTTAATGAATCTCTTGAACATTTTGGTTCCTTGATTTCTCCCCTTCTGTAATAATTTTGTTTCTGTAGCCAGAGTTATGCTGATGACATGTCAGTGTTCTGAATCCCCCATTGTGCTGTTGGAGAGAAAGTGCATCCTGCCCCTTCGTCATGTTCTCTTTTTATCTGGAGTCTGGAGGGGCCTGCACCACAGTCATGTATCTGGAGACAATCAGTAAGCGCTTTATTTTCTGGCAGAAATCACGTCTTCATGACCATTCAGCATCAGTGATTATTGGTTTCGACAACAAATACAACTATTGTAAAGTGACTTGGAGGACCGTACTATACTTAGTGCATCTCAATAACTATTTGTCTGTTGGAACACTCATTCATAAATGAATAAATCTACTTTATGTCTGGGCCTGAGATAGGCCCCGGGGACATATCAGGGAATTCCTTGTCCTCCTGGAGCTTACAATTGTAATTTTCAGATTATAAATTAGCACCTTTATTTGGGATGGGAGATAGCGTCTTACCTGTCAGGACTCAGCACCGCATGGGTGTGTAAGGGACGTGTCTTAACAGGTGTGGACTGACTGGTGAACCCACCTGAACTTGGACGGGTCTGCAAGAGCTGGGTTTCTCTTTGTTGGTTTCTATTGCGTCTCCATGATCCTTAGTGAAGAGTTGCCACTGAGCAGCTACTTACGTTGCACTTCCTCATGGGAGTTCTAGATTCAGATCACTCTATGCCCGCGGTTCTCAACCTGTGGGTCGTGACCCCTTTGGTGGTCGAACGACCCTTTCACAGGGGTCGCATCCTGCATTACGTTACATTATGATTCATAACAGTAGCAACATGACAGTTATGAAGTAGCAATGAAAATAATTTTATGGTTGGGTCACAACATGAGGAACTGTATTTAAAGGGCCAGAAGGTTGAGAACTACTGCTATGCTCACCTCCCAGTCCTGACGTTACTATAGCAACTGCACTTTTGGGCTTCAAGCCTTTATAGGCTTCTCCACTCAAAGGCTCCTCGAAACTTAAATTTGGAACTATCACTAGCCCAGTGTGTTTTGCAAAGGGTGCAATTTATGCTAAGAGATGTTTCATGGACAAAAGCATTGTGGGCTTGTGTAGGCTTGGGAAACACTGGGTATAATTGTCCTCCCAGATTTCATTGGTGTGAGACGTCCCAGAGTCTATGGGCTCATGTATATTATTGTACGTCTATGATTGGGTGAGAACATAACAGAATTTTCCAAGGGTTTTTGGCCATGCAATGTTTATCTAAAGAGTTTCTTGAAGCGTTTTCTGTGGGTCTGGTGGTTTGTGAGATCCATGTTGGAAAGTGTGCATAGGCCCACACTCCATTGTACAGTCAAGAAGCTCAGAGCAAAGATTCAGGCGCTTGCCAAAGGATCCAAGGACAGCTCATAGCTGCTGGGACCGGAACCTACATTTTCAGAAAGCCAGCCTAACGTTCTTTCCACCATGGCATTCTTTTTGTAAATCCTCACCCAAAGATATGTTTTTATGGAATTTTAGAGAGGGAGGGAGGGAGAGAGGGAGTAAGGAAAGGAGAGAGAGAGAGAGAGAGAGAGAGAGAGAGAGAGAGAGAGAGAGAGAGAGAGAAACATCGATGTGAGAGAGAGGCACATCATCAACTGGTCACCTCCTGCATGTGCCTCGACCGGGAATCAAACCTGCACCCTTTTTGGTGTACAGAGCGATGCTCCAACCAACTGAGCAACCTGGCCAGGGCGCTATTGTTGATTTATTCCCCCCACCTCTATGGCGTCAGCCTGTCAGTACCCCTTTGTGTTTTCAGGGATATTTGGTCCCTGTGGAAGAGTAGGAGTTGGCCCTTTCAATTCCTTGGGTTCTGACTGGTGCTTTTCCTCCAACACTCCCAAGTTCAGCGTTGTAGCCAGCTCCAGGCAGCACCTCCACTCCCACACCCTTACCCTGTCCTGGGACAAAAAGCCAAAAAGCCTTGAACCTTACAGATCACTTGTTATCCCTTCAGCTCCATGTCCTGTCTTCCTACTTAGTTCCATCAAGCAAGGTGTACCCATTGGAAAGGACTGTGATATAATTTGAGGTTAGCAATATTTATGTTTACCCCAAGCTCCATTTTCCTTAAAGGATTTTGTCTGGCTATAAGCAGGGGCCTCCTCTTCTCTTACCCCTACCTTCTGCCCCAATTCCATCAGGATCTAACTTATGTGGCATCCAGCTGATTATGACCATACCTGTCTGTGACCATAAATAAATATAAGAAAAGAAAATTTGAAAATTGGTGTTAAATATTTTGTTAATGTCAAAGGAACCTTTGGATCACTTATCTCACCCAGTGATAGTCTACGTAGAGCTGACTGGACAATATTGTTTAGTAATTTCACTTTACTTTGGTTATTTACTTAGCTGATGAGTTGTTTTTGTGACATTTTATAAGAGAAAATATATATTGAATGAATTTGTTTGTTGGACTTTTCTTTCCTCAGTAGTTATTGAGTCTCTATCACCCACGATTCCTGGTTTTAATATATTTAGGGTAAAAATAAACTATTATAAATAGAACTATGCATTATTTTAATTAAGCCATTTGCTTAACACATGCAACTAAATTTACCTTCAGGGTGACATGAAATTTCTTCTTCAGTGTTTCTGCTAGAGATATTATCTGATAAAGAAAAAAAACACACGCCCTAACCGGTTTGGCTCAGTGGATAGAGCGTCAGCCTGTGGACTCAAGGGTTCCAGGTTCAATTCCGGTCAAGGGCATGTACCTTGGTTGCGGGCACATCCCCAGTAGGGGGCGTACAGGAGGCAGCTGGTCAATGTTTCTCTCTCATCGATGTTTCTGACTCTCTATACCTCTCCCTTTCTCTCTGTAAAAAATCAATAAAAATATATTTAAAAAAAATAAAAAATAAAAAACAGAAAAAAACACCACAATGATCCTGTCTTTATTAGAAGGTGTGTTGCCCTCCCCCTTGCCCCCCAGGCATGAATATAAACAAGGCCTTAAGTCCCCACAAATGGATAAAGAAATAAAGAAATTATTCCCATATAGCCTGGCTTTTAAAGTAATCCTTTACTTCCCTTTGGAGGAAGGCCCTGTGCATTGGCTGGTCCCACCAAGAGACACATTTAATTGCTAATTCTTTGTTTTTGCTTTTTTGTCAGTATGATATTTATGATTGCCAAAGCTTGTTTAAGGCATTATGGCTTTAAAAAAAAAGTAGTCAAATGTACTGGAGTTCTTAAGACACTTTAATAGGCTATCAAAAACCAGCGAAGATTTATCCAGTGTCTCCCTTCCAGGAAGATAGATTGTTGGTTCAGCTGCAGCTTCTTAGCTTCGTCATATTTTATGCGCTTTGGCCATCGTGGATTGCCACAGGGCCTAGTGCGGGTGTGATTTAAAACGTGTTCTGATTAAGTATACAGAAGTGATCCTGGTCCCCCATGGAGGAAGGAGGAACATCGTAAATATACATTGTTTAAGTGTGAATTCGACTTCGCACTCATAGGTTCCACCGCACTTGTATGTTTTATGCTCTGTTGGTCCTTGGAAAGAACAACACATTTCATTTGGGGGCATTTCCCGGGATCAAATCAAGAGCCAGGCAGCAGGGACTTACTTAGAATTCCCTCCTTAAAATCTGTAATGGGGCCGCATAAGGCAAGTAGAGGAAGGAAGTCTATAGAACAAAACTCTCCCGTCTACGTAGAATGGGCACAGATCTCAGTCTACCAGTTCAAGGAGGCAAGAGTAGTCACTTTTTTATTTCCTTATATCAAGGCTCCCAATTGGCCTGATGGGCAGAAATTGTATCTCGGCCACTTGCTGGACTCTCCTTTTTTCCAGGAAGGTCCCAGAATCTGGGTAAAGGCTCCTCATCTCCAGACTCCCGTGTTCACATGGACATCCTTATGGTCAAGCCACCTGGTGTCCTTGATTTCTGGTGGTTCTTTGCCTCCATGCTGGGGTTGGGGTGCAGCCATTCCTGCTGAACCTGAGATGCTGAGCGTCCAGGGGTCCCTCCCCTGGAAGTCCTGCCCAGCCATGTCCTGGCGAGGCCATGCCAATTCCTCAAGCACCACCCCAGAGAGTGAGGGGGTCCTCGAGGCTCTCAGGCCCTTCTTGGCCTGGGAGGATGACTCTAGGACTCAAAAGGCTTTCCCCTCCCCTCAACTGCTCTGGGGCACACAGCACTGCCCACCCTTCAGGATGCTTCTGCTTTGAGTTCTGTTCTTCATTCTGCTCCGGTCCCTGAGTCAAGGAAGCCCACGGGGTGTGTCCACCTGCTTGAAATGGGTGGCAATAGTGACAGAGCAAAAATGACGTAGGGAGAACAATAGCACAACTATGGTTCAGTAAATTCTCCTTTTACAGAAGTTTTCCTCTAGGTGAGCAGCGATGTTCAGACCACAGGAAATGACAATGAAAGTGGCCCGAATTGGGAAATCGAGGTGACTAGAGGACTGTGAGCACCCAGTAGAACAGTTCATGTGATGTAAGCAGTAAAATAAGCAAAGACTAGACAATAAATTCAAAAACAGGCCCTGACATCTGTGTAGGGAAGGGAAATGCAGAGGGCAATGAAATGCAGACCCATGTTTTGGTTTGTGTGTGGACAACAGTGACTTCAAAAGTGCCATTTGCCAACTGGTCCCATGATTAGGGGATCCAAAGCTCCGTTGCCTTCCTGCCTAATATTCAGTTCACACTCTCAGCCCTAATCCTCAAATTCTAGGGACCAGACACTTTTGGATGTTTTCAGTTAATTACAAAGATAATATGGTGCATGTACCTCATAGTATATAACACCCTCTGGATGGCCAAGGGTAGCACTTTTTAATAAAATTTTAAAGTATATATCTTTTATTGATTTCAGAGAGGGAGGAAGAAGGAGAGAGAGATAGAAACTTCAATAATGAGAGAGAATCATCGATTGGCTGCCTCCTACACGCCCCCCACTGGGGATTGAGTCTGCAGCCCGGCATGTGCCCTTGACCAGAATCAAACTGTGACCTCTGGGTTCCTAGGTCGAGGCTCAACCACTGAGCCATGCCGCCCCGGCTAAACACAATATTTCTTAACAAAAATGCATGGATGCTTCTACTAAATGAAATAAAGGCTGTAAGTAGGGTCACATCTGTTTGGATCAGGTTTTGTGGCCAAATACGTAGTTTGTTAGAAGCAACTGTCAGTGCTTGAGGCCTTTTTGGGTTTTGGACTTGCACACAAGGGATGGTGGATCTAAAAAGAGAATCAAAAGGTTTTCCTCACTGGACCAGGAGAGAGAATGACATTCTCAATGCATAACCTTTGCTCATGTGGTATGAATGTCATCTTTCTTCTCCATCTGTGTATTCATTGTAACAGAAAAATTGTATTTTTTTCATATTATGTTAGTTAAATGGCATCAAGAACCTTGAAAACAAACTAGAGACTGTAGTCTTTCTCACTCCATTTGACGAGTGAGGACCCGCTGTTTCAGGAACTGTCCTGAGTGTTGAGGGTGCGAGATCCGGAAGATGGTCTGTCTTCACAGCGCCTCTTCCATGTGGTGAGAGACCGCGGGGAGTCTGTGGATAGTGACAGACAACGTAGAAAGTACTAAATTAGGCGACACCCAGTCTCAGGACATTATGCTAAGTGCCATAAGCCAGTTGCAAAAGGATAGATGCTGTCTGATTCCTCTCACATGACGTAACACAGAAACAGAAAATGGAATGGTGGTTGCCCAGGGCTTGGGGAGGAGAGAGAGGACAGTAGTGTTCAATGACTAGGGAGTTGCTGTTTCGCAAGATGAAAATTTCCGGATGAAATTGTTCCATTGTGCAACAATGTGATATTTACTTAACTCTACGGCACTGTACACTTAAAAGCGGTTCAGATGGTAAATTGAACAGTATGTGTTTTTTACTATAATAATAATAATAAAAAAACCCTTGTTGGGTCGCAAGGGTCTGATGGGTGTGGAGGCTTCCTTGGGAACAGGAAAGAGGGTGTGCTGGAAGGGGTTGGCAGTCTAGGCCGGGGCAAGCTTAAGGGCACAGACGTGAGGATGGACGCAGAACAGGAAAACAAGGCTGGAGACAACCAGTTCTGGGCAATTTTTTTTTTTTTAATTATCTGCCTGTATATGTGTGTTTTTTTGTTTTGTTTTATTTTTTAAATATATTTTACTGATTTTTTACAGAGAGGAAGGGAGAGGGATAGAGAGTTAGAAACATTGATGAGAGAGAAACATTGACCAGCTGCCTCCTGCACGTCCCCTACTGGGGATATGCCTGCAACCTAGGTACATACCCTTGACCGGAATCGAACCTGGGATCCTTCAGTCCGCAGGCCGACGCTCTATCCACTGAGCAAAACCGGCCAGGGCAGTTCTGGGCAATATTTAAACTCTGCAAATCCACGCCCCCCCCCCCCCCCCGTGACTCCTCCCCCTGCTCCCCTTTCTTTGCTCTTTCTCTTGTTCCTTGAGTCATTGCCAGGCTACTTCCAGCTCTTAGAGCTAATGAGTTATGAATGGTGGTTGTTTCCCAAGTGCTATGCATTCTTCCTTAATTAGATTGGTTCCTAAGATTACAGCGCAGACCTGCTGGTAGGGCATTTGGCACCAGGGCAGGTATAAATCCCTCAGCAATCTCCCCACACGCCATTCCTAGGATGTAACACATACTTGCCACCACCCGAGAGCATCGTCTGGCTATACATCCCGCCTCCTCCCCTCTCCGCACACACCCTGTGGACTCAGGCCTTGGTGGTGGATTACTTTGCCAGGCTCAGGGACAGTGGACAGTTTCACATTCCCGAAGAAAGTGAAAAGTATTCTTGCCTCCGTGGTACCCCAGGAAGCCAGGTTGTGGAGAAGGAAGATCATGTTCTTTGGATGTGTTCAGAGATGTATCCAGGGAGTTCTAAGACAACTAACGACCGAGGGAACACTTCTGGTTGGTCTTGCCATTAGGAAACTGACGGAGAAAACAACCATGGAACTTGGTGGCTATGACAGGGGCGGGACTGCTTGTAGATATTGAGGAATCTCCTGTGTGCATGTGATCCTGGGAGAACCGTACATCGGTGGGAATTGTTTCTTTCCAGCCTTCACGGCCCTCCTTTCCCTGTGGAAGGCCTGACTCTAGGTATGCAGGGTGGTTGTGCATTAGGTGGCTTTCCGAGTCCTTTATCTTTGCATGTATCCTAACTCTTCACTTTCCTTCCTTATGGAAACAGGCCTACAGTGGAGAGATATCTCATAAAGGATTTTCTCTCAAAATATAGCATTAAAGTGATAATTCAAACAAACAACTAGGAGCAGGGCATCTCCACGGGCCTTGAAGAGTGAGAGAAATAATCAGAAGACAGCATTCATAGATTCCCACCAGCACCCACATTGTCTCCCTTCCAGCCTCTCACTGTACGTGAACTATCCATGCTCCTCTCCACAGCCAGTGTGTCCATGTGTGCACTGGTCTTTTTATGCAAAACCAAGGTTTTGCTTCCACAATTCTTGCTCTTTATTATGTCATCCTTTTTCTCTGTTCCAGGTCATTCAAATTAGCTTATTAACATGTTATTACTCTTATTTTAAAAAAATCCCTCTTTTGACCCCTTATCCCCCAACTAGCCTCCCCCCCTTTTTTTCTTTGCTATTCTTAGCAGAAAAATCTCCTAGAAAGTCTTCTATCTCCTTGCTGCCTCGGATTCTTTTCTCTCATGCTCTCTTAAATTCATTCAAATTAGACCTTTTCCCCCTTCATTCCACTGAGCCTGCTTTTGTCAAGGTCACTAATGACTTCCATTTGCTAAATTCAGTGACCCATCAACACTATCTGACACTGGGAATACTTTCTTCTGCCCTGGATACCCTTGTCTCTTGGTTTTGTTCCAAACTCATTAGCTACTCCTCCCAGTCTCCTTCGAATGTTTCTCCTCTTTGACCTCTGAACATTGGCGTTCCCAGGGCTCAGTTCTTGGGTCCCTTGTCTTGTCTATCTACAACCATTCCTTGTTGAGTGCATCTGGTCTCATGGCTCTAAACACCACCTGTGCTTATCACTATACCAAATTTACATGCCCATCTCAGTCCTCTCTCCTGAATCTCCAGACTCTTGTATCCAAACTTCGTCCTCTGTACCTCCATTTGGATGTCAGTTGTATGTTGTATGTTTTGGCCAAAGTTGAACTCTTAATTTTCCTCTCAAGCCCTCAGTCTTCATCAACAGATTCGCCTCAAATCCTCACATAGTCTTCCCCATCTCAGTTGATGGCATCTTCATCCTTTCAGTTGCTCAGGCCTGGAACATTGGCATCATCTACCCCGCTCTTTCCCACATCCATGTTCAGTGTCCGTCAGGAGGTCTTGAGGCTGTTTCTTCACAGTGACATTTGGGATCCAACCACTTTTCACCGTCTTCACTGCTGCTCTTTTATCACTGCACTGATATCTCTAATCTTAATCATTCCAATAGATTTGTGATTGGTCTCTCTGCTTCCCTCTCCCTCCCTCATGGTCTTTCTCAACAGAGCGGGCAGAGAGATCATTATAAAATGTAAAGTTAGTTCTGAGCCAACCCCTCCGAAGGATTCCCCGTCCTCCTCAGAATAAAAGTCTAAGTTCTTATGATGGTAAAGGCCCTGAGGTCGGTACTCTCTCCCCTTTGTTACCTCTGTAGTTTCCTCTCCTTCTGTTCCAACCCCCTCTCCCCCCAACTCTCACTCTTCTCCAGTCTCATTGGCCTGCTTACTGGATCTCAGTATCTCAGACATTCTCCCCACCTGACCTACTCCCTCAGTTTCCCCATGCCTTTGCTCAAATTTCACCTGTTGATAAGGCGTGCCTTGACCATCCTATTTCATATTGTCACCTACCTCATGGCGCCCCCAATCCCTCCTGTTTCCATGTGTTATTTTCCTATGGCTCTTATCATCTTGTAACCTATAATTCACTTATTTATTATGTTTATTATAATTGTATGTCTACCCCAAAGCCCCTTCAAGAACACAAGCTCTATAAGGGCAGTTTTTTAAAAAAATACTTTGTTTACTGGTATAAACCAAGCACTTATGTTAGTACTTGGTACTGAATAGGTTCTTAATAAATATTAGTTGAATGAATGGAAGAAAAAAACCATATTAGCATAATATTTTACAAAGTATAGTCACATTATCCCTTTCAGTCCTCATAACAGAAATGTTGTGAGTATATTATTATTATCATTATTTATTGAGAGGCTAAACAAGTTTTCAAAGATCAAGCAGTTAGCAGGTGGCTGATGTACTGGTGTGCAGAGCTGGCCTCTTAGAAATAAGCCTACTTCCAACTGGTTGGCATGTGTGTTGTGGTCACTATCTAAAAAATAAATATACCTGCCTGTTTGTGGCCTTATGAACAGCTGCGGATACCCTGAATTGTGAAAGTTTCTGCTTTGGTGACAGGCTTTGAGGCCGGGTGTCTCATTAAAGGCTGGCCCGGATGGTCACACATGCCATTTGTAAATGCTTCCATTTATTTCTAATGGAAAGTATTTCTTGAAATCATTAGCAAACTTCCCCGTGATGAAATTCCCAAGGCTGTTCTTACAGACTTTTCATTTCCTTGCGCGCTACACATGCTTCCCTGAGAATAAGAAAGTTTCCCCGGAGGATCTGGCAAGATGACTTTCTCTCCATATTGGTTCTCGGCATCCGCAGACGAGTCTCCGGAGCACGCCTGGGCTTCCTTTTGAAGCAGGAAATGCTCATTTCTTGAGGTAGTAAATCTGCATATGATATTAAAATGAGTTCCTCTGGGATGACCGGGAGGTGCTGACTCAAGGCACCATTCAGCTGAGTACTTGGTGGTTGCGACAGCGTCAAAGGACTGCTGATGTAGAAACAGAGTCTTCGGCGAAGTCATCAGGTAGTGAGTCACGGTTTGGGATTAGGCCAGGAAACGCTCTCTACCTCTGTCTCCTGATCTTTGGTGTCACTGGCCTGCTGGACCAAGTCCTGGGATGTGTCCATAGAACCTACAGAACCTGATTATGTGTTGAGTGGAGAACTTAGGGACCAGATACTTCCTTAGACTTCTTGGAGAAAAAGCATATGATTTTGTGCTAAACCAGTGATGGCGAACCTTTTGAGCTCGGTGTGTCAGCATTTTGAAAAACCCTAACTTAACTCTGGTGCCGTGTCACATATAGAAATTTTTTGATATTTGCAACCATAGTAAAACAAAGACATATTTTTGATATTTATTTTATATATTTAAATGCCATTTAACAAAGAAAAATCAACCAAAAAAACAAGTTCGCGTGTCACCTCTGACACGCGTGTCATAGGTTTGCCATCACTGCACAGTGACTGATTGGGGGTAGTTTGGGAGGGCAGTGAGGGGGAAAATCATGGCGTTAACCTCACAGGAAATACACAGCTTTTGTGAGTTCAGCTTTAGAGACTTATTGGAATGGCCTCTCTAGATGGACTCTGACGCAGGGAGTTCGTGGAGAATGGACGCGCTGAGGCCAACTGTGTCTTGACTGGCTACTCTCAGTGGAGGCTTATGGGATGTAGAAGCCTCATTGGCAGGAGCAGTTGGCCTTTGGGGCCAAGGAAGAGCTTAAAGGAACACCTTTATTTTCAGGGTGCACTTTCTCATACGCTGTAAGTCTCTGCTGCAGATTTAAGAGCTTTCTCATTTCAGTGGATCTCAAATACTTTTACAAATGGAAACGTCTTAGGGATCATCTAGTCTGATCCTTTTACTTTCCTTTTTTTAATTTAAATATGTTTTTATTGATTTCAGAGAGGAAGGGAGAGGGAGAGAGAGATAGAAACATCAATGATGACTGAGAATCATTGATCAGCTGCCTGCTTCCTGCACACCCTCTACTGGGGATCAACCTTGCAACACAGGCATGTGCCCCGATGAGGAATTGAACCATGACCGCCTGGTTCACAGGTGGATACTCAACCACTGAGCCACACAGGCTGGGCTCTTCATTCTATTTTTTGTTCTGTTTTGTTGAGCTTTGAATGAAGGGCAAGGCCTCCACACTTTGGCCTGTTCTTCATGCTCTCTTGGAGACTTCAGAAACAACTGGCATTTCCTTGACAACGTCCCAGGACAGAGCTGGTTGTCTTTTGAGCAGCTGATCCAATCATGAACAGGGTCCGAAAAGCTATCTTGAGGAGGTTATTTTATTTTATTTTTGCTAAAGTTAGACAGGACAAGGGAAATGATAGATTTGAGGAACACAAAGGAAGCAGTGCTCAGTGAGAGCATCTATCCGGGCCCTGCAGGTAGAAGAGAGAAGACCAGGCCTTGGGCTTGGATGTCCATCATGGACCATCATTGAACGATGGAACCTCCACATCCCTAGGATCCAGGCAGAGCATGTTGTTGAAGGACCACAGCTGGGTTTGTTTTACACACCGCGTCTGTGTTCATTGGCCCGAGACCAGCTCTGCCACTTAACCTGTCCTTGCCCCACAGCCCTGGTGGTTTGTGCATGAAAGCATGCACCCTCTGCTTCCCTGCAGAATCCTGTGTCCTCGCAGGGAACGGCGTGCGGTGGGCTTGCGGTGAAGTGCGAGCGAAATGTGTACACAGAGGGCCCCGCTGAAAATGACTTTAGCACAGAGTTTATTTAATACATCCTCCAAATTGTATTTTGAAGCCTCTGTTAACAAGAAAGCACTCTCTCTCTCTCTTTTTTTTTTTTTTGGAGCAGCGGGAGTGTTTTATAAATGGAATTTGCAGACCGGCAACGCTCCCATTAATTCTCTCTGTCTACAATTACTATCATTACATTCTTAAAGCACTTTTAAAATAAACTACAGCATGATGTAATGTGCACACTCCGGGCTCCAGCGATGGGACAGCGAGGCCGCAGCATCTGGCTCTTGGAGAGCTATCTGCGAGGGAACATCTTGATGGCTATAATTACTGTCATGTTATGGGAACTTGAAAAAAAAAAGGCGCCAGAGTTCCAAATAAAACATAAAATGGCTTTGATATAATAAATGTTACTATCATTGTTTAAACATGTTGTGACCCGTCTGCGAGAGTTTCTGAGAAAGATTTTTTCCAGCGCTTGGTAGTCATTCTCCCCTCCACCCTCCCCCTCATTTAGTACTCTATTACTGCAGATAAGGATAAAGAAAATCCTTAGGACAGACTGGTTTTAAATCAGTGTAACACAATGCCAGCATTGTCTCTCTTCAAGATGAACTTTGAAATTAAATTTGGCATGAGCTTTGCCAGAACTCCAAACATCTTTGCTCCAGAGACACTTTATCCATCCTATTAGGGAGCATTAATAATTCAGATGTTATGGTTGTGGTTAATTGCGCTCATTAGGGTAAGGCAGGGGCCGGAGCATTTTCCTATAGGACACACTTGTATGCATTACACCCCTCGCCGAGGCATCCGGGATAGCTTGGGCTCAATCCAGACAATCGGGATGACACAAAACACACATATGGTGTACATGTTATCATCCCATGGGAACCAGCTTTGGATGAGTCTGTGATGATCTTGGACCCAGGTATTGGACCGATTTCTGTGGAACGGTATGAAGAATCACTTATATATGGAAGAAGTCATTATTACAGGTACTGATCTATGGAAGTAGTCATTGGGCTTCCCAAGAAAGTTTTATGATGTGTGATTCATTCAGCTTGTGAAATCAAAGTTATTGTTTCATAATGAGTACTAGCAACTTGAAGGAAGCTAGTGCATCTTACTTAGGCACTTGATTAGCTTTGGCAGAACCCAAATGGCGTAATCTGTTCTGCTGGTCATTTTTTCTCTACTGGTTTGCTGATCATATCTTTCATGTTGAAGATGGACCATCTGATGGAAGAGTTGGGACTTAACTATGAAAAATTTATTTGACCTGATCTGGATTTTGTCATAGTCAGTGAGCTGGTAATTTTTTTTTACACGGGTCACATGGATCGACTAGCTGTCGCTACATGTTCTCTTGGGTCATGACTTGTTTTTAATTCTTTATGTATCATGTTTCCCTTTTTCTCAAAGTTTTGTCCATATGTCTTATGGTTAGCAGTTAGAATTGAGGAGGAGGATGGTTCAGTCTCCAGGTGTAAGTTTCTTTAGCCTCAACCTTCTTACCTGGGTAAGTTCAGCAGTCAGCGCTGGCCAGCTCGCTGGAGAGAGCACAGGAGACCATCCCAGGCCAAACCAGAGTCGGGGAGTGTGGTTGACTCTGGTAGCCCATCCCACTTCTGGAAAAACCAATCCAAGCTGAGGCTCTACTGATAACCTTTCTTTAGGTAGAGTCCAGGGAGCATTGTTAACGTCTGTGTTTCTAAGCCTGCTGTCCAGAAGACCGTATTCACCAGACCAGAGATTTTCAACCTTTTCCAGCTCATGGCACACATATAATTACTGAAATTCTGTGACACACCAAAAAAGTATATATTTTTTTGCCGATCTGACAGAAAATAGGTATAAGTAAAATAGGTATAATTTGGATCCGTTCACACTGGATGACTATTGTTATGTTGGCTGTTGTCATTTTTTTATTTGACAATCTAAGGGAAAAGAGGTTAGTGCCCCTGACTAAATAGTCAGGTATTGCATGTTTTCAAAATCCTTGTCACACACCCGTTGAAAATCTCTGCACCAGATACTTTCTGAGGCCTGTTCTTTCTCAGAAGTCGGACTTTGTTGTCACAATCCACTGTCATGTTAGGATGGAGAAAAATTGTTTGCAGGGGATATGAGGTCAGTCAGTGGAGGGCTATTTGCATGCTACCCTAAAGTCCAAGTCAGGTCTTCGTGGCTTTGGTGATTCAACTTCGAAAATGCTCAGTTCTTGACTTTGTCTCATAAACACGCTACCGTTCTTTGAAAAACAGCTCGATCTTTGTACTGTTCCGTCCACTCTTGACTATTTGCAGTGTGGCTTCTAAGCACTGGATACTCAATGATAGTCCAAAGGATATTTGTGTAAATGGTCTTTCCAGAAAACAAATGGAACCTTCTCGTTGAAACAATGTTGTGCCGTTTCAGCATTCAGTAGGACTTTCTAAACAGACTTCACCAACACGAACTGAACACTCAAACTACTTTCTGTTTGTTGAGGCGTTTATGGCTCTTACTCAAGACAAGAGGAATAACAAGGAAACGACTCTGAATACAGAACATTTTATTACACAAATAAAAAAAATAAGAGCATATCTGTTAGCTCTTGCCAACTTTTGAAATATGGGTTCCATTTGTCTTTATTACGGCCTATTCCCACAGTGCCTTTTTCCTATTTATTAATTTTTGTATGTTCCTATTAAACAGAAATATGTGCCTACTGAAAATAGAGCTATTGCAAGAAACATGACAAAGGAGAATATATCAACTTATCTTTTTACTATTCTGTCAGTAAATTAAGAGGCATGCAACTGTTGTAGCTTATCATTCCTTTTAAAACAATCATGCGCATTATCATGGTAAAATCTATAATAATCACGATGACTCATAGATATGTGATTCCCCTTATTAAGAAAAAAAAAGACAGGAAATCCAATATAAATGAGCTGTTTTCCTCAGTAGTGTAATAAAACTTGGATGCCGGTATATGAGTTTTTGATTATATCATCCACTGATAATCTGTGGGCTCATTTCCTCTCAGGGAAGAATCAGTCTCCTTCCTCCCCCAGCAGCCCCCACTTGGCCACTAACATTTCAGCTGGGGAGAAGGCCTCCCAGTCACAGCCACCACAGTCTAGTGTATTTTAAGGGCTGTAAATTCTCACCGTCAGATTTGAGCCAGGGGTGTTAAGCTCCAGAAGATACACATCTGCTTCCTATTCAAATGATCTTTTGTTGTGCTTCTTGGTAGAGATCGAGCTGTAATGTCACAAAGATAAATCCCTATTGGGGAGGGGCAAATTAGGGTGTTTCTCAGTGGATGAGCTCAGTGGTTGAGTGTCGACCCATGAACCAGGAGGTCACGGTTGATTCCTGGTTAGGACACATGCCCAAGTTGGGGGCTTGATCCCCAGTAGGGGGCGTGCGGGAGACAGCCAATGGGTGATTCTTTCTCATCATTGATGCTCCTATCTCTCTCTCCCTTTCCCTTCCTCTCTCTGAAATCAATGAGAACATATTTTGTAAAAAATGACTATAAATGTAGCTGGCCTTAATTCTGTTCCTAAATGATTTATTTGCAGAGTTATGTGATAATTTTTTCATGGCTCCTTAATGAACAGGGTGAGTCACCAAGAAATCCCTAATGTGAATAATTATTTTGTAACCTGAGTCACAACTCCTGCATGTATCCGGCTTCTAAGTTTGGATTTCCAAATGTCAGGTTTTCCTAAATAGGATCACACGAATACAGAGCCAGAAAACAAAAGAAATGCCTAAGTAACTACTCGGAAGGGATGCCTATAGTCCCTGCCAAGGCATCGGCCCATGAGCATTTATTAAATACCCATAACGGTAACCAAAGAATACTTAGCATTAGAAGTATATTTATGTTCTCTCTATGCAAATACCTCACCAACATGAGGGGACAGATGATAGACCAATTTTACAACTAGCAGCGATGCGAAGACATAAATATAGTCAGCCTTCACTTTACTGATGGGTTTTGTTCCAACTCTTTTGGAATTGCCATGTGTTTTTGCATAGACCAGTGGTTCTCAACCTTCTGGCCCTTTACATACAGTTCCTCATGTTGTGACCCAACCATAAAATTATTTTTGTTGCTACTTCATCACTGTAATGTTGCTACTGTTATGAATCGTAATATAAATATCTGAGATGCAGGATGGTCTTAGGCAACCCCTGTGAAAGGATCGTTCGACCGCCAAAGGGGTCGTGACCCACAGGTTGAGAACCGCTGACATAGACACACATTTATAAAGGGTAGTTCGGTTTCCCAGCCAGCCCGCAGAATCCGCTTAACCCATATGCCGCTGAACACTACTATGAAAGGAGTTGCTCACCAAGGTTCTGGGACTTATTTATTTCACAGTGTGCTGAGTACTTACTTGGTGGGAATACACAGGTGACATAGGTCCCGGATGGTAAGGTCATCACGGTTGAATCAGGCAGTAACTTTCCATTTCTTAGTCGAAGTGCCGAGGTGGAAGGTGGAATAGCGTGTGTGCGAGTCCAGGAGACAGCCAGCCGAAGGCGAAGGGGGTCCGGACAGAGCTCTCAGAAAATGTCTCAGCTCATTTCGTTTTGCTGGAAGACAAGGTTGGAGTCAGGGAAGGGAGGGAACGTGGGAGTTTCCTTGGGTATGCGAAGGGGCCTCAGACCTTAGCCTGTTGAGGATGGGCGGGGAGGGTGATTACCACCTACACCAGAGGGAGATCCACAGGAGTTGACATAAATGGGTTTTCCTGCCCCATTTGAAGATGAGACGTCAAGTAAGGGACTGACATCATGTTTTTACTCTAAAACTTCATTTGGCCACGTGTTAATACTGGATAGGAGGAGCTGTAAATACAGGGCACCTGTTAAAGGACTGGCTAATGTAAGTTGGGGCTGTCTATGGGTTTTATTTTTTATTATTTTTAATTTTTATTGATTTCAGAGCAGAAGGGAGAGGGAGAGCGAGATAGAAACATCAATGATGAGAGAGAATCATTGATCGGCTGCCTCCCACATGCCCCCTACTGGGGATCGAATCCACAACCCAGCATGTGCCCTGACCGGCAATCAAACCATGACCTCCTGGTCCATAGGTCAACACTCAACCCCTGAGCCACACCGGCCAGGCTCTGTGTCTTATCTTTCCAGTTGATTTCCAGCCCCCATGACCATGCACGTCTAAGAGGGAACTACCTCAAAGTGGAAAGCGGGCCGAGCCGTGTGTCTTCTTTCCCCCCAGGAAGAGCCTCCCATTTTGAAAAGACAGAAGCTCCAGGGTGGTAAAGGGGGTCAGTTTGCTGCATGAGCATCTCTTTGTTGTGGCTTCCAGATCGCAGCCTGGTTTCTGGGAAACAGAAGATGTGGAAGTGAAAGCCTCTGGGCCCCACATGCCCAGCGGCCGCGGAGCCGTAAGCACACACGGGGCGCGCTGCCTATTTAGAGGAGAAAGGAGAAGTGCGGGCTGCAGGCAGGTTGGCCGTTATCTCGGGGTTCCTGCCGTTCCTTCTGCGCCGGAGCCACTCGCTCTTCAGTGGCATGTTGAGAGCTGGTTCACTGACCCAGGCAAACAGACAAACTCATGATTTGTGGGAAGCGACCTTGTCCCGTAGCTGCCTTTCCCTTGTTCTGAGCATGCTCACATAGATCCCTTGGGCAGGAATTACTCGCCAGGGCCTGTCTACGCAGCACATTCCTGCAGAGAGAGGTGGCCACGCTGTGGAAGGGTGTTAGCTGTCATTCCTCCGCTCCTCTGACGGACGATGGATGCTTTGAGTTGTCCGTGTTCTCGCCTACTTTCTCAATCACTGTAATTGGGTGAGCAGAATGACAAAGCGTGTGGCCTGCGGGCAGTGCTTTGCAGATCTCTACAACTATTGGATAAGAAAACATGTTTCCATGGTCAGAAATCCTGATTTAGGTGAAGGACTATTGGAATCACCTTGACGATCAATCCTTGGGAAGCGCCTCATTTATTTCATCTTGTTCGGTAGGTCTTGGCACAGGGTACTCCAGTCCGAGAGACACTTCAATGGAGCAGCTACTGAAAGTAGGTCTCTGTAGGTTCTCAGGTGTGCGGGTTAAGGATCATTGTGGGAGTCAGTCAGGAATATGGGAACTTCGAGAAAAGCAGAGGAACCACATCAGAAAACAGATGACGTGGTTCCTGGCCTTTTAGGGAAAATGACAAAATTAACTAAAGATATTTTTGAGAAAATCTCAGTGGGAATGCATATGGTGCAAACTGTGGACATGTGCATTTGAAAGAATGTTTTGCTCGATACTATAGGATAACCTTCGTGAGTCGGGACTGGTCTGGGAAGACATGGTAAAGAGGTGAAGAAGTGGAGGGAGGTATTTCTGTATGAGGGTGGGTTGTGTAGGCAGGCCAGAGTGTGCATAGAGCGGTAATTGGTTATTGGTCAGAAGACAGGGCTGGGGAAGGCAGGACAATTTTCTAGGGAGAGTGAAACTCTGCTTGCTACTGTTGGAAGTTAGGTGTCGGCAAGGCCATCGGTCTGCTTCTACTCCTCAGTTTCCCTGAGGTGTCTCATAGGAGTAATGATAACCAGCAGTCACCGGGCCCTTAATCTACCCACATGCTGTGTGTGCGTCATCTCATGTGATCTTCAGGCTAACACTGGGTGTTACTGTATGTCATCATCATCGCCATTTTATACACAGGGCATGCGCCAGTCAGGATGAGTTAGGTTATGATATGTAATGAGCAACCCTCACATCTCAGTGGCTTAAAATGTACCCGCTACCATGGATGGGTTACATTCTACATGGGGCAACAGAGGGGGCTTGGCTCAATGAAGTCATACAAAGACCCAGGCTGGCAGTGGCTCCATCTTGAAATATGTTTCTGTTCTCTTTGGAAGAGGAGAAAGAGGAAGGGAGGGAGGGAGGGAGGGAGGGAGGGAGGGAGGGAGAGAGAGAGAGAGAGAGAGAGAGAGAGAGAGAGAGAGAGAGAGAGAGAGAGAGAGAGAATATGAACCTGGTGACCTGGCTCTGAGTTTTTGTTTGAAAGTGATACATGGTATTTCAACTAACATGTATTGGACAAAGCAAGTCGTATGCTTATGTGTAACTTCAAAGGGAAGGGATATTCTAGCATGTAACTGGGAGGAGAGAAGAGTAATATCCGTGAGCAGCCGTAGTAACTTACTACAAGGAGCCTGAGGCACAAAGAGGGGAAGTGACTTATCAAAGCTCTCTCAGCTAGTGTGCTTTCGTAGCCCTCTCCTTTGCAGAACCTACATTTTGCCTTATATACAGACTGCAGGAGTTAGAGAGCATGGTTGATGGAAAGACTAATTAGATATGAGGTTCACTTCTTAACCCCTTGCTCTCTGCTCTAGATTGTAGTGATCAGCATAGAATCTTTGAAAACATGATTTCATAGGGTATCTTTGGCCAAGTAAGAAAAAAAAAGATTGAAGGTGTAGAATGCTGAAACTGTATTCAAATACTCCATTTATTTGTCAGAAATGCTGTGGACTTGTCCTTGTTGGAGGATATTGGAAAAGCAGTCATTTAAAAATAACCAAATGTGTCACAGTTGGCCTCCTTTGATCCTTAAGATGTTTAAAAATTGAAGAAGACGATTCTGCTGCTTGCTTATTTTGGTTATCTTGATGCCTGAATTACTATAGAGTTACCTAACTCAGGCATCAGTTGCTGGGTCGGATAGAGGAAACCATCAATGAGAATAAAAAGAGAGAGAAAGGCCCGGAAGGGCCAGGAAGGCTCACAAAGAGAAGTACATGCTTGGAGGAGAAGAGTGGAGAGTGTGAAACAAGGGGGTGGGGTGAGAGTATGACATGAGTAGGCCCACCCACATTTACATTTTCTCTTCCAAGAAAATCAAATTTCTGGGATAGAAGATCAAAAATAAAAAACATCCTCCGAAAAGAAGCTGTTAAACCATTGGGCCCAGCCAAGAATTTGAGCACTTCTGTGATCTATCCCCGCCTTGTTGGGGTTGGCAGACCCTTTTCCTGGAGCACTTCTGCGGAGTGGCTAAAGCATCTGAGGCCAGAGAGAAGTCAATGTAGGAATTCTATCCTGCCTTCTGCTCTCTGAGTGAGGCGCACAAAGGCTCACATGGCTTCCTGTGGCCCGTGGGTCCCCTGGTGGCCAACATAACGCCCAAAATAGCATTTTGTTTTTAATGGCCACGAGTGAAGAACTATCTTCTGTTCCAAGAATTGAGACTATGTTATAATTGGGAATTTGCAGTAGGGCCCCTTCCAAATATGATATTGAAACCTAGATTTTAAGACCAAATATATATTATATGGGTGGTACTGCTAAATTTTGTGAGCAAAGTGAAAAAAAAAAATTAAAATAAAAAAGGAACTTTCTCTGTGGTGTAGCATAATCAGAAATTATAAATGAAGTAACATTTGGGTGAATGAGATAGCTTTATTTTATGGAAGAATTTTAAATATTTTAAGGAATGATGCTTTATTGCACTTGCTATGCTGATCTCTCTTCCTCTTTTCTTTTCGATGATAATATTGAAGGAACTTAATTTAGGTCAAGCATTGAGGTAAAGAAAAAAAATTAGTCAACATTATAGGATCACTTTTATTTTCTTTTTCCTTTTCTCCTCCTTCCCTTCCCTCTCTTCTTTCCCTTTCTTTTCAGGACCATTTGAGAATAAGTTGCAGTTATAGTACTCTTACCCCTAAATACTTCAGTATATATCTCCTAAGAACCAGATTATTTTTGGTTGAGGAAACGTACCATTGGTGCAATACTATTTTCTAAAATACAGTTGAGATTCCAAGAGATTTTCTTTCAGAAAATAAAATAATGCTCATTTAAAAAAATGGAATAGGGTAATAAGAAGGGAGGTCTTCTAGAACTTTCCACGCCCTCCTTTCTTTGCCTTTTTCTTTTAGATAACCCATTTCTTCTCAGGGACTGGCACCCATATTGTTTTCCACCTCCACTGGTCAATGCTTTTAACCATCAATACTCCGGAAACTTCCCCACGTGCCTTCAGAGCTCTCTAGGGTCTGGTGCTGAGTCTTTCTGGCCTGATGCTCATGGATGCTGCTGCTGACTTCCTATGACTCCATTTCCCAGGGGGCCATTAGCAGTTTTTCAACCACCTTCAGAAATGTGGACACTTTATAAAGATCTCCAGGAGCCAGGAAAATTATTTAAAGAGAGAGGATACATGGTGCTTTCTTACCTTATTGTAGTAGGTTTCTGCCTGTCTGTAAGCAAATATGAACAATTTAAAGCTGTTTAAAATTCAGTTGGGTTTTACCAGATTGGGGAAGCCAATATTTCTTTTTTTTAAAAAAAATACATTTTTATTGATTTCAGAGAGGAAGGGAGAGGAAGAGAGAAATAAAAACATCAATGATGAGAGAGAATCATTGATTGGTTGCCTCCTGCATGCCCCCTACTGGGGATCAAGCCTGCAACCTAGCCATGTGCCCTTGACCGGAATCGAACCTGGGACCCTTCAGTCCGCAGGCCAATGCTCTATCCATTGAGCCAAACCAGCTAGGGCAGGAAGCCAATGTTTTCAATGAGTTTATAAAACTCTTTTATGAAAAAAAAAAAAGCAAAGAAAAGCAAGTTACAGAGCAGTGTTTATGGAATGAGTTCATTACTATAAATAAAGACAATTTTTCTCTATATGAACATACGCTTGTATGAACATAGAGAAAACAATAGAAGGATATACATGAAAGTAACATCAGTTACCTTAGAGAAGTGGGATTGGATTTTAAAATCATACACTGCTATACTTACACAGAACACACATTCATTCTTTTTGTAATAAAAAATGAAAGAATAAACAGATGAACAAAATAGATCCGGAAACGTAGAAACATGGAACAGACTGTTGAATTACAGAGGGAAGGCAGAGGAGGGTGGGTGGGAGGAAAGAGCTCAACCAAAGAACTTGTATGCATATATGCATAACCCATGGACACATACAATAGGGTGATGAAGGCCTGGGGTAGGGGGTGGGGGTGGGCTAGAAGAAGTCAATTGGGGAAAAAGAGGGGACATATGGAATACTTTCTTAAAAAAATCAAACAAAAAGATTTTGAAAAGCAAAGTATTTAGAGCAAGCACACAGACCTGATTTATTACAAAGTTCCCAGATACCAAAGGAGGAGGCTGTTGGTGGCGCCTCAGGCAAGCACATTGCTGGACACAGAATGATTGCTGAATGAATGAATGAATGAATAAGTGATGTGGGATTGTGCCTGCTCTATTCGAAAGAACTACATTTTGTATAAATCCATGTCTCTAGAGAAATCATCTTGGTATTCTTCAATGCGAGGTCACGTTTTGCTGATCTGAGAAGAGAAGCAGATTTGGAAGGAAGTAAGATTTCATTTTGGAGAAATAAAACTTGAAAAGCCCATTTTCAAGAAGTGAAATGAGGCTTTCTAGTTGAATGCTAGGAAAGGCAGGAGCATGTGCCCTCTGGGTTTTCTATATTGTTGCCCCCAAGTGCCCTCGGGTCTTATTACTTCTGGATTCCGAACACACCTTCTAGCAGCATCCTCTTTTTTCAAGATGCTCTAAATGCCAGACTGTGCCCCAGGGCACCACGCTAAGCTGTTAAAATATGAATTGTTAAAACAGCCCTGATTCCTGTTTGTCTCTTCACAGCACAGACTCCAGTAAGTCTGTTCCATTATCCAACGAATTGTTTGACCCTTCTGGTCTCATATAGGGAAACACAGCTTTACCACCAAAGAAACCATTCATCATTGGGTTCCGTCAGCCTCTGTGAGACCCTGGCTTCTGTTTGAGTTCAGTCTTGGAAACATCTGACTTGAATTTTCTTTAAACATCAGCTACATTCAATGGAAATGAATTCTTTTCTCCTCTCTCCTTTCCTCATCCTACACTGGGCTGGCCTTCAATTCTAGCTTCTAATTGTAACTGCTTTGAAGTCAGCTCATCGGGGGCCTCACACCAAGGAGTGGGACACGTGGCCATGTCAGAAAGGCATCAAGCAAGGAGGGGTCAGTGCCTGAAGCCCACATCTCTCTCCCCACCTTGGAGCACCCCCCCCCCCCACCATCACCTTAGATATCCCACATCACCGCGAGGGAAAATGTAAGCCATCCACTCCTTCGTACCTTCTCAAATGCTTCAACACAGGCCTGGAAAATCTGCAGGCTCCTTGCACGTTCTCAGATATATTCCTTTGTTCCTGGCTGAGGTGAAATGATACAGGCTCAATGGAAGAGTCTGGGCCATGCCAGCGGGTGGTTTGGGGAGTAGTGAACGCCCTCTCGACTTGGCAGCTCTGACCACCCTGAGCCTCCACGAAGGCTGGCTCAGCCGCATCCCCTGTTAACCTAACGTTCCGCGGGGGGCATGAGGACACTCATAGCTGGAGCCTCGTAGTTGGATTGTGAGCATGGCTGTGGATGAGGCACCATGCCAACGACCTGGTGGCATTGACAAGGCCTGGCATCAGCATGGTTCAGTGTGTGGGGCTGAAGAAACCTCAACTCTAGTTTTCTCCTACCACCCCTTTGATACAAGACCTCAGAAAAGTCCTACGCCCTCTGCTCACCTCCACCCTGTCCACAGTCAAGGGCAAATTCCATGGAAGAGTGAAATGCTCTCAGTTATAGGAATGGGGAAAAATGATACTCTAATGATCTGACATTCAAGTGAAATGTAATGAAAATAATTTTAGCTCGTGTACTTTTAATACATTTCATATACCACACAGCAATTTACTGGGACGTGGATTTAACACACCACACCAGCGGCCAGATAAGAATTACCGAGTTGAACGTGGGTTCACTAAACATGTTGGAACCCTTTTATGGTGTCGACTCTGAGGACCCGGGCTAACACCTCTTTATGGACGCATTGAGAGGAATTGGACTTTTACTGTGTGTAGTTGTTATGTTTCAAGGGACATGATTTCACCTGTAGCTTTGCCAAATTTTTGCAATAACAAGATTCTACCGTATTTCTATTTTAGCACCACAGTATTATGTACTGAAGTTTATTTGCAACAAACTCGTAAAAAAGGAATGAATTTCCACGAAACCCAGGTTACTCAGGGTTTAAGTTATAATCCAGCATGAGGATTATGGCAACTCTTTGCTTCTCTTCTTCATCTTCACTGTTTGTCGTTTTAGGTACATGTTCCTGCTTAGCAGCTCTTTCCCCAAGAGGAGTCAGTGGAATCTAATGAATTAATTTCTTGTGAGAAACACTGCCTAGATCAGCCGTGGGCAAACTATGGCCCGCGGGCCGGATCCTGCCCGTTTGAAATGAATAAAACTATTGAAAAAAAAGACTGTACCCTTTTATGTAATGATGTTTACTTTGAATTTATATTAGTTCACACAAACACTCCATCCATGCTTTTGTTCCGGCCCTCCGGTCCAGTTTAAGAACCCATTGTGGCCCTCGAGTCAAAAAGTTTGCCCACCCCTGGCCTAGGTGCTTTTATGTTGTGTGTGTGTGTGTGTGTGAGAGAGAGAGAGAGAGAGAGAGAGAGAGAGAGAGAGAGAGAGAGAGAGAGAAAGAGAGAGAGAAGGAGAAAGAAAAGGGAGGCATTGGTAATATTTCTGATACCTATACAGTTAAATTCAAATTACCTGGACCTCATAATCACTTCTTCCTTTAATCCATTTTAAACAGATCATGAAGAGATTGTTGTATTTTATCATCATATACAGACTATTAAGGACAGGAATAATCCATCTGTAGGCTGTGAGTAACACACCATACGTGGAGAACGTGTACAGACCTTGAGCTAACATAGGGGTTAAGCTCTCTACAGAGATATCTCAGCTTTGGGAAGACATGTAAACCTTCTGGAAAGATGATTAAAAGGAGAAAAATCCTATTGTCAAAAAGGAAATCTTAACTCGGGAGAGCGAAATTGGTGTGGGGCTGGTGCTATCCATTTGATATCTGGTGACATTGGGATTTCCTAACTAAGAAGAAAAAAAGAAAAGTTGCAGAACAAAGTAGTTGCTCAGTCCTTCCAACGATTTGTCTACATTACGTTAAGCATCAGTATGTTTGATTGAATTCTTTGTCTTTGGAACACTTACCTGGGGAGAAGTCCCTGTTTCTCTGGAAGAGACTGACCCTCTTGGGCTTATACACAAAGCTTAACATTCATCCAGTTGTACCTCGGTGTTCATCTCACCAGTAACCCTGCTTTTATCTTTTCAACCCAGTTGCTACTGGGTGTTGGGCCATGTGGACTCTCTCCTTTGGATGACACGGAGGGGGACATAAGCACTGAGACCACTCCCAGTCTGGGCCACTGCCTATAAAAAGCGCTGACCCAGCCGGTCCTCCACTGTGGGGGGAACCAGCCTGGACTCTCATTCGGCACAAAGCAGATCAGACTCACTCAGTGCCATGATTTGTTCTCACTTTGCCATTGGCTGCTTTGGTGCTATTGCCAATATGCCATGGTCATCTTAACGTTGGGTGGTTAGCAGACTCGCTAACAGTCACCCCCCTCTCCACCTCCTTAATGACACTTTGGCTTGATCTCCTAGGAACAGCTCCTTTGAGCCCAATGGACAGGGAAGTGGATTAATAGCTGTAAAAAAAAGAGAGTACACTTTAATGGAAAAATGAGGTATTTTCCATTGTGGTAAAGTGTCTTTTTTCAATCATAAAATTGCTCAAAAGAGGAAGCAAAAAGAGGAACATGTATTCATTTGTTTTAACTTGAGTTCGTAAAATGAGTTCTTGAGAAAGCTGGTAGCCATCTATTTCGAAGAATGATGACTTCTCCTTGACATCTAAATACTGTATCATTTCTAGAATATAATCGTCTCCCATAATGATTGGAATTTGTAAACCCGACTATAGATCAACAGCTAGTAGTCCTGTGGGCAGTTTCACATGCCAACATAGAAAGAAAGAGGGAAGGAGGGAGAATATTTTCAGATTTTGAATATTCAAATGATAAGATCAGAAACTTAAGAGTGAGATGAGACCCCTCCTATTGTGACCAGTTGACTGATACCAGAAGAGTATTGTGCTAGCAGGTGGGGAGATATTTTCAAACTTGGTGTTTCTCAATAACCCTTGTAGTCCAGAACTGTGTATGGGTGTTCACGTGGGAACACATCCATGGAGCAAAGATAGAATCAGACTTGTTATTCAGAGACCTCCCATGTTCCCAGGACTCCCTAGTCAGGGAGCTACTTTGATTACAGCTTATTACAACTGTCCCATGGAGAGCTAAGCTTTGGGCTACAGACTATGGAAAACCGCTGCATAGAAGCCACCTACAACATCCAGCCGCTAGCTTGCCACTAGCAGCGGGAGGGAAGGAGGCAGAGGTGCTTGCTAACCAGTTGGAAATTATGGTCCTAACAAGACTGTGAGTGAGGTAAATGGTAGGGGTGTGGGGTGCTATGGTCTCCCCAGAGTTCTGTTTTGAGCCCTCCCAGCTTTGGCTGGAGACTTCTTACTGTGCTAACTCCCCAACATCACAGTGACTATGGCAGTGTCAACAATAGCACCCAGCAGCCATTTATTTGGAAAGTGAGCCCTTTCCTTCTACACCTGCACCTGTCTGCCTGACAGGGTCCCCCCTCTTTTCCTTTTCCTTAAGCAGATTCTTCTCCGAGTGTGAGGCTAGCAGGGGTGGGCAAACTTTTTGACTCGAGGGCCCCAATGGGTTCTTAAACTGGACCGGAGGGCCGGAACAAAAGCATGGATGGAGTGTTTGTGTGAACTAATATAATTCAAAGTAAACATCATTACATAAAAGGGTACGGTCTTTTTTTTTTTTTTTTTTTTTTAGTTTTATTCATTTCAAACGGGTAGGATCTGGCCCACGGGCCGTAGTTTGCCCACGGCTGGGCTAAGGAGAGGACAGCCAAACTTTCTAGGTTGCGTGTAGTGGGGCACATCTTTAAAAAGCTGGGGATGACTTTAAGT
Source organism: Myotis myotis (assembly GCF_014108235.1). Taxonomy (NCBI): domain Eukaryota; kingdom Metazoa; phylum Chordata; class Mammalia; order Chiroptera; family Vespertilionidae; genus Myotis; species Myotis myotis. The sequence continues at coordinate 7,083,923 of NW_023416326.1, read as the reverse complement.
GGCATCAGGAATCTGCTCAGGAGTTGGTTGTCCCTGCTGGTAGTTCTCCAAGTTCATGTGTAAGGAACTCAGAAGAGCGGCTGGGGAAGGGGGGTAGCTCATCAGCTCGCAGAAGATCAGCTGACCCTAAACATGAACTTGTCACAGGGGGTCAGTAGCATAGATTGAGCTCTTTCTATGTGCTATGTTCGTGGTCACCATCTTATTCAACCCCAATCCATCAGCAACATTTCAGTGAAGAAACTGTTATCCATAAGAATGAGGGCGGGACTTGGGCTCACTGGATACGCTGGGCACCTGGCATGTTTGCGTTTTGAATGATTTAATAGATATTGTCCTTACAGCTGAAGAAACAGGTTTGGCGAGACTTAATGCCCGGAGAAGCTGACCCAGCTGGGTAATGACAGAACAGGGAACCACGCCTAGTACCGGTAGAGGTTTTATGTTGTACAAGGAGCTGTGTGTCCCACAATCCCCATTCCTGTGGCCCCAGATTGGGGTTGGGCAATTTGCATGAGACTTGGAAGGTGGGATGAAGCAGCAGCCATTGTGCTCAGAGGTGGGGCTTCCCCAGTTCCCATCTGATCTCCAGAAGGTTCTATGAGTCCTGGGCCAGCACCTCGTGCAGCTTTGTGGCAAAGGGTGCCAGTTCTTCTGCAGGTTATCTGTATTGTCAAGGTCAGAGAGGGGAGCCAGACACAGGTTCCAGGTTGTCCTTCGTCTCCCGGCTTCAAGTCCAGCTTATCTCCCCCATCGGGGGCTCCGCTGACCTATAGCGACTCCAGGGTCACTAACAGGCAGCGGTTCAGGCCCCCATAGACGTCTTCGCCGGCTCCTGCAAAGGTGCTGGTCTGATCCCTGCAATAAAGCCTTTACTTTACTTCACATCGCAGATGGTGGCTTTGCTTTCCCCATCAGACCTTAGCTGTGACCTTCCGCCAGACTCCAACATTCTAGAACAGCGGTTCTCAACCTGTGGGTCGCGACCCCTTTGGCGGCCGAACGACCCTTTCACAGGGGTCGCCTAAGACCATCCTGCATATCAGATACTTACATGACGATTCATAACAGTAGCAACATGACAGTGATGAAGTAGCAACGAAAATAATTTTATGGTTGGGTCACAACATGAGGAACTGTATTTAAAGGGCCAGAAGGTTGAGAACCACTGTTCTAGAACATGGTTGTAACTAGGACAGTAGGGGGATGAAGGGATGAGCTGGCTCCAGTGGGATTTGAGCTATCTGGCTCTGAGAAACTGAGGACTTCCCCCCAGTCAGATGCTCCGAGGTCCCAGGTCGGGGTGCAGTCAGTGCAAAAGAGAAAATTAAGAAGTCATTTCAATGTTTCTGTTCAGCCAAACAGAGTGCGGAGCGCATTGTTCCATGGCGAATGCTGTTTTTCAGATAGGCTACAAATAAATGGGTGAAAATATTCAGTGGCCACTTGTGGGCAAAATAAAATGACACCTCCCCCCCCCCCCCCGCCAGCCCCCGCCCCCCACACCGATTTCCCAATCAATGCTTTTCAGTATCTCAGTCACAGGCTTCATCTACACGCCAGTCATCTGTGGGGAAAACCAAGGCGTTCTCTGTTCCCAGCGCCATGAACCACCTGGGGGATGCTCGCTCCCCACCCTTCATTCATTTGGTGTCAGGGAGATCCAGGCATCAACACGTGTCTCTTTCCCCTTAGGTTCTTTTAAAGGGTTATTTTATTTTTTTCGAGTGTGCTTTTTCTGGAAAACAATTTTGCAAGGTGCAAGCGACTCAGATGAGGTGCTGAAACCTTGGCCGGAGGAAAAGCTAAGCAGAACCGTCCAACACATACTTCAGCCCCAACGGCAACAGTTCTGAGGTTTACCCTTTGCCATTCTGCACGTTCTCCTGCAGCCTGCTTGCACACTACGGACCCCGGGACTTTCCTGGGTTTCGCTACCTTCTGCTTTTGGGGTAATATGGGTTTGACCGCCTTAGAAAGGTCCAATTTTCTTACATGGTAGCAGCAGGGCTTTAGACAATCCATTGTTTTGCTCAATTTGTACGAGTCTTCTCTGGCTCCTTAGAGCATCTCTCCTCAGCCCCAGATTCCCTGTATCTCTACCCACAATCCCTTCAGTCTGTACACAAGACAACATGTCCACAGATTGACCCTCCTTGTTCTACGTGGGTCAGGGATGCCCACTAAAATACAGGAGGCGCAGTGAAATTTGAACTTTATCCAAACTAGCAATTGTTGGTATAAGTATATCCCAAACTCTGCCTGGGATATACTTATATTAAGAAAAATCATGGTTGTATAGCTGAAACTTAAAAATAATTAAAATGTTTTTATTGATTTTTCACAGACAGGAAGGGAGACGGAGAGGCAGAGAGAGAAACATCGTTTGGCTGCCTCCCGCACACCCCCCTACTGGGGACTGAGCCACAACCCGGGCATGTGCCCTGACTGGGAGTCAAACCAGTAACCTTTCGGTGCATGGGACAGTGCTCAACAAACCAAGCCACACTGGCCAGGGTCATAGCTGAAATTTAAATTTAACTAGGCATCCTGCATTGACTTTACTTACCAAGTCTGGCAACCTTGGTGGGGATATTTCCTGCCTCCCACACCCCCCAAGCCCCCCACTTTCTAAATCCTACACACGGACAGGAGCGCCAACAGTAGGCCAAGCTCTGGGCAGCTGAGGGGCTTCTCCGTGAGGAGTGTGTATTTGCCCTCACGCCTTTGGAATTGTTTTAGTTCTGCCACCAAAATAAAACATTACTAGTTTGATAGGAACCTTCGTTTTCTAACTGCTTTGGCTGTGGAGCCGGAGCTAGAAACATCCTACAAGCAGCAACCAGCTTTCCCACTTGACAAGCAGCTGGAAGGCTCTCTGCGTTACACAGCTTTTCTTCTGTTTCCTTCCTCTTCTTTTCAGAGATGCTAGTCCCCTTTTTTTCTTACCAAACTAGTGGTCTTCTCTGTTCAACAGCTGAACGGGGCCGAGCATTTGTGCATCCAGATTTGGTGACTTGGCAGTGGCTGGCTGAGCAGTCCGTGGAAGGCATTCCTGACCGGGAGTGTAGACTCTTATTACCCAGGCCATGCAGTATAGACAGAGGGCGGCTCATGAGTCACTGGGGCAGTCACGGCAGTAATTTCTGAAGTCAATTATAGTGCCATTTATTAACACTTAGCAGGCTTTTGCAGATTCTAAAACTAACATATGCTCATGGTAGAAAAAAAAGCAAACATACACAAAACACAGAGAACAAAATTAAAAAAAAAAATCATTCATATACCTGACATCCACAGATAACCACTCTGCTAGTATTTTTGGAGTTTTTAATATTTTTCTATAAATATATTCTTGGAATAAAAGCATGCCACACAAAAATATTTCGTGACTTATTTTTGTTTACCGATGAATTGTGAACATTTTTTTAAGCATCAACTTGGCTTGTAAATCACTAGTTCTCAGTGGTGTTGGGTTGCAGGTCTCAGACAAGAAAGTAATGCAGGTTTTGAGCAGGTACCCAGATACTTTTGGATACAATTTCAGACTCACACAATGAATCTGTAGTTCCTACAGGGCAAATAGGAGTTGTTTTAAAATATCACAACGGATTTTAATTAGGATCAGCACATGGGACATTTTGAGGCTCCCAGTAAGAATTATTTTTGAACCCCGTTGGTGTGGCTCAGTGGTTGAGCAGCAACCTATGAACCAGGAGGTCACAATTTGATTCCCGGTCAGGGCACATGTCTGGTTTTGGGCTCGATCCCCAGTAGAGGGCATGCAGGAGGCAGCTAATTAGTGATTCTCTCTCATCATTGTTTCTATCTCTCTCCCCCTCTTCCTCTCTGAAATCAATAAAAATATATTTTTCAAAAAAGAATTTTTTTTTATAAGCTAATGGGCAATTTGCCACATTGAGACCTTAAGTGCTGAGCTTTTTGCCTTTGTTTTCTTAGAATCTAGGTTTAGGTTATGGTAAAGAGGAACCATTAGCGAATTTGCAGACTGTCCTCTGTTTACATGTAAGCTCTGAAGTTGTTGAGCCGATGGGTCTTCTCTTGGTCACGAGCCAACAGCAGTCATGAGCGAGAAACCTTGTTTGGATTTCGCAAGAACTTGGTCACAAGTCTCGTGTTTCCTGTAGGAAAGCTGAGTGAGCCAGCGCCCTCACTCTAGGGCTGCAGCTCGCTCTAGGCGCACGGGCTGCTGCTGGAGACAAACACTCATGCTCCATGGAAACACAGAGTCAGTGCGTTCATCCCTGAGTGCTGAAGACGTCGTCAGCTAGTTCTCTTCTCTGTGTAACTTTCAGCCTGTTTCTGTAGTCAGGAGGAGATGAGGCAATTTGGGAAAACACAAGGAGGTGTAAGTTCTCTAAATGAAGATTATTTGGTCCTACTGCCCCCCTGCAGGTCTGGGACAGGACCGTGGGGGTGTCTGTAGCCCACGCAATGCAGCAGTACGGCTGCTAAAATATTATTATTACTATTATGAACTACAGGGATGATAGGTGCTATTTATTGGGCACCCATTACCAGTGGTTCTCAACCTTCTGGCCGTTTAAATACAGTTCTTCACGTTGTGACCCCAACCATAAAATTATTTTCGTTGCTACTTCATAACTGTAATGTTGCTACTGTGATGAATCGTAATGTAAATATCTGATATGCAGGATGGCATATCCTATCTGATAGGCGACCCTGTGAAAGGGTCGTTCGACCGCCAAAGGGGTTGTGACCTACAGGTTGAGAACCGCTGCATTAGACACTGGCCATTGGGTTGGGTGCTTGACCTAAGTGACTGTAGATTCTCTGAAGAGCAGGGATCATTTTTCTCTTACACGGAAGAGGCAGTGAGCTGAGTGGTTAAGAGCCCAGACCTTGGCTCTCCACAATCTGGATTCACACTTGTTGGCCTTGTGACCTTCAGCAAGTTACTTCACCCCCTTGGGACTCATTCCTCTCATCTGCGAAATGGCGGGGGAAATAAGGATTTGAAACCAAGTCGGCTGGACTCGCTATGCTACAGATACCCCAAGGGTTCAAAAGTCAGAGCCATCTTCTCCTTGTTCCTAAGCACGTGAAAGCGTTCTGTGCAAATGGAAAAGCTGCCAAGGATGATGGAAATAGCCTGAAATAGGTAGCGAGAGGTTTGAGTCCGGGCTCAGTTACTAATGAGCTGTGTGGCCTTTGACCAATGGGAGTGATGTTTATTCTGCCCACTTTGCAGGGCTGTGGGAGCTATTAAATGAGATCGTGGAGGTGAACTTGCTTATACAGACAGCAATTACTGTGCTTTTTGTCGCTGCCATATCTGACTACATTGTTGGCTCTTGGCAGAGAGGGAATATTTATTAAATTCTACTCTGCACTAAGTTTGGCATAAACATCTTCGCTTCTGCAACAGCCCCTGGCCTAGGGAGGGTCAGTACTTTGCCAGGGGCACCATGGTTGGTCATGGAGCTGGAGACTGCACATGGAGATTGTCCCCTTGTGTCCCTACAGAACAGGTCTCTATTGCATCAGCACTAAACATTATTTTCTTATTTTTAAATCTCTGAAAACGAGGTTTTCTCTAAGACCTAATGTGAGTAAGTTTTAAGGCTACTTTAGCATTTTATTTTGCATATGTTTTTCTTTTCATGTGTGCACACAAGTTTATATGATACAAAAATCCACATAAAATGTCTTAAAAAAGCCCTTTCAATGTGATAAGAAAGCAAAGTGACATAGTGTCTCTGGCAGCATTTTGTTCTTTCTTTTGGGTCGATAAAATAAAGGTGCATCTTAGGGTGGACAGTGTGCTAGTTTAAATGACATAGAATGATTACATATTTAATACATGCCTAAGAAGTGTGAGATGCTTTACATATATGATCTTAGTCTATGGAGATTAAGTAGATAGCATCATTACTGTTCATTTGTTACAGATGAGGAAACTGAGATGGAGAAATGATAAAACTTGCCCAAGACCACACACCAAGTACATAGAACTAGAAATAAAACTAGATCCATCTGGTTACAGAGCCTGGGCTCTTTTCACTATACCATACCGCTCTTTGCTTCCAGAGGGAATATAAATTTGGTAAAGTAGTCAGAAGTACTGACTTATTTAGTATCCGGCCTCATATAATCCCATGACCACATCTGAAACCCAAAATTGTTATCCGAGACCTGATATCTGTGATATGTTTGGACAACTGGACAGACTATTTTGGATGGGAATCCAAAATCTCATATTGTGGGTTGTGTATTTCCTCGCATATCCTCACCCCTCAACCGGAAAGCCACAGGACTTTCTCGAAGGCGCCGGGGAGGCTGTGCAGCTGGGATGGGATGGAAGCTACAGGCATGAACAGAAGTGGCCTCTGGGTTCTCCAGCCTTTTGCTCTGCCGTTGAAACCACTGGGCCTTCAGAGCTCATGGGCTTCCAAAGGGAAGCGGCCTTCACAGCATGAGGGTCCTGTGTCCACCTTGAGCACACCACAGAACTGTTGCTTCAAACAGGACCTTTTTGAAGGGTGTGGTGACTCTCACCATCAGGGGGACAGTAGTGAAGTTGTTGGTACAGATTCAAGAACTCTGGGAAGGTGGTTGCAGGCCTCATTCATTCATTCATTCATTCATTCCATTCATTCATTCAAAGTCAACTATGCATTGGGCACTGGGTATCTCAAAGCAAGTTGGAGGCAGCCTTACCCTTGAAGAGCCCACATCTAGGGAGATAGAGGGAGACACTGGTTGAGCTCAGATCTGGGGTTTCTAGATAAGGCAGCATGGGAGGAGCTGGGTGAAGGAGAGACTCATTCTTGTTGGGGCTCCTCAAAGTCAAAGTCATTGAGCAAGGCTAGCTTGGGGATAGGAACAGAAGAACTGAATTTTGATAAGGCCTCTTTCTGTGGCCTTCAAAGTCATATTGCAGTTAGCAGTACTTGTTCATGAAGAGAACTATGACTAAGAAATATGATACAGTCTTGAGCTCAAGTAATTGCAATCTAGTAGGCTTCTGTTACACTTCCTAAAATAATGCCTTGGGAATTAAGTGGAGGGCCCAGGAAAGCCGACTTCCAGAGCCATTCCTTGACTATGTTATAAAGGTGTCTTGGATTCATCCCTTCACCCTTTCTTCTCTGTGTGGCATCCCCTCTGCCCACTCTCACTAGCCACAACTCCCTCTTCCCTCACCTTTTCTTTACAGTGTGCGCTTCCCTGTTCCCAGGCTGCACAGAGAAGCCTGCTCTCAAGAGTGAGCACTGCTGAGAGAGAGGTACATGATGTGATGGGAACGTGACAGCCACATTGGGATTCTTAGGACCCCAATGCCTCGGGGAGACAGGGAATCATTTTCTAATAGAACGATGTCTGAAACGGTGACAGAGGCTGCAGGAGAGGTCTGGTGGCAAGTTCCTACTTAGTGCTCCCGCCAAACACACAACAACAGCTAACTTTCTCTAAGTTAGTTGGGCTTTGACCTGAGTCTGGAAGAAAATCCTACTCCCCAGCTTCTCTTTGGGATCTTACCATCCCCCAAACAAGTGTCCTTTTTTAAAGGTGAGAAATGGAAGAAAGAAAATGTTGAGGTTAGAGGATAAACAAGCCTGCATTCTTGTGGGTGAAAAAGCATATAAACAACTCACTTCTCCAGAAGGAGAGATCTTTGAAATGAGTTCTGAATGTAGCATTTTAGGATGAAATGCCTACAAATTCTGCAGGCATTGCTTTTCATCTTGTCTTCTGGAATTCAGAGTTGCTGCTAAGAAGGGAGATACCTATCCAGTTCCCAATAAAATAGTTCCCAAGAACTGTTTTCTCAGAAACTTTTTGCCTGATGTTCTAAAATTTCAAAATATTTTTGGTAGTTATATTTCTTATTGGACTCTCAGTGGGCATTTCAATCTGGATACTCAGTACTTGGACATTTCTTCATATTATCTTTTTTGCTAATTTTATATTATATTTTTTTCTGTTCTCTTTGAAACTGCTATTAGTTGGATGATGAGCTTCCTGAATGAATTTTCTCATTATCTTATGTTTTACGCCCTCTTTTCTATCTATCTTTTGGATTTTCTTCTAGAAGAATTTCTTTATTTTATTGTCCTACTCTTCTATTGAATGTTCTTCTGTTTCTACTGATACACACACACACACACACACACACACACACACACAATTTCAAGGAATTTTTCTTGATGTTCAAATATTTTTATATAGTATCTTGTTTTTTGTATCATGAGCACAATATTTTTCATCTCTCTTAAATATTAATAATAGGTTTTTTTTGGAGGTTTTTGTTTTACTTTGTTGCTCCCTGCATTCCTATATTTCTGGAATTCAGGCTTCAGATTGAATTCAGGTCTTCTCTGTACTTTTGTTTTGGGCCTGGGATAAAGGTTCAATGATTATTCAAAACATGTTCTCAAGTAATATCAAGGGAACACAAAAGACCAGTCCCTATAAGCACTTTTAAGGCGTCTGCTCACATCACATCTTCTCATATTCCATTGGCCAAAGCAAGTGACATGGGCAAGCCCAAAGTCAGGTGAGCAGAATATGACTGAAATTTTAGGACATCAGGCAAAAAGAGAAGATAGGATCTTAATGATAACAGATACACACACACACACACACACACACACACACTAACATGTAAGAACAAGTCATAAAGCATGCATATTTATATGCCTTTAGCTTTAAGGATTAAATGTGTTTGGTTTGGCAGATATGGGCCATAAGAATTGCTTATTTGGTTTATAAAAGGACAAGAAAGAGGAATAACTTCTGCATTTTAATTTTCATGGTGGTCATGGTAAAGGTTATTATCTTATCAAAGTTCAGAAAAAGGGGCCCCTTCTTTTTGTTTATCAAGGATTCCAGGACGCCATTTGTTTTCCAAAAACAATCTCTCTTCATTTGGGTTCTGATCTACTATTATATCTTCATATTCATTGAATTGACCAAAGAGTCATTTCCATTACTTGAGCAGTAATATTTTCCTTCAACCAATGCAAATCGGAGCCAATGAACACACTCTTTTATGGGAAGAAACCTACTAGGGCTAATGTAGGTGGCATGGTGGGTGCATACCCAGCCAGCTGTTTGCCCTTGGAGGTCTTGTCGGAAAGCCTGGCTCAGCTTCCTAGTGGAAACATGTCCAGTGGTCTCATCCTCTTCTCAACATCTGTTCGCTTCCCTAAAACCACTGCAGGTCTTGGCACCGTGTCCTGGCTTGTCGGGAGAGGCCCGCGGAGTGGCAGGCGATATATTCTGTACGTTAGGAGTGAGGCATGTGGGGAAGAGTTTCTAGTGTCTGTCCACATTGGTTTCTCACAAGAGCATGTGAAGGCCCACCTCTTTCATGTGTGAGTCTCGATGGAGATAGAGCATCCTGTCTCAGAGTATAGATTTCAGAATGAGATGGCTTGCACTTTGGACTCTACCTAAGATGTGTGAAACTTAGGCAAAACATACATACACACACACTCGGTGGGATAAAGGAACATACCAGAGTTTATGAGCATTGGGATTGAATTCTGGGAAACCTTGTTCTTTGGCATCTGCCAATATGCCCTCTGGAATGTCTGATGTGCCCACAATGTCTCTCTCACCAGCCATGCTTCCCTGTTTTCCACAGTCACTAGCGTAATTTCAGCCCTTGTCACCTCACACCTGTATTATAAAGACAGCTTAGTCCCTTGTCTCTCTGGCTCCAGTCTTCTCCAGTTCACATCTTTGATTGATGGAAGAAGACTCCAAGACACGGCTCTTATCACATCCCTCTCTCCTCCTCCTCTGCTGAAGAACTCCGCCACTTCTTCACTCACAAGAAGGTGTTGTCCCTGCATCGTTTCACCAGGCCCTTGGGGGGTGAGGGGACCCCAAGAATGTCTACTAGTTAGGATCACCTGGGATATATTAAGACAGGCAGTTTTCTATCTCCCTTCTATTGATGGGACTACGGGAGCCACATTTTAAAAAATCTTTTCTTGCCCAGCCGACATGGCTTAATGGTTGAGTGTTGACCTATGAACCAAGAGGTCATAGTTTGATTTCCCATCAGGGCACATGCCTGGGTGCAGGCTGGATCCCCTGTGTAGGTTGTACAGAATTGATGTTTCTATCTCTCTCTCTCCCTCTCCCTTCTTCTCAGAAATCAATAAAAATATCTTAAAAATATTTTCTTATGTATAGATAGAAATGTGACAACTAGGATATTTTCACCTTGCATCCAGCACCAGGATCAAGAAATAGAAAGCTAACAGCAAAAAAGGTAGCCACTATGCTGACTTCTAAAATAAATCTCTATTTTTTTTTTAAAGCTTTCCAGGTTATGAGCTTGTTTTTTGGGGGCAACTCATTGTTTCATGAGAGTTAACAAGGAATAGTTTGTGGCGTTGAGGTTATTTCCAGATTCTTTTTTTATGTGCATATGGTTTTTGCCCAACCAAATAGTAGGCTTTAAAGATCAAGAATTTCTTTCATTTATTTCATATTCATTCCATTACTCTTTCCTGCGATATACCATTAAAATTGTTTTTGCCTTTATTGACTTATTTGAGACAGACTTACTGTGATTATTATACATTGGTTTTAAATAAAGTATGTATACATCTATTCTTAGGCATATTGGATACCTGATACATCTTTAACAAATTGACTTATTTTGTCTTTTTCCCTCTGTATCTCAGTAAATGGATAAAGAAGGGACTCACTCATGGCCGTGAGTTCGAGGCAGTCAAGTCTCAGTTCAGGGACCCCTCAATCCAAGGCTGAGCCTCCTGCACTGGGTTCTGCGCTCCCCAATTTGAGGCTGCATTAGCATTTCTTAGAAATAGTTTTAAAAAGTGGAAATGACATCTAATACAGGGCTAGGCACATGGTATACAACCCATACACATTTACTGAATGGAGTAAATTTGAGAGAACTCATTGAAATAATGCCAACACATTATCTCTGATTGAAAAAAACTCACACACAGCTCCTTGCATGATGTTTTAGTGACTGAAAGGTATGAGCTGATCATATTATTGCTTCCAGTGATAACTACCCTTTGCCACCTAACTGATCTCCAACGCGATTGGTTATTGTGCGTTCACGTGATGAAAACAATTTGTTCTTTCTGGGGTCTTAGGAAGGTGATCATTTCCTCTCTGAGACATCATAACTCTGCAGTCAGGAACTGGGCATGAAACGGATAAATGTTGGCTCAAACCTAGAGGTCATGTTTTTAGCGATCTCTGTCATGTTGGCACAAATAAGAATCCCCCCCCCCCCAAATTCTGGGGGCAGGCACTGTTTTATATCATACAGAGAGATCGGGTGTTTACAAGAGCCACAGACAGGAGATGGCCCCTGTAAAAAGGAACTTAAGAAGCCACCGTGAGGCAATAGAAGATGAGTGATGAGTGACACGTTGGCCCAGGGCGCAGAGACTGGAAACATCAGCTCTGGCTGGAGAGGGCCAGGCAGCTCCCTGGGGAAGATGATCCTTGAAATGGATCTGGAAGGATGGCGATGCATTTGACAGGTGGCGTTGGGGGAGAATACGACGACGACAGGGCGGTGAGAAAGTACAGGGCAGTTTTGATGGTGAGCTTGGCTGGAGCAGAAGATTCAGACGGGGCCTTCAAGGTAGAGAAATCTGACGTAGCAGGGTTGCAGACTGCGTGGAATTCTGGGCCCAAAAGTTAGGAAGCTTTTGCAGCGGCCACGTGTGAAATAGTAAAGCTCTGACTTAAGGTGCAGTAGTGAACAGCGAAGAAAGTTTACTAATCTTAGACGAACTGACTTGGAAAAATTCCATCAGCTTGGTGATTGCAACGTAGGCGGTGAGGATTTTTCTTTTTTAAATATATTTTATTGATTTTTACAGAGAGGAAGGGAGAAGGATAGAGAGCTAGAAACATCGATGAGAGAGGAACATTGATCAGCCGCCTCCTGCACACTCCCCACTGGGGATGTGCCCGCAACAAAGGTACATGCCTTTGACCGGAATCAAACCCAGGACCCCTCAGTCCGCAGGCCGACGCTCTATCCACTGAGCCAAACAGGTCAGGGCGGCGGTGAGGATTTTGAGGTATGAAGAGGCCCAGGTTTTGAGCCTCGGTGCCATGCACAGAGACCCTCCATGTTCTTCTGGTACAGCCACGCTTCTGGAGACCGTAGTCTATGTTCACTGTCTTCCCTTTCATCTCAAATCACTGCTCCATCTACTGGCATCTGCCCTCTCTATCTCATTTAACTTGGCTTCCAGCCTGCCAGATCTAACGGGCACGGTTCTGTCTTCAAGCATTGATCTCTTTACTCTCTGCCCCACTGATTTTTAGGGTTCCTTTTCAGCATGAAAAACACTGCAAAACCCCCCACAAAATCTGCAAAGGAATCAGAGGTCGTTAGCATAACAGAGCCAAGCACAGTGCCTAAAGGGCAGGATGTAAACTGTCTTCTCTCCAATGCATGAGTGCAAGGTCTTCTGTTTCTTTATAAGAAAACTGGAGGACGGTGAGTATAACCCCGAGTTTGCAGGTATGACAATGTCTAATGAATGAATTGCCCTAAAGAGACAGCAGAATGTATGAGGTGCTAAAACACATTGTGCAAGCAGAGATTACATTGGACCGAGTGATTTATGAGACGAGCCCAGCAAGTGATATCATTGGCTCAGGGGAGTAGCCCTGGACTGGTTTATAAGATCACTGAACTTGGAGCGATGGCGTTGTAGATATTTATTGTTGTTTTAACTGCAGGAACCCAGCGTAGCTTCTAGGTTTCCAAACTCTGCAATGTGACGTTTTATGAGGCCTGCAACTCCAGCGAAAGCGATGGAAGACAGTAAACTATCATGGCTAACGGAGGGGGAGTAAATAGATGTTCCTGCCGTCGGTTTTATTGAGCTGCCCTTTTGTATACACATTCGAGCCCATGTTTATTATTTCCTTTAATGACTGCTGTATCGCATTCTCAGTTTGCAAGTTAAAACACTCCCCACCCCCCCACCACTGTGGCCACATGAAGCTCACGTGGGACTTCAAGCCCAGCTGCAGTCTCTCTGTCTTACTGGGGCTTCCAAAAGCAATAAAGATTTCACAGTGAAGTTCAGGTTGGAGATCTTAGTGTTGCCCGAAGTGGCAGAAAATTTCTCTCTCTCTCTCTCTCTCTCTCTCTCTCTCTCTCTCTCTCTCTCTCTGTCTCTCTCTCTCTGTCTGTCTCTGTCTCTCTGTCTCTCTCTTCAAATAAACAGAGACATGCTGATGAGAGGAGATAAACTTGTATCTGGTTGCTCTAATAAAGAAGCAACTCCAGGAGCCACTGGGCAGAGGGCAAGCCCGCCAAGAAGACCATCTTAGGAACTGCCTGAGAAATACGTTTCCTCTTATGAATCGGTGGACTTCAGCCTCCAGCCCGGGTTTTGGAGCCTTGATTTCGGAGTATGAGGTTTTCTTTTCATTTACCTCGAGGGGATGTCATGACCTCCTCAGGTTCAAGTGTATTTACAAATCACCTCATTTTTCAGATGAATATAGGCCTCATGGAAGGTTTACTGTTTTTCTTTCTGGTATATGTGAAAAGCGGTCCAAGAAAATGCACCAGAATTCGGCCCCTGGGCAGAGAGTAGGGGATGGATGAAACCTCTTTGTTTACAGTCAGCAGGGAATGGAAACGGGGTACAATATGGTATGGTTAACTGTTGTCTCCATGCTGTATGTTAAATGTCCAGACTTCACTCATTCTGCATCACCGGGTCAGAATGAATAAAGTTTGATCAAAAGGAATCAAATGAATGTTTCTCCATTTCCTTCCCCATCACCCAGTCCTTGGTAACCACCATTGTGGTACCAAGTAAATTACACAGTATGTGCCTTATCTGTGTCTGGTTTATGTCACATAGAATATGTCCTTCAGGTTCATTCATGTTATCACAAATGGCGGAATATACTTTTTAAAGGCTGAATAATATTCCAGTATAGTTATAGTTATCGTTATTGCTATAGTTATAGTTATAGATGTGTATTTATATGTATACATATATCACATTTTCTTCATTTATCCATCACTTGGCACTTTGTGATTAATGCTATTCTGATTAATGCTACAGTGAACATGGGAGTGCAGATAATCTGTTTGAGATCCTGATTTCGTTTCCTTTGTCTTTATACACAGTAGTGAGATTGCTAGCTCATGTGGTAGTCCTATTGTTTATGTTTTGAGAAACCTCCATACTACTTTTCATGATGGCTACACCAATTTACATTCCCACCAACACTGTACAAGCGTTCCCTCTTCTTCACATCCTTGCCAATACTTACCTTTTATCTTTTTGATGGTAGACGTGCTAGCAGGTGTGAGGTGATGGCTCATTGTGCTTTCATTTGCATTCGCTTGATTAGTGACGTTAAGCATCTTTTCATGTACTTGTTGGCCATTTGTATGTCTTCTTTTGAAAAATGTGTACTCAGGTCCTTTGCCCATTTTTATTATTATTATTATTATTATTATTATTATTATTATTTTAAAATATGTCAGTAGTGGAACGATCCACCCTTTTTACTTGCAAAGTGTGAACAGAAAGCTACTATATTTCTCTAGGACATTGCCCATTTTTTAATTGAGTTGTTTGTTTTCTTGCTATTGAGCTGTTTGAGTTCCTTATGTACCTCTTTTGGATTTGAACCTCTTAGTAGAGATGTGATTGGCAAAGATGTCCTCCCATTCTGCAGGTTGTCTCTTCACTCTGTTGACGGTTTCCTTTGAGTTCGATGCAGTCCCATTTGTCTATTTTTGCTTTTGTTGCCTGTGCTTTTGGGGGTCAGAGCCAAAAAATCCTCACCCAGACCAATGTCAAGAAGTTTTTCCTAGTAGTCTTACAGTTTCAGGTTTTACACTTAAGTCTTCAATCCATTTTGATCTGATTTTGTATATGGTATGAGATAAGGGTCCAGTTTCATTCTTCTGCACATGAAGATCTGGTTTTACTCAGACCGTTTATTTATTTTTTTAATCCTCACTGGATAATTTTTTTTCATTGATTTTTAGAAAGAGTGGATGGAGAGAGTAGAAGGGAAAGATGAAGGAAGAGAGGGAGGGATAGAGAAAGAGAAACATCAACGTGAGAGACCATCAATTGACTGCCTCCTGCATGCGCCCTACCAGGCTGGGGATTGAACCATGCCCTTGACCCGGGAATTGGACCGAGGACCCTTCAGTCCTCAGGCTGATACTCCAACCACTGAATAAAACCGGCCAGGGCTACTCCATATATTAAAGAGAGTATCTTTTTTCCCACTGTGTGTTCTTGGCAAGCAGGCACACAGTTTATGAAAGTTCTTGTCCCGCTGGTTTCATGATTTCTCAAAGTAAAAATCTCAAACATTATAGACTTTTAAGAGAGGAAGTAGTTTCAATACTAAGACGTCACTATTAAAAAAATTAGAGCTTACTAGTGTGCTGGGGAACATGAGACATTTGAATAGAGCTGAGTGCTCTAATGGAAAGTCGGAACAGTCTAGAAATTTCTTGGGATTCAGTGAACACTCCATAAATGATTATTAAAAGCATAACAGACCCTACCAGGCATCAGGATTGGCCATAAGGTTTATCATTGGGTTGTGTATGAGATGAGAAAACGCTAAGATTCTGTGCCTTATTTTTTAAATTCAAGTAAGAAATTAACTAGTGGCTGGAGCTGGTTGAGTAGTGTAGAGAGAACAACTGGCTGCCTATCTTAGTTATGTAGCAAATACTCTTTTTGGGGTCATTAACAAGGGTTGCTCTATGGTGGAAAACAGTTATGGGGCAATTTGTAAGTTTAACAGTGTTTTCCCAATCCTGGTCCTATTCGTTCCTTACAGCGACCCTAGTAAATCATAGACTGTATTAGCTTGGCTTTAGAATCAAGCAGCACAAGGGAGGAACCGTAGCTCCAACCATGATTGGTTATGTGGCACAGATTCCTTAAATTTCCTGAACTTCTGTTCTTTTTCTCTATAAACTAAGATAATCATATTTTACTGTGTTTGGGCACTCTAGCAATTAGTTAATGATAAATGCTTAGCAACATTGCGGGCGTCCAGTTTACTGGGGACAATTATTGTCATTATTGTTCTTGACATCACTGGGGAGGGGTCAATGATCCCGAGTGTATAGACCTGGAGGCCCACATTGTTGAAGTGACTGCTGCTCTGTCTCAGGCGCACACAGTTGCACCCTGACCTCCAAGAGGCAGCAGCTGAAGAGGGAGAACCTGGGCCCTGGCAATCTCATGTGCCACCTCGATGGTGGCATGGCTGACTTTTTGGATAGACGGTCTCATTGTGATGCTAAGACCTCAAAAGACCTTGGGCTTCTTTTTTTTAATATATATATTTTATTGATTTTTTACAGAGAGGAAAGGAGAGAGATAGAGAGTTAGAAACATCAATGAGAGAGAAACATCGATCAGCTGCCTCCTGCACACCCCCTACTGGGGATGTGCCCGCAACCCAGGCACATGCCCTTGACCGGAATCGAACCCGGGACCTTTCAGTCCCCAGGCCTACACTCTATCCACTGAGCCAAACCGGTTCCGGCGACCTTGGGCTTCTTTTTAAACTCATGTTGCTGCCCAGAAATATTATAGAACCCCTTGATATGATCATTTTGAATTTTCTTATTATTTCAGACAGAATAAAAAATTCTAGTAGCAGATTATTAGACGATGATCGATAATGTCTGCTTTGTGATCATTGTATTAAACGCTAGCCTGCCGTTCAGTGAGGACGGCAGGGGTTGGAACTAGTTAGTTATTGCCCTGGGATTAACTATCCAATCATCTGAAAACTGAGTAACTATCATGTGGCAAGCGATTTATTTTTCTTTGCGAAAAAAAGTTTATGTGACTCGAACATTCTCTGAGATCAAATTTTAGGACTCTTAAGAACCTAGAAAAGGTGATAAATATTTGTGGTTCTTGACTTATTCCCCAGGAGGAGAGAGCCTTTTTACAATCACAGCTGAAATGGAGAGCAGTGGTATATCGTTTCCATCATATAAGCCGTTGGTTTGGACCCACTAACATTTTAGGCTGCTTCCCTGGATCCCTAAGTTCAAACGAAGCCTGGTTTTGTCCACCCACTTAGAGGAAAACGTAGGAAATGAGAATCTAATAGTTCCTGAATTTTGCCTCAGGGAGCTCACATTTTTACTTTAGAGCAGCTTGTCTTGAAAAGTCAGTGAGTGGGGTCGTCCTCCTCTGATGTTTGCCTATTTTCCTAAGAAATGTATCGTTAGTGACAATAAAAATATATTCCGTTTAGTAATTCATTTGATCATATAACAAAAATTTCTTAAAGTGCCTACTATGCACTGGGGTGCCAGTAAGCCTACTCTTTGGAACAAACAGCCTTGATTTCCAGCATTTGGTGATTTCTGGGGCTGATTTCAGCTCTCAATGTAATATCACTGATCACAGAGTTGGAAAGAGGCGAGGGAGCAGGATTGGTTCTGCCAAGCTGGTCTGAGCCAGCTCCAGCCCAATCCTGACCCTATATAGGTGTCACATACCTTAGAGGTACATACATACATACATACATACATATTCCTGTGTGTGTGTGTGTGTGTGTGTGTGTGTGTGTGTGTGTTAGTACCAGATGATAGTGGAAAAATTCAGCTAAATATCAGAATCAGAGAAGGTGGTTTGATTTATTTTTTTATTCAGGTGATAAATTGGAGTCCTAATCAATTAGAGTGTGAACAAAAACTGGATGTTTTAAATTAGTTCTATACACTGTCTCCCTTTCCATGATCAATACAGATTGCTCTATGGTTTAAACTAGATCAGTAGAAAAAGAACTAGTTCATAATTTTCAGCCGTATTTGAAAAGAAGATGGAAATGGACTTATATATTTTATCCCTTGGACACAAGCCATTGAACAGTGTGTATCTATGGTGCGGGTTCAGTTAGAACTGTTATGGTGGTGGGAGGAGCGTCATTACATTATTACAGGTATATTCTTCATCTCCGTTGGTCAGAGTGGTCTACTAAAGTTAAAGCTCTGGCCCTAGCTGGTTTGGCTCAGTGGAAAGAGCCAGTCCTGCAGACTGAAGGGTCCTGGGTTCAATTCCGGTCAAGGGCACATGCCCATGTTGTGGGCTCGATCCCCAGTGTGGGCATGCAGGAGACAGCCAATCAATAATTCTCTCTCGTCATTGATGTCTCTCTCTCTCTCTCTCTCTCTCTCTCTCTCTCTCTCTCTCTCTCTCTCTCTCTCTTTCCCTTCCTGTCTGAAATCAATGAAAAACACATTTTAAAAAAGAAAGAATGGAAAAATTTAAAACTTTACTCATATGATAGGCAAAAAGTGGTATATCATTTTAATTTGCCTTAAGAGCGCTAGTGAGGTTGAACTTTTTGGTATGTTCTTTGTTCATTTGCATTTCCTTTTCTATGAATTACCTGCTCATATCCTTTGCCTATTTATTTTTGTAATTTAAATTTCATTTTTCAATTACAGTTTATGTTCAGTATTATTTTGTATTAGTTTCATGTGTACAGCATTAAGCTTACATATTACTTGGGGAAGCATTATCTTAGTAATACCCCTTTAATATCAATGACAGCAAAATTATTTATCTTACAAGTCAAAGCAAAAGGAAACCCAAAAGTTGAGCTGTTAGAAGGGCCATAGAAGACCATGGAAGTGCATGGAGAAACTAAACTTGGGTCAAGGTTTACTGACAGATTTATTAGCTGTAACATCTTGACCAAGTCCCTTAAGATTTTTGGACTGATCCCTCATCTGTAAAATGGGAATGATACCTTCTGCTTACCTTGTAGGGTTGTTGTGAGAATGAAGGAAGAGATCGATGATCAATGCCTTTTAGGACATTGAAAACACATATATATTTTTTGATCCCTATAAAGTTCAATATTCCTCTCTGATGAACACACCCTGAAAAATACAACTGATTTTCATTTCCTTCAACCGGAAAATCTATAAACCATGTTCACCATCTACCTCCTAGTCCTTTAAAAATCTAATTGGCCAATATTTTCCCTTTCCCCACTACAGATGCAGGTCAATTACAATGACCAAAATGTTTTCATGCTGCAAAGAATGCCTTTGTATTTTAGAAGCAGGAGGCCTGTCAAGCAAATTGCTCTTGGCAGGAAAGCAGATCATATATCTTGAGCTTATCTACCTCCGGGAGGCAGTGGCCAGCCCTGATTTCCCTTGGATCAGCGCACAGAGCTGTGGCAGAGCCTCTGTGCTGGCTGGGCTGGGGCTGCCTGGCCCCAGGCATCTGAGGAGCCCTCCCTCCCTCCCCAGCCTGTGGTTTAGGAAGCTCAGCCTCTTCCCCTCCAGCGATGACTTTTCTGCTGTCATTTCCAAACTACCTACTACTGTTTATTTGGAATCTAAACATCTGGGAAGCTTTAAGAGACCAAATTTGTCGAGGGCACAGTCTGCACTCTAATTTTCTGTGCGCGAGATGCATGGCAAGTAAACATGTTGATAGCGGGATTTATTAAAATGTAGCTTCTGCAATATCATCTGGGGTTGGGAAGACATAGTTCAATCTCCCATGG